>NC_058189.1:16212762-17624143 GCF_907165205.1 Coccinella septempunctata | reverse complement strand
CATACAGGTTCCAATTATTCAACGATTCGAGCATTCTAAGAATCAAATATTTCGATCCGTTTGAATGAAAATCGTCTATTTAGTGAGTCAACACAATAAGGCACAATATTGTTTCATCTTATATGGTGTACTTAAAAGCACTCACAATATTCTCATCAAAATATCCACACTACAAAATCGGTCTGAAGCAAATATCTGATGGACGATTTTTATTCAAACTAAGTCAATACTGTATGGAGATATCAACATACAGGTTCCAATTATTCAACGATTCGAGCATTCTAAGAATCGAATATTTCATTCCGTTTGAATGAAAATCGTCTATTTAGTGAGTCAACAAAATAAGGCACAATATTGATCTACCTCATATGGTGTATGCAAAAGTACTCACAATATTCACATCAAATTATCAACACTACAAAATCGGTCTGAGCCAAACATCTGATGGACGATTTTTATTCAAACTAAGTCAATACTGTATGGAGATGTCAACATACATGTTCCAATTATTGAACGATTCGAGCATTCTAAGAATCGAATATTTCGAGCCGTTTGAATGAAAATCGTCTATTTACTGAGTCAACACAATAAGGCACAATATTGATCTACCTCATATGGTGTATTCAAAAGCACTCACAATATTCTCATCAAAATATCGACACTACAAAATCGGTCTGAGGCAAATATCTGATGGACGATTTTTATTCAAACTAAGTCAATACTGTATGGAGATATCAACATACAGGTTCCAGTTATTCAACGATTCGAGCATTCTAAGAATCGAAAATTTCGTGCCGTTTGAATGAAAATCGTCTATTTAGTGAGTCAACACAATAAGGCACAATATTGATCTATCTCATATGGTGTATTCAAAAGCACTCACAATATTCTCATCAAAATATCAACACTACAAAATCGGTCTGAGCCAAACATCTAATGGACGATTTTTATTCAAACTAAGTCAATACTGTATGGAGATGTCAACATACATGTTCCAATTATTGAACGATTCGAGCATTCTAAGAATCGAATATTTCGAGCCGTTTGAATGAAAATCGTCTATTTACTGAGTCAACACAATAAGGCACAATATTGATCTACCTCATATGGTGTATGCAAAAGCATTCACAATATTCTCATAAAAATATCAACACTACAAAATCGGTTTGAGCAAAACATCTAATGGACGATTTTTATTCAAACTAAGTCAATACTGTATGGAGATATCAACATACAGGTTCCAATTATTCAACGATTCGAGCATTCTAAGAATCGAATATTTCGATCCGTTTGAATGAAAATCGTCTATTTAGTGAGTCAACACAATAAGGCACAATATTGTTTTACCTTATATGGTGTACTTAAAAGCACTCACAATATTCTCATCAAAATATCAACACTACAAAATCGGTCTGAGGCAAACATCTGATGGACGATTTTTATTCAAACTAAGTCAATACTGTATGGAGATATCAACATACAGGTTCCAGTTATTCAACGATTCGAGCATTCTAAGAATCGAAAATTTCGTGACGTTTGAATGAGAATCGTCTATTTAGTGAGTCAACACAATAAGGCACAATATTGATCTATCTCATATGGTGTATTCAAAAGCACTCACAATATTCTAATCAAAATATCAACACTACAAAATCGGTCTGAGGCAAACATCTGATGGACGATTTTTATTCAAACTAAGTCAATACTGTATTGAGATATCAACATACAGGTTCCAATTATTCAACGATTCGAGCATTCTAAGAATCGAATATTTCGATCCGTTTGAATGAAAATCGTCTATTTAGTGAGTCAACACAATAAGGCACAATATTGTTGTATCTTATATGGTGTACTTAAAAGCACTCACAATATTCTCATCAAAATATCAACACTACAAAATCGGTCTGAAGCAAATATCTGATGGACGATTTTTATTCAAACTAAGTCAATACTGTACGGAGATATCAACATACAGGTTCCAATTATTCAACGATTCGAGCATTCTAAGAATCGAATATTTCGATCCGTTCGAATGAAAATCGTCTATTTAGTGAGTCAACACAATAAGGCACAATATTGATCTACCTCATATGGTGTATGCAAAAGTACTCACAATATTCACATCAAATTATCAACACTACAAAATCGGTCTGAGCCAAACATCTGATGGACGATTTTTATTCAAACTAAGTCAATACTGTATGGAGATGTCAACATACATGTTCCAATTATTGAACGATTCGAGCATTCTAAGAATCGAATATTTCGAGCCGTTTGAATGAAAATCGTCTATTTACTGAGTCAACACAATAAGGCACAATATTGATCTACCTCATATGGTGTATTCAAAAGCACTCACAATATTCTCATCAAAATATCAACACTACAAAATCGGTATGAGGCAAACATCTGATGGACGATTTTTATTCAAACTAAGTCAATACTGTATGGAGATATCCGCATACACGTTCCAGTTATTCAACGATTCGAGCATTCTAAGAATCGAAAATTTCGATCCGTTTGAATGAAAATCGTCTATTTAGTGAGTCAACACAATAAGGCACAATATTGATCTACCTCATATGGTGTATTCAAAAGCACTCACAATATTCTCATCAAAATATCAACACTACAAAATCGGTCTGAGGCAAACATCTGATGGACGATTTTTATTCAAACTAAGTCAATACTGTATGGAGATATCAACATACAGGTTTCAGTTATTCAACGATTCGAGCATTCTAAGAATCGAAAATTTCGATCCGTTTGAATGAAAATCGTCTATTTAGTGAGTCAACACATTAAGGCACAATATTGATCTACCTCATATGGTGTATTCAAAAGCCCTCACAATATTCTCATCAAAATATCAACACTACAAAATCGGTCTGAGGCAAACATCTGATGGACGATTTTTATTCAAACTAAGTCAATACTGTATGGAGATGTCAACATACAGGTTCCAGTTATTCAACGATTCGAGCATTCTAAGAATCGAAAATTTCGATCCGTTTGAATGAAAATCGTCTATTTAGTGAGTCAACACATTGAGGCACAATATTGATCTACCTCATATGGTGTATTCAAAAGCACTCACAATATTCTCATCAAAATATCAACACTACAAAATCGGTATGAGGCAAACATCTGATGGACGATTTTTATTCAAACTAAGTCAATACTGTATGGAGATATCAACATACAGGTTCCAGTTATTCAACGATTCGAGCATTCTAAGAATCGAAAATTTCGTGCCGTTTGAATGAAAATCGTCTATTTAGTGAGTCAACACAATAAGGCACAATATTGATCTATCTCATATGGTGTATTCAAAAGCACTCACAATATTCTCTTCAAAATATCAACACTACAAAATCGGTCTGAGCCAAACATCTAATGGACGATTTTTATTCAAACTAAGCCAATACTGTATGGAGATATCAACATACAGGTTCCAATTATTGGACGATTCGAGCATTCTAAGAATCGAATATTTCGATCCGTTTGAATGAAAATCGTCTATTTACTGAGTCAACACAATAAGGCACAATATTGATCTACCTCATATGGTGTATTCAAAAGCACTCACAATATTCACATCAAATTATCAACACTACAAAATCGGTCTGAGCCAAACATCTGATGGACGATTTTTATTCAAACTAAGTCAATACTGTATGGAGATGTCAACATACATGTTCCAATTATTGAACGATTCGAGCATTCTAAGAATCGAATATTTCGAGCCGTTTGAATGAAAATCGTCTATTTACTGAGTCAACACAATAAGGCACAATATTGATCTACCTCATATGGTGTATTCAAAAGCACTCACAATATTCTCATCAAAATATCAACACTACAAAATCGGTTTGAGCAAAACATCTGATGGACGATTTTTATTCAAACTAAGTCAATACTGTATGGAGATATCAACATACAGGTTCCAGTTATTCAACGATTCGAGCATTCTAAGAATCGAAAATTTCGTGCCGTTTGAATGAAAATCGTCTATTTAGTGAGTCAACACAATAAGGCACAATATAGATCTATCTCATATGGTGTATTCAAAAGCACTCACAATATTCTCATCAAAATATCAACACTACAAAATCGGTCTGAGGCAAACATCTGATGGACGATTTTTATTCAAACTAAGTCAATACTGTATGGAGATATCAACATACAGGTTCCAATTATTGAACGATTCGAGCATTCTAAGAATTGAATATTTCGAGCCGTTTGAATAAAAATCGTCTATTAAGTGGGTCAACACAATAAGGACAATATTGTTCTACCTTATATGGTGTATTCAAAAGCACTCACAAAATTCTCATCAAAATATCAACACTACAAAATCGGTCTGAGGCAAACATCTGATGGACGATTTTTATTCAAACTAAGTCAAAACTGTGTGGAGATATCAACATACAGGTTCCAATTATTCAAGGATTCGAGCATTCTAAGAATCGAATACTTCGAGCTGTTGAATGAAAATTGTCTATTTAGTGAGTCAACACAATAAGGCACAATATTCATCTACCTCATATGGTGTATGCAAAAGCACTTACAGTATTCTCATCAAAATATCAACACTACAAAATCGGTCTGAGCCAAACATCTGATGGACGATTTTTATTCAAACTAAGTCAATACTGTATGGAGATATCAACATACAGGTTCCAATTATTCAACGATTCGAGCATTCTAAGAATCGAATATTTCGATCCGTTTGAATGAAAACCGTCTATTTAGTGAGTCAACACAATAAGGCACAATATTGTTTCATTTTATATGGTGTACTTAAAAGCACTCGCAATATTCACATCAAAATATCAACACTACAAAATCGATCTGAGCCAAACATCTGATGGACGATTTTTATTCAAACTAAGTCAATACTGTATGGAGATATCAACATACAGGTTCCAGTTATTCAACGATTCGAGCATTCTAAGAATCGAAAATTTCGTGACGTTTGAATGAAAATCGTCTATTTAGTGAGTCAACACAATAAGGCACAATATAGATCTATCTCATATGGTGTATTCAAAAGCACTCACAATATTCTCATCAAAATATCAACACTACAAAATCGGTCTGAGGCAAACATCTGATGGACGATTTTTATTCAAACTAAGTCAATACTGTATGGAGATATCAACATACAGGTTCCAATTATTGAACGATTCGAGCATTCTAAGAATTGAATATTTCGAGCCGTTTGACTAAAAATCGTCTATTAAGTGGGTCAACACAATAAGGACAATATTGTTCTACCTTATATGGTGTATTTAAAAGCACTCACAAAATTCTCATCAAAATATCAACACTACAAAATCGGTCTGAGGCAAACATCTGATGGACGATTTTTATTCAAACTAAGTCAATACTGTGTGGAGATATCAACATACAGGTTCCAATTATTCAACGATTCGAGCATTCTAAGAATCGAATACTTCGAGCTGTTGAATGAAAATTGTCTATTTAGTGAGTCAACACAATAAGGCACAATATTCATCTACCTCATATGGTGTATGCAAAAGCACTTACAGTATTCTCATCAAAATATCAACACTACAAAATCGGTCTGAGCCAAACATCTGATGGACGATTTTTATTCAAACTAAGTCAATACTGTATGGAGATATCAACATACAGGTTCCAATTATTCAACGATTCGAGCATTCTAAGAATCGAATATTTCGATCCGTTTGAATGAAAATCGTCTATTTAGTGAGTCAACATAATAAGGCACAATATTGTTTCATTTTATATGGTGTACTTAAAAGCACTCACAATATTCACATCAAAATATCAACACTACAAAATCGATCTGAGCCAAACATCTGATGGACGATTTTTATTCAAACTAAGTCAATACTGTATGGAGATATCAACATACAGGTTCCAGTTATTCAACGATTCGAGCATTCTAAGAATCGAAAATTTCGTGACGTTTGAATGAAAATCGTCTATTTAGTGAGTCAACACAATAAGGCACAATATAGATCTATCTCATATGGTGTATTCAAAAGCACTCACAATATTCTCATCAAAATATCAACACTACAAAATCGGTCTGAGGCAAACATCTGATGGACGATTTTTATTCAAACTAAGTCAATACTGTATGGAGATATCAACATACAGGTTCCAATTATTGAACGATTCGTGCATTCTAAGAATCGAATATTTCGGTCCGTTTGAATGAAAATCGTTTATTTAGTGAGTCAACACAATAAGGCACAATATTGTCTCATCTTATATGGTGTACTTAAAAGCACTCACAATATTCTCATCAAAATATCCACACTACAAAATCGGTCTGAAGCAAATATCTGATGGACGATTTTTATTCAAACTAAGTCAATACTGTATGGAGATATCAACATACAGGTTCCAGTTATGCAACGATTTGAGCATTCTAAGAATCGAAAATTTCGTGCCGTTTGAATGAAAATCGTCTATTTAGTGAGTCAACACAATAAGGCACAATATTGTTTTACCTTATATGGTGTACTTAAAAGCACTTACAATATTCTCATCAAAATATCAACACCACAAAATCGGTCTGAGGCAAACATCTGATGGACGATTTTTATTCAAACTAAGTCAATACTGTATGGAGATATCAAGATACAGGTTCCAATTATTCAACGATTCGAGCATTCTAAGAATCGAATATTTCGATTCGTTTGAATGAAAATCGTCTATTTAGTGAGTCAACACAATAAGGCACAATATTGTTGTATCTTATATGGTGTACTTAAAAGCACTCACAATATTCTCATCAAAATATCAACACTACAAAATCGGTCTGAAGCAAATATCTGATGGACGATTTTTATTCAAACTAAGTCAATACTGTATGGAGATATCAACATACAGGTTCCAATTATTCAACGATTCGAGCATTCTAAGAATCAAATATTTCGATCCGTTTGAATGAAAATCGTCTATTTAGTGAGTCAACACAATAAGGCACAATATTGTTTCATCTTATATGGTGTACTTAAAAGCACTCACAATATTCTCATCAAAATATCCACACTACAAAATCGGTCTGAAGCAAATATCTGATGGACGATTTTTATTCAAACTAAGTCAATACTGTATGGAGATATCAACATACAGGTTCCAGTTATGCAACGATTTGAGCATTCTAAGAATCGAACATTTCGTGCCGTTTGAATGAAAATCGTCTATTTAGTGAGTCAACACAATAAGGCACAATATTGTTTCATCTTATATGGTGTACTTAAAAGCACTCACAATATTCACATCAAAATATCAACACTACAAAATCGATCTGAGCCAAACATCTGATGGACGATTTTTATTCAAACTAAGTCAATACTGTATGGAGATATCAACATACAGGTTCCAATTATTCAACGATTGGAGCATTCTAAGAATCGAATATTTCGATCCGTTTGAATGAAAATCGTCTATTTAGTGAGTCATTACAATAAGGCACAATATTGTTTGACCTCATATGGTGTACTTAAAAGCACTCACAATATTCTCATCAAAATATCAACACTACAAAATCGGTCTGAGGCAAACATCTGATGGACGATTTTTATTCAAACTAAGTCAATACTGTATGGAGATATCAACATACAGGTTCCAATTATTCAACGATTCGAGCATTCTAAGAATCGAATATTTCGATCCGTTTGAATGAAAATCGTCTATTTAGTGAGTCAACACAAAAAGGCACAATATTGTTTCATCTTATATGGTGTACTTAAAAGCACTCACAATATTCACATCAAATTATCAACACTACAAAATCGGTCTGAGCCAAACATCTGATGGACGATTTTTATTCAAACTAAGTCAATACTGTATGGAGATGTCAACATACATGTTCCAATTATTGAACGATTCGAGCATTCTAAGAATCGAATATTTCGAGCCGTTTGAATGAAAATCGTCTATTTACTGAGTCAACACAATAAGGCACAATATTGATCTACCTCATATGGTGTATTCAAAAGCACTCACAATATTCTCATCAAAATATCGACACTACAAAATCGGTCTGAGGCAAATATCTGATGGACGATTTTTATTCAAACTAAGTCAATACTGTATGGAGATATCAACATACAGGTTCCAGTTATTCAACGATTCGAGCATTCTAAGAATCGAAAATTTCGTGCCGTTTGAATGAAAATCGTCTATTTAGTGAGTCAACACAATAAGGCACAATATTGATCTATCTCATATGGTGTATTCAAAAGCACTCACAATATTCTCATAAAAATATCAACACTACAAAATCGGTTTGAGCAAAACATCTAATGGACGATTTTTATTCAAACTAAGTCAATACTGTATGGAGATATCAACATACAGGTTCCAATTATTCAACGATTCGAGCATTCTAAGAATCGAATATTTCGATCCGTTTGAATGAAAATCGTCTATTTAGTGAGTCAACACAATAAGGCACAATATTGTTTTTCCTTATATGGTGTACTTAAAAGCACTCACAATATTCTCATCAAAATATCAACACTACAAAATCGGTCTGAGGCAAACATCTGATGGACGATTTTTATTCAAACTAAGTCAATACTGTATGGAGATATCAACATACATGTTCCAGTTATTCAACGATTCGAGCATTCTAAGAATCGAAAATTTCGTGACGTTTGAATGAGAATCGTCTATTTAGTGAGTCAACACAATAAGGCACAATATTTTTTTTTTTTTTATTTAAAATTCTTGTGCTTCGACCGCTGAGAGTCATTAGCACAGGCCACTATTTAGAAATTTGGAGTTACATGTGTGATTATGTGCTATATCATTTTGGGTGTATACTCTATATTAATGAGAGTTAGTACCTGATCTATATCTTATAATAAAGTTCGATTTCTTTGAGGAAGTTAAGTGTCTTTTCTAGTTCTTTGTTGTTATTTCCCAACGCAACTTCTATCCGCGCACTCACTCCGCACTCATGCCGTTTTGCCTGAAATTTTGTACACTCACTTATTACGTGTTTAACTGTCACTCGTGTTTCACATAGGTCGCACTGTGGAGGTTCTTCTCTTGAAAGCAGGAATCCATGTGTTAGTTTTGTGTGTCCACTTCTCAAGCGGCTTACTTTAATCTGGTTTCTGCGTCCGCTTGGGTAAAATGATTTCCTCAATGGGGTTGGCTTAACGTTTTTGAGATGTGATGGGCTATCTATCCATTCTTCTTGCCATTTGCTTTCTATTTTCCTCTTCACCTGAATATTGGCTTCTTCTCCAATGAAGACTCTCTTACAGTGTTGGCTTTCAAGTGCCTCTTTAGCTGCTTCATCTGCTAACTCATTTCCCTTTATTCCGGTATGTGAGGGTACGTATATGAAGGTGACTGTTCTATGACGCTGGTGTAGTAGGTAAAGTAGATGTTGTATTTGTTGGGCCAGAGGGTGACGGGGGTATGTTTGTTCGATGATTTTAATTGCGCTCAAGGAGTCTGTACATACTACGTATTGAGCTTGTTCATGTTGCTCATCGAGTATTTCTAAAAGTGCGTGGTGTATTGCCGTCAATTCTCCTGAGAATACACTTCCTTCCATCTTGTATTTTCTAATTTCTCTAGGACTAACTACCGCGAATCCAACTGTTTCTCCTCCGTCTGTTGATGATGCATCAGTATAATAGAATTGTGCGTTGATATATTCATCCTGTATACTCTTGAAATGGTTGTGAATTATTTGTTGGTTTATGTGGTTTCTGCAGTACTTTGTAAGCCTGGTGTTAGTGTGAGCTGTAGGGACGATCCAAGGCGGTGTATGGCTGTTATACGCCTGAAGCAGGTCAGGAATGACATAGTTTATATCATTTAAGTAGCAACTCAATCTACGATGAAAGGATGGCCTTATATTTGGGTTTTTGTGGTATGTATCTTCAAAATAGTTTAGGGAAATCAGTTCATGATTAAGGTGAGTAGGGTGGGTGGTTCTCTTTATAGCGTAGTTAATTGTTGTTTTTTTGAAGCGGTGCTCAAGGGGTAATTCTCCTAATAAACAGTACAGGCTCTTAATGGGAGTTGTACAGAAGGCTCCTGTAATCAATCGTAGGGCCTTGGACTCTATCCTTTGGATAACTTTTATGTTTGTTTTACTTGTATTGAGGTGAGCTAGAAAACCATATTCCAGTTTAGATTTGATGAGACTTTTGTAGATGGTCGTGAGGCTGTCTATGTCAGCCCCCCATGTGTGATGTGAGAGTACTCTTATAATATTTAGGCCTTGTGTACAATTGATCTTTATGCTGTCTATGTGCTGCTTCCATGTTAGTTTGTCATCAAAAATCATCCCTAAAAATTTCACTTGTTTCCCTTGGTGTATAGTGTGGTTATTCAGCTGAAGTTCAATTGTTTCTTTATTTCTGCTTTTGGAGAAGATAACTGCCTTCGTTTTCTGAGTAGAAAAACTGAAACCAGTTGAAGAACTCCACCTTTCTATTTCTTTTATGGTTTGTTGTATCAGCAGTTGTAGTGTAAGTACATTTTTACCGGATACGAATATTGTAAAATCATCAGCAAATAACAGAATTTTTACTGGTTCTGCCACACTCTTCACCACCTCCTGTATTGCTACGTCGAATAAAGTTGTACTGAGAACGCCGCCTTGAACTATACCATTCTCTTGACATTGCTGACTAGATGTTGTTCCATTCACCTTGACTCTAAAAATCCTGTCCTCAAGGTAGTTCTGGATAAAAAGCAGGATGTTTCCACAAATGTTCCATGATTTCAGTGTTTCAAGGATGTTTGCCCTCCACGTCATGTTGAACGCTTTCTCTATGTCAAAGAAAACGGCAAGTACTTTTTGGTCTGATGCGAAAGCGTCATGTATGTAACTTTCCAGGGCTATAATATTGTCATTGGTAGATCTGTGCTTCCTGAAACCATTTTGTTGTTGGTAGAGGAGGTTGTTCACTTCAAGATGCCATGAGAGTCTCTCATTTATTATTTTTTCTAATAATTTGCACATTGTGCAGGTGAGTGAGATAGGTCTGTAAGATGTCACATGCATTTTATTCTTCGTTGGTTTAAGAATAGGGATAACTATAGCCTCTCTCCAAATTGTGGGAAATGTTCCAGTGGAAAAAATTTGGTTGTAAAGTTCAAGTAGGTATTCTCTTGCTTTTGGTCCCAAATGTGTCATGAATATGTATGGTATATTGTCAGGCCCTGGCGAAGTTTTCTTTCCGTTCTCCAAAACACTATTCAGTTCTCTCATTGTAATGGGGTTGTTCAGTTCATTATGATTTAGAGTTTCTTCCTGTATGTAATAATTTCCGTTGTTCTCGGTATCTGATTTGATGGTTCTGAATTCGGGGTGGTAATTATTATCGCTAGATAATTCGGCATAGTATTCTGCGAAAGCATTGCTCATTTCTTTGTCGTCCGATATAATAATGTCGTTATGTACAATGCTTGTTATTTTTCTTACAGTTATTCCCCCGTTAATTCGACGAATTTTGTTCCATACTTCACTTGATGGTGTTTCAGGGGTTATTGAGGAGGTGTATTCATTCCATGAGGCTTTCTTGCTTGATTTTACTATGTATCTAGCTTTAGCTCTTAGTCTCTTGAACTCTATTAGGTTTTCTGTTGTTCTTCGCTTTCTGTATGTATAATAGGCGTGTTTGCTCTGTGCTATGGCCATTTTACATTCGTTATTCCACCAGGGTACACAGCGTTGTTGGGGGAGTTTAGTTTTTCCCACATTTGCATTAGCGCTTTCTGTTATTATAGAAGCGAATATTTCTGCATTATAGTTGACATCTGTAGTTGGTTGAATTATCGGAATTGCATTTTCTATCATTGCAGTGAAATTGCTCCAGTTTGCCAATTTAATATTCCATGTATTAGTCGTTTGTATGGTGCTCGTTCTCTTTTGTAGTTCTTCATGCTCAATAAATATAGGAAAATGATCACTTCCATATAGGTAGTCGGCTACATCCCATTGTAGAGAGATGAGTAACTGGGGATCGCAGAATGTGAGATCTATGCAGGTTTTTTCTCCCGTTGTAATATTGAATCTGGTGCCTTTCCCATTGTTCATCAAAATAAAATTGTTTTTGTCCAAGTATTCCCCTAGCTCTTTCCCTCTTCTGTCAGTGAATTTTGATCCCCATAATGTATTATGACAATTGAAATCTCCAAGGATGAGGCGTGGTTTTGGGAGTTGGTCTATTGTTTTGGCAAGTTCTTCTATGGTGCTTGTGTCAGAGTTCGGAGGAATATAAACATTCGCTATTGTGATCTTCTGCTGGTAGAATTGAACTGTAACTGCTATTATTTCTTGTTGGGAGTAAATGTTTATTTTTTCTGCATTGAAACAATTTCGTACATATGTCGCCACTCCTCCGCTTGCTTTGGTGGTATTAGGTCTGTTCTTGTGATAACACTGAAAATATTTAATGTGCTTGTGATGCTCGTCTTTGAAATTGGTCTCTTGTAGGCAAATTATCTGTGGTTTATTTAGATTTATTAGGTGCGCTAATTTTTCATTTTGTGTTTTAACTCCGTTCGCATTCCATTGAAGTATAAATTTATCGTTCTCTTTAATTTCCAGAAGTTGAACTATCAGAGTCAAATTCAGAGGCTGTTGAGAAATCTTGAGGGTTTAATTGTCGCTTAATTTTGTTACGGATTCTTGTGGTCCTCCCTTTAATTGCTCTGTCTTCTATGTGTGGGTGGAGTTTGTACAACATTTCTAAAAGTCCTGGTATGTTACTTGTGTAGGTAAGTGCTATGCTTAGTGGATTTTTCGAGCCGTGAGTAGTTTCGAGGAAATTACAAAATTGTTCGTAGTTCAAGACATATTCTTCAGGTGATTTCTCAATGAGTTCTTTGACTGGTGTGATCTTTTCCAATACAGATACACTCTGTATTGATTCCGCTATCTTTTTCCTTTTGTGTTTTTTTGGCGATGGGATTTGACTGGTGTTGCTTACTGTAGAGTTGAACGAACTAGTTGTAGAAGGTGGTGGTGGTCTTTTGTTTTTGTTTTCTTCATAGTGTTTGTTTAAAGCATATGAGGGATGGTCTTGTGACATGATTGCTGTTACTACTGTTTTCTCCTGTTCTTGAGTCGGTCCGGCGGAAGTTGTGCTTTCTTCGTTTTCCTCATAGTTCGTTTCTGGTGTTCTTGAATTCGATGAATGGATTTCAGCGGAAACAGTTTGTACAATATCTAAGTTCGGTATTTTTGTGCAGTTTTTGGCGATATGTCCTGTTTCCTTACATGCGAAGCATGTCAGTACGTCATAAGCTAGGAATACTCTGTAGTTTGTATCGTCGTGATTGATGACCACTGATGATGGCAGTTCTAAGTTTTCATTTGGTTGTACGTATACTTGCCTTCGGAAACTCATAATGTGTGAAAATTCCTCACCCAGCAAGCTTGCTCGTAAAGAAGTCATATTTGACATAGGAACAAAGCCCAATTTTCTAATTTCTGCGAGTAGAGAGTCATGTGGTATTGTCGGGCAAACGTTGGACAATATTATTCTTTTTGACGGTGTCATCAGCATTCTCATTTCTACCTCCGTATTATTTATTGTTAGGGTTTTGTGTTGGTTTGTGAGATTTTCGGCGAGTTCTTTCGATGAGAGATAAATGCATACTCTGTTATTAGAAATCCGAGAGACGTGAGTGATATTTTTGGCTTGTACCTTTTCAGCTATAGCTTTCACATATTCATTCAAAGTCAGTGATTCATAGTAATTTAGAACAATTGCTTGATTTTTTGAAGGGTACTTGAATTGTTTGGTTACTTGGGAGTACTGTAGTGGTTGTGTTTCTGGTTGATTCGGGCTAGATGCACCCCTGTAGTCAGAAGTTGACATCATGTAATTGTTTTCTTATGTTGGTGCGTATCGATTATATTACAGGAAATTTATTGTGGTAATATGTCTCATACATTTTTTTGCGGCCGCCCGCGATAAGCCGCAGGCGGAGTGGTCGTTGAATTAATTCAACTGAATTTTGTTTGTAAACAAATAGTAAAATGAAAATCGTTCAGTGTTCATCCACTTACTTGAAATTCGGAATTCACTTATGGAGGAGCAAGAAAAATCAAATTTGTGATTTCACTTTTCCTCAGAACCGCACGAAAATATCAATTATATTCGGGACTCGTATCTGATACATATGCACTGCATAAAAGACGAGACGCGAATGAAGGCACAATATTGATCTATCTCATATGGTGTATTCAAAAGCACTCACAATATTCTAATCAAAATATCAACACTACAAAATCGGTCTGAGGCAAACATCTGATGGACGATTTTTATTCAAACTAAGTCAATACTGTATTGAGATATCAACATACAGGTTCCAATTATTCAACGATTCGAGCATTCTAAGAATCGAATATTTCGATCCGTTTGAATGAAAATCGTCTATTTAGTGAGTCAACACAATAAGGCACAATATTGTTTCATCTTATATGGTGTACTTAAAAGCACTCACAATATTCTCATCAAAATATGTATCTACAAAATAGGTCTGAAGCAAATATCTGATGGACGATTTTTATTCAAACTTAGTCAATACTGTATGGAGATATCAACATACAGGTTCCAATTATTCAACGATTCGAGCATTCTAAGAATCGAATATTTCGATCCGTTTGAATGAAAATCGTCTATTTAGTGAGTCAACACAATAAGGCACAATATTGTTGTATCTTATATGGTGTACTTAAAAGCACTCACAATATTCTCATCAAAATATCAACACTACAAAATCGGTCTGAAGCAAATATCTGATGGACGATTTTTATTCAAACTAAGTCAATACTGTACGGAGATATCAACATACAGGTTCCAATTATTCAACGATTCGAGCATTCTAAGAATCGAATATTTCGATCCGTTTGAATGAAAATCGTCTATTTAGTGAGTCAACACAATAAGGCACAATATTGATCTACCTCATATGGTGTATGCAAAAGTACTCACAATATTCACATCAAATTATCAACACTACAAAATCGGTCTGAGCCAAACATCTGATGGACGATTTTTATTCAAACTAAGTCAATACTGTATGGAGATGTCAACATACATGTTCCAATTATTGAACGATTCGAGCATTCTAAGAATCGAATATTTCGAGCCGTTTGAATGAAAATCGTCTATTTACTGAGTCAACACAATAAGGCACAATATTGATCTACCTCATATGGTGTATGCAAAAGCATTCACAATATTCTCATAAAAATATCAACACTACAAAATCGGTTTGAGCAAAACATCTAATGGACGATTTTTATTCAAACTAAGTCAATACTGTATGGAGATATCAACATACAGGTTCCAATTATTCAACGATTCGAGCATTCTAAGAATCGAATATTTCGATCCGTTTGAATGAAAATCGTCTATTTAGTGAGTCAACACAATAAGGCACAATATTGTTTTACCTTATATGGTGTACTTAAAAGCACTCACAATATTCTCATCAAAATATCAACACTACAAAATCGGTCTGAGGCAAACATCTGATGGACGATTTTTATTCAAACTAAGTCAATACTGTATGGAGATATCAACATACATGTTCCAGTTATTCAACGATTCGAGCATTCTAAGAATCGAAAATTTCGTGACGTTTGAATGAGAATCGTCTATTTAGTGAGTCAACACAATAAGGCACAATATTGATCTATCTCATATGGTGTATTCAAAAGCACTCACAATATTCTAATCAAAATATCAACACTACAAAATCGGTCTGAGGCAAACATCTGATGGACGATTTTTATTCAAACTAAGTCAATACTGTATTGAGATATCAACATACAGGTTCCAATTATTCAACGATTCGAGCATTCTAAGAATCGAATATTTCGATCCGTTTGAATGAAAATCGTCTATTTAGTGAGTCAACACAATAAGGCACAATATTGTTTCATCTTATATGGTGTACTTAAAAGCACTCACAATATTCTCATCAAAATATGTATCTACAAAATCGGTCTGAAGCAAATATCTGATGGACGATTTTTATTCAAACTTAGTCAATACTGTATGGAGATATCAACATACAGGTTCCAATTATTCAACGATTCGAGCATTCTAAGAATCGAATATTTCGATCCGTTTGAATGAAAATCGTCTATTTAGTGAGTCAACACAATAGGGCACAATATTGTTGTATCTTATATGGTGTACTTAAAAGAACTCACAATATTCTCATCAAAATATCAACACTACAAAATCGGTCTGAAGCAAATATCTGATGGACGATTTTTATTCAAACTAAGTCAATACTGTACGGAGATATCAACATACAGGTTCCAATTATTCAACGATTCGAGCATTCTAAGAATCGAATATTTCGATCCGTTTGAATGAAAATCGTCTATTTAGTGAGTCAACACAATAAGGCACAATATTGATCTACCTCATATGGTGTATGCAAAAGTACTCACAATATTCACATCAAATTATCAACACTACAAAATCGGTCTGAGCCAAACATCTGATGGACGATTTTTATTCAAACTAAGTCAATACTGTATGGAGATGTCAACATACATGTTCCAATTATTGAACGATTCGAGCATTCTAAGAATCGAATATTTCGAGCCGTTTGAATGAAAATCGTCTATTTACTGAGTCAACACAATAAGGCACAATATTGATCTACCTCATATGGTGTATTCAAAAGCACTCACAATATTCTCATCAAAATATCAACACTACAAAATCGGTATGAGGCAAACATCTGATGGACGATTTTTATTCAAACTAAGTCAATACTGTATGGAGATATCCGCATACACGTTCCAGTTATTCAACGATTCGAGCATTCTAAGAATCGAAAATTTCGATCCGTTTGAATGAAAATCGTCTATTTAGTGAGTCAACACAATAAGGCACAATATTGATCTACCTCATATGGTGTACCTATTCAAAAGCACTCACAATATTCTCATCAAAATATCAACACTACAAAATCGGTCTGAGGCAAACATCTGATGGACGATTTTTATTCAAACTAAGTCAATACTGTATGGAGATATCAACATACAGGTTTCAGTTATTCAACGATTCGAGCATTCTAAGAATCGAAAATTTCGATCCGTTTGAATGAAAATCGTCTATTTAGTGAGTCAACACATTAGGGCACAATATTGATCTACCTCATATGGTGTATTCAAAAGCCCTCACAATATTCTCATCAAAATATCAGCACTACAAAATCGGTCTGAGGCAAACATCTGATGGACGATTTTTATTCAAACTAAGTCAATACTGTATGGAGATGTCAACATACAGGTTCCAGTTATTCAACGATTCGAGCATTCTAAGAATCGAAAATTTCGATCCGTTTGAATGAAAATCGTCTATTTAGTGAGTCAACACATTGAGGCACAATATTGATCTACCTCATATGGTGTATTCAAAAGCACTCACAATATTCTCATCAAAATATCAACACTACAAAATCGGTATGAGGCAAACATCTGATGGACGATTTTTATTCAAACTAAGTCAATACTGTATGGAGATATCAACATACAGGTTCCAGTTATTCAACGATTCGAGCATTCTAAGAATCGAAAATTTCGTGCCGTTTGAATGAAAATCGTCTATTTAGTGAGTCAACACAATAAGGCACAATATTGATCTATCTCATATGGTGTATTCAAAAGCACTCACAATATTCTCATCAAAATATCAACACTACAAAATCGGTCTGAGCCAAACATCTAATGGACGATTTTTATTCAAACTAAGCCAATACTGTATGGAGATATCAACATACAGGTTCCAATTATTGGACGATTCGAGCATTCTAAGAATCGAATATTTCGATCCGTTTGAATGAAAATCGTCTATTTACTGAGTCAACACAATAAGGCACAATATTGATCTACCTCATATGGTGTATTCAAAAGCACTCACAATATTCACATCAAATTATCAACACTACAAAATCGGTCTGAGCCAAACATCTGATGGACGATTTTTATTCAAACTAAGTCAATACTGTATGGAGATGTCAACATACATGTTCCAATTATTGAACGATTCGAGCATTCTAAGAATCGAATATTTCGAGCCGTTTGAATGAAAATCGTCTATTTACTGAGTCAACACAATAAGGCACAATATTGATCTACCTCATATGGTGTATTCAAAAGCACTCACAATATTCTCATCAAAATATCAACACTACAAAATCGGTTTGAGCAAAACATCTGATGGACGATTTTTATTCAAACTAAGTCAATACTGTATGGAGATATCAACATACAGGTTCCAGTTATTCAACGATTCGAGCATTCTAAGAATCGAAAATTTTGTGCCGTTTGAATGAAAATCGTCTATTTAGTGAGTCAACACAATAAGGCACAATATAGATCTATCTCATATGGTGTATTCAAAAGCACTCACAATATTCTCATCAAAATATCAACACTACAAAATCGGTCTGAGGCAAACATCTGATGGACGATTTTTATTCAAACTAAGTCAATACTGTATGGAGATATCAACATACAGGTTCCAATTATTGAACGATTCGAGCATTCTAAGAATTGAATATTTCGAGCCGTTTGAATAAAAATCGTCTATTAACTGGGTCAACACAATAAGGACAATATTGTTCTACCTTATATGGTGTATTTAAAAGCACTCACAAAATTCTCATCAAAATATCAACACTACAAAATCGGTCTGAGGCAAACATCTGATGGACGATTTTTATTCAAACTAAGTCAAAACTGTGTGGAGATATCAACATACAGGTTCCAATTATTCAAGGATTCGAGCATTCTAAGAATCGAATACTTCGAGCTGTTGAATGAAAATTGTCTATTTAGTGAGTCAACACAATAAGGCACAATATTCATCTACCTCATATGGTGTATAATAATAATAATAATAATAATAATAATAAAGTTTATTTGACATAAACATTAATCGCAGAGGCTTGCGCCTGTACGCGATATATAATCAAAAACAAAAGTAAACAATTTACAGCAGCCAATATGTTGGACAAATTTTCATGATACAAAGCAAAACATTTGCACCTCCACACAAATATACAAAACAAAGAGTAGCACAACAACACTTGCATACCCCTATCTCTCGTTTACTTAGGATTGATTAACAAATTGAAATAATGTCTCCTCATTTCATAAATCCACGCTTTGATATTATATTTTCTTTTCTTTGCACTCCGGATCTCTCTTATTTCTCTTGGAATCTCGTTGTAAATGCGCGGGGCGAGGTAAGTGTAACATCTCTGGCCAATTCTCTTCCTTGCTTTCGGCACCCAGTAGTTCGTGGTCCCCCTTCTGGTCTCATAACTGTTGGTATTCAGTTGGATTTTGATCTTATTGGAGGATATTGCAGTCAACATCTGAAAGACAAACAGTTGATGGGGATTCATCGCTTCAGATATTGCATATAGATCATTCGATGGAAACAACTGCGGTTTTCTGTGAATTACTCGCAATAACCATTTTTGCACTACTTCTACTCTTCTCATGTGACACTGATACGCCCCTCCCCAGGCCATTATTCCATATTTGATATGCGATTGACAAAGTGCATTATATATTATCATCAACTTTCTTTCATCGAGGTAATTTCTAAGATGCCTGAACTTGAAGAGAAGACGTCTCAGTTTCTTGACTAAATGGTCTATGTGTTTGTCCCATTTCATGTGTCTATCAACAGTTACACCCAGATATTTCACATTTTCAGCTTCAGGGATTGATGTATTGTCGTCAATTTCTAAATTACCCATATGAGGAAGTCCTGTTTCATAACAAGCAAATGGCAGATATTTCGTCTTTTTAATATTAATTCTTAACTTATTGATTTCAAACCAGTTCATAACATTGCGAAGATCTTCCTCAACCTTCGATTTCAGGTTTTCCCAGGAACTGTCCTCATATAATATTACAGAATCATCTGCGAAATTGATTACTTCACCCCTCACATTCATAAACAACAAGCTGTTAATGTAAACAACAAACAAGATCGGCCCTAATACAGTTCCTTGGGGTATCCCATATTCGACGGGTCTCTCCGCACTGAAATGATCCTCTATCTTCACGGATTGTACTCTATCAGTCAAGTAATCTTTAATTAAGTCATATGCTTTACCTCGAAAACCATAGTGATGGAGCTTATGGAGAAGAATTTTATGTGACACCGTGTCGAATGCTTTTTCGAGATCTATGAAAACTCCTAAACCAACCATTCCTTCGTCCAACCAAGCATATACCTTCTCTACTAATTTCATTATAGCGTCTTCGGTGGATTTTCCCTCTCTGAATCCGTATTGGTTTTCCGATAAAATTTTGTTTTTTTCTAAGAACTTGGCAATACGGGTTTTCATCATTTTTTCTATTATTTTGGCAATATTGGACATGAGGCATATAGGTCTATAATTTGATATGGTCTTTTTATCCCCTGATTTAAATATCGGTTTGATGATACCTCTCTTAAGAATGTTCGGAAATCTAGAAGTCTCAAAACAAAGGTTAGTTAACATCATCAGTGGCCTTGAAATCTCCTCCTTGATATTTTTCAACAATTCTGTTCCAATGCCATCCTCTCCAGGGGCTCCTCCTGTCTTCAATGTTAGAATTGTATCCTCAACCTCTTTCTCACATGTTGGGAAAAGGAACAGGGTGGCATCACAAGAATGTTTGTGTTGTTCTTGTGTGAATGTGTTGTGTTGTAAACTTTCTGACAGTTTTTTTCCTATTTCGGCATAATATTTACTGAACTCCTCCGCAATCTGTTTCTTCTCTGCTAGTTCATGCCCATCCACTATTAATTTCACAACATTCATAGGTTTGGTTTCCCCACAAATATTTTCAACGCATGACCAGAGAGATTTTGTATTTGAGCTGTTTTTACTGATTGAATTAGCGAAATAGTTCTTTTTAGCTTCTTTTATAAGCTTTTGCAGAGTGTTTCGATATCTCGCATACTGACTTTTCAAGTTTTCATCGAGTGGATTCTTCATCATTTCTTTGAACTTAATGTTCTTTTTAATTATGGACTTTAGCAGTCCAGGAGTGATCCAGTCCTTTTTTCCAAACTTTCTATAGGTCATTCTGATTCTTGTTGTGTTTTTTTGGGTCAATGTGTTCAACAAATTAATGAACGACGTCGTGAAATAATCAACATTTCTTTCTTCCATCAAACTATCCCAATTCATTTCCTTCAGATCATTCTTCAACCGGGAGTAATCTATAAAACATTTATGCTCCACTTTATTCAGTTTGGGCTTTTTCTCCAAATTCAGACACAATACGATGGTAAAATGATCAGTTATACCGGTGCGAACAATAAACGATCTATTCTGATTCAACTCTGAATGTTGACCACCTAGGAAGAAATGATCTAAGCAGGTTCGACTCGAAGGTCTTGTTATGTCATTTATATATGAGTTGTAACCAAAATAACAGAATAAATTCTTGTATTCGTCAACAATCTCATTTGTGGATAAAAGGTCTATGTTCATATCCCCGACAACAACATGATAATCGCTCATTTTCGCATCCTCAATATAGTCAGCCAAATCTTTCGTGAACTTTCTTGCACATCCATTTGGTGAACGATAAATTCCCGTTATCTTGATTTTCTTATCCGATATTATCATATCTAATTCGAGAGCTTTAACATCCCCAATTGTTCTTATCCTTTCACTATAGTCTATATCATTTCTTACATATATAACTACCCCATCATTTCTATTATATGTTCCTTCATTGTAGATACATGCATATCCCTCAATTTTATATGGATCTATTTCTGGCACTGTAAATGTTTCAGTCAACACGATTATGTGAAATCTTTCCGAGTATGTTCCCAACAATAACCTAAATTCATCGAAATTCTTCTCAATACTTCTGATGTTATTATGTATCACCTTGAATTTTGTCTCAACATTGAAACATCTCAAATCTCCCAAATGATCCAAATATTCAGCCCTGTATACTTCACCATCAAAGTCTCTCAAGTACTGGTCCATATTAATTCAAAAAAATATTTATATTTATATATATTCGAAAAAAAACAAAAAAATTAAACTGCTATTCTACAAATACGGAATGTAAGGAAATCTTACTCGACTCCTCTTTATCCGCCCCTTTTTGATTTGCTTCCACTGTTAACAGCCTTCTGTCCCTTCCTGGTACTTCCTGAGGATTGTGATCTGGTCCTTGTCAGTTCCTGCCAGTTCTTGGTTTTTTCTAGTACTTGACTAATTGAGGAGATCTCCTTGTTGAGTTTTGAGTCTTCCACTTCCAATAGGTGGTCGTGTTCAGTTAACAACTGTTTGTACCGCGCAAGGGGGGCAGGGCTATTAGGTGCACTACTTGTCAGTGGTTCAGGACTTACCGTTGTCTGAGAGGTCGATGATTCGATTTTTCCCTCAGCAGATGACGGCTTTTGACTCGTATTTTCGTGCTTTTTTAGTTGTTCAACGGAAAATTTCTCACCATCCACAATTAGGCACTTTTTCTGAATGTATGCCTTATGGTTGTCAGCTTTCGCTAAGCTGAGATGCTGTCTCAAGAGCTTGTGGTCGTTTCGATCCTCCCTGGGTAGATCGTCGTTGATGTAGATGCGTGTATTTTTCAATTTATAGCGATTTCTTATGACCTTCGATTTGGACAGGAAGGACACAAATTCAATTTTAATGATCGATTTACTTTTGCTAATCTTATAAATATCGTTTATTTCTACCTCCTGTAAGTTGACATCCAATAATCTATTTAGTTCAGTGATCACAGAATACAACAGATCTGAAGAATCGAGTTCAAGCCCAAAAATGACAACGTTATTTTTCAAGGACCTTCGCTTCATCTCCAGAACATCATCTTCAATTCGGGCGATTCGTTCCTCATAAGCGTCTATTCGAATCGTCGTAGACTCACCTAATTGCTTTATTTCTTCTCTTACTTTCTTCAGCTCTTCTTTTATTGTAACCATTTGATTAGCAAACTCATTTTTAATAAGTTCAGACAGTTCTTCCTCAACCATTATTCTTCTTGCGTGTTGATACCTTGACGTGTGTGTTACTCCTTATACTTTTGATTCGTGAACGAACAGATGCTCCGATGTGATCGCTTGAATATTTACAGAAATGAATATACCAACTTTTTTCATCGAAGTTATCTCAATGAACAAAAAGACTTCCTTCCGGATAAAATCATCCACCGCATCAGAAATATTCACTTGTATATTTCCACTAGATAAATATTATATAAAACACCATCAATTCTGAAAACTCTGAAGACAACTCGGAAGTACGTCCACTCAACTCAGCGCTATCAACTACTCAATGCAAAAGCACTTACAGTATTCTCATCAAAATATCAACACTACAAAATCGGTCTGAGCCAAACATCTGATGGACGATTTTTATTCAAACTAAGTCAATACTGTATGGAGATATCAACATACAGGTTCCAATTATTCAACGATTCGAGCATTCTAAGAATCGAATATTTCGATCCGTTTGAATGAAAACCGTCTATTTAGTGAGTCAACACAATAAGGCACAATATTGTTTCATTTTATATGGTGTACTTAAAAGCACTCACAATATTCACAT
The DNA here is from genome assembly GCF_907165205.1 of Coccinella septempunctata. Classification (NCBI taxonomy): domain Eukaryota; kingdom Metazoa; phylum Arthropoda; class Insecta; order Coleoptera; family Coccinellidae; genus Coccinella; species Coccinella septempunctata. The sequence goes on along the minus strand of NC_058189.1, from coordinate 17,600,518 downwards.
CAAAATATCAACACTATAAAATCGATCTGAGCCAAACATCTGATGGACGATTTTTATTCAAACTAAGTCAATACTGTATGGAGATATCAACATACAGGTTCCAGTTATTCAACGATTCGAGCATTCTAAGAATCGAAAATTTCGTGACGTTTGAATGAAAATCGTCTATTTAGTGAGTCAACACAATAAGGCACAATATAGATCTATCTCATATGGTGTATTCAAAAGCACTCACAATATTCTCATCAAAATATCAACACTACAAAATCGGTCTGAGGCAAACATCTGATGGACGATTTTTATTCAAACTAAGTCAATACTGTATGGAGATATCAACATACAGGTTCCAATTATTGAACGATTCGAGCATTCTAAGAATTGAATATTTCGAGCCGTTTGAATAAAAATCGTCTATTAAGTGGGTCAACACAATAAGGACAATATTGTTCTACCTTATATGGTGTATTTAAAAGCACTCACAAAATTCTCATCAAAATATCAACACTACAAAATCGGTCTGAGGCAAACATCTGATGGACGATTTTTATTCAAACTAAGTCAATATTGTGTGGAGATATCAACATACAGGTTCCAATTATTCAACGATTCGAGCATTCTAAGAATCGAATACTTCGAGCTGTTGAATGAAAATTGTCTATTTAGTGAGTCAACACAATAAGGCACAATATTCATCTACCTCATATGGTGTATGCAAAAGCACTTACAGTATTCTCATCAAAATATCAACACTACAAAATCGGTCTGAGCCAAACATCTGATGGACGATTTTTATTCAAACTAAGTCAATACTGTATGGAGATATCAACATACAGGTTCCAGTTATTCAACGATTCGAGCATTCTAAGAATCGAAAATTTCGTGACGTTTGAATGAAAATCGTCTATTTAGTGAGTCAACACAATAAGGCACAATATAGATCTATCTCATATGGTGTATTCAAAAGCACTCACAATATTCTCATCAAAATATCAACACTACAAAATCGGTCTGAGGCAAACATCTGATGGACGATTTTTATTCAAACTAAGTCAATACTGTATGGAGATATCAACATACAGGTTCCAATTATTGAACCATTCGTGCATTCTAAGAATCGAATATTTCGATCCGTTTGAATGAAAATCGTTTATTTAGTGAGTCAACACAATAAGGCACAATATTGTTTTACCTTATATGGTGTACTTAAAAGCTCTTACAATATTCTCATCAAAATATCAACACTACAAAATCGGTCTGAGGCCAACATCTGATGGACGATTTTTATTCAAACTAAGTCAATACCGTATGGAGATATCAAGATACAGGTTCCAATTATTCAACGATTCGAGCATTCTAAGAATCGAATATTTCGATTCGTTTGAATGAAAATCGTCTATTTAGTGAGTCAACACAATAAGGCACAATATTGTTGTATCTTATATGGTGTACTTAAAAGCACTCACAATATTCTCATCAAAATATCAACACTACAAAATCGGTCTGAAGCAAATATCTGATGGACGATTTTTATTCAAACTAAGTCAATACTGTATGGAGATATCAACATACAGGTTCCAATTATTCAACGATTCGAGCATTCTAAGAATCAAATATTTCGATCCGTTTGAATGAAAATCGTCTATTTAGTGAGTCAACACAATAAGGCACAATATTGTTTCATCTTATATGGTGTACTTAAAAGCACTCACAATATTCTCATCAAAATATCCACACTACAAAATCGGTCTGAAGCAAATATCTGATGGACGATTTTTATTCAAACTAAGTCAATACTGTATGGAGATATCAACATACAGGTTCCAGTTATGCAACGATTTGAGCATTCTAAGAATCGAACATTTCGTGCCGTTTGAATGAAAATCGTCTATTTAGTGAGTCAACACAATAAGGCACAATATTGATCTACCTCATATGGTGTATTCAAAAGCACTCACAATATTCACATCAAAATATCAACACTACAAAATCGATCTGAGCCAAACATCTGAGGGACGATTTTTATTCAAACTAAGTCAATACTGTATGGAGATATCAACATACAGGTTCCAATTATTCAACGATTGGAGCATTCTAAGAATCGAATATTTCGATCCGTTTGAATGAAAATCGTCTATTTAGTGAGTCAACACAATAAGGCACAATATTGTTTGACCTCATATGGTGTACTTAAAAGCACTCACAATATTCTCATCAAAATATCAACACTACAAAATCGGTCTGAGGCAAACATCTGATGGACGATTTTTATTCAAACTAAGTCAATACTGTATGGAGATATCAACATACAGGTTCCAATTATTCAACGATTCGAGCATTCTAAGAATCGAATATTTTGATCCGTTTGAATGAAAATCGTCTATTTAGTGAGTCAACACAAAAAGGCACAATATTGTTTCATCTTATATGGTGTACTTAAAAGCACTCACAATATTTTCATCAAAATATCCACACTACAAAATCGGTCTGAAGCAAATATCTGATGGACGATTTTTATTCAAACTAAGTCAATACTGTATGGAGATATCAACATACAGGTTCCAGTTATTCAACGATTTGAGCATTCTAAGAATCGAAAATTTCGTGCCGTTTGAATGAAAATCGTCTATTTAGTGAGTCAACACAATAAAGCACAATATTGATCTACCTCATACGGTGTATGCAAAAGCATTCACAATATTCTCATAAAAATATCAACACTACAAAATCGGTTTGAGCCAAACATCTGATGGACGATTTTTATTCAAACTAAGTCAATACTGTTTGGAGATATCAACATACAGGTTCCAGTTATTCAACGATACGAGCATTCTAAGAATCGAAAATTTCGATCCGTTTGAATGAAAATCGTCTATTTAGTGAGTCAACACAATAAGGCACAATATTGATCAATCTCATATGGTGTATTCAAAAGCACTCACAATATTCTCATCAAAATATCAACACTACAAAATCGGTCTGAGGCAAACATCTGATGGATGATTTTTATTCAAACTAAGTCAATACTGTATGGAGATATCAACATACAGGTTCCAATTATTCAACGATTCGAGCTTTCTAAGAATCGAATATTTCGATCCGTTTGAATGAAAATCGTCTATTTAGTGAGTCAACACAATAAGGCACAATATTGTTTCATCTTATATGGTGTACTTAAAAGCACTCACAATATTCTCATCAAAATATGTATCTACAAAATCGGTCTGAAGCAAATATCTGATGGACGATTTTTATTCAAACTAAGTCAATACTGTATGGAGATATCAACATACAGGTTCCAATTATTCAACGATTCGAGCATTCTAAGAATCGAATATTTCGAGACGTTTGAATGGAAATCGTCTATTTAACGAGTCAACACAATAAGGCACAATATTGATCTACCTCATATGGTGTATTCAAAAGCACTCACAATATTCTCATCAAAATATCAACACTACAAAATCGGTATGAGGCAAACATCTGATGGACGATTTTTATTCAAACTAATTCAATACTGTATGGAGATATCCGCATACACGTTCCAGTTATTCAACGATTCGAGCATTCTAAGAATCGAAAATTTCGATCCGTTTGAATGAAAATCGTCTATTTAGTGAGTCAACACAAAAAGGCACAATATTGATCTATCTCATATGGTGTATTCAAAAGCACTCACAATATTCTCATCAAAATATCAACACTACAAAATCGGTCTGAGGCAAACATCTGATGAACGATTTTTATTCAAACTAAGTCAATACTGTATGGAGATATCAACATACAGGTTCCAATTATTCAACGATTCGAGCATTCTAAGAATCGAATATTTCGATCCGTTTGAATGAAAATCGTCTATTTAGTGAGTCAACACAATAAGGCACAATATTGATCTACCTCATATGGTGTATGCAAAAGTACTCACAATATTCTTATCAAAATATCAACACTACAAAATCGGTCTGAGGCAAACATCTGATGAACGATTTTTATTCAAACTAAGTCAATACTGTATGGAGATATCAACATACAGGTTCCAATTATTCAACGATTCGAGCATTCTAAGAATCGAATATTTCGATCCGTTTGAATGAAAATCGTCTATTTAGTGAGTCAACACAATAAGGCACAATATTGATCTACCTCATATGGTGTATGCAAAAGAAGTCACAATATTCTCATCAAAATATCAACACTACAAAATCGGTCTGAGCCAAACATCTGATGGACGATTTTTATTCAAACTAAGTCAATACTGTATGGAGATATCAACATACAGGTTCCAGTTATTCAACGATTTGATCATTCTAAGAATCGAAAATTTCGTGCCGTTTTTATGAAAATTTTCTATTTAGTGAGTCAACACAATAAGGCACAATATTGATCTACCTCATATGGTGTATGCAAAAGCACTCACAATATTCTCATCAAAATATCAACACTACGAAATCGGTCTGAGGCAAACATCTGATGGACGATTTTTATTCAAACTAAGTCAATACTGTATGGAGATATCAACATACAGGTTCCAGTTATTCAACGATTCGAGCATTCTAAGAATCGAAAATTTCGATCCGTTTGAATGAAAATCGTCTATTTAGTGAGTCAACACAATAAGGCACAATATTGATCTATCTCATATGGTGTATTCAAAAGCACTCACAATATTCTCATCAAAATATCAACACTACAAAATCGGTCTGAGGCAAACATCTGATGAACGATTTTTATTCAAACTAAGTCAATACTGTATGGAGATATCAACATACAGGTTCCAATTATGCAACGATTTGAGCATTCTAAGAATCGAACATTTCGTGCCGTTTGAATGAAAATCGTCTATTTAGTGAGTCAACACAATAAGGCACAATATTGATCTACCTCATATGGTGTATTCAAAAGCACTCACAATATTCACATCAAAATATCAACACTACAAAATCGATCTGAGCCAAACATCTGAGGGACGATTTTTATTCAAACTAAGTCAATACTGTATGGAGATATCAACATACAGGTTCCAATTATTCAACGATTGGAGCATTCTAAGAATCGAATATTTCGATCCGTTTGAATGAAAATCGTCTATTTAGTGAGTCAACACAATAAGGCACAATATTGTTTGACCTCATATGGTGTACTTAAAAGCACTCACAATATTCTCATCAAAATATCAACACTACAAAATCGGTCTGAGGCAAACATCTGATGGACGATTTTTATTCAAACTAAGTCAATACTGTATGGAGATATCAACATACAGGTTCCAATTATTCAACGATTCGAGCATTCTAAGAATCGAATATTTTGATCCGTTTGAATGAAAATCGTCTATTTAGTGAGTCAACACAAAAAGGCACAATATTGTTTCATCTTATATGGTGTACTTAAAAGCACTCACAATATTTTCATCAAAATATCCACACTACAAAATCGGTCTGAAGCAAATATCTGATGGACGATTTTTATTCAAACTAAGTCAATACTGTATGGAGATATCAACATACAGGTTCCAGTTATTCAACGATTTGAGCATTCTAAGAATCGAAAATTTCGTGCCGTTTGAATGAAAATCGTCTATTTAGTGAGTCAACACAATAAAGCACAATATTGATCTACCTCATACGGTGTATGCAAAAGCATTCACAATATTCTCATAAAAATATCAACACTACAAAATCGGTTTGAGCCAAACATCTGATGGACGATTTTTATTCAAACTAAGTCAATACTGTTTGGAGATATCAACATACAGGTTCCAGTTATTCAACGATACGAGCATTCTAAGAATCGAAAATTTCGATCCGTTTGAATGAAAATCGTCTATTTAGTGAGTCAACACAATAAGGCACAATATTGATCAATCTCATATGGTGTATTCAAAAGCACTCACAATATTCTCATCAAAATATCAACACTACAAAATCGGTCTGAGGCAAACATCTGATGGATGATTTTTATTCAAACTAAGTCAATACTGTATGGAGATATCAACATACAGGTTCCAATTATTCAACGATTCGAGCTTTCTAAGAATCGAATATTTCGATCCGTTTGAATGAAAATCGTCTATTTAGTGAGTCAACACAATAAGGCACAATATTGTTTCATCTTATATGGTGTACTTAAAAGCACTCACAATATTCTCATCAAAATATGTATCTACAAAATCGGTCTGAAGCAAATATCTGATGGACGATTTTTATTCAAACTAAGTCAATACTGTATGGAGATATCAACATACAGGTTCCAATTATTCAACGATTCGAGCATTCTAAGAATCGAATATTTCGAGACGTTTGAATGGAAATCGTCTATTTAACGAGTCAACACAATAAGGCACAATATTGATCTACCTCATATGGTGTATTCAAAAGCACTCACAATATTCTCATCAAAATATCAACACTACAAAATCGGTATGAGGCAAACATCTGATGGACGATTTTTATTCAAACTAATTCAATACTGTATGGAGATATCCGCATACACGTTCCAGTTATTCAACGATTCGAGCATTCTAAGAATCGAAAATTTCGATCCGTTTGAATGAAAATCGTCTATTTAGTGAGTCAACACAAAAAGGCACAATATTGATCTATCTCATATGGTGTATTCAAAAGCACTCACAATATTCTCATCAAAATATCAACACTACAAAATCGGTCTGAGGCAAACATCTGATGAACGATTTTTATTCAAACTAAGTCAATACTGTATGGAGATATCAACATACAGGTTCCAATTATTCAACGATTCGAGCATTCTAAGAATCGAATATTTCGATCCGTTTGAATGAAAATCGTCTATTTAGTGAGTCAACACAATAAGGCACAATATTGATCTACCTCATATGGTGTATGCAAAAGTACTCACAATATTCTTATCAAAATATCAACACTACAAAATCGGTCTGAGGCAAACATCTGATGAACGATTTTTATTCAAACTAAGTCAATACTGTATGGAGATATCAACATACAGGTTCCAATTATTCAACGATTCGAGCATTCTAAGAATCGAATATTTCGATCCGTTTGAATGAAAATCGTCTATTTAGTGAGTCAACACAATAAGGCACAATATTGTTTCATCTTATATGGTGTACTTAAAAGCACTCACAATATTCTCATCAAAATATCCACACTACAAAATCGGTCTGAAGCAAATATCTGATGGACGATTTTTATTCAAACTAAGTCAATACTGTATGGAGATATCAACATACAGGTTCCAGTTATTCAACGATTCGAGCATTCTAAGAATCGAAAATTTCGATCCGTTTGAATGAAAATCGTCTATTTAGTGAGTCAACACAATAAGGCACAATATTGATCTATCTCATATGGTGTATTCAAAAGCACTCACAATATTCTCATCAAAATATCAACACTACAAAATCGGTCTGAGGCAAACATCTGATGAACGATTTTTATTCAAACTAAGTCAATACTGTATGGAGATATCAACATACAGGTTCCAATTATTCAACGATTCGAGCATTCTAAGAATCGAATATTTCATTCCGTTTGAATGAAAATCGTCTATTTAGTGAGTCAACACAATAAGGCACAATATTGATCTACCTCATATGGTGTATGCAAAAGTACTCACAATATTCTTATCAAAATATCAACACTACAAAATCGGTCTGAGGCAAACATCTGATGGACGATTTTTATTCAAACTAAGTCAATACTGTATGGAGATATCAACATACAGGTTCCAATTATTCAACGATTCGAGCATTCTAAGAATCAAATATTTCGATCCGTTTGAATGAAAATCGTCTATTTAGTGAGTCAACACAATAAGGCACAATATTGTTTCATCTTATATGGTGTACTTAAAAGCACTCACAATATTCTCATCAAAATATCCATACTACAAAATCGGTCTGAAGCAAATATCTGATGGACGATTTTTATTCAAACTAAGTCAATACTGTATGGAGATATCAACATACAGGTTCCAGTTATGCAACGATTTGAGCATTCTAAGAATCGAAAATTTCGTGCCGTTTGAATGAAAATCGTCTATTTAGTGAGTCAACACAATAAGGCACAATATTGATCTACCTCATATGGTGTATTCAAAAGCACTCACAATATTCTCATCAAAATATCGACACTACAAAATCGGTCTGAGGCAAATATCTGATGGACGATTTTTATTCAAACTAAGTCAATACTGTATGGAGATATCAACATACAGGTTCCAGTTATTCAACGATTCGAGCATTCTAAGAATCGAAAATTTCGTGCCGTTTGAATGAAAATCGTCTATTTAGTGAGTCAACACAATAAGGCAGAATATTGTTTCATCTTATATGGTGTACTTAAAAGCACTCACAATATTCTCATCAAAATATCCACACTACAAAATCGGTCTGAAGCAAATATCTGATGGACGATTTTTATTCAAACTAAGTCAATACTGTATGGAGATATCAACATACAGGTTCCAGTTATGCAACGATTTGAGCATTCTAAGAATCGAAAATTTCGTGCCGTTTGAATGAAAATCGTCTATTTAGTGAGTCAACACAATAAGGCACAATATTGATCTACCTCATATGGTGTATTCAAAAGCACTCACAATATTCACATCAAAATATCAACACTACAAAATCGGTATGAGGCAAACATCTGATGGACGATTTTTATTCAAACTAAGTCAATACTGTATGGAGATATCCGCATACACGTTCCAGTTATTCAACGATTCGAGCATTCTAAGAATCGAAAATTTCGATCCGTTTGAATGAAAATCGTCTATTTAGTGAGTCAACACAATAAGGCACAATATTGATCTACCTCATATGGTGTACCTATTCAAAAGCACTCACAATATTCTCATCAAAATATCAACACTAAAAAATCGGTCTGAGGCAAACATCTGATGGACGATTTTTATTCAAACTAAGTCAATACTGTATGGAGATATCAACATACAGGTTTCAGTTATTCAACGATTCGAGCATTCTAAGAATCGAAAATTTCGATCCGTTTGAATGAAAATCGTCTATTTAGTGAGTCAACACATTAGGGCACAATATTGATCTACCTCATATGGTGTATTCAAAAGCCCTCACAATATTCTCATCAAAATATCAGCACTACAAAATCGGTCTGAGGCAAACATCTGATGGACGATTTTTATTCAAACTAAGTCAATACTGTATGGAGATGTCAACATACAGGTTCCAGTTATTCAACGATTCGAGCATTCTAAGAATCGAAAATTTCGATCCGTTTGAATGAAAATCGTCTATTTAGTGAGTCAACACATTGAGGCACAATATTGATCTACCTCATATGGTGTATTCAAAAGCACTCACAATATTCTCATCAAAATATCAACACTACAAAATCGGTATGAGGCAAACATCTGATGGACGATTTTTATTCAAACTAAGTCAATACTGTATGGAGATATCAACATACAGGTTCCAGTTATTCAACGATTCGAGCATTCTAAGAATCGAAAATTTCGTGCCGTTTGAATGAAAATCGTCTATTTAGTGAGTCAACACAATAAGGCACAATATTGATCTATCTCATATGGTGTATTCAAAAGCACTCACAATATTCTCATCAAAATATCAACACTACAAAATCGGTCTGAGCCAAACATCTAATGGACGATTTTTATTCAAACTAAGCCAATACTGTATGGAGATATCAACATACAGGTTCCAATTATTGGACGATTCGAGCATTCTAAGAATCGAATATTTCGATCCGTTTGAATGAAAATCGTCTATTTACTGAGTCAACACAATAAGGCACAATATTGATCTACCTCATATGGTGTATTCAAAAGCACTCACAATATTCACATCAAATTATCAACACTACAAAATCGGTCTGAGCCAAACATCTGATGGACGATTTTTATTCAAACTAAGTCAATACTGTATGGAGATGTCAACATACATGTTCCAATTATTGAACGATTCGAGCATTCTAAGAATCGAATATTTCGAGCCGTTTGAATGAAAATCGTCTATTTACTGAGTCAACACAATAAGGCACAATATTGATCTACCTCATATGGTGTATTCAAAAGCACTCACAATATTCTCATCAAAATATCAACACTACAAAATCGGTTTGAGCAAAACATCTGATGGACGATTTTTATTCAAACTAAGTCAATACTGTATGGAGATATCAACATACAGGTTCCAGTTATTCAACGATTCGAGCATTCTAAGAATCGAAAATTTTGTGCCGTTTGAATGAAAATCGTCTATTTAGTGAGTCAACACAATAAGGCACAATATAGATCTATCTCATATGGTGTATTCAAAAGCACTCACAATATTCTCATCAAAATATCAACACTACAAAATCGGTCTGAGGCAAACATCTGATGGACGATTTTTATTCAAACTAAGTCAATACTGTATGGAGATATCAACATACAGGTTCCAATTATTGAACGATTCGAGCATTCTAAGAATTGAATATTTCGAGCCGTTTGAATAAAAATCGTCTATTAAGTGGGTCAACACAATAAGGACAATATTGTTCTACCTTATATGGTGTATTTAAAAGCACTCACAAAATTCTCATCAAAATATCAACACTACAAAATCGGTCTGAGGCAAACATCTGATGGACGATTTTTATTCAAACTAAGTCAAAACTGTGTGGAGATATCAACATACAGGTTCCAATTATTCAAGGATTCGAGCATTCTAAGAATCGAATACTTCGAGCTGTTGAATGAAAATTGTCTATTTAGTGAGTCAACACAATAAGGCACAATATTCATCTACCTCATATGGTGTATAATAATAATAATAATAATAATAATAATAAAGTTTATTTGACATAAACATTAATCGCAGAGGCTTGCGCCTGTACGCGATATATAATCAAAAACAAAAGTAAACAATTTACAGCAGCCAATATGTTGGACAAATTTTCATGATACAAAGCAAAACATTTGCACCTCCACACAAATATACAAAACAAAGAGTAGCACAACAACACTTGCATACCCCTATCTCTCGTTTACTTAGGATTGATTAACAAATTGAAATAATGTCTCCTCATTTCATAAATCCACGCTTTGATATTATATTTTCTTTTCTTTGCACTCCGGATCTCTCTTATTTCTCTTGGAATCTCGTTGTAAATGCGCGGGGCGAGGTAAGTGTAACATCTCTGGCCAATTCTCTTCCTTGCTTTCGGCACCCAGTAGTTCGTGGTCCCCCTTCTGGTCTCATAACTGTTGGTATTCAGTTGGATTTTGATCTTATTGGAGGATATTGCAGTCAACATCTGAAAGACAAACAGTTGATGGGGATTCATCGCTTCAGATATTGCATATAGATCATTCGATGGAAACAACTGCGGTTTTCTGTGAATTACTCGCAATAACCATTTTTGCACTACTTCTACTCTTCTCATGTGACACTGATACGCCCCTCCCCAGGCCATTATTCCATATTTGATATGCGATTGACAAAGTGCATTATATATTATCATCAACTTTCTTTCATCGAGGTAATTTCTAAGATGCCTGAACTTGAAGAGAAGACGTCTCAGTTTCTTGACTAAATGGTCTATGTGTTTGTCCCATTTCATGTGTCTATCAACAGTTACACCCAGATATTTCACATTTTCAGCTTCAGGGATTGATGTATTGTCGTCAATTTCTAAATTACCCATATGAGGAAGTCCTGTTTCATAACAAGCAAATGGCAGATATTTCGTCTTTTTAATATTAATTCTTAACTTATTGATTTCAAACCAGTTCATAACATTGCGAAGATCTTCCTCAACCTTCGATTTCAGGTTTTCCCAGGAACTGTCCTCATATAATATTACAGAATCATCTGCGAAATTGATTACTTCACCCCTCACATTCATAAACAACAAGCTGTTAATGTAAACAACAAACAAGATCGGCCCTAATACAGTTCCTTGGGGTATCCCATATTCGACGGGTCTCTCCGCACTGAAATGATCCTCTATCTTCACGGATTGTACTCTATCAGTCAAGTAATCTTTAATTAAGTCATATGCTTTACCTCGAAAACCATAGTGATGGAGCTTATGGAGAAGAATTTTATGTGACACCGTGTCGAATGCTTTTTCGAGATCTATGAAAACTCCTAAACCAACCATTCCTTCGTCCAACCAAGCATATACCTTCTCTACTAATTTCATTATAGCGTCTTCGGTGGATTTTCCCTCTCTGAATCCGTATTGGTTTTCCGATAAAATTTTGTTTTTTTCTAAGAACTTGGCAATACGGGTTTTCATCATTTTTTCTATTATTTTGGCAATATTGGACATGAGGCATATAGGTCTATAATTTGATATGGTCTTTTTATCCCCTGATTTAAATATCGGTTTGATGATACCTCTCTTAAGAATGTTCGGAAATCTAGAAGTCTCAAAACAAAGGTTAGTTAACATCATCAGTGGCCTTGAAATCTCCTCCTTGATATTTTTCAACAATTCTGTTCCAATGCCATCCTCTCCAGGGGCTCCTCCTGTCTTCAATGTTAGAATTGTATCCTCAACCTCTTTCTCACATGTTGGGAAAAGGAACAGGGTGGCATCACAAGAATGTTTGTGTTGTTCTTGTGTGAATGTGTTGTGTTGTAAACTTTCTGACAGTTTTTTTCCTATTTCGGCATAATATTTACTGAACTCCTCCGCAATCTGTTTCTTCTCTGCTAGTTCATGCCCATCCACTATTAATTTCACAACATTCATAGGTTTGGTTTCCCCACAAATATTTTCAACGCATGACCAGAGAGATTTTGTATTTGAGCTGTTTTTACTGATTGAATTAGCGAAATAGTTCTTTTTAGCTTCTTTTATAAGCTTTTGCAGAGTGTTTCGATATCTCGCATACTGACTTTTCAAGTTTTCATCGAGTGGATTCTTCATCATTTCTTTGAACTTAATGTTCTTTTTAATTATGGACTTTAGCAGTCCAGGAGTGATCCAGTCCTTTTTTCCAAACTTTCTATAGGTTATTCTGATTCTTGTTGTGTTTTTTTGGGTCAATGTGTTCAACAAATTAATGAACGACGTCGTGAAATAATCAACATTTCTTTCTTCCATCAAACTATCCCAATTCATTTCCTTCAGATCATTCTTCAACCGGGAGTAATCTATAAAACATTTATGCTCCACTTTATTCAGTTTGGGCTTTTTCTCCAAATTCAGACACAATACGATGGTAAAATGATCAGTTATACCGGTGCGAACAATAAACGATCTATTCTGATTCAACTCTGAATGTTGACCACCTAGGAAGAAATGATCTAAGCAGGTTCGACTCGAAGGTCTTGTTATGTCATTTATATATGAGTTGTAACCAAAATAACAGAATAAATTCTTGTATTCGTCAACAATCTCATTTGTGGATAAAAGGTCTATGTTCATATCCCCGACAACAACATGATAATCGCTCATTTTCGCATCCTCAATATAGTCAGCCAAATCTTTCGTGAACTTTCTTGCACATCCATTTGGTGAACGATAAATTCCCGTTATCTTGATTTTCTTATCCGATATTATCATATCTAATTCGAGAGCTTTAACATCCCCAATTGTTCTTATCCTTTTACTATAGTCTATATCATTTCTTACATATATAACTACCCCATCATTTCTATTATATGTTCCTTCATTGTAGATACATGCATATCCCTCAATTTTATATGGATCTATTTCTGGCACTGTAAATGTTTCAGTCAACACGATTATGTGAAATCTTTCCGAGTATGTTCCCAACAATAACCTAAATTCATCGAAATTCTTCTCAATACTTCTGATGTTATTATGTATCACCTTGAATTTTGTCTCAACATTGAAACATCTCAAATCTCCCAAATGATCCAAATATTCAGCCCTGTATACTTCACCATCAAAGTCTCTCAAGTACTGGTCCATATTAATTCAAAAAAATATTTATATTTATATATATTCGAAAAAAAACAAAAAAATTAAACTGCTATTCTACAAATACGGAATGTAAGGAAATCTTACTCGACTCCTCTTTATCCGCCCCTTTTTGATTTGCTTCCACTGTTAACAGCCTTCTGTCCCTTCCTGGTACTTCCTGAGGATTGTGATTTGGTCCTTGTCAGTTCCTGCCAGTTCTTGGTTTTTTCTAGTACTTGACTAATTGAGGAGATCTCCTTGTTGAGTTTTGAGTCTTCCACTTCCAATAGGTGGTCGTGTTCAGTTAACAACTGTTTGTACCGCGCAAGGGGGGCAGGGCTATTAGGTGCACTACTTGTCAGTGGTTCAGGACTTACCGTTGTCTGAGAGGTCGATGATTCGATTTTTCCCTCAGCAGATGACGGCTTTTGACTCGTATTTTCGTGCTTTTTTAGTTGTTCAACGGAAAATTTCTCACCATCCACAATTAGGCACTTTTTCTGAATGTATGCCTTATGGTTGTCAGCTTTCGCTAAGCTGAGATGCTGTCTCAAGAGCTTGTGGTCGTTTCGATCCTCCCTGGTTAGATCGTCGTTGATGTAGATGCGTGTATTTTTCAATTTATAGCGATTTCTTATGACCTTCGATTTGGACAGGAAGGACACAAATTCAATTTTAATGATCGATTTACTTTTGCTAATCTTATAAATATCGTTTATTTCTACCTCCTGTAAGTTGACATCCAATAATCTATTTAGTTCAGTGATCACAGAATACAACAGATCTGAAGAATCGAGTTCAAGCCCAAAAATGACGACGTTATTTTTCAAGGACCTTCGCTTCATCTCCAGAACATCATCTTCAATTCGGGCGATTCGTTCCTCATAAGCGTCTATTCGAATCGTCGTAGACTCACCTAATTGCTTTATTTCTTCTCTTACTTTCTTCAGCTCTTCTTTTATTGTAACCATTTGATTAGCAAACTCATTTTTAATAAGTTCAGACAGTTCTTCCTCAACCATTATTCTTCTTGCGTGTTGATACCTTGACGTGTGTGTTACTCCTTATACTTTTGATTCGTGAACGAACAGATGCTCCGATGTGATCGCTTGAATATTTACAGAAATGAATATACCAACTTTTTTCATCGAAGTTATCTCAATGAACAAAAAGACTTCCTTCCGGATAAAATCATCCACCGCATCAGAAATATTCACTTGTATATTTCCACTAGATAAATATTATATAAAACACCATCAATTCTGAAAACTCTGAAGACAACTCGGAAGTACGTCCACTCAACTCAGCGCTATCAACTACTCAATGCAAAAGCACTTACAGTATTCTCATCAAAATATCAACACTACAAAATCGGTCTGAGCCAAACATCTGATGGACGATTTTTATTCAAACTAAGTCAATACTGTATGGAGATATCAACATACAGGTTCCAATTATTCAACGATTCGAGCATTCTAAGAATCGAATATTTCGATCCGTTTGAATGAAAACCGTCTATTTAGTGAGTCAACACAATAAGGCACAATATTGTTTCATTTTATATGGTGTACTTAAAAGCACTCACAATATTCACATCAAAATATCAACACTACAAAATCGATCTGAGCCAAACATCTGATGGACGATTTTTATTCAAACTAAGTCAATACTGTATGGAGATATCAACATACAGGTTCCAGTTATTCAACGATTCGAGCATTCTAAGAATCGAAAATTTCGTGACGTTTGAATGAAAATCGTCTATTTAGTGAGTCAACACAATAAGGCACAATATAGATCTATCTCATATGGTGTATTCAAAAGCACTCACAATATTCTCATCAAAATATCAACACTACAAAATCGGTCTGAGGCAAACATCTGATGGACGATTTTTATTCAAACTAAGTCAATACTGTATGGAGATATCAACATACAGGTTCCAATTATTCAACGATTCGAGCATTCTAAGAATTGAATATTTCGAGCCGTTTGAATAAAAATCGTCTATTAAGTGGGTCAACACAATAAGGACAATATTGTTCTACCTTATATGGTGTATTTAAAAGCACTCACAAAATTCTCATCAAAATATCAACACTACAAAATCGGTCTGAGGCAAACATCTGATGGACGATTTTTATTCAAACTAAGTCAATATTGTGTGGAGATATCAACATACAGGTTCCAATTATTCAACGATTCGAGCATTCTAAGAATCGAATACTTCGAGCTGTTGAATGAAAATTGTCTATTTAGTGAGTCAACACAATAAGGCACAATATTCATCTACCTCATATGGTGTATGCAAAAGCACTTACAGTATTCTCATCAAAATATCAACACTACAAAATCGGTCTGAGCCAAACATCTGATGGACGATTTTTATTCAAACTAAGTCAATACTGTATGGAGATATCAACATACAGGTTCCAATTATTCAACGATTCGAGCATTCTAAGAATCGAATATTTCGATCCGTTTGAATGAAAATCGTCTATTTAGTGAGTCAACATAATAAGGCACAATATTGTTTCATTTTATATGGTGTACTTAAAAGCACTCACAATATTCACATCAAAATATCAACACTACAAAATCGATCTGAGCCAAACATCTGATGGACGATTTTTATTCAAACTAAGTCAATACTGTATGGAGATATCAACATACAGGTTCCAGTTATTCAACGATTCGAGCATTCTAAGAATCGAAAATTTCGTGACGTTTGAATGAAAATCGTCTATTTAGTGAGTCAACACAATAAGGCACAATATAGATCTATCTCATATGGTGTATTCAAAAGCACTCACAATATTCTCATCAAAATATCAACACTACAAAATCGGTCTGAGGCAAACATCTGATGGACGATTTTTATTCAAACTAAGTCAATACTGTATGGAGATATCAACATACAGGTTCCAATTATTGAACGATTCGAGCATTCTAAGAATTGAATATTTCGAGCCGTTTGAATAAAAATCGTCTATTAAGTGGGTCAACACAATAAGGACAATATTGTTCTACCTTATATGGTGTATTCAAAAGCACTCACAAAATTCTCATCAAAATATCAACACTACAAAATCGGTCTGAGGCAAACATCTGATGGACGATTTTTATTCAAACTAAGTCAATATTGTGTGGAGATATCAACATACAGGTTCCAATTATTCAACGATTCGAGCATTCTAAGAATCGAATACTTCGAGCTGTTGAATGAAAATTGTCTATTTAGTGAGTCAACACAATAAGGCACAATATTCATCTACCTCATATGGTGTATGCAAAAGCACTTACAGTATTCTCATCAAAATATCAACACTACAAAATCGGTCTGAGCCAAACATCTGATGGACGATTTTTATTCAAACTAAGTCAATACTGTATGGAGATATCAACATACAGGTTCCAATTATTCAACGATTCGAGCATTCTAAGAATCGAATATTTCGATCCGTTTGAATGAAAATCGTCTATTTAGTGAGTCAACATAATAAGGCACAATATTGTTTCATTTTATATGGTGTACTTAAAAGCACTCACAATATTCACATCAAAATATCAACACTACAAAATCGATCTGAGCCAAACATCTGATGGACGATTTTTATTCAAACTAAGTCAATACTGTATGGAGATATCAACATACAGGTTCCAGTTATTCAACGATTCGAGCATTCTAAGAATCGAAAATTTCGTGACGTTTGAATGAAAATCGTCTATTTAGTGAGTCAACACAATAAGGCACAATATAGATCTATCTCATATGGTGTATTCAAAAGCACTCACAATATTCTCATCAAAATATCAACACTACAAAATCGGTCTGAGGCAAACATCTGATGGACGATTTTTATTCAAACTAAGTCAATACTGTATGGAGATATCAACATACAGGTTCCAATTATTGAACGATTCGTGCATTCTAAGAATCGAATATTTCGATCCGTTTGAATGAAAATCGTTTATTTAGTGAGTCAACACAATAAGGCACAATATTGTTTTACCTTATATGGTGTACTTAAAAGCTCTTACAATATTCTCATCAAAATATCAACACTACAAAATCGGTCTGAGGCCAACATCTGATGGACGATTTTTATTCAAACTAAGTCAATACCGTATGGAGATATCAAGATACAGGTTCCAATTATTCAACGATTCGAGCATTCTAAGAATCGAATATTTCGATTCGTTTGAATGAAAATCGTCTATTTAGTGAGTCAACACAATAAGGCACAATATTGTTGTATCTTATATGGTGTACTTAAAAGCACTCACAATATTCTCATCAAAATATCAACACTACAAAATCGGTCTGAAGCAAATATCTGATGGACGATTTTTATTCAAACTAAGTCAATACTGTATGGAGATATCAACATACAGGTTCCAATTATTCAACGATTCGAGCATTCTAAGAATCAAATATTTCGATCCGTTTGAATGAAAATCGTCTATTTAGTGAGTCAACACAATAAGGCACAATATTGTTTCATCTTATATGGTGTACTTAAAAGCACTCACAATATTCTCATCAAAATATCCACACTACAAAATCGGTCTGAAGCAAATATCTGATGGACGATTTTTATTCAAACTAAGTCAATACTGTATGGAGATATCAACATACAGGTTCCAGTTATGCAACGATTTGAGCATTCTAAGAATCGAACATTTCGTGCCGTTTGAATGAAAATCGTCTATTTAGTGAGTCAACACAATAAGGCACAATATTGATCTACCTCATATGGTGTATTCAAAAGCACTCACAATATTCACATCAAAATATCAACACTACAAAATCGATCTGAGCCAAACATCTGAGGGACGATTTTTATTCAAACTAAGTCAATACTGTATGGAGATATCAACATACAGGTTCCAATTATTCAACGATTGGAGCATTCTAAGAATCGAATATTTCGATCCGTTTGAATGAAAATCGTCTATTTAGTGAGTCAACACAATAAGGCACAATATTGTTTGACCTCATATGGTGTACTTAAAAGCACTCACAATATTCTCATCAAAATATCAACACTACAAAATCGGTCTGAGGCAAACATCTGATGGACGATTTTTATTCAAACTAAGTCAATACTGTATGGAGATATCAACATACAGGTTCCAATTATTCAACGATTCGAGCATTCTAAGAATCGAATATTTTGATCCGTTTGAATGAAAATCGTCTATTTAGTGAGTCAACACAAAAAGGCACAATATTGTTTCATCTTATATGGTGTACTTAAAAGCACTCACAATATTTTCATCAAAATATCCACACTACAAAATCGGTCTGAAGCAAATATCTGATGGACGATTTTTATTCAAACTAAGTCAATACTGTATGGAGATATCAACATACAGGTTCCAGTTATTCAACGATTTGAGCATTCTAAGAATCGAAAATTTCGTGCCGTTTGAATGAAAATCGTCTATTTAGTGAGTCAACACAATAAAGCACAATATTGATCTACCTCATACGGTGTATGCAAAAGCATTCACAATATTCTCATAAAAATATCAACACTACAAAATCGGTTTGAGCCAAACATCTGATGGACGATTTTTATTCAAACTAAGTCAATACTGTTTGGAGATATCAACATACAGGTTCCAGTTATTCAACGATACGAGCATTCTAAGAATCGAAAATTTCGATCCGTTTGAATGAAAATCGTCTATTTAGTGAGTCAACACAATAAGGCACAATATTGATCAATCTCATATGGTGTATTCAAAAGCACTCACAATATTCTCATCAAAATATCAACACTACAAAATCGGTCTGAGGCAAACATCTGATGGATGATTTTTATTCAAACTAAGTCAATACTGTATGGAGATATCAACATACAGGTTCCAATTATTCAACGATTCGAGCTTTCTAAGAATCGAATATTTCGATCCGTTTGAATGAAAATCGTCTATTTAGTGAGTCAACACAATAAGGCACAATATTGTTTCATCTTATATGGTGTACTTAAAAGCACTCACAATATTCTCATCAAAATATGTATCTACAAAATCGGTCTGAAGCAAATATCTGATGGACGATTTTTATTCAAACTAAGTCAATACTGTATGGAGATATCAACATACAGGTTCCAATTATTCAACGATTCGAGCATTCTAAGAATCGAATATTTCGAGACGTTTGAATGGAAATCGTCTATTTAACGAGTCAACACAATAAGGCACAATATTGATCTACCTCATATGGTGTATTCAAAAGCACTCACAATATTCTCATCAAAATATCAACACTACAAAATCGGTATGAGGCAAACATCTGATGGACGATTTTTATTCAAACTAATTCAATACTGTATGGAGATATCCGCATACACGTTCCAGTTATTCAACGATTCGAGCATTCTAAGAATCGAAAATTTCGATCCGTTTGAATGAAAATCGTCTATTTAGTGAGTCAACACAAAAAGGCACAATATTGATCTATCTCATATGGTGTATTCAAAAGCACTCACAATATTCTCATCAAAATATCAACACTACAAAATCGGTCTGAGGCAAACATCTGATGAACGATTTTTATTCAAACTAAGTCAATACTGTATGGAGATATCAACATACAGGTTCCAATTATTCAACGATTCGAGCATTCTAAGAATCGAATATTTCGATCCGTTTGAATGAAAATCGTCTATTTAGTGAGTCAACACAATAAGGCACAATATTGATCTACCTCATATGGTGTATGCAAAAGTACTCACAATATTCTTATCAAAATATCAACACTACAAAATCGGTCTGAGGCAAACATCTGATGAACGATTTTTATTCAAACTAAGTCAATACTGTATGGAGATATCAACATACAGGTTCCAATTATTCAACGATTCGAGCATTCTAAGAATCGAATATTTCGATCCGTTTGAATGAAAATCGTCTATTTAGTGAGTCAACACAATAAGGCACAATATTGATCTACCTCATATGGTGTATGCAAAAGAAGTCACAATATTCTCATCAAAATATCAACACTACAAAATCGGTCTGAGCCAAACATCTGATGGACGATTTTTATTCAAACTAAGTCAATACTGTATGGAGATATCAACATACAGGTTCCAGTTATTCAACGATTTGATCATTCTAAGAATCGAAAATTTCGTGCCGTTTTTATGAAAATTTTCTATTTAGTGAGTCAACACAATAAGGCACAATATTGATCTACCTCATATGGTGTATGCAAAAGCACTCACAATATTCTCATCAAAATATCAACACTACGAAATCGGTCTGAGGCAAACATCTGATGGACGATTTTTATTCAAACTAAGTCAATACTGTATGGAGATATCAACATACAGGTTCCAGTTATTCAACGATTCGAGCATTCTAAGAATCGAAAATTTCGATCCGTTTGAATGAAAATCGTCTATTTAGTGAGTCAACACAATAAGGCACAATATAGATCTATCTCATATGGTGTATTCAAAAGCACTCACAATATTCTCATCAAAATATCAACACTACAAAATCGGTCTGAGGCAAACATCTGATGAACGATTTTTATTCAAACTAAGTCAATACTGTATGGAGATATCAACATACAGGTTCCAATTATTCAACGATTCGAGCATTCTAAGAATCGAATATTTCATTCCGTTTGAATGAAAATCGTCTATTTAGTGAGTCAACACAATAAGGCACAATATTGATCTACCTCATATGGTGTATGCAAAAGTACTCACAATATTCTTATCAAAATATCAACACTACAAAATCGGTCTGAGGCAAACATCTGATGGACGATTTTTATTCAAACTAAGTCAATACTGTATGGAGATATCAACATACAGGTTCCAATTATTCAACGATTCGAGCATTCTAAGAATCGAATATTTCGATCCGTTTGAATGAAAATCATCTATTTAGTGAGTCAACACAATAAGGCACAATATTGTTTTACCTTATATGGTGTACTTAAAAGCACTCACAATATTCTCATCAAAATATCAACACTACAAAATCGGTCTGAGGCAAACATCTGATGGACGATTTTTATTCAAACTAAGTCAATACTGTATGGAGATATCAACATACAGGTTCCAATTATTCAACGATTCGAGCATTCTAAGAATCAAATATTTCGATCCGTTTGAATGAAAATCGTCTATTTAGTGAGTCAACACAATAAGGCACAATATTGTTTCATCTTATATGGTGTACTTAAAAGCACTCACAATATTCTCATCAAAATATCCATACTACAAAATCGGTCTGAAGCAAATATCTGATGGACGATTTTTATTCAAACTAAGTCAATACTGTATGGAGATATCAACATACAGGTTCCAGTTATGCAACGATTTGAGCATTCTAAGAATCGAAAATTTCGTGCCGTTTGAATGAAAATCGTCTATTTAGTGAGTCAACACAATAAGGCACAATATTGATCTACCTCATATGGTGTATTCAAAAGCACTCACAATATTCTCATCAAAATATCGACACTACAAAATCGGTCTGAGGCAAATATCTGATGGACGATTTTTATTCAAACTAAGTCAATACTGTATGGAGATATCAACATACAGGTTCCAGTTATTCAACGATTCGAGCATTCTAAGAATCGAAAATTTCGTGCCGTTTGAATGAAAATCGTCTATTTAGTGAGTCAACACAATAAGGCAGAATATTGTTTCATCTTATATGGTGTACTTAAAAGCACTCACAATATTCTCATCAAAATATCCACACTACAAAATCGGTCTGAAGCAAATATCTGATGGACGATTTTTATTCAAACTAAGTCAATACTGTATGGAGATATCAACATACAGGTTCCAGTTATGCAACGATTTGAGCATTCTAAGAATCGAAAATTTCGTGCCGTTTGAATGAAAATCGTCTATTTAGTGAGTCAACACAATAAGGCACAATATTGATCTACCTCATATGGTGTATTCAAAAGCACTCACAATATTCACATCAAAATATCAACACTACAAAATCGATCTGAGCCAAACATCTGATGGACGATTTTTATTCAAACTAAGTCAATACTGTATGGAGATATCAACATACAGGTTCCAATTATTCAACGATTGGAGCATTCTAAGAATCGAATATTGCGATCCGTTTGAATGAAAATCGTCTATTTAGTGAGTCAACACAATAAGGCACAATATTGTTTTACCTCATATGGTGTACTTAAAAGCACTCACAATATTCTCATCAAAATATCAACACTACAAAATCGGTCTGAGGCAAACATCTGATGGACGATTTTTATTCAAACTAAGTCAATACTGTATGGAGATATCAACATACAGGTTCCAATTATTCAACGATTCGAGCATTCTAAGAATCGAATATTTCGATCCGTTTGAATGAAAATCGTCTATTTAGTGTGTCAACACAAAAAGGCACAATATTGTTTCATCTTATATGGTGTACTTAAAAGCACTCACAATATTTTCATCAAAATATCCACACTACAAAATCGGTCTGAAGCAAATATCTGATGGACGATTTTTATTCAAACTAAGTCAATACTGTATGGAGATATCAACATACAGGTTCCAGTTATTCAACGATTTGAGCATTCTAAGAATCGAAAATTTCGTGCCGTTTGAATGAAAATCGTCTATTTAGTGAGTCAACACAATAAAGCACAATATTGATCTACCTCATATGGTGTATGCAAAAGCATTCACAATATTCTCATAAAAATATCAACACTACAAAATCGGTTTGAGCCAAACATCTGATGGACGATTTTTATTCAAACTAAGTCAATACTGTTTGGAGATATCAACATACAGGTTCCAGTTATTCAACGATACGAGCATTCTAAGAATCGAAAATTTCGATCCGTTTGAATGAAAATCGTCTATTTAGTGAGTCAACACAATAAGGCACAATATTGATCAATCTCATATGGTGTATTCAAAAGCACTCACAATATTCTCATCAAAATATCAACACTACAAAATCGGTCTGAGGCAAACATCTGATGGATGATTTTTATTCAAACTAAGTCAATACTGTATGGAGATATCAACATACAGGTTCCAATTATTCAACGATTCGAGCTTTCTAAGAATCGAATATTTCGATCCGTTTGAATGAAAATCGTCTATTTAGTGAGTCAACACAATAAGGCACAATATTGTTTCATCTTATATGGTGTACTTAAAAGCACTCACAATATTCTCATCAAAATATGTATCTACAAAATCGGTCTGAAGCAAATATCTGATGGACGATTTTTATTCAAACTAAGTCAATACTGTATGGAGATATCAACATACAGGTTCCAATTATTCAACGATTCGAGCATTCTAAGAATCGAATATTTCGATCCGTTTGAATGAGAATCGTCTATTTACCGAGTCAACACAATAAGGCACAATATTGATCTATCTCATATGGTGTATTCAAAAGCACTCACAATATTCTCATCAAAATATCAACACTACAAAATCGGTATGAGGCAAACATCTGATGGACGATTTTTATTCAAACATTCAAACATAATCGTGGAACTTCGTTGATGCCGGTCGCTGATTTGTGCTCTCGTTGTTTCTGTTGAATTATCATACGAATAACTGTGCTTTTGAAAAGAAACTTATACCATCTTGTAGCTTGAATTTTGGTGAATACTATTGCTTTGTCTGACTGAACTTATCATCATGCCCGCTTGTGGAAATTGTACCAGATCTCTCAACAGAAAATCTCCAGGTATGCAGTGCAATAAATGCCGGGTGTTTTTACATGCAAATGGCAGATGCTCGGATCTGTCAAAAAACCAATTATCGCTGATAAACAATATGCCGGGGGGCAGATGGGAGTGTGTTGGATGTCGCGGCGAGCGTGAACCTGGTGACGCATCTTCGCCGGTGATTCATGTTTCGTCCGAGTCTCCGCATGGATTATCGGCGTCTTCCGAACGTTGGGATGCTGGCGACACTGAGGACGAGATTATGATGCCGTCGGATGTAAGCGCGATTAAATTGATGACATCTGTAAAAACTGAGGTTTCTGCTATGAGGGGCGAGGTGAGAGGACTTCGGAGCTCCGTTACCTTCTGCTCGAATAAAATAAGCGATTTCGAGAACAAATTAGGCAAGATTAATGAGGCCTTGAAATTAGCCAATCAAATCAAAATGGAGAATGATTTCCTCAAAAAAGAAGTTTCCAATCTACAGATCAGATTGGATATGATTGAACAGAATGCTAGATTAAATAACATCGAAATTATGGATATTCCTGAAAAGAAAAACGAAAATTTAAATGACGTTGTTAAAAAGATTGGAGAATGTGTCGGCATAGTCGTTGAGCCTCAAGAATTATCATCCATTACTCGTGTGCCCACAAAAATCGAAAACAAGCCGAAGAATATCGTGGTGAAGTTTGTTTCCAAATCAATGAGGGATAAATTCATGTCTGCTGTTAACACTCCAGTACTCGCGCGTCCGATAGATACATAAGCAATACGTGGAGCCTGGGGTATTGTAGTACCCCGCGCGAGTACTGGAGTGTTAAAGCGAAACGTGGCGATTTGGGTGGAAGGAGCGGCTTCAAAATCGATGGCCTAGCGGAAAAATTCTACGTAAATGAACATCTAACTACCAAAAATAAGATTATTTTCAAATCAGCTCGCAAATTTGCCAGAGAAAAGGGTTACAGGTTTGTGTGGATTCAGAATGGTAGCATTCTTATAAGAAAAAATGAAACATCTAAAATTATACAGATACAAAATGAATCTGATTTAAGCAGGTTGTCTTAATATACATATATGTATATGTATATAACGTGTATATAAAATTAAATTAAAAATAAAAGAAAACGATAAAATGGCTCTACACGTTCTATACCAAAATGTGCGCGGATTGCGTACTAAATTACATGACTTCAAACTGAGTGTAATATCTAGTTCGTTCGACGTAATCGCTGTGACTGAATCATGGTTGAATAAAAATATATGCGATGACGAGTTAGTTGATGACAATTTTAACGTCTTCAGGCGAGATAGATACTTAACTCAAACCATGAAAAAAGACGGAGGTGGGGTGCTTTTGCTAGTGCGTGACTATTTGAATGCTAGATTTGTCCCGGAGTTTAGTAGTGACCAAGAGGACCTTTGGGTGGTAATAGATCTCAATAGAATAAGAATCTACATTTGTTGTGTGTACATAGCACCTGGTAACGAGACGGCTTACAACTCATTTGCAAGTAAATTGGAAGACAATATTTTGAATTTCCGTGACCAGGACATAATACTGCTCTGTGGTGACTTTAACTGCTCTTCCTTAAAGTGGGAGAGACAAACATCGTGTGATGTATTAGTTGCTTCACAAGTAGAAAATAAATATGCCCATTTTGTGGATACTTTGAATTTTTCGCATTTGAAACAGTTCAATAATATTTTTAATAGGAATGGTAGAATGCTCGACCTAATTTTGTGTAATAAAAATAGGATTGATCGCGTTTGTCGTAGTGACGCTCCTATGGTCAGTGAGGATGACCATCATCCAGCAATAGAGTTCTTTTTTAATATAAGGGTTCGTAGCTACCTAAGAACGAACTGCTCATTCAAATTTAATTTCAAAAGGGGCGACTACGATGCGATCAATTCTGAACTCTTGATGGTAGATTGGAACTCCCTCTTAGGAGATTTAGATGTAAACGATGGCGTGGATGTTCTCTACGAGATGCTCGATAAATTGATCACCGAATATATACCCAAAACCAAAATAAATAAAAAATTCCCTTACTTTTATTCCGAGGAAACAATACGTATCATTCGGCAGAAGTGTAGCATTCATAAGAAATATAAAATTTACAATGACATATATCATCATTATAGATTCAAAAAGCTCAGAAAACTTTCAAAAAAACTTATTTCTAGGGATTTCTACAGCTATCTTGACCATATAGAGCAGGAGTTACCAAAGAATCCTAATAGTTTCTACAAGTATATATCTCGTAAGAAAGGTCATGGTAAATTTCCATCAGTTATGAGTGATGGAGCTACTGAAGCAACATCCTCGAAAGAAATTTCTGAGCGTTTTGCTGATTATTTTAGTTCTGTTTTCGAACCACCTTCATCCCCGATTGATGACTTGCATTGTGTGGAGAGCATCTACAGCAGTAATTACTTAAGCGATGTTTCCCTATCTGGAGCGATCGTGGAAGAAGCTTTAAAAGCATTAGATCCTAATAAGGGACCTGGTCCCGATGAGATTCCGCCTATATTTTTGAAAAATTGTTCTAAATCTTTATCATTACCACTTACTATTCTCTTCAACCGATCGCTCCGGAGTGGAGATTTCCCACGTCGCTGGAAACTTTCTAAAATCGTTCTAGTTCATAAGGAGGGCCGGAAGGATCTCGTTCAGAACTATAGACCTATTGCTATTCTCTCCGCTATTCCAAAATTATTTGAATCCCTCGTTCAGCGCTCATTAAGTCACCATATAAGGCACCTGATAATTGAAAACCAGCACGGATTTGTTAAAGGTAGGAATCTAGAGACCAATTTGGTGGGTTTCCTTGAAGCCCTACATGATGGATTCGAATCGCAAAATCAGACAGACGTAATATACACGGATTTTAAAAAAGCTTTCGATAAGGTTAATCATAGTGTACTTTTTCGCAGACTTGCAGAAGTGGGAATATGTGGCAGTCTATTGAGGTGGGTGATATCATATGTGTTGCGGAGATCCCAGTTTGTATGTGTGGGAGGGCAGAAATCGAGATATTTTTCTAGCACATCGGGAGTGCCTCAGGGTTCGCACCTGGGACCCTTACTGTTTATCATTTATATTAATAATATCTCCTCCTGTTTCCGTACTGCTGATTTTTTGTTTTATGCGGATGACCTCAAAATATTTCTAAAGATAAAGAGCATTGAGGACTTCGTTCTACTTCAAGAGGATTTGGATAGGTTCTCTCAGTACTGCAGAGAGAACTTTCTCTTCCTTAATTTGAGTAAATGTTCCATTATTTCATTTACCAGGAATACAAATGTCTTGAAGTTCGGGTATAAAATAGACCAAGTTCAGTTGCGACGGGTTGAAGGTGTTCGTGATTTGGGAGTGTTCTTAGATACCAAGTTAACTTTCATTCAACATATCGATCACATAATTTCATCTTCGAATAAAATGCTTGGATTCACTCTCCGACAAGCTAAATTGTTCAGGACTAATAAGAGTTTACTCACGCTGTACAACACCTTCGTTCTGAATAAACTGAACTTTGCCTCTTCGATTTGGAACCCTCATTATGAATGTCATATTAAAAGATTAGAAAGAGTGCAACATAAATTTCTCAAATATCTGTCATACCGTAATAATCTGCTCATAAAAGATCATGATTACACTGAAGCTCAGGCTAGGTTCAATATGCTTAGTTTAGAAAACCGCAGAAAAATTTATGATATGAGTTTTTTATATAAAGTTCTGAACGGCATCTTTTTGGTTCCCTCTATTCTGCAGCTGTTGTCCTTTAGAGTTCCCGAGAAAAGATTAAGATCGAGGGAAACTTTTGCTGTCCCTTTCCGTCGTTTGAACGTAACGCAAAATTCGCCAATTTGTAGATTTTTGACGACGTTTAACACGGAATTTAGCGATACCGATCCCTTTAATACGTCCATTTTTCAATTCATCGAAAGAATAATTTATCATTTTGTACAGTGTTGTTTTGAAACTATTTCAGGTTGAAATTTTCTATTTTTGATTGTATGATTTTTGTCCCATGTAATTTGTGAATACTTTTTTTGGGTTGGAACACCCGTTTGTATTCCTATTTTCATAAAATAAAAAATAAATAAAATAATACTGTATGGAGATATCCGCATACACGTTCCAGTTATTCAACGATTCGAGCATTCTAAGAATCGAAAATTTCGATCCGTTTGAATGAAAATCGTCTATTTAGTGAGTCAACACAATAAGGCACAATATTGATCTATCTCATATGGTGTATTCAAAAGCACTCACAATATTCTCATCAAAATATCAACACTACAAAATCGGTCTGAGGCAAACATCTGATGAACGATTTTTATTCAAACTAAGTCAATACTGTATGGAGATATCAACATACAGGTTCCAATTATTCAACGATTCGAGCATTCTAAGAATCGAATATTTCGATCCGTTTGAATGAAAATCGTCTATTTAGTGAGTCAACACAATAAGGCACAATATTGATCTACCTCATATGGTGTATGCAAAAGCACTCACAATATTCTCATCAAAATATCAACACTACAAAATCGGTCTGAGCCAAACATCTGATGGACGATTTTTATTCAAACTAAGTCAATACTGTATGGAGATATCAACATACAGGTTCCAGTTATTCAACGATTTGATCATTCTAAGAATCGAAAATTTCGTGCCGTTTTTATGAAAATTTTCTATTTAGTGAGTCAACACAATAAGGCACAATATTGATCTACCTCATATGGTGTATGCAAAAGCACTCACAATATTCTCATCAAAATATCAACACTACGAAATCGGTCTGAGGCAAACATCTGATGGACGATTTTTATTCAAACTAAGTCAATACTGTATGGAGATATCAACATACAGGTTCCAGTTATTCAACGATTCGAGCATTCTAAGAATCGAAAATTTCGATCCGTTTGAATGAAAATCGTCTATTTAGTGAGTCAACACAATAAGGCACAATATTGATCTATCTCATATGGTGTATTCAAAAGCACTCACAATATTCTCATCAAAATATCAACACTACAAAATCGGTCTGAGGCAAACATCTGATGAACGATTTTTATTCAAACTAAGTCAATACTGTATGGAGATATCAACATACAGGTTCCAATTATTCAACGATTCGAGCATTCTAAGAATCGAATATTTCATTCCGTTTGAATGAAAATCGTCTATTTAGTGAGTCAACACAATAAGGCACAATATTGATCTACCTCATATGGTGTATGCAAAAGTACTCACAATATTCTTATCAAAATATCAACACTACAAAATCGGTCTGAGGCAAACATCTGATGGACGATTTTTATTCAAACTAAGTCAATACTGTATGGAGATATCAACATACAGGTTCCAATTATTCAACGATTCGATCATTCTAAGAATCGAATATTTCGATCCGTTTGAATGAAAATCATCTATTTAGTGAGTCAACACAATAAGGCACAATATTGTTTTACCTTATATGGTGTACTTAAAAGCACTCACAATATTCTCATCAAAATATCAACACTACAAAATCGGTCTGAGGCAAACATCTGATGGACGATTTTTATTCAAACTAAGTCAATACTGTATGGAGATATCAACATACAGGTTCCAATTATTCAACGATTCGAGCATTCTAAGAATCAAATATTTCGATCCGTTTGAATGAAAATCGTCTATTTAGTGAGTCAACACAATAAGGCACAATATTGTTTCATCTTATATGGTGTACTTAAAAGCACTCACAATATTCTCATCAAAATATCCACACTACAAAATCGGTCTGAAGCAAATATCTGATGGACGATTTTTATTCAAACTAAGTCAATACTGTATGGAGATATCAACATACAGGTTCCAGTTATGCAACGATTTGAGCATTCTAAGAATCGAAAATTTCGTGCCGTTTGAATGAAAATCGTCTATTTAGTGAGTCAACACAATAAGGCACAATATTGATCTACCTCATATGGTGTATTCAAAAGCACTCACAATATTCTCATCAAAATATCGACACTACAAAATCGGTCTGAGGCAAATATCTGATAGACGATTTTTATTCAAACTAAGTCAATACTGTATGGAGATATCAACATACAGGTTCCAGTTATTCAACGATTCGAGCATTCTAAGAATCGAAAATTTCGTGCCGTTTGAATGAAAATCGTCTATTTAGTGAGTCAACACAATAAGGCAGAATATTGTTTCATCTTATATGGTGTACTTAAAAGCACTCACAATATTCTCATCAAAATATCCACACTACAAAATCGGTCTGAAGCAAATATCTGATGGACGATTTTTATTCAAACTAAGTCAATACTGTATGGAGATGTCAACATACATGTTCCAATTATTGAACGATTCGAGCATTCTAAGAATCGAATATTTCGAGCCGTTTGAATGAAAATCGTCTATTTACTGAGTCAACACAATAAGGCACAGTATTGATCTACCTCATTTGGTGTATTCAAAAGCACTCACAATATTCTCATCAAAAAATCGACACTACAAAATCGGTCTGAGGCAAATATCTGATGGACGATTTTTATTCAAACTAAGTCAATACTGTATGGAGATATCAACATACAGGTTCCAGTTATTCAACGATTCGAGCATTCTAAGAATCGAAAATTTCGTGCCGTTTGAATGAAAATCGTCTATTTAGTGAGTCAACACAATAAGGCACAATATTGATCTACCTCATATGGTGTATGCAAAAGCACTCACAATATTCACATCAAATTATCAACACTACAAAATCGGTCTGAGCCAAACATCTGATGGACGATTTTTATTCAAACTAAGTCAATACTGTATGGAGATATCAACATACAGGTTCCAGTTATTCCACGATTCGAGCATTCTAAGAATCGAATATTTCGATCCGTTTGAATGAAAATCGTCTATTTACTGAGTCAACACATTAAGGCACAATATTGATCTACCTCATATGGTGTATTCAAAAGCACTCACAATATTCTCATCAAAATATCAACACTACAAAATCGGTAAGAGGCAAACATCTGATGGACGATTTTTATTCAAACTAAGTCAATACTGTATGGAGATATCAACATACAGGTTCCAGTTATTCAACGATTCGAGCATTCTAAGAATCGAAAATTTCGTGCCGTTTGAATGAAAATCGTCTATTTAGTGAGTCAACACAATAAGGCACAATATTGATCTATCTCATATGGTGTATTCAAAAGCACTCACAATATTCTCATCAAAATATCAACACTACAAAATCGGTCTGAGCCAAACATCTAATGGACGATTTTTATTCAAACTAAGCCAATACTGTATGGAGATATCAACATACAGGTTCCAATTATTGGACGATTCGAGCATTCTAAGAATCGAATATTTCGATCCGTTTGAATGAAAATCGTCTATTTACTGAGTCAACACAATAAGGCACAATATTGATCTACCTCATATGGTGTATTCAAAAGCACTCACAATATTCACATCAAATTATCAACACTACAAAATCGGTCTGAGCCAAACATCTGATGGACGATTTTTATTCAAACTAAGTCAATACTGTATGGAGATGTCAACATACATGTTCCAATTATTGAACGATTCGAGCATTCTAAGAATCGAAAATTTCGATCCGTTTGAATGAAAATCGTCTATTTAGTGAGTCAACACATTAAGGCACAATATTGATCTACCTCATATGGTGTATTCAAAAGCACTCACAATATTCTCATCAAAATATCAACACTACAAAATCGGTATGAGGCAAACATCTGATGGACGATTTTTATTCAAACTAAGTCAATACTGTATGGAGATATCAACATACAGGTTCCAGTTATTCAACGATTCGAGCATTCTAAGAATCGAAAATTTCGTGCCGTTTGAATGAAAATCGTCTATTTAGTGAGTCAACACAATAAGGCACAATATTGATCTATCTCATATGGTATATTCAAAAGCACTCACAATATTCTCATCAAAATATCAACACTACAAAATCGGTCTGAGCCAAACATCTAATGGACGATTTTTATTCAAACTAAGCCAATACTGTATGGAGATATCAACATACAGGTTCCAATTATTGGACGATTCGAGCATTCTAAGAATCGAATATTTCGATCCGTTTGAATGAAAATCGTCTATTTAATGAGTCAACACAATAAGGCACAATATTGATCTACCTCATATGGTGTATTCAAAAGCACTCACAATATTCACATCAAATTATCAACACTACAAAATCGGTCTGAGCCAAACATCTGATGGACGATTTTTATTCAAACTAAGTCAATACTGTATGGAGATGTCAACATACATGTTCCAATTATTGAACGATTCGAGCATTCTAAGAATCGAATATTTCGAGCCGTTTGAATGAAAATCGTCTATTTACTGAGTCAACACAATAAGGCACAATATTGATCTACCTCATTTGGTGTATTCAAAAGCACTCACAATATTCTCATCAAAATATCGACACTACAAAATCGGTCTGAGGCAAATATCTGATGGACGATTTTTATTCAAACTAAGTCAATACTGTATGGAGATATCAACATACAGGTTCCAGTTATTCAACGATTCGAGCATTCTAAGAATCGAAAATTTCGTGCCGTTTGAATGAAAATCGTCTATTTAGTGAGTCAACACAATAAGGCACAATATTGATCTACCTCATATGGTGTATGCAAAAGCACTCATAATATTCACATCAAATTATCAACACTACAAAATCGGTCTGAGCCAAACATCTGATGGACGATTTTTATTCAAACTAAGTCAATACTGTATGGAGATATCAACATACAGGTTCCAGTTATTCCACGATTCGAGCATTCTAAGAATCGAATATTTCGATCCGTTTGAATGAAAATCGTCTATTTACTGAGTCAACATAATAAGGCACAATATTGATCTACCTCATATGGTGTATTCAAAAGCACTCACAATATTCTCATCAAAATATGCACACTACAAAATCGGTCTGAAGCAAATATCTGATGGACGATTTTTATTCAAACTAAGTCAATACTGTATGGAGATATCAACATACAGGTTCCAGTTATGCAACGATTTGAGCATTCTAAGAATCGAAAATTTCGTGCCGTTTGAATGAAAATCGTCTATTTAGTGAGTCAACACAATAAGGCACAATATTGATCTACCTCATATGGTGTATGCAAAAGCATTCACAATATTCTCATAAAAATATCAACACTACAAAATCGGTTTGAGCCAAACATCTGATGGACGATTTTTATTCAAACTAAGTCAATACTGTATGGAGATATCAACATACAGGTTCCAGTTATTCAACGATTCGAGCATTCTAAGAATCGAATATTTCGAGCCGTTTGAATAAAAATCGTCTATTAAGTGGGTCAACACAATAAGGACAATATTGTTCTACCTTATATGGTGTATTTAAAAGCACTCACAAAATTCTCATCAAAATATCAACACTACAAAATCGGTCTGAGGCAAACATCTGATGGACGATTTTTATTCAAACTAAGTCAATACTGTGTGGAGATATCAACATACAGGTTCCAATTATTCAACGATTCGAGCATTCTAAGAATCGAATACTTCGAGCTGTTGAATGAAAATCGTCTATTTAGTGAGTCAACACAATAAGGCACAATATTCATCTACCTCATATGGTGTATGCAAAAGCACTTACAGTATTCTCATCAAAATATCAACACTACAAAATCGGTCTGAGCCAAACATCTGATGGACGATTTTTATTCAAACTAAGTCAATACTGTATGGAGATATCAACATACAGGTTCCAATTATTCAAGGATTCGAGCATTCTAAGAATCGAATATTTCGATCCGTTTGAATGAAAATCGTCTATTTAGTGAGTCAACACAATAAGGCACAATATTGTTTCATCTTATATGGTGTACTTAAAAGCACTCACAATATTCACATCAAAATATCAACACTACAAAATCGATCTGAGCCAAACATCTGATGGACGATTTTTATTCAAACTAAGTCAATACTGTTTGGAGATATCAACATACAGGTTCCAGTTATTCAACGATTCGAGCATTCTAAGAATCGAAAATTTCGTGACGTTTGAATGAAAATCGTCTATTTAGTGAGTCAACACAATAAGGCACAATATTGTTTCATCTTATATGGTGTACTTAAAAGCACTCACAATATTCTCATCAAAATATGCACACTACAAAATCGGTCTGAAACAAATATCTGATGGACGATTTTTATTCAAACTAAGTCAATACTGTATGGAGATATCAACATACAGGTTCCAATTATTCAACGATTCGAGCATTCTAAGAATCGAATATTTCGATCCGTTTGAATGAAAATCGTCTATTTAGTGAGTCAACACAATAAGGCACAATATTGTTGTATCTTATATGGTGTACTTAAAAGCACTCACAATATTCTCATCAAAATATCAACACTACAAAATCGGTCTGAGGCAAACATCTGATGGACGATTTTTATTCAAACTAAGTCAATACTGTATGGAGATATCAACATACAGGTTCCAATTATTCAACGATTCGAGCATTCTAAGAATCGAATATTTCGATCCGTTTGAATGAAAATCGTCTATTTAGTGAGTCAACACAATAAGGCACAATATTGTTGTATCTTATATGGTGTACTTAAAAGCACTCACAATATTCTCATCAAAATATCAACACTACAAAATCGGTCTGAGGCAAACATCTGATGGACGATTTTTATTCAAACTAAGTCAATACTGTATGGAGATATCAACATACAGGTTCCAATTATTCAACGATTCGAGCATTCTAAGAATCGAAAATTTCGTGCCGTTTGAA
Source organism: Coccinella septempunctata (assembly GCF_907165205.1). Classification (NCBI taxonomy): domain Eukaryota; kingdom Metazoa; phylum Arthropoda; class Insecta; order Coleoptera; family Coccinellidae; genus Coccinella; species Coccinella septempunctata. Next base: position 17,565,055 of record NC_058189.1, on the reverse strand, counting down.
TGAAAATCGTCTATTTAGTGAGTCAACACAATAAGGCACAATATTGATTTACCTCATATGGTGTATTCAAAAGCACTCACAATATTCACATCAAAATATCAGCACTACAAAATCGATCTGAGCCAAACATCTGATGGACGATTTTTATTCAAACTAAGTCAATACTGTATGGAGATATCAACATACAGGTTTCAATTATTCAACGATTGGAGCATTCTAAGAATCGAATATTTCGATCCGTTTGAATGAAAATCGTCTATTTAGTGAGTCAACACAAAAAGGCACAATATTGTTTTACCTCATATGGTGTACTTAAAAGCACTCACAATATTCTCATCAAAATATCAACACTACAAAATCGGTCTGAGGCAAACATCTGATGGACGATTTTTATTCAAACTAAGTCAATACTGTATGGAGATATCAACATACAGGTTCCAATTATTCAACGATTCGAGCATTCTAAGAATCGAATATTTCGATCCGTTTGAATGAAAATCGTCTATTTAGTGAGTCAACACAAAAAGGCACAATGTTGTTTCATCTTATATGGTGTACTTAAAAGCACTCACAATATTTTTATCAAAATATCCACACTACAAAATCGGTCTGAAGCAAATATCTGATGGACGATTTTTATTCAAACTAAGTCAATACTGTATGGAGATATCAACATACAGGTTCCAGTTATTCAACGATTTGAGCATTCTAAGAATCGAAAATTTCGTGCCGTTTGAATGAAAATCGTCTATTTAGTGAGTCAACACAATAAAGCACAATATTGATCTACCTCATACGGTGTATGCAAAAGCATTCACAATATTCTCATAAAAATATCAACACTACAAAATCGGTTTGAGCCAAACATCTGATGGACGATTTTTATTCAAACTAAGTCAATACTGTTTGGAGATATCAACATACGGGTTCCAGTTATTCAACGATACGAGCATTCTAAGAATCGAAAATTTCGATCCGTTTGAATGAAAATCGTCTATTTAGTGAGTCAACACAATAAGGCACAATATTGATCAATCTCATATGGTGTATTCAAAAGCACTCACAATATTCTCATCAAAATATCAACACTACAAAATCGGTCTGAGGCAAACATCTGATGGATGATTTTTATTCAAACTAAGTCAATACTGTATGGAGATATCAACATACAGGTTCCAATTATTCAACGATTCGAGCTTTCTAAGAATCGAATATTTCGATCCGTTTGAATGAAAATCGTCTATTTAGTGAGTCAACACAATAAGGCACAATATTGTTTCATCTTATATGGTGTACTTAAAAGCACTCACAATATTCTCATCAAAATATGCACACTACAAAATCGGTCTGAAACAAATATCTGATGGACGATTTTTATTCAAACTAAGTCAATACTGTATGGAGATATCAACATACAGGTTCCAGTTATTCAACGATTCGAGCATTCTAAGAATCGAAAATTTCGATCCGTTTGAATGAAAATCGTCTATTTAGTGAGTCAACACAATAAGGCACAATATTGATCTATCTCATATGGTGTATTCAAAAGCACTCACAATATTCTCATCAAAATATCAACACTACAAAATCGGTCTGAGGCAAACATCTGATGAACGATTTTTATTCAAACTAAGTCAATACTGTATGGAGATATCAACATACAGGTTCCAATTATTCAACGATTCGAGCATTCTAAGAATCGAATATTACGATCCGTTTGAATGAAAATCGTCTATTTAGTGAGTCAACACAATAAGGCACAATATTGATCTACCTCATATGGTGTATGCAAAAGTACTCACAATATTCTTATCAAAATATCAACACTACAAAATCGGTCTGAGGCAAACATCTGATGAACGATTTTTATTCAAACTAAGTCAATACTGTATGGAGATATCAACATACAGGTTCCAATTATTCAACGATTCGAGCATTCTAAGAATCGAATATTTCGATCCGTTTGAATGAAAATCGTCTATTTAGTGAGTCAACACAATAAGGCACAATATTGATCTACCTCATATGGTGTATGCAAAAGCACTCACAATATTCTCATCAAAATATCAACACTACAAAATCGGTCTGAGCCAAACATCTGATGGACGATTTTTATTCAAACTAAGTCAATACTGTATGGAGATATCAACATACAGGTTCCAGTTATTCAACGATTTGATCATTCTAAGAATCGAAAATTTCGTGCCGTTTTAATGAAAATTTTCTATTTAGTGAGTCAACACAATAAGGCACAATATTGATCTACCTCATATGGTGTATTCAAAAGCACTCACAATATTCACATCAAAATATCAGCACTACAAAATCGATCTGAGCCAAACATCTGATGGACGATTTTTATTCAAACTAAGTCAATACTGTATGGAGATATCAACATACAGGTTTCAATTATTCAACGATTGGAGCATTCTAAGAATCGAATATTTCGATCCGTTTGAATGAAAATCGTCTATTTAGTGAGTCAACACAAAAAGGCACAATATTGTTTTACCTCATATGGTGTACTTAAAAGCACTCACAATATTCTCATCAAAATATCAACACTACAAAATCGGTCTGAGGCAAACATCTGATGGACGATTTTTATTCAAACTAAGTCAATACTGTATGGAGATATCAACATACAGGTTCCAATTATTCAACGATTCGAGCATTCTAAGAATCGAATATTTCGATCCGTTTGAATGAAAATCGTCTATTTAGTGAGTCAACACAAAAAGGCACAATGTTGTTTCATCTTATATGGTGTACTTAAAAGCACTCACAATATTTTCATCAAAATATCCACACTACAAAATCGGTCTGAAGCAAATATCTGATGGACGATTTTTATTCAAACTAAGTCAATACTGTATGGAGATATCAAAATACAGGTTCCAGTTATTCAACGATTTGAGCATTCTAAGAATCGAAAATTTCGTGCCGTTTGAATGAAAATCGTCTATTTAGTGAGTCAACACAATAAAGCACAATATTGATCTACCTCATACGGTGTATGCAAAAGCATTCACAATATTCTCATAAAAATATCAACACTACAAAATCGGTTTGAGCCAAACATCTGATGGACGATTTTTATTCAAACTAAGTCAATACTGTTTGGAGATATCAACATACGGGTTCCAGTTATTCAACGATACGAGCATTCTAAGAATCGAAAATTTCGATCCGTTTGAATGAAAATCGTCTATTTAGTGAGTCAACACAATAAGGCACAATATTGATCAATCTCATATGGTGTATTCAAAAGCACTCACAATATTCTCATCAAAATATCAACACTACAAAATCGGTCTGAGGCAAACATCTGATGGATGATTTTTATTCAAACTAAGTCAATACTGTATGGAGATATCAACATACAGGTTCCAATTATTCAACGATTCGAGCTTTCTAAGAATCGAATATTTCGATCCGTTTGAATGAAAATCGTCTATTTAGTGAGTCAACACAATAAGGCACAATATTGTTTCATCTTATATGGTGTACTTAAAAGCACTCACAATATTCTCATCAAAATATGCACACTACAAAATCGGTCTGAAACAAATATCTGATGGACGATTTTTATTCAAACTAAGTCAATACTGTATGGAGATATCAACATACAGGTTCCAGTTATTCAACGATTCGAGCATTCTAAGAATCGAAAATTTCGATCCGTTTGAATGAAAATCGTCTATTTAGTGAGTCAACACAATAAGGCACAATATTGATCTATCTCATATGGTGTATTCAAAAGCACTCACAATATTCTCATCAAAATATCAACACTACAAAATCGGTCTGAGGCAAACATCTGATGAACGATTTTTATTCAAACTAAGTCAATACTGTATGGAGATATCAACATACAGGTTCCAATTATTCAACGATTCGAGCATTCTAAGAATCGAATATTTCGATCCGTTTGAATGAAAATCGTCTATTTAGTGAGTCAACACAATAAGGCACAATATTGATCTACCTCATATGGTGTATGCAAAAGTACTCACAATATTCTTATCAAAATATCAACACTACAAAATCGGTCTGAGGCAAACATCTGATGAACGATTTTTATTCAAACTAAGTCAATACTGTATGGGGATATCAACATACAGGTTCCAATTATTCAACGATTCGAGCATTCTAAGAATCGAATATTTCGATCCGTTTGAATGAAAATCGTCTATTTAGTGAGTCAACACAAAAAGGCACAATGTTGTTTCATCTTATATGGTGTACTTAAAAGCACTCACAATATTTTCATCAAAATATCCACACTACAAAATCGGTCTGAAGCAAATATCTGATGGACGATTTTTATTCAAACTAAGTCAATACTGTATGGAGATATCAACATACAGGTTCCAGTTATTCAACGATTTGATCATTCTAAGAATCGAAAATTTCGTGCCGTTTTAATGAAAATTTTCTATTTAGTGAGTCAACACAATAAGGCACAATATTGATCTACCTCATATGGTGTATTCAAAAGCACTCACAATATTCACATCAAAATATCAGCACTACAAAATCGATCTGAGCCAAACATCTGATGGACGATTTTTATTCAAACTAAGTCAATACTGTATGGAGATATCAACATACAGGTTTCAATTATTCAACGATTGGAGCATTCTAAGAATCGAATATTTCGATCCGTTTGAATGAAAATCGTCTATTTAGTGAGTCAACACAAAAAGGCACAATATTGTTTTACCTCATATGGTGTACTTAAAAGCACTCACAATATTCTCATCAAAATATCAACACTACAAAATCGGTCTGAGGCAAACATCTGATGGACGATTTTTATTCAAACTAAGTCAATACTGTATGGAGATATCAACATACAGGTTCCAATTATTCAACGATTCGAGCATTCTAAGAATCGAATATTTCGATCCGTTTGAATGAAAATCGTCTATTTAGTGAGTCAACACAAAAAGGCACAATGTTGTTTCATCTTATATGGTGTACTTAAAAGCACTCACAATATTTTCATCAAAATATCCACACTACAAAATCGGTCTGAAGCAAATATCTGATGGACGATTTTTATTCAAACTAAGTCAATACTGTATGGAGATATCAACATACAGGTTCCAGTTATTCAACGATTTGAGCATTCTAAGAATCGAAAATTTCGTGCCGTTTGAATGAAAATCGTCTATTTAGTGAGTCAACACAATAAAGCACAATATTGATCTACCTCATACGGTGTATGCAAAAGCATTCACAATATTCTCATAAAAATATCAACACTACAAAATCGGTTTGAGCCAAACATCTGATGGACGATTTTTATTCAAACTAAGTCAATACTGTTTGGAGATATCAACATACGGGTTCCAGTTATTCAACGATACGAGCATTCTAAGAATCGAAAATTTCGATCCGTTTGAATGAAAATCGTCTATTTAGTGAGTCAACACAATAAGGCACAATATTGATCAATCTCATATGGTGTATTCAAAAGCACTCACAATATTCTCATCAAAATATCAACACTACAAAATCGGTCTGAGGCAAACATCTGATGGATGATTTTTATTCAAACTAAGTCAATACTGTATGGAGATATCAACATACAGGTTCCAATTATTCAACGATTCGAGCTTTCTAAGAATCGAATATTTCGATCCGTTTGAATGAAAATCGTCTATTTAGTGAGTCAACACAATAAGGCACAATATTGTTTCATCTTATATGGTGTACTTAAAAGCACTCACAATATTCTCATCAAAATATGCACACTACAAAATCGGTCTGAAACAAATATCTGATGGACGATTTTTATTCAAACTAAGTCAATACTGTATGGAGATATCAACATACAGGTTCCAGTTATTCAACGATTCGAGCATTCTAAGAATCGAAAATTTCGATCCGTTTGAATGAAAATCGTCTATTTAGTGAGTCAACACAATAAGGCACAATATTGATCTATCTCATATGGTGTATTCAAAAGCACTCACAATATTCTCATCAAAATATCAACACTACAAAATCGGTCTGAGGCAAACATCTGATGAACGATTTTTATTCAAACTAAGTCAATACTGTATGGAGATATCAACATACAGGTTCCAATTATTCAACGATTCGAGCATTCTAAGAATCGAATATTTCGATCCGTTTGAATGAAAATCGTCTATTTAGTGAGTCAACACAATAAGGCACAATATTGATCTACCTCATATGGTGTATGCAAAAGTACTCACAATATTCTTATCAAAATATCAACACTACAAAATCGGTCTGAGGCAAACATCTGATGAACGATTTTTATTCAAACTAAGTCAATACTGTATGGGGATATCAACATACAGGTTCCAATTATTCAACGATTCGAGCATTCTAAGAATCGAATATTTCGATCCGTTTGAATGAAAATCGTCTATTTAGTGAGTCAACACAATAAGGCACAATATTGATCTACCTCATATGGTGTATGCAAAAGCACTCACAATATTCTCATCAAAATATCAACACTACAAAATCGGTCTGAGCCAAACATCTGATGGACGATTTTTATTCAAACTAAGTCAATACTGTATGGAGATATCAACATACAGGTTCCAGTTATTCAACGATTTGATCATTCTAAGAATCGAAAATTTCGTGCCGTTTTAATGAAAATTTTCTATTTAGTGAGTCAACACAATAAGGCACAATATTGATCTACCTCATATGGTGTATGCAAAAGCACTCACAATATTCTCATCAAAATATCAACACTACGAAATCGGTCTGAGGCAAACATCTGATGGACGATTTTTATTCAAACTAAGTCAATACTGTATGGAGATATCAACATACAGGTTCCAGTTATTCAACGATTCGAGCATTCTAAGAATCGAAAATTTCGATCCGTTTGAATGAAAATCGTCTATTTAGTGAGTCAACACAATAAGGCACAATATTGATCTATCTCATATGGTGTATTCAAAAGCACTCACAATATTCTCATCAAAATATCAACACTACAAAATCGGTCTGAGGCAAACATCTGATGAACGATTTTTATTCAAACTAAGTCAATACTGTATGGAGATATCAACATACAGGTTCCAATTATTCAACGATTCGAGCATTCTAAGAATCGAATATTTCATTCCGTTTGAATGAAAATCGTCTATTTAGTGAGTCAACACAATAAGGCACAATATTGATCTACCTCATATGGTGTATGCAAAAGCACTCACAATATTCTCATCAAAATATCAACACTACGAAATCGGTCTGAGGCAAACATCTGATGGACGATTTTTATTCAAACTAAGTCAATACTGTATGGAGATATCAACATACAGGTTCCAGTTATTCAACGATTCGAGCATTCTAAGAATCGAATATTTCGATCCGTTTGAATGAAAATCGTCTATTTAGTGAGTCAACACAATAAGGCACAATATTGTTTTACCTTATATGGTGTACTTAAAAGCACTCACAATGTTCTCATCAAAATATCAACACTACAAAATCGGTCTGAAGCAAATATCTGATGGACGATTTTTATTCAAACTAAGTCAATACTGTATGGAGATATCAACATACAGGTTCCAGTTATTCAACGATTTGATCATTCTAAGAATCGAAAATTTCGTGCCGTTTTAATGAAAATTTTCTATTTAGTGAGTCAACACAATAAGGCACAATATTGATCTACCTCATATGGTGTATGCAAAAGCACTCACAATATTCTCATCAAAATATCAACACTACGAAATCGGTCTGAGGCAAACATCTGATGGACGATTTTTATTCAAACTAAGTCAATACTGTATGGAGATATCAACATACAGGTTCCAGTTATTCAACGATTCGAGCATTCTAAGAATCGAAAATTTCGATCCGTTTGAATGAAAATCGTCTATTTAGTGAGTCAACACAATAAGGCACAATATTGATCTATCTCATATGGTGTATTCAAAAGCACTCACAATATTCTCATCAAAATATCAACACTACAAAATCGGTCTGAGGCAAACATCTGATGAACGATTTTTATTCAAACTAAGTCAATACTGTATGGAGATATCAACATACAGGTTCCAATTATTCAACGATTCGAGCATTCTATGAATCGAATATTTCATTCCGTTTGAATGAAAATCGTCTATTTAGTGAGTCAACACAATAAGGCACAATATTGATCTACCTCATATGGTGTATGCAAAAGTACTCACAATATTCTTATCAAAATATCAACACTACAAAATCGGTCTGAGGCAAACATCTGATGGACGATTTTTATTCAAACTAAGTCAATACTGTATGGAGATATCAACATACAGGTTCCAATTATTCAACGATTCGAGCATTCTAAGAATCGAATATTTCGATCCGTTTGAATGAAAATCGTCTATTTAGTGAGTCAACACAATAAGGCACAATATTGTTTTACCTTATATGGTGTACTTAAAAGCACTCACAATGTTCTCATCAAAATATCAACACTACAAAATCGGTCTGAAGCAAATATCTGATGGACGATTTTTATTCAAACTAAGTCAATACTGTATGGAGATATCAACATACAGGTTCCAATTATTCAACGATTCGAGCATTCTAAGAATCAAATATTTCGATCCGTTTGAATGAAAATCGTCTATTTAGTGAGTCAACACAATAAGGCACAATATTGTTTCATCTTATATGGTGTACTTAAAAGCACTCACAATATTCTCATCAAAATATCCACACTACAAAATCGGTCTGAAGCAAATATCTGATGGACGATTTTTATTCAAACTAAGTCAATACTGTATGGAGATATCAACATACAGGTTCCAGTTATGCAACGATTTGAGCATTCTAAGAATCGAAAATTTCGTGCCGTTTGAATGGAAATCGTCTATTTAGTGAGTCAACACAATAAGGCACAATATTGATCTACCTCATATGGTGTATTCAAAAGCACTCACAATATTCTCATCAAAATATCGACACTACAAAATCGGTCTGAGGCAAATATCTGATGGACGATTTTTATTCAAACTAAGTCAATACTGTATGGAGATATCAACATACAGGTTCCAGTTATTCAACGATTCGAGCATTCTAAGAATCGAAAATTTCGTGCCGTTTGAATGAAAATCGTCTATTTAGTGAGTCAACACAATAAGGCACAATATTGTTTCATCTTATATGGTGTACTTAAAAGCACTCACAATATTCTCATCAAAATATCCACACTACAAAATCGGTCTGAAGCAAATATCTGATGGACGATTTTTATTCAAACTAAGTCAATACTGTATGGAGATGTCAACATACATGTTCCAATTATTGAACGATTCGAGCATTCTAAGAATCGAATATTTCGAGCCGTTTGAATGAAAATCGTCTATTTACTGAGTCAACACAATAAGGCACAGTATTGATCTACCTCATTTGGTGTATTCAAAAGCACTCACAATATTCTCATCAAAATATCGACACTACGAAATCGGTCTGAGGCAAATATCTGATGGACGATTTTTATTCAAACTAAGTCAATACTGTATGGAGATATCAACATACAGGTTTCAGTTATTCAACGATTCGAGCATTCTAAGAATCGAAAATTTCGTGCCGTTTGAATGAAAATCGTCTATTTAGTGAGTCAACACAATAAGGCACAATATTGATCTACCTCATATGGTGTATGCAAAAGCACTCACAATATTCACATCAAATTATCAACACTACAAAATCGGTCTGAGCCAAACATCTGATGGACGATTTTTATTCAAACTAAGTCAATACTGTATGGAGATATCAACATACAGGTTCCAGTTATTCCACGATTCGAGCATTCTAAGAATCGAATATTTCGATCCGTTTGAATGAAAATCGTCTATTTACTGAGTCAACATAATAAGGCACAATATTGATCTACCTCATATGGTGTATTCAAAAGCACTCACAATATTCTCATCAAAATATGCACACTACAAAATCGGTCTGAAGCAAATATCTGATGGACGATTTTTATTCAAACTAAGTCAATACTGTATGGAGATATCAACATACAGGTTCCAGTTATGCAACGATTTGAGCATTCTAAGAATCGAAAATTTCGGGCCGTTTGAATGAAAATCGTCTATTTAGTGAGTCAACACAATAAGGCACAATATTGATCTACCTCATATGGTGTATGCAAAAGTACTCACAATATTCTTATCAAAATATCAACACTACAAAATCGGTCTGAGGCAAACATCTGATGAACGATTTTTATTCAAACTAAGTCAATACTGTATGGAGATATCAACATACAGGTTCCAATTATTCAACGATTCGAGCATTCTAAGAATCGAATATTTCGATCCGTTTGAATGAAAATCGTCTATTTAGTGAGTCAACACAATAAGGCACAATATTGATCTACCTCATATGGTGTATGCAAAAGCACTCACAATATTCTCATCAAAATATCAACACTACAAAATCGGTCTGAGCCAAACATCTGATGGACGATTTTTATTCAAACTAAGTCAATACTGTATGGAGATATCAACATACAGGTTCCAGTTATTCAACGATTTGATCATTCTAAGAATCGAAAATTTCGTGCCGTTTTAATGAAAATTTTCTATTTAGTGAGTCAACACAATAAGGCACAATATTGATCTACCTCATATGGTGTATGCAAAAGCACTCACAATATTCTCATCAAAATATCAACACTACAAAATCGGTCTGAGGCAAACATCTGATGGACGATTTTTATTCAAACTAAGTCAATACTGTATGGAGATATCAACATACAGGTTCCAGTTATTCAACGATTCGAGCATTCTAAGAATCGAAAATTTCGATCCGTTTGAATGAAAATCGTCTATTTAGTGAGTCAACACAATAAGGCACAATATTGATCTATCTCATATGGTGTATTCAAAAGCACTCACAATATTCTCATCAAAATATCAACACTACAAAATCGGTCTGAGGCAAACATCTGATGAACGATTTTTATTCAAACTAAGTCAATACTGTATGGAGATATCAACATACAGGTTCCAATTATTCAACGATTCGAGCATTCTAAGAATCGAATATTTCATTCCGTTTGAATGAAAATCGTCTATTTAGTGAGTCAACACAATAAGGCACAATATTGATCTACCTCATATGGTGTATGCAAAAGTACTCACAATATTCTTATCAAAATATCAACACTACAAAATCGGTCTGAGGCAAACATCTGATGGACGATTTTTATTCAAACTAAGTCAATACTGTATGGAGATATCAACATACAGGTTCCAATTATTCAACGATTCGAGCATTCTAAGAATCGAATATTTCGATCCGTTTGAATGAAAATCGTCTATTTAGTGAGTCAACACAATAAGGCACAATATTGTTTTACCTTATATGGTGTACTTAAAAGCACTCACAATGTTCTCATCAAAATATCAACACTACAAAATCGGTCTGAAGCAAATATCTGATGGACGATTTTTATTCAAACTAAGTCAATACTGTATGGAGATATCAACATACAGGTTCCAATTATTCAACGATTCGAGCATTCTAAGAATCAAATATTTCGATCCGTTTGAATGAAAATCGTCTATTTAGTGAGTCAACACAATAAGGCACAATATTGTTTCATCTTATATGGTGTACTTAAAAGCACTCACAATATTCTCATCAAAATATCCACACTACAAAATCGGTCTGAAGCAAATATCTGATGGACGATTTTTATTCAAACTAAGTCAATACTGTATGGAGATATCAACATACAGGTTCCAGTTATTCAACGATTTGAGCATTCTAAGAATCGAAAATTTCGTGCCGTTTGAATGAAAATCGTCTATTTACTGAGTCAACACAATAAGGCACAGTATTGATCTACCTCATTTGGTGTATTCAAAAGCACTCACAATATTCTCATCAAAATATCGACACTACAAAATCGGTCTGAGGCAAATATCTGATGGACGATTTTTATTCAAACTAAGTCAATACTGTATGGAGATATCAACATACAGGTTCCAGTTATGCAACGATTTGAGCATTCTAAGAATCGAAAATTTCGGGCCGTTTGAATGAAAATCGTCTATTTAGTGAGTCAACACAATAAAGCACAATATTGATCTACCTCATATGGTGTATGCAAAAGCATTCACAATATTCTCATAAAAATATCAACATTACAAAATCGGTTTGAGCCAAACATCTGATGGACGATTTTTATTCAAACTAAGTCAATACTGTATGGAGATATCAACATACAGGTTCCAGTTATTCAACGATTCGAGCATTCTAAGAATCGAAAATTTCGTGCCGTTTGAATGAAAATCGTCTATTTAGTGAGTCAACACAATAAGGCACAATATAGATCTATCTCATATGGTGTATTCAAAAGCACTCACAATATCCTCATCAAAATATCAACACTACAAAATCGGTCTGAGGCAAACATCTGATGGACGATTTTTATTCAAACTAAGTCAATACTGTATGGAGATATCAACATACAGGTTCCAATTATTGAACGATTCGAGCATTCTAAGAATTGAATATTTCGAGCCGTTTGAATAAAAATCTTCTATTAAGTGGGTCAACACAATAAGGACAATATTGTTCTACCTTATATGGTGTATTTAAAAGCACTCACAATATTCTCATCAAAATATCAACACTACAAAATCGGTCTGAGGCAAACATCTGATGGACGATTTTTATTCAAACTAAGTCAATACTGTATGGAGATATCAACATACAGGTTCCAATTATTGAACGATTCGAGCATTCTAAGAATTGAATATTTCGAGCCGTTTGAATAAAAATCGTCTATTAAGTGGGTCAACACAATAAGGACAATATTGTTCTACCTCATATGGTGTATTCAAAAGCACTCACAATATTCACATCAAAATATCAACACTACAAAATCGATCTGAGCCAAACATCTGATGGACGATTTTTATTCAAAATAAGTCAATACTGTATGGAGATATCAACATACAGGTTCCAATTATTCAACGATTGGAGCATTCTAAGAATCGAATATTTCGATCCGTTTGAATGAAAATCGTCTATTTAGTGAGTCAACACAATAAGGCACAATATTGTTTCATCTTATATGGTGTACTTAAAAGCACTCACAATATTCTCATCAAAATATCCACACTACAAAATCGGTCTGAAGCAAACATCTGATGGACGATTTTTATTCAAACTAAGTCAATACTGTATGGAGATATCAACATACAGGTTCCAGTTATTCAACGATTTGAGCATTCTAAGAATCGAAAATTTCGTGCCGTTTGAATGAAAATCGTCTATTTAGTGAGTCAACACAATAAAGCACAATATTGATCTACCTCATACGGTGTATGCAAAAGCATTCACAATATTCTCATAAAAATATCAACACTACAAAATCGGTTTGAGCCAAACATCTGATGGACGATTTTTATTCAAACTAAGTCAATACTGTTTGGAGATATCAACATACAGGTTCCAGTTATTCAACGATACGAGCATTCTCAGAATCGAAAATTTCGATCCGTTTGAATGAAAATCGTCTATTTAGTGAGTCAACACAATAAGGCACAATATTGATCAATCTCATATGGTGTATTCAAAAGCACTCACAATATTCTCATCAAAATATCAACACTACAAAATCGGTCTGAGGCAAACATCTGATGGATGATTTTTATTCAAACTAAGTCAATACTGTATGGAGATATCAACATACAGGTTCCAATTATTCAACGATTCGAGCTTTCTAAGAATCGAATATTTCGATCCGTTTGAATGAAAATCGTCTATTTAGTGAGTCAACACAATGAGGCACAATATTGTTTCATCTTATATGGTGTACTTAAAAGTACTCACAATATTCTCATCAAAATATGCACACTACAAAATCGGTCTGAAGCAAATATCTGATGGACGATTTTTATTCAAACTAAGTCAATACTGTATGGAGATATCAACATACAGGTTCCAGTTATTCAACGATTCGAGCATTCTAAGAATCGAAAATTTCGATCCGTTTGAATGAAAATCGTCTATTTAGTGAGTCAACACAATAAGGCACAATATTGATCTATCTCATATGGTGTATTCAAAAGCACTCACAATATTCTCATCAAAATATCAACACTACAAAATCGGTCTGAGGCAAACATCTGATGAACGATTTTTATTCAAACTAAGTCAATACTGTATGGAGATATCAACATACAGGTTCCAATTATTCAACGATTCGAGCATTCTAAGAATCGAAAATTTCGTGCCGTTTGAATGAAAATCGTCTATTTAGTGAGTCAACACAATAAGGCACAATATTGTTTCATCTTATATGGTGTACTTAAAAGCACTCACAATATTCTCATCAAAATATCCACACTACAAAATCGGTCTGAAGCAAATATCTGATGGACGATTTTTATTCAAACTAAGTCAATACTGTATGGAGATATCAACATACAGGTTCCAGTTATTCAACGATTCGAGCATTCTAAGAATCGAAAATTTCGATCCGTTTGAATGAAAATCGTCTATTTAGTGAGTCAACACAATAAGGCACAATATTGATCTATCTCATATGGTGTATTCAAAAGCACTCACAATATTCTCATCAAAATATCAACACTACAAAATCGGTCTGAGGCAAACATCTGATGAACGATTTTTATTCAAACTAAGTCAATACTGTATGGAGATATCAACATACAGGTTCCAATTATTCAACGATTCGAGCATTCTAAGAATCGAATATTTCATTCCGTTTGAATGAAAATCGTCTATTTAGTGAGTCAACACAATAAGGCACAATATTGATCTACCTCATATGGTGTATGCAAAAGTACTCACAATATTCTTATCAAAATATCAACACTACAAAATCGGTCTGAGGCAAACATCTGATGGACGATTTTTATTCAAACTAAGTCGATACTGTATGGAGATATCAACATACAGGTTCCAATTATTCAACGATTCGAGCATTCTAAGAATCGAATATTTCGATCCGTTTGAATGAAAATCGTCTATTTAGTGAGTCAACACAATAAGGCACAATATTGTTTTACCTTATATGGTGTACTTAAAAGCACTCACAATGTTCTCATCAAAATATCAACACTACAAAATCGGTCTGAAGCAAATATCTGATGGACGATTTTTATTCAAACTAAGTCAATACTGTATGGAGATATCAACATACAGGTTCCAATTATTCAACGATTCGAGCATTCTAAGAATCAAATATTTCGATCCGTTTGAATGAAAATCGTCTATTTAGTGAGTCAACACAATAAGGCACAATATTGTTTCATCTTATATGGTGTACTTAAAAGCACTCACAATATTCTCATCAAAATATCCACACTACAAAATCGGTCTGAAGCAAATATCTGATGGACGATTTTTATTCAAACTAAGTCAATACTGTATGGAGATATCAACATACAGGTTCCAGTTATGCAACGATTCGAGCATTCTAAGAATCGAAAATTTCGTGCCGTTTGAATGGAAATCGTCTATTTAGTGAGTCAACACAATAAGGCACAATATTGATCTACCTCATATGGTGTATTCAAAAGCACTCACAATATTCTCATCAAAATATCGACACTACAAAATCGGTCTGAGGCAAATATCTGATGGACGATTTTTATTCAAACTAAGTCAATACTGTATGGAGATATCAACATACAGGTTCCAGTTATTCAACGATTCGAGCATTCTAAGAATCGAAAATTTCGTGCCGTTTGAATGAAAATCGTCTATTTAGTGAGTCAACACAATAAGGCACAATATTGTTTCATCTTATATGGTGTACTTAAAAGCACTCACAATATTCTCATCAAAATATCCACACTACAAAATCGTTCTGAAGCAAATATCTGATGGACGATTTTTATTCAAACTAAGTCAATACTGTATGGAGATGTCAACATACATGTTCCAATTATTGAACGATTCGAGCATTCTAAGAATCGAATATTTCGAGCCGTTTGAATGAAAATCGTCTATTTACTGAGTCAACACAATAAGGCACAGTATTGATCTACCTCATTTGGTGTATTCAAAAGCACTCACAATATTCTCATCAAAATATCGACACTACGAAATCGGTCTGAGGCAAATATCTGATGGACGATTTTTATTCAAACTAAGTCAATACTGTATGGAGATATCAACATACAGGTTTCAGTTATTCAACGATTCGAGCATTCTAAGAATCGAAAATTTCGTGCCGTTTGAATGAAAATCGTCTATTTAGTGAGTCAACACAATAAGGCACAATATTGATCTACCTCATATGGTGTATGCAAAAGCACTCACAATATTCACATCAAATTATCAACACTACAAAATCGGTCTGAGCCAAACATCTGATGGACGATTTTTATTCAAACTAAGTCAATACTGTATGGAGATATCAACATACAGGTTCCAGTTATTCCACGATTCGAGCATTCTAAGAATCGAATATTTCGATCCGTTTGAATGAAAATCGTCTATTTACTGAGTCAACATAATAAGGCACAATATTGATCTACCTCATATGGTGTATTCAAAAGCACTCACAATATTCTCATCAAAATATGCACACTACAAAATCGGTCTGAAGCAAATATCTGATGGACGATTTTTATTCAAACTAAGTCAATACTGTATGGAGATATCAACATACAGGTTCCAGTTATGCAACGATTTGAGCATTCTAAGAATCGAAAATTTCGGGCCGTTTGAATGAAAATCGTCTATTTAGTGAGTCAACACAATAAGGCACAATATTGATCTACCTCATATGGTGTATGCAAAAGTACTCACAATATTCTTATCAAAATATCAACACTACAAAATCGGTCTGAGGCAAACATCTGATGAACGATTTTTATTCAAACTAAGTCAATACTGTATGGAGATATCAACATACAGGTTCCAATTATTCAACGATTCGAGCATTCTAAGAATCGAATATTTCGATCCGTTTGAATGAAAATCGTCTATTTAGTGAGTCAACACAATAAGGCACAATATTGATCTACCTCATATGGTGTATGCAAAAGCACTCACAATATTCTCATCAAAATATCAACACTACAAAATCGGTCTGAGGCAAACATCTGATGGACGATTTTTATTCAAACTAAGTCAATACTGTATGGAGATATCAACATACAGGTTCCAGTTATTCAACGATTTGATCATTCTAAGAATCGAAAATTTCGTGCCGTTTTAATGAAAATTTTCTATTTAGTGAGTCAACACAATAAGGCACAATATTGATCTACCTCATATGGTGTATGCAAAAGCACTCACAATATTCTCATCAAAATATCAACACTACGAAATCGGTCTGAGGCAAACATCTGATGGACGATTTTTATTCAAACTAAGTCAATACTGTATGGAGATATCAACATACAGGTTCCAGTTATTCAACGATTCGAGCATTCTAAGAATCGAAAATTTCGATCCGTTTGAATGAAAATCGTCTATTTAGTGAGTCAACACAATAAGGCACAATATTGATCTATCTCATATGGTGTATTCAAAAGCACTCACAATATTCTCATCAAAATATCAACACTACAAAATCGGTCTGAGGCAAACATCTGATGAACGATTTTTATTCAAACTAAGTCAATACTGTATGGAGATATCAACATACAGGTTCCAATTATTCAACGATTCGAGCATTCTAAGAATCGAATATTTCGATCCGTTTGAATGAAAATCGTCTATTTAGTGAGTCAACACAATAAGGCACAATATTGTTTTACCTTATATGGTGTACTTAAAAGCACTCACAATGTTCTCATCAAAATATCAACACTACAAAATCGGTCTGAAGCAAATATCTGATGGACGATTTTTATTCAAACTAAGTCAATACTGTATGGAGATATCAACATACAGGTTCCAGTTATTCAACGATTTGAGCATTCTAAGAATCGAAAATTTCGTGCCGTTTGAATGAAAATCGTCTATTTACTGAGTCAACACAATAAGGCACAGTATTGATCTACCTCATTTGGTGTATTCAAAAGCACTCACAATATTCTCATCAAAATATCGACACTACAAAATCGGTCTGAGGCAAATATCTGATGGACGATTTTTATTCAAACTAAGTCAATACTGTATGGAGATATCAACATACAGGTTCCAGTTATGCAACGATTTGAGCATTCTAAGAATCGAAAATTTCGGGCCGTTTGAATGAAAATCGTCTATTTAGTGAGTCAACACAATAAGGCACAATATTGATCTACCTCATATGGTGTATGCAAAAGTACTCACAATATTCTTATCAAAATATCAACACTACAAAATCGGTCTGAGGCAAACATCTGATGGACGATTTTTATTCAAACTAAGTCAATACTGTATGGAGATATCAACATACAGGTTCCAATTATTCAACGATTCGAGCATTCTAAGAATCGAATATTTCGATCCGTTTGAATGAAAATCGTCTATTTAGTGAGTCAACACAATAAGGCACAATATTGTTTTACCTTATATGGTGTACTTAAAAGCACTCACAATGTTCTCATCAAAATATCAACACTACAAAATCGGTCTGAAGCAAATATCTGATGGACGATTTTTATTCAAACTAAGTCAATACTGTATGGAGATATCAACATACAGGTTCCAATTATTCAACGATTCGAGCATTCTAAGAATCAAATATTTCGATCCGTTTGAATGAAAATCGTCTATTTAGTGAGTCAACACAATAAGGCACAATATTGTTTCATCTTATATGGTGTACTTAAAAGCACTCACAATATTCTCATCAAAATATCCACACTACAAAATCGGTCTGAAGCAAATATCTGATGGACGATTTTTATTCAAACTAAGTCAATACTGTATGGAGATATCAACATACAGGTTCCAGTTATTCAACGATTTGAGCATTCTAAGAATCGAAAATTTCGTGCCGTTTGAATGAAAATCGTCTATTTACTGAGTCAACACAATAAGGCACAGTATTGATCTACCTCATTTGGTGTATTCAAAAGCACTCACAATATTCTCATCAAAATATCGACACTACAAAATCGGTCTGAGGCAAATATCTGATGGACGATTTTTATTCAAACTAAGTCAATACTGTATGGAGATATCAACATACAGGTTCCAGTTATGCAACGATTTGAGCATTCTAAGAATCGAAAATTTCGGGCCGTTTGAATGAAAATCGTCTATTTAGTGAGTCAACACAATAAGGCACAATATTGATCTACCTCATATGGTGTATGCAAAAGCATTCACAATATTCTCATAAAAATATCAACATTACAAAATCGGTTTGAGCCAAACATCTGATGGACGATTTTTATTCAAACTAAGTCAATACTGTATGGAGATATCAACATACAGGTTCCAGTTATTCAACGATTCGAGCATTCTAAGAATCGAAAATTTCGTGCCGTTTGAATGAAAATCGTCTATTTAGTGAGTCAACACAATAAGGCACAATATAGATCTATCTCATATGGTGTATTCAAAAGCACTCACAATATCCTCATCAAAATATCAACACTACAAAATCGGTCTGAGGCAAACATCTGATGGACGATTTTTATTCAAACTAAGTCAATACTGTATGGAGATATCAACATACAGGTTCCAATTATTGAACGATTCGAGCATTCTAAGAATTGAATATTTCGAGCCGTTTGAATAAAAATCTTCTATTAAGTGGGTCAACACAATAAGGACAATATTGTTCTACCTTATATGGTGTATTTAAAAGCACTCACAATATTCTCATCAAAATATCAACACTACAAAATCGGTCTGAGGCAAACATCTGATGGACGATTTTTATTCAAACTAAGTCAATACTGTATGGAGATATCAACATACAGGTTCCAATTATTGAACGATTCGAGCATTCTAAGAATTGAATATTTCGAGCCGTTTGAATAAAAATCGTCTATTAAGTGGGTCAACACAATAAGGACAATATTGTTCTACCTCATATGGTGTATTCAAAAGCACTCACAATATTCACATCAAAATATCAACACTACAAAATCGATCTGAGCCAAACATCTGATGGACGATTTTTATTCAAAATAAGTCAATACTGTATGGAGATATCAACATACAGGTTCCAATTATTCAACGATTGGAGCATTCTAAGAATCGAATATTTCGATCCGTTTGAATGAAAATCGTCTATTTAGTGAGTCAACACAATAAGGCACAATATTGTTTCATCTTATATGGTGTACTTAAAAGCACTCACAATATTCTCATCAAAATATCCACACTACAAAATCGGTCTGAAGCAAATATCTGATGGACGATTTTTATTCAAACTAAGTCAATACTGTATGGAGATATCAACATACAGGTTCCAGTTATTCAACGATTTGAGCATTCTAAGAATCGAAAATTTCGTGCCGTTTGAATGAAAATCGTCTATTTAGTGAGTCAACACAATAAAGCACAATATTGATCTACCTCATACGGTGTATGCAAAAGCATTCACAATATTCTCATAAAAATATCAACACTACAAAATCGGTTTGAGCCAAACATCTGATGGACGATTTTTATTCAAACTAAGTCAATACTGTTTCGAGATATCAACATACAGGTTCCAGTTATTCAACGATACGAGCATTCTCAGAATCGAAAATTTCGATCCGTTTGAATGAAAATCGTCTATTTAGTGAGTCAACACAATAAGGCACAATATTGATCAATCTCATATGGTGTATTCAAAAGCACTCACAATATTCTCATCAAAATATCAACACTACAAAATCGGTCTGAGGCAAACATCTGATGGATGATTTTTATTCAAACTAAGTCAATACTGTATGGAGATATCAACATACAGGTTCCAATTATTCAACGATTCGAGCTTTCTAAGAATCGAATATTTCGATCCGTTTGAATGAAAATCGTCTATTTAGTGAGTCAACACAATGAGGCACAATATTGTTTCATCTTATATGGTGTACTTAAAAGTACTCACAATATTCTCATCAAAATATGCACACTACAAAATCGGTCTGAAGCAAATATCTGATGGACGATTTTTATTCAAACTAAGTCAATACTGTATGGAGATATCAACATACAGGTTCCAGTTATTCAACGATTCGAGCATTCTAAGAATCGAAAATTTCGATCCGTTTGAATGAAAATCGTCTATTTAGTGAGTCAACACAATAAGGCACAATATTGATCTATCTCATATGGTGTATTCAAAAGCACTCACAATATTCTCATCAAAATATCAACACTACAAAATCGGTCTGAGGCAAACATCTGATGAACGATTTTTATTCAAACTAAGTCAATACTGTATGGAGATATCAACATACAGGTTCCAATTATTCAACGATTCGAGCATTCTAAGAATCGAATATTTCGATCCGTTTGAATGAAAATCGTCTATTTAGTGAGTCAACACAATAAGGCACAATATTGATCTACCTCATATGGTGTATGCAAAAGTACTCACAATATTCTTATCAAAATATCAACACTACAAAATCGGTCTGAGGCAAACATCTGATGAACGATTTTTATTCAAACTAGGTCAATACTGTATGGAGATATCAACATACAGGTTCCAATTATTCAACGATTCGAGCATTCTAAGAATCGAATATTTCGATCCGTTTGAATGAAAATCGTCTATTTAGTGAGTCAACACAATAAGGCACAATATTGTTTTACCTTATATGGTGTACTTAAAAGCACTCACAATATTCTCATCAAAATATCAACACTACAAAATCGGTCTGAGGCAAACATCTGATGGACGATTTTTATTCAAACTAAGTCAATACTGTATGGAGATATCAACATACAGGTTCCAATTATTCAACCATTCGAGCATTCTAAGAATCGAATATTTCGATCCGTTTGAATGAAAATCGTCTATTTAGTGAGTCAACACAATAAGGCACAATATTGTTGTATCTTATATGGTGTACTTAAAAGCACTCACAATATTCTCATCAAAATATCAACACTACAAAATCGGTCTGAAGCAAATATCTGATGGACGATTTTTATTCAAACTAAGTCAATACTGTATGAAGATATCAACATACAGGTTTCAGTTATTCAACGATTCGAGAATTCTAAGAATCGAAAATTTCGAGCTGTTTGAATGAAAATCGTCTATTTAGTGGGTCAACACAATAAGGCACAATATTGATCTACCTCATATGGTGTATTCAAAAGCACTCACAATATTCACATCAAAATATCAACACTACAAAATCGATCTGAGCCAAACATCTGATGGACGATTTTTATTCAAACTAAGTCAATACTGTATGGAGATATCAACATACAGGTTCCAGTTATTCAACGATTCGAGCATTCTAAGAATCGAAAATTTCGTGACGTTTGAATGAAAATCGTCTATTTAGTGAGTCAACACAATAAGGCACAATATTGATCTATCTCATATGGTGTATTCAAAAGCACTCACAATATTCTAATCAAAATATCAACACTACAAAATCGGTCTGAGGCAAACATCTAATGGACGATTTTTATTCAAACTAAGTCAATACTGTATTGAGATATCAACATACAGGTTCCAATTATTCAACGATTCGAGCATTCTAAGAATCGAATATTTCGATCCGTTTGAATGAAAATCGTCTATTTAGTGAGTCAACACAATAAGGCACAATATTGTTGTATCTTATATGGTGTACTTAAAAGCACTCACAATATTCTCATCAAAATATCAACACTACAAAATCGGTCTGAAGCAAATATCTGATGGACGATTTTTATTCAAACTAAGTCAATACTGTATGGAGATATCAACATACAGGTTCCAATTATTCAACGATTCGAGCATTCTAAGAATCGAATATTTCGATCCGTTTGAATGAAAATCGTCTATTTAGTGAGTCAACACAATAAGGCACAATATTGATCTACCTCATATGGTGTATTCAAAAGCACTCACAATATTCTCATCAAAATATCAACACTACAAAATCGGTATGAGGCAAACATCTGATGGACGATTTTTATTCAAACTAAGTCAATACTGTATGGAGATATCCGCATACACGTTCCAGTTATTCAACGATTCGAGCATTCTAAGAATCGAAAATTTCGATCCGTTTGAATGAAAATCGTCTATTTAGAGAGTCAACACAATAAGGCACAATATTGATCTACCTCATATGGTGTATTCAAAAGCACTCACAATATTCTCATCAAAATATCAACACTACAAAATCGGTCTGAGGCAAACATCTGATGGACGATTTTTATTCAAACTAAGTCAATACTGTATGGAGATATCAACATACAGGTTCCAGTTATTCAACGATTCGAGCATTCTAAGAATCGAAAATTTCGATCCGTTTGAATGAAAATCGTCTATTTAGTGAGTCAACACATTAAGGCACAATATTGATCTACCTCATATGGTGTATTCAAAAGCACTCACAATATTCTCATCAAAATATCAACACTACACAATCGGTCTGAGGCAAACATCTGATGGACGATTTTTATTCAAACTAAGTCAATACTGTATGGAGATGTCAACATACAGGTTCCAGTTATTCAACGATTCGAGCATTCTAAGAATCGAAAATTTCGATCCGTTTGAATGAAAATCGTCTATTTAGTGAGTCAACACATTAAGGCACAATATTGATCTACCTCATATGGTGTATTCAAAAGCACTCACAATATTCTCATCAAAATATCAACACTACAAAATCGGTATGAGGCAAACATCTGATGGACGATTTTTATTCAAACTAAGTCAATACTGTATGGAGATATCAACATACAGGTTCCAGTTATTCAACGATTCGAGCATTCTAAGAATCGAAAATTTCGTGCCGTTTGAATGAAAATCGTCTATTTAGTGAGTCAACACAATAAGGCACAATATTGATCTACCTCATATGGTGTATGCAAAAGCACTCACAATATTCACATCAAATTATCAACACTACAAAATCGGTCTGAGCCAAACATCTGATGGACGATTTTTATTCAAACTAAGTCAATACTGTATGGAGATATCAACATACAGGTTCCAGTTATGCAACGATTTGAGCATTCTAAGAATCGAAAATTTCGTGCCGTTTGAATGAAAATCGTCTATTTAGTGAGTCAACACAATAAGGCACAATATTGATCTACCTCATATGGTGTATGCAAAAGCATTCACAATATTCTCATAAAAATATCAACACTACAAAATCGGTTTGAGCCAAACATCTGATGGACGATTTTTATTCAAACTAAGTCAATACTGTATGGAGATATCAACATACAGGTTCCAGTTATTCAGCGATTCGAGCATTCTAAGAATCGAAAATTTCGTGCCGTTTGAATGAAAATCGTCTATTTAGTGAGTCAACACAATAAGGCACAATATAGATCTATCTCATATGGTGTATTCAAAAGCACTCACAATATTCTCATCAAAATATCAACACTACAAAATCGGTCTGAGGCAAACATCTGATGGACGATTTTTATTCAAACTAAGTCAATACTGTATGGAGATATCAACATACAGGTTCCAATTATTGAACGATTCGAGCATTCTAAGAATTGAATATTTCGAGCCGTTTGAATAAAAATCGTCTATTAAGTGGGTCAACACAATAAGGACAATATTGTTCTACCTTATATGGTGTATTTAAAAGCACTCACAAAATTCTCATCAAAATATCAACACTACAAAATCGGTCTGAGGCAAACATCTGATGGACGATTTTTATTCAAACTAAGTCAATACTGTGTGGAGATATCAACATACAGGTTCCAATTATTCAACGATTCGAGCATTCTAAGAATCGAATACTTCGAGCTGTTGAATGAAAATCGTCTATTTAGTGAGTCAACACAATAAGGCACAATATTCATCTACCTCATATTGTGTATGCAAAAGCACTTACAGTATTCTCATCAAAATATCAACACTACAAAATCGGTCTGAGCCAAACATCTGATGGACGATTTTTATTCAAACTAAGTCAATACTGTATGGAGATATCAACATACAGGTTCCAGTTATTCAACGATTCGAGCATTCTAAGAATCGAAAATTTCGTGCCGTTTGAATGAAAATCGTTTATTTAGTGAGTCAACACAATAAGGCACAATATTGTCTCATCTTATATGGTGTACTTAAAAGCACTCACAATATTCTCATTAAAATATCAACACTACAAAATCGGTCTGAGGCAAACATCTGATGGACGATTTTTATTCAAACTAAGTCAATACTGTATGGAGATATCAACATACAGGTTCCAATTATTTAACGATTCGAGCATTCTAAGAATCAAATATTTCGATCCGTTTGAATGAAAATCGTCTATTTAGTGAGTCAACACAATAAGGCACAATATTGTTTTATCTTATATGGTGTACTTAAAAGCACTCACAATATTCACATCAAAATATCAACACTACAAAATCGATCTGAGCCAAACATCTGATGGACGATTTTTATTCAAACTAAGTCAATACTGTATGGAGATATCAACATACAGGTTCCAGTTATTCAACGATTCGAGCATTCTAAGAATCGAAAATTTCGTGACGTTTGAATGAAAATCGTCTATTTAGTGAGTCAACACAATAAGGCACAATATTGATCTATCTCATATGGTGTATTCAAAAGCACTCACAATATTCTAATCAAAATATCAACACTACAAAATCGGTCTGAGGCAAACATCTGATGGACGATTTTTATTCAAACTAAGTCAATACTGTATTGAGATATCAACATACAGGTTCCAATTATTCAACGATTCGAGCATTCTAAGAATCGAATATTTCGATCCGTTTGAATGAAAATCGTCTATTTAGTGAGTCAACACAATAAGGCACAATATTGTTTCATCTTATATGGCGTACTTAAAAGCACTCACAATATTCTCATCAAAATATCCACACTACAAAATCGGTCTGAAGCAAATATCTGATGGACGATTTTTATTCAAACTTAGTCAATACTGTATGGAGATATCAACATACAGGTTCCAGTTATGCAACGATTTGAGCATTCTAAGAATCGAAAATTTCGTGCCGTTTGAATGAAAATCGTCTATTTAGTGAGTCAACACAATAAGGCACAATATTGTTTTACCTTATATGGTGTACTTAAAAGCACTCACAATATTCTCATCAAAATATCAACACTACAAAATCGGTCTGAGGCAAACATCTGATGGACGATTTTTATTCAAACTAAGTCAATACTGTATGGAGATATCAACATACAGGTTCCAATTATTCAACGATTCGAGCATTCTAAGATTCGAATATTTCGATCCGTTTGAATGAAAATCGTCTATTTAGTGAGTCAACACAATAAGGCACAATATTGTTTCATCTTATATGGTGTACTTAAAAGCACTCACAATATTCTCATCAAAATATCCACACTACAAAATCGGTCTGAAGCAAATATCTGATGGACGATTTTTATTCAAACTTAGTCAATACTGTATGGAGATATCAACATACAGGTTCCAATTATTCAACGATTCGAGCATTCTAAGAATCAAATATTTCGATCCGTTTGAATGAAAATCGTCTATTTAGTGAGTCAACACAATAAGGCACAATATTGATCTACCTCATATGGTGTATGCAAAAGCACTCACAATATTCTCATCAAAATATCAACACTACAAAATCGGTCTGAGCCAAACATCTGATGGACGATTTTTATTCGAACTAAGTCAATACTGTATGGAGATATCAACATACAGGTTCCAATTATTCAACGATTTGATCATTCTAAGAATCGAAAATTTCGTGCCGTTTTAATGAAAATTTTCTATTTAGTGAGTCAACACAATAAGGCACAATATTGATCTACCTCATATGGTGTATGCAAAAGCACTCACAATATTCTCATCAAAATATCAACACTACGATATCGGTCTGAGGCAAACATCTGATGGACGATTTTTATTCAAACTAAGTCAATACTGTATGGAGATATCAACATACAGGTTCCAGTTATTCAACGATTCGAGCATTCTAAGAATCGAAAATTTCGATCCGTTTGAATGAAAATCGTCTATTTATTGAGTCAACACAATAAGGCACAATATTGATCTATCTCATATGGTGTATTCAAAAGCACTCACAATATTCTCATCAAAATATCAACACTACAAAATCGGTCTGAGGCAAACATCTGATGAACGATTTTTATTCAAACTAAGTCAATACTGTATGGAGATATCAACATACAGGTTCCAATTATTCAACGATTCGAGCATTCTAAGAATCGAATATTTCATTCCGTTTGAATGAAAATCGTCTATTTAGTGAGTCAACACAATAAGGCACAATATTGATCTACCTCATATGGTGTATGCAAAAGTACTCACAATATTCTTATCAAAATATCAACACTACAAAATCGGTCTGAGGCAAACATCTGATGGACGATTTTTATTCAAACTAAGTCAATACTGTATGGAGATATCAACATACAGGTTCCAATTATTCAACGATTCGAGCATTCTAAGAATCGAATATTTCGATCTGTTTGAATGAAAATCGTCTATTTAGTGAGTCAACACAATAAGGCACAATATTGTTTTACCTTATATGGTGTACTTAAAAGCACTCACAATATTCTCATCAAAATATCAACACTACAAAATCGGTCTGAGGCAAACATCTGATGGACGATTTTTATTCAAACTAAGTCAATACTGTATGGAGATATCAACATACAGGTTCCAATTATTCAACCATTCGAGCATTCTGAGAATCGAATATTTCGATCCGTTTGAATGAAAATCGTCTATTTAGTGAGTCAACACAATAAGGCACAATATTGTTGTATCTTATATGGTGTACTTAAAAGCACTCACAATATTCTCATCAAAATATCAACACTACAAAATCGGTCTGAAGCAAATATCTGATGGACGATTTTTATTCAAACTAAGTCAATACTGTATGAAGATATCAACATACAGGTTTCAATTATTCAACGATTCGAGAATTCTAAGAATCGAAAATTTCGAGCTGTTTGAATGAAAATCGTCTATTTAGTGGGTCAACACAATAAGGCACAATATTGATCTACCTCATATGGTGTATTCAAAAGCACTCACAATATTCACATCAAAATATCAACACTACAAAATCGATCTGAGCCAAACATCTGATGGACGATTTTTATTCAAACTAAGTCAATACTGTATGGAGATATCAACATACAGGTTCCAGGTATTCAACGATTCGAGCATTCTAACAATCGAAAATTTCGTGACGTTTGAATGAAAATCGTCTATTTAGTGAGTCAACACAATAAGGCACAATATTGATCTATCTCATATGGTGTATTCAAAAGCACTCACAATATTCTAATCAAAATATCAACACTACAAAATCGGTCTGAGGCAAACATCTGATGGACGATTTTTATTCAAACTAAGTCAATACTGTATGGAGATATCAACATACAGGTTCCAGTTATGCAACGATTTGAGCATTCTAAGAATCGAAAATTTCGTGCCGTTTGAATGAAAATCGTCTATTTAGTGAGTCAACACAATAAGGCACAATATTGTTTTACCTTATATGGTGTACTTAAAAGCACTCAAAATATTCTCATCAAAATATCAACACTACAAAATCGGTCTGAGGCAAACATCTGATGGACGATTTTTATTCAAACTAAGTCAATACTGTATGGAGATATCAACATACAGGTTCCAATTATTCAACCATTCGAGCATTCTAAGAATCGAATATTTCGATCTGTTTGAATGAAAATCGTCTATTTAGTGAGTCAACACAATAAGGCACAATATTGTTTCATCTTATATGGTGTACTTAAAAGCACTCACAATATTAGAATGGGTTTGATTTGAGACCTTTGTTATTGATAACCAATCCGCTTAACAGGGTTGAAGGTCAGGTTGTTGGAATAAAAACCACTTCTCAGACCATTGCCGACATGTTTCGATTTTATTCTAAAATCTTCTTCAGGGCTCTAAAATGATTACAAGATTTTTCAATTAATAACACTTATATTGTCTCACAATATTGTCATCAAAATATCCACACTACAAAATCGGTCTGAAGCAAATATCTGATGGACGATTTTTATTCAAACTAAGTCAATACTGTATGGAGATATCAACATACAGGTTCCAGTTATGCAACGATTTGAGCATTCTAAGAATCGAAAATTTCGTGCCGTTTGAATGAAAATCGTCTATTTAGTGAGTCAACACAATAAGGCACAATATTGTCTCATCTTATATGGTGTACTTAAAAGCACTCACAATATTCTCATCAAAATATCCACACTACAAAATCGGTCTGAAGCAAATATCTGATGGACGATTTTTATTCAAACTAAGTCAATACTGTATGGAGATATCAACATACAGGTTCCAGTTATGCAACGATTTGAGCATTCTAAGAATCGAAAATTTCGTGCCGTTTGAATGAAAATCGTCTATTTAGTGAGTCAACACAATAAGGCCCAATATTGTTTTACCTTATATGGTGTACTTAAAAGCACTCACAATATTCTCATCAAAATATCCACACTACAAAATCGGTCTGAGGCAAACATCTGATGGACGATTTTTATTCAAACTAAGTCAATACTGTATTGAGATATCAACATACAGGTTTCAATTATTCAACGATTCGAGAATTCTAAGAATCGAAAATTTCGAGCTGTTTGAATGAAAATCGTCTATTTAGTGGGTCAACACAATAAGGCACAATATTGATCTACCTCATATGGTGTATTCAAAAGCACTCACAATATTCACATCAAAATATCAACACTACAAAATCGATCTGAGCCAAACATCTGATGGACGATTTTTATTCAAACTAAGTCAATACTGTATGGAGATATCAACATACAGGTTCCAGGTATTCAACGATTCGAGCATTCTAACAATCGAAAATTTCGTGACGTTTGAATGAAAATCGTCTATTTAGTGAGTCAACACAATAAGGCACAATATTGATCTATCTCATATGGTGTATTCAAAAGCACTCACAATATTCTAATCAAAATATCAACACTACAAAATCGGTCTGAGGCAAACATCTGATGGACGATTTTTATTCAAACTAAGTCAATACTGTATGGAGATATCAACATACAGGTTCCAGTTATGCAACGATTTGAGCATTCTAAGAATCGAAAATTTCGTGCCGTTTGAATGAAAATCGTCTATTTAGTGAGTCAACACAATAAGGCACAATATTGTTTTACCTTATATGGTGTACTTAAAAGCACTCAAAATATTCTCATCAAAATATCAACACTACAAAATCGGTCTGAGGCAAACATCTGATGGACGATTTTTATTCAAACTAAGTCAATACTGTATGGAGATATCAACATACAGGTTCCAATTATTCAACCATTCGAGCATTCTATGAATCGAATATTTCGATCTGTTTGAATGAAAATCGTCTATTTAGTGAGTCAACACAATAAGGCACAATATTGTTTCATCTTATATGGTGTACTTAAAAGCACTCACAATATTAGAATGGGTTTGATTTGAGACCTTTGTTATTGATAACCAATCCGCTTAACAGGGTTGAAGGTCAGGTTGTTGGAATAAAAACCACTTCTCAGACCATTGCCGACATGTTTCGATTTTATTCTAAAATCTTCTTCAGGGCTCTAAAATGATTACAAGATTTTTCAATTAATAACACTTATATTGTCTCACAATATTGTCATCAAAATATCCACACTACAAAATCGGTCTGAAGCAAATATCTGATGGACGATTTTTATTCAAACTAAGTCAATACTGTATGGAGATATCAACATACAGGTTCCAGTTATGCAACGATTTGAGCATTCTAAGAATCGAAAATTTCGTGCCGTTTGAATGAAAATCGTCTATTTAGTGAGTCAACACAATAAGGCACAATATTGTCTCATCTTATATGGTGTACTTAAAAGCACTCACAATATTCTCATCAAAATATCCACACTACAAAATCGGTCTGAAGCAAATATCTGATGGACGATTTTTATTCAAACTAAGTCAATACTGTATGGAGATATCAACATACAGGTTCCAGTTATGCAACGATTTGAGCATTCTAAGAATCGAAAATTTCGTGCCGTTTGAATGAAAATCGTCTATTTAGTGAGTCAACACAATAAGGCCCAATATTGTTTTACCTTATATGGTGTACTTAAAAGCACTCACAATATTCTCATCAAAATATCCACACTACAAAATCGGTCTGAGGCAAACATCTGATGGACGATTTTTATTCAAACTAAGTCAATACTGTATTGAGATATCAACATACAGGTTCCAATTATTCAACGATTCGAGCATTCTAAGAATCGAATATTTCGATCCGTTTGAATGAAAATCGTCTATTTAGTGAGTCAACACAATAAGGCACAATATTGTTTCATCTTATATGGTGTACTTAAAAGCACTCACAATATTCTCATCAAAATATCCACACTACAAAATCGGTCTGAAGCAAATATCTGATGGACGATTTTTATTCAAACTTAGTCAATACTGTATGGAGATATCAACATACAGGTTCCAGTTATGCAACGATTTGAGCATTCTAAGAATCGAAAATTTCGTGCCGTTTGAATGAAAATCGTCTATTTAGTGAGTCAACACAATAAGGCACAATATTGTTTTACCTTATATGGTGTACTTAAAAGCACTCACAATATTCTCATCAAAATATCAACACTACAAAATCGGTCTGAGGCAAACATCTGATGGACGATTTTTATTCAAACTAAGTCAATACTGTATGGAGATATCAACATACAGGTTCCAATTATTCAACGATTCGAGCATTCTAAGAATCGAATATTTCGATCCGTTTGAATGAAAATCGTCTATTTAGTGAGTCAACACAATAAGGCACAATATTGTTTCATCTTATATGGTGTACTTAAAAGCACTCACAATATTCTCATCAAAATATCCACACTACAAAATCGGTCTGAAGCAAATATCTGATGGACGATTTTTATTCAAACTAAGTCAATACTGTATGGAGATATCAACATACAGGTTCCAATTATTCAACGATTCGAGCATTCTAAGAATCAAATATTTCGATCCGTTTGAATGAAAATCGTCTATTTAGTGAGTCAACACAATAAGGCACAATATTGATCTACCTCATATGGTGTATGCAAAAGCACTCACAATATTCTCATCAAAATATCAACACTACAAAATCGGTCTGAGCCAAACATCTGATGGACGATTTTTATTCGAACTAAGTCAATACTGTATGGAGATATCAACATACAGGTTCCAGTTATTCAACGATTTGATCATTCTAAGAAACGAAAATTTCGTGCCGTTTTAATGAAAATTTTCTATTTAGTGAGTCAACACAATAAGGCACAATATTGATCTACCTCATATGGTGTATGCAAAAGCACTCACAATATTCTCATCAAAATATCAACACTACGAAATCGGTCTGAGGCAAACATCTGATGGACGATTTTTATTCAAACTAAGTCAATACTGTATGGAGATATCAACATACAGGTTCCAGTTATTCAACGATTCGAGCATTCTAAGAATCGAAAATTTCGATCCGTTTGAATGAAAATCGTCTATTTAGTGAGTCAACACAATAAGGCACAATATTGATCTATCTCATATGGTGTATTCAAAAGCACTCACAATATTCTCATCAAAATATCAACACTACAAAATCGGTCTGAGGCAATCATCTGATGAACGATTTTTATTCAAACTAAGTCAATACTGTATGGAGATATCAACATACAGGTTCCAATTATTCAACGATTCGAGCATTCTAAGAATCGAATATTTCATTCCGTTTGAATGAAAATCGTCTATTTAGTGAGTCAACACAATAAGGCACAATATTGATCTACCTCATATGGTGTATGCAAAAGTACTCACAATATTCTTATCAAAATATCAACACTACAAAATCGGTCTGAGGCAAACATCTGATGGACGATTTTTATTCAAACTAAGTCAATACTGTATGGAGATATCAACATACAGGTTCCAATTATTCAACGATTCGAGCATTCTAAGAATCGAATATTTCGATCTGTTTGAATGAAAATCGTCTATTTAGTGAGTCAACACAATAAGGCACAATATTGTTTTACCTTATATGGTGTACTTAAAAGCACTCACAATATTCTCATCAAAATATCAACACTACAAAATCGGTCTGAGGCAAACATCTGATGGACGATTTTTATTCAAACTAAGTCAATACTGTATGGAGATATCAACATACAGGTTCCAATTATTCAACCATTCGAGCATTCTGAGAATCGAATATTTCGATCCGTTTGAATGAAAATCGTCTATTTAGTGAGTCAACACAATAAGGCACAATATTGTTGTATCTTATATGGTGTACTTAAAAGCACTCACAATATTCTCATCAAAATATCAACACTACAAAATCGGTCTGAGGCCAACATCTGATGGACGATTTTTATTCAAACTAAGTCAATACCGTATGGAGATATCAAGATACAGGTTCCAATTATTCAACGATTCGAGCATTCTAAGAATCGAATATTTCGATTCGTTTGAATGAAAATCGTCTATTTAGTGAGTCAACACAATAAGGCACAATATTGTTGTATCTTATATGGTGTACTTAAAAGCACTCACAATATTCTCATCAAAATATCAACACTACAAAATCGGTCTGAAGCAAATATCTGATGGACGATTTTTATTCAATCTAAGTCAATACTGTATGGAGATATCAACATACAGGTTCCAATTATTCAACGATTCGAGCATTCTAAGAATCAAATATTTCGATCCGTTTGAATGAAAATCGTCTATTTAGTGAGTCAACACAATAAGGCACAATATTGTTTCATCTTATATGGTGTACTTAAAAGCACTCACAATATTCTCATCAAAATATCCACACTACAAAATCGGTCTGAAGCAAATATCTGATGGACGATTTTTATTCAAACTAAGTCAATACTGTATGAAGATATCAACATACAGGTTTCAATTATTCAACGATTCGAGAATTCTAAGAATCGAAAATTTCGAGCTGTTTGAATGAAAATCGTCTATTTAGTGGGTCAACACAATAAGGCACAATATTGATCTACCTCATATGGTGTATTCAAAAGCACTCACAATATTCACATCAAAATATCAACACTACAAAATCGATCTGAGCCAAACATCTGATGGACGATTTTTATTCAAACTAAGTCAATACTGTATGGAGATATCAACATAAAGGTTCCAGTTATTCAACGATTCGAGCATTCTAAGAATCGAAAATTTCGTGACGTTTGAATGAAAATCGTCTATTTAGTGAGTCAACACAATAAGGCACAATATAGATCTATCTCATATGGTGTATTCAAAAGCACTCACAATATTCTAATCAAAATATCAACACTACAAAATCGGTCTGAGGCAAACATCTGATGGACGATTTTTATTCAAACTAAGTCAATACTGTATGGAGATATCAACATACAGGTTCCAATTATTCAACCATTCGAGCATTCTGAGAATCGAATATTTCGATCCGTTTGAATGAAAATCGTCTATTTAGTGAGTCAACACAATAAGGCACAATATTGTTTCATCTTATATGGTGTACTTAAAAGCACTCACAATATTCTCATCAAAATATCCACACTACAAAATCGGTCTGAAGCAAATATCTGATGGACGATTTTTATTCAAACTTAGTCAATACTGTATGGAGATATCAACATACAGGTTCCAGTTATGCAACGATTTGAGCATTCTAAGAATCGAAAATTTCGTGCCGTTTGAATGAAAATAGTCTATTTAGTGAGTCAACACAATAAGGCACAATATTGTTTTACCTTATATGGTGTACTTAAAAGCACTCACAATATTCTCATCAAAATATCAACACTACAAAATCGGTCTGAGGCAAACATCTGATGGACGATTTTTATTCAAACTAAGTCAATACTGTATGGAGATATCAACATACAGGTTCCAATTATTCAACGATTCGAGCATTCTAAGAATCGAATATTTCGATCCGTTTGAATGAAAATCGTCTATTTAGTGAGTCAACACAATAAGGCACAATATTGTTGTATCTTATATGGTGTACTTAAAAGCACTCACAATATTCTCATCAAAATATCAACACTACAAAATCGGTCTGAAGCAAATATCTGATGGACGATTTTTATTCAAACTAAGTCAATACTGTATGGAGATATCAACATACAGGTTCCAATTATTCAACGATTCGAGCATTCTATGAATCGAATATTTCGATCCGTTTGAATGAAAATCGTCTATTTAGTGAGTCAACACAATAAGGCACAATATTGTTGTATCTTATATGGTGTACTTAAAAGCACTCACAATATTCTCATCAAAATATCCACACTACAATATCGGTCTGAAGCAAATATCTGATGGACGATTTTTATTCAAACTAAGTCAATACTGTATGGAGATATCAACATACAGGTTCCAGTTATTCAACGATTCGAGCATTCTAAGAATCGAAAATTTCGTGCCGTTTGAATGAAAATCGTCTATTTAGTGAGTGTAAAAAACGTACAATAAATATCCAAAATTAGAAATATCAAAAATTCATAAACTCAATTCAACCAAATATTTCCATTCGAAATTATTTAGATCATCCGCTCTTTCATAATTGTTATTTCCTGTGTAAGTAGGCCAGGTGAGACAAAGGATTGCAATAGTTTGTTTTAATATCTAACATTCCTTAATCCAACTGCAGCAATTTAGCAAGTAAAGAAAAATGTACTGAATATGCAAAATGCAAGTCGATTTCGATTATGTGGTCTTGACGTCATTGTACTATATATAGTTTGTTAGATTAGGAAATAAACGTTCATTATCAAGTGATCCGCATTATCAATCTCAATCCTCGAGTCCCTAAGTTTTCACCAACCCAGAACTCTTAGAACTTGAGGTACAATTGAGATACCACCCCAACATTGGTCCTTCGAGCCTACAATCAACCACCAGGGACTTTGGAAAAACATCCACTGAACCCATATCAAGAAGCAGTCAACAGACTCAACCACCAGGGAAATACATCCACTGGGCACACATCAAGAAGCAGTCATCGGACTTACAACCCTTTGACTCAACCACCAGGGAAATACATCAACTGGGCACACATCAAGAAGCAGTCATCGGACTCACAACCCTTTGACTCAACCACCAGGGAAATACATCCACTGGGCACACATCAAGAAGCAGTCATCGGACTTACAACCCTTTGACTCGACCACCAGGGAAATACATCCACTGGGCACACAACAAGAAGCAGTCAACGGACTCAACCACCAGGGACTTTGGAAAACACCCACTGTATCCACGATCCACAAGAAATTAACCACCCACATAATATCCAGCCACTGAATCCACCAGCCAGCAGCACAAAAAAAAAAAAAAATGGAAAACCTCGTCGCCGAGCAGTTCAAAACGGCCGAAGCCATAAAAAGGGCTCATACCAATATGAAAAAAGATTCACCATCGAGAAAAACCAAAGAATACTGCGACAGGAAGATGGCACAATTACCTAAATGAAGAATGGGACAACTTCAAAGAAACTCATCAGAAGCTACAAGAACTTCCGAAAACCCATGAATACCATGCCAAGGACGTATATGGCCAAGCCGAAAAGATTTATCAACAAGCAATTGCCCATTTGGAAAAAATTGAGCAAAAACTTCGGGAAGATGAACCTACGATGGAAGGAAATGCCCACAAACCATTAATTACCGATTCCCAAATCATCAAAGAACAGATGTCGAGCATTCAATTATTCCTGAAAGATCTGAGCAGAATCAACAACCTAATAGAAGATGAAAGTCATTACGAACTACTGAAGGTCAAACAACAAAATATGGAAAGAAGATGGTCAGAAATTGTCTCTCTAGAAATCAAAATAAACGCTCTGGGAACAGAAGATGCAGAGTTATATTCAAAAAATGGATACTTCGATGAGGCAAATGAAAAGTACGAAGAAACCCAAGCCAAATTAATAACCACAATCCGAAGAGAAAATTCAGCAGGATCCTCAAAAATTAATCTTCCAACTACAACTATTCCGACATTCACTGGACTGTATGACTCATGGCCCAACTTCCGAGATATATTCAAGCAACTAGTAGACAACAACAGTTCCTTCGGAGGTGTAGAAAAAATGCAACTGCTGAAAACAAATCTCAGAGGAGAGCCCGCCAGAATTATCCAACATCTGGAAATATCATCTTCCAACTACCAAACGGCCTGGAAACTAATAGAGGAAAGATACAACAACCCAAGGATGCTGTTCAATAAACACATGGACAATCTTCTCAATTTCACCAATCTGAATTCTGAATCAGCAGGAGCCATGAAGAAATTACACGACACTATTAGGGAAAGCACAGAAGCCCTCAGAAACATGAATATAAACAAATGGGAAGACATAATTGCATATATCATGCTAAGAAAACTGGATTCAACTACAGCAAATCTCTACGAGCAAAGTGTAAACAAGCCACGAGATATTCAGCACCTGGATGACCTCATCAGCTTCCTAGCTCAACGTTTCCAAACACTTGAAGTCGTCAGAACGAATACAAAAAAACCAGAAAGAAAGTACGATGAACACCAGAAAATAAACAGTCACCTCCAGAGAACAACAAAGTGCAGCATATGCAATAATCTCCACGAAATCTACAGATGTGAAAAATTCAAAAATCTTAGCTTAGCTGAAAGAGAAGCACACATCAATCAAAAACAACTATGCAGGAACTGCCTGAGTCACCATTTCAAACAAATCTGTCACTGTCGTTCCAGATGCCAAAAATGCAACGGTCGCCATCATACAATGCTCCATCGAGAAAAGCGAAATGATGATACAAAGAGGCCACATCCTTCCAACCCCACTCAAGAAAGGGTCAATTCACATCTGGGACACGCAAAGAACAACCTCCAAGAATCAAAGACCTCAGTGCTAGCAACCGCCCTCATCAGAGCCACCAACAAAAACGATGAAAAAATAACTCTAAGAGCCCTGATTGACCCAGGATCACACAAGCCTCTTTCATCACAACAGCCGCAGCTCAAGCATTGGGAAAACAAAAAATCAAACAAAACGCCGAAATAACCGGCCTAGGAAATACCGCTACGGAATCCAGGTGGAAAATAAATACGAACATTACACCCAACTTCGACAGTGAATTTGCGATGGACGCTGAGCTCAATGTAATAGGCAAAGTTACAAATAATATGCCATCCACTCACCTTTATACCAAAATCAACTGGGATAATACACAACTCGCAGATCCATTATTCCATGTACCAGGTCCAATCGACGTTCTACTTGGAATTGACTACTTCCCCAAGTATATGAAGTCGGGATTCAAGGCAACAGAGGAGGGACTAGTGGCACAAAACACTCACTTCGGATGGATTATTAGCGGAACCACATCATCGAGTCCACAACTTCGTGTAGCAAGCTTGATCACGAATTTGAATGAGAATTCACAACACACAAAATTCTGGAACATCGAAGAAGCAGAAAATTCCGAGGAAACAACAAACGACGATACTTTCGTCGAAGAATTTTACTCCAACACCTTTCGACGGGACGAGCACGGTTATACTGTGAAACTTCCATTCAAGAAAAATACAACTCAGCTAGGAGAATCGAAGCAGAGGGCACTGGCACGACTATTTCAATTGGAAAACAAGCTGGATAAAGACGAAAAGCTTAGAACTATGTATAAAGATTTCATGCAGGAATACATTGCGCTAGGTCATATGAAAATTGCTAGCTCAAATAATTCAGCGAAGAGGTATTATATTCCACATCAACCCGTATTGAAAGATGAACGTGATACGACAAAGCTAAGAGTCGTATTCGATGCAAGTGCAAAGACAAGTACCGGACTCAGCCTAAACGACATTCTTCACACAGGACCTAAACTGCAGCAGGATCTCATAGATATTCGATAAGATGGCGAAAACACAAAATAGCCATAACAGCTGACATCGAGAAATTGAATAGGCAGGTGAAATTGGACAGAGAAAACCAGCCATTACATTCTATACTCTGGAGAAACACCAAAGATGAGCCAATTCAAACCTACGAATTAACCACTGTAACCTACGGTACAGCACCAGCAGCTTACCTGGCCATAAGAACAATGAGACAACTAGCTATAGATGAAAAGAAAAGCCACCCCCTTGCGGCTGAAATAGTGCTACGGGATTTCTACGTGGACGATCTTCTGAGTGGCGCAGACACTATTGAAGAAGCACGACACATACAAAAGGAAGTAACTGACCTACTCAAAAAGGGAGGATTCAATATAAGAAAGTGGAAATATAACGTATTGACCGAAAGCAAATCCACCGTCACGCTGGACGACAAAAATGGACCAACCAAGACGCTCGGTATAACATGGACTCCCAGAAAAGATAATATTCAGTATCTAATAAAACGAAACTCCGAACATCGGTTAACAAAAAGAAAAATCTTATCAGAAATCGCCACAATCTTCGATCCTCTTGGATTATTATCTCCAGTCATTATACAGGCGAAACTGTTAATGCAAGAAATATGGAAAACCAACACATCTTGGGATGAACCACCACCAGAGCACATCAGGAACACCTGGAAAAACTTCAGAAACGAGCTTCCAAAATTAGAAGAAATTCAAGTTCAACGCTGGATACACCTACGGCGTGGTCAACCCTTGGAAATACATAGATTCTCAGATGCATCCCTGAAAGCATATGGCGCTGCAGTATACATAAAAACAACAGACACAAATGGGAACACCCACGTAGGACTCCTGGCTTCCAAATCAAAAGTATCACCACTAAAAAATACAAAGACAATCCCGCAGTTAGAACTCTGCGCAGCCCTTCTTCTAGCCAAACTCATCAAACGCTGCGTTACGGCCCTGCATCACAACAATTCAAAAATATTCACCTGGTCCGACTCTCAAGTAGTAATATCATGGATAAACGCTGACGCTGGAAAGTGGAAAATGTTCGTCGCGAACAGAGTTCGAGAAATCCATAACCTGCTAGGTCAAGGTCACTGGTACTACGTAAGGTCAGCCGACAATCCGGCAGATTTAATCTCACGAGGATTGAGACCCAGCGCGCTTGCAAGCAATAACCTTTGGTGGTATGGACCCGAATGGCTAAAACATGGACTGAAAGAAGAAATCCATCTACAATTACTCCCTTCTGACACACAGGAAGTCACGAAGGAATTGAAGAAAATAGAAATTTCCGCGAATACCGTAAGCGTGGAGAATCAGCCAAAAATATTGAGTAAATACTCTTCATGGAAAAAAACGGTGAGAATTATGGCGTACTGCAGGAGATTCCTGAAACCAGAAAATCGCAGATCCACCACATCCCTTGAAGCAGAAGAACTACAGGAGAGTGAAAAAGCTCTTCTCAAGCTTACACAACACACATATTTTCAAAATGACATTGAGCTGATCATCAAAACAGGAAAAGTGAAGAAGTCCAGCCACCTGAAAAGTCTTAACCCATACATAGATCACGAAGGCCTACTCAGAGTAGATGGGAGAATACATAACGCACCCCTAGAATATAGCCAAAGACATCCAATTATACTACCCACAAGGAGCCACATTACTAACCTCATAATAAGAAACGCTCATCATCAAACCTTGCATGGAGGAAACCAAGCTACTTTGAATTATATTCGACAAAAGTATTGGATAATTCAAGCGAAGAACAAAGTTAAGCAGATGATCCGGCAATGTGTTCTATGTACACGATTCCGAGCAGAGACAAGAAACCAATTAATGGGATCACTGCCAACGCCCAGAGTAGCTCCGTCGCATCCATTCACCCACACTGGTGTCGATTACGCTGGGCCGATACAGATAAGACTCTCCAGAGGAAGAGGATGTAAATCCTACAAAGGATACATAGCAGTCTTTATATGTCTATCAACGAAGGCAATCCACATAGAAGCTGTCAGGGACCTTACATCGACCGCCTTCATGGCTGCCTTCAGGAGATTCATCTCGCGCAGGGGAATATGTACCGATTTGTACTCAGACAACGGTACAAACTTCGTAGGAGCCAAGAAAATCCTGGACAAGGAAACAAAAGATGCCATTGACGAACAAGCCATAAAAGAAGCAGTTGCCACCGAAGCCGTGCGATGGCACTGGAACGCTCCAGCATCTCCCCATCATGGAGGTCTTTGGGAAGCTGGAGTCAAGTCCATCAAATATCATCTGAAACGAACAATCGGCAATCACA
The DNA here is from genome assembly GCF_907165205.1 of Coccinella septempunctata. NCBI lineage: Eukaryota > Metazoa > Arthropoda > Insecta > Coleoptera > Coccinellidae > Coccinella > Coccinella septempunctata. The sequence continues at coordinate 17,523,731 of NC_058189.1, read as the reverse complement.
CTTTAACATATGAAGAACTGTCAACGTTGCTCTGTCAAATTGAAGCATGCCTGAATTCACGCCCACTAATAGCACTCTCAGAAGATCCAGAGGAAATAGATGTCATTACACCAGGACATTTCTTAATCGGTCACCCTCTCAAGGCGATTCCAGAATCATCACAGCCACCGGATGAAAGATTGAGTCTTCGAAATAGATGGTCTCTTATCCAGGCGATGAAAAAAGACTTTTGGAGGAAATGGTCCAGCGAATACCTGACTCGCCTTCAACATAGATCGAAATGGACTAGGAGAGAAGAGAACTTGAAAATAGGAGACATTGTGTTGATAAAGCAAGAACACGTCAACCCAAACAACTGGCCCCTCGCAAAAGTTAGTGAAACGCACCACGGCAACGATGGTTCAGTACGGGTGGTGACCTTACGCACCAAAGATAATCCCAACTTAAAAAGACCGATTACGAAAATCTGTAAACTGCCCGTTACGAGCGAAGAAGAAGAAAACCTGAAAATTCCCATGGCACCCACACAAAGGAAAGGAAAAAACAAATTTCTAGTAACACTTCTGACCTTGTTGTGCATATTCACCCCATCCTATGCTGATTTCACAGAAACTCCAATGAAACCCGGACTCTACGTGGAACATATGGGACAAGCCTGTATAAATGCTGGCACGCTCAAACTCAAACTTAACTTTTTTTTTTTTTTTTTTTTTTTTTTTTTTTTTTTTTTTTATAGCAGGGGGAATCTGCGACCGTGAAAACACGGGGCTCTATCTCTCGCCCAGAGGAACCCATTTCTAGGGAACACTGTGGGGTTACTCACTCTCCTGAGTTCGCGACCCACTAAACCTAACCTGCTTTTTGTTGGTTCCGGGCATTTGCCTATAAACCATTTATCCTTTAATCGGTTGATTTCTTCTTGCACATTGTCGTGCTAGGGTTTTCATGTTCGTCCATTTCGGATATCTCTTCTTAGTATAGTTTTAATAAGTTGTCGTACTCATTTTAATCTCTCCTCAATTGATCTCTCGGTCTCCTTTTGTAAATTCTCATTCTTCTTCTGTCTTCCTCCGGATCGTAGTCCACTAGTCTCCTGAGTTCTTCGTTTGGATGTTCCTTCGCTGTTTCGAATAACTTTTCAGCTTTCCTCTTCATAAATTCGGTGATGTTTTCCCACTTCAAATCTCGATATATCTGTTTGTTCCTGACAAACCAAGGCGCATCTATGGCACATCGTAGTATCTTGTTTTCTGTTGCCTGAATTCTTTGTATATGGCTCTTTGCCGCGAATCCCCAAGCACCTGATCCATAAGTCAGTTGCGGTCTAGCAACGGCTTTGATTATTTTCAATTTTGTCTCATTTGACATATGGCTCTTTCTACCTATCAGCGGGTAGAGCATATTCATCGCCGCCTTGGTTTTGTCAACGGCTTGTTTGATATGGCTTCTCCATGTTAGACCTTTGTCTAGGGTGATACCTAAATATTTTGCTTCGTTTTTCCATTCGATTTCTTCTCCATCTACCTCTAGATTTGTTGTAGTTCTTAGTCTCCTCTTCTGCAGTAATATCGCTTGGCTCTTTTGTCCGTTGAGTTTTATTTTCCATTTAATACACCAGTCATTTATTTCATCTATAGCTTCTTGTAACATTCCTTCTATAATTTCTGGCTTGCGATGTCGCATTGCGATTCCTGTGTCGTCGGCATAGAGTGTCAGCATAGTCCTTGGAGATTTTGGTATATCGTGAATATATATGTTATACAGTAACGGCCCAAGTACTGACCCTTGAGGCACCCCTGCTTCCATATATCTGGTTGTGGAGTTTTCTCCTTCCACTTTCACGTAGAATCTTCTGTTCCTCAAATAATTCCTAATCAACTTGCACAGTTTCATTGAATATCCAGCATATCTCATTTTGTAAATCAATCCTTCATGCCATACTCTGTCGAATGCTCTGGCGACATCTAGTAGTACAAGACCGGTTGCTTGTTTATTTTGGAATCCTTCTGTTATGTATTCTGTGAGCCTCAGTAATTGCTGTTCAGTTGAGTGGTCTCTTCTGAATCCGAATTGCTCTGCTGGAATGAGATTCAGATTTTCAGTTTCTTCTGTAAGCCTCCTAGCGATTACCCTTTCTACTACTTTTCCTAGGGCGGACAATAAACTTATCGGCCTGTAGTTTTGGGGGAATTTCTTATCTTTGCCTGGTTTGTTGAACACTATGACTTCTGCAGTTTTCCACTTTTCCGGATAGTGTTCAGTCCTCATTATACCGTTTGCAATATTTGTGAGAGCAGCTATACCTTTTCTAGGTAATTTCTTCAACATAGCATTCGTTATTTTATCACTTCCGGGAGCTTTTCTATTTTTCAAGCTTCTGATTATCTCTTTTATTTCAAATGGAGAAGTTGGTTTTTCTATTTTGTCGTCTACTGGTGGTTCGTCCATTTCTTCTTCGTTGTTCTCTACAAGATCTTCCAGCTCGTCATTATCGTCATCAGGTCTGTAATTTATTCTCGATTCTCTTTCTATCGAGTCCGCCAGTGCTTCTGCTTTATCGATATTCGTATATGCCATTCCTCTTTCTCCGTGGAGAGGTGGTATTTTAGTCTTTTCTCTTCTCAGACATTTTTGCATTTTCCATGCAGAATGATCGATAGTATTTAATTCTTGAACTCTTTTGTTCCATCTATTTGTTCTCATGTCCTTCAGGGCATTTTTCAGAACTTGGCTGTGTCGGTTTAGATTTCTCTTATTTATATCTGTTTTGTTGAGCCTGTATGTTTTTCTTAGTCTCCGATTTTCCCTGATGAGATCTTTGATTTCTCTGGGTGTATCACCGTGTGGATGTATCGGTGCTGGTCTCGTTATTTTCTTTGTGCTCTTTTTGTAGGCATCTGTTATATTCTTTTCTAGTTTATCAACTGCTCTTTCTAGGTCTTCCGGTGTGTTGATTGTCGGTATTTCTGTTACCTCCGATTGTATCAGATGGCTATATTTAGTCCAATCGGTGTATTCTCTTGTTTGCATTAGTTCTCTTCTTGGCCCATCTCCTATTGTTAATTCGATGGGGTTGTGGTTAGAGGTTCCGTCCCACAAGGTCTCTATCGAGAATTCTCTAGTGATATTTTTCATAATTGCGATATCAATTATATCTGGTAATCCATTTCCGAATGCTAGGTACGTTGGTTCTTCAGGTCCAATAACGATAGCTTCATGTTTTTCAGCGAGATCTTTCAGTTTTCTGCCATTTCTGTTTTCCATCCTGCTGTTCCATTCTGGAGATTTGCAATTAAAATCTCCGATGCAGATTTTCGGGTTTGTTCCATCTAGTAAGTTGTTGATTTCTTCTTCCAATAGGTTATTTGGGGGTCTTTTATATGCCGATGTGACTTCGACTCTTTGTCGATTTATTTCAGCTACAATCGTCACTGTTTCTATTTGTGACTCGTCAGATCTTCCTTTAAAATAGTGTTTCAGATCTCGTCTAACCAGTAAGGCAACACCTCCCCCAGTGTTTGCGATTCTGTCACATCTATATATCTCATAATTCATGATATTCAATCGCGTATTTGGTTGTATTCTTGTTTCCTGTAAGGCTATAATATCAGGTTTTCTCTCTGATATTATTTCTTCTATCTCGGGTTTTCGAGTTCTGACCCCGTTTATGTTCCAGGAGACTATTTTAAGGGAATTTTTCCTAGTTGTATGTTCCATTATTTCAGTTTACTGAACATTCCTTGGAGTTTTTTCTCCATCTCTCTTTCAATTTTCAACATGATTTTGTTGAAAATTTTTTCAGTAAAAGTGTCTAAATCGTCGGCGGATTCAGAGACTTTTCTGTTTTCTTTTGATTTGTTGATCGTGGGTTTAGCTTGGGGCATTTTCGGTGTCTCCTTCTTCTGTACTGGTTTGGGTACTTCTTTTTTCTTGTCGTCTACCTTGGAGGGAGTGGGCTTCTTTTTCTCCTGGACTTTTAGAGGAATCGTGCTCTGCTGAGCCGATTTCTGGCCTGTTTTCCTCTTCCTTGTAACTAATTTGAATTCGCTACATCCTTTGTAGCTTGCTGGATGGCCTTCTTCACCGCACAGAACGCATGTGGCATTTCTCTCCTCACCTTTTCTGGTAAGTTCGCAATCTTTTGTGCAATGATTGCCCAAACATTTGACGCATCTGTATGGGAAAGAGCACTTGTTTTGGGCATGTCCGTACCTCTGACATCTGAAGCATTGGCTTGGATTTTCTGCCCTTCTTTTTGATTCCACTACAATGCAGAGATTGTAGAGGCGTCTTATTTCGAAAATCTCCTTTCTCTGAGTTTTTACCAGGTATAAGGGTATAAACTTTTTGGTTTTATTGGATGTCATTCTGGACACCTCGGCGTCATGGATTCCTTGGACCTTTAGATCATTTTTTATTAAATCTAGGTCAGCATCTATTGGGAGATGTCTTATAACTGCATATATCTTTTTCTCTTCCTCCATCTGGTACGTGAAGTACTCCTTACCAATCTGGTCAAAATATTTTGTTATGTTCCTGTAGTCGTCCACAGTCGAGGCTACGATCCTGATCCCGTCTTTTACGACGGTTGCTCTGTTGTAGCTGAATTTCTTCAAGTAGAGAGCTTTTGAGATCTCTACCCAATCGGCTGTACCCATCGTCGTGATGGGTGGAATTTTATCTTTTTTAGGTAACTCCGTTGCTTTTTTTGCGGTCTCTTCGTCTGAAGATGAACTTTCTTTACGCGCGCGTTTTGTGGGCGGCGCGTTCTGGGTTTTAGCAACTTGAGTTGCAAAATTTCTCTTCTTCTCCGGTTCTGGAGCTACTTCCTGTTTGGAGGAATTTTTGGGGACCGCTACCGGCTTTGCAATTTCTGCAAATGTGGGGGATTTCTGTGCCGTATTCTGTTTTGCAATTTCAGCAAAACTAGGGGATTGAGGAGCTTTATTTTTGTTAACTTCCTCTCTCAAGAGGCGTATCTCCCCGACCAACTGAGACACGGTTTCAGTCAGTTTATTTATTTGAGCCTTCAACTGCCCATTCTCTTCTTTGAGCCTTACAAGCTCCTCTGCATCTCCATCGCTAAATTCTTCGTTGTCCGTAGCTTCCATGTAGGAGCTCTCATTGTCTGAGACCTCCGACATGGCTTTTGTCCGTATTGAACTATATGAGGTATTTCGGAATAATAATGAATATTGGAAATCCTTACTACTATGTTAGGTACTATTAAGCTATGTGGCTAAATTAAATATTTTCTATACTATCAGAAAAATAAATCGACTCACCAGTGATATCCGTGGAACCAGCGATCTTGGGATCTGGACTCTACACTGAATACACTGAATTTGAACGAATTTCCGCTCTATAACACATACACTTATAGAACTTACAAAAAACTTCGGAAGTTTCGTAGACGGAATCATAAATTCCGCAGCTTCGCCAGTGTACACTTTCACCTGTCAAACTTAACGTATCTAGGGAACAAATAGCTGCGGACAGAGATAACGTCAGAAACACCTCCCTGCAATTTCACACCATCTGCGAAAGGATCGCTACTCATTCAGTAAATACCCATTGCAGAGAATTCGAACATCATATAAGGGAAATGGAAAATGAAGCTGTGTCCTTGATAGAAAGTTTGCTTGACGGAAAAACAAGACAACGAAGAGGAATCCTTGGAAAACTCATGGCAGCCGTTTTTGGAGTTAATGAAGAAGTATACCGTGATATCGACGACCTACACGACAACCAACAACACTTAATCAGCCTCACAAATCGTCAATCCAAAATAATGATATCTACACTGGCCACTTTGAACACAACGGAGACACGAATCAACCAGAAGCTGGAAAATTTCCGCCGAAAATTCAATGAAGGAATAAGAGTTATCAATGATATGCACGCATGGTATAAAACAGTCGATGAAAATTCCTTGAACTTACAAGCGATGAACAACTTCCAACTTGCAAGCAACTACCTTGAAGAAATACGCGAAAAGTATCAAAAGATAACGAAAGCCCACTACTCTCAAGGGCACATAATAGACTTCATAACACCGCCAGCATTAAGAAAAATCGCTAAGGATGTTGAAATGAAATTGCCATCTGACCTGAAGATCCTCATAAAACCGGCATGGAAAATGGAAACGCGATATGACAATGACAGCCTATCAATTAACTGCTATTTATATGTGGTACAGAGGAGATATTACGATCTGATAAAAGTTACCCCGATACCAGAAGAAAAACCAAACAAAACATTTGTGGAACCAGTGATAACCTCTTCAGTTCTTGGAGTTGAGTATAACACACAAAAATACTTCGAGCTCACAGAACAGGAGGACGCCAAGACAAGAAAAGTTGCAGATAACATCTATTTATGCAACCCCAGTATCGTCAGGAACATGGACAAGCACCCCAACTGCGTAATCAACGAAATATTCAAACAACCAAAACAAAAAAGATGTCCTTCCTACAGCTACCGGGTATCCAGTATATTGTGGAGGAAATTGAAAAAACCGAACTCCTGGCTCTACATTTCCGACCATGCAGTGACAGTTTCAATCACATGTGATGGTGAAAGAGAAGAAATCACTATAAACGGAACAGGAATAGTACAAGTATCCCCACATTGTACGATACACACCGACGGGAGCATCTTAAGAGCCGACACTTTCGACGAAAATGTCGTCATTGGAACATACGTCCATCCAATGACCATGAACTTGACGACGCAGGAATTCCCAGTGGCACATCACATAGCGGAAGAAGAAGAACTCCAAACATTTGGAGAAATAAACAAACTCCTGGTACAACAATCTAACCTGGGCGACGAAGTATCAGGTTACCGTTGGAAACAATATCACTTGCATTCAACGATAAACTCCAGCACGAACATCGTAATAATCATTGTCATTGTTTTACTTGCTGTTTACTTTTTAAAACATAGGAAACAACAACAAGCACCGGCTGATGCACACGAGAGCAATAGACCAGTTCATCCTGAGGAGATCGAGCTGCAGCCAATATACAATGACTCCAGACCAGGCAGCCAGCTTCACAGATGACAACCACCAACAAAGACATCAAGACCCCAACCACATCACTATGGCCGCCGGGAATATGTACAAAACGTACAATAAATATCCAAAATTAGAAATATCAAAAATTCATAAACTCAATTCAACCAAATATTTCCATTCGAAATTATTTAGATCATCCGCTCTTTCATAATTGTTATTTCCTGTGTAAGTAGGCCAGGTGAGACAAAGGATTGCAATAGTTTGTTTTAATATCTAACATTCCTTAATCCAACTGCAGCAATTTAGCAAGTAAAGAAAAATGTACTGAATATGAATATGCAAAATGCAAGTCGATTTCGATTATGTGGTCTTGACGTCATTGTACTATATATAGTTTGTTAGATTAGGAAATAAACGTTCATTATCAAGTGATCCGCATTATCAATCTCAATCCTCGAGTCCCTAAGTTTTCACCAACCCAGAACTCTTAGAACTTGAGGTACAATTGAGATACCACCCCAACAGTGAGTCAACACAATAAGGCACAATATTGATCTACCTCATATGGTGTATTCAAAAGCACTCACAATATTCACATCAAAATATCAACACTACAAAATCGATCTGAGCCAAACATCTGATGGACGATTTTTATTCAAACTAAGTCAATACTGTATCAACATACAGGTTCCAGTTATTCAACGATTCGAGCATTCTAAGAATCGAAAATTTCGTGACGTTTGAATGAAAATCGTCTATTTAGTGAGTCAACACAATAAGGCACAATATAGATCTATCTCATATGGTGTATTCAAAAGCACTCACAATATTCTCATCAAAATATCAACACTACAAAATCGGTCTGAGGCAAACATCTGATGGACGATTTTTATTCAAACTAAGTCAATACTGTATGGAGATATCAACATACAGGTTCCAATTATTCAACGATTCGAGCATTCTAAGAATCGAATACTTCGATCCGTTTGAATGAAAATCGTCTATTTAGTGAGTCAACACAATAAGGCACAATATTGTTTCATCTTATATGGTGTACTTAAAAGCACTCACAATATTCTCATCAAAATATCACTACTACAAAATCGGTTCGAGGCAAACATCTGATGGACGATTTTTATTCAAACTAAGTCAATACTGTATGGAGATATCAACATACAGGTTCCAGTTATTCAACGATTCGAGCATTCTAAGAATCGAAAATTTCGTGACGTTTGAATGAAAATCGTCTATTAAGTGAGTCAACACAATAAGGCACAATATTGATCTACCTCATATGGTGCATTCAAAAGCACTCACAATATTCACATCAAATTATCAACACTACAAAATCGGTCTGAGCCAAACATCTGATGGACGATTTTTATTCAAACTAAGTCAATACTGTATGGAGATATCAACATACAGGTTCCAGTTATGCAACGATTTGAGCATTCTAAGAATCGAAAATTTCGTGCCGTTTGAATGAAAATCGTCTATTTAGTGAGTCAACACAATAAGGCACAATATTGATCTACCTCATATGGTGTATTCAAAAGCACTCACAATATTCACATCAAAATATCAACACTACAAAATCGATCTGAGCCAAACATCTGATGGACGATTTTTATTCAAACTAAGTCAATACTGTATGGAGATATCAACATACAGGTTCCAATTATTCAACGATTCGAGCATTCTAAGAATCGAATATTTCGTGACGTTTGAATGAAAATCGTCTATTTAGTGAGTCAACACAATAAGGCACAATATAGATCTATCTCATATGGTGTATTCAAAAGCACTCACAATATTCTCATCAAAATATCAACACTACAAAATCGGTCTGAGGCAAACATCTGATGGACGATTTTTATTCAAACTAAGTCAATACTGTATGGAGATATCAACATACAGGTTCCAATTATTCAACGATTCGAGCATTCTAAGAATCGAATATTTCGATCCGTTTGAATGAAAATCGTCTATTTAGTGAGTCAACACAATAAGGCACAAAATTGTTTCATCTTATATGGTGTACTTAAAAGCACTCACAATATTCTCATCAAAATATCACTACTACAAAATCGGTTCGAGGCAAACATCTGATGGACGATTTTTATTCAAACTAAGTCAATACTGTATGGAGATATCAACATACAGGTTCCAGTTATGCAACGATTTGAGCATTCTAGGAATCGAAAATTTCGTGCCGTTTGAATGAAAATCGTCTATTTAGTGAGTCAACACAATAAGGCACAATATTGATCTACCTCATATGGTGTATTCAAAAGCACTCACAATATTCACATCAAATTATCAACACTACAAAATCGGTCTGAGCCAAACATCTGATGGACGATTTTTATTCAAACTAAGTCAATACTGTATGGAGATATCAACATACAAGTTCCAGTTATGCAACGATTTGAGCATTCTAAGAATCGAAAATTTCGTGCCGTTTGAATGAAAATCGTCTATTTAGTGAGTCAACACAATAAGGCACAATATTGATCTACCTCATATGGTGTATTCAAAAGCACTCACAATATTCACATCAAAATATCAACACTACAAAATCGATCTGAGCCAAACATCTGATGGACGATTTTTATTCAAACTAAGTCAATACTGTATGGAGATATCAACATACAGGTTCCAATTATTCAACGATTGGAGCATTCTAAGAATCGAATATTTCGATCCGTTTGAATGAAAATCGTCTATTTAGTGAGTCAACACAATAAGGCACAATATTGATCTACCTCATATGGTGTATGCAAAAGTACTCACAATATTCTTATCAAAATATCAACACTACAAAATCGGTCTGAGGCAAACATCTGATGAACGATTTTTATTCAAACTAAGTCAATACTGTATGGAGATATCAACATACAGGTTCCAATTATTCAACGATTCGAGCATTCTAAGAATCAAATATTTCGATCCGTTTGAATGAAAATCGTCTATTTAGTGAGTCAACACAATAAGGCACAATATTGATCTACCTCATATGGTGTATGCAAAAGCACTCACAATATTCTCATCAAAATATCAACACTACGAAATCGGTCTGAGGCAAACATCTGATGGACGATTTTTATTCAAACTAAGTCAATACTGTATGGAGATATCAACATACAGGTTCCAGTTATTCAACGATTCGAGCATTCTAAGAATCGAAAATTTCGATCCGTTTGAATGAAAATCGTCTATTTAGTGAGTCAACACAATAAGGCACAATATTGATCTATCTCATATGGTGTATTCAAAAGCACTCACAATATTCTCATCAAAATATCAACACTACAAAATCGGTCTGAGGCAAACAACTGATGAACGATTTTTATTCAAACTGTACTGTCAATACTGTATGGAGATATCAACATACAGGTTCCAATTATTCAACGATTCGAGTATTCTAAGAATCGAATATTTCATTCCGTTTGAATGAAAATCGTCTATTTAGTGAGTCAACACAATAAGGCACAATATTGATCTACCTCATATGGTGTATGCAAAAGTACTCACAATATTCTTATCAAAATATCAACACTACAAAATCGGTCTGAGGCAAACATCTGATGGACGATTTTTATTCAAACTAAGTCAATACTGTATGGAGATATCAACATACAGGTTCCAATTATTCAACGATTCGAGCATTCTAAGAATCGAATATTTCGATCCGTTTGAATGAAAATCGTCTATTTAGTGAGTCAACACAATAAGGCACAATATTGTTTTACCTTATATGGTGTACTTAAAAGCACTCACAATATTCTCATCAAAATATCAACACTACAAAATCGGTCTGAGGCAAACATCTGATGGACGATTTTTATTCAAACTAAGTCAATACTGTATGGAGATATCAACATACAGGTTCCAATTATTCAACGATTCGAGCATTCTAAGAATCGAATATTTCGATCCGTTTGAATGAAAATCGTCTATTTAGTGAGTCAACACAATAAGGCACAATATTGTTGTATCTTATATGGTGTACTTAAAAGCACTCACAATATTCTCATCAAAATATCAACACTACAAAATCGGTCTGAAGCAAATATCTGATGGACGATTTTTATTCAAACTAAGTCAATACTGTATGAAGATATCAACATACAGGTTTCAATTATTCAACGATTCGAGAATTCTAAGAATCGAAAATTTCGAGCTGTTTGAATGAAAATCGTCTATTTAGTGGGTCAACACAATAAGGCACAATATTGATCTACCTCATATGGTGTATTCAAAAGCACTCACAATATTAACATCAAAATATCAACACTACAAAATCGATCTGAGCCAAACATCTGATGGACGATTTTTATTCAAACTAAGTCAATACTGTATGGAGATATCAACATACAGGTTCCAGTTATTCAACGATTCGAGCATTCTAAGAATCGAAAATTTCGTGACGTTTGAATGAAAATCGTCTATTTAGTGAGTCAACACAATAAGGCACAATATAGATCTATCTCATATGGTGTATTCAAAAGCACTCACAATATTCTCATCAAAATATCAACACTACAAAATCGGTCTGAAGCAAATATCTGATGGACGATTTTTATTCAAACTAAGTCAATACTGTATGGAGATATCAACATACAGGTTCCAATTATTCAACGATTCGAGCATTCTAAGAATCGAATATTTCGATCCGTTTGAATGAAAATCGTCTATTTAGTGAGTCAACACAATAAGGCACAATATTGTTGTATCTTATATGGTGTACTTAAAAGCACTCACAATATTCTCATCAAAATATCAACACTACAAAATCGGTCTGAAGCAAATATCTGATGGACGATTTTTATTCAAACTAAGTCAATACTGTATGGAGATATCAACATACAGGTTCCAATTATTCAACGATTCGAGCATTCTAAGAATCGAATATTTCGATCCGTTTGAATGAAAATCGTCTATTAAGTGAGTCAACACAATAAGGCACAATATTGTTTCATCTTATATGGTGTACTTAAAAGCTTTCACAATATTCTCATCAAAATATCCACACTACAAAATCGGTCTGAAGCAAATATCTGATGGACGATTTTTATTCAAACTAAGTCAATACTGTATGGAGATATCAACATACAGGTTCCAGTTATTCAACGATTCGAGCATTCTAAGAATCGGAAATTTCGTGCCGTTTGAATGAAAATCGTCTATTTAGTGAGTCAACACAATAAGGCACAATATTGATCTACCTCATATGGTGTATTCAAAAGCACTCACAATATTCACATATCATATATATATATATGATATATATATATATATATCAACACTACAAAATCGATCTGAGCCAAACATCTGATGGACGATTTTTATTCAAACTAAGTCAATACTGTATGGAGATATCAACATACAGGTTCCAGTTATTCAACGATTCGAGCATTCTAAGAATCGAAAATTTCTTGACGTTTGAATGAAAATCGTCTATTTAGTGAGTCAACACAATAAGGCACAATATAGATCTATCTCATATGGTGTATTCAAAAGCACTCACAATATTCTCATCAAAATATCAACACTACAAAATCGGTCTGAGGCAAACATCTGATGGACGATTTTTATTCAAACTAAGTCAATACTGTATGGAGATATCAACATACAGGTTCCAATTATTCAACGATTCGAGCATTCTAAGAATCGAAAATTTCGATCCGTTTGAATGAAAATCGTCTATTTAGTGAGTCAACACAATAAGGCACAATATTGTTTCATCTTATATGATGTACTTAAAAGCACTCACAATATTCTCATCAAAATATCACTACTACAAAGTCGGTTCGAGGCAAACATCTGATGGACGATTTTTATTCAAACTAAGTCAATACTGTATGGAGATATCAACATACAGGTTCCAGTTATTCAACGATTCGAGCATTCTAAGAATCGAAAATTTCGTGACGTTTGAATGAAAATCGTCTATTTAGTGAGTCAACACAATAAGGCACAATATTGATCTACCTCATATGGTGTATTCAAAAGCACTCACAATATTCACATCAAAATATCAACACTACAAAATCGGTCTGAGGCAAACATCTGATGGACGATTTTTATTCAAACTAAGTCAATACTGTATGGAGATATCAACATACAGGTTCCAATTATTCAACGATTCGAGCATTCTAAGAATCGAATATTTCGATCCGTTTGAATGAAAATCGTCTATTAAGTGAGTCAACACAATAAGGCACAATATTGTTTCATCTTATATGGTCTACTTAAAAGCTTTCACAATATTCTCATCAAAATATCCACACTACAAAATCGGTCTGAAGCAAATATCTGATGGACGATTTTTATTCAAACTAAGTCAATACTGTATGGAGATATCAACATACAGGTTCCAGTTATTCAACGATTCGAGCATTCTAAGAATCGGAAATTTCGTGCCGTTTGAATGAAAATCGTCTATTTAGTGAGTCAACACAATAAGGCACAATATTGATCTACCTCATATGGTGTATTCAAAAGCACTCACAATATTCACATATCATATATATATATATGATATATATATATATATCAACACTACAAAATCGATCTGAGCCAAACATCTGATGGACGATTTTTATTCAAACTAAGTCAATACTGTATGGAGATATCAACATACAGGTTCCAGTTATTCAACGATTCGAGCATTCTAAGAATCGAAAATTTCTTGACGTTTGAATGAAAATCGTCTATTTAGTGAGTCAACACAATAAGGCACAATATAGATCTATCTCATATGGTGTATTCAAAAGCACTCACAATATTCTCATCAAAATATCAACACTACAAAATCGGTCTGAGGCAAACATCTGATGGACGATTTTTATTCAAACTAAGTCAATACTGTATGGAGATATCAACATACAGGTTCCAATTATTCAACGATTCGAGCATTCTAAGAATCGAAAATTTCGATCCGTTTGAATGAAAATCGTCTATTTAGTGAGTCAACACAATAAGGCACAATATTGTTTCATCTTATATGATGTACTTAAAAGCACTCACAATATTCTCATCAAAATATCACTACTACAAAGTCGGTTCGAGGCAAACATCTGATGGACGATTTTTATTCAAACTAAGTCAATACTGTATGGAGATATCAACATACAGGTTCCAGTTATTCAACGATTCGAGCATTCTAAGAATCGAAAATTTCGTGACGTTTGAATGAAAATCGTCTATTTAGTGAGTCAACACAATAAGGCACAATATTGATCTACCTCATATGGTGTATTCAAAAGCACTCACAATATTCACATCAAAATATCAACACTACAAAATCGGTCTGAGGCAAACATCTGATGGACGATTTTTATTCAAACTAAGTCAATACTGTATGGAGATATCAACATACAGGTTCCAATTATTCAACGATTCGAGCATTCTAAGTATCGAATATTTCGATCCGTTTGAATGAAAATCGTCTATTTAGTGAGTCAACACAATAAGGCACAATATTGTTTCATCTTATATGGTGTACTTAAAAGCACTCACAATATTCTCATCAAAATATCCACACTACAAAATCGGTCTGAAGCAAATATCTGATGGACGATTTTTATTCAAACTAAGTCAATACTGTATGGAGATATCAACATACAGGTTCCAGTTATTCAACGAATCGAGCATTCTAAGAATCGGAAATTTCGTGCCGTTTGAATGAAAATCGTCTATTTAGTGAGTCAACACAATAAGGCACAATATTGATCTACCTCATATGGTGTATTCAAAAGCACTCACAATATTCACATCAAAATATCAACACTACAAAATCGATCTGAGCCAAACATCTGATGGACGATTTTTATTCAAACTAAGTCAATACTGTATGGAGATATCAACATACAGGTTCCAGTTATTCAACGATTCGAGCATTCTAAGAATCGAAAATTTCGTGACGTTTGAATGAAAATCGTCTATTTAGTGAGTCTACACAATAAGGCACAATATAGATCTATCTCATATGGTGTATTCAAAAGCACTCACAATATTCTCATCAAAATATCAACACTACAAAATCGGTCTGAGGCAAACATCTGATGGACGATTTTTATTCAAACTAAGTCAATACTGTATGGAGATATCAACATACAGGTTCCAATTATTCAACGATTCGAGCATTCTAAGAATCGAAAATTTCGATCCGTTTGAATGAAAATCGTCTATTTAGTGAGTCAACACAATAAGGTACAATATTGTTTCATCTTATATGATGTACTTAAAAGCACTCACAATATTCTCATCAAAATATCACTACTACAAAATCGGTCTGAAGCAAATATCTGATGGACGATTTTTATTCAAACTAAGTCAATACTGTATGGAGGTATCAACATACAGGTTCCAGTTATGCAACGATTTGAGCATTCTAAGAATCGAAAATTTCGTGCCGTTTGAATGAAAATCGTCTCTTTAGTGAGTCAACACAATAAAGCACAATATTGATCTACCTCATACGGTGTATGCAAAAGCATTCACAATATTCTCATAAAAATATCAACACTACAAAATCGGTTTGAGCCAAACATCTGATGGACGATTTTTATTCAAACTAAGTCAATACTGTTTGGAGATATCAACATACAGGTTCCAGTTATTCAACGATACGAGCATTCTAAGAATCGAAAATTTCGATCCGTTTGAATGAAAATCGTCTATTTAGTGAGTCAACACAATAAGGCACAATATTGATCAATCTCATATGGTGTATTCAAAAGCACTCACAATATTCTCATGAAAATATCAGTACTACAAAATCGGTCTGAGGCAAACATCTGATGGAAGATTTTTATTCAAACTAAGTCAATACTGTATGGAGATATCAACATACTGGTTCCAATTATTCAACGATTCGAGCTTTCTTAGAATCGAATATTTCGATCCGTTTGAATGAAAATCGTCTATTTAGTGAGTCAACACAATAAGGCACAATATTGTTTCATCTTATATGGTGTACTTAAAAGCACTCACAATATTTTCATCAAAATATGCACACTACAAAATCGGTCTGAAGCAAATATCTGATGGACGATTTTTATTCAAACTAAGTCAATACTGTATGGAGATATCAACATACAGGTTCCAGTTATTCAACGATTCGAGCATTCTAAGAATCGAAAATTTCGATCCGTTTGAATGAGAATCGTCTATTTACTGAGTCAACACAATAAGGCACAATATAGATCTATCTCATATGGTGTATTCAAAAGCACTCACAATATTCTCATCAAAATATCAACACTACAAAATCGGTCTGAGGCAAACATCTGATGGACGATTTTTATTCAAACTAAGTCAATACTGTATGGAGATATCAACATAAAGGTTCCAATTATTGAACGATTCGAGCATTCTAAGAATTGAATATTTCGAGCCGTTTGAATAAAAATCGTCTATTAAGTGGGTCAACACAATAAGGACAATATTGTTCTACCTTATATGGTGTATTTAAAAGCACTCACAAAATTCTCATCAAAATATCAACACTACAAAATCGGTCTGAGGCAAACATCTGATGGACGATTTTTATTCAAACTTAGTCAATACTGTGTGGAGATATCAACATACAGGTTCCAATTATTCAACGATTCGAGCATTCTAAGAATCGAAAATTTCGTGACGTTTGAATGAAAATCGTCTATTTAGTGAGTCAACACAATAAGGCACAATATTGATCTACCTCATATGGTGTATGCAAAAGCACTCACAGTATTCTCATCAAAATATCAACACTACAAAATCGGTCTGAGCCAAACATCTGATGGACGATTTTTATTCAAACTAAGTCAATACTGTATGGAGATCTCAACATACAGGTTCCAATTATTCAACGATTCGAGCATTCTAAGAATCGAATATTTCGATCCGTCTGAATGAAAATCGTCTATTTAGTGAGTCAACACAATAAGGCACAATATTGTTTTACCTTATATGGTGTACTTAAAAGCACTCACAATATTCTCATCAAAATATCAACCCTACAAAATCGGTCTGAGGCAAACATCAGATGGACGATTTTTATTCAAACTTAGTCAATACTGTATGGAGATATCAACATACAGGTTCCAATTATTCAACGATTCGAGCATTCTAAGAATCTAATATTTCGAGCCGTTCGAATGAAAATCGTCTATTAAGTGAGTCAACACAATAAGGCACAATATAGATCTATCTCATATGGTGTATGCAAAAGCATACACAATATTCTCATAAAAATATCAACACTACAAAATCGGTTTGAGCCAAACATCTGATGGACGATTGTTATTCAAACTAAGTCAATACTGTATGGAGATATCAACATACAGGTTCCAGTTATTCAACGATTCGAGCATTCTAAGAATCGAAAATTTCGATCCGTTTGAATGAAAATCGTCTATTTAGTGAGTCAACACAATAAGGCACAATATTGATCTACCTCATATGGTGTATGCAAAAGCATACACAATATTCTCATAAAAATATCAACACTACAAAATCGGTTTGAGCCAAACATCTGATGGACGATTGTTATTCAAACTAAGTCAATACTGTATGGAGATATCAACATACAGGTTCCAGTTATTCAACGATTCGAGCATTCTAAGAATCGAAAATTTCGATCCGTTTGAATGAAAATCGTCTATTTAGTGAGTCAACACAATAAGGCACAATATTGATCTACCTCATATGGTGTATGCAAAAGCATACACAATATTCTCATAAAAATATCAACACTACAAAATCGGTTTGAGCCAAACATCTGATGGACGATTGTTATTCAAACTAAGTCAATACTGTATGGAGATATCAACATAAGGGTTCCAGTTATTCAACGATTCGAGCATTCTAAGAATCGAAAATTTCGATCCGTTTGAATGAAAATCGTCTATTTAGTGAGTCAACACAATAAGGCACAATATTGATCTACCTCATATGGTGTATGCAAAAGCATACACAATATTCTCATAAAAATATCAACACTACAAAATCGGTTTGAGCCAAACATCTGATGGACGATTGTTATTCAAACTAAGTCAATACTGTATGGAGATATCAACATACAGGTTCCAGTTATTCAACGATTCGAGCATTCTAAGAATCGAAAATTTCGATCCGTTTGAATGAAAATCGTCTATTTAGTGAGTCAACACAATAAGGCACAATATTGATCTACCTCATATGGTGTATGCAAAAGCATACACAATATTCTCATAAAAATATCAACACTACAAAATCGGTTTGAGCCAAACATCTGATGGACGATTGTTATTCAAACTAAGTCAATACTGTATGGAGATATCAACATAAGGGTTCCAGTTATTCAACGATTCGAGCATTCTAAGAATCGAAAATTTCGATCCGTTTGAATGAAAATCGTCTATTTAGTGAGTCAACACAATAAGGCACAATATAGATCTATCTCATATGGTGTATTCAAAAGCACTCACAATATTCTCATCAAAATATCAACACTACAAAATCGGTCTGAGGCAAACATCTGATGGACGATTTTTATTCAAACTAAGTCAATACTGTATGGAGATATCAACATACAGGTTCCAATTATTGAACGATTCGAGCATTCTAAGAATTGAATATTTCGAGCCGTTTGAATAAAAATCGTCTATTAAGTGGGTCAACACAATAAGGACAATATTGTTCTACCTTATATGGTGTATTTAAAAGCACTCACAAAATTCTCATCAAAATATCAACACTACAAAATCGGTCTGAGGCAAACATCTGATGGACGATTGTTATTCAAACTAAGTCAATACTGTATGGAGATATCAACATACAGGTTCCAGTTATTCAACGATTCGAGCATTCTAAGAATCGAAAATTTCGATCCGTTTGAATGAAAATCGTCTATTCAGTGAGTCAACACAATAAGGCACAATATTGATCTACCTCATATGGTGTATGCAAAAGCATACACAATATTCTCATAAAAATATCAACACTACAAAATCGGTTTGAGCCAAACATCTGATGGACGATTGTTATTCAAACTAAGTCAATACTGTATGGAGATATCAACATACAGGTTCCAGTTATTCAACGATTCGAGCATTCTAAGAATCGAAAATTTCGATCCGTTTGAATGAAAATCGTCTATTTAGTGAGTCAACACAATAAGGCACAATATTGATCTACCTCATATGGTGTATGCAAAAGCATACACAATATTCTCATAAAAATATCAACACTACAAAATCGGTTTGAGCCAAACATCTGATGGACGATTGTTATTCAAACTAAGTCAATACTGTATGGAGATATCAACATACAGGTTCCAGTTATTCAACGATTCGAGCATTCTAAGAATCGAAAATTTCGATCCGTTTGAATGAAAATCGTCTATTTAGTGAGTCAACACAATAAGGCACAATATTGATCTACCTCATACGGTGTATGCAAAAGCATTCACAATATTCTCATAAAAATATCAACACTACAAAATCGGTTTGAGCCAAACATCTGATGGACGATTGTTATTCAAACTAAGTCAATACTGTATGGAGATATCAACATACAGGTTCCAGTTATTCAACGATTTGAGCATTCTAAGAATCGAAAATTTCGTGCCGTTTGAATGAAAATCGTCTCTTTAGTGAGTCAACACAATAAAGCACAATATTGATCTACCTCATACGGTGTATGCAAAAGCATACACAATATTCTCATAAAAATATCAACACTACAAAATCGGTCTGAGGCAAACATCTGATGGACGATTGTTATTCAAACTAAGTCAATACTGTATGGAGATATCAACATACAGGTTCCAGTTATTCAACGATTTGAGCATTCTAAGAATCGAAAATTTCGTGCCGTTTGAATGAAAATCGTCTCTTTAGTGAGTCAACACAATAAAGCACAATATTGATCTACCTCATACGGTGTATGCAAAAGCATACACAATATTCTGATAAAAATATCAACACTACAAAATCGGTTTGAGCCAAACATCTGATGGACGATTGTTATTCAAACTAAGTCAATACTGTATGGAGATATCAACATACAGGTTCCAGTTATTCAACGATTCGAGCATTCTAAGAATCGAAAATTTCGATCCGTTTGAATGAAAATCGTCTATTTAGTGAGTCAACACAATAAGGCACAATATTGATCTACCTCATATGGTGTATGCAAAAGCATACACAATATTCTCATAAAAATATCAACACTACAAAATCGGTTTGAGCCAAACATCTGATGGACGATTGTTATTCAAACTAAGTCAATACTGTATGGAGATATCAACATACAGGTTCCAGTTATTCAACGATTCGAGCATTCTAAGAATCGAAAATTTCGATCCGTTTGAATGAAAATCGTCTATTTAGTGAGTCAACACAATAAGGCACAATATTGATCTACCTCATATGGTGTATGCAAAAGCATACACAATATTCTCATAAAAATATCAACACTACAAAATCGGTTTGAGCCAAACATCTGATGGACGATTGTTATTCAAACTAAGTCAATACTGTATGGAGATATCAACATACAGGTTCCAGTTATTCAACGATTCGAGCATTCTAAGAATCGAAAATTTCGATCCGTTTGAATGAAAATCGTCTATTTAGTGAGTCAACACAATAAGGCACAATATTGATCT
Organism: Coccinella septempunctata; assembly: GCF_907165205.1. Lineage (NCBI taxonomy): Eukaryota > Metazoa > Arthropoda > Insecta > Coleoptera > Coccinellidae > Coccinella > Coccinella septempunctata. The sequence continues at coordinate 17,503,068 of NC_058189.1, read as the reverse complement.
ACCTCAACGGTGTATGCAAAAGCATTCACAATATTCTCATAAAAATATCAACACTACAAAATCGGTTTGAGCCAAACATCTGATGGACGATTGTTATTCAAACTAAGTCAATACTGTATGGAGATATCAACATACAGGTTCCAGTTATTCAACGAATTGAGCATTCTAAGAATCGAAAATTTCGTGCCGTTTGAATGAAAATCGTCTCTTTAGTGAGTCAACACAATAAAGCACAATATTGATCTACCTCATACGGTGTATGCAAAAGCATACACAATATTCTCATAAAAATATCAACACTACAAAATCGGTTTGAGCCAAACATCTGATGGACGATTGTTATTCAAACTAAGTCAATACTGTATGGAGATATCAACATACAGGTTCCAGTTATTCAACGATTCGAGCATTCTAAGAATCGAAAATTTCGATCCGTTTGAATGAAAATCGTCTATTTAGTGAGTCAACACAATAAGGCACAATATTGATCTACCTCATATGGTGTATGCAAAAGCATACACAATATTCTCATAAAAATATCAACACTACAAAATCGGTTTGAGCCAAACATCTGATGGACGATTGTTATTCAAACTAAGTCAATACTGTATGGAGATATCAACATACAGGTTCCAGTTATTCAACGATTCGAGCATTCTAAGAATCGAAAATTTCGATCCGTTTGAATGAAAATCGTCTATTTAGTGAGTCAACACAATAAGGCACAATATTGATCTACCTCATATGGTGTATGCAAAAGCATACACAATATTCTCATAAAAATATCAACACTACAAAATCGGTTTGAGCCAAACATCTGATGGACGATTGTTATTCAAACTAAGTCAATACTGTATGGAGATATCAACATACAGGTTCCAGTTATTCAACGATTCGAGCATTCTAAGAATCGAAAATTTCGATCCGTTTGAATGAAAATCGTCTATTTAGTGAGTCAACACAATAAGGCACAATATAGATCTATCTCATATGGTGTATTCAAAAGCACTCACAATATTCTCATCAAAATATCAACACTACAAAATCGGTCTGAGGCAAACATCTGATGGACGATTTTTATTCAAACTAAGTCAATACTGTATGGAGATATCAACATACAGGTTCCAATTATTGAACGATTCGAGCATTCTAAGAATTGAATATTTCGAGCCGTTTGAATAAAAATCGTCTATTAAGTGGGTCAACACAATAAGGACAATATTGTTCTACCTTATATGGTGTATTTAAAAGCACTCACAAAATTCTCATCAAAATATCAACACTACAAAATCGGTCTGAGGCAAACATCTGATGGACGATTGTTATTCAAACTAAGTCAATACTGTATGGAGATATCAACATACAGGTTCCAGTTATTCAACGATTCGAGCATTCTAAGAATCGAAAATTTCGATCCGTTTGAATGAAAATCGTCTATTTAGTGAGTCAACACAATAAGGCACAATATTGATCTACCTCATATGGTGTATGCAAAAGCATACACAATATTCTCATAAAAATATCAACACTACAAAATCGGTTTGAGCCAAACATCTGATGGACGATTGTTATTCAAACTAAGTCAATACTGTATGGAGATATCAACATACAGGTTCCAGTTATTCAACGATTCGAGCATTCTAAGAATCGAAAATTTCGATCCGTTTGAATGAAAATCGTCTATTTAGTGAGTCAACACAATAAGGCACAATATTGATTTATCTCATATGGTGTATTCAAAAGCACTCACAATATTCTCATCAAAATATCAACACTACAAAATCGGTCTGAGGCAAACATCTGATGGACGATTTTTATTCAAACTAAGTCAATACTGTATGGAGATATCAACATACAGGTTCCAGTTATTCAACGATTCGAGCATTCTAAGAATCGAAAATTTCGATCCGTTTGAATGAAAATCGTCTATTTACTGAGTCAACACAATAAGGCACAATATTGATTTATCTCATATGGTGTATTCAAAAGCACTCACAATATTCTCATCAAAATATCAACACTACAAAATCGGTCTGAGGCAAACATCTGATGGACGATTTTTATTCAAACTAAGTCAATACTGTATGGAGATATCGACATACAGGTTCCAATTATTGAACGATTCGAGCATTCTAAGAATTGAATATTTCGAGCCGTTTGAATAAAAATCGTCTATTAAGTGGGTCAACACAATAAGGACAATATTTTTCTACCTTATATGGTGTATTTAAAAGCACTCACAAAATTCTCATCAAAATATCAACACTACAAAATCGGTCTGAGGCAAACATCTGATGGACGATTTTTATTCAAAGTTAGTCAATACTGTGTGGAGATATCAACATACAGGTTCCAATTATTCAACGATTCGAGCATTCTAAGAATCGAATATTTCGAGCTGTTGAATGAAAATCGTCTATTTAGTGAGTCAACACAATAAGGCACAATATTGATCTACCTCATATGGTGTATGCAAAAGCACTCACAGTATTCTCATCAAAATATCAACACTACAAAATCGGTCTGAGCCAAACATCTGATGGACGATTTTTATTCAAACTAAGTCAATACTGTATGGAGATCTCAACATACAGGTTCCAATTATTCAACGATTCGAGCATTCTAAGAATCGAATATTTCGATCCGTCTGAATGAAAATCGTCTATTTAGTGAGTCAACACAATAAGGCACAATATTGTTTTACCTTATATGGTGTACTTAAAAGCACTCACAATATTCTCATCAAAATATCAACCCTACAAAATCGGTCTGAGGCAAACATCAGATGGACGATTCTTATTCAAACTTAGTCAATACTGTATGGAGATATCAACATACAGGTTCCAATTATTCAACGATTCGAGCATTCTAAGAATCTAATATTTCGAGCCGTTCGAATGAAAATCGTCTATTAAGTGAGTCAACACAATAAGGCACAATATTGTTTTACCTTATATGGTGTACTTAAAAGCACTCACAATATTCTCATCAAAATATCACTACTACAAAATCGGTTCGAGGCAAACATCTGATGGACGATTTTTATTCAAACTAAGTCAATACTGTGTGGAGATATCAACATACAGGTTCCAATTATTCAACGATTCGAGCATTCTAAGAATCGAATATTTCGAGCTGTTGAATGAAAATCGTCTATTTAGTGAGTCAACACATTAAGGCACAATATTGTTTCTTCTTATATGGTGTACTTAAAAGCACTCACAATATTCTCATCAAAATATGCACACTACAAAATCGGTCTGAAGCAAATATCTGATGGACGATTTTTATTCAAACTAAGTCAATACTGTATGGAGATATCAACATACAGGTTCCAGTTATGCAACGATTTGAGCATTCTAAGAATCGAAAATTTCGTGACGTTTGAATGAAAATCGTCTATTTAGTGAGTCAACACAATAAGGCACAATATTGATCTACCTCATATGGTGTATTCAAAAGCACTCACAATATTCACATCAAAATATCAACACTACAAAATCGGTCTGAGGCAAACATCTGATGGACGATTTTTATTCAAACTAAGTCAATACTGTATGGAGATATCAACATACAGGTTCCAATTATTCAACGATTCGAGCATTCTAAGAATCGAATATTTCGATCCGTTTGAATGAAAATCGTCTATTTAGTGAGTCAACACAATAAGGCACAATATTGTTTCATCTTATATGGTGTACTTAAAAGCACTCACAATATTCTCATCAAAATATCCACACTACAAAATCGGTCTGAAGCAAATATCTGATGGACGATTTTTATTCAAACTAAGTCAATACTGTATGGAGATATCAACATACAGGTTCCAGTTATTCAACGATACGAGCATTCTAAGAATCGAAAATTTCGATCCGTTTGAATGAAAATCGTCTATTTAGTGAGTCAACACAATAAGGCACAATATTGTTTCATCTTATATGGTGTACTTAAAAGCACTCACAATATTTTCATCAAAATATGCACACTACAAAATCGGTCTGAAGCAAATATCTGATGGACGATTTTTATTCAAACTAAGTCAATACTGTATGGAGATATCAACATACAGGTTCCAGTTATGCAACGCTTTGAGCATTCTAAGAATCGAAAATTTCGTGTCGTTTGAATGAAAATCGTCTATTTAGTGAGTCAACACAATAAGGCACAATATTGATCTACCTCATATGGTGTATGCAAAAGCATACACAAGATTCTCATAAAAATATCAACACTACAAAATCGGTTTGAGCCAAACATCTGATGGACGATTGTTATTCAAACTAAGTCAATACTGTATGGAGATATCAACATACAGGTTCCAGTTATTCAACGATTCGAGCATTCTAAGAATCGAAAATTTCGTTCCGTTTGAATGAAAATCGTCTATTTAGTGAGTCAACACAATAAGGCACAATATTGATCTATCTCATATGGTGTATTCAAAAGCACTCACAATATTCTCATCAAAATATCAACACTACAAAATCGGTCTGAGGCAAACATCTGATGGACGATTTTTATTCAAACTAAGTCAATACTGTATGGAGATATCAACATACAGGTTCCAGTTATTGAACGATTCGAGCATTCTAAGAATCGAAAATTTCGATCCGTTTGAATGAAAATCGTCTATTTACTGAGTCAACACAATAAGGCACAATATAGATCTATCTCATATGGTGTATTCAAAAGCACTCACAATATTCTCATCAAAATATCAACACTACAAAATCGGTCTGAGGCAAACATCTGATGGACGATTTTTATTCAAACTAAGTCAATACTGTATGGAGATATCAACATACAGGTTCCAATTATTGAACGATTCGAGCATTCTAAGAATTGAATATTTCGAGCCGTTTGAATAAAAATCGTCTATTAAGTGGGTCAACACAATAAGGACAATATTGTGCTACCTTATATGGTGTATTTAAAAGCACTCACAAAATTCTCATCAAAATATCAACACTACAAAATCGGTCTGAGGCAAACATCTGATGGACGATTTTTATTCAAACTTAGTCAATACTGTGTGGAGATATCAACATACAGGTTCCAATTATTCAACGATTCGAGCATTCTAAGAATCGAATATTTCGAGCTGTTGAATGAAAATCGTCTATTTAGTGAGTCAACACAATAAGGCACAATATTGATCTACCTCATATGGTGTATGCAAAAGCACTCACAGTATTCTCATCAAAATATCAACACTACAAAATCGGTCTGAGCCAAACATCTGATGGACGATTTTTATTCAAACTAAGTCAATACTGTATGGAGATCTCAACATACAGGTTCCAATTATTCAACGATTCGAGCATTCTAAGAATCGAATATTTCGATCCGTCTGAATGAAAATCGTCTATTTAGTGAGTCAACACAATAAGGCACAATATTGTTTTACCTTATATGGTGTACTTAAAAGCACTCACAATATTCTCATCAAAATATCAACCCTACAAAATCGGTCTGAGGCAAACATCAGATGGACGATTTTTATTCAAACTTAGTCAATACTGTATGGAGATATCAACATACAGGTTCCAATTATTCAACGATTCGAGCATTCTAAGAATCTAATATTTCGAGCCGTTCGAATGAAAATCGTCTATTAAGTGAGTCAACACAATAAGGCACAATATTGTTTAACCTTATATGGTGTACTTAAAAGCACTCACAATATTCTCATCAAAATATCACTACTACAAAATCGGTTCGAGGCAAACATCTGATGGACGATTTTTATTCAAACTAAGTCAATACTGTGTGGAGATATCAACATACAGGTTCCAATTATTCAACGATTCGAGCATTCTAAGAATCGAATATTTCGAGCTGTTGAATGAAAATCGTCTATTTAGTGAGTCAACACATTAAGGCACAATATTGTTTCATCTTATATGGTGTACTTAAAAGCACTCACAATATTCTCATCGAAATATGCACACTACAAAATCGGTCTGAAGCAAATATCTGATGGACGATTTTTATTCAAACTAAGTCAATACTGTATGGAGATATCAACATACAGGTTCCAGTTATGCAACGATTTGAGCATTCTAAGAATCGAAAATTTCGTGCCGTTTGAATGAAAATCGTCTATTTAGTGAGTCAACACAATAATGCACAATATTGATCTACCTCATATGGTGTATGCAAAAGCATACACAATATTCTCATAAAAATATCAACACTACAAAATCGGGTTGAGCCAAACATCTGATGGACGATTGTTATTCAAACTAAGTCAATACTGTATGGAGATATCAACATACAGGTTCCAGTTATTCAACGATTCGAGCATTCTAAGAATCGAAAATTTCGATCCGTTTGAATGAAAATCGTCTATTTAGTGAGTCAACACAATAAGGCACAATATTGATCTATCTCATATGGTGTATTCAAAAGCACTCACAATATTCTCATCAAAATATCAACACTACAAAATCGGTCTGAGGCAAACATCTGATGGACGATTTTTATTCAAACTAAGTCAATACTGTATGGAGATATCAACATACAGGTTCCAGTTATTCAACGATTCGAGCATTCTAAGAATCGAACATTTCGATCCGTTTGAATGAAAATCGTCTATTTACTGAGTCAACACAATAAGGCACAATATAGATCTATCTCATATGGTGTATTCAAAAGCACTCACAATATTCTCATTAAAATATCAACACTACAAAATCGGTCTGAGGCAAACATCTGATGGACGATTTTTATTCAAACTAAGTCAATACTGTATGGAGATATCAACATACAGGTTCCAATTATTGAACGATTCGAGCATTCTAAGAATTGAATATTTCGAGCCGTTTGAATAAAAATCGTCTATTAAGTGGGTCAACACAATAAGGACAGTATTGTTCTACCTTATATGGTGTATTTAAAAGCACTCACAAAATTCTCATCAAAATATCAACACTACAAAATCGGTCTGAGGCAAACATCTGATGGACGATTTTTATTCAAACTAAGTCAATACTGTGTGGAGATATCAACATACAGGTTCCAATTATTCAACGATTCGAGCATTCTAAGAATCGAATATTTCGAGCTGTTGAATGAAAATCGTCTATTTAGTGAGTCAACACAATAAGGCACAATATTGATCTATCTCATATGGTGTATGCAAAAGCACTCACAGTATTCTCATCAAAATATCAACACTACAAAATCGGTCTGAGCCAAACATCTGATGGACGATTTTTATTCAAACTAAGTCAATACTGTATGGAGATATCAACATACAGGTTCCAATTATTCAACGATTCGCGCATTCTAAGAATCGAATATTTCGATCCGTCTGAATGAAAATCGTCTATTTAGTGAGTCAACACAATAGGGCACAATATTGTTTTACCTTATATGGTGTACTTAAAAGCACTCACAATATTCTCATCAAAATATCAACACTACAAAATCGGTCTGAGGCAAACATCTGATGGACGATTTTTATTCAAACTAAGTCAATACTGTATGGAGATATCAACATATAGGTTCCAATTATTCAACGATTCGCGCATTCTAAGAATCGAATATTTCGATCCGTCTGAATGAAAATCGTCTATTTAGTGAGTCAACACAATAAGGCACAATATTGTTTTACCTTATATGGTGTACTTAAAAGCACTCACAATATTCTCATCAAAATATCAACACTACAAAATCGGTCTGAGGCAAACATCTGATGGACGATTTTTATTCAAACTAAGTCAATACTGTATGGAGATATCAACATACAGGTTCCAATTATTCAACGATTCGAGCATTCTAAGAATCTAATATTTCGAGCCGTTTGAATGAAAATCGTCTATTCAGTGAGTCAACACAATAAGGCACAATATTGATTTACCTCATATGGTGTATTTAAAAGCACTCACAATATTCTCATCAAAATATCAACTCTGCAAAATCGGTCTGAGCCAAACATCAGACAGACGATTTTTATTCGAACTAAGCCAATACTGTATGGAGATATCAACATACAGGTTCCAATTATTCAACGATTCGAGCATTCTAAGAATCGAATATTTCGAGCCGTTTGAATGAAAATCGTCTATTCAGTGAGTCAACACAATAAGGCACAATATTGATTTACCTCATATGGTGTATTTAAAAGCACTCACAATATTCTCATCAAAATATCAACTCTGCAAAATCGGTCTGAGCCAAACATCAGATAGACGATTTTCAATCGAACTAAGCAAAGACTGTATGGAGATATCAACATACAGGTCTATTTAGTGAGGCAATAAGGCACAATATTGATTTACCTCATATGGTGTATTTAAAAGCACTCACAATATTCTCATCAAAATATCAACTCTGCAAAATCGGTCTGAGCCAAACATCAGATAGACGATTTTTATTCAAACTAAGTCAATACTGTATGGAGATATCAACATACAGGTTCCAATTATTCAACGATTCGAGCATTCTAAGAATCGAATATTTCGAGCCGTTTGAATGAAAATCGTCTATTTAGTGAGTCAATACAATAAGGCACAATATCGATTTACCTCATATGGTGTATTTAAAAGCACTCACAATATTCTCATCAAAATATCAACTCTGCAAAATCGGTCTGAGCCAAACATCAAATAGACGATTTTTATTTGAACTAAGCCAATACTGTATGGAGATATCAACATACAGGTTCCAATTATTTAACGATTCGAGCATTCTAAGAATCGAATATTTCGAGCCGTTTGAATGAAAATCGTCTATTCAGTGAGTCAACACAATAAGGCACAATATTGATTTACCTCATATGGTGTATTTAAAAGCACTCACAATATTCTCATCAAAATATCAACTCTGCAAAATCGGTCTGAGCCAAACATCAGACAGACGATTTTTATTCGAACTAAGCCAAGACTGTATGGAGATATCAACATACAGGTTCCAATTATTCAACGATTCGAGCATTCTAAGAATCGAATATTTCGAGCCGTTTGAATGAAAATCGTCTATTCAGTGAGTCAACACAATAAGGCACAATATTGATTTACCTCATATGGTGTATTTAAAAGCACTCACAATATTCTCATCAAAATATCAACTCTGCAAAATCGGTCTGAGCCAAACATCAGACAGACGATTTTTATTCGAACTAAGCCAAGACTGTATGGAGATATCAACATACAGGTTCCAATTATTCAACGATTCGAGCATTCTAAGAATCGAATATTTCGAGCCGTTTGAATGAAAATCGTCTATTTAGTGAGTCAATACAATAAGGCACAATATTGATTTACCTCATATGGTGTATTTAAAAGCACTCACAATATTCTCATCAAAATATCAACTCTGCAAAATCGGTCTGAGCCAAACATCAGATAGACGATTTTCAATCGAACTAAGCCAAGACTGTATGGAGATATCAACATACAGGTCTATTTAGTGAGGCAATAAGGCACAATATTGATTTACCTCATATGGTGTATTTAAAAGCACTCACAATATTCTCATCAAAATATCAACTCTGCAAAATCGGTCTGAGCCAAACATCAGATAGACGATTTTTATTCAAACTAAGTCAATACTGTATGGAGATATCAACATACAGGTTCCAATTATTCAACGATTCGAGCATTCTAAGAATCGAATATTTCGAGCCGTTTGAATGAAAATCGTCTATTTAGTGAGTCAATACAATAAGGCACAATATTGATTTACCTCATATGGTGTATTTAAAAGCACTCACAATATTCTCATCAAAATATCAACTCTGCAAAATCGGTCTGAGCCAAACGTCAGATAGACGATTTTTATTTGAACTAAGCCAATACTGTATGGAGATATCAACATACAGGTTCCAATTATTCAACGATTCGAGCATTCTAAGAATCGAATATTTCGAGCCGTTTGAATGAAAATCGTCTATTTAGTGAGTCAACACAATAAGGCACAATATTGATTTACCTCATATGGTGTATTTAAAAGCACTCACAATATTCTCATCAAAATATCAACTCTGCAAAATCGGTCTGAGCCAAACATCAGATAGACGATTTTTAATCGAACTAAGCCATTACTGTATCGAGATATCAACATACAGGTTTCAATTATTCAACGATTCGAGCATTCTAAGAATCGAATATTTCGAGCCGTTTGAATGAAAATCGTCTATTCAGTGAGTCAACACAATAAGGCACACTATCGATCTACCTCATATGGTGTATTTGAAAGCATTCACAATATTCTCATCAAAATATCATTACTGAAAAATCGGTCTGAGACAAACATCAGATAGACGATTTTTATTCGAACTAAGCCAATACTGTATGGAGATATCAACATACAGGTTCCAATTATTCAACGATTCGAGCATTCTAAGAATCGAATATTTCGAGCCATTTGAATGAAAATAGTCTATGTAGTGAGTCAATACAATAAGGCACAATATTGATCTACCCATATGGTGTATTTAAAAGCATTCACAATATTCTCATCAAAATATCATTACTACAAAATCGAGCTGAGCCAAACATCAGATAGACGATTTTTATTCGAACCAAGCCAATACTGTATGGAGATATCAACATACAGGTTCCAATTATTCAACGATTCGAGCATTTTAAGAATCGAATATTTCGAGCCGTTTGGATGAAAAGCGTCTATTTGGTGAGTCAACACAATAAGGCACTATTGATCTACCTCATATGGTGTATTTAAAAGCATTCTTAATATTCATATCAAAATATCATTACTACAAAATCGGTCTGAGCCAAACATCAGATAGACGATTTTTATTCGAACCAGGGTCCAATTATTCAACGATTCGAGCATTCTAAGAATCGAATATTTCGAGCTGTTTGAATGAAAATCGTCTATTTAGTGAGTCAACACAATGAGGCACAATATTGATCTACCACATATGGTGTATTTAAAAGCACTCACAATATTCTCATCAAAATATCAACTCTGCAAAATCGGTCTGAGCCAAACATCAGATAGACGATTTTTATTCGAACCAAGCCAATACTGTATGGAGATATCAACATACGCAAGATCGTCAGCAAATTGTGGAATATGAAGGAAGAATATCAGTCAAAAGAAAAATCACCTTGGGTGTGCCACAACGATCGGTGCTAGGATCTATTATATTTTTAATTTACATTGTCGACTTGATATATAACGTTGATGCGGATAATCAAATCTCATTTGCCGATGATAGAAAGCGGGAAGTGATACTTCATTGGAAGAAAATTAAAAAAAAACAATAAAAGACGCAGTGAACTGGTTTGAAGGAAATGAACTGAGGGTCAATGCCGAGAAGACACAAGAGCTAGTCATTTCCAGAAAACGGCACAATATGGGCAGTATATCCTTACTTGGAGTAACGATTAGCGCCAACCTAACCTGGGAGCATCACTTAGTTGAATTAGGTAAAAGGCTTTCTACAGCATTGTTCGCAATTAGGCAAATAAAAAACACGCTCACCGAAAACGAAGCACTCCTTGTATATCATGCATACTTTCATGGGAGAATGACCTACAGCATTATCCTATGGGGTGCATTTTTACAGACTGGCGGTATCTTCCTTAAACAAAAAACGCAGTTCGATTGAGCGCTGGTGTTGACAGAACTGTTAGTTGTAGACCACTGTTCAGGAAATATGGTATACTTACTCCTCCATCCTGTTACATACTCTACTGTCTTATGTATATCTACAAGAATAAGAACCACTTCTAAAAGCACCAATAAGTTCATGACCTCCACACAAGAACAAAGGGAAAATATGTGCTACCCTATCATCGTCTAAAGAAAATATAAAATATAATGGATTGAAAATGTTCAACAGGTTACTTGAGCACATGAAATCACTATCTAGTGCAACGTTTAAGAATACAATGAAAAAAGAATATTGGTAGAAAGCGTATTCTACACGATGGACGAATTCATGATACACAAGTTTTAGCAAACCCTCAATGATCTTTTATTATGTTGGTCTATATGTGTAGGTATATATGTATGATATATTATATGCATATAGATGTATTTATTTATATTTGTCAGATGTGATTCACTTCACCTACTGTTCTATGTGGAAATATTTACGCCTGTACACTTTTTTTGAGGAATGAATGAGTATGAGTAAGGTAAATGTCCCGAATTCAGACAGTATAAGCCTAGTGGCACTTATATTCCCTTCACAAAAATATTTAAATAGCTTCAAGAGTTGGATCCGTTGAATTTTTTGTAAGTGTATGAATTCAATTTTTATATACCTTTCAGAGAAGCTTCAAAGATATTCGAGACTTCTGAAAAATAATAATTTCTCCGCTCATTTCATATTTTTATATAACAATAAGAACAGAAAAATTATCTGAAAGGTTAATTCAAACGAAAAATTTCAATATCCATTCACAAAAAAACTACAAAAGTATAGGAATAGTTATCCGAAGTTTTTTTGATATTAAATGTTTTACTTTCAACGGTGGAGCAATTTTTCTCATTATTTCAGTTATCATATTTTCGTTGAATTTTTGGATATCGTTCATACACTCTTGAGTGTTTTCATTTTGAATGTTTTCTCTCGCCTTTTTCTTATTAATCTGATTTCCATCATTCTCGCGGTGTGCGTTTGAATGTTTTTTCTTCTACTACTATTTTCTTCCAATTTTGTCTTATTTTCCTCTCTCTAGTGCTTCCGTTGCTCTTTTTCTTCAGCAATTCTTCTCTTTTCTTCGTTTTTTTTCGAAAATTAGTTTTTCCATGCATCTGATGTAGCTACAGATAGTATTTTGTCCTTTTTTGATATCCATTTTTTTGATGTTGTCGGTTCTGGCCAAAATAAGGCAGTTTCGAATGGTGATGGGACCACAAGACCAGGAAGCAGACATTCATATTTATTATTTTCATATCTCAACATATCTCAGTGATGTTCAAATTAAGTCCTGTTTTATTAGTAGTTTCTTTTCTGATTGAGTTTTCAGTCTCATTCAGATGTTCTTGTTGGGATTAAGATGCTTCTACTACATTTTTTAACTGCGCTTCTGTTGATAAGGTGTTCCCACCGACAACCGGTTCTTCATAAATCTTCATAAATGTTTGTATATGTTTAAATAAACAAGTCAACTAAGATGGCTCCGCCAAAAAAAGTCTGTAAGAAGTGTTCCACAGAGGTGAAAATTGTTGCGATGTGTTCTAAATGTGAGGGAACCTATCATCCCAGCTGCCTGTTAAAAGTTCCTGGAATGTATGTGGATAATGAAAGGAAAATAGTTTGTTGTGAGAACATAACCTCCAAGCAGTGTGATTGTGAACAGAAAATACAAGAAATCGAGAATTTAAAATCTCGATTATCTAATTTGAACGAGGCCTGTTTTGAGCATTCTGTGGGCTGCAGTGGCTTTGCTCATGATACTGATAATATATCGGTAAATTATGATGAGGAACCCATTGTGACATCAGAAAAGGAAAGTGATAGAAAAATGGGGGAATTGGAGTTGAAATACCTGAATGAGTTATTAAAGGAAAAATCGAATATGATAGAAGAATTACAGGATAAAATAAAAGTCCTGAAAAAATATACTGCATTATTAGAGAAAAAAGATTCATATCAACTTAATGAAATTCCCACCAGAGAGGTTTCAGAAGACCGCGCAGATAACTGTTTATCATTCCAACGCCGCCGTGAAATGACTCATTTATCAGATGTTGATAAGGAAGATAAATACAAAACATCTTCACAATGTGCTGGAGAATCCACAATTGAAATATTTAAATCAGATGACGAAGCAAACATACCACATACAGCTGTCCCAAAAGCCGTGCAAACTAGACGAAACAACAAAAATAATATTGTTAGGGGTTCCAGACAAAATGATGAAGGGGAGAATCGGAATGCGTTTTCCGGGGTGAAGCAAAAAGTATGGCTGTATATCGGAAAGGTAGCACTAAATACGACAAAAGCTATGATACAAGAACATTTAAGTCAGCTTTTTCCATGCCGATCTTTCATTATCGAGGAACTAGCAATAAGGGAAGGCGCGGGAAGCATGGCTTTCAAGGTAGGTGGTGATTTGGATTTGAAGGATGCTCTGTACGATGGAAACAACTGGCCGAGTGGTGTAAATATTCGTCGCTTTCGATTCCAATTTCCTCGAAAAAACAGAGAAACAGAACATCACAAAACCACAATCTAGAATCATTGTCAACTTGAATGTGGGTTCCTTATCAAATAAACTAGACGGATTCACATACTTCGTGAATGACAAAAAAGCAGATATAATATGCATCACAGAGCATTGGCTTTCTTACGAGTTAATTCAGCGCATAAAAGTTGAGAATTACTACGTATCGGGGTGTTTTTGCCGAGCTTCATCTCGACATGGTGGGGCCGTGATCGTGGTGAAAAATGGCATCCAGTCTGTAAGGTTGCCTGATATAGAAGACCTCTCGATTGAGAATAATATAGAGATGACAGGAGTGAGGATTCCGTCGATGAAACTCGTTGTGGTTGCAGTGTACAGACCACCTTCAGGTGATTTCAAATTATTTGATTCTAGGATTACAGAGGTTCTGGAAGTTTGTCTTAATAAATACGCGGGCGACAGAATGATCGTTGCAGGTGACTACAATGTGAACATACGAGAGCATAGTGCTAGGAGAACCCAGCTCATTGAATCTTTCAGGATGTTCAACCTGAATTACGTTTTTACGGAACCTTCCCACCTAACCCGAACGTCCAAAAGTTGTATTGACAACATGTTCACGAATATACCGAGCAGTGGACGGAATCAGGAAACTTGCGACTCTCTCTTGTCCAACCATCGAGCACAAATCATGACGTTTTCAGTGTTGGAAGACAAAAATGGGAAGGATTCTTTCAGATTGGTACGACAGATGAATGATAATAATAATAATAATAATAAACAAAATTTTATTTCAAGGAACATCACACATTACATACATATATGAGCGACATTAACTGAAACAATAGTCAAGACAGAAACAGGAAACATAAGAACCCTACACCAGGAACTCATCACATGAGTAAGGTTCGATTTCCAAGAGAAGATCATGTATTTGTTTTTTAAACGAATGTAGAGAATTGAGTACCTTGATAGGTTGTGGTAATCTGTTGAAGAATTTTATGCAGTTGTAATAGGCACTCTTTTCTGTGGATGACAGTCTATGCTGTGGAAAGTTATAGCAGAGATTTCTTGTGGAATAGTTTGATTGCGGTTTTAGATGTTCGAACTGTTGTTTATTTTTGAAGAAATACAAGAGACACTCTTGAATAAAGATTGCAGGGAAAGTAAGAATTTTGTTCGACCTGAATTTGCCTCTACAGGACTCCCGCGTATTTAGTTTTAATATTATTCTCAATGCCCTTTTCTGTGCTATAAACACTGAATTGGACGATCTTCCATTTGCATAGAAAATTATTCCATATCGCATTATAGACTCAAATGAAGAGTGATAGACAGTCTTTAGAGAGTTGAAGCTCATGTATCGAGTAATGATTCTAAGACCATAGCTAGCTTGGTTGAGTTTACTAAGGACATGGATTATATGTTGATATAGAATGCAAAGCATTCTCGGAGTTTTTGGCTGCGCGTTCGGACTACCAACTGGGAATCTGTGTACTGCGATGAAGCTCAGGTTCAGTTCAATAAATTCCATGATACGCTGATGGAGATCTTCGACTTGTCTTTTCCTTTGAAGAAAATGAAAATGAGAAGTTGCAATAAATACAACTACTCGAAGAAAATGAAAGAACTAAAAAACAAAGTAGAAGCAGCAAAAACAATCGCTGATGTGTTGAGAGATGAGGACAGTGCCCTGTTGTATAGAAGTTTGAAAAGGCTACTCAGAGAAAGTATAACTGAAACTGTGAGGCAGAAAAATATTAGGAAAATTCAAAACGCAGATAATAGACAGCAAATCCTATGGAAGTTGATAAAAGAAGAAACGGGAAAGAAGGAAACATCTCAAGGATCGAGATTTGACGTGGAGGGTAAACAACTTAATGAGTACTTTGCTACAGTAGGACATAAGATTCAAAAAAATCTGAACCCATCGCTTGAACTCTCAAGTAAATTTTTGAATAACTTCAAAGTTGAGCCTTCATCTTCAATGTTTTTGCATCCTGTTACTGAGGATGAAGTTTTATCGGTGTCCAATAGATTGAAAAATAAAAAAAGTAAGGATGTCTACGGGATGTCATTTTCAGTACTCAAGGGGATCGTTCCACTGATAAAGGGGCCGTTATGTAAAATAATCAACGATTGCTTTGAGCAGGGAGTATTTCCGGACAAATTGAAGGTAGCCGCAGTTACGCCACTTTTGAAGAAGGGAGATCCGAATCGCTGTGAAAACTACAGGCCGATTTCTGTTCTTCCGGCAGTCTCCAAAATATTTGAGTCCCTTCTGAGAGAGCGCTTGACCAGGTACCTCGAAAAAAATTGCCTATTCCATCCTTCTCAGCATGGCTTCAGAAAAGGACATTCAACAGTAACAGCAATGGTTGATGCTCTAGATACAATCCTCGATGCATATAACAAAGGGGAGGATGTGGAGTTGTCCTGTGTTGATCTTAGTAAGGCTTTCGATAGCGTCCCTCACGATATTCTGCTAAATAAACTTCAATACTATGGGGTGAGAGGCAAGGCCTACGAAATATTCTGTTCATATCTGGACAAACGTTTCCAAAGAGTCAGATGGAATAACTCATTGTCAGGAGATCAAGAAGTTCTCTCGGGTGTACCACAAGGTTCCATACTGGGACCCATCCTTTTCATCCTATACACAAATGATCTCCATTGTAACATCAGAGCTGACAGAATAATTAGCTATGCTGATGACACTGCATTTTTGAATATAGGTAGAGGTACGACGGCTCATCAAACGGAGGGATCCCTAGCTGACGCAAGCGCGTGGTTTTCTGCGAATGGAGTTAAGATCAACTCAGACAAAACCCAAAACCTTGTTTTCACCAGCAGGGGACAATCCGATCAATGCCTCACATACTTGGGTGTAACGATTCATTCCTCCCTCAGCTGGAATATATATATTGAAGAACTATGTGGAAGTTTGTCGACTGCCATATACCTTATAAAAAGGATGAGACGAATTGGAAATATGGAAACAGCTAAGCTGACTTATTATTCCGCCTGTCATAGCCGAATGCTCTATGGCATCATTATATGGGGACAAAGTAGTGGCATTGAAAGAGTACTCCTCAAACAGAAGAGAGCAATAAGAGCGATCTATGGCATGAGACAAACAGAGAGCTGCAGGCCCATCTTTGCAAGGGAGAGAATACTCACAGTCACCTCATCCTTCATACTTTCTTGTGTGAAGTACGTACACCAACAGAAGGAGAAGTTTGAAACTAATTCCAGCTTCCATAACTATAACACTCGTTACAAAGAAAACTTTGCACTTCCATGTCTTCGCTTGAAGAAGCTGCAACAGGGTACAAATCTTACATGTCTCAAATTGTACAATAAACTTCCTCAAAATGTGAGGAATTTGAGTAAGAACAAATTCAGTGGGAAGGAACACATTGACGGACAACGACGTCTATAGACGTTCAGGTCACTGTGCATGATGTGACGGCACAGTTTTTAGACGTTTATAGACGTCTTCCTATAAACTCGTCTAACATCGACATGACGTTCCTGGACGTTGGAAAAGCGTGATATTATGAAAAAGCGTCACATCGTTCACACATTTTGAATTTTGTGAACCCGAAAGATGACGATCTTGATCGAATCATTCGCTTCGCCATAACGAGTATTCAGCCGCTACACAGCCATTCAGCGTGTTCAGTATTTGTTCAAATGTGAGAGTGTTACGCTCGAAAATTACGTAGTTTCCGTGTTAAACTTTCATTATAACATTCTTACTTAATCTAATGAAGAGCAATTCTACTTGTTCTGTCGAAAAAATTAGAACGCCTTTTGACGTCCATGTCATAAAAAAATGAAGAAATATGTACATGTTATGACACTGACGTCTAAAGCCGTCTGTTGTTTTTTTTCCATATTCACATCCTCTAAATCACTACTAATATTTTGATGTATATCACTCCAATTTTGAACCATATTAAATCAGTATACATTAGCGTCATATCACAAGCAACTGCCAAATAGGTACTGTCCGTCAATGTGTTAAGGCACTTTTATTGGAGAAGACGATATACACACTTGATGAATTTTTAAATTGTTAGTCGGTATTTGTCATGTGATTGTGATATATTATTATCTATTATTAGCATATTTTGTTTGACAAGCCGTGTATGTTTTGACGGTAACTTTTTATAGTGTTGTACTACTGTAAATAAATTATTATTATTATTATTATAAATGACATTCTCAGAAAATAGTTCAAACCCGATCTGAAGTAAAAAGCAAATACATAACTATAAGACACTTACCGTCGGTGTCGAATTCATGTTCGAAATGTACATAACTTCGAAACTGATGTCGAATTTATGACCCCACGAGAATTTTCGAAGAAGAAAAGATGTATTGGATGCGAAAGAATTTCAAGAATACTGTGAAGAAAGATGAACTGTTATGTTTGTGAAGAATTGGGTACATGAATTCGACACTCAGATGGCTGAATTTGGTCATTGGGCGAATTTGCTGTACCAAAATTCGACATAATCGAATTCTCAAAAAAATTTAAAAAATTTTCAGAAAAAATATGCTGCATGAATAATTTATATCACTCAGAAACGGAAAATTCATAAAAGGCAACATTCTTGTTGAGGAAAGTCTACTCAACAATAGTTTGAAATGGTGTCGATTCGTACTTATCTTATAAGAAATCACTCACTGAAATGCAATTCTACACATGCGTCAATTCACATACCTTTCAAGTTCAAATTAAATATGGAAGATGTGGGTAATATTGTTTCCTGGAAATCGATTTGTAGAGAATTGAAAAAACCTTAGCATAATGAATAATCTCCACAAATGTCGGATTTGAGGACACTGTCTCAATTAGGGTCGTTTACCTTATGAGGAAAAGATTCGTTATAAATGGAGAAATGCCGAAGTGATAGTACTCTTTAAAAAGGAGGACCAAACTAACTTAGAGAACCGACCGATTCTCATAGCTCCCGTAACACCAACGCAGGCCAGCCTTTACAGTTTCTGCAGCCGGCTGCGTGTGATGACTTCTTCGGTTTTTGTCCACCATGATAGAGACGCATAGGTGACAATAGGGCGCACAACCGCTGTGTATAGCCACAGTACCATTTTCGGTTTCATGCCCTAAGTCTTTCAAAAGTCTTTCGCAAACCCACATGGCCGCCGTGGCTCTGAAAAGAGTCTTATCTATTTGTTTTCTCCAAATGAGTTGGCTGTCCAGGATGACACCTAGATATTTACACTCACTGGAGAACTTCAGAGACTGGCCGTTCAGGACCAGCGCTCTGCCTTCATGCTTGCCTCTCACAGTCACCATTATGTCGTCGGCGTATGCCTGGAATTTAAAGCCACTTACCGCCAGCCTCTCCACAAGACCGTCCATGACCAGACTCCAGAGGGTTTAAAACGAAAAAGATTTGAACAGAGTTTAAAAAAAATTCAAAATCTCGAATAAGACCGCTATTCGAAAAAATTACAAAAAAGATTAATCTTTTGTCCGGTTCCTACTGTCTTGTGACAAGTGTGCCATGCAAAGTGAAAATTGAATTTCTTAGAATAAATTATGTAGTTTTTCATGGCAATAACGAAACAACCTGTGCATGTATGAGCGAATGGGTGCGAAAACTGAGCCTTGAGGCAATGAGGCATGCAAATCGAATATAACTCACTCCAGCCACGACCACATGAATGCTCCTATTGGTAAAAAAATTTTTACACCCTCGCACACACACTCTCTGAATAATCATAAGAAGAAAGCTCAGAAGAGCCTGATATCAGAACGATTTGGATATGTCCAGATGCTCATTGAATTCTCCATGCACACCTTATGGATGAGACAGAAAGAGTAAAAAAGCAGATCTGGGAACAGAGCTGTTCCATTCTGTGCATTCTGGTTTCGAAAGATCATCTTGTGCTGCAGAGCATTTTTCTCTGGAGCACTTTTTAAAAGCATTGCTCATTGATTGAGTACATTATTCGAAGTGCTCACTTATCCTTAAAATGCTCCCGAGTACTTCTGGGGTCAATACATATGCACACGATCGGTGTCTTTGAAGGTGAACCGTTATGCGGAATTGCCAATAAGTAGAAAGAAACAGCAACCCACACCATCTTCAAGTGCGATGGAGGCAAAACAACCCTCACATAATCAGAAGGGAAAATATCCCGAAGCGGGACCCTGTGAAAGGACTTCTTGATCTAGCTGAAGACATGGATCTCCTGACATAAAACATATCATAAGGATAGCACAATAATGTTTAAGGTTTCGGTATTCACGAGTCAGAAACCAACCCTGCTGTTCGATCCTGGCAATTTACAATCTAAAATCCATATCGCTTAATAGACCTTATACACACATGCATCGCGTGGTTGAGAACATCACTTATTGATGGCTGTTTGCAAAACAAACCATTGAACTTTAGGTATTTATTTAAGAAGGGACTACACAGTTTATGTGGTCAGTTCAAAAAGAGAAAATGAATATCTTACGTCAGAAACCACTAATTCATATGGGGTTTTCATAATAATTCAATTCAATCAGTTCGTCATCTCGGAAAGTCAGAAATTTTTTTATTTGGCAAAAAGGAAAAGAAATTAAAAAATATATCATTGAAGAACAAATATCCATTCATGTTATTAACTTTCCGATGTGCAATTATCTCTTCTATGAATTTCCACATGAAAAAATTTCTCCAAAAGTCAATTCGTATTCTGGTGAAATTGACAAAAGACGTTCGTTAAGTGCTGCCATCTTCTCGACGAAAGTGGAAACTATTGTAATATTCGTAACTTCTAGTTATCGTTGTGTTCCGGCAACACCACACATTCTGGTAGTCTTTCTTCACGCCTTATACGAATGGCGAGAAAGTCCCGTGATATAAACTCTTCTTAACCATTTCGAGATTCATATGACGAGCATTCAAAAAAGTTCGTTGTCAAGTAGGCTATCAAATTATGATGGTTGATGTTCTGTGACTTAACGTAGGTAATTATTTATTTCCTTGAATCGCTTCATCTTCCTAATTTCATACGTCAGCTACACGGTATAAGGTATTATGTTGTTTGTACTTTCAATCAAGGCCTTCGTAAGGGGGCAGGCAGCGTAGGTGTAAATGATTTAATGGCGGAATTTTGAACAACAGGAGGAATACTGAATAATATACCTATTGAGGCCCGTTGAGTCGTGAACTCAACCTTCAATTGTAGTAAAATAACCATCAAAGGTGCCGCATTCACATTCTATACTCCATTCACCATATGAAAATAATTTTCTCAAGTTTTTGTAACGGTGTAAGGTTGGCACTCATGAAAAGTCGTTGATGTCATAACGCCGTTGCCACAACTAATATCAATTTTTATTACGAAAATGCCGAAAGTGATTTAAAAAAGAGACAGGGTTTCAGGAGATGCTATTTAGAATTCACGTCCTCTCATTCAAATAGTTATACCCTGATTATCTAAAATCCACAATACGTCAAACGGTAGCGAACATATTCAATGTAAGCGAATTTATATAATAATTCATTTGAATCTAAACGACTTATATTTTTTTTATTTTTTTTATAGCAGGGGGAATCTGCGTGAAAACACGGGGCTCTATCTCTCGCCCAGAGGAACCCATTTCTAGGGAACACAGTGGGGTTACTCACTCTTCCGAGTTCGCAACCCATTTTTTTTTTTTTTTTTTTTGGTGTAGCAGGGGGAAAATCTGCAAACAGACGAACACACCCTCTCCTGAGGGGGAACAGTGTGGGGATTCTCACTCTCCGAGCTCGAGACCCACTAAAAACCCTTAACTGCTTCTTCATAGGTTCCGGGCATTTTGCCTATTAACCAGTTGACTCTTATGGTTTCTGGACTCTCACACGATCATAGTCGTGGTGATATTTGTATGCTGCCTATAGCTTTTATAGGTTAAGCTCTTCTTTGGTTACATTTAAATCCTTACCTGATCTTTGGGTCTTCGGTAGTAGGTTCTTGACCTTCTAGCTTCTTCCGTTGGATCGTAGTCGACTAATCTTCGTAGTTCCTCATTTGGATGTTGTTTGGCTTTGTCGAATATCCTTTCCGCCTTTCTCTTCATAAATTCTGTAACTGGTTCCCATTCCAAGTCCTTGTAGATTTGTTTGTTCCTAACAAACCAGGGTACGTCCATCGCCATTCTAAGGAGTTTATTCTCAGTGGCCTGTATTTTCTTGATGTGGGTCTTGGCTGCGAAGCCCCATGCCGCCGATCCATATGTGAGTTGTGGTCGCGCAATTGTTTTAATCATCGTCAACTTGATGTTCTTATTCATATGACTTCTTCTGCCTATGAGTGGATAAAGTTTACTCATTGCGGCTTTTGTTTTATCAACTGCACATTTGATGTGGTTTTTCCATGTAAGTCCTCTGTCAAGCGTCACTCCTAGGTATGTTGCTTCATTTTTCCATTCAACCTCTTCTCCATCAACTTCAAGGTTTTCTTCCATCCTCAATCTTCTCTTTTGCAGTAATATTGCTTGAGTCTTTCTTCCATTGATTTGGATTTTCCATTTGATGCACCATTTGAGTAATTCATCTATGGCTTCCTGCAGTCTCCGGTGTATGATCTCTGGGCGTCGATGTCTGAACGCTATTCCTGTGTCATCTGCGTACAATGTGAGCATATTTCTAGCATTCTTCGGGATATCATAGACGTATATTACATAAAGCAGAGGTCCAAGTACCGATCCTTGAGGCACTCCCGCTTCTAATTGTCTGATTTGAGAGGTTGCTCCATCTATTTTCACATAAAAGTTTCTATTCCTCAGATAGTTCCTTATAATCTTGCATAGCTTGGTCGAATATCCTGCTTTTTTCATCTTGTAGATTAGGCCTTCGTGCCATACTCTATCAAAAGCTCTCTCGATATCCATCAGAACTAATCCTGTGGCCTGTTTGGTCTGCATTCCTTCGGTGACGTATTCTATGAGCCGTAGTAATTGGAGTTCAGTCGAGTGTTCTCGTCGAAATCCAAATTGTTCGGGTGGAATTATCTTCAACATTTCTGTTTCCTCATTCAGCCTTTTGGCGATAACCCTCTCGACGACTTTTCCTAGTGCTGATAATAGGCTGATTGGTCTATAATTTTGAGGAAATTTCCGTTCCTTTCCAGGCTTGTTGAAAACTATCATTTCTGCAGTTTTCCATCTCTTTGGGTAGTATTCGGTCCTCATCACTCCGTTTGTTATATTCGTCAAGGCTGCTATTCCTTTTCTAGGCAATTTCTTCAACATATAATTCGTTATCCTATCTTCTCCTGGTGCTTTCCGGTTTTTCAGCCTCATTATTATCTCTTTGATTTCTGTTGGTGAAGCCGGTTTTGGAATGATTTCGGTTTCCGGTGGTTCCATCATCAGTTCTTCGTTTGCCTCCACTTCTTCTTCTAGATCTTCATTGTCATCATCATTTCTGTAATTTATTCTGGCTTCTCTCTCAATTGAGTCGGCAAGTGCTTCGGCTTTTTCAAGTCTCGTATATACCATTCCGTTTGCTCCATGCAGTGGAGGTATAACTGTCCGTTCTCGTCGTAAGCGTTTTTGCATTTTCCAAGCCGAGTGATCTATTGTATTCAGTTCCCTTAATCTCTGGTGCCATCTGTTATTACGCAGTTCTGTTAAAGCATTTTTCAATATCTGACTATGCTTATTCAGTTTCTTCTTGTCTTCTTCTCTTTTTGTTGTTCTGTAGATTTTCCTGAGTCTTCTGTTCTTTTTTATAAGTTCCTTTATATCCCTTGGCGTATCTCCATGTGAATGTTTCGGAATTGGTTTCCTTATTCTCTTGGTGCTTTCTTCATAGGCTTCTTTTATTTGATTTTCCAATTTTTCAACTGCTTCATCTAATTCATCCCGGGTGTTTATTTGGGGAATTTCCGTGATTTTCTCCTGAAGTAAATTCTTATATTTCTCCCAGTCTGTGCGATCCTTGGTTTGTGTCTCTTCTTCGTTTCTTGGGCCATGTCCCACTATGAATTCTATGGGATTGTGGTCTGAAGTTCCGTCTTCTATTGTATCAATGCTGATTTCTTCAGTGATGTCTTTCATTACGACAATGTCCAGTACATCGGGTAGTCCATTTACTCTTGGTATGTAGGTCGGTATATCAGGTCCTATCACAACTGCATTAAGTTTTTCAGCATAAATCTTCAGTCTTCTCCCATTGGTATTTTCCACCCTACTGTTCCATTCCTGCGATTTGCAGTTAAGATCACCAATTATGATTTTCGGGTGTCTTCCTACTAGTAGCATTTTAAGATCCTCTTCCAGCATGTCCTTATCCGGTGATTTATAAGTCGAAATAATCTTCACTTGTCCTCGATTGGTATTCACAATAATCGATATTGCTTCTACTTCTTGACCATTGAATATTTGGTCGAAATGGTGATCCATATTCCTTCTAGCCAGTATAGCAACGCCACCTGTGCTGTTAGGTCTATCATTTCTGTAGATATCGTAATTGGGAAATGCTATCCGAACGTTGGGGTTAAGTCTTGTTTCTTGGAGAGCTATGACATCCGGTTTCTTCTCTTCAATCAGTTCTTCGAATTCTGGTCTGCGGGCTCTCAATCCTTCGACGTTCCAAGAGACGATTATGAGATTGTTCTTTATCGTCGTATCAGCCATTAAATATTCTTAATAATTTGCTGCATCTTCTTTTCAATCTCTTTCTCCAGATTCTGCATCATCGTGCTGAGGAGGTTTTTCGTGAACTTATCCAGTTCCTCAGTGATTCCAGAAATTCCTTTTCTGGTTTCGGCTTTTTTGACGGTTTTTGCCTTTTCCGTCTTTTTCTCTGGTTTCTTCGTCTCTTTGACTGCTTTGGTTGCAGTTTCCTGGGGTTTCTTCACTTCCGAAGAGTTTTGGGATGGCCTCGGTGTATTTTGTGTTGGCCTCGAGCTGGTCTGGTTCGATCTTGGCGATCTCTTGGTCTTTTTAGTGACCAATTTCCATTCGCTACATCCCTTGTAGCTGGCTGGATGTCCTTGCTCTCCGCAGAGAACACAAGAGGCATTTCGCTCCTCGTTCTCCCTGGTAAGCGTACACTCCTTGGAGCTGTGATTACCGGAGCATTTCACGCACCTCCATGGAAAAGTGCACTTACTTTGGGCATGTCCATATCGCCGACAGCGGTAACATTGTCCAGGCCCAATCGTCCTTCTCTTAGGTTCAACAACACAGTTCATGTTGTAGAGCCTTTTCACCTCGAATATATCCTTATTCTGGGTTTTAACCAGCAATAAGGGCATCGGCTGTTTTGTTTTATTTGAGGTCATCCTTATGACCTCAGCATCGACGATCCCTTGATCCTTGAGGTCGTCAAGGATCGTCGGGATATCTGCATCCAGCGGTAGGTATCTCACTACCGCGTATATTTTCTTTTCTTCCTCCCGTTGAAGAGTGTAAAACTCCCTATTTATTTTATGAAGGAAGTCCGTCATCCTTCTATGATCATCGGCGCTTTGTGGGACGATTCTTATACCGTCCTTTACTGTCGTCGCTCTTTGGTATTTAATACCGTTTCGCATTAACGCGTTCGAAATTGAAGTCCATTCGGACGTACCTCTCAGGGTCACAGGGGGGATTTTTTCTTTTCTCTCCACTGGAGTGGTTTTCTCTTGGTCTGGGGTTTCCAAGACTCTTTTCTTGTTTGTATCTACATTTGACGAGGAGCTATCCTTTCTCACTCTTTTGGCGGGTGGGGAAATTTTGGTTTGAGGGGTTTTGACCACCTCCATCTTCTGTTTTTGAACCGGTAAGTTCACTTCTTGGACATTTTTCAAAATAATGTTCTTCTTGAGTGCTTTGGAGTAACTTTCCTTATTTCCCTCCTGCAACTCGAGCCTCTCCCTGAGATTTTTAATCTCAGCAACTAAGCTAGATACGCATCTATCTAACTCATTCACCCTCGCTTTCAAACTTGCGTTCTCCTCTCTCAAAATATCGTGTTCGGACACGACATTAGCGATTTCTGGCGCGTCTTCTTCCATTACGGAATCGCAGTCCGAATGGTCAGACATTTTAGAATCTAATTAATAATTACTTTGCTACTCAAAGAAATTGGAAATAAAATTTTTCAAGACAAAAGAAAAATGGCTAAGTTATATATTTTCTATACTATGAGAAAAATAAATCGACTCACCAGTGATATCCGTGGAACCAGCGATCTTGGAGGTGATCTGGACTCTACACTGAACACACTGAATTTGAACGAATTTCCGCTCTATAACGCATACACTTATAGAACTTACAAAAAACTTCGGAAGTTTCGTAGACGGAATCAAGAATTCCGTAGCTTCGCTAGTGTCAACTTTCACTTCGACTTTCTCTTTTACAACACGAGAGATGACGTATCGCACTGCATCGCTAGTGTACACTTTCACTTCGACTTTCTCTTTTACAACACGAGAGATGACGTATCGCACTGGTATCATTCAACACATCTACCTGCTACAACGTCTCGAGGTGAACTGTCGCGACCCACTAAACCTAACTTGCTTTTTATTGGTTCCGGGCATTTGCCTATAAACCATTTATCCCTTGATCGGTTAATTTCTTCTTGCACATTGTCGTGCTAGGGTTTTCATGTTCGTCCTTTTCGGATATCTCTTCTTAGTATAGTTTTAATAAGGTTCCGTACTCATTTTAATCTCTCCTTAATTGATCTCGCGGTCTCCTTTTGTAAATTCTCATTCTTCCTCTGTCTTCCTCCGGATCGTAGTCCACTAGTCTCCTGAGTTCTTCGTTTGGATGTTAATTCGCTGTTTCGAATAACTTTTCAGCTTTCCTCTTGATAAATTCTGTGATGGTTTCCCACTTCAGATATATCTCGATATATCTTTTTGTTCCTGACAAACCAAGGCGCATCTATGGCATATCGTAGTAGCTTGTTTTCTGTAGCCTGAATTCTTTGTATATGGCTCTTTGCTGCAATGGGAGACCGCGACATCAATTGAGGAGAGATTAAAATGAGAACGGAAACTTATTAAAACTATACTAAGAAGAGATATCCGAAATGGACGAACATGAAAACCCTAGCACTATAATGTGCAAGAAGAAATTAACGGATCAAGGGATAAATGGTTTATAGGCAAATGCCCGGAACCAATGTAAAGCAGGTTAGGTTTAGTGGGTCGCGAACTCAGGAGAGTGAGTAACCCCACAGTGTTCCCTATAAATGGATTCCTCTGGGCGAGAGATAGAGCCCCGTGTTTTCACGGTCGCAGATTCCCCCTGCTTTAAAAAAAAAATCCCATTGACGAATATATTTTCCTAAATTAGGTGTCTCCCAAGATTCGGTTTTGGGGCTAATTCTTTTTATTCTTTTTATTAACGAGCTTCCTCAATACTTATATTGTGGCTTGCATTGTGATTCTTTTTGCCACATACGTGGCTATTAAAGCTCGTAATTTGAACGAAGGATATGTGAATCTCTTACTGAGAGCTTCTCTTTGTGGTGCCGAAGAAAGTTTTGATTGTTAATTTGGATAAAACCAAAATCATCAAATTTCAGATTAGGGATGGTCTTGATTTCCTTGTGAAACTTGAGAACATTTCCTTCTATTTACATATTAAATTGCTTGAATTATGTGCACAAAAATTTGAAAAAACTCAAGACATGTACTGAGTTTCATGGTTATAATACTAGACATAATCAGTGGCGGATTTGACTTAAGGCTATTTCTGCTGAGGAGAACTTTTCACAACTCATTGTTACCATTTCAAATTTTTTTATTATGCAGTATTATAATACTGTTTGCTGTTTGCCCCTGAATGTTTTTGAGAAGATCATCAATTTGGACAAATCGAATTCGCTAGAACTCGAAATTTTCTAACTACAACATCCCGTACAGACGCCGTTGGTCGAAACATCAAAAAATATTACAAATCGAAAAATGTCCACTAATACTGACAGAGATTTGACAGATTTCATCAATATAGGTATCTAGGAAACACACCTTTAAAAATCAGCATCTCATTCTGAAATATTCTGCTTAGTTGTATTTCATCACAACCCCTAAATAGGGGAAATAAAGTTACAGTAAGTCATTAACAAATGCAAGTGGATGACAATTTTCTCAGATCAACGCGAAACAACCTTCATTTCATCATTGTTACACAATTCATAAATACAGCTTTTGCATTCTTCCAATGATTTTAAATATTGTTTCTGAAGTTTGGAACATGAATTACTGTCACCACAATCTCTTTTCCATAAATTCCTTCTAGTAGTCGCAACATAATATTCGATACACAAGGAACCTATTGGACATTCCTCACTTGTGTTGAGGGTGCCTTTTCTGCAGTCACTGTCGGGATGTTCACCCTCGCATTTTCTGCATAAGACCGAAGAAGCTGAAAAAATATAACTGATTAATTTATAATGAAAATACTGAAAGCATGAATTGATTTAATCTCATAAAAATTTGAAGGTATCAGGAGTTAAATGTTTAAAACTTCAGAATGGAAAGAAATATCTGCTAAAAACTTTTGTACTTCAAAAAATGTCACGTATTTAACAGAATTTCAGTCCTCACCTGAGTAATCCAATAATAAAAAGGGGAACCTAAAGATAGCATTTTCGCAATTGATCATTCGGGAGAATTTTCATGCGCAAAAAAATATTAAAAACGAATATTTCATGTGAAAAAATGGTGGGCACATTTCAATCAGATCAACATAATTACATTCTGCTTAGAATAGTGCAGTGGCGGATTTACCATAGAGGCTGAGTAGGCTGCAGCCTAGGGCGGCAGATTTCAGGGGGCGGCAAATTTGGGGACAATTTTGTTTGTACTAATTATAGAAACTGAAATACTTGTATTTCAAAAATATTTTAATATCTATCTACATCTGATTTTCCCTAAATATAAAAAAAACTGAACAAGTAGTGCATCATTACTATTTTCCTGTTTCCCTCTTATTTCGGCCGCATGGGACTATACTGAAACTTCGTGAGGTTGAAAAATTTTGGTGAAACCAGATTCTGAATCGTTGGGATGTGTTTCTTCGGTTCCTACAAAAACACAATTCAAGAAATGTTTGTCCAGAACTTCGTACCTATGGCTCTATGTACAGGATGGGCAAAATTCGTTGTCTACTGAGGGGATCTCGACAACTATAGCAACTAAAAGAAAACGGATAACACATTCTCGAGCTCTTTTTTCATGACTAATTTAAATCTGAAAACAGAACCGGCCTATCATTTCAAAATTTTGAGTTATAAACAAAAATTGGGATTTTGACGATTTCGAAAAGTTCTCATAACTTTTTTGTGTTTGAAGTTACAGATCTGAAAGTTCTAAGTCACTTTTATACGTAGATCCTACTGACAGAATCTTTCTTTTCAATTCGAAAATAATAAGTTCAATGAAAGTTTGCTTTTGAAAAAACGAAAGTTCGCCTAATATTTCGAAATGAAAAGAAATTTTTGGTGGATTCTACATATAAGAGTGCCTGTAGAAGGTTCAAGTTTCAAATCTGTAACTTCAATGACAAAAAAGTTAGGAGAACTTTTCGAAATCGTCAAAATTTCATTTTTTGCTAATAACTGAAAAACCCTGAATTTTCAGAAGAAACTAGAAGAGAACTTATTTGTGAAGAAAAGATCAAGCTATCCAAAATCAATCTTTCATTGTGAAATATGGATATGAAAAAAAAAAAGAAGCGAAACAATGTTTAGGAGTGGGTTTTTCTAGCACTTTCATTAATAGAGGAACAGCACCAAAAATTTCTACCCCGCATAAAATCTGCTTGATTTCATTCTTGTCAGTTTTTCGATTCTCAAGAAAAAAATTAAAAACTGCTTTTCGGGCTGTAACTAAGCAGTGGGGCTCAGAGAAGAAAATTTTACATTAAAGGTCCAGCCTAATTTCTGACGAAGAATCACCCCCTTAATTTTTGAAACTGTTGGACCAGATACCATGTATATATGGTGTGCCATACTTAATGATAATAAATTTCTTCTTTTCATTTGATATAGAATATATCTATTCTATTTCAAACTGTGTGCCCAATAAAAGTGATTTAATTACGTTTATTGAATGTATATGTGTGTGACTAATATCAATTAATATATTCATTACTTCGCCTCTCTAGAAGTCTATGACAAAATTTTATTTCATTCAGAAATAAACATTCTATGTCTTGTGAAATCTCATCTTAATCGTTGCATTGTAAAATTGATCTGGGAACTCGGGAACTGACACATCGATTCCCTAGGTCACAATAATTATGAGTAGTTATTAGTAAAACGGTGTACAAATCTCAATGTTACATATTCACTGACACAAAAATTTCCCCAATATTTTGAACTAAATAATTGTGGTAAGGGCGGCAAAATTTTAATAGCCTTCTGGCGGCAAATATGTAAATCCGCCACTGGAATAGTGTAACATATACAGGGTGTTTCATGAGTCGTTGGCCATAGCCTAATGATGAATGCAGGTCATCCAGGCCTTACAGAAAACTTGCTTGTTTTCTATCCTATGGCAATTAGTTTCCGAGGTACGGGGTGATTCATGAACATTGGTCTAAATTTTCGATAGCCATAATTCTGGACTGCAAGGTCCGATTTCGATCAAATTTTATGGTTTAGTTCACTTCGGAATGCTTTTTCAAACGGCTCATGATATCTATATTTTTTACATCCCTTACAGAAATTTCGTTATTGCCATGAAAAACTGCATAATTCATTTTTCACTTTGCATGGAACACTCGTCACGAGCGAATTAGGGACCGGTCGAATTAATATTTGATGTAATTTTTTCGTAATGCTGTCCTCTTTTTATGCCTTCTGAGAAAATATTTTGCCGATATTCCGAATTATTTTGAATTCTGTTCAATTATTTTCCATTTTAAGCCCTCAGCACCTACTGCTGTTCGTAAACTGAGTGTTCCTAAAAAAGTATGCAAAGTTGAGCTGTGAATTATTTTGAGAGTACATATTGAATTTAGACACAAATGATGTTAACCCTCTTGGAAAATGTAATCCGTAAGTGCATAGCATACATAAGTATTAAAATTTATTCTTCTGAAATACTTGGAACCTATTTATTTCCTTTCTTTTCTGAATCATTTTATTCAAGCAAACTTTTATATTATCAGGCAGTTTTCGTTGTTCTACTGCATTCATTTGCACAGGTAAGTATTATATATTTAGGTTAGATAATCATATAGCGACATTTTTTCTTCTTTTCATTTAGCTCATATGCCTTCAGTACTGAACTTCAGGACTATATTGCTGTTGGTGTACTTCAAATTTTAAATGTCTGCATCTCGTAGGTATACTGTATTAGATATTATTGTTATAAATTCGATTTCATAGCTCTGGATGTAGAAGGTTCTGATCCAATATGTTAAAAACCAACGTTTTCTCTACGGATCACATCATTCTGCTTAAAAATGTACATCTAACCTCTAACCTACCAGTTCAGTTCACTGAAGTGAAATTTCTAATAATGATAGCTATCTACGCCAATGCGCTAGTGTGACGTCATTGGACGCAGCCTAGTATTTCCGATCTCCATTTGCGCCTCCTTTCCTACATCTCTCTTGATTAATATTACAAAAGTGATTGAATAAGAGAGAAGACAGGGTTTCAGGAAGTTTGATATTCTAATACATATCTACAATATATCAGACGGTAGCGGACATATTCAATGTAAGTGAATTTAAATGTATAATGTTTCATCTAAACACATTCCAGATCCTCTGGAGTGCTTATTGTTGGAATTTCTGTTATTTCCGATTGTATTAAATGGCTGTATTTAGCCCAATTTGTATATTCTCTTAGATGAAAATTACATAATCAAAGTGCTGAAAAAAATTAAGAATAGTGCCCCAGGTTCTGATACTATCTCGATATCGTTTGTTAAAATTAGCTGTCCTCATATTCTTCCATTTCTTGTCAACATTTATAACAGCATTATACTCAGTTCTAAGTTCCCCTCTTGTTGGAAATGTGCCCCTGTCACACCTATCCCGAATAGTATCAGTATACTACCTGAATTATCTAAAATTTTAGAGCAAATAATGGAAGTCTAACTTTCCGAATATCTCAAGCTGAATGGGATTCTGCCTGCGACTCAGTCTGGTTTTCGTCCGGGTTATAGTGCAACCAGTGCACTTCTCGATGTGACTGATGACATTTTTCAGTCCATTGATGAATCCAGATGTTCTGTTTTATTTTTGCTGGACTTCAGTAGAGCCTTCGATACTGTACGGCATGATATCTTTTCGGCTATCTCGAAATCTTTTGGAGTGTCAGGTGAAGATCTTAACCTTCTGAGCTCCTATCTTGCTGGACGTTCGCAGTTTGTGAAGTTGGGTGACAGGACCTCATGCGCTAAATCTGTTCAGAGCGGAGTACCCCAGCCTCTTCTTTTCATAGTGTACACCAGCCAATTCACCAAGAGTATCCTTCATGGAAAAGTTCATATGTAAGCTGACGATTTTCAGGTTCTTTTTGATTTCCCCATGAATAATTTTGATATCGCAGCTGTTAGAATAAATGAAAATCTAGATCGGTTGGCACTTAAAGCGGAAAAACATTCTTTGATATTGAATGCAAGGAAATCATTCGCTATAATGTTTGGGTCGAAAAATAATAGAAACTTTGTTGAGAATAATCACAGGGCTGTGATCCGCGGTGATACCATTAATTTCCAGGAGAACGTAAGAGACTTGGGCCTGATTGTGGACAGCTCGTTGAGATTTCTTGAGTGATCGAGTATGCTCTACCAGCATAGATCTTTTTTGCCTATTACTACAAAGAATGTCTTGTGTGAGATTTTGGTCATGTTAATATTTAATTATAGTTCTACTGTCTACAGCTTTTGTCTTGACCAAGAAACATTAGGTCGAATACAGCGTGTTCAAAATAGCTGCATCGGGTTCATATATGGGATTAGGAAATATGAGCAGGTCTCGCATATGCTAAAGGCGCTGTACTGGTTGCCAATTAAAAAATGTTTTGAGTATTATACCTTGTGTACTTATCATAAAATTATAATTGAGAAATGTCCGCCATATCTTTACAACAAACTGAGGTATAGAACTGATATTCATGATTTGAATATAAGGCATAGGAATCTGCTCTCTTGTCCCCAACACAGAACGGCCATCATCCAGAGGAGTTTCAGGTACAATGTGGTAAAATTTTATAACGCAGTGCCAAATGAGTTCAAAACGTTTACGCTCGTAAGATTCAAGAGAGAAATCAGGGCTCTTCTCCTTCAGGCTCTGTATGCATAATATCTCTGATTGTTTTCGAGAGTCAGTTTTTTTCCGTTGTTTCAGAGACACCTTTTTTATGTTTATTTTTTTTTTCTGCTCATTGGAATTGTATTGTTGCTTAACTTTTTTTTGCTCTCTCTTTAGTGCTTATTCCAAATTGTGTCACATAACAAGGGTTAAGTGGTAGAGCACCTACTTGGTGAACTTCCCCTTGAGTTTTAAATTGGGAAAATAAAGACATTATTATTATAATATTAAGTTTTTTCTAGCTTGGACCCCAATAATATTTTATTTCTTAATCCGGGACCGGGATTCTTATCAGGTATCGACTGTATGCATTCAATATTTTATACGTTTTTGTAGAAGCAGAAATAATACTCACAGTCTTTGGACCCAATAGCTTCATTGTTGCATTGTGATCCTTGGCATGTATTGCAGAATTTCAGTGCGGTACCATGATTTCCTACCTGTTGTTGACACCAGTTGCCAGGAGCACACCCTCTACGATATAAAGGCTCACTGCCCGTGTTTATTATATACTCTACATAGCAGTGATCTTCTCCCTGGATGGTACATGTCTTGAGATCAGTCACGGTGCCTTTGCGACAATCAGAAGAATATTGTGTGCTGCTGCAATACTGACATTCCAAAGAATTGACCAATGAGATAAAAATGTTATTGGTGCTCAAAACTATGAATATTAAGGATACGTATATCTTCATGATTGAAAAATTCCTGAGTTGAATCTTGAAGTACCTTATATATATGAATAAAGATAATTTGGAAATAAAAAAATTGGCTTTCATATCTCGAAGAGATAACCATAATTCATTCCATTTAGATAATGCAAATTATACATAATTATGCATGTTTCTTTCAGAATTAGCCTTAATGGAAAGTCTATGTATAAAGTTGCCTCACCTGCATTTGCCGAAAAAGTATTAAATTCTGGATATGGTCAATTGAAAATATTTTCTCACTCGTACACTATTGGATCAAGTCGTTTTTGAACTTGCTATGGGTTTTTTGCTAAATCCGGATCACTAGGAATAAAAGTTGTCATGAAGATACAATTTTGCACCCTCATTCTAGAATAGACTAATTTTTGAGAAGAATATTTTCAGTTTCCAATTCAGGATTCCGTTCGGAACTGTGAACATTCCGCACCGTTTTTATTTATTTTTCAATTCTGAAAAACGATGTCGCACCGTATAAAACATCCTGAATTGGGAGATAACCGAGTTTTTGTTTTTCGGTACCCATAAGCAGAAATTAAGACGTCTTCATCGACGTAAATATTACCGATTTTCGACACATACCGGGGCACATCTAGTTTCCACACCCCCCTTGGTGGGTATAAAAGCAGATGTCTCCCCGCAGGTCAATCAAGGATTCGTCAGGAATAGACAGATTTATAAGGACCTGAAATGGGAAACCATAACGGAATTCATGAACAGAAAAGCAGAGAAATTATTCGAAACAGCGAAAAACCATCCGAATCAAGAACTCAGGAGACTAGTGGACTACGACCCAGAGGAAGACAAAAGGAGAATGCGAATTTACCGAAGAAGACCAAGAGATCAATTAAAAAGAGATTAAAATAACAACAGAAACTTATTGAAAAATTCAATAAAGTGTTAATCCAATAGAGGATAAACACACAAATCCCAGCACGATAGTGTGTGAGAAGAAAACCGACCAAGAGATGAACGGTTTATAGGCAAATGCCCGGAACCAAAATTCAAGAAGCAGTAGGGTTTTTAGTGGGTCTCGAGCTCAGGAGAGTGAGAAACCCCACACTGTTCCCCCTCAGGAGATGAGGGCGGTTCGTCTGTCTTGCAGATTTTCCCCCTGCTACACCAAAGGTCAATCAATTCGATTGAATCCGATAAATGCTGCTAGTGTTGATTACGCGAATTCGAGATTTTACGTTTAAAACCTTTAAGTGGAGCTGTTCGTTGCAATATTAGAATAGTTATTTCGTGTTTTTTCTTGATAGTTTTCTTTTTTGTTCGCATTTTTTTTCTGCTTCGCCGAAGTAGATTTCTTTTCCGGTGCAAGTGCACGCCCACAACCGAACCGTCTTGAGTCCATAGGTAAGACAACACTTCGTATTATCTTGGAATTTCAGCCTCCCATTCTGTATTGAGTGAGAACGAAACATTCCGAGTCATTCGCTTGACAAGAGGAGACGTGCTACAGTGCTCCTAGTGCTATAAAAGAGAAAGCGGACGAGAAAGTCGAAGTGTCACAGTGCCGTAAAAGTGAAAGCGGAGGTTAAAGTGCCCACTAACCAAGCTACGGAATATTTGATTCCGTCTGTGAAGTTTGTGAAGGTTCTATATTTGTTATCGGAATTTTAATTCGTTAAAATTTTCAAAGTTGGTGTTCATCCTAAGTGTCCAGATAATTCTTTTTTCTCGTTGGTACTGCAGAAAACATCAGGTGAGCTTATTTTTTTCGTATCTCTTTTCTGATTTTTCTCATAGCGTATAAAACATTCGGCTTTATACCATAGTTTTATATTAGACTATTCCAGTGAAGATTTCTGAATATTTTATTATTTTCAAATTGTTGATATTTTGAGATTTTTGAGTATAAAACCATGTCGGAAATCTCAGATAATGAGGGTTCCTACATGGAAGCGACCGATGCTGAAGAATTCAGCGAAGGCGAACACGAGGAGCTTGTAAGGCTCAAAGAAGAGAATGGGCAGTTGAAGGCTCAAATAAATAAACTGACTGAAACCGTGTCTCAGTTGGTCGGGGAGATACGCCTCTTGAGAGAGGAAGTTAACAAGAATAAAGCGCCTCAATCCCCTAGTTTTGCTGAAATTGCAAAACAGATTACGGCACAGAAATCCCCCACATTTGCAGAAATTGCAAAGCCGGTAGCGGTCCTCAAAAATTCCTCAAAACAGGAAGTAGCTCCAGAACCGGAAAAGAAGAAAAATTTTGCAACTCAAGTTGCTAAAACCCAGAACGCGCCACTAACTAAACGCGCGCGAAAAGAAAGCTCCTCTTCTGATGAGGAGACTGTCAAGAAGGCAACGGAAGTGCCTAAAAGAGATAAAATTCCACCCATCACGATGATGGGCACCTCAGATTGGGTAGAGATATCTAAAGCTCTCTACACAAAAAGGATAAATTACAACCGTGCAACTACAGTTAAAGACGGTATAAAAATCATCGCGTCAACCGTAGATGATTTTAGAAAAATCACTACATTCTTCGAGCAGCATGGTAAAGAATTTTTTACCTACCAAATGGAGGAGGAGAAGAAGATATATGCCGTTATTAGGCATTTACCAATCGACGCTGATATTGCGTTGATTAAGGACGACCTGATATTCCAGGGAATATCAGACGCTGAGGTGACCAGAATGACATCGAACAAGACAAAGAAACCAATACCTCTCTACCTGGTTAAAACCCAGAAAAAGGAAATCTTCGAAGTGAAGCGACTCTACAACCTCTGTTTTGTGGTTGAACATAAAAAGACGTCTGAAAGTCCAAGCCAGTGCTTTAGGTGCCAAAGGTACGGACATGCACAAAACGAATGCTCCTTCCCGTGGAGATGCGTGAAGTGCTCAGGAAGTCATAGCAGCAATGACTGCACACTCACCAGAAAAGGTGAAGAGAGAAATGCCACATGCGTCGTATGTGGAGAAGAGGGCCATCCAGCTAGCTACAAAGGATGTAGCGAGTTCAAGTTGGTGACCAGAAAGAAAAATTCCCGAAAATCAGTTGAACAGAAAAAGAAGGTAACAAAAACAACAACTTCTGAACAAAAAATTCAGGAAGTAGCGAAGACCCAACCTACAGAGCAGGAAAAGAAGAGGGAAACTCCAAAACCCGTCCAGAAAAAAGAAGGACAGAAAAAACTTACAATGAAACAGGCTGTGAACAGTCAACAGGAGAAGAAAAAGATATCTGAATCAGCCGATGATTTAGATATCTTCACGGAAAAAATTTTCAACAAGATAATGTTGAAAATTGAGAGGGAAATGGAGAAAAAACTCCAAGCATTATTCAGTAAACTGAATTAATGGACCTTACGGATATTAGGAAGAAATCCCTCAAGATAATCTCGTGGAACATAAACGGGATCAACACTCGGAAAGCCGAGATAGAACAAATAATATCAGAAAGACAACCTGATATTATAGCCCTACAGGAAACAAGAATAAACCGGAACAGAAGACTGAATTTCATGAATTATGAAACATATAGATGTGACAGAATTACAAACACCGGAGGAGGAGTAGCAATATTGGTGAGAACAGATCTGAAACACTACTTTAAAAGTAGATCCGACGAAACACAAGGAAAAACAGAAAAAGTGACGATTGTTGCCGAATTAAATCGACAAAGAGTCGAAATAACCTCGGCGTATAAGCCACCACAAAACAATCTATTGGAAGAAGAGATAAACAACATGTTGGAAGGATCAAACCCGTAA
Organism: Coccinella septempunctata; assembly: GCF_907165205.1. Lineage (NCBI taxonomy): Eukaryota > Metazoa > Arthropoda > Insecta > Coleoptera > Coccinellidae > Coccinella > Coccinella septempunctata. The sequence goes on along the minus strand of NC_058189.1, from coordinate 17,465,226 downwards.
CTGTAAATCCCCATTATGGAATAGCATAACAGAGAATAGAAATGGCGAAAAACTCAAGGATTTCGCCGAAAAACAAAATGCCATAGTTATTGGACCAGAGCTACCGACATATCTTGCTTTTGGAAGAGGAATACCAGATGTAATAGATATCGCGATATTGAAAAATATAACTCAAGAATTCTCGATTGAAACTTTGGAAGATGGAACCTCAAACCACAATCCCGTGGAATTGACAATTATAGAAGAACCAAGAGAAAAACTGCTGGAAATAAGAGAATATACCAATTGGACTAAATACAGCCATTTAATACAATCGGAAATAACAGAAATTCCAACAATAAGCACTCCAGACGATCTGGAATGTGCGGTTGATAAACTGGAAGAGATTATATTGAAAGCTTACGAAAAAAGCACTAGAAGAGTGAAGAGACCAGCACCAAGTCATCCGCATGGCGATACGCCTAAAGAAGTAAAGGATCTTATACAAGAAAATCGAAGACTTAGAAGAATATATAGGATGAACAAAAATGATCTAAATAGAAGGAACCTCAACCGACATAGCCAAGTTCTGAAAAATGCCCTGAAAGATCTAAGAACAAGCAGATGGAACAAAAGTGTTCAAGAACTGAATACAATCGATCATTCTGCATGGAGAATGCAAAAAAGCCTACGAGGAGAAAAGACTAAAATTCCACCCCTACACGGAGAAAGGGGAATGGCTTATACCAATACTGATAAGGCAGATGCATTGGCGGACTCGATCGAACGAGAATCGAGAATAAATTACAGGATAGACGACGATAATGAAGATTTGGAAGAACTGGTTGAAGAAAATGATGAAGAAATGGATGAATTACCAGCGACTGCTGAAATAGACAAGCCAACATCGCCAAATGAAATCAGGGAAATAATTAGAAGTTTGAAGAAGAGGAAAGCTCCCGGAAGCGACAAAATAACGAATGTTATGTTAAAGAAATTACCTAGAAAAGGTATAGCCGCTCTAACAAATATCGCGAATGGAATTATGAGGACAGAACACTACCCAGAAAAATGGAAAACAGCAGAAGTCATAGTATTCAATAAACCATTCAAAGAGAAGAAGTTTCCACAAAACTACAGACCGATAAGTCTACTGTCGGCGTTAGGAAAAGTAGTAGAAAGAATTATCGCCACGAGGCTAAATGAGGAAACCGAAAATCTGGAACTAATACCACCAGAACAGTTCGGATTCAGAAGAGAGCATTCAACAGAACAACAATTATTAAGGCTCACAGAGTACATAACAGAGGGATTCCAAAATAAACAAGCTACAGGTCTTATTTTACTAGACGTCGCCAGAGCATTCGACGGAGTATGGCATGAAGGATTAATATATAAGATGAGATGTGCTGGATATTCGATCAAAATATGCAAGTTGATCAGGAATTATCTCAAAAATAGAAGATTTCACGTAAAAGTGGGAGGAGAATGCTCCTCAACAAGAGATATAGAGGCTGGAGTACCCCAAGTATCAGTACTTGGGCCACTTCTGTACAACATATACATCCACGATATTCCGAAAAATCCAAGAACCATGCTAACGTTATATGCTGACGACACAGGCATAGCAACTCGACACCGAAACCCTGAAATAATAGAACGAGTTCTACAAGAGTCGATTGACGAAACAAATGACTGGTGCATAAAGTGGAAAATCAAGCTCAATGGACAAAAGAGCCAAGCTATATTACTACAGAAGAGAAGACTGCGACCCACAACAAAACTGGATGTTGACGGCGAAGAAATCGACTGGAAAAATGAAGCCAAATATTTAGGGATAACGCTTGACAAAGGACTTACCTGGAAAAATCATATCAAACAAGCAATCGACAAAACGAAAGCAGCGATGAATAGACTCTATCCTCTGATAGGAAGAAGAAGCCACATGTCGAAAGAGACAAAATTGAAGATAATCAAAGCCGTTGCTAGGCCTCAACTGACTTATGGATCAGTTGCCTGGGGTTTCGCGGCAAAGAGCCATATCAAAAGAATTCAGGCCACTGAAAACAAGCTGCTACGATGTGCAATAGATGCACCTTGGTTTGTCAGGAATAGACAGATTTATAAGGACCTGAAATGGGAAACCATAACGGAATTCATGAACAGAAAAGCAGAGAAATTATTCGAAACAGCGAAAAACCATCCGAATCAAGAACTCAGGAGACTAGTGGACTACGACCCAGAGGAAGACAAAAGGAGAATGCGAATTTACCGAAGAAGACCAAGAGATCAATTAAAAAGAGATTAAAATAACAACAGAAATCTAATTGAAAATTTCAATAAAGCGTTAATCCAATAGAGGATAAACACATAAATCCCAGCACGATAGTGTGCGAGAAGAAAACCGACCAAGAGATGAACGGTTTATAGGCAAATGCCCGGAACCAAAATTCAAGAAGCAGTAGGGTTTTTAGTGGGTCTCGAGCTCAGGAGAGTGAGAAACCCCACACTGTTCCCCCTCAGGAGGTGAGGGTGGTTCGTCTGTCTTGCAGATTTTCCCCCTGCTACACCAAAAAAAAAAAAAAAAAAAAAGAGTGAGAACTCGACCAAACCAGACGTTCATAGTGCTATAAAAGTGAAAGTGGAAGAGAAAGTCGAAGTGAAAGTGTACACTAGCGAAGCTACGGAATTTTTGATTTCGTCTATGAAACTTCCGAAGTTTTTGTAAGTTCTATATGTGTATATGTTGTAGAGCGGAAATTCGTTCAAATTCAGTATATTCAGTGTCTTGAGTCCAGATCATCTCCAACATCGTTGGTTCCACGGATATCACTGGTGAGTCGATTTATTTTTCTGATAGTATAGAAAATATATAACTTAGCCACATAGCTTACTAGTAACATAGTAGTGAGGATTTCCAATATTCATTATTATTCAGAAATACCTCATATAGTTTAATACGGACAAAAAGCCATGTCTCAGACAATGAGAGCTCCTACATGGAAGCTACGGACACTGAAGACTTCAGCGATGGAGAAGCTGAGGAGCTTATAAGGCTCAAAGAAGAGAATGGGCAGTTGAAGGCTCAAATAAATTAACTAACTGAAACCGTGGCTCAGTTGGTCGGGGAGATACGCCTCTTGAGAGAGGAAGTTAACAGAAATAAAGCGCAAAACAGATTACGGCACAGAAATCCCCCACATTTGCAGAAATTGCAAAGCCGGTAGCGGTCCCCAAAAATTCCTCCAAGTAGGAAGTAGTTCCACAACCGGAAAGGAAGAAAAATTTTGCAACTCAAGTTGCAAAAACCCAGAACGCGCCGCCCACAAAACGCGCGTGTAAAGAAAGTTCATCTTCAGACGAAGAGACCGCAAAGAAAGCAATGGAGTTGCCTTAAAAAGATAAAATTCCACCCATCATGACGATGGGTACAGCCGATTGGGTAGAGATCTCAAAAGCTCTCTACATGAAGAAATTCAGCTACAACAGAGCAACCATCGTAAAAGACGGAATTAGGATCGTAGCTTCGACTGTGGATGACTACAGAAACATGACAAAATATTTGGACCAGATTGGTAAGGAGTAATTCACCTTCCAGATGGAAGAAGAGAAAAAGATCAACGCAGTCATAAGGCATCTCCCAATAGATGCTGACCTAGAGATGATCAAAAATGATCTCAAAGTCCAAGGAATGCACGATGCCGAGGTGTCCAGATTGACATTCAATAAAACCAAAGAACTTATACCCTTATACCTGGTCAAAACTCAGAGAAAGAAGATTTTCGATATAAGACGCCTCTACAATCTCTGCATTGTAGTGGAATCAAAAAGAAGGGCAGAAAATCCAAGCCAATGCTTCAGATGCCAGAGGTACGGACATGCCCAAAACAAGTGCTCCTTCCCATACAGATGCGTTAAATGTTTAGACAATCATTGCACAAAAGATTGCGAGCTTACCAGAAAAGGTGAGGAGAGAAATGCCACATGCGTTCTGTGCGGTGAAGAAGGCCATCCAGCAATCTACAAAGAATGTAGCGAATTCAAATTGGTGACAAGGAAGAGGAAAACAGGCCAGAAATCGGCTCAGCAGAGCACGATTCCTCAAAAAGTCTAGGAGAAAAAGAAGCCCACCCTCTCCAAAGTAGACGACAAGAAAAAAGAAGTACCTAAACCAGTACAGAAGAAGGAGAGAAGAAAATGCCCCAAGCAGAACCTACGATCAACAAAACAAAAGAAAACAGAAAAGTCTCTGAATCCGCCGACGACTTAGACACTTTTACTAACAAAATCATGTTGAAGATTGAAAGAGAGATGGAGAAAAATTTCCAAGGAATGTTCAGTAAACTGAAATAATGGAACATACAACTAGGAAAAATTCCCTCAAAATAGTCTCCTGGAACATAAACGGGGTCAGAACTCGAAATTCCGAGATAAAAGAGTTGGAAATTAGGTTGGTTTAGGATAAATTCTTCTTCAATGAAACGCACTTTGTGAAACAATCTGTATATTGATTCAATCGATTTAACGGAGGTCGATCTATACTCTCAATGAATATCAAACCAGAACTAACTAAAACGGAGAGAAATATCTTATTCCTGAAAGATGTTTAGTATATAGGTCCCAATAGCAAAGTACATAATATGGTTCTCACAGTCGAAAACTGCTGGGGTATGTTATTCAACACTTTTTTTTTTTTTTGGTGTAGCAGGGGGAAAATCTGCAAGACAGACGAACCACCTTCTCCTGAGGGGGAACAGTGTGGGGTTTCTCACTCTCCTGAGATCGAGACCCACTAAAAACCCTCAACTGCTTCTTGAATTTTGGTTCCGGGCATTTGCCTATAAACCGTTCATCTCTTGGTCGGTTTTCTTCTCGCACACTATCGTTCTGGGATTTATGTGTTTATCCTCTATAGGATTAACACTTTATTGAATTTTTCAATAAGTTTGTTTTGTTATTTTAATCTCTTTATAATTGATCTCTTGGTCTCCTTCGGTAAATTCGCATTCTCCTTTTGTCTTCCTCTGGGTCGTAGTCCACTAGTCTCCTGAGTTCTTGATTCGGATGGTTTTTCGCTGTTTCGAATAATTTCTCTGCTTTCCTGTTCAACACTTTGACCGCCAGCACTAATATTGTCGACTAATAAACCAATCGCATTTGACATATTTATTGTGGTCGAGAATTACTCTGATGAATTTATCTCAACACGCCGCCTCAAAATCAAATCTCTTATCTCTTATATAAAAATGCTCAATTACCTATACATATCATTACATATCAGAATGTCTGTGGCAATACAAGTATGGTCCAACATTCATTGCAAGGATGTGGGAAACCCAGAAAAACCACACCAGACCATTGCTATTAGAAATTGTATAGATACATATTATAATACCTTCAGTATTAAATATAGTAATACGTAGTAAATAAACATTGAACACTTCAATTTACTAAACCTAACCCTTCTATGAAATAACAGACATTAGTCTGGTAATGGTTTGATTTAAATAACGGAGAACTGATAACCTCTGCGATTTTATTTAAGTTTAGTAACATATATTCAATATGTTCTGATCTCGTATGGATTGCAGTAGTACCTTCTATTCCCAAAACTAATATAAGCTAGTACAACCATTATTTCTATCTCCGTAATAAGGATGATAGATTTCATAATAATCAAATTAAACCCCTTTTTTATAGTCCTAACGTTCGTCTTATGACTGCCTTTTATAAAGCCATGTATATAACCCTTTTCTGTTGACGAGGCAGCGATTATAGTTTGCATTTTTTTTTTAAATAAATTGTACTTATTATTTCCCAAACATTTGAATACAAATAATTCGACATCTTCGAACATATTTTATAATCTTGAATTAATTGATAAATCTGTAAGAACTTCCAAAGTTCTTCGTTCTTCTTTTATTCAAAAATCTACTTAAAATATATATGTAGATCCATTTTAATTGAACTAAGAGTTTTTTTTTTTACACAGTGCTTCATAATCTTCTTTTGAAAAAACTTATATAATGTAATAATTTTTTTTTCATCAGAATTAATTTTATTTTGTTTTCTATCAACTCTGATTCCTAAAAAAAGCTTTATTGCTTTTGTCATAGAAAATCCATCAATTAGAACTTGTCAATGTTTCATCATTTCGTTATATAACTACTGCAATATATAATCCGGATAAAGTACCCCATAATTATATATTTTGAAATATATTTTGTCTACCTATAAGATATGCATCGTTCAGTATGAATTTCGAAAACCGAAAGCATATTAGATCCTTTTCTAATTTTTGTTTGTTTCAACTCCTACGTATAGCGCTTTACTCAATTGACGAAATTGACCGTCCTCACAATCGATCCCTTACGGAACCTTCCTAAGAATTCCTTGCTCTAATAAGCTATAACTAATCAGCTTTTTGAAGGGAAAGTTTAGACATCTATATATATTATATGATGTATCAATGAATTAAATCGATTGCAAGTGTTACTATGTATCTGACACTTGAAATTCTGAAGACCGATTCAAAGGTTTCAGCATTACCTAATCAACTACTGCTGCTTGAAGCCCCGGGAAACAAATCGCGTTTATATTTTAATGGATTTCTAAAAATTGCATCATTTTTAATTCTTGTTATCCATTTGCAATTAACAATATTTTCATTCTCTTCAATAAAGACCATGATTTATTCATCAACAATAACAATAATGTTATTGCTTTATACCAATGATATCTATTCAACATTTCATTCATTTCCTAGAAATATTAAGGAATGCTATATTATATTAAGCACATGTCTCTTAGTAATTTTCATCATCGACACTCTGGACATTCTTTCTCTTTGTCCTTATTTTGGGTAAATTTAACCCAAATCACTCTTGTGAGATTCATTATAACCCCCACCTTAAATTGCCAATTCATCACAATCATTTTGTTCTCATATACTAACTGTACCTATTTCATTTCACAAATTTTCACGTTCTTTCGCTTTCGACAAAGTGTTGATATCAGATTTACTTACTGGTTTTGATTCACCAGTTTCTTTCTCGATTATTATCGATTCATTCACCTGATTTACCATTATCAGATTTACCTACTGGTTTTGATACAAAATCAAATTCACCAGTTTCATTATCAATTACCTTTGAGTTACCTGATTTATCTTTATCAGATTTATTTACTGGATTTGATACAAAATCAAACTCACTAGTTTCATTCTCAATTATCTTTGAGTTACCTGATTTATCGTTATCAGATTTACCTAGTGGTTTTGATTCAAAATGAAACTCACCAGTTTCATTCTCAATTACCTTCGAGTTACCTGATTTATCGTTATCAGGTTTACCTACTGGTTTTGATACAAAATCAAACACACCAGTTTCTCACTTCGCCGAATATCTGATTTTCAATCTCTATCAGATTTCTACATGAAGCCATTCTATTAACTCAATAAATTTCGTACCTGCGTCTTATTGCATCAAATATATGACTTTCCATGACTGCTGTATATTTTCTTTTGAACTACCTACTGGTTTCAATTCAATAGAGTTCATACCAGTTTGTTATTGCATTAAATTTTGGATTTTAGTTCACTATCAGATTTTTTTTTTTAATCTCATTCTTCAGAGAGGTAGATAACTGATACATATTTTTTTTTAATCAACTTTTGACTAGCAATACTTCAAAGTTTAATAAAATTCAAATTCAATAGAATATTAGAGAGAATCGTCAATGTGAATATGATATTGTAATTTATAATCATCACATCTCTAATTTATATTTGGATACGAAATGAGTCACTCCAACTTATTTTTCAGGGTATTGAAATGATTATAATTATTTCGAATCATAATTTTAAATAAGAAAGACTCTGAAGACTCAATTGAATCCCTTTTTTGTGAAAATAGCTTCTATCAAGATATGCAGTTGTTTAAAGTGCTTTATGAATCTTTATTTATTTTTTTTTTCGTCGAGAATCAGATTCTTCGAAACAGCGAAGTAATGAAATATAAATCAAATTACTCAACAATCAGACTTCAACAACCAATTTAGAAAACAGACATATTCAGGTATTTTGCTATTCCAGCAATCTATAATATTTTCACCATTAAACAGATTGGCTTTCGAACTTCTACAGTAGCATATCATAGTGTGAATAATATGAAGATTAGGTCATGAAAGTTATATATTTCAATTCTTATTCAGATAATTGAAGACTCAATTGAAATATTTTTTTTTTTATGAAGCCTTTACAACATTTCAAAATAAATTGAATACTCAATTCATTTTCAAGCTATATTTCCGATAATGATCATTAACTCCTATTTTTATGCCCTTGAACAGAACTTCTACTTTTTACTTTCACCAATCAAAGAAAATGAATTCAACTTATGTCAGCTTCTCATGAAATAATTTTTTGCTTAGGCAAATACGAAGCTGGTTCCTATATTGAATGATACTCAATCTCAATTTCACTATTTTGGCAACGATGAATGCATTCAAAACATTTAATTCAAATATAGAAGAAAAGTCCCGATTTCGGAAAACTATCAATTACTACTTATGAAATTATAAATTATGGTTCAGGCTCTTCATTTCAAGAATACAAGAATTGAATTCTTCTATTTTTTTTTTTAATCAGTCACATTATATAAATGTAACTGACCGCGAAAAGGAAAATTTAATATTCCTTAAATGTCATCTTTACTGTGTTTTGATTCTTAAGACAAATTCCATATTCTATTTTATATCCATATAGTTCATAAACTACTCGTGAGATATGTTTATACGGATTTTTTATTATTTTTTTTTGTCTACCTGATAAAATGTCTTCAGTGAATGATCTTCTAAGTTGGTTGAGTCTGATTTATATTTCGCTTGAGTACCTAATTCAATTTCAAAATTCAAATCCTTTTCAATTGAATTTTAATTAAGGAATTTCAAATAAAAATTCAATAATAATGCCCTTCAATGATACCTATCATTGAGAAAGTTTTGTAACAGTCACAGACAAATTGATTTTGTCTAGATCCAACGAACTTTCGTTTTACTTATCTGAAAAACCCTACAGGCTGTTGATCAATATGAAAGAGATGATGCCAATTCTCTAGCTCCTTAATTCCCCTTGTGATGGATTGTTGCATCTTGATCCAACTCAGCTACTGACTGAAAAACACTTCGTGGTCTTTCGTAGGACTCATCGCTGATTATCAGCTAACTACGCACATATTGCTTTTCAACCGAGTTCACTTCACTTCACTCACTACCAAATTTTTCATTCTCAATAGAAGAAGGAAACTTCTTATTATTTCACTGATTAACTTTATAAACGAAAGGTATATTCGCAATTAACAGCGGCGAATTTATTTTTAACAGAGCAAGCTGGGCCGATAACCTGTTGGAAATTAGGTTGGTTTAGGATAAATTCTTCTTCAATGAAATGCACTTTGTGAAACAATCTGTATATTGGTTCAATCGATTTAACGGAAGTCGATCTATACTCTCAATGAATATCAAACCAGAACTAACTAAAACGGAGAAAAATATCTTATTCCTAAAAGATGTTTATATACAGTATATAGGTTCCAATAGCAAAGTACATAATATGGTTCTCACAGTCGAAAACTGCTGGGGTATGTTATTCAACACTTTGACCGCCAGCACTAATATTGTCGACTAATAAAACAATCGCATTTGACATATTTATTGTGGTCGAGAATTCTGAATGAGTAAGGGATTTGGTTTTGCTTTACTCTGATGAATTTATCTCAACAGAAATAATATTAGAGAGGAAACCTGATATTATAGCATTACAAGAAACGAGAATAATACGCGATTGAACATCATGAATTATGAGATATATAGGTGTGACAGAATCGCAAACACTGGAGGAGGTGTGGCCTTACTGGTTAGACGAGATCTGAAACACTATTTTTAAGGAAGACCTGACGAGTCACAAATAGAAACAGTAACGATTGTTGCTGAAATAAATCGACAAAGAGTCGAAATCACATCAGCATATAAAAGACCCCCAAATAACTTATTGGAAGAAGAGATCAACAACTTACTAGATGGAGCAAACCCGAAAATCTGCATCGGAGATTTTAATTGCAAATCTCTAGAATGGAACAGCAGGATGGAAAACAGAAATGGCAGAAAACTGAAAGATATCGCTGAAAAACATGAAGCTATCGTTATTGGACCTGAAGAACCAACGTAACTAGCATTCGGAAATGGATTACCAGATATAATTGATATCGCAATTATGAAAAATATCACTAGAGAATTCTCGATAGAGACCTTGTGGGACGGAACCTCTAACAACAACCCCATCGAATTAACCATAGGAGAAGGTCCGAGAAGAGAACTAATGCAAACAAGAGAATACACCGATTGTACTAAATATAGCCATCTGATACAATCGGAGGTAACAGAAATACCAACAATCAACACACCGGAAGACCTAGAAAGAGCAGTTGATAAACTAGAAAAGAATATTCTAGATGCCTACAAAAAGAGCACGAAGAGAATAACGAGACCCACACCGATACATCCACACGGTGATACACCCAGAGAAATCAAAGATCTCATCAGGGAAAATTGGAGACTAAGAAAAACATACAGGCTCAACAAAACAGATGTTGTAGGATTGAATTGAAGTGGACTGTAATATGAATTTTCAAAGATCTTAAAGCCTTCAAATCCTACCTTTTCCGTTGCACTGATCTGGTCTCTCTTGAGTTGTTCTTGGTTGAAGTGGCGCACAAGTCGGATTCTAACCAAAAGGCTTTGATGTTCCGCTTTGCAGAAATTGTAGAAATTCTTGTTGGTTGTGGAGAAATCGTGAAAATTGATGAAAATCGTGTGGAAATTATTGATACATCTTGCTTATGCGTAGATGTCAATTGACTGGTCGGTTTTAATTGCGTTGATTCATGTGTGCGTCGAAGACGTTAAAGACAGATTTGAAGGAACGGGAAAAATACGAAAAATGATTGGTCAATTATGAGTGATATTAATTGAAATGAAATGAAAAATGGAGTTTGTGAACCAAATAACAAATATAAAAAAAAAAAATGCGGTTTGAACAACAGATATAAATAAGAGAAATCTAAACCGACACAGCCAAGTTCTAAAAAATGCCCTGAAGGACATGAGAACAATTAGATGGAACAAAAGAGTTCAAGAACTAAATACTATCGAAAATTCTGCTTGGAAATTGCAAAAATGGCTGAGAAGTGAAAAGACTAAAATACCACCTCTCCTCGGAGAAAGAGGAATGGCATATACGAATATCGATAAAGCAGAAGCACTGGCGGACTCGATCGAAAATAAATTACAGACCTGATGACGATAATGACGAGCTGGAAGATCTTGTAGAGAACAACGGAGAAGAAATGGACGAACCACCAGTAGACGACAAAATAGAAAAACCAACTTCTCCATTTGAAATAAAAGAGATAATCAGAAGCTTGAAAAATAGAAAAGCTCCTGGAAGTGATAAAATAACGAATGCTATGTTGAAGAAATTACCTAGAAAAGGTATTAGCTGCTCTCACAAATATTGCAAACGGTATAATGAGGACTGAACACAATCCGAAAAAGTGGAAAACTGCATAGTGTTCAACAAACCAGGCAAAGATAAAAAATTCTCCCAAAACTACAGGCCGATAAGTTTATTGTCCGCCCTAGGAAAAGTAGTAGAAAGAGTAATCGTTAGGAGGCTGACAGAAGAAACTGAAAATCTGAATCTCATTCCAGCAGAGCAATTCGGATTCAGAAGAGATCACTCAACAGAACAGCAATTACTGCGACTCACATAATACAAACAGAAGGATTTCAAAATAAGCAAGCAACAGGTCTTGTACTACTAGACGTCGCCAGAGCATTCGACAGAGTATGGCATGAAGGATTGATTTACAAAATGAGATATGCTGGATATTCAATCAAACTGTGCAAGTTGATTAGGAATTATTTGATATGGAAGCAGGGGTGCCTCAAGGGTCAGTACTTGGCCGTTACTGTATAACATATATATTCACGATATACCAAAATCTCCAAGGACTATGCTGACACTATATGCCGACGACACGGGAATCGCAATGCGACATTGCAAGCCAGAAATCATAAAAGGAAAATTACAAGAAGATGAAATAAATGACTGGTGTATTAAATGGAAAATAAAGCTCAACGGACAAAAGAGCCAAGCGATATTCCTGCAGAAAAAGAAACTGAGAACTACAACAAATCTAGAGGTAGATAGAAAAGAAATCGAGTGGAAAAACGAAGCGAAATATTTAGGTATCACCCTAGACAAAGGTCTAACTTGGAGAAGCCATATCAAACAAGCCGTTGACAAAACCAAGGCAGCGATGAATATGCTCTACCCGCTGATAGGTAGAAAGAGCCACATGTCAAATGGGACAAAATTGAAAATAATCAAAGCCGTTGCTAGACCGCAACTGACTTATGGATCAAGTGCTTGGGGATTCGCGGCAAAGAGCCACATACAAAGAATTCAGGCAACAGAAATCAAGCTACTACGATGTGCCATAGATGCGCCTTGGTTTGTCTGGAACAAACAGATATATCGAGATTTGAAGTGGGAAACCATCACCGAATTTATGAAGAGGAAAGCTGAAAAGTTATTCGAAACAGCGAAGGAACATCCAAACGAAGAACTCAGGAGACTTGTGGACTACGATCCGGAGGAAGACAGAGGAAGAATGAGAATTTACAAAAGGAGACCGCGAGATCAATTAAGGAGAGATTAAAATGAGTACGGAACCTTATTAAAACTATACTAAGAAGAGATATCCGAAAAGGACGAACATGAAAAACCTAGCACGACAATATGCAAGAAGAAATTAACCGATCAAGGGATAAATGGTTTACAAGCAAATGCCCGGAACCAATGTGAAGCAGGTTAGGTTTAGTGGGTCGCGAACTGTAACAGCTTTTTCTAGGTGTACTCGAGCGCCAGCTATTCTTAAAGGGAAAATAGCAAACCTACCCTGGTACCTACGAGCCGAAGACAAGGTTCCTCGGTGTCTGGGGTGTTAGCGACAACCAGTGGAAGTCAGAATCAACGTACACATATTATATTTGCCGACTCGTACAAGGAAACACAAATTGCACTATTATAAAATTCGTACAGTGAAAGACTCGAGATCAGTGAATTAATAATAATATAATAATAATAATTTATTCACCCAAGCATACAATACAATTCAGAATTTGAGAGAGCTCAGAAAAGTCATCTAAGGCTTGTGTATGAACTCTCTCCAATCAAAGTAGTGAATTAGCAGCATGACTATGAAATTACAAACACAATGCAAATAATATAATTAACCATCAGAAAAGTTCTTGAACGTTTTGTCTCGAGAAACAGTCAAGTAACCAGCTACTTGTTCTACGCTTCAGAGAATGGTAACTTTGTGGGCTTTTCAGATAGGTGGGAACAATATTGTAGATCTGTGGCAATCTATAAAGAGCAGAAGATCTGATCTTCTCCCTGGTAACCCTGAATCCTCTAACCATCACATTTTGTGTCTGCCTTGTGTTATAAGTAGAACACAAGAGATTCAACTCGTGACGTTTTTTGGGGATCGATAATACCAAACTTTTTATGTATAGCTGCCTCGGGTCCATTATTCTCAATTCCTTATACAATTTGTCACTAGAGTACAGCCGAGGTTTCTTGAATAAGATTTTTATAAGTCGCTTCTGTGCTCTCTCCACAGTGTTATAATATTTTTTCCTCAAACCGCCCCAAGCACGAATTCCATACTGTAAAACCGACTGCACCAATGCGAAGTAAACAGTGAAACATAAATCCCTAGGTAGAAAATTCCTGGCCAAACGAATTCTGTAAGTTATTTTTCTCAATCTCTTATGTAATTCCATGCTGTGCACATCCCATCTCAGATGACGATCAATATAAACTCCCAAGTATTTGACAGATCTCACTGCTTTTATTACTATATTGTCGAAGAGGAGCGCTTCAAAGTTCGGCTGTTGTGAACTATTTAATGAAATCGGCAGGAAGTGTGATTTGGATTCTTTGACTGAGAGTAGATTTAGATCAAACCACTTCTTCACAATCTTCAGTTCCGCTTGCGCCAATTCTCCAACCTCCATCCAAGAGTTTTGCTCAAAGAGAATACATGTGTCATCAGCATAAGAAATTATTTTGCCCTTCATATTTAACTTCAGCAGATCATTCATATATATAAGGAACAATAGCGGACCCAAAACAGTTCCTTGGGGAACGCCACAACGAATAACCTCCGGTTCACTCACAACATCATAGATCTTAGTTCTTTGGGTTCTATTATCTAGATAACTCTTAAGCAAGTCAAAAGCACTACCTCCCACTCCAATATGAAACAACTTTTTAAGCAGGATCTCATGATTGACGGTGTCGAACGCCTTCGATAAGTCGACAAACACACAGAGAACTTTCCTATTTCTGTTAATTGCCTTGTAAATATTTTCCATCAAAGCATCCAAGGCATCTGAGGTTGACCTACCTTGTCTAAAACCGAATTGACTCTCAGAAATGATCTTGAATTTATCTAGGTATTTGGTCAATCTGATGAAGATGACCTTTTCAAATATTTTTGCAAAGACAGTAATGACCGACAGATTTAAAGGGCATTATAGGGAATTTACAGGGCAAAACGGACAGAATGAAACAGGATCCTATCTCAAACGTGATACGGGGTTTACGGACGTGTTCGCCAGCCAGAACCTAAGACGCACACTTAACGGACAGGTATTGGACCTCAGCAAGGTAAGGGGATGAAATACGACGACACAGAATTACGACGGCTCACCCTTAGGCGCGTTCGGCACTCCCCGGGTATCCACACCAGCAGAGTGCTTCAGTAACCGTAGGGCTGAATACGATCACGAGCGGGAGAATTCTACGAAGGGTAGCCACCCCAAAGTGCCTTCTGTACCCACTGGGTATCCACACCAGCAGTACGTTATTGACAGTAGGGGTGGAACTCAGACTCTGGTATAGGAAGGGTGTAGACGGATACTGAAGTTCCAATGATATATAAAAAAAACGGAGCGTCGTCTTACCTATCGGTTTGGCCACTTGCACTACCCCCCTTGGGGTTCAATGCAACTATAGCCATACAAGTAAGCCCGTGTATTTTCTTTGCTGCCTGAATAAATCGTTCTTCAGTAACTCGTTTGGGGTATTTGAGGTTGATACTGTTCCTAAGGGTATTTACTGGGGAAAGATTTTTTTTTGGTGTAGCAGGGAGAAAATCTGCAAGACAGACGAACACACCCTCTCCTGAGGGGGAACATTGTGGGGATTCTCACTCTCTTGAGCTCGAGACCAACTAAAAACCCTTAACTTCATAGAAGTCAACGATAGTTGACGAAATATATAGAGATTTAATACAATTTGACTCTCATTGGAATTTTGCTGTTTTCTGAATTCTGAATAACTTGTGCCTGAATAGAGGTTATTTACTAAAATTTCTTGCGGCAATCCAAGTTTTGGGATAAAAATGATCATTTATATTTCCAATATTGCTGGTTTGATTGTTGGTGTAGCAATATCTTGTGGGGATTGAACACGTACTTCTGGTACGAAGAGCATTCACTTTGAAAGGCTGCCCAACAACTCGAGGCCTTCTTTTTTATGTATATTTCTACAGGGTGTCCCAAAACTAGTGAATCAAACGTCACACCACGGTAGAGTAGATCAAATACTATCGAATGACACCAACATTAGTAGCGAAAATGTACCGTTTTCAAAAAAACTTAACCTGAAATTGCCGATTTTCGGTCTATTTTTCTAATCACAGGGCCAATTTGTGATAAAGGACAGCGTTTTTTTACCATATTATCACCCCTAAAGATGCAGGTTTATTCTGAGTAATAAAAATTACATATGTAGAAAAAACATATTTTTACATTTACTTGGGTTTTCGATTAACTACTTGAAATAATTTTAATTAGGTGCGATAAAACAAAAATCTAGGATTAATATGATTTAAAATCGCTATCCTCCGTCACAGACTGACCCTGTGATTGAAAACAAATGTTCGAAAAGTGGCAACTTAACGTATTTTCATAAAATTCGGATAATTTTGGAAACGAGACATTCTCGTTGAACTAATATTTATGTCATTCAATAGCATTTGGTTCACTCTATCGTGGTGTGACGTTTGATTCACTAGTTTTGGGACACCCTGTATATTCTCACTTCTTTCTGCCCTGGATAATTAAAGTTTCTGCGTATTTTTGATCGTCCCGAGAATGAAATTCACGTATTTCCTATCCGAAGAGAAGGAAAAATATATTTTATTCAGAGGTATTTTCGGCGATTGTGGATTGGTTAATTAGTTTGGATCCTCAAATTGTTAATATCTCCAAACGTATATATAGAGAATTTTTTTTGCAGTTCAGTGCGAGACGTCGAAGCGAGTAGACGTGTTGAGTGATTTTTTGATTACACGACGAAGGAATTTGATTAAATACTGATTATTCGGGAGAGTTTTGTGAATGAGTTTTGTTGTGTTGTGTTGTATACACTCCAGATCAAAGATCGTTGGTTGTGCAAATCACATCAGGTGCGACTTTTTCTATATAATAATTGGTGATTTTCGTTCTTTTCTCTCTCATTCATATTTACCAACTTTGTAAAAAACTAAAACGTTTAGCCATGTCGGAGACGTCAGATAATGACATGGACTACATGGAAGCTTCAGAAGAAGTCGATGACTTCAGCGAGAATGAGTCTGAAGGACAGACTACTTTACGGGAGTATAACGAGCAAATGAAAACTCAAATTGCAAACTGAATGAAACAGTCCGCCAATTGTTAATGAACTCCGCCTTGCGAAAGAAGAAATAAGTAAGCTTTCAGCGCCGAAAAATGTAGGGGCATTTGCCGAAATTGCGATTTCGGCAGCGAGAAATAATGTCACTTCTGACATTAAGAGGAATCAATCAACGCTGATTGCTAAACCTCAAAACGCGCCCCCATCTAACGCGCGCGTATAGACATCTCCTCGTCAGACGAGGAAAATACCAAAAAAGCACCTTTAGAGCCTAGAAAATACAAAATCCCACCCATCACGATGATGGGCACCTCAGATTGGGTAGAGATTTCCAAAGCAATCAACACCAAGAAGTACAATTATAGCCGCAGTCTGCTGCATATGCTGGATAGGTAGAAACATTCCGACTCATTCGCTTGACAAGAGAAGACGTGCTACAGTGCTCCTAGTGCTATAAAAGAGAAAGCGGACGAGAAAGTCGAAGTGTCACAGTGCCGTAAAAGTGAAAGCGGAGGTGAAAGTGCCCACTAACCAAGCTACGGAATATTTGATTCCGTCTGTGAAGTTTGTGTAGGTTCTATATTTGTTATCGGAATTTTAATTCGTTAAAATTTTCAAAGTTGGTGTTCATCCTAAGTGTCCAGAGAATTTTTTTTTCTCGTTGGTACTGCAGAAAACATCAGGTGAGCTTATTTTTCGTATCTCTTTTCTGATTTTTCTCATAGCGTATAAAACATTCGGCTTTATACCAAAGTTTTATATTAGACTATTCCAGTGAAGATTTCTGAATATTTCATTATTTTCAAATTGTTTGATATTTTGAGATTTTTGAGTATAAAACCATGTCGGAAACCTCAGATAATGAGGGTTCCTACATGGAAGCGACCGATGCTGAAGAATTCAGCGAAGGCGAACACGAGGAGCTTGTAAGGCTCAAAGAAGAGAATGGGCAGTTGAAGGCTCAAATAAATAAACTGACTGAAACCGTGTCTCAGTTGGTCGGGGAGATACGCCTCTTGAGAGAGGAAGTTAACAAGAATAAAGCGCCTCAATCCCCTAGTCTTGCTGAAATTGCAAAACAGATTACGGCACAGAAATCCCCCACATTTGCAGAAATTGCAAAGCCGGTAGCGGTCCCCAAAAATTCCTCCAAACAGGAAGTAGCTCCAGAACCGGAAAAGAAGAAAAATTTTGCAACTCAAGTTGCTAAAACCCAGAACGCGCCCCCAACTAAACGCGCGCGAAAAGAAAGCTCCTCTTCTGATGAGGAGACTGTCAAGAAGGCAACGGAAGTGCCTAAAAGAGATAAAATTCCACCCATCACGATGATGGGTACCTCAGATTGGGTAGAGATATCTAAAGCTCGCTACACAAAAAGGATAAATTACAACCGTGCAACTACAGTTAAAGACGGTATAAAAATCATCGCGTGGAGGAGGAGAAGAAGATATATGCCGTTATTAGGCATTTACCAATCGACGCTGATATTGCGTTGATTAAGGACGACCTGATATTCCAGGGAATATCAGACGCTGAGGTGTCCAGAATGACATCGACAATGACAAAGAAGCCAATACCTCTCTACCTGGTTAAAACCCAGAAAAAGGAAATCTTCGAAGTGAAGCGACTCTACAACCTCTGTATTGTGGTTGAACATAAAAAGAGGCCTGAAAGTCCAAGTCAGTGCTTTAGGTGCCAAAGGTACGGACATGCACAAAACAAATGCTCCTTCCCGTGGAGATGCGTGAAGTGCTCAGGAAGTCATAGCAGCAATGACTGCACACTCACCAGAAAAGGTGAAGAGAGAAATGCCACATGCGTCTTATGTGGAGAGGGCCATCCAGCTAGCTACAAAGGATGTAGCGAGTTCAAGTTGGTGACCAGAAAAAAAAATTCCCGAAAATCAGTTGAACAGAAAAAGAAGGTAACAAAAACAACAACTTCTGAACAAAAAATTCAGGAAGTAGCGAAGACCCAACCTACAGAGCAGGAAAAGAAGAGGGAAACTCCAAAACCCGTCCAGAAAAAAAGAAGGACAGAAAAAACTTAAAATGAAACAGGCTGTGAACAGTCAACAGGAGAAGAAAAAGATATCTGAATCAGCCGATGATTTAGATATCTTCACAGAAAAAATTTTCAACAAGATAATGTTGAAAATTGAGAGGGAAATGGAGAAAAAACTCCAAGCATTATTCAGTAAACTGAATTAATGGACCTTACGGATATTAGGAAGAAATCCCTCAAGATAATCTCGTGGAACATAAACGGGATCAACACTCGGAAAGCCGAGATAGAACAAATAATATCAGAAAGACAACCTGATATTATAGCCCTACAGGAAACAAGAATAAACCGGAACAGAAGACTGAATTTCATGAATTATGAAACATATAGATGTGACAGAATTACAAACACCGGAGGAGGAGTAGCAATATTGGTGAGAACAGATCTGAAACACTACTTTAAAAGTAGATCCGACGAAACACAAGGAAAAACAGAAAAAGTGACGATTGTTGCCGAATTAAATCGACAAAGAGTCGAAATAACCTCGGCGTATAAGCCACCACAAAACAATCTATTGGAAGAAGAGATAAACAACATATTGGAAGGATCAAACCCGAAAATCTCCATCGGAGATTTCAACTGTAAATCCCCATTATGGAATAGCATAACAGAGAATAGAAATGGCAAAAAACTCTAGGATTTCGCCGAAAAACAAAATGCCATAGTTATTGGACCAGAGCTACCGACATATCTTGCTTTTGGAAGAGGAATACCAGATGTAATAGATATCGCGATATTGAAAAATATAACTCAAGAATGCTCGATTGAAACTTTGGAAGATGGAACCTCAAACCACAATCCCGTGGAATTGACAATTGGAGAAGAACCAAGAGAAAAACTGCTGGAAATAAGAGAATATACCAATTGGACTAAATACAGCCATTTAATACAATCGGAAATAACAGAAATTCCAACAATAAGCACTCCAGACGATCTGGAATGTGCGGTTGATAAACTGGAAGACATTATATTGAAAGCTTACGAAAAAAGCACGAGAAGAGTGAAGAGACCAGCACCAAGTCATCCGCATGGCGATACGCCTAAAGAAGTAAAAGATCTTACACAAGAAAATCGAAGACTTAGAAGAATATATAGGATGAACAAAAATGATCTAAATAGAAGGAACCTCAACCGACATAGCCAAGTTCTGAAAAATGCCCTGAAAGATCTAAGAACAAGCAGATGGAACAAAAGGGTTCAAGAACTGAATACAATCGATCATTCTGCATGGAGAATGCAAAAAAGCCTACGAGGAGAAAAGACTAAAATTCCACCCCTACACGGAGAAAGGGAAATGGCTTATACCAATACTGATAAGGCAGATGCATTGGCGGACTCGATCGAACGAGAATCGAGAATAAATTACAGGATAGACGACGATAATGAAGATTTGGAAGAACTGGTTGAAGAAAATGAAGAAGAAATGGATGAATTACCAGCGACTGCTGAAATAGACAAGCCAACATCGCCAAATGAAATCAGGGAAATAATTAGAAGTTTGAAGAAGAGGAAAGCTCCCGGAAGCGATAAAATAACGAATGTTATGTTAAAGAAATTACCTAGAAAAGGTATAGCCGCTCTAACAAATATCGCGAATGGAATTATGAGGACAGAACACTACCCAGAAAAATGGACAACAGCAGAAGTCATAGTATTCAATAAACCATTCAAAGAGAAGAAGTTTCCACAAAACTACAGACCGATAAGTCTACTGTCGGCGTTAGGAAAAGTGGTAGAAAGAATTATCGCCACGAGGCTAAACGAGGAAACCGAAAATCTGGAACTAATACCACCAGAACAGTTCGGATTCAGAAGAGAGCATTCAACAGAACAACAATTATTAAGGCTCACAGAGTACATAACAGAGGGATTCCAAAATAAACAAGCTACAGGTCTTATTTTACTAGACGCCAGAGCATTCGACAGAGTATGGCATGAAGGATTAATATATAAGATGAGATGTGCTGGATATTCGATCAAAATATGCAAGTTGATCAGGAATTATCTCAAAAATAGAAGATTTTACGTAAAAGTGGGAGGAGAATGCTCCTCAACAAGAGATATAGAGGCTGGAGTACCCCAAGGATCAGTACTTGGGCCACTTCTGTACAACATATACATCCACGATATTCCGAAAAATCCAAGAACTATGCTAACGTTATATGCTGACGATACAGGCATAGCAACTAGACACCGAAACCCTGAAATAATAGAACGAGTTCTACAAGAGTCGATTGACGAAACAAATGACTGGTGCATAAAGTGGAAAATCAAGCTCAATGGACAAAAGAGCCAAGCAATATTACTACAGAAGAGAAGACTGCGACCCACAACAAAACTGGATGTTGACGGCGAAGAAATCGACTGGAAAAATGAAGCCAAATATTTAGGAATAACGCTTGACAAAGGACTTACCTGGAAAAGTCATATCAAACAAGCAATCGACAAAACGAAAGCAGCGATGAATAGACTCTATCCTATGATAGGAAGAAGAAGCCACATGTCGAAAGAGACAAAATTGAAGATAATCAAAGCCGTTGCTAGGCCTCAACTGACTTATGGATCAGTTGCCTGGGGTTTCGCGGCAAAGAGCCATATCAAAAGAATTCAGGCCACTGAAAACAAGCTGCTACGATGTGCAATAGATGCACCTTGGTTTGTCAGGAATAGACAGATTCATAAGGACCTGAAATGGGAAACCATAACGGAATTCATGAACAGAAAAGCAGAGAAATTATTCGAAACAGCGAAAAACCATCCGAATCAAGAACTCAGGAGACTAGTGGACTAGGGATGGGCTAAAAATATCGATATATCGAAATATCGATATTTTTTAAAAAAATAATCGATAAATATCGTCGATATTTTGAATTCCGATACTATCGACTATCGATATTAATTTCGAAATATCAAATTTCGATATTTTTCCATGTGTCGCACATCGTTGATCTGATATGTTTAGTGTGTAGTATAGCGACCACGACAATGAGTGGTGTATTGGGTTAACTTAAGTTCAATCCTTCGTATCTACGCATTGAACTCTATGGGTTTCCATAGAGTTCCCATATGGGTTCCCATAGAGTTCAATATATCTACGGTACGGGTAGATCATTGTTACGCTTTGTGACAGTAGTTCTAAACGAAAAGAAAAGGAGTGCACGTGCAATTTGCACTTAAAATAGTAATTGATATCAGTTTTGTATTTTAAATAATAAAAATATTCATAACACTTCCGAATCTGTGCTTCATTCCGAATATTTCAATAAAGCTCATGGGTAACCACAAATTTGGTATACCTATATCGTTAAACCGATATATTCAAATAATAAAAATATTGACAACACTTCCAAATCTGTGTTTCATCCCGAATATTCTAATATATCGAAATATCGATATTTTTTCACGATATATATCGATACTGTCGAGAAATATCGATACAATATATATCGATATTTTTTTCACGTTTGCCCATCCCTATAGTGGACTACGACCCAGAGGAGGACAAAAGGAGAATGCGAATTTACCGAAGGAGACCAAGAGATCAATTAAAAAGAGATTAAAATAACAAAAGAAACTTATTGAAAAATTCAATAAAGTGTTAATCCAATAGAGGATAAACACACAAATCCCAGCACGATAGTGTGCGAGAAGAAAACCGACCAAGAGATGAACGGTTTATAGGCAAATGCCCGGAATCAAAATTCAAGAAGCAGTAGGGTTTTTAGTGGGTCGAGAATAAATAACAGGATAGACGACGATAATGAAGATTTGGAAGAACTGGTTGAAGAAAATGATGAAGAAATGGATGAATTACCAGCGGCTGCTGAAATAGACAAGCCAACATCGCCAAATGAAATCAGGGAAATAATTAGAAGAGGAAAGCCCCCGAAGCGATAAAATAACGAATGTTATGTTAAAGAAATTACCTAGAAAAGGTATAGCTGCTCTAACAATTATCGCGAATGGAATCATGAGGACAGAACACTACCCAGAAAAATGGAAAACAGCGGAAGTCATAGTATTCAATAAACCATTCAAAGAGAAGAAGTTGCCACAAAACTACAGACCGATAAGTCTACTGTCGGCGTTAGGAAAAGTAGTAGAAAAGATTATCGCCACGAGGCTAAATGAGGAAACCGAAAATCTGAAACTGATACCACCAGAACAGTTCGGATTCAGAAGAGGGCATTCAACAGAGCAACAATTATTAAGGCTCACAGAGTACATTAGAGAGGGAATCCAAAATAAACAAGCCACAGGTCTTGTTTTACTAGACGTCGCCAGAGCTTTCGACAGAGTATGGCATGAAGGATTAATATATAAGATGAGAAGTGCTAGATATTCGATCAAAATATGCAAGTTGATCCGGAATTATCTCAAAAATAGAAGATTTTACGTGAAAGTGGAAGGAGAATGCTCCACAACAAGAGATTTAGAGGCTAGAGTACCCCGAGGGTCAGTGCTTGGGCCACTTCTGTACAACATATACATTCACGATATTCCGAAGAATCCAAGAACCATGCTAACGTTATATGCTGACGACACAGGCATAGCAACTCGACACCGAAACCCTGAAATAATAGAACGAGTTCTACAAGAGTGGATTGACGAAACAAATGACTGGTGCATAAAGTGGAAAATCAAGCTCAATGGACAAAAGAGCCAAGCAATATTATTACAGAAGAGAAGACTGCGACCCACAACGAATCTAGAAGTTGACGGCGAAGAAATCGACTGGAAAAATGAAGCCAAATATTTATTTTAGGAATAACGCTTGACAAAGGACTTACTTGGAAAGGTCATATCAAACAAGCAGCGATGAATAGACTCTACCCTTTAATAGGAAGAAGAAGCAACATGTAGAAAGAGACAAAATTGATGATAATCAAAGCCGTTGCTAGGCCTCAACTGACTTATGGATCAGTTTCCTGGGGCTTCGCGGCAAAGAGCCACATCAAAAGAATTCAGGCCACTGAAAACAAGCTGCTACGATGTGTAATATATGCACCTTGGTTTGTCAGGAATAGACAGATTTATAGGGACCTAGAATGGGAAACCATAACGGAATTCATGAACAGAAAAGCAGAGAAATTATTCGAAACATCGAAAAACCATCCGAATCAAGAACTCAGGAGACTAGTGGACTACGACCAAGAGCAAGACAAAAGGAGAATGCTAATTTACCGAAGGAGACCAAGAGATAAATTAAAAAGAGATTAAAATAACAAGAGAAACTTATAGAAAAATTCAATAAAGTGTTAATGCAATAGAGGATAAACACTTAAATCCCAGCACGATAGTGTGCGAGAAGAAAACCGACTAAGAGATGAACGGTTTATAGGCAAATGCCCGAAACCAAAATTCAAGAAGCAGTTAAGGGTTTTTAGTGGGTCTCGAGCTCACAAGAGTGAGAAACCCCACACTTGTTTCCCCTCAGGAGAGGGTGGTTCGTCTGATTTGCAGTTTTTCCCCATGCTACACCAAAAAAATTTTAGCCGCGCAACCGTAGTTAAAGACTGTATTAGAATCATCGCGTCAACCGTAGATGATTATAGAAAAATACCAAATTTTTCGAACAGCATGGTAAAAAAATTTTTACCTACCAAATGGAGGAAGAGAAGAAGATATATGCCGTCATCAGGTATTTACCAATCGACGCTGATCTTGCGTTGATTAAGGACGACCTGATATTCCAGGGAATATAAGACGCTGAGGTGTCCAGAATGACATCGAATAAGACGAAGATGCCCATACCTCTCTACCTGGTTAAAACCCAGAAAAAGGAAATCTTCGAAGTGAAGCGACTCTACAACCTCTGTTTTGTGGTTGAACATAAAAAGACGTCTGAAAGTCCAAGCCAGTGCTTTAGGTGCCAAAGGTACGGGCATGCACAAAACAAATGCTCCTTCCCGTGGAGATGCGTGATGTTCTCAGGAAGCCATAGCAGCAATGAATGCACACTCACCACAAAAGGTGAAGAGAGAAATGCCACATGCGTCCTCATTATATGAGGACAGAATCAAAAGATCTGATTGCAAAATAAAATCCATGTGGACTATATGTCGTGAAATAACAGGAAAGAATTTAACTTAACTCAAGAAAATATTGTTTGTGAAGATCCTTTAAAGTTATCGAATGACTTTAATGAACATTTGATAAGTTATAAAAAATATTCATATGAGTCAAAAATCTATTCCCTTTGTAAATAATATCAGAGAAAATGACTTATCTATGTTCCTCAAACCTGTGAGCATTGATGAATTGATTGAATTATCTAACCAGCTGAAAAACAAACACTGTAGTGTGTACAATGACATACCGTCATGTAAAAGTCTTGTAAAATTGTCAATCAGTTCACTTGCCGCTGTACTCTCCCATATAATAAATAACTCAATAAATTATTCAATTTTTCCAACGCAACTAAAGCATGCTTTGATCAAACCAGTATTCAAGAAGGGTAACTTAAATGACCTCAACAACTATAGACCTATTTGTCTTTTACCAGCGTTCTCAAGAATTTTTGAATTAGTCATGAGTTCTAGAATACTCAGTTTCATGAATCAAGACAACCTTTTTTATGAATTTCAACATGGATACTTGAGAGGCAGATCAACCAATACAGCAATATATCAGTTCATCAATGTAATTTTAAACAACTTGGAGAATAAGAACATGTCACTTGGTCTTTTTATAGATCTGAGTAAAGCATATGACTGTGTAGATCATGATATACTTTTGTTCAAACTTGAAAAGTATGGTATAAGAGGTAATGCTAATGCTTGGATTCGATCATTTCTTTCGGGAAGACAGCAACTGGTTATTGTTGAAAATAATGTAAAATCTGATATATGTAACAGTGATGTAGGTATTGGACAAGGAACCATAGTGGGGCCATTACTTTTTATAATATATATAAATGACCTTTTAAATGATGATTCAATCACAAATTTTGTTGATGACACCAATATATTGATTTCTGGACCCAATTTAACGGATATTATTGAAAAAACAGAAAGTTGCTTTGTGAACACCAACAATTGGTTTACCATGAATAAGCTAACAATAAATGAATCAAAAACTAGTTTAATACTTTTCGTACTAAGCAATGTCAAATATCTGCAACATTAATCTTGGAAATAACAACATAAAACCTGTCACAAGCACTAAATTATTGGGTGTTACTATAGATGAATTTCTTAATTGGGACCCACACATTGAAAAGGTCTGTTTGAAATTATCTAGCATTGGTTATGGAATCAGGATCGTAGCTCAATACATGAATGTTAATACATTAAAATTTTATACCATGCAAATTTTGAATCTGTTCTCAGATTTGGTATTATTTTTTGGGGTAGCAATGCAAGTGTGGAATCAGTATTTGTTGTGCAAAAACGTAATGCGAACCATGTGCAAAATGAAGTTCAGGGACTCTTGTAGAGGCAAATTCAAGCTTATGAATATAATGACTGTATATGCCTTGTACATTTATGAATGTCTTTTGTTTGTATTCAAGAATAGAGATAAGTTCCAAAACGATGTCAATCATAGCTATTCCACGAGAAACAGAGATCTTTTCTATCCATATCATAGGTTAACTCTGAGTGAAAAGGGACCATACTATATGTGTATCCGAGTTTTTAATAAATTGCCGCATCACATTGAGTGTGTAGAAGGTGTATTTAAGTTTAAGAATTTAATTAAGAGAATTTTGATAGAACTGGAACCCTATAGTCTTGAAGATTATTTTTGTTCTGACAATTTGTACTGAATTGTAAGTACTGATTTTTGACGTCATTTCATCTTTTATGTAATGTTTTATATAAAACTTGAAATAAAGAAGATTTATCTATCTATCTATCTATGTGGAGAAGAGGGCCATCCAGCTAGCTACAAAGGATATAGCGAGTTCAAGCTGGTGACCAGAAAGAAGAATTCCCGAAAACCAGCTGAACAGAAGAAGCCGGTAACAAAAACAACAATTACTGTTCAAAAAATTCAGGAAGTAGCGAAGGCCAAAACTACAGAACAGCAAAAGAAGAAGGAGACTCCAAAACCGGTTCAGAAAAAAGAAGAACAAAAGAAGCTTACAATGAAACAGTCTGTGAACAGTCAACAGGAGAAGAAAAAGTTATCTGAATCAGCCGATGATTTAGATATCTTCACGAAAAAACTTTTCAACAAGATAATGTTGAAAATTGAGAAGGAAATGGAGAAAAAACTCCAAGCATTATTCAGTTAACTGAAATAATGGACCTAACGGATATTAGGAAGAAATCCCTCAAGATAATCTCGTGGAACATAAACGGGATCAACACTCGGAAAGCCGAGATGGAAGAAATAATATCAGAGAGACAATCTGATATTATAGCCCTACAGGAAACAAAAATAAACCGACGACTGAATTTCATGAATTATGAAACGTATAGATGTGACAGAATTACAAACACCGGAGGAGTAGCAATATTGGTGAGAACAGATCTGAAACACTACTTCAAAAGTAGATCAGACGAAACACAAGGAAACATTTTTTTTTTCAGTCTCGAGTGAGATCTTGACAAAAGCAGACCTATTCAAAGCGCTGTAAAAGTGAAAGTTGAAGAGAAAGTCGAAGTGAAAGTGCCCACTATCAACTCTACGGAATATTTGATTCCTTCTGTGAAGTTTGTGTAGGTTCTATATGTGTTATCGGAATTCTAATTCGTTGAAATTTTCGAAGTTGGTGTTCATCCGCCGAGTCCAGGTCTTGATCGTTGGTTCTGCAGAAAACATCAGGTGAGCTTATTTTTCGAATTTTTTTCCTGATTTTTCCCATAGCGTGGAAAATTTTAAATGAGTCGTTTTGTTTTTATGCATGAAATATATTTTTCTTCTTTGTCTTGAAAAATTTCATTTCAAATTGCTTTGAATAGTATAGTAATTGTAAATTAGATTTTAAAATGTCTTACCATTCGGACTGCGATTCCGTAATGGAAGAAGATGCTTTAGAAATCGCTAATGTCGTGTCCGAATACGATATTTCGAGAGAGGAGAACGCAAGTTTGAGAGCGAGGGTGAATGAGCTAGATAGATGCGTATCTGTCTTAGTGGCTGAGATTGAAAATCTCAGGGAGAGGTTCGAATTGCAGGAGGGAAATAAGGAAAGTCCTTACTCCAAAGCACTCAAACAGAACATTGTTTCGAAAAATATCCAAGAAGTGACCTTACCGGTTCAAAAACAGAAGATGGAGGTGGCCAAAACCACTCAAAACAAAATTTACCCACCCGCCAAAAGAGTGAGAAAAGATAGCTCCTCGTCCAATGAAGACTCGACAAAAAAAGAGTCTTCTAAACCCCAGCCCCACAGAAAACCACTCCAGTGGAGGAGAGAAAAGAAAAAAATCCCCCCAGTCACCCTGAGAGGTACGAGAATGGACGTCAATTTCATACGCGTTAATGCGAAACGGCATTAATTATAACAGAGCGACAACTGTGAAGGACGAAATTAGGATCATCCCACAAACCCCATAAGATCACCGAAGGATGACTGAATTCCTCCAAAAAATCAACAGAGAGTTTTACACTCTCAACCAGAGGAGGAGAAGAAAATTTACCCGGTAGTGAGATATCTATTGATCCTTGAGGACCTCAAGGAATAGATGATGCCTAGGTCATAAGCATGACCTCGAACATTACTAAGAAGCCAATGCCCTTACTACTGGTGAAAACCCAGAATGAGGGCATCTTCGAAATCAAGAGGCTGTACAACATGAATTGTGTTGTCGAACCAAAAAGAAGGACAACCGAGCCTGGACAGTGCTATCGTGGTCAACGGTATGGACATGCCCAGAGCAAATGCACATTTCCATAGAGGTGCGTAAAATGCTCCATTAATCACAGCTTCAAGGAGTGTACGCTTACCAGGGAGAATGACGAACGTAATGCTTCTTGCGTCCTTTGTGGAAAACAAGGTCATCCAGTCAGCTACAAGGAAAGTAGCGAATCGGAATTGGTCACAAAAAAGAGCAAGAGATCGCCAAGATCGAACCAAACCAGTTCGAGGCCAACACAAAATACTCCGAAGCCAGCCCAAAACTCTTCGGAAGTGAAGAAACCCCAGCAAACTGTAACCAAAGCAGTCAAAGAGACGAAGAAACCAGAGAAAAAGACGGAAAAGGCAAAAACCGTCGAAAAAGCCGAAACCAGGAAAGGAATTTCTGGAATCACTGAGGAACTGGATAAGTTCACGAAAAACCTCCTCACCACGATGAAGCAGAATCTGGAGAAAGAGATTGAGAAGAAGATGCAGCAAATTATTAAGAATATTTAATGGCTGATACGACGATAAAGAACAATCTCATAATCGTCTCTTGGAACGTCGAAGGATTGAGAGCCCGCAGACCCGAATTCGAAGAACTGATTGAAGAGAAGAGACCGGATGTCATAGCTCTCCAAGACTTAACCCCAACGTTCGGATAGCATTTCCCAATTACGATATCTACAGAAATGATAGACCTAACAGCACAGGTGGCGTTTCTATACTGGCTAGAAGGAATATGGATCACCATTTCGACCAAATATTCAATGGTCAAGAAGTAGAAGCAATATCGATTATTGTGAATACCAATCGAGGACAAGTGAAGATTATTTCGACTTATAAATCACCGGATAAGGACATGCTGGAAGAGGATCTGAAAATGCTACTAGAAGGAAGATACCCGAAAATCATAATTGGTGCTCTTAACTGCAAATCGCAGGAATGGAACAGTAGGGTGGAAAATACCAACGGGAGAAGACTGAAGATTTATGCTGAAAAACTTGCAAAAATGCATTTGTGATAGGACCTGATATACCGCCCTACATACCAAGAGTAAATAGACTACACGATGTTCTGGACATTATCGTAATGAAAGACATCACTGAAGAAATCAGCATTGATACAATAGAAGACGGAATTTCAGACCACAATCCCATAGATTTCATAGTAGGACATGGCCCAAGAAACGAAGAAGAGACACAAACCAAGGACCGCACAGACTGAGAGAAATATAAGAATTAACTTCAGGAGAAACTCACGGAAATTCCCCAAATAACCACCCGGGATGAATAAGATGAAGCAGTTGAAAAATTGGAAAATCAAATAAAAGAATCCTATGAAGAAAGCACCAGGAGAATAAGGAAACCAATTCCGAAACATTCACATGGAGATACGCCAAGGGATATAAAGGAATTTATAAAAAAGAACAGAAGACTCAGAAAAATCTACAGAACAACAAAAAGAGAAGAAGACAAGAAGAAACTGAATAAGCATAGTCAGATATTGAAAAATGCTTTAACAGAACTGCGTAATAACAGATGGCACCAGAGATTGAGGGAACTGAATACAATAGATCACTCTGCTTGGAAAATGCAAAAACGCTTACGACGGGAACGGACAGTTATACCTCCACTGCATGGAGCAAACGGAATGGTATATACGAGACTTGAAAAAGCCGAAGCACTTGCCGACTCAATTGAGAGAGAAGCCAGAATAAACTCAGAAATGATGATGACAATGAAGATCTAGAAGAAGAAGTGGAGGCAAACGCATAGGCGGAAATGAACATTTTTTGTGGGGGGGGGGGGCACCCCCTAGGAAGGTCTGAAGTAATAGCACCCGAGGTAAAGATGTTGGGTGGAGAAGAAGTCCGAAAATTCTAGAAATGGCTAAAAACAACGAAAAAGCTCCAGAATTGCTGTTTTTCACCGCTGTTCTCCAATTTCGCTTTTTTTTCTGGGGAGGGCACCGTGGACATCTGGCAGGGGCACGGCCCCCCCTGGACCCCCCTATTTCCGCCTATGGGCAAACGAAGAACTGATGATGGAACCACCGGAAACCGAAATCATTCCAAAACTGGCTTCACCAACAGAAATCAAAGAGATCATAATGAAACTGAAAAACCGGAAAGCACCGGGAGAAGATAGGATAACGAATTATATGTTGAAGAAATTGCCTAGAAAAGGAATAGCAGCCTTGACGAATATAACAAACGGAGTGATGAGGACCGAATACTACCCAAAGAGATGGAAAACTGCACAAATGATAGTTTTCAACGAGCCTGGAAAGGAACGGAAATTTCCTCAAAATTATAGACCAATCAGCCTACTATCAGTACTAGGAATAATCGTCGAGAGGGTTATCGGTAAAAGGCTGAATGAGGAAACAGAAATGTTGAAGATAATTCCTCCCGAACAATTTGGATTTCGACGAAAACATTCGACTGAATTCCAATTGCTACAGCTCATAGAATACGTCACCGAAGGAATGCAGACCAAACAGGCCACAGGATTAGTTCTGATGGATATCGAGAGAGCTTTTGATAGAGTATGGCACGAAGGCCTAATCTACAAGATGAAAAAAGCAGGATATTCGACCAAGCTATGCAAGATTATAAGGAACTATCTGAGGAATAGAAACTGTTATGTGAAGATTGATGGAGCAACCTTTCAAACCAGACAATTGGAAGCGGGAGTGCCTCAAGGATCTGCTTTACGTAATATACGCTCATGATATCCCGAAGAATGTTAAAAATATGCTCACCTTGTACGCAGATGACACAGGAATAGCGTTCAGACATCGACGGCCAGAGATCATACACCAGAGATTGGAGGAACCCATAGATGAATTACTCAAATGGTGCATCAAATGGAAAATCCAAATCAATGGAAGAAAGACTCAAGCAATATTACTGCAAAAGAGAAGATTGAGGATGGAAGAAAACCTTGAAGTTGATGGAGAAGAGGTTGAATGGAAAAATGAAGCAACATACCTAGGAGTGAAGCTTGACAGAGGACTGACATGGAAAAACCACATCAAATGTGCAGTTGATAAAACAAAAGCCGCAATGAGTAGACTTTATCCATTCATAGGCAGAAGAAGTCATATGAATAAGAACATCAAGTTGACGATGATTAAAACTATCGCGCGACCACAACTCACATATGGATCGGCGGCATGGGGCTTCGCAGCCAAGACCCACATCAAGAGAAAACAGGCCACTGAGAATAAACTCCTTAGAATGGCGATGGATGTACCCTGGTTTGTAAGGAACAAACAAATCTACAAGGACTTGGAATGGGAACCAGTTACAGAATTTATGAAGAGGAAAGCGGAAAGGATATTCGACAAAGCCAAACAACATCCAAATGAGGAACTACGAAGATTAGTCGACTATGATACAACAGAAGAAGCTAGAAGGTCAAGATCCTACCACCGAAGACCGAGAGATCAGTTAAGGATTTCAAGTAACCAAAGAAGAGCTTTACCTATAAAAGCTATTGATATTAACCATGATTTTACTTTTTAGAAGCCCTTAAGAAGCATTAAACAAATGCGATTGCTCGGCGAGGAATAAAGAGAAAAAAACACCATATTCTCCTTAATTGAGTCAATAACCTTTAGGATGTTCTAATCATGTAACATGAGAAAAGTGAAAAAGGTTTATAACATAAATGAGCTTATATTCTCAAACGAGCTTGTTCGTAGTAATTTAAAACTTGCGACTTAAAGTGTCTTTTCAGAGCAAATATTGTACTTGGGAAGATGTCGACCTGGCAATTATTCGCTAGCCGTTGTGATCTGATTAAAGGGCTGTTAAGACTATAATTAGTTTGTGCGAAGCTTCTGTGAAACACTTCTCGAAATCTCAAAAGGGCAGGCCTGCAATTAAGACCTATTCTGCTTAAGAGATACTTACAATCGGTGAAGTTATTAATCAGTTTGAAAATAAGCATAATGTCGAAGTTTTTTCTTCTCAATTCTAATGCTTTAAGACCGATCTGTTCCTGATTATAATTTTCAGATGTCAACGGTAGTCTCAATTTGAAAGTTACCCACTTAAAAAATTTTCTTTGAACTCGTTCAATACTTTGTTTATGGAAGTTATATGATGGGGACCATACTACGGATGCATACTCCAATATACTTCTAACATTTGCACAATATAGGTACTGTTTTTATTGCCTCTATGTTATTAAAATGTCTCATCGATCTCTTGATGAAACCCAGCATCTTGTAAGCCCCCTTAGTTACATACTGTACGTCTGCTATAAAATTCAGTTTGTGATTGAAATAAACACTAAGTCCCTAACGATGCTTTCGCCTTTCAATATTTGGTGATTCAGATGATATTCGAATACATATTGTGATCTTTGTCTTCCAAACCTCATTACTATACTTCATTCAAATTTATTTTAGCAGTCGGTGGGCCATGAAATAATTTTCTCAAGTTCTGTAACTAGAAGGAAGTAAGGTTGGCACTCATGAAATGTCGTTAATGTCATAACGCCGTTGCCACAACTGATATCAATTTTTATTACGAAAATGCCGAAAGTGATTGAAAAAAGAGACAGGGTTTCTGGAAGTGCTATTTAGAATTCAGGTCCGCTCATTCAAATAGTTATACACTGATATTCTAAAATCCACAATACGTCAGAATTTATATAATGTTTCATCTGAATCTAAACGACTTATATTTCAGCTGGATATTTCCACAATCAGAAAGATTGCGGATAAGAGGATGACAAAGAATTTCCTTCTATTGGGAGACCTAAAAAAATGGTGGCATTTGAGAATTATGTTTGAGTGAATTAATGCGAAAAGTTTACTACAGGATTTTCGATAAATGTCATCGGAGAATAAGTTCCCTAAAATGGATTTTTCTATTTTTCATTTGACTTGTCCTATATAATGTAAATGTTTTGAGGTACTAATAAATACCTAATTATTATTATTATTACATCAACGTATTAAGATGAATAGCCACAAATACGCGCAAGTTGCCCTGTTACTTGTTTATTCATGTGAAATTTTTGTTCAAAGGTGAAGTTCATCTTAACTTGAAACTTCCTTCAATTCCTTTTACTTATATTGATGCAAGATGATTTTTGTTGAAGAATTTAACATTCTTCATATGCATCATATGCATTTTATCTTCGGGTTAATATTTTTGAAATCTACAAATGATGTAAGCCAAAGAAGATAACGAACATTAACTCTCCTCAAGCTAGGGCATATTATGATATTATACTGATCTCTTGTATTTTCGATGCAAATGACTGGATTCGGTATGACTTCAATCAGTTTGTAAGAACTTCAATTATGTTCGTCACAAATTTTCCGAAGAGATTCGACATTGTGATAAAATACGTATGGTTAAGATGATTTTTTCCAATTAAAATAACAGAGAAAATAGCTGCATGAAAGGATCTGGAAGATTTGAGTTGTATATAGCTCCTGAACAGGTTGATTTGCGAAACGATTTTATTTATTTAATTATTTGTACTGGTATTTAAAGATGGAACAATTTAAAGGAGTTTTCAAAAACAAGAACTTTTCTGGGACAATTTGAATTATTTTGTGATTCACAAGTGATGAATGATTATTATCGAGATTATTATCATCGTCGGAAGAGTAATCTTACAATCTTGCAAAATATATCAACGGCAGAGATAGATTATCGAAATATGTTGAAATCCTCGATGATATGACTTTAAACTTTATAAAGTTATTTCTTGAATAATTATAATAACCTTCCATATACCATTCGATTATTCCAACCAAAATACAATGATCTCTTATACCTAGTCCCAAATACACTAATAATATTAACCACGCAGCGTGGATTCTTTTGAGGTTATATGTATGTTTCTGGACATTATACTATACATTTAATTCATGTACCTAATACTTACTTATCAATTGTATTTGGTTACTATGAAGAGATCGATCCTAAATTCACAATCAAAACCAACACAGAAGTAGTTAATATTATCAAGGGCGGCTCGTCAGAGGAGGCAAGGGAGGCTAAGCCTCCTCATAAAGCTTAGAGCTAAAATACATTCACTTCGCGCATGTCCTCATTTTCAGAAAGTAATTTCTATATAAATTTTCCGAACACCTGAACTAGATATTCAGATAAAAATTAGTTCATTTTCCGGTCCTCCGCTCATAAAAATCCAGCATAACAATCATACAATCCACCGGCTGCGTACGCGTCCGCAGCGTCGAATGTGAATATTTCCTAGTACTGCCTATTCGGACGGCTGTTGGGCCTGCTGCCTCCGTTGATAGTGTAACTCACGCATACGTTCTCTGGACTCACATACTAGCCGAACAAGAATTCAGCTGACTTACTGTACCATATTCGCCCGTAAAATGTACCAGAGGAGGCACAGCTCCCCTGTTCTCCATTGATTCTTTCGTGCCGTCTTCGACTATATTCGCTTGATCTCCGACGGTAGGGGCGTTGTCCGGCGGTAGTTGTTATGATTTCAAATTTCAATTTGAATGTAACGACTTCGTGGAGAACTGGAACTTCGGGAAATTTGTGATATATTGTTGTTAAGATAGGTTGTTTTGTTAGGGCGTTAGGGGTAAGTACTGATACGGATCAAAAAATAAAATGGAATTGAATATTGAGAATTAACTGTACACGTTGTTAAAACCTTTACAAGACCTCCACCAAATTTAATTACACTAAAATCTACCGAAAATCGTCAGAATAGAAGTTTCAGTGTTGTTTGGTACGATAAATGTGATTGGTTAACTGGATCGATCAAACGGGAAAAATTATTTTGCTGACCATATTTACTATTTTATCATCAAACAGAATATACTTCATGCTTCAAAACGGGGTTTTCAGATTTGAAAAATTTACCGCGATCTATCGAAAGGCATAACAAGTCAAAGGAGCATATAGCATCCTCTTGCATTCAAAATTAATCTTAGAACTGACAAGTTTTCATTATGTTGAAGAAGTATACTTTATTGACTGATAAGAGTTTGTTCCAGCACTCCTCGAAAACTATTTAGCCTCCTAAGCTCTCATGACCACGAGCCGCCACTGAATATTATACAAATCACCAATCAACTTTCAACTCCAAACAGTCCACAGTCCAAACTACGAAGAAAGTGGAAATGGCGGCAAAATGAAATAGGTCAATTGTATATTGTTTATTTGGAATAAACCTCCCAAGGCAAACTATGCGACGGCAAGAGAAGATATCCACACGTTTACATTATTTTCAACTCGACAGTACCTCTCAGTAGGTAGACGAAGAAATGCCACAGATGGCACAGATCAGAACAAATAAAGATTTCCAATGGCCTTTGAAAACCTCTTTGGGAAGTGCATATTACGTTTCAAAGAAACATCCTCATGCCAACATTTTCGAAACATCCCAAAACATCCCTGGGATGTTTGTGCTCGCTGGGTGGGGTACTCAATTTATCAACAGAATGTTTCAGATTTCCCTTCTGTCATTTGACCATTTCTGGAGTAGGATTCAATTATAAAAGCTTTTTGCTTTTGTACATTTCGGTACAAAACTTCGAAAGAGAAAAAATTTTAATTTTCAGTAGTGGGGGGTGAGTATGTGAACATCCCCTCCGAACTGAAATACGTATTTTCGTCATTTCAATTAGGGGTACAGAACTTTTTTCAACGATAGGTACATTTCGGTACAGAACTTTAGCGTTAAACAAGTGCAAAATTGATGACCTTTTTCAACGTCGCGTCGCCATGTATTTCTTTCTGATCTTAGGTTAATCAAATTGGATCAACGATTAATTTCGTTTTTACAACGGTACATATCGGTACCAAACTAGTACACATGTTTCAGTTTGTTTCGAAAACCAAAATCTTATTACTTCGTAATGTCTCCATCCCTGGAATGCTCCTAAGACCCCCAAATCCCAGGGTACAAAACTTTTCTTCATGATACAAAACCAGTACAAAATTTTTCCATAGATAATACACTCAGAGGCAAAATTAACCGGCCACCCATCTTGCCCGATGTAAAAACATCACATAATTAATTGAATTACTATAGAATTTTGAATGAATTCGTAAAATGTAGGTGGCCCATTAATTTTGCCCCTGAGTGTATTTGCATTTTCAAAAAAGGGGTGTACTTGCCTATAGCCCCTTATTAAAAATGATAATTCACTCATTCTATTTGGGGCTACAAATTTTTTTATCGAAGGTACATTTCAGTATCGAAAAAGTACAAAACCAATATCCCATATTCCTTGGTGTAAAAAAAACACCCTTGAAGCCTCAGTACTTTATATGGAGCACAGGTACACCCCCGGTGTAGAGAAGTGTGCCATTTTTGTGGCGGTACATTTCGGTACAAAATTAGTACACACGTTGTAGCTTGTTTCGGAAACCGATATCTCATTAATTCGAAAACATGTCTCCAGCCCCCCCAATTTGAACCCCTTAAACTTAGGGTACAAAACTTTTTCTTGACGGTACATTTCGGTACAAAACTAGTACAAAACTTTGAGATAAAAAAAATTTGCAATTTCCGAAGTGAAGGGTGAGCATGTCTACTACCCCCCCAAATCAAAAACCGTGTTTTCATAATTTGAATTAGGGGTACAAAACTTTTTTCAACGGTACATTTCGGTACAAAACTTCAGTGTCAAAAAAATTTTAAAATTCAAATTTGGGGGGGGCTGGAGAAATAGACCTATATCCGTATACGTTAATAAGTTCATCGTTACTGATCTCGTTTGTGTGAAGCCTTTTTTTTTTTTTTGGTGTAGCAGGGGGAAAATCTGCAAATCAGACGAACCACCCTCTCCTGAGGGGGAACAAGTGTGGGGTTTCTCACTCTTCTGAGCTCGAGACCCACTAAAAACCCTTAACTGCTTCTTGAATTTTGGTTCCGGGCATTTGCCTATAAACCGTTCGTCTCTTAGTCGGTTTTCTTCTCGCACATTATCGTGCTGGGATTTATGTGTTTATCCTTTATTGGATTATCACTTATTGAATTTTTCAATAAGTTTCTGTTGTTATTTTAATCTCTTTTTAATTGATCTCTTGGTCTCCTTCTATGAATTCGCATTCTCCTCTTGTCTTCCTCTGGGTCGTAGTCCACTAGTCTCCTGAGTTCTTGATTCGGATGGTTTTTCGCTGTTTCGAATAATTTCTCTGCTTTTCTGTTCAGGAATTCCGTTATGGTTTCCCATTTTAGGTCCCTATAAATCTGTCTATTCCTGACAAACCAAGGTGCATCTATTGCACATCGTAGCAGCTTGTTTTCAGTGGCCTGAATTCTTTTGATGTGGCTCTTTGCCGCGAAGCCCCAGGAAACTGATCCATAAGTCAGTTGAGGCCTAGCAACGGCTTTGATTATCTTCAATTTTGTCTCCTTCGACATGTGGCTTCTTCTTCCTATTAAAGGGTAGAGTCTATTCATCGCTGCTTTCGTTTTGTCGATTGCTTGTTTGATATGACTTTTCCAAGTAAATCCTTTGTCAAGCGTTATTCCTAAATATTTGGCTTCATTTTTCCAGTCGATTTCTTCGCCGTCAACTTCCAGTTTCATTGTGGGTCGCAGTCTTCTCTTCTGTAGTAATATTGCTTGGCTCTTTTGTCCATTGATCTTGATTTTCCACTTTATGCACCAGTCATTTGTTTCGTCAATCGTTTCTTGTAGAACTCGTTCTATTACTTCTGGGTTTCGGTGTCGAGTTGCTATGCCTGTGTCGTCAGCATATAACGTTAGCATGGTTCTTGGATTCTTCGGAATATCGTGAATGTATATGTTGTACAGAAGTGGCCCAAGCAATGACCCTTGGGGTACTCCAGCCTCTAAATCTCTTGTTGTGGAGCATTCTCCTTCCACTTTCACGTAAAATCTTCTATTTTTGAGATAATTCCGGATCAACTTGCATATTTTGATCGAATATCCAGCACTTCTCATCTTATATATTAATCCTTCATGCCATACTCTGTCGAAAGCTCTGGCGACGTCTAGTAAAACAAGACCTGTAGCTTTTGTTTATTTTGGAATCCCTCTGTAATGTACTCTGTGAGCCTTAATAATTGTTGCTCTGTTGAATGCTCTCTTCTGAATCCGAACTGTTCTGGCGGTATCAGTTTCAGATTTTCGGATTCCTCATTTAGCCTCGTGGCGATAATCCTTTCTACTACTTTTCCTAACGCCGACAGTAGACTTATCGGTCTGTAGTTTTGTGGGAACTTCTTCTCTTTAAATGGTTTATTGAATACTATGACTTCCGCTGTTTTCCATTTTTCTGGGTAGTGTTCTGTCCTCATGATTCCATTCGCGATATTTGTTAGAGCGGCTATACCTTTTCTAGGTAATTTCTTTAACATAACATTCGTTATTTTATCGCTTCCGGGAGCTTTCCTCTTCTTCAAACTTCTAATTATTTCCATTTCCATTTCCATTTCTGACTTCATTTGGCGATGTTGGCTTGTCTATTTCAGCAGCCGCTGGTAATTCATCCATTTCTTCATCATTTTCTTCAACCAGTTCTTCCAAATCTTCATTATCGTCGTCTATCCTATAATTTATTCTCGATTCTCTTTCGATCGAGTCTACCAATGCATCTGCCTTATCAGTATTAGTATACGCCATTCCCCTTTTCTCCGTGTAGGGGTGGAATTTTAGTCTTTTCTCCTCGTAGGCTTTTTTGCATTCTCCATGCAGAATGATCGATTGTATTCAGTTCTTGAACCCTTTTGTTCCATCTGCTTGTTCTTAGATCTTTCAGGGCATTTTTCAAAACTTCGCTATGTCGGTTGAGGTTCCTTCTATTCAGATCATTTTTATTCATCCGATATATTCTTCTTAGTCTTCGATTTTCTCGTATAAGATCTTTTACTTCTTTAGGCGTATCGCCATTCGGATGACTTGGTTCTGGTCTCTTCACTCTTCTCGTACTTTTTTCGTAAGCTTTCAATATAATCTCTTCCAGTTTATCAACCGCACATTCCAGATCCTCTAGTGTGCTTATTGTTGGAATTTCTGTTATTTCCGATTGTATTAAATGGCTGTATTTAGCCCAATTGGTATATTCTCTTATTTCCATCAGTTTTTCTCTTTGCTCTTCTCCAATTGTCAATTCGACGGGATTGTGGTTTGAGGTTCCATCTTCCAAAGTTTCAATAGAGAATTCTTGAGTTATATTTGTCAATATCGCGATATCTATTACATCTGGTATTCCTATACCAAAAGCAAGATGTCGGCAACTCTGGTCCAATCACTATGGCATTTTGTTTTTCGGCGAAATCCTTGAGTTTTTTGCCATTTCTATTCTCTGCTCTGCTGTTCCATAATGGGGATTTACAGTTGAAATCTCCGATGCAGATTTTCGGGTTTGTCCCTTCCAACATGTTGTTTATCTCTTCTTCCAATAAATTGTTTGGTGGTCGCTTATACGCCGAGGTAATTTCGACTCTTTGACGATTCAATTCGGCAACAATCGTAACTGTTTCTCTTTCTCCTTGTGTTTCGTCGGATCTGCTTTTGAAGTAGTGTTTCAGATCTGTTCTCACCAATATTGCTACTCCTCCTCCGGTGTTTGTAATTCTGTCCCATCTATACGTTTCATAATTCATGAAATTCAGTCGTCTGTTCCGGTTTATTCTTGTTTCCTGTAGGGCTATAATATCAGGTTGTCTCTCTGATATTATTTCTTCTATCTCGGCTTTCCGGGTGTTGATTCCGTTTATGTTCCACGAGATTATCTTGAGGGATTTCTTCCTAATATTCGTGAGGTCCATTAATTCAGTTTACTTAATAATGCTTGGAGTTTTTTCCCCATTTCCCTCTCAATTTTCAGCATTATTTTGTTGAAAATTTTTTCCGTGAAGATATCTAAATCATCGGCTGATTCAGTTATCTTCTTCTTTTCCTGTTGACTGTTCACAGCCTGTTTCATTGTAAGCTTCTTCTGTCCTTCTTTTTTCTGAACGGGTTTTGGAGTCTCCCTCTTCTTTTCCTGCTCTGTAGGTTGGGTCTTCGCTACTTCCTGATTTTTTTGTTCAGAAGTTGTTGTTTTTGTTACCTTCTTTTTCTGTTCAGCTGATTTTCGGGAATTCTTCTTTCTTGTCACCAACTTGAACTCGCTACATCCTTTGTAGCTAGCTGGATGGCCCTCTTCTCCACATAAGACGCATGTGGCATTTCTCTCTTCACCTTTTCTGGTGAGTGTGCAGTCATTGCTGCTATGACTTCCTGAGCACTTCACGCATCTCCACGGGAAGGAGCATTTGTTTTGTGCATGTCCGTACCTTTGGCACCTAAAGCACTGGCTTGGACTTTCAGGCCTCTTTTTATGTTCAACCACAATACAGAGGTTGTAGAGTCGCTTCACTTCGAAGATTTCCTTTTTCTGGGTTTTAACCAGGTAGAGAGGTATTGGCTTCTTTGTCTTGTTCGATGTCATTCTGGACACCTCATCGTCTGATATTCCCTGGAATATCAGGTCGTCCTTAATCAACGCAAGATCAGCGTCGATTGGTAAATGCCTAATAACGGCATATATCTTCTTCTCCTCCTCCATTTGGTGAGTAAAAAATTCTTTACCATGCTGCTCGAAGAATGTTATTATTTTTTTAAAATCATCTACGGTTGACGCGATGATTTTTATACCGTCTTTAACTGCAGTTGCACGGTTGTAGTTTATCCTTTTTGTGTAGAGAGCTTTAGATATCTCTACCCAATCTGAGGTGCCCATCATCGTGATGGGTGGAATTTTATCTCTTTTAGGCACTTCCGTTGCCTTCTTGACAGTCTCCTTATCAGAAGAGGAGCTTTCTTTTCGCGCGCGTTTAGTTGGGGGCGCGTTTGGGGCCTTCGCGACCTGCGTTGAATCATTTTTCCTTGTTTCGGTTTGTGAAACAATTCCTATAAGGGAATTATTCTTGGAACCCGCTACCGGTTTTGTGATTGCGGCGTAAGTGGGAGATTTCGGCATATTATTGCGGGACATTTCCTCCCTCAAGAGGCGCATCTCACCGACTAACTGTGACACAGTTTCAGTCAGTTTGACTATTTGAGCTTTCAACTGCCCATTTTCTTCTCTGAGCTTTACAAGCTCTTCGTGTTCACCTTCGCTGAATTCTTCAGCATCGGTCGCTTCCATGTAGGAACCCTCATTATCTGAGGTTTCCGACATGGTTTTATACTCAAAAATCTCAAAATATCAAACAATTTGAAAATAATAAAATATTTAGGAATCTTCACTGAAATAGTCTAATATAAAACTATGGTATAAAGCCGAATGTTTTATACGCTATGAGAAAAATCAGAAAAGAGATACGAAAAATAAGCTCAGCTGATGTTTTCTGCAGTACCAACGAGAAACACCTCTGGACACTGTGGATGAACACCAACTTTGAAAATTTTAACGAATTAAAATTCCGATAACAAATATAGAACCTACACAAACT
Organism: Coccinella septempunctata; assembly: GCF_907165205.1. Taxonomy (NCBI): domain Eukaryota; kingdom Metazoa; phylum Arthropoda; class Insecta; order Coleoptera; family Coccinellidae; genus Coccinella; species Coccinella septempunctata. The sequence goes on along the minus strand of NC_058189.1, from coordinate 17,423,139 downwards.
TCACAGTCGGAATCAAATATTCCGTAGCTTTGTTAGTGGGCACTTTCACTTCGACTTTCTCTTCCGCTTTCTCTTTTATAGCACTAGGAGCACTGTAGCACGTCTTCTTTTGTCAAGCGAATGACTCGAACTATTTGGGGCGGCTTTTATGCTTATATATATTCAATATTTCTTATTCGTAATACCTTCACAACTCAGGGAATACTTTTGGACCCTATGGTTTAAAGAAAAATACCTATAGTTCGATGATTTTTCAGAATTTAATATGAATGTTTTCAATACATAACTGTTTCTAATCCAATATAGATAACTCCGCTCTCGTTTTTTCTTCCATCATTTGCTCATAGGTGAATGGGTTCAGGAATTAGGATCCAAATAAATGGAAGGAATTACAACCTGGAAGGAATGGCATTTTGTGGAAACGTTTTACCGATAAAAATGCTCTCTATGAATATTTTTTCAATTTTGTTGTGTGTTCTCTCAAAGGGGTAAAACTTGAAAACACTATTCCATTTTCATCTAGATCTTTTCGAAATATCTCAATTTGATATTATGTGTTAAAAAGAAAAGATTCATGTTTTATGACTTTTGTATAATGCCCGTAAAAGCAATATTCCCATGACAAATATAAAATACGACGTTTGAGCATAAACGGCTGGTATTAAAAAATTTAGCATACAGTTGTAAAGTCGCTCTGATATCTATTGTAGCCTTCTTATTGGTAGATCCCCACAAAAATGTGAGTTCTTCAACTCTCCAACACTTAAGAGAAAAAAATGATAAGTATTTTTTTTATTTCTCATACAGCTTGAAACTGAAAGAAAGAGCTTTATTAGTTGAAAATCCCCCCTCAATGTTCGCAGAGGAATCACCTCTTACAATATTTCGCAAATATACAACCTGTATATATTATTCATCTTTTATCAATACTAAAAGTATTTTGGATTTTTCTACTATAATTCGAAAGTATGCTGATTTTTGTTTTTGATTATGTATCCATTGCTTTTTTGAATTTTCTAGAAAAAATGCAATTTTTTCATACTCAGTTTACGCAGTTTACGTCAAAATTTAGAGCCTTGCCTAGGGCGCCAGTTTGACTTGCGACGGCCCTGTGGAAATCGGAAGATAGCCACGTTTCACTCAACAAAATTACGTCATAATCAGTGATAGAAACTGCCATTGCAAATTCGCTTAACTTAGTACGCAATTCCCTTACATTTTGTTAGTAGCAAGTTGAGGGTTATTGTAAGCATTAGTTGAAAATTGTGTTCGTCTTACTGCTTATCCATCTTTGTAATCAGTACTCGTTTCGAAAAAGCCGAATTCTTATTCCGATGGGCCATGCCTCGGGATGTAAAAGTTCCTTTAAAGAGAGATCACTGCTTCCGAATTTGAATGACTTCTTTGGGCTCTTCGATTTCAAATCAAAACATAGCATATCTTTAGTATGCCATTTTTCTTTGGCTTTGATATTTTCAACTGTTGTGTCAGCTTGAAGACCTCCCAACCAAATCCAGTTTCTACCTTTTGGTGCTTCCTCGGCTCTTTGGTTTCGTCCTATTTCCTCTGGCTTCAACAAATTCATCGGATGACATAAATCGAATCAATTCGATATCAGATTCCTTCAGGGATATGATTTCATTTTTCAGATGGATAAAAGATTTTTCTATTGCTTCAGTTGTGGATTTATTGTCGTTAACCTGATCTTGGCCGTCTTCTGCTTCAATATCCGTATTTGGATCGGATTCTTGAAGTTCCGACTCTACTTTAGCTAAGCAGATATCGCAGAAGAATTTCAAATTTTTCGATTCAGTTATGGCCTTCAAAAGATTATCTTTTATTCTGGCGCATTGAAGATGTTGTTCTGCACCACAGAGACTGCACAGGATGAGTTTCGTGTCGACAATAAAGTTGTTCTTGCAGACTGAGCAGGAGTTCGTCATCTCGGTGTGTGCGGATAGTCGGACTTTAAGGATGGGACCCAGACTATTGTATGCTTGGTGATAAGATATCAACTTTTTGTTACAGCGTTCAATTGTAGTGGGTTATCTTCACGTTCAGTCGCAAATGCCCGAACTTATTGGATTTTGAAAAATTATTTCTCGAACGTCCTATCTTTAAGCTTTCTGATGATATAGAATTCTTTTAATTAAACTCGAAGTTTCCGGTGAAATACGCAAACTTGTCAGACTCTCGTATGGACAGTGTTAACACGACAGGTTTCACTTGGGAAATTCATTTTTCATGTCACCATATCCACCGAAATACAGTTTCGCTCCTCGGAATTCACTAGTACAAAACTATTCGCAAGCTAGATTACGAGGGTATCTCCAGTGGACTGGAGATGATTGATTGGAACTCATTCCACCCGAGTGGAAACCATCAATCATAACCCCATCAAGCACTGGATAAATGATAAGGGTCTTCGTCTTATAAGTAGAAAGAAAGCACTAAGGCAAAGGTACTTGAGGTCAAAATCGACGGACGACTATAACGTTTCCACGTCACTCCTGAATTCAAAAACTCATCTCGAGAATGGTTTGGCATCTTCCAAGAACAAGAAGAAATTCTTTTAGTATATCCGATCTTCTTCTAACTTCTAACACCAAAGTTGGTGTTGAACTAGTCAGGAACTCTTCTGGTGAACAGTTCCAGAGAATCAGCAGATGTCCTGGTAGAGGTTTTTTCTTATGTTTTTAAGCCCGAACTGTCTGTCTGCCAAAATGGTATATACATTGTGTACCAAGTTCCAGGGCGTTTCTAGAGGTTTCTGGAGAACTGGACCTATTTGAAATCTGAAAATTTGGATTATGATATTGTTCGACATTATCTACTGAACTAAAATATTCTTGAAGCCTAAGGACTCTCAGTTATACAAGGAATGGAAATAAATTTTTCAAAAATTTTCTCCTCCATTTTTCATTTCTGATATGATAGAGTATTTAATTTTGAATATATTTCTGTTCAAATCGTTGCATTCGTCCGAATGGTTTTCAAAATATTAAGAAAAAACTGAAAGACAAAGAAAGATATGCTTATTCACTATTATGTTCGATATTCTATTTTAAATACATATGTTAAGCACAAACCGTTTTCACAATTTTGAAGTCAAAGAATGTGTAAATATTGTAAATTTTCTGAATTTCGAAAAACTTGTGTGCTCCAAATGCTGTGTCAAAAATGGGGATCAAGATTTGCCCATAACTTTCGTTTTTTTAATGAGAACCCTAATTTTTTTACAATTGCGTGGGATTCTGCGAAGAAAAATAATGACAGTGTTCTAATATGTCGAGGCTCCAAAAATTAATATTAACTAAGTGATTTAGGATTTTCTGAATTTATGTCGTACTTAGAGTAAAATTAGTAAAATCTACGATTCATTTTGTGGAATCGAAAAGTACTTGTAAGAACTGATTATTAGATCTGTCACTTGTGAATTATTGGGAAAATTTATCTTCTATGACCATGGATTATTGATATGAAACAGATTTTATTAATTTTACTCTAAGTACGACATAAATTCAGAAAATCCTAAATAAGTCATTATTCATTTAAAGAGCATTAACTTTTTAGTACACCATCATTATTTTATTTCTCAGAACCCAACGCAATCATAAAAAATTAGGATTCAAATTTGAAAAACGAAATTTTTGGCAAAACATTAAGAGCACCCTGTGGCAAGTTTTTCGAAATTCAGAAAATGCACAATATTCCCATATTCTTCCACTTCAAAAATGTGAAAACGGTTTATGCTTAAGATATTTAGAATAGAAATTTCGAACATAATACTGAATACGCATTATATTATTATTATTATTATTAACAGGGATAAGAGTTTAGGCAATGCCTATAAACTCACAAAAAAAAAGAAACAAAATAATCCAGAATAAATCAAAACCAGAACATGAAGAAAAAAAAAAAACTACAAATTAAGGTTCCTATCACTTAAATGCCAACTGTCAAAATTGTTTTCAAATGAGTTCACTGACACTGACTCGACCACAACAGGAGGTAACGCGTTCCACACATCAAATATCCGGTTTGACAAAAAGTTTTGCCTCTGCACTGTCTTGAAGTTTTCTTTGCGGAGCTTGAAAGCATGGCCCCGCAAACGGCCATCCGTGTTCAACGTGAAGAGGTTGCGCAGAGTAACACCAAAAAGATCGTTTACCGCTCGATAAGTAGTGATGAGGTCACCACGAGTCCTCCGCTCCATAAAAGTTGGTAGGTTCATTATAGAGAGTCTTTCACTATATGACGGGCGCGAGATTCCGTATGGGAGACGCGTTGCACGACGCTGGAGACCCTCGAGCAGTGATGAATCGCGGCACAACGTCGGACTCCAAACAGGCCCGGCGAACTCCATAATAGGTCGCACATAAGTTCGGTATATAGCCGCGCACGTTAAGGGATCACACCTGCCAAATGCTTTTTGGATCAGAAATAAGGATTTTTTGGCTTTGCTGACAGCATGGAGGATGTGGTCCGACCAACTCAGGTTATCCGTCACAATTACACCCAAATCACAATGGCTGTTGGAAACAGGAATAACAACTCCATTGAGATGGTACATCCGACGCGGATTGCGGGCACCCACATGGAGAACGACGCATTTCCCACCGTTGAGTGGTAGCTGCCAGTCTTCGCACCACCGTGAGATGGAGTCGAGGTCGTCTTGTATAGTAGAGGAGCTACTGGAGGGGCCAAATATTTTGGTGTCATCGGCGAACTGAGAACAGTGAGAGGTGACATGGCGTGGCAAATCAGAAACATAAAGCAGAAAAAGAACTGGGCCCAAGACGGAGCCCTGGGGCACTCCACTCATGACAACTCTGGGTGAAGAGACAGATTCGCCAACACGAACCTGGAAGGTGCGGTCAGAAAGAAAAGCCTCGATCCAAGAGAGGAGGCGGCCACGAACTCCGATATGATCGAGCTTGCTCAGGAGACGTCTATGAGGCACGCGATCGAAGGCTCGAGCAAAATCAAGATAAATGACATCAATCGGGTCACCCTTGTCAAGGGACATTGACCAGAAATTGACGCATTCAAGAAGGTTTGTGATGACCGAGCGCCCCGGGAGGAAGCCATGTTGACAGTTGGGTATAGTGCCGTGTTCAAGTGAAAATTGCAGAACTTCATCCAATATAACCCTCTCACAAATTTTTGCTATGACTGGGACCAGGCTGATAGGGCGGTAGTTGTCAGCACAATGCTTATCTCCCTTTTTGAAAATTGGCGTAACACGTGCACTCCGCCAAGAAGAAGGGAGGGAGGAAGTCTCAAATGACCGGGTGAAGATCAAAGAAAGGGGGAGCGCTAGAGAATTGGCACATTCCTTGAGCAGTCTTGCCGAAAATCCGTCCGGTGCAGACTGGACATCTAGGGTAGAAAGTTTGGCCCTTACGATGGACGGAGAGAAAGTTATGTCCTTGAGCTCAGCGGACGCGCGAGGGGTGATTAATGCGGGAGGCGAACCAGTTTCTCGAGTGAAGGATTTTTTTTTTTTTTTTTTTTTTTTTTTTTTTTTTTTTTTTTTTTTTTTTTTTTTTGGTGTAGCAGGGGGAAAACTGCAAACAGACGAACACAGTGTGGGGATTCTCACTCTCTGAGCTCGAGACCCACTAAAAACCCTTAACTGCTTCTTCATAGGTTCCGGGCATTTTGCCTATTAACCAGTTGACTCTTATGGTTTCTGGACTCTCACACGATCATAGTCGTGTTGATATTTGTATGCTGCCTATAGCTTTTATAGGTTAAGCTCTTCTTTGGTTACATTTAAATACTTAACTGATCTCTGGGTCTTCTGGGTCTTCTTGACCTTCTAGCTTCTTCCGTTGGATCGTAGTCGACTTATCTTCGTAGTTCCTCTTTGTATGTTGTTTGGCTTTGTCGAATATCCTTTCCGCCTTTCTCTTCATAAATTCTGTAACTGGTTCCCATTCCAAGTCCTTGTAGATTTGTTTGTTCCTAACAAACCAGGGTACGTCCATCGCCATTCTAAGGAGTTTATTCTCAGTGGCCTGTATTTTCTTGATGTGGGTCTTGGCTGCGAAGCCCCATGCCGCCGATCCATATGTGAGTTGTGGTCGCGCAATTGTTTTAATCATCGTCAACTTGATGTTCTTATTCATGTGACTTCTTCTGCCTATGAGTGGATAAAGTTTACTCATTGCGGCTTTTGTTTTATCAACTGCACATTTGATGTGGTTTTTCCATGTAAGTCCTCTGTCAAGCGTCACTCCTAGGTATGTTGCTTCATTTTTCCATTCAACCTCTTCTCCATCAACTTCAAGGTTTTCTTCCATCCTCAATCTTCTCTTTTGCAGTAATATTGCTTGAGTCTTTCTTCCATTGATTTGTATTTTCCATTTGATGCACCATTTGAGTAATTCATCTATGGCTTCCTGCAGTCTCCGGTGTATGATCTCTGGGCGTCGATGTCTGAACGCTATTCCTGTGTCATCTGCGTACAAGGTGAGCATATTTCTAGCATTCTTCGGGATATCATAGACGTATATTACGTAAAGCAGAGGTCCAAGTACCGATCCTTGAGGCACTCCCGCTTCCAATTGTCTGGTTTGAGAGGCTGCTATATCTATTTTCACATAAAAGTTTCTATTCCTCAGATAGTTCCTTATAATCTTGCACAGCTTGGTCGAATATCCTGCTTTTTTCATCTTGTAGATTAGGCCTTCGTGCCATACTCTATCAAAAGCTCTCTCGATATCCATCAGAACTAATCCTGTGGCCTGTTTGGTCTGCATTCCTTCGGTGACGTATTCTATGAGCCGTAGTAATTGGAGTTCAGTCGAATGTTCTCGTCGAAATCCAAATTGTTCGGGTGGAATTATCTTCAACATTTCTGTTTCCTCATTCAGCCTTTTAGCGATAACCCTCTCGACGATTTTTCCTAGTGCTGATAGTAGGCTGATTGGTCTATAATTTTGAGGAAATTTCCGTTCCTTTCCAGGCTTGTTGAAAACTATCATTTCTGCAGTTTTCCATCTCTTTGGGTAGTATTCGGTTCTCATCACTCCGTTTTTTATATTCGTCAAGGCTGCTATTCCTTTTCTAGGCAATTTCTTCAACATATAATTCGTTATCCTATCTTCTCCCGGCGCTTTCCTGTTTTTCAATTTCATTATGATCTCTTTGATTTCTGTTGGTGAAGCCGGGTTTGGAATGATTTCGGTTTCCGGTGATTCCATCATCAGTTCTTCGTTTGCCTCCACTTCTTCTTCTAGATCTTCATTGTCATCATCATTTCTGTAATTTATTCTGGCTTCTCTCTCAATCGAGTCGGCAAGTGCTTCGGCTTTTTCAAGTCTCGTATATACCATTCCGTTTGCTCCATGCAGTGGAGGTATAACTGTCTGTTCTCGTCGTAAGCGTTTTTGCATTTTCCTAGCCGAGTGATCTATTGTATTCAGTTCCCTTAATCTCTGGTGCCATCTGTTATTACGCAGTTCTGTTAAAGCATTTTTCAATATCTGGCTATGCTTATTCAGTTTCTTCTTGTCTTCTTCTCTTTTTGTTGTTCTGTAGATTTTTCTGAGTCTTCTGTTCTTTTTTATAAGTTCCTTTATATCCCTTGGCGTATCTCCGTGTGAATGTTTCGGAATTGGTTTCCTTATTCTCTTGGTGCTTTATTCATAGGCTTCTTTTATTTGATATTCCAATTTTTCAACTCCTTCATCTAATTCATCCCGGGTGTTTATTTGGGGAATTTCCGTGATTTTCTCCTGAAGTAAATTCTTATATTTCTCCCAGTCTGTGCGATCCTTGGTTTGTGTCTCTTCTTCGTTTCTTGGGCCATGTCCCACTATGAATTCTATGGGATTGTGGTCTGAAGTTCCGTCTTCTATTGTATCAATGCTGATTTCTTCAGTGATGTCTTTCATCACGACAATATCCAGTACATCGGGTAGTCCATTTACTCTTGGTATGTAGGTCGGTATATCAGGTCCTATTACAACTGCATTAAGTTTTTCAGCATAAATCTTCAGTCTTCTCCCGTTGGTATTTTCCACCCGACTATTCCATTCCTGCGATTTGCAGTTAAGATCACCAATTATGATTTTAGGGTGTCTTCCTTCTAGTAGCATTTTTAGATCCTCTTCCAGCATGTCCTTATCCGGTGATTTATAAGTTGAAATAATCTTCACTTGTCCTCGATTAGTATTCACAATAATCGATATTGCTTCTACTTCTTGTCCATTGAATATTTGGTAGAAATGGTGATCCATATTCCTTCTAGCCAGTATAGCAACGCCACCTGTGCTGTTAGGTCTATCATTTCTGTAGATATCGTAATTGGGAAATGCTTTCCGAACGTTGGCGTTAAGTCTTGTTTCTTGGAGAGCTATGACATCCGGTCTCTTCTCTTCAATCAGTTCTTCGAATTCTGATCTGCAGGCTCTCAATCCTTCGACGTTCCAAGAGACAATTATGAGATTGTTCTTAATCGTCGTATCAGCCATTAAATATTCTTAATAATTTGCTGCATCTTCTTCTCAATCTCTTTCTCCAGATTGTGCATCATCGTGCTGAGGAGGTTTTTCGTGAACTTATCTAGTTCCTCAGTGATTCCAGAAATTCCTTTCCTGGTTTCGGCTTTTTTGACGGTTTTTGACTTTTCCTTCTTTTTCTCTGGATTCTCCGTGTCTTTGACCACTTTGGTTGCAGTTTCCTGGGGTTTCTTCACTTCCGAAGAGTTTTGGGATGGCCTCGGTGTATTTTGTGTTGGCCTCGAGCTGGTCTGGTTCGATCTTGGGGATCTCTTGGTCTTTTTAGTGACCAATTTCCATTCGCTACATCCCTTGTAGCTGGCTGGATGTCCTTGCTCTCCGCAGAGAACACAAGAGGCATTTCGCTCCTCGTTCTCCCTGGTTAGCGTACACTCCTTGGAGCTGTGATTACCGGAGCATTTCACGCACCTCCATGGAAAAGTTCACTTACTTTGGGCATGTCCATATCGCTGACAGCGGTAACATTGTCCAGGCCCGGTCGTCCTTCTCTTAGGTTCAACAACACAGTTCATGTTGTAGAGCCTTTTCACCTCGAAGATACCCTTATTCTGGGTTTTAACCAGCAATAAGGGCATCGGCTTTTTTGTTTTGTTTGAGGTCATCCTTATGACCTCAGCATCGACGATCCCTTGATCCTTGAGGTCGTCAAGGATCGTCGGGATATCTGCATCCAGCGGTAGGTATCTCACTACCGCGTATATTTTCTTTTCTTCCTCCCGTTGAAGAGTGTAAAACTCCCTATTTATTTTATGAAGGAAGTCCGTCATCCTTCTATGATCATCGGCGCTTTGTGGGACGATTCTTATACCGTCCTTTACTGTCGTCGCTCTTTGGTATTTAATACCGTTTCGCATTAACGCGTTGGAAATTGACGTCCATTCGGACGTACCTCTCAGGGTGACAGGGGGGATTTTTTCTTTCCTCTCCTCCACAGGAGTGTTTTTCTGTTGAGCTGAGGCTGTACCCATCGTCGTGATGGGTGGAATTTCACCTTTTTTAGGTATCTCCGTTGCTTTTTTTGCGGTCTCTTCGTCTGAAGATGCACTTTCTTTACGCGCGCGTTCTGGGTTTTTGCAACTTGAGTTGCAAAATTTTTCTTCTCTTCCTGTTTGGAGGAATTTTTGGGGACTGCTACCGGCTTTGCAATTTCTGCAAATGTGGGAGATTTCTGTGCCGAAATGTGTTTTGCAATTTCCGCAAAACTAGGGGATTGAGGGGCTTTACTCTTATTAACTTCCTCTCTCAAGAGGCGTATCTCCCCGACCAACTGAGTTACGGTTTCAGTTAATTTATTTATTTGAGCCTTCAATTGCTCATTCTCTTCTTTGAGCCTTACAAGCTCCTCTGCTTCTCTATCGCTGAATTCTTCGGTGTCCGTAGCTTCCATGTAGGAGCTCTCATTGTCTGAGACCTCCGACATGGCTTTTTGTCCGTATTGAACTATATAAGGTATTTCTGTGTAATAATGAATATTGGAAATACTCACTAATATGTTACTTCTAAGCTATGTGGCTAAGTTATATATTTTCTATACTATGAGAAAAATAAATCGACTCACCAGTGATATCCGTGGAACCAGCGATCTTGGGGGTGATCTGGACTCTACACTGAACACACTGAATTTGAACGAATTTCCGCTCTATAACGCATACACTTATAGAACTTACAAAAAACTTCGGAAGTTTCGTAGACGGAATCAAAAATTCCGTAGCTTCGCTAGTGTCAACTTTCACTTCGACTTTCTCTTTTACAACACGAGAGATTACGTATCGCACTGCTTCGCTAGTGTACACTTTCACTTCGACTTTCTCTTTTACAACACGAGAGATGACGTATCGCACTGGTATCATTCAACACATCTACCTGCTTCAACGTCTCGAGGTGAGAAATAAAAAAAAAAAAAAAAAATGTGAAGGATGACGAAAAAGAGTCAGCCAAAAGGTTTGCAGACTCTTCCGGGTTCGAGCACGGCCTACCGCCTTGATCATTAACCAATGGAGCTTCAACTTTTGTGTTCAATGTAGACCTGACGTATTTGTAAAAACCCTTACGATCACCAGATCTAGTCAGCTTTAGCTCATAGTCTCTTTTGGCTTTAGCGATTGTAGATGATAGAGAATTCGAAAAGCTTCTATGAGCATCGTAGTCTCTCTGCTCTTTTCGACGTGTATAGCGCTGCCACAATGATTTTTTATGACGAATAAGCATATCTCCTTTTTTTTTCTAAAAATTTACTTTCATTCTCTGTATAACTGAAAGTTATAGCTCAGTAGATAATATTGAACAATATCATAATCCAAATAGGTTCAGTTCTCCAGAAACGTCTAATAGGCCCATGGTACACCCTGTATATTCAAATACTGATCCTTTGTAATTTTCATGCAAATAACTAGATAACGAATCTCCTCAATCAACGTATAAACGTTGATTATGTTCATCACATATTTTCAAATTCATTTATTCTCTAAAGTAAATTCACATTATAAAAAATACGTAACTACTAGGACCTTTATATACAGGGTGGGCAAAATTCGTTGTCTACTGAGGGGATCTCGAGAACTATAGCAGCTAGAAGAAAACGGACGGCACATGTTCGAGCTCTTTTTTCTTGACTAATCCAAAACTGAAAACAGATCCAGCCTAACGTTCATAGATTTTGAGTTATGAACGAAAACTGAGAAATTGTCATTTTTAATGAAGCTGAATAACTCGCTTGTTTGAACTCGTATTCGAAATCTGTTGTTACATTCTACAGGCACTTTTTTATGAGGAATTCGAATATGATATCAATAAATTTTTTGATCCAGTCATTTTCGAGATACGACAGGGATTTCTGATTTTTCAAATATAAACTATAGTTGAAAGTTCTTTAATCTTGCTGCAATTTTTTTGCTGATTTCAAAAATGTATCATATGTCGATATTCACATGAATATAACGTAAGAAAAAAAAATTAATACTTTTTCCTGCTTTTCGATCGAGTTTTCGATTCACTGTTGAATTTTCAGTAGGCTGGCGTAACCATAGCGACCGTTGAAAATGCATTATGGTTCGTGAACTCCACATACTCCTATGTGAACTCAACCTTCTGCGATAGGAATCATCGACTGACGAATAATTATTTCTTTTATATATCGATATCCTTTTGAAGAGAGTAAAAGACTTTCGTCTGATTATTATTAAAGAAGAAAATTTATTCAATTATCGTTTTTCTATTTATGAAAGAAACTTTAAGGAGTCAGTAATATTATAAATAAACTACGATAGCTATTTATAATTATAATTAAGATTGAGAATTAGAAGTAAGATGATGAAAAATAGGTACTTCTGTCAACGGTAGTGTTCGAATTGTGAACCAACGTAAGAAAAGTATGCCAAACATCGCGAGAACAAACGATGGCAAATTAATCATCGATATATTTATTCAGCAATCCTTGATTTCAATCATAGAGGCTCAGGTTCACAAAATATAATGCATATTCAACGGTTGCTATGGTAACCCAGCCTACTTATAATTCAACAGAGAATCGAAAAGCAGGAAAAAGTATTGAATTTTTTTCTCGTGTAACATTCATGTGAATAGCAACATATGATACATTTTTGAAATCAGCAAAAAAATTGCAGCAAGATGAAAGAACTTTCAACTATAGTTTACATTTGAAAAATAAGAAATCCCTTTCGTATCTCGAAAATGACTGGATCGAAAAATTTGATAATATCATATTCGCATTCCTCATAAAAAAGTGCCTGTAGAATGTAACAACGGATTTCGAATACGAGTTCAAATAAGCGAGTTTTTCAGCTTCATTGAAAATGACAATTTTCGTTCATAACTCAAAATCTATGAACGTTAGGCTGGATCTGTTTTCAGTTTTGGATTAGTCAAGAAAAAAGAGCTCGAGCATGTGCCGTCCGTTTTCTTCTAGCTGCTATAGTTCTCGAGATCCCCTCAGTAGACAACGAATTTTGCCCACCCTGTACAACGGACAACATAGCTCTGACTTCAAACCCAAAAATGTTTTGACAAGCGCATAACTTCAATTTTTCGTTCTATAGTGAGTGGAATTTATCAAATTTCCATGGCCAGCCGACTACTTTCCTGAAAGTAAATGGAGTATAAAAGCAATTCATGTTACATCCGATGTTTCATAATGGTTTCTTTTTTCATTTCATAAAAAACAAATGAGCCCAAAACTGGGAGAAGATTTGTATGTTTGATAGCATTTTAATTATTGATGAACAGGTAATCATGGATGAAAGTGAAAGTTATCATCCAGTTTTCAATCATGATTCCCCGCATAAATTTTGGAATAGAATCATTTCAAAACTAACAGTAAATATCAGCTTTATGTAATTAATTGGATTGAAAGATATATTTTCAATAGTCAAATTTTGTGATTAAAGATAGCTATCTTTGTAGTGGAATAGGGTTATCATTTTGAATGGAATTATTTCAGGGAATCTGATAAAACTGATTATGCTCCAAAAGAGTAATATAATAAGTATGGCACATAAATAGCTGCAAGTGGATTAATCGAAACACAATATTTAGTTTTTGGTTGTCTAAGATGAAGGTATGTACTGCGATATTTTTTTTATTTCGTTCAAATTTATATTTTGGGTTTCACCCCGAAAACTTTCATTTATATGGATAAAATAATTTCGCTATTCCATTGTAATGAGATTTTGAACCGATATGCTCTTCTTAATGAACTCTTCTGCCTTCACGATTAATGTTATCGGCCGTATGCATCGTAGCCTAGAAAAGTATTTTTCCTGATTTTGACATATGAAGAGACACTTTTTAAAACTCATTGACGTTTTCAATCGTAACCAGTTACGAAAAGTGAAATAATTCGCAACTGATGATGAAACTATATTTGCTTCCATAGCAACCGAGTGAGAAAAATGATTTCCGTCAATAGACGATTTGAAAGGGATCTGCGAAGGACGCTTATATAAACGTTTTTGATACTTTTAATTTGAGTTTAAGTCACATCCTATTCAAAATCAGAAAAAATATTGCGTGTATAACGTGTATAACTCAATATTGCTCGTATTTCGCGTTGTTTTGTGCAACTCGCTTCGCTCGTTGAGATGAAATACGCTCATTACAATAGATAATGCTTTTCCAAACAGTGGCATTACACTAGCAGGGCAATTTTTATGCCCTCGTTTTGCTCTCACTTTGCTCCGTTTTGCTCACCTGTACAGGGTCTTTCACGAGGAAACTCACCCATATTTATACGGGAAACTACTGAACGTATTTTCATGAAATTCAGCACTTATAAGTATTTCACGATGCTGATGAAATCAAAAATATTTTCAAGGCATGAGCACCTCCGGTTTTTCCGGAAATGACGTCAACTTCCGTTTTTCAAATTAGAACACCATTTTTTTATTGCAGAAATAGATTCCTTAGAAAATTTCAAGTTATTTTGATGTAACATTTTTCAGTTTTGGTTTGAAAATTCTCTCTGAGCGGGAAAATTCGAAAAAAAAATCGAAAATAGAGTTCCGCTGAAACAAGAATAACTTCGAGGTTTTTGGATGGAAAATTTTCATTTTTGGGATTTTTCAAGATGTAAGATTGATGTATCCACTTTAAAAATCGAAATCGCGATTCATGATACAGGGGGTGAAAAAATCGCTTTCAAAGTTAGGGATGACAAAATCGTGAAAAATCAATTTTTTCAAATTAACCTCATTTTTTTATGGCAGATATTGAATCTACGTTAAAAAATAATGTGAGTGTATGCAACACACCCTTGCCCTAAAATGGATATTTTCTGAGTTATTCACAAAAAACTGTTTTTCGTCTTGAATTTTCAGCTATTTCTTTTCCCTTCACGCCAAAAAAATGAAATTTTCAGGAACTGTTATTTGAACCATGCTGTAGATTTTTCACCCCTTCTTGAAATCGACTTCAAGTTACTATTAGGAGAACCATGGCAAACTCTCGCAGTTATAACTAGAGAAGATGCTCAAAGTTTTGACCGTTAATTTCTAGACATTTATTTATACGTCTCAGGAATGCTTCGTGCGTTGCTCTTCTTATTTCATCGGGAGGAAGAGATCTGCAAAAGTGTTTAAAAACCAAATTGAGTTTCAAAACTATGAATCTAAAAATCTAAACAAACCTGAACGCATTTCTGACTCATTCTATGCAGTCCTCTTTATCAGTCAGGGGAGTTGAGTAGACAATATTTTTTATCCTACCCCAAACATAATAGTCTAAGGGAGTTAAATCGGGAGAACGTGGTGGCCAAAGATGTGGACCATTGTTCGCCAACCATCGATCTTCAAATAGCCTGTAGAGGATATTTGACACATTGAGTGAATTGTGTGGAGGCGCGCCATCTTGTTGATACCATAAGTCATTATGGTTCTGTACTAGCGGCTCAATTATTTGAGTCAATATGTCAGAATATCTATCTCCTAAGGGAGAACATTCTTTAAATAATGCAAACATGTGTAGTGTTCTATCTTACCAGTTAAAATCCCATCATAAATGTGAACATCGAGAATTGCATTATTTTTGATGGCGCAAAAAACATTGAAACTCCAGGTCTCTTGAAAGTTCCATTGTCTGAAGTGGTGGTTGTTCTCTTCATCCCAATAAAACTGTTATGCCTATTGAAAGAACCATTCTTTGTGAATTTAGATTCATCTGTCCAAATTATACAGTCCAAAAAGTTTTCATTCTCTTGACATCGAATCATCATAGCTTCGCAAAACTCTGTTCTCCTGACGAAATCAGTCTCCTTCAAATGCTGTACCCTTTTAAATTTATATGGGTGCATTTTATGTTTTTTTAATATTCTCCAAACACTCGATTGAGATAATCTCAGATCAATCTCGGCATCTTTGAGAGAATTTCGAGGATTCACACCAAAATTTGCAAGAACTGTAATTTCGTTGTTCTCATCTTCTACTACACTTTTTTCTCTGTGTAAAGTTTTCTTAACGAAAGATCCGACATTTCTCAAGTTTGTCATGGTTCTGTTAATGGTATCTCTCGTTGGTCTGGGTCGGTCAGGAAACCTCTCAATGAACTGTGGAATCGTTCTATCTACAACTTTATTACATTCTCCATGAAGTAGAATGAGATTTTAATAATCTTCATGAGTAAAATTAGGCATAGTGATCGATTTTATAACTTAATACGAATTATCACCAAATTAATAGTAAACACAAAATGCTACCGATTAAAGAGGAATTTGGCAGATGTAATTAATGATATCTATCGTTAAAAAAAAAGAATGTGAAACATGGTAAGTTTTTGCATATGGTTCATAAGGAATTATTTATTTATCACTGGAGAGAAAACCGATGGCCGATTAGTTGAAATAAAGAGGTTTCCGATACAAATTCGAATCAAAATTCGCCATCTATTTAGGAACAACCTGTAACTTTTTTCTCTTGCATATTAGGGTAGTAAAATCTAAAACATGGTTTAAGTAACAGTTCCTGAAAATTTCATCTTTTTGATGGAAGGGAAAAGAAATAGCTGAAAATTCAAGACGAAAAACAGTTTTTTGTGAATAACTCAGGAAATATCCACTTTAGGGCAAGGGTGTGATGCATACACTCACATTATTTTTTAACGTAGATTCAATATCTACAAAAAAATTGGGTTCTAATTTTAAAAAATTGATTTTTCACGATTTTGTCATCCCTAACTTTGAAAGCGATTTTTTCACCCCCTGCATCATGAATCGCGATTTCGATTTTTAAAGTGGATACATAAATCTTACATCTTGAAAAATCCCAAAAATGAAAATTTTCCATCCAAAAACCTCGAAGTTATTCTTGTTTCAGCGGAGCTCTATTTTCGATTTTTTTTTCGAATTTTCCCGCTCAGAGAGAATTTTTCAACCAAAACTGAAAAATGTTACATCAAATTAACTTGAAATTTTCTAAGGAATCTATTTCTGCAATAAAAAATGGTGTTCTAATTTGAAAAACGGAAGTTGACGTCATTTCCGGAAAAACCGGAGGTGCTCATGCCTTGAAAATATTTTAGATTTCATCAGCATCGTGAAATACTTATAAGTGCTGAATTTCATGAAAATACGTTCAGTAGTTTCCCGTATAAATATGGGTGAGGTTCCTAGTGAAAGACCCTGTATACAATGAGCTATAGGCACTTCAAAGTGCCCTGCTGGTGTAATATTATAGCAGCAGAGCACCTCAACGGATCTCTCCAATATTGGTATCATTCGAAAGCTCTCGTTTTGCTCCGTTTTGCTCATCAGTCCGTTCGTTTTGCTCCGTTTTAATCACCAGTCCGTTCGTTTTGCTCATTTACACTTTATGAGAGAAGAAAAAATTTTTTTCTGCTTACCCTAGCTTGTGGGATATCTGCGTTCTGCTCTTTTCAAATCTGCAATTAGTTTTTCTCTAGCACTTACCCTTACCGAGGTATAGATAATCAAAAGTGCCCTGCTGGTGTAATATTACACTAGCAGGGCAACTCAACGGATCTTTCCGATATTGGTTTTGATCGAAAGCACTCGTTTGCTCCCTTTGCTCACCAGTCCGTTCGTTCTGCTCATTAACACTTTACGAGTTTTTGGAGAAGAAGAAAATGTTTTTTTCTTTACCAGTTACCTTTACCGGAATATAGGTAATTCAAAGTGCGCTGCTAGTGTAATGTCACACTAGTAGGGCCTTTCAATGGATCTCTCCGATATTGATCCCCATCGAAAGCTCACCGTTCAGTTTTTTTGGACCTATTGAACTATAGACAAATAAAAGTGCCCTGCTAGTGTAATATTACCTCAACGGATAACAAAAATCACAAGTGAAAACAAGGGATTTCAATGAATTGAGTTTTGAAAACTGATTAAATATACAGGTTGTTTCTCATAAAGGTGACCCCGTCTCTAGGATGGGTAGAAAACTGAAAAATAATTGGGATTTTTCTAGTAAAAAATTTTCGTAACAGCATCCGTATTCATGTTGAAGGGCGTTGAAGAAAAAAATATATTGCGAGACTGTTGAGCCCTACATTACAATTTTTTAACATGTATTCGTTTTATCGATGGTGCAAAAACATTTCGATTCACATAATGCATACTATACCTAAATCATAATAATAATAAATAGCTTCACCATTACCGACCATTACTTTATACCAGCATCGGTTATTACTTCATAAATTTTAAATCAAAATATTCCAAAACGGTTCACAGTATCGAGTTTCATCAAGAGTACCATTAAGGTGTAAAAATGAATGATGTTTAAGTTCACTTGAAATTATAAACGACTAGCTACTAGAAGTCCACTAGTTCTTTCAAAGAAAGGATTGTCTGATAGCACCAGTCAGAAGTTCTACAGTGAAGCAAAGTTTCCTTGTTGTTTTTCATTTGAAGGTAATAATATATATCAGCTGATAATTGTAGTGGGTACATAAAATTCGGCTCTTGCCGATATTGCAAGATCCAGTTGGTTGGGAAAAGAACTAGTGGACTTCTAGTACCTAGTCGTTTATAATTTCGAACTTAAACATCATTCAATTTTACACCTAAATGGTATTCTTGATGAAACTCGATACTGTGAACCGTTTTGGAATATTTTGATTTGAAATTTATGAAGTAATAATCGATGTTGGTATGAAGTAATGGTCCGTAATGGTGAAGCTATTAATTATTATTATTATGATTTAGGTATAGTATGCATTATGTGAATCGAAATGTTTTTGCACAATCGATAAAACGAATACAATTTTTTCTCCTCCAAAAACTCGTAAAGTATAAATGAGCAAAACGAATGGACTGGTGAGCAAAACGAGAGCTTTCGAATGATGTCAATATCGGAAAGATCCGTTGGGGTGCCCTGCTAATGTAATATTACACCAGCAGGACACCTTTGATTATCTATATCTCGGTAACGGTAAGTGGTAAAGAAAAACTAATTGCATATTTGAAAAGAGCAAAACGAGAGAAGACATTTTTTTTCTCCTCTGAAAACTCGTAAAGTGTAAATGAGCAAAACGAACGGACTGGTGAGCAAAACGAGAGCTTTCGAATGATGTCAATATCGGAAAGATCCGTTGAGGTGCCCTGCTAATGTAATATTACACCAGCAGGACACCTTTGATTATCTATATCTCGGTAACGGTAAGTGGTAGAGAAAAACTAATTGCATATTTGAAAAGAGCAAAACGAGAGAAGAAATTTTTTTTCTCCTCTGAAAACTCGTAAAGTGTAAATGAGCAAAACGAACGGACTGGTGAGCGAAACGGAGTAAAACGAGAGATTTCGAATGATACCAATATTGGAAAGATCCGTTGAGGTGCCCTGCTGGTGTAATATTACCAGCAGGACACTTTGAATTGTCTATAGCTCATTGTATATAGGTGAGCAAAATAAACTGAGTGATGAGCAAAACAAAGCAAAATGAGAGCAAAACGACGGCATAAAAATCGTAAAAATTATTTGAGGTGCCCTGCTAGTGTAATGCCGCTTTTCCAAACTGGTTGCACAAATAACTTTTAACGGAAGAAATATTACAATACAATGATCGAATTCAAAATTAATATCATAAAATTATTCTTTAAATTCGTCGGATCAAAACAACAACATAATGAACAGGAATACAAAATCTGAAATGACCTTCAATGCACAGATATGTCTGACATACGCAATGCCAACCTCAATCCTGCAACGAAAAATTTTTCTGGACGAAGCTATTATAAACTTACTGCTTGAATACAGAGGGTTATTCACCATGATTTTGACCATTTTTTCTAGAAGACCATAATCCCCACGAGACCAACGAATCGAGTCATGTTAATTCGCAGCGCCTCCTCAAAAAATTGTAGATAACTGTTTTCAGTCAATGTTTCAGGGAGAATGAAAGGTGTGATAATAAATACATCCTTTTTATTTCCGCCGGAACATTCACTGAAAACATATTCATTGACTGAACTGCTGAGCTCAATCAGTTTCAATGCATCATTGATGATGTCTCGTGTTGTATTTTTATGATCTTGTCTGTACCAAGTGCCGCAAACATTTTTACACCAATAGATGTTTAACAATATACAATCTCTTTTATTTTACCTTATATTTTTTATCACTTGGGTTGTACATTTTTGCTCTGCGAAAAACCATATATCGATTGAGCATTCGAATATTCTCAGATACAACTCACTTCACTCAACCAAACATTGCTGTAAGATCTTTGAAAAACGGGGTAGGTATATACACTGCGCAAAATTTTTAACGCACATTCTGAAAATCTCAATTTTAATGAAAGTTAACTCTAGATTGACTTTATAACTTATTTTTTTTGTTCTCTCGGGAAGGTTTTGAACGAAACAAGACACATTAAATGGAAGAAAAATTCAGGATTTCACCGAATCTTATGTGAAAGAAGAGAAATGAACAATTGTCAAAATACTGAAATGCTGATAAGTGATTTAATACTTGGTATTTCCACTCCTTGCGTTAATTACAGCTCGGCAACGACGGTTCATACTCAAAATGAGTGATCTTAAAATGTTCTGATCTAATCCTTCCCAGATTTCTCCGAGTCGTATTCCTAAGTCATTAAGAGTAGCTGGATGATTTTCTGAACTTCTCAGCCTTCTATTGAGGTTGTCCCATACCCGCTCAATCGGATTGAGATCTGGACTTCTTGCTGGCCATTCCATTCGAGAGACTTCAACCTCTTCAAGGTACTCCTGAACGATGCGCGCACGATGGGGTCTGGTATTATCGTCCATAAAAATGAAATTTTCACCAATGTATGGGGCAAATGGCACTACATGCTCTTCAAGAATGTTCCTTATATACTTATCAGCATTCATAGCTCCATTATCAACGACCACTAGGTCTGTGCGAGCAGTCAAAGATATTCCACCCCATACCATAATCGATCCTCCCCCGAAACCAGTAGTATTCAGGAAATTGCACTGAGCATATCTTTCATGTGGACGTCTGTATACAAAGGAACGTCGATCACGATGGTAGAGGCAGAATCTAGACTCATCTGAGAAGAGAACTTTTTCCTAATCGGCCTCTTCCCAATGGATATGCTCTCTCGCAAAATCCAAACGCGCCCTTCGATGGGCTGGGGTAAGAGCTGGGCCTTTTGCCGCGACACGAGGCCTTAAATCATATTCTCTGAGGCGATTTCTTATTGTCTGAGTGCTAATTTGCACCCGTTTGCACCTCATGAGTTTGCTCAAGCCGCCTCAAGCTGAATTTGAAAGAGGCGAGCGGTTGCAAACCGTTGTCTCAACGAAGAAACTCTCAAGTAACGTTCTTGAATGGCAGTTGTTACCCGTGGTCTACCCTGTCCTGGTCTTCAGACATTCATACCTGTCTCCCTGAATCGCTGCAACATTCTGGACACACTTGTATGGGAAACTCCAAACCTTTCTGCAATTCTTGTGTATGTCCACCCTTCTTCTCGCAAAACTACCGCTTGGGCACATTCCTCTTGGGTCAAATTGTGTGTTTCGCGTTGCATAGCGATCGAGTGTAGAAAATCAAACGAAAGAAAAACTATGGATCACTAGAATTGATCGAGAACAACTGATTTTAGAATGGAGCCAATACATTCAAAATCTGATAATATCATCTTTTTTTATTCCTGCTGGGAAAAAACATCGGTATTGAAGAAAACCGTTGAAAGTGGATAACATATGCATGCATATTTCTGATAAAAATAATCATCATTGAGAACACCTTCAGTTGTAGAATAAATTTGAGATTTCCATTATGTGCGTTAATTTTTTTGCGCAGTGTATATACGTATATCCTACACGAATTGATGTGTCTGTTCAGTTAATGGTGAAACATCCTGTAGATATATGAAAATGTAATGTTTTCTATAGACCAGAATCGTACTCCGACGCCACGCCATGCACGCACACGCCACCCGATCCAGACGGGCCAGGTCGGTGTGTTGTCCATGGTGGGGTAAACACGCCATGATTTTTTTTTTTTTATGTAGCAGGGGGAAAATCTGTGAGTCAGACGAACCACCCTCTCCTGAGGTGAAACAAGTGTGGGGATTCTCACTCTCCTGAGCTATTGGATAACACTTCATTGGACTTTTCAATAAGTTTCTGTTCTTATTTTAAACTCTTTTTAATTGATCTCTTGGCCTCCTTCGGTAAATTCGCATTCTCCTTTTGTCTTCCTCTGGGTCGTAGTCCACTAGTCTCCTTTGTTCTTGATTCGGATGGTTTTTCGCTGTTTCGAATAATTTCTCGTCTTTTCTGTTCATGAATTCCGTTATGGTTTTCCATTTTAGGTCCTTATAAATCTGACTGTTCCTGAGAAACCAAGGTGCATCTATTGCACATCGTAGCAGCTTGTTTTCAGTGGCCTGAATTCTTTTGATATGGCTCTTTGCCGCGAAACCCCAGGCAACTGATCCATAAGTCAATTGAGGCCTAGCAACGGCTTTAATAATCTTCAATTTTGTCTTTCGACATGTGGCTTCTTCTTCCTATCAGAGGGTATAGTCTATTCATCGCTGCTTTCGTTTAATCGATGCCTTGTTTGATATGACTTTTCCAAGTTAGTCCTTTGTCAAGCTTCATTTTCCACTATATGCACCAGTCATTTGTTTCGTCAATCGTTTTTTGTAGAACTCGTTCTATTACTTCTGGGTTGCGGTGTCGAGTTGCTATGCCTGTGTCGTCAGCATATAACGTTAGCATGGTTCTTGGATTCTTCGGAATATCATGAATGTACAGTCCCTGGCCAGTTTATTAGACGCACTGAGGATTTTTTTTATATTTACTGGTATTGCACGAGGAAAAGGCAGAATGTTTGAATTTCATTTCCACAGAATGTCAGTTGTATCTACGACTCTTATTGAATTGTTCTATTTGGCACTTATTTTTGATGTTGTAGTATTAGTACTAAAGTATGAATCAGTACTATGTCTTTCAGTGGACGTCTTGCACTCTGCAGGTTCGGACATTATTTCGATAATCCACATATGAAATCATCATCCTCGAATGCAGCAAACCGAATAATTCTGCATTGATAGTATAAAGCTCTCTTAGCTACACAGGGTAGCTCAGCAAAATATTAGAATTTCATGTTTAATCATCAATAAATCAATATTTTTTATTGAATATGATATATTATATGTGAAAACCATTTACAGATGAAGTATATATAACATATACATTCAATTTAATAATTCAATATTCAAAAACCAATAACCTTATAACAAATTTCAATGCGTCTAATAATATGGCCAGGGATTGCATATGTTGTACAGAAGTGGCCCAAATACTGACCCTTGGGGTACTCCAGCCTCTTTATCTCTTGTTGTATAGCATTCTCCTTCCACTTTAAGGTAAAAACTTCTATTTTTGAGATAATTCCGGATCAACTTGCATATTTTGATCGACTATCCAGCACATCTCATCTTATATATTAATTCTTCATGCCATACTCTGTCGAATGCTCTGGCGACGTCTAGTAAAACAAGACCTGTAGCTTGTTTATTTTGGAATCTATCTGTAACGTATTCTGTGAGCCTTAATAATTGTTGCTCTGTTGAATGCTCTCTTCTGAATCCGAACTGTTCTGATGGTATTAGTTTCAGATTTTCGGTTTCCTGATTTAGCCTCGTGGCTATAATTCTTTCTACTACTTTTCTTAACGCTGACAGTAGACTTATCGGTCTGTAGTTTTGTGGGAACTTCTTCTCTTTGAATGGTTTATTGAACACTATGACTTCCGCTGTTTTCCATTTTTCTGGGTGGTGTTCTGTCCTCATAATTCCATTCGCGATATTTGTTAGAGCGGCTATACCTTTTCTAGGTAATTTCTTTAACATAACATTCGTTATTTTATCGCTTCCGGGAGCTTTCCTCTTCTTCAAACTTCTAATTATTTTCCTGATTTCATTTGGCGATGTTGGTTTATCTATTTCAGCCGCTGCTGGTAATTCATCCATTTCTTCATCATTTTCTTCAACCAGTTCTTCCAAATCTTCATTATCGTCGTCTATCCTGTAATTTATTCTCGATTCTCTGTCGATCGAGTCCGCCAATGCATCTGCCTTATCATTATTGTTATACGCCATTCCCCTTTCTCCTTGTAGGGGTGGAATTTTAGTATTTTCTCCTCGTAGCCTTTTTTGCATTCTCCATGCAGAACGATCAATTGTATTTAGTTCTTGAACCCTTTTGTTCCATCTGCTTGTTCTTAGATCTTTCCGGGCATGGCGGTTGAGGTTCCATCTATTCAGATCATTTTTATTCATTCGATATATTCTTCTGAGTCTTCGATTTTCTCGTATAAGATATTTCACTTCGTTAGGCGTATCGCCATGCGGATGACTTGGTGCTGGTCTCTTCACTCTTCTCGTGCTTTTTTCGTAAGCTCTCAATATAATCTCTTCCATTTTATCAACCGCACATTCCAGATCCTCTGGAGTGCTTATTGTTGGAATTTCTGTTATTTCCGATTGTATTAAATGGCTGTATTTAGACCAATTGGTATATTTTCTCATTTCCATCAGTTTTTCTCTTGGTTCTTCTCCAATTGTCAATTCCACGGTATTGTGGTTTGAGGTTCCATCTTCGAAAGTTTAAATCGAGAATTCTTGAGTTATATTTTTCAATATCGCGATATCTATTACATCTGGTATTCCTATACCAAAAGCAAGATATGTCGGTAACTCTGGTCCAATCACTATGGCATTTTGTTTTCCGGCGAAATCCTTGCCATTCCATAATGGGGATTTACAGTTGAAATCTCCGATAAAGATTTTCGGGTTTGTCCCTTCTAACATGTTGTTTATCTCTTCTTCCAGTAAATTGTTTTGTGGTGGCTTTTATGCCGAGGTAATTTCGACTCTTTGACGATTTAATTCGGCAACAATCGTCACTGTTTCTGTTTCTCCTTGAGTTTCGTCGGATCTTAAAATTTCCTTTCTGTCAACTGAATATATTATATATTGGATATTTGACCAATCAACTATATTTTATCAAAATCATATTGAATTACCCCTCTCACGAATTCAATTTGTCAAACGGAAATTATCTTGAAGAAGAATAGTAAATACTCCTTCGAACCCTCCTTCGATAGTGTTGGAATATTGACAGATTTGTTTTTACAATGGAAATTAAACTGTAAATCACAAATATTCCTCAACAGCTGACAAAATGAGCCAATTTGTATTGTGAACTCGTTGATTGATAGTCGATATCAACGCAAAACAAAATAAAACGAGAGAGTATCATTGGACTTCCTTTGGTAGAACAAGGATAGAACGAATCAAATGACATGGTGGCGCCGCCACGAACCTGATCCCATATCCCCGATTTGCTGAAATGTTGATGCTTGCAAAAAGTGACAAGTGCACACACCAGTGTTTCAGACATCGTAGTCGATCCTAAGCAAGGAGAGAAGATCATGGCGGTTTCTGGTTGGTTGTTCAAAAACAGAGCAAGGGACATGTTTAATTTTTTACAGAAATCATTTTTACTATAAAAACTCGGGAATCGAAAAAATTGTTTTTTCAATGCATAATTTTTAATGAAGCCTGTGAAAAGCTATGGTAGAAAATCAAAAGGGAAGTCGATTTCACCCCTCTTTAGCTATTAGGTATGAGTGAGAATATTAGTTTCAAGAGCATCTCTATTCAAAAAATACCTGTGCAAAATTTTATTCGTTCATATTGGTCCAACTTCGAAAAAATTTAATACATTCATAATAAGTTTTCATCTTTGAAGAAGCGTTACTCTTCAACGAAGCGTTTCCAGATATACCTCCATGGAAACTTTTAGTCTAATTTTGAGGTTCTGAACCCATTCATGCAAATTCATTCCCATTAATCCTGGAACACCCTGGATACCGGGTATCACAAGTAGCCTATCTCACTTTCATAACTTGGATATTTCAAATAATATATCCCATAAAGTAGGTATATATTTTCGTGAATCGCAGATCGACCTGCATTGAATGCTGCTGAGAAAGGCTTTCGGTCATTATAATGACCGAAATCCTTGGTAGTCAATATAATGAAAAATGGACTCTTATTCCTTAATTTTTCATATTATTAATTTTCGAAAGCCAAAGCATTATAGTCAATACAAAAAACTTGTTGGAAAAAATTGAATATTTTTTCCATTAAAATATGTACACAAAAATTTTTCGTATTTGGGAAAAAAGTTGACTATCGTTAGAAATGTAATTTTCAAGCTATATAGTTTGACACCAGTTCGATGTGCGATTTACGAAAATATGTAGGTACCTACTTTCTCTCTGTTTTACAAACAAATATTTTTCAACTGTAGCAGGTACTAGCACACTGATTCGTCTATTAACTAATCCAAAAACGGAAAAAGTAAGAATTTCACATATTCGAGCCCTAACATTGTAGAAGGCATTGATTTTTATTATTAGCTCACAAATTGAAGGAATGGAATTTTACCCACAACAACGTAACCATTAGGGATATATTTAAACTATATTCGTTAAAAAAACAGCCACTTATGTCAAGTATTCAATAAACAGAACGTCGTATCTCGTGCCCTCGTGGCAGGTTGCTGCCAGCTGTCTCACTGACACTCAATGAGTGAACTGTGTCGTTTATCTTATCAATCTACATAAGCCTCAGTATCTAGGTCATTATTTCAAATGCATGACTTTCGATTTGGAGATGATTGCACATTTTTTCATTTTATTTCACATCGTTCGATATTTTGCCACTCGTGTGCCACTTAGAATGGATTATAAAATCAATGCTATTAAGTAGCCAAAATTTGGAAAAACCAGTATTGTTGTTTCGTATCAAGTGAGGAGACCGTGTTTCATCGATAAAAAATGGCAGTTTAATTTTTATCGAACTCATTGATTGATTCTTTTTTGGATCTTCCGAATTGTATACATAAATTGTTATTATTATTATTATTCATGAAAAGGATAACGCCTTAAGAGGAAGGCAATGAATAATAATAAGAATTAATTCAGATGCATACCACCCGTCGATACGAATTCGACAGGAGTTACGATCTGAATGAGCTGGCCAATATGCCATGTCAGGGCCACCAAATAGAATACGCTCCATCGAAGAAAAGCAGATGCTGACCATGATTTCGGTCTCGTTTGATCTCGTTTGATCTCGTCAGAGCAACATAGCTTCTTCTCCGATGGAGTACGTTTGGAATTGACGAACCCGTATTGAATGCCAGTAGTGAATAAGGGTCCGTCAATTCGAAACGGCTTTTTCATTTGCTTCAACACCACAATGCCCTGTCAACCATAGTATTAATAATAATAATAATAATAATAATAATAATAATACTTTATTTACCCAACAGGATAATTCCCAATAACAGGGTAACAATAAAAAATATACCTAAACCAATAACTAAAAAAATGGCAAATATTCAGCAAAGAAACAATTTGGAACCAAAACAATTCTCAGCACTATTGAAATACATTAAATTTCAGTTTATTAGCACTCTCACAAACCCGATACACCGGAGCCCGCTGGAGCATGTTGGTCCGTGGAGTCGGCAGGCTGAACGCTAGCGGATGCCTGGTCACCATTCTCGGTACAAGGATGTCAGTATTGTCAGTTTATTGCCTCTGGCCAGTTGCTTCATGGTATTACGGCACTCCCATGTCAGCAGAGATCCGTAGATATGAGCCCCTTTTAGGTTAATTTTCAGACACTCTAGAGCTTATATTTAAACAACCAGTGTATCGATCTGTGAAATAGAGGGTTCACTTCCCAGGGCTTTAGAGACACTCAGTTCAGGTCCATATACGCCAAGGCCGATACCCCTCTCTGATTTTGATCTATGATCCGTGATCAGTAAATCATGTAGATGACTGTTTGTCCAGACCATTTACGAAAATCATTGTACTAGGACGGTTAGCTATGACCATTTCACAGGTCATTTCGAAATCGAATGTTTTTGCCAATATGTTTATGTCCAGTTGAGATTCAATATCCTCATATTCTCCAACCCAGTTTCTGGGTAGGAGATTTATGCTAAGGGATAATCGTATTGCTGTATTTCCTCACATTTAGGTGTGGCGGAGGCAGATCAAGTATGCTATTGGTGTTATAGTTATATGACTTTTCTGCTTAGCCTCTACCAGCGTTCACTTGAACAGGAACATAAATGTCTGTATTGAATTGGTTTTAGAGATCAGTATAGTTATTTATATTTAT
Organism: Coccinella septempunctata; assembly: GCF_907165205.1. NCBI lineage: Eukaryota > Metazoa > Arthropoda > Insecta > Coleoptera > Coccinellidae > Coccinella > Coccinella septempunctata. The sequence continues at coordinate 17,395,433 of NC_058189.1, read as the reverse complement.
GCACCGATCAAGACCAAAACTATCTATTAAAGTCGAGCCTGAAAATTGATAGTCGAGGCGCAGACGAGACAATATGTCTATATTGTCTTGCCGAGGTGCATATTACATTTTTCTGTCGACCTCACATAACTTTATGAAAGTAAGTAGTTACCCGTTTGATGGCCTCATCTAGGTCTACGTAATTGCCGATTCCCTGAGCTCCGGAGTAGTGTTAGTCCCAGATAGTGCAGATACTTCAACAAGTTAGAAGAGTTACTTACAGACAACACCCGAACGACAAGAGTATTTCTGATTTCCTATTAAACCTTTCATCACCTCCTGGGACCAAACTGAGGAAACTTCAGTGTCAGACATAACTGAAAACAAAACAAATATCCAATTTGACATATGTCAAGAGAAATCATTGACGATCGAGCATTCGGTCATGGGCATTCCTGTTAGGCTCAACTCACACGTACCACTTTGCAACGACAACGGAGATCCTATACGCCCGGCTGTGGTGATTAGGAAAACGCATCGAGGCACTCACTCAGACCACAACACTTTCAAAGTTTCAGGGATTTGAATTTGGAAATCGAGTGACTGTTAAATCGTTGTAAATTTTTCATTATGGCTATACTTATTATAGCATATTCGGATCACTAGATCGAAACTAGCAAGAGTTAAAAAAATACTCATATTTGACATTCTCAGAAATATTCTTAAAAATTAGGGCATGGAAAACAGGAAAATTCCTTGTAATTTCTCAAATGTTTCCAACGAACGAATAATATTTATAAACTGAGATATCTTTTTATTTCAAATAATGATTACAAAAATATTAAATATAAATTCATTTCTAGCCACACACAGCACTCCTGATATTTGCCGTGATTTGTATGCACGCAAGTGCTTCTCCATTCATCAAGGATGATGAATTACCGATTGCTCAGGCATGTGATGAAGAAAAATGCCAATTGCCAGACTGCAGATGTGCATCAAGTGATATTCCAGGTGGTTTAAAATTAGAGGAAACTCCACAGGTAATTTCAGTTTCTGTTAAATTTTGAACTGTTTATTTTGTCATGGTTTGACTTTTGTCTTTGGTGATAGTAAAAACAAAAATGCTAATGGCCATATGAACCGTTCCATTAAACAAAGATTGAGCTCTCAAACAACGTTTAAACATCGATTCTCCATGAGGAAAAAAAGAAGTATAAGGAATTAATCTCGTTTAATGAAACGGTGCATTCGGCCATTAATTCAGAATACGTTCAACCGTGCCAATGCCAAATTCAGAATTCAATATAATATTATGTATAATTAATCAAAGCTAAACAAACAATAACTTGACTAACTTATTTGAACCTTAACTACTATGATTATTAGTGTCTTTCAAATTTCACTCACTGTTCGGTTTCAAACATATTGTCGGGTAACATACTTGCTTTTTGTCGAATATAAAAACCTAGATTTTTCTCTCAATTGGGGTGTTCCGTGCTAGTCTTTCTTTTCCTGGAGAGTCTAATACCTACCTAGAGCATAAGCTTCAATGTAATCTCATGCAAAAGCCCTTTGGGCTGAACTCTTCAGTTCATCGTTCAGCTCCTTTCTTCATCCCTCTTTTCCTTTTTTCATAACTTCTTCTTTTTATTTCTGTAGACAGATACCTTACAAATCTTCTGGACTTTCATTATGAACGATTCAGATCCCGAAGCATGACCTCGATTTCTGAACGTTTTATCCCCTGGGGCTAAATCAGCTCTTTCCCAAATGAATAAAGATTTTATATTTTGTCACCGAAATCATCTTTTTTTTATACTGTTTTTCAGTATTTATCGTCAAAATTGATTTCATATCTCATAACTCTTTTATGATCTCCTATCTTTGTTCCTCAATTTTGTTTTCTAATTTTGAGACTTTTCTCTCATTTCTCTTTTTAACTAATCTTCCATCTTTTAGTTCTGACTTATAAAGAGGGCCTAAAAGTGTATAGAGAGTGGTCTCATATTTGCGTATTATCAATTAAATAACATTTTATTATATTAAGTGACAATTTTGAATGACCATTGGTTCAATTCTTGAATGCATTCAACAGAGTATTTGTTGAAGAAGAAAAATCCATATGCAGTGCTCCATGCCTTAAAGGCGTATGGCTACAAAACAATTATGATTCAAAAAACATGATCTACAAGTGGAGTATCCAATGACTCCTTTATTTTGAGACAATCATATATGCAGATAACGAAAAACTTAAAATTATGACGAAAATCTACATACGGGTTGTTTTTCATGAGTTTGAAGTTGAATAAAGGCTCACTGAGTTCGTTTCTGATTTTTGTCGAAAACTCGAATAAACATTTCACTTTTGTCTATTATACAATAGACTTCGCAGGAAAATATATTAAAAAACATGATATGAACTGATATAAAATGGACAATATATGATAACGAGGAACATAATTTGTTTTCCCCTTTTTCTTCTTTATGGCTCTCGTAATCAAATGTGCTCCCTATCTGTGATTTCGGAGTAAACTATAGTTTCAAAGACTTTCAAGTGTCCTCATAGAAAATAATCTAAGCATGTAAGATGGAAGTCATACGGCCCAGTCATAAGGTACCCCTCTATCAAACTAATATTTTAAAAATGAAAATTTCCTTTGAAGCTTGATTCTGAAGTATTTATTTGGAAAAACTTCTCAAGCCGGAGTGAGGAAAAAGCAAAAATGTGTGTATTAGAATTAAACGAAATGCAGCACATTCCTAAAAATTCGTTCCTGAGAAATTCAATTCATTCGATTTGGATAACTCATTATTCGGAGATTCATAGGTTCGGTTTATCATAAATTGGAATTTACGATATTCAATAGTGTATGAAATATTGATAGAAAGTGTTTTTTTGCTTGTAGGATTGTTTCAAGGGGTATTTAAACCCGTTTGCACCGACTTATTTACGACAGGATTAACGTTAGTTCGTTGATTGCTATGGTAACTGTTAGAGAAATCAGATAAATAAATAATCAAGTATTAACTTTAATCTCGCCTTCAATAAGTCGGTGCACAAGGCTTTTAGTGTCAATTTTGAGGAAAATTCTCCTAAACTTCTTCATGAAATTTTCATGAATATCCATGAAGGCATTGAAGAGTTATGCCGGTTTGAAGTTTTTGATGAAACACATAAATCATCCTGTGTCTCTTGAACGAATATAGTTAGGACTTATTTCGAATACTCATTCAGACTCCCTAAAATATCCTGCATCCTACACTGAAAGCCTGTACAATCAATCATTCGTGAAACATCTTGTTTATTGTAGAATTCGATATATACAATAATGAAAAAATCTCAGAAATTCATTGGAAAAGAACCTCATTACCTCGGGGTCGATAATTTCTCCACATGGATGAACGATTTCTTCTTGAGGATATCCCTAAGGCATTGATGTTACAATTGAATTCAATTGAAAAATATAGTAACTTCTGTTGTTCTTTCCAATTTATTTCATATTAGGCTTATGAAAAATAAACCCATCCGAAACACATCTATTCTTCAATATTTGTCATATCTTACGATTAGTCATAACTGTTCTATACTTCTCCAAAATGCATATTCTAATTCTTGTTTTATATTTCAGTTTGTATTTTTAACCTTTGATGACGCTGTGAGAAGCGATAACTACGATTTATATGTGGAAACATTGTTCGGAAGAGAAAAAAATCCGGATAATTGTAATGTGACCGCAACTTTATTTGTTTCACATGATTACACAATTTATGCCAAAGTAAGTACTCCATTAATTAACCATGCTCATAGTGTTTGATATAAGAAGACAGATATCAGTTAGGGCGAGCACAAGTTTCTTTTATGAATTATCTGAGTCCACAATAATGCGCAGGAGTCGCATAAGCCTTCAAAAACTTTATTCGTCCCTCGTCCGAGATATGGAGGGTAGAGGAAATGAGAAACCAACTAGTGTAACGAAAAGTGTCCGCCAAAAACCATAAATAGGCCAGGTGGTGCTGTGAAGCACTAAATAATTGACAGTGACAAATTGTGTTGGCGCCTTTTTCGAAGAGAAGATAATAGAACATCCAAAGATTATAATCTTTGGGAACATCTTTATGAATATAATTGATTTATTCATGGTGAATTAATTGATGCAAGTTCAGTTATTTTCAACAAAGTTAAATTTGACGATTTTGGTGATCAATCAAATTAAAGAATCAATCAAAAAAGAATATATGCATACAAGAATACATGAATACAAAATTGTTGTTGGATAAAATTGCATTTATTAAAACAGATTTTTATAACGATATTTTGTAACAAATAATATCGAGTGATATGCATTATGATAATTATGAATTCATTAATTGTGTATAACATTTCAGAGCCTCGATCAGACAATGATATAAAAATATTCTCTTGATTTGTAATTTATTGCAAATAGTGTTTTAAATGCAGGTGTAATTTCAACAAAAATTTACATTTTTTCTCATACAAACCCCAAATTTCGAGATTAATACATGCTCCTCTCAAATTATCAATCAATCTATAACAAGTCAGTGTAAGTTCTATAACCGAATAAGTATTGACGTGATAAGAAAGTGTAGTGTTTCTTTTCTCAAATCAGGAGAAAGAACCAATATAATGTATGTTTTCCAAAAATACATTCAAACATGCATCGTAATTCAAATTTAAAGAAAGGAAAATTGTTTAGGAAGTGTCTTTGTTAATTATTAGTCATTGTTTTACATGAATACAATCAGTGAAGCTTGTGGATTTATAATAAAAAGGCTTTGATTTTTACGGAAAGGAGTGTAGAACTAAATTTTTAGAAACAAATATTTTGTTCTCAACAAGACAACATCCAATATCAGATCGGCAACTTTGCTTTCAGTACTTGTCAGTTAATTTTAGAAGACTCGACATGATTGACATCAATAAGGATTTGGTCGGCTTCTCTTGTACGTAGCGGCTCCAACAGTAACTCCTTTACATTCAATGGACAAGCTTCTTTATTTTTGAAATTAGGTGCTAATACATCCTCATGCAAGGCTATCATCTATCTGGCCATCTATATGTTTTCTTTGCTTATTGGGATAAACACCTGTTTGCAGAGACAACCTTGTCTCTGCCTGTTTGTTTGATAAATTATTGTTTGCACACAAGTACTGAGAACTTCTAATCCTTGTGCTGTAGCACATTTTCCATTTATTGTAGTATGATTTCTGGTTTTCGTTGAACTCTTTCAGGTTTCAATAGAGTTTTTAGCAACTTTGCAGCCTCTCAGGGTATGTCTGCTGAGTAAGAGGAATAATTATAAAAAAAATTAAAGATGATGAATTAAGTCGATTACAATATTAGAAATGTGGTACTCACATTAGGTTGGAAAAATTATAATTTGCTCATAGTTTCATAACTGCTCACACAAACTTTCAACAAATATGTAATAAATTCAAATTTATTTACGAAAATTACCAATATCTTGGTTAAAATCACTAAATATATTTGTTTTTGACATTTGAAATCAACTAATTCTTTAAATTGTTCAATGGTTCATTTTTAGTGCTTGCCAGCACCACCTGGCCTATTTACAGATTCTTGCGGACACTTTTTGGCCCAAAAAGCCCCGAAGTTTGTTCTCCTTCTTCTTTCTACCCTCCATGGTCCGAGAGTCAAGCGGCGTTCAGTATCTGAATGGTTGACAGCTCTGGTTATGAATTCGAACTAGCGCAAAAGGTCTCGACTTCTGTCAGTGTATTTCTCATTTGAAGCATTTTGTGAAATTGATTTTTGTTCTTATTTTTGTCAAAAATGGAGCAAAAATTCCATTCTGAACGCCAAAAAAACTCATAATACATAATGGTGGTCAATAACATGGAAACTACTTAGAAAAACTAAAAAACTTCGTTGAAGAATTGATGAAAAATGGGAATATTCCTGAAAATAAGCGAAAATGAATTCTACTTTCTAAAATGAAATGCAGGCAAAAAGCTAGGTGAAAAAATTAAAAAAATTTATTCTGATTTACAGTGTGTTCGTTCGAAATTTGCAATGAAGATAGCTTCCATGAGGTTCCAGAAAACTGCAATCAAATATCATTCGATTTGCTGGACCGTAAGATTCATTTATTCAATTTACCAAATAATATTGCATGGCACCATCCAGGTTGCCGAGGACTGATTTTTTTTATTGACGGTGACAATAACTTTTTCTCTCTTGTCGTTATTTAACATCCTATTAATCTTATTACGAAGTCAATTTTGAATTTTTATGAATTTAATCAATTGATTATACATTATTGAATGTTTACTCGAATGTTTATTTCAGTTTTCATTTGATCGAATACATCAGTTTTCCTAAGCCTAATGGATGGCTCTTTGACAGATATTTATCTTTATGTCCTTTGATTAGCAAGAATAAGTTGTAATGTGATGGATAAGAAGTAGGTAAAATAAAACAAAAACCAAACGGCTCTCATTGTATGTTCAAGATGAAGAGCTTCCAATGTAAAAGAGCTGAGAAATGTATTGAGATGGAAAGCCTTCATTTCGGACAGACAATGAGAGCCGCTTATTTTTCGTTTTATTTCAACTACTTCTTATCCATCGCTTTCATAGTTCATACTTAATAAATTAAATGTCTTGAATATAAATAATTATTGAAGACCCATCCTTGAGTAACACTTCAAAAAACTGTTGTATTCGATCAAATGAAAACTGAAATTAACATTCATTGATGTATATTCAATTAATTGAATTCATAAAGATTTAAAATTCACTGCGTTGTGAGAAGAATAGGATGTTAAATATCGAAAAGAGAGAAAAATTATTGTCACTATCAAAAAAAAAAAAAAAATTCGTACCTCGGCAACTTGAATATGGTGCCAAGCAATATTATTTGGCAAATGGAATAAATGAATCTTACAGTTTACGCTGCTATCAAAGAAATCCATGTACAGGGTGGGCAAAATTGGTGATACCTGAACTACAACTTTCCCAACGAGATAGAGAAAAATGAATATACCATTCATTTCGTCTTTTTTCGGGAAACTAGTAATGACATCAACTACATTCCTCTATCTTCTTTTGTTTTCGAGTTATAGGACAAAATTGAAATTTTGGGTGATTTCAACTTTGGTCATTATCTCCGTTCCTGTTTGAGCTAGGATGTTGAAATGAAAACATTATACAGACACTATTTTGATAGCAATCCAGTGGCGTAGTATGATTTTTCCCTACAGGTTTATTTGCTGAGCTATAACATAAAGTTCTGTTTTTTCTTATGAAAACAGTAGTTTAAAATGACTTAGAAAGAATCGACATTCTTTTACCGTTGCAGAAATATATTATACATCACACTCAGTATTTTCAGGTCATTTTAAGCTATTTTTTTATAAGAAAAAAATATATCTTTATGTTATAGCTCAGCAAATATACCCGTTGGTAGAAATCATAGTACCCCACTGGATTGCTTACAAGAAAGTGTCTGTATAATAATGAGGATAAATTCAGACGCATACCACCAGACGATATGAATGCTAGCCAATTTGCCATCGTCAAGGCCCCAAATGGAGTACGCTCCACCGACGTACTCCATTTGGGGCCTTGACGATGGCAAATTGGCTATCTCAATTCAGATCGTAACACTTGCCGATATTCATATCGTCTGGTGGTATGCGTCTGAATTTATCCTCATTATTTTATTCATTGCCGTTTAGGCGTTATCACTCTTCATTGTCTGTATAATGTTTTAATTTCAACATCCTAGCTTAAACAGAAACGGAGATAATGACCAAAGTTGAAATTTTAATTTGGACCTATAACTCGGAAACAATAAAAGATAGAGGAATGCAGATGATGGCATTATTAGTTTCTCGAAAAAAGTCGATCATAATGTGCCATGCATTTTCCTCTATCTCGTTGGGTTGAAAAAGTTGTAATTCAGGTATCACCAATTTTGCCCACCCTGTACAGTGTGATTTCTCAAACTTTTAGGAACTGTCCTAATTTATGTGATACGGTCCTGAAAATCGAATGATATTCGATTGCGGTGTTCTGGAAATTCCTGGTGAATCGGTAATTCCGTTCAAGAGATAGAGTGGCTTAAATTTCTCTTCAAATTTGAAAAACACCCTGTAAATCGGAATCTACAACTCTTAGATACTACATATGGAGGCTTTCCGTGATCCTCTAGGTGTTCTTTATCTCACATTAAAATGTTTCCCATCTTATCCGGGACACCCTGTAAAATCACCGGTTTGGTAACAGTTTTGTATCTATTGATTATAATGGAGTTCATCTCATTAAATTATGCATTTTCCATTCACAGCTGCACGATCTGTACGAGAATGGTTTCGAAGTGGCACTACATTCCATCACCCATGATCCTAACACAACGAAATGGAGTGAAGCTTCCGTTGAATATTTGAAGAAAGAGTTCGGTGGTGAAAGGGAAATAATTACCAAGTTTGCCAAAATACCTGAGGAAGATATTCATGGAATAAGAGTGCCATTCTTGCAATTATCTGGTAAATTTCAATTAAAAAGCATTGATAAATATTCCGCATATTCGGGTCGAAAAAAGAAAGGTTCAACCTTTCGTCATTATTCACTTGCTTCAGTTCTGAAATGTGAATGTAAGAAACTTTGATGGTATCCCTCCAGCTACGTGGAATAACTCACTGAAATATTCAATGCGTCTCATACTTACTGCAACTTGGTTGATAAGTTTCGCTATCTAGATAAACTTAAACTTCGTATGATTAAGTGTAGACAAAAATTAAGTGTTTCATCCTGTTTATACATAATCCAATATTATTCCCAACACAACCAGATAGGTTACACAAGTTGAATGAAGTATTTAAAAAAGTGTAATCCTACATGGACCTATTAATAAACTATCCTTTCTATACAGGGAGATTTACCGCTATGGCCTATTCGAACTAATCATAATATTGTGTTGGAAATTTGAATTTTGCGGTTTTCGACACTGAATTTTCTCCCTCAAAAATTTCGGTCTTCTGCAACTTCCGGTTATACCGGAAACAACCTGCTACATTCTTATTTTAAATGGCACACCCACTATATCTTTACATCGTTAGATAGCTGTTCTGAAGGCGATTTCAACAATATAGCTAACCTTCCGTGAAAAATCCACGGTTTATTATTTATGGGGATTCTCATGGAAAAAATAGTGGAAATTTTTGCTAAGGAGTTTTTTTCAAGAAAAGCTTCACCATTTTAAATTTTTTCATTATCCAGTATTCTAACACTCATTGCTGTTTGGAACTAAAATGTGTAGGGTGTTTGTGAAGATCATGAAGTTCGACTACTCTATCTACCCTCTCCAGGGGGTTGCTAATAGAAACAAGCTTTGTATCCCAGATCATGTCCCCCCCTGTCATCAAAAATCGACCTCTCTGAGTGTTTTCACAAATTCTGATTCGTTGTTGAGATTGAGGATGGACACTTTTAAAGGAGACATCCTGTATGTTTCACCGAATATATCTTGAGCAAAACGTTTTCTATTTTTAAAGGAATTCTCAACAAAAACGTATTTATCGGAGTTTTCAACAAACTTTGCGAGACCGGAACTATGTCCAGCACTAACATAACATTTGAACTAGCCACTCGACAAGGTTTAGAAGAAGTAGAAAATATTCTGAATTCGTCAGGACGACCAGCTCACGAAGAGTTGCTACTCATTTGGTGACTCCACAGAAAAGGGTAATCAACACGCTTTTTTTTTGTGTAGCAGGGGGAAAATCTGCAAATCAGACGAACCACCCTCTACTGAGGAGGAACAAGTGTGGGGATTCTCACTCTCTTGAGCTCGAGATCCACTAAAAATCCTTAACTGCTTCTTGAATATTGGTTCCGGGCATTTGCCTATAAACCGTTCATCTCTTAGTCGGTTTTCTTCTGGCACACTATCATGCTGGGATTTATGTGTTTATCCTCTTAACGTATAACACTTTATTGGATTTTTCAATAAGTTTATGTTCTTATTTTAATCTCTTCTTAATTGATCTCTTGGTCTCCTTCGGTAAATTCGCATTCTTCTTTTGTATTCCTCTGGGTCGTAGTCCACTAGTCTCCTGAGTTCTTGATTCGGATGGTTTTTCGCTGTTTCGAATAATTTCTATGCTTTTCTGTTCATGAATTCCGTTATGGTTTTCCATTTTAGGTCCCTATAAATCTGTCTATTCGTGACAAACCAAGGTGCATCTATTGCACATCGTAGCAGCTTGTTTTCAGTGGCCTGAATTCTTTTGATATGGCTCTTTGCCGCGAAACCCCAGGCAACTGATCCATAAGTCAGTTGAGGCCTTTGAATATCTTCAATTTTGTCTCGTTCGTCATGTGGCTTCTTCTTCCTATCAGAGGGTAGAGTCTATTCATCACTGCTTTCGTTTTGTCGATTGCTTGTTTGATATGACTTTTCCAAGTAAGTCCTTTGTCAAGCGTTATTCCTAAATATTTGGCTTTGATTGGTGTATTGAACACTATGACTTCCGCTGTTTTCTATTTTTCTGGGTAGTGTTCTGTCTTCCATTCGTTATATTTGTTAGAGCGGCTATACCTTTTCTAGGTGATTTCTTTAACATAACAATCGTTATTTTATCGCTTCCGGGAGCTTTCCTCTTCTTCAAACTTCTAATTATTTTCCTGCTTTCATTTGGCGATGTTGGTTTGTCTATTTCAGCAGCCGCTGGTAATTCATCCATTTCTTCATCATTTTCTTCAACCAGTTCTTCCAGATCTTCATTATCATCGTCTAACCTGTAATTTATTCCCGATTCTCGTTCGATCGAGTCCGCCAATGCTTCTGCCTTATCAGTATTGGTATACGCCATCCCCCTTTCTCCGTAGCATTTTTTGCATTCTCCATGCACAATAATCAATTGTATTCAGTTCTTGAACTCTTTTGTTCCATCTGCTTGTTCTTAGATTTATCAAGGCATTTTTCAGAACTTGGCTATGGCGGTTGAGGACCTGTTTCGGCTTTCTCTTCGAAAACATCCTTTTCGAAATATAATTGGCCTGGCAAGTTTTCAAATTGTCACCTTCCGTGACAACTTTCCTACTTCAATAAAAATTTGCAAACCATAGTATTCATGTAGAGGGACAAGTGATCTTTCACTTGAGGTAAAACTCACCCCCTATTCCCTATTAAGAATCTAGGGCTGATAGCCCCTACAGGGATTGACGAGTTTTCGGCTTACAATTCTGCTCAAAAAATGTCTGCCTCCGAATAAAAATTGACCTGTTCCGGCATTTTTTATGGAAACATCCTTGTCGCGACATAATTGGTCTGGCAAGTTTTTACATTGTCAATTGTCACCCTGTATATCCCTGAATTAATTTTATGATTAGGTTCAGTACACACCAAAAATTATTGGCAGAATCTTGATAAAGAGAACTAGAGAAGATGTAATTCAGAATTTTCATATATTTTCAAACAATGTGAAGATTGAACGATGATAACATTCTATAAGAATATGACAAAGTTATATATTTTTTCTTGGGTTGAATGCTTTATCAAGAAACACCTTTGAAGCTTATTTGAACAACATTTTCCAACAGAATTTAACCTCAAGCATTGAAACACTGAGTTGGTAGGAGCGCAAAACATTTGAAGAGTTTTTTTGTGAAGTGCTAATTTAAATTAAAATATCCAATTTTCATCTTGACCGTATCAATAAAAATTCTGATTTTTACATATTGTTCAATATCCCAATTTCAAATATTCAATATCCTATCTATAGTGATTTATTCAACCTACTTTCTATAGAAAGAAATATTCATGAAAATAAAATAGTTCCGTACAACTCTTAATCAACACTCATAAAGGCAGAAACATATAAATGCAAATGGAATATTCACTAAGCGTTGATAGTCATACAAACTGTTCTATATCTTGTCAACGAACATATCCTCCTCGAGATATAAAGAATCGCCAAAATCCAACATTACTGCATTTTTTCATAAGTTTTCATTGTTCTAAATTTTCCACACAATTTCCGCAACTTTTTCTATTCACATATTCATACTTAAGAAAAAGTTCTGTTGTATGGTATTCGAGCGATATCTACACTTGACAGCCCTCAATATTTCCTTTGCTGGAAATGGTTCTGAAGTTATCAGTGTGAAGCGGGAATATATTTTTTACTTTATTAGGGATTTGATAAGGGATCATCTTTTAGGACGCTATAATTCAGAGTTTTCTTTAGCGTTCAAGAGTCCCTAAACGTTGGTGAATACGAAATTGTAGCTAAGAGTCACTTAAATGGGCTTCGGTATTGAAATTAAAGGATCTTTGATGAAAACGGGCATAACTCATATCCATTAGAATTTCGTAATTTTTCTGTGCAGTTTTTGAAACTTATTTTGTCTTTCTCCAACAGGAAACAACAGCTTTGAATTAATCAAAGAATTGGATCTAGAATATGACTGTTCCTGGCCAACAAGAAGTTTTGTGGAACCTGGATTATGGCCTTATACTCTCGATTACAAGTCACCTCAAGATTGTCCCATTGGACCCTGTCCTACAGCATCACTTCCAGGAGTGTGGGTAGCACCGATGCTCGATTTATTCGACAACAAAAATGTTCCCTGTGCTATGGTTGACCAATGTGTCAATATGTGAGTAATCTGTATTTTGGGAATACATGAATACAAATGCTCTTAAGGATTTACTGAATATGAAAGTGTAATGGAAAAAGTAACAAACGTGGTGGGGGTGGTGATTTCTTTGAAACTACATATTATAATTTTGTAACTATGACGCAAAATTTTTTTTCGAAAAATCGATTTGGCTTAGAAGTGATGATGTTGAAAAAGATGAGTCATTATTATTTATCTCTTCCATTTATTATGAGATAACACGTCGACGACTAAAATTCCTTTTCTCATTCACAATTTCACTGGATGATTTGAAGATATCTCCACGAGATGTTAGTTTTAGCCATTACGTGCCATTGGATAGTAAAAATTTCTGGAAAAATAGATACCTACTCTCCCAAAAACTGTTGATGGGTGCAGAATAGTTATATATTTACCAAGGAAGAAAAACTCCCTGAGCTTCAGAGTAGTGTTAGTGATATCCTTATCCCTTCCCATGCATTCAAACCACGTACCTAATTCTCTCCGATTTCATAAAGAATTAATTTGACAGTTATTGTCACATGCATTTATGGTTTTATCAAATCCTGTATTCACAATATTGATTCAATCGCCCCTTGATCTTGTATTGGTATCTTGGTGACGAACAACCGGACGAAAAGTGTTTGCGGACAAAAAGCCTTCAAAAATAGTCGACCTTTCGTTCAGAAATAAGTCATATTTTGTTAATGTCGAAGGAAAAAAAAAATAAAATTAACGGTAAGAACTATGAAACCCTAATGAATCATTTAATATTTCAGTCCCACAGATGCTGCCAATGTTACTGATTGGATTATCGAAAATTTCAATAGAAATTACAATAATAATAAAGCACCATTTGGTTTCTATGTTCATGCCACTTGGTTATCGACGAATAAGGAACATGTTCAAGCATATAAAAATTTTGTGGATTATTTACAAACCCTGCCAGATGTTTACATTGTGAGTATTGAGTATGAGTATATTTTCATATAACGTAGCACAATTCTCCAAGAAGCTTTGTGATTTTTATTCAACAAATTTCTTGAAATTCAAATTATGACGTAGATCGAACTCAAAATAACAAATTCACTAAAGAATTTTTTTTGAGTCGATCGATTATTTTGCCGATGAATGTATGTGGCACAGACGTCTGAATGAATAAAATCTAAGCGGCAAAAATACATAATATTATGTAAATACACTATTATATTATAGAAACTGAAACATCAAAGTTGTTATGTTGTTAAATTTTTTCAGGTTGGCATACATAGAGCGTTGGAATGGATAAAAAACCCCGTACCAATTGGTTCTGCTGACTGGCCAGCTTGTCCAACGGTAAAAAAATCAAAATGTGAGGACAAATTATGTACATACAAGAAGGATGACGGTAGTGAAATAATAATGCACATTTGTGCCGATATTGCATGTCCAAACAATTACCCAACACCAGATAACCCCCTTGGAAAATGATCATTCGTTCTTCATAATACAATATTATGCGAAATTGTTAAATGAATCGATACTACTTATCTACCAGAAATTCAAGCATGTTAATTAACAATATATTCATAACATATAATTTTTTTTTATTTTTCATCGACTAGCTATAGTTTTTCGTTAATATCTCAGTATATTTGTTTTGATTTTGAAAATAAAGCCCACTTGCAGGGTGTTTTAAACAAGATTCTGTTTATTGTTCCGAGAGGATGTAGAACAATGGATGGTAGAACTGGTCAAAATAAACAGTTCACACCAAAAATCTTCGACTTGGAAAAATCATCTATGAACGAGTCATTTTTAGACAATAGAGGGGTTATCCCTTGAGACTTATGGGTCAATGTTTACTGACAAGTTTATTCTGGGTGACTGCAAGAAAATCGATTTTGCAGTTCAAAATCTCAGCATTGGTTTTATGGCTGCACAGTATTGCTCGTCGTAAAAATGCCATACAAATAATAATATCACTTTCGGTACATGTACAGGATATGCAAAATTGGTGATACCTGAATTACAACTTTTTCAACCCAACGAGACAGAGGAAAATGCATGGCACATTATGGTGGTCTTTTTTCGAGAAACTAATAATGCCATCAATTGCATTACTCTATTTTCTTTTGTTTTCGACTTATAGGTCAAAATTAAAAATTTCAACTTTGATCATTATCTCCGTTTCAGTTTTCGCTAGGATGTTGAAATCACATATGCACGTCACTGCTTCTGATCAATTTCATAACATGTATTCATGATTCAGTTAAAACTTATTCTCTGATATTGTTTTTCTGAAACGATATCAAATTCAATTTTCTATCTTATCTCAACTTCAGAAAAGCCAATTATGAATTGATCAATCGGGAAATCTTAAATGTGGATTGGAAAGCAATATTACCAAATCATTTAAGCATTGCTTAGATGCCTTTTAGAACAAATTGTAAATCGAAATGTACCTACCTTCTCTAAAAATATAATTTTCCTACTTTTTTTCGAGTAACACAATTAAGATGGTTAAAGAATAGAATAAGGTCATTGAGAAATGGGAAAAATAAAGGAATGAGTATGATCATAATTTATTCAAATTGTTTCAAAAGATATATTCACTAGACGGAAAATGATTTGAAGCATAATCCTAAGAGATTCTGGAACTTTACTTCAGTTGAAGAGAAGTCGATCGATGGGTTACCTGGGAGGATGCGCTGGGGTAGTAATTGTGCAAATGGTGGTTCGGAGATCAGCGGAATGTTCGGGAATTATTTTCAGTGTTTATGTATCAGAAAGATTTGCCTTTGACGTTGATTCTCGGGGTCGTCTAAGCGTCTAACGTCTAATGGTCTGTATAATATCGTTTTTGGAACGGGCCCTACAAAATTAATCTTGACCCTAAGAAGGGTGCAGGACCTGATAGACTGTCTTCAATTTTTATTCAGAAGTATGCCTCCTCACTTTGTACGCCATTAACTATTATATTCAATATGTCCATGAAATTAGGGGAATTTCCTGATAGATGGAAAATAGTAATGGTTATGCCAATTTTCAAAGGAGGTCAAAGAGAACACGTCGAGAATTATCGGCCGATAAATGAGTTATAATATCTATAATCGCGAAGGTCCTCGAGGAACTTGTGTATGATCAATTATTTAGTTGAGTAAAAAAAACCATAGTTCCAGAACAACTCGGTTTCTTCAGGGGAGGTTCGCTGGATATTAACCTTTTCGTTTTCAAATAGTTGTATTGATTCGAGTTGACACTATTTACACCGACTTCAGTAAAGCGTTTGACCAAATTAGTCATAATCATCGAGATAGAATAGAGAGGAGACGCTATGAGATTCAATAGTGCTAGAAAAAAACGGTACCACTAGGCGTGGCTAAGTCTGGGACCAATATGGCGGATAGAACAGAGTCGGATTAAGTAAACTTTCAATGAGATGTATAGGTATATTCTTGAAAGTGAGCACCTAAACAGAGTTTTTGACTTGGTTTTTGAGAAATCTGAATAAAATTTGACAATATTTACTAGTATTATACCCAGATGAACAAGAGGGAAACAATATAGATTTGTGAAAGTAAATGATTTATTGGCCTTTAAACAAAATAATTTTATTATTATAGTCCCTCATACTAATTTTTTCATTTCACTTTCTTTTCATTAAATATGTTATTCTTACATAAATTTATTTATAAACAACGCTTTTAATTAATAAATATCTGTGACTATCAAGTACAGATTGGTTTAAACTTAAACTATGTACAACTAAATCTAAGAATATATTTGTATTGGTGAATTCTCTGAGTATTCTATTGGTCAAAACATCAAGTAAGATGTTCAAACCAGCAGGGGAAATATAATTTTTCAATTCCTTCTCCGTCTGTGTACAAATCCAAATAACATCTTTAGATGGATATTGTGAGTAATTTTCTTTTCCTGGGAGAATTCTCTGTAAGCTCATTTGATTTGAAATTCTTGGTAAATCGTCAGTTTTTTGTGGAATAGTTTCAGAAGTTGGTAGAGCAGATGTATTTACTACTGCGTCAATAATCTCCGTTTGTGGTGAAATCACAATATCAGAAAGAATTCTGCTTCCTCCTATAATGGAAAGAGTTTTAAGTATATTCCTATACAAAAGCTAGTATATCTAAGTGAAATAGTAGTAATAGCCTTTACAAAAAAAGGTAAAATTCCTCATTTTCCTTGCTTTCAGGCTTCAGGAAAAATTGAAATTTCACAACAACAAATTCTTTCTCAAAATCAATCATCATATAAACGTGTAGGTATTTTTCATACATACTTCATATATTGTGGGAACTGGAAACCGCATTTCGTTGCAAACGAACTAAGCAACGACAACAAAAACACCTCATAATTCGAAGGTTGCCAGATTCCTCGGTTAACAAATTTCACCCAAGATATACGTCTTAGTGGTTCTTTAGGAAATCTGTTAAAATAAAGTTAATCGAATATCAAATAAACAACTTTTTTTCAGACGATAATAATATACATTACTATCAGATTATCAAGATAGAAATGAAAGAATTACGAATACGGATCTGTTTATAACTCATTCTCACCTATGAAATGTTATTCCTGTGATTTTCTTTTTATCTACCTCGTCTCTGCTGAAACAACTGCGTAGAGCACATGACACCAATTTATTGTCCAATATGAATCGGAAACATTATTGCAATTCTGTAAATGTAACCAGAATTGAACTCTAAAAACGCAAAACTGACAGAAAATTCATGAATGTCAGAGTCTGGTACCAATATGGCGGATCTGATACCATTTTAGTCGAATGATGACTTCTCTCTATTATTCTATCTCGATGGTCATAATAAACTATTGAGTCGTTTCGCTGAGGTCGTTGTGGCAGCTTAGATGGTTTGAGTCCTATTTTAAAAACCGTTCGCAATTCGCTTAGGTTCTGGGATTTATATCTGGACTATTTATGACCACTTCAGGCGTGCCCCAGGGATCGCATATTAGACCTTCACTTTTTTTAATCTGCATAAATAAGATTGCGATCTGTTTTCACTATTGTAGATTTTTGATGTTCGCGGATGATTTGAAGTTCTACATAACCGTGTTCAACGATCAGGATTGGGAGCGTTTGCAGGATGACTTAAACCATCTTGTTGCTTTCTGTGACGAGAATGGATTATTCCTCAATCTCTCTAAATGTAGATCAATGACAATCCCATAATGCGAACATATTATATACATGAAGAAGCCCTTGAATCTTCAAGTTCTGTTCGATACATGGGAGTCATACAAATTTTTGATCTCCATATTGAATCTGTTATTCATTAGTCATCCAGAATGTTAGGATATATAACTAGGAAATGTAGTGCATTCTAGAAAACCCAAAGCAGGTCTGGAATTCTGGACTGATCATCGAAAATGAAGATCTCAATGCTCCCAAAATACCAACGCAAGATAAAGTTACTAATAGCGTTTTCAATTGGTAAAATTAGTGCATTGCGAGTGCATATTTTGATGTCACTAGAATCATTCCAAAGGATATGAAGCTAGTTCTTTCAATGGAATTCACTGTAATAGAATATTCCATATTAGTGAAACTAGTGCTCATTGAGTGCATATTATAAAAATAGAGCATATATTTAAAGATATCCTAATTCATATTTGAGGTTCTGTGATCCAGTGCAGCACTAGTTTTACCAATAGAAAACGCTATAAGAGAGCGCCTTCAAATCTCCAAACTACAAAACCCTTCTATAAAAAAAAGATTCACAGCTGCCGTCAAAGATAGTCAAACACCAAACACCTGTTCTAGAACAGGTGACTTATCATTTTTCATATTTTTTATCGCACTTATTATTTCTGACATTGAGATTTCGTCATCAAGCGATGTCATCGGACTATAAGCTGGGAGCCGGTCTAAAATACACTGCGCAAAAAATTAACGCACATTATGGAAATCTCAAATTTATTCTACAACTGAAGGTGTTCTCAATGATAATTATTTTTATCAGAAATATGCATGCATATGTTATCCACTTTCAACGGTTTTCTTCAATACCGATGTTTTTTCCCAGCAGGAATAAAAAAAGATGATATTATCAGATTTTGAATGTATTGGCTCCATTCTAAAATCAGTTGTTCTCGATCAATTCTAGTGATCAATAGTTTTTCTTTCGTTTGATTTTCTACACTCGATCGCTATGCAACGCGAAACACACAATTTGACCCAAGAGGAATGTGCCCAAGCGGTAGTTTTGCGAGAAGAAGGGTGGACATACACAAGAATTGCAGAAAGGTTTGGAGTTTCCCATACAAGTGTGACCAGAATGTTGCGGCGATTCAGGGAGTCAGGTATGAATGTCCGGAGACCAGGACAGGGTAGACCACAGGTAACAACTGCCATTCAAGAACGTTACTTGAGAGTTTCTTCGTTGAGACAACGGTTTGCAACCGCTCGCCTCCTTCAAATTCAGCTTGAGCAAACTCATGAGGTGCAAATTAGCACTCAGACAATAAGAAATCGCCTCAGAGAATATGATTTAAGGCCTCGTGTCGTGGCAAGAGGCCCAGCTCTTACCCCAGCCCATCGAAGGGCGCGTTTGGATTTTGCGAGAGAGCATATCCATTGGGAAGAGGCCGATTGGGAAAGAGTTCTCTTCACAGATGATTCTAGATTCTGCCTCTACCATTGTGATCGACGTTCCCTTGTATACAGACGTCCACATGAAAGATATGCTCAGTGCAATTTCCTGAATACTACTGGTTTCGGGGGAGGATCGATGATGGTATGGGGTGGAATATATTTGACTGCTCGCACAGACCTAGTGGTCGTTGATAATGGAGCTTTGAATGCTGATAAGTATATAAGGAACATTCTTGAAGAGCATGTAGTGCCATTTTCCCCATACATTGGTGAAAATTTCATTTTAATGGATGATAATGCCAGACCCCATCGTGCGCTCATCGTTCAGGAGTACCTTGAAGAGGTTGAAGTCTCTCGAATGAAATGGCCAGCAAGAAGTCCAGATATCAATCCGATTGAGCAGGTTTGGGACAACCTCAATAGAAGGCTGAGAAGTTTAGAAAATCATCCAGCTACTCTTAATGACTTAGGAATCCAACTCGGAGAAATCTGGGAAGGATTAGATCAGAACATTTTAAGATCACTCATCTTCAGTATGAACCGTCGTTGCCGAGGTGTAATTAACGCAAGGGGTGGAAATACCAAGTATTAAATCACTTATCAGCATTTCAGTATTTTGAAAATTGTTCATTTCTCTTATTTCACATAAGATTACCTTTTTTGGGCTGCAACATCGCCAGGCTTGTTAATTGCGGTTTTCATCGCTTTGTGTTTTGCGTCCAAAAGGGGTGCGATATGAGTTTCGCTGTCGGCGAACCAGTCAGCGGATTTTCGAAAGCGTTCTTTGACCAGTATTTCTTTGGCGAAGCCAATGACTCGCAATGTCGTCGTTATAATCCGGTGGTGTTAGACTATCTTTGTCGGCAGCTGTGAATCTTTTTTTTTTGTAAAAGAGTTTTGTAGTTTGGAGATTTGAAGGCGCTCTCTCAGTAACTTGCGTTCATATTTTGGGAACATTGAGATCTTCATTCTCGAGATAACCGTCCTATGATCATTCCAGCATTCCAGATCTGCTCTGGGTTTAGTGGCCACCTCATCTCTTTGAGATCTTTTTTTCTCACGATTACATAGTCGAGAGTATGCCAATGCCCTGAGCGCGGGTGGCACCAGGTCCCCCTTGAATTGAATCTCGTAATAAAATAGATGTTCGTTATAGACAGATTGTGTTCTGCACAAAGACCCAGCAGACTCTCCGTTTGAATTGATGCTGTCTGTGTCGTGTTTTCTTATTATTCCTGGCCATAGTTCTGAGCCTTGACATCTACCCTCTCCAAGGAGAATAATTTGTTCCCGTTTTGGGATTTTACTGAATGTAGCAGCGAGTACTTTAAGAAAGTGTCTTTTAAGTTGCCAGGGGAGTTCAAAGTGGGTGCGTATGTATACTGCAATGATGTTCACAAACGTGTTATTTGCTGCAGGAAAACGTAGGGTCATTATACGTTCTGAGATGCCAACTAGATGTTTGGTTAGTTTGGCGGCCAGGTATCTAATCATAGACATAGGGACAAGGCTATTTTATAGAAAGAGAGAAATTATCGTTGGGCCATTACCTGTCTCTTTTGTGTTCACATAGAGGTGAGTGCGGACCAATCAAAATTCTAGAAAAAGACTACTAGCATGCCCGATGTTCAGTTTCTCTGTCACTTTGATCGAATTTTATGCATAGATAGAAAGGAAAGGTACAGTCCATGTCTCTATGTCTATGTTTCTAATGGCAAAGCCTACGCCATGTTGTCTGATTTCGCCTTCCGGCAAGCCGCTCCAGAAAAATGTATACGCTTGTTCTATCAAGTAACCTTCGTCTGAAAAGCGTGTTCCGCTTGAGGCAACTACTGCAATGGATGTTCATTGCAGTTCCTTATTGATTAGGGCAGTTCGTCTCTCTGGTCGGTCGGCCTTGAGGTTGTCTAGCAAGGTTCTAACGTTCCATGCTGCAAAAGCTATGTGCTTTTCATTGGTGGTTGTACGATGATTCATTCGCTCAGGCATCATTCGACCTATACAGGGCGACACATTCTGTTCGCTACGTTCGATTCCACATGGCGTCCAGACTGGTTTTGCAGTGTAGACGTCCCGAATGATGAAGAATGGTTCGACTCATGTGTGTTCGAGCAATGAATGTGTGCAGGAGTTGGATTTTGGAAAACAATATGGATAATGAGGCAGTTTTAGCAGCAGCTACTGCAGTAATAATCGGAGTTGCAGGTTGTCAGAGACGCCATGTCCTCTTAGATTTTCCGTGAGACCCATATAGTATCAAGAAAGGCCGAGTGAAATATGGGGCCAGCGATTTCATGAAGGAACTTATCCTAGATGAAGTCAACGAGCTCAACTTGATAATATAGGAACGGCTCACAATGGTCAAATTTGTGAACAAACCCTCCTAATTAAGGATTCAGAATTTTCAAAGTGTTCTGGGTATTGTAGATCACTCTCAAATACCCACAGATGAGAGTTATTGAACGATTCTGACTATAAAAAATTATTTCAGGGCGATGTTGTACTTTGTAGTTCATTCACTGGGATTAAGACCACTAACCCTTCAGAGATAGTCTTCGTCGAGGTGTCGACTGATCTGAATCCCATCCGACACGTCCACACTATGAATTTTGATTTGACATTCGGTTCAACTTTCTTTGAGTGGGACCGCGCTGATTCGGGTTGGAAGGGACATGATTCGATTCGAATTTTGGACGATTCGATTCGACTCACGTCCACAGTTTTTCGACTTTTCCGCTCGACAGAGGTCGAATGATGTCGTTCGGCATAGTGTGGACGCGACTTAAGACGTAACTTAAGCAACGCAGAGAGCCATTTCCTGCTCAAGTCAATGTTTAGGCTAGGTTATTGTGATAAACAGAGTTATACCGCTCATGTTCGGTCGCTAGAGCCTCGATCGTAAGAACAGGGTGTCACCTCGAGTAGGTGAGGTTGGCTTTTTTTTTTGGTGTAGCAGAGGGAAAATCTGCAAGTCAGACGAACCACCCTCTCCTGAGGGGGAACAAGTGTGGGGTTTCTCACTCTCTTCAGCTCGAGACCCACTAAAAACCCTAAACTGCTTCTTGAATTTTGGTTCCGGGCATTTGCCTATAAACCGTTCATCTCTTAGTCGGTTTTCTTCTCGCACACTATCGTGCTGGGATTTATGTGTTTATCCTCTATTGGATAACACTTTATTGAATTTTTCAATAAGTTTCTGTTGTTATTTCGATCTCTTTGTCTCCTTCGATAAATTCGCATTCTCCTTTTGTCTTCCTCTGGGTCGTAGTGCACTAGTCTCATCAGTTCTTGATTCGGATGGTTTTTCGCTGTTTCGAATGATTTCTCTGCTTTTCTGTTCATGAAATCCGTTATGGTTTTCCAATTTAGGTCCCTATAAATCTGTCTATTGCTGACAAACCAAGGTGCATCTATTGCACATCGAAGCAGCTTGTTTTCAGTGGCCTGAATTCTTTTGATATGACTCTTTGCCGCGAAACCCCAGGCAACTGATCCATAAGTCAGTTGAGGCCTAGTAACGGCTTTGATTATCTTCAATTTTGTCTCGTTAGACATGTGGCTTCTTCTTCCTATCATAGGCTAGAGTCTATTCATCGCTGCTTTCGTTTTGTCGATTGCTTGTTTGATATGACTTTTCCAAGTAGGTCCTTTGTCAAGAGTTATTTCTAAATATTTGGCTTCATTTTTCCAGTCGATTTCTTTGCCGTCAACTTCCAGTTTCGTTGTGGGTCGCAGTCTTCTCTTCTGTAGTAATATTGCTTGGCTCTACTGTCCATTGAGCTTGATTTTCCACTTTATGCACCAGTCATTTGTTTCGTCAATCGTTTCTTGTAAAACTCGTTCTATTACTTCTGGGTTGCGGTGTCGAGTTGATATGCCTGTGTCGTCAGCATATAACGTTAGCATAGTTCTTGGATTTTTCGGAATATCTTGAATGTATATGTTGTACAGAAGTCGCCCAACCACTGACCCTTGGGGTACTCCAGCCTCTATATCTCTTGTCGAGGAGCATTCTCCTCCCACTTTCACGTAAAATCTTCTATTTTTGAAATAATTCCTGATCAACTTGCATATTTCGATCGAATATCCAGCACATCTCATCTTATATATTAATCCTTCATGCCATACTCTGTCGAATGCTCTGGCGACGTCTAGTGAAACAAGACCTGTAGCTGGATTATTTTGGAATCCCTCTGTAATATATCTTGTGAGCCTTAATAATTGTTGCTCTGTTGAATGCTATCTTCTGAATCCGAACTGTTCTGGTGGAATTAGTTTCAGATTTTCGGTTTCCTCATTTAGCCTCGTGGCGATAATTCTTTCTACTAATTTTCCTAACGCCAACAGTAGACTTATCGGTCTGTAGTTTTCTAGGTAATTTCTTTAACATAACATTCGTTATTTTGTCGCTTCCGGGAGCTTTCCTCTTCTTCAAACTTCTAATTATTTCCCTGATTTCATTTGGCGATGTTGGCTTGTTTATTACAGCAGTCGCTGGTGATTCATTCATTTCTTCATCATTTTCTTCAACCAGTTCTTCAAAATCTTCATTATCGTCATATATCCTGTAATTTATTCTCGATTCTCGTTCGATCGAGTCCGCCAATGCATCTTCCTTATCAGTATTGGTATACGCCATTCCCCTTTCTCCGTGTAGGGGTGGAATTTGAGTCTTTTCTCCTCGTAGGCTTTTTTGCATTCTCCATGCAGAATGATCGATTGTATTCAGTTCTTGAACCCTTTTGTTCCATCTGCTTGTTCTTAGATCTTTCAGGGCATTTTTCAGACTTTGGCTATGTCGGTTGAGGTTCCTTCTATTCAGATCATTTTTATTCATCCGATATATTCTTCTGAGTCTTCGATTTTCTAGTATAAGATCATTTACTTCTTTAGGCGTATCGCCATGCGGATGACTTGGTGCTGGTCTCTTCACTCTTCTCGTGCTTTTTTCGTAAGCTTTCAATATAATCTCTTCCAGTTTATCAACCGCACATTCCAGATCGTCTCGAGTGCTTATTGTTGGAATTTCTGTTATTTCCGATTGTATTGAATGGCTGTATTTAGCCCGATTGGTATATTCTCTTATTTCCAGCAGTTTTTCTCTTGGTTCTTCTTCAATTGTCAATTCCACGGGATTGTAGTTTGAGGTTCCATCTTCCAAAGTTTTAATAGAGAATTCTTGAGTTATATTTTTCAGTATCGCGATATCTATTACATCTGGTATTCCTCTACCAAAAGCAAGATATGTCGGTAACTCTGGTCCAATCACTGTGGCATTTTGTTTTTCGGCGAAATCCTTGAGTTTCTTGCCATTTCTATTCTGTGTTATGCTGTTCCATAATGGGGATTTACAGTAGAAATCTTCGATGCAGATTTTCGTGTTTGTTCCTTCCAACATGTTGTTTATCTCTTCTTCCAATAAATTGTTTTATGGTGGCTTATATGCCGCGGTAATTTCGACTCTTTGCCGATTTAATTTGGCAACAATCGTCACTTTTTCTGTTTTTCCTTGTGTTTCGTCGGATCTACTCTTGAAGTAGTGTTTCAGATCTGTTCTCACAAATATTGTTACTCCTCCTCTGGTGTTTGTAATTCTGTCACCTCTATATGTTTCATAATTGATGAAATTCAGTCGTCTGTTCCGATTTATTCTTGTTTCCTGTAGGGCTATAATATCAGGTTGTCTCTCTGATATTATTTCTTCTATCTCGGCTTTCCGAGTGTTGATCCCGTTTATGTTCCACGAGATTATCTTGAGGGATTTCTTCCTAATATCCGTAATGTCCATTAATTCAGTTTACTGAATAATGCTTGGTGTTTTTTCCATTTCCCTCTGAATTTTCAACATTATCTCGTTGAAAATTTTCCCCGTAAAGATATCTAAATCATTGGCTGATTCAGATATCTTTTTCTTCTCCTGTTGACTGTTCACAGCCTGTTTTATTGGAGGCTTCTTCTGTTCTTTTTTTTTCTGAACCGGTTTTGAAGTCTCCCTCTTCTTTTCCTGTTCTGTAGGTTAGGCCTTCGCTACTTCCTGAATTTTTTGAACAGTTGTTTTAGTTACCGGCTTCTTCTGTTCAGCTGGTTTTCGGGAATTCTTCTTTTTGGTCACCAGCATGAACTCGCTACATCCTTTGTAGCTAGCTGGATGGCCCTCTTCTCCACATAAGACGCATGTGGCATTTCTCGCTTCACCTTTTCTGGTGAGTGTGCAGTCATTGCTGCTATGGCTTCCTGAGCACTTCACGCATCTCCACGGGAAGGAGCATTTGTTCTGTGCATGTCCGTACCTTTGGCACCTAAAGCACTGGCTTGGACTTTCAGGCCTCTTTTTTGTTCGACCACCATACAGAGATTGTAGAGTCGCTTCACTTCGAAGATTTCCTTTTTCTGGGTTTTAACCAGGTAGAGAGGTATGGGTTTCTTCGTCTTGTCCGATATCATTCTGGACACCTCAGCGTCTGATATTCCCTGGAATAGTGGAATATCAGGTCGTCCTTAATCAACGCAAGATCAGCGTCGATTGGTAAATGCCTGATGACGGCATATATCTTCTCCTCTCCCTCCATTTGGTAGGTAAAAAATTCTTTACCATGGTGTTCGTAAAATTTGGTAATTTTTCTATAATCATCTACGGTTGACGCGATGATTCTAATACCTTCCTTAACTGCGGTTGCGCGGCTATAATTGAATTTCTTGGAGTAGAGTGCTTCAGAAATCTCTACCCAATCTGAGGTGCCCATCATCGTGATGGGTGGGATTCTGTCTTTTCTAGGCACTTCAGGTGCTTTTTTGGTATTTTCCTCGTCTGACGAGGAGCTGTCTTTACGCACACGTTTAGATGGGGGCACATTTTGAGGTTTAGCAATCAGCGTTGCTTGATTCCTCTCAATGTCAGAAGTGACATTATTTCTCGCTGCCGAACTCGCAATTTCGGCAAATGTAGGAGGTTTCGGCGCTGAAAGCTTATTTATTTCTTCTTTCGCTAGGCGGAGTTCATTAATCAATTGGCGGACTGTTTCATTCAGTTTCGCGATTTGAGTTTTCATTTGCTCGTTATCCTCTCGTAAAGTAGTCTGTCCTTCAGACTCATTCTCGCTGAAGTCGTCGACTTCTTCGGAAGCTTCCATGTAGGAACCCTCATTATCTGAGGTATCCGACATGGCTAAACGTTTTTAGTTTTTTACAAAGGTGGTAAATATCAATGAGAGAGAAAAGAACGAAAATCACCAATTATTATATAGAAAAAGTCTCACCTGATGTGATTTGCACAACCAGCGATCGATTTGATCTGGACAACACAACAAAACTCATTCACAAACTCGTGTAATCGAAAAATCACTCAACACGTCTACTCGCTTCGACGTCTCGCTCTCGACTCACCACATGGTGAGGTTGGCATTTGAGGGGAGAGGCTAAAAAACGCATTTTTCCCCCTTACACGGTGTACTATGTTGTTCGCCATTACTATATGAGTAGAAAAAATTGAGTCGATTTGTGACCGCTCGACTTCATCATCATTCCAGTCTTGGTGATGAATATAATTGATGTGTGCACATCGGCTTTTCAATATTTCGCATAAAAAAGTGGTATAATTAGTTTCGAAGACTGACACTTGGTGAATTCAAACTTCAAACTGAGGTGGAAGGAGAATACTCCACAACAAGAGAGGCTGGAGTGCCCCAAGAGTGCAGTAAGGGCCACTACTGTACAACATACACCGAAAAATTGAAGAGCCACGCTAACGCTATATGCATGCGAGACTGGAATAGCAACTCGACATCCCAACCCAGAAGTCATAGACCGAATTTTACAAGAAGCGGTTGACGAAACAAATGACTGGTGAATAAAGTGGAAAATCAAGCTTAATGGGCAAAAGTGCAAAGCTATACTACTTCAGGTGAGAAAACTGCGAACCACGTCTAACCTAGAAGTTGATGGAGAAGATATCGAATAGAAAAACGGAGCCAAGTGTTCAAGTATTACTCTAGACAAAGGAATAACCTGGAGAAGCCATATTAAACAAGCCTTTGTCAAAACCAAGGCAGTGATGAACATACTATACCCTCTTATACAAAATTGAAAATAATCAAATCCCCGCTGCTAGACCACTGACGTATGGAACAGGTGCTTGGGGATACGCGGCAAAGAGCCATGTCCAAAAAATTCATGCAACAGAAAACAAACTGCTACGATGTGCAATAGATGCACCTTGGTTTGTCAGGAACAAACAGATTTATCGAGTTTTGGAGTGGAAAACCATCACCGAATTTATGAAGAGGAAAGCAGAAAGGTTATTCGGAACAACGAAGGAACATCCGAATGAAGCATTCAGGAGACTAGTGGACTACGACCCCGAGGAAGGATGAGAATATACAAATTACGATTATAGTTTATTGTCTGAAAATTTTAATATAATGGAAGTTTTAACGGCAAGAATATACAAATTTCCCTAGCTGGATAAATTCAAATGATAGTCGTATATGTCAAACGTTTTATTCTCAACTCTCGTAATCCGAAAAGTGCCATCAAGGGTACAATCACCCTATTTGATTCAGAAATAGCTTTGTTTGTTTGCATGGCAACGAGAATCATTCATTTCGAACTCGCTTCAGACCTCTCTTGTATCTACATTTCTTGTTGCTTCACGGTGTTTCATCGGGCGTCGCCGTCAGTGCTATCACTGTATAGCGATCTGTTATCGGGCATCCTCTGCACGTGGCCATATCATATTAATTATTGTTTAGTTTTTAGGCCGTCTGTTATTGTATGTTTTGGTCCCATTATCTCTCGGACTCTTTCATTGCCCACACGGTCCCTTCTAGACCCGCAGATCGTCTCCAAAAATCCATTTCTGTCGCCAGTAGCATATTTTCAGATCTTTATTATTATTATTATTATTATAAATACAAAAAGAGAAGAGGCCGTAGCCTATAAATCTCAGAAAACAATATAAAGTAATGTGTGACTGCAGCAAAAAATGCTTTACAATTAAGGTGTCACAAAAAAAAATATTCTCATGAAAAAAAGTCAATAATACCATAACACATATCAACGTCGCGCAATGAATTGATTATAACTGTTCTTGATTCCCTAGCAGAAGACTTGAAGTTCTCCCGATAAAGTTTGTATTGGTGTCCTCGCAAGTTGTTAATGTTTAATCGAAATAGGTTCGATAAGTCACAGCCGAATTGTGCAGTGCACGATATGTGACTATTAAGTCACCGCGAGTACGTCGCGACAAAAAACTCTCCAGACCGAACAGCATCCACAGAAGAGGAAGATGAAGCGGTCTGAACCGTGCCCGGAGTCCTCCTTGACCTTCTCGAAGACAGACAGTAAGCACAAGACCACTTTTTACTCAACTCATCCAAAGCAGCTTTGGCATTACGAGTGACCATGGCACATTCAAGATGAAATGAACTAGAACAGGTAGAGCAGGCAATGCCATCAGGGGCTGAAGAAAGAGCTTCACTACAACTGTGGCAGGAAGTCATCGCCGACAATTTATCATAGATTCGATTCGTTGAATGAGACACACGTTTTCGTTCATCTCTACAAAAGTTGATAGTGAGTGCCATAATACAGCTTGCTCAGTTTTTCAAATAGCATTTTTGTGCATGTAAGGTAGGGTGTCGTTCAGACCAGCTTTCACTAAACAATTTGCTTGTATATTTACGCAATAATTCTTCAAATTTCTGAATTTTGTCGAGAAAACGACAAATTCTTGTAATTATCGCATTCTTATCTGTTTCGTTGCCAGATGCACATACTGTTATCGCTTGTCGACATATTGCATCGCTAACGCGTGTTTGATTGTATGATAGTGTATTGTTTCCGAATACTGGTTTCTGGTAGGTATTATAATTCGATATTTCGAAATACATTTTTGTTTCCTCTGTATTTGACCATTCCTTGTTTTTCCTTTTTCTCCGTGGTCTGCTGGTGTTCGTAAACTGAAGTCTCTTACAAAGACCCGTACAGAGTGAAGCGTGTGACCATTGTTTTTTTTTTTTTCCAAATCCTCAATTCCTATAATTTTTGAGTCAAAATGTCGGCAGAATGCGAAGTTTGTCATAAAGATATCTCAAGCGCACATAACACCTTATCGTGTTCTTCTTGTAATAAGGTGTATCATGGTCGGTGCGTAAATTTAACATCGACTGAACTCAACTTTTTTGCTGACAGCAATAATAAGTGGAATTGTCCAAATTGCTTATCCAACACGAGAAGGCTCCGTAGCAATTCTGCTAGCTCAACATCTAGTGCTGCAGCCACGGCTGAGTACTTTAGAATGATTATGGAAAAGATAACGTTAATTGGAGAGGATATTTCAGCTATAAAGAAATCCCAGCAAGATATGTCTACTCGTCTTGATGGATGTGTGACAAGACTTGACGAGCATTCTGAGTTATTATCAGAGCATAATTCTTTCATAGCTCGCCAGAGAGCAGAAATTAACGATCTGCAATCTTCGCATGGGTCACTTGTGTCAAGTGTTGCATCTGTCGAGAGAGAGGTGAAGAAATTGCAGTCTGTGTGCTCCGAGAAGTCGTCGAACTCCGATTTTGCTACTTATTTGGCGCCCAATGAAATTTTAGAAAGAGTCAGAAGATCCAATAATATTATAATAAGAGGAATTTCCGAAGACATAAATGTCGAATCTAACTCATCCACAGTTAGAAATATAGTTGAGTGTGTGACTGTTGGAGCAGGTGATCATATAACTGGTATATCACGATTGGGGCGAAAACAAGCCAAGGGAGACAGACCAATAAAGGTAGAGTTCTCTAGTTCGAGTATTCCTTCCAAGATTTTGCGTAATAAAACCAAACTAACTCAAAATACTACATATTCTAAAATAAAAATCTCTGATGATATGACACCAACCCAATTGAATGAGATCAAAAAAGTGAGGGAGGATCTAAAGCGTAGAGAGGCTGCTGAAGAGAAAGGAATTACCATAAAATATGTTAAAGGTTCGCCGAAGATTGTTCCTGTTCAACCTATTGTGGCATCAAAAAACTAAATATCAATTTGAACTGGAATATTGTATACTCTAATGTGCAAAGTTTACCATCTAAATTAAATGAAATCTTAGCATTCGTCCAACTTAATTCTCCTACATTTTTACTGTTTACCGAGACCTGGCTCAAACCATCTATTCCTGATGTAACTGTATCAATACCTGGTTATTCTATTTTCCGCAGCGATAGTGTTGTAACCCCGGGACATGCTGGAGTCTGTGTTTTCGTGAGAGATGAGAATTTACTTGACTTTCATCTGTCTGTATCCAGTATCAATACACCTGGAATTGATAATATTTTTCTGGATATTTGTGGACTAGGAATATCAGTAACACTGGCCTGCATATATCGCCCTCGTCAGTCCAGCCACGATGATACATTATTTCGGCATCTTTCTCATTTATCCAATACTAAGCAATCTGTTGTAGTAGCAGGTGATTTCAATTTTCCCGACATTTCCTGGCCTTTAACAACATTACCACCTGTAAATTCACCCGCATCAGAGTTTGTGAATGTTATCATTAGTTCTAGTTTTTCACAAATTGTGACTGAGCCAACCAGAATTCGTATGGGACAGCGGCCTTCCTTACTAGACCTTTTAATGACGACAGATGAGAACATCCTCTCTGATTTGGAATATTTACCACCATTTGGTAAGTCTGATCATTTGGTGCTTAAATCAAGCCTCCATTTATTCACAACCAATCCTCCAAAATGTACGAATAAAACCTTCAAACAAATAAACTATCACGACCTCAATCGAGATCTGGAGAAAATAGATTGGCGAAACTTGTTGGTTGGAAATGTTGAGAGCATGTGGGGAGCATTCATGGAGGTTCTCAACAGTTCAATGTCTACTAATACCTCAATAAAAACATCTAGACGGAACCCCTTGAAGCCTTGGATAGGCAGGGATATCTTGCAAATGATTCGTCACAAAAAGGTATTATGGCAGAAATATAGACGTCACCTCCGTTCTCAAGATTATGAGAATCACCGGATTTACTCTAGGGAGCTCAGGAGTATGCTAAAGTCGGCGAAAAGGCAGTTCGAAGATAAGATAGATTCATCACGAGACAGAAAGAAATTCTACAAATTCGTGAGGTCCACCATCAAGACGAAGGTTTCGACGCCCAGGATTCGTAGAGCTGATGGAACACTTTGTGAGCTGCATCAAGAATCCGCGGAAGTTTTTGCAGATAGTTTCGAGGCTTCCTTTTCCCAAGAACCAGACGGACCAATGCCGGGGCTAGGGATCCCCAGGTGTGTTCCTACCTTTGATTTCGTGGAGATTTCTCAGGATATGGTGTTGAGACATCTCTCTGTCCTCAAGGATTCTTCACCAGGGCTGCTATTTTACGAAGATGTGCGAGTTCACTTGCGTTACCTCTATCTCTTATTTATCAGGAGTCACTCCGCTCGCATTGTCTGCCGTCTTCCTGGGTCTCAGCCTCAGTAACACCAATTTATAAGAAGGGCGATAGAGAATCTGCAGCAAATTATCGACCTATAAGCTTAACATCGGTTCCATGTAAGGTATTAGAGCGGATTATACAAGAACAACTACTTAAGTTTGCCCTGGAGAACGGGTTAATACCTCCAGCACAACATGGTTTTGTTCCTGGCAGGTCCATTCTAACTAACTTGCTTTCCTGCGTGAATGATTGGACCAGAATGGTCGACGCTGGTGAGCCAGTCGATATTATTTACTTGGATTTTTCCAAGGCTTTCGATCGGGTTCCACTTCGCCGCTTACTATTCAAGTTGAGACACCTGGGTATCGCGGGAAATGTTCTGCTTTGGATCGAGGCCTTCCTGACGGGACGGGAGTTCAGTGTTAGGGTGGGGAACGATTTTTCCACCTCAAGACCTGTGTGTAGTGGAGTACCTCAGGGCTCAGTTTTGGGTCCTTTGCTCTTTCTGCTCTATGTTTCTGATTTGCCGTTCATGCTGAAGTCTGGTGTGGTAGCTTATGCTGACGACATGAAAATTTATAATTGTTCGTTGAAAAATCCCATGGTTCTACAGGCTGATCTGAATATCCTGAGTGAATGGTGCAAGGACTGGATGCTGCCCCTCAATTTGGAGAAGTGTAGGGTGATGCATCTCGGCAATAATAACCCGAAATCACAATATTCCATCAACGGACACGTGCTCGAAACCACAAGAAGTCATTGTGATCTTGGTCTCACAGTAACGGCGGACCTTAGTTGGTCCCAGCATACCTTCAATGTCACAAGACGAGCTGGAAGGGCTCTGTACCTTATTGAGAGAACATTTCGTGGTTGCAGCCCTGCAACTGCCTCCCTATTATACAAGTCGTACGTCAGACCCATTCTTGAATTCGCGGGTCCTGCTTGGTTTCCAACCTTCCAGCGAGACATGGAGTTATTGGAGAGACTTCAACGGAGAGCAACACGCTTACCCTACGGACTTGATAGGAATAGACCATCTTATTCCGAAAGATTGAGTATCATGGGAATCACTGAATTTCAGAAGCGTAGGAGCAGAGGTGATTTGATCGTTACATTCAGAGCCCTAAACGGATTTTTCGGTGTTGACCTGTCCAATCTTTTTGTCCTGAATCCACATAGTCACCTGAGAGGTCACCATCTGAAACTATACAGAGAGCAGTTCAAGACAAGAGCCCGTCAACAATTTTTGTCCAACAGAGTTTTTGAAGAGTGGAACAGACTGCCCATCGAGATCATTGCCTCCCATACCGTGAACTCTTTCAAGAATAATTATGATAACTATGGCTGAGTGTTGTTTGTTACTTCCTGTTAATTTTTTTGTATTTAATGAGTTATATAGGATTACCTCAACTCATATCATGTAATTAATAATAATAATAATAATAAATGGATAAATACGCACAGTGTCTGGTTCCCTTTAGATAATATGGGATTATTCGTAACAACAATCTCCCGCAATATGAGAGTCCGATTGCGATAAGAAGATTGAAAACAACTGTGATAAATTTATGTGAATACAATTCACTAATTTCTTCTCGTAAACGGAATTGAAGCTGGAAACTTACAATATTCACTACGAACAGCAACTGAGAACACACTAGATTGTCATTTACTGTCAAATTTTATATTTAAATTGAATCCTTAACATCACAATTTTGAAATTAACGGGGAGCGAAATTATTAGACGTTGTACTTTGTTTCATTTGCCAGACCTCACTTCCATACATCGCTATGCTCTTGAGTATGGAATTACATATATATGCGATGTTTGTTGCTTTTGGATATTGATTGATCCCATAGAATGCCGTTCATCATGGATGTCGCCTTTTTCCCTTTGATATTTCTGTCCTTTATGGGATTACATGGGTTTCGTCGAGTAAAAAAAGGCCTATTTTCAATATTTTTATTTCTATGTAAAAAATTATTTATTTAATTCAAACTTTTTTCTGTCTTATAGATACATATTTAAAGAATAATTTCTGAAATTTTCAAAATAAAAAAATTCAAACTCCTCCATTGTGACGTCATTTCCGGTGACCCCTCGGAAAAAAGGTGCGTCCGCGTTGTCAGCATAACTCCTGACAAAATCATCTAAAAGGAAAAAACAAAAATAAGTGGTTTAGTTAAGACCATAAACTCGTGCTTGAACGAAGGAAAGAAAAAAAAGTAAAAATTGGAATTTTGGCAGACATTTTTACAAAAAAATGAAAATTTCGGTCAAATTTGCTTGACATTTTGTTTTTTTAAATTGTATCTCGAAAACCTGTGTAAAATTTCATCAAGATCGGTTGTGTAGTTTTCGAGAACATTTGACAACCGACTTTGAAAATACGGTTCCGGGAAAAACGCGTTTAAAGTTTTGAGTAATAATAAAAGGGAAAAAACATGGTTTTTGTAACTTACAGTAAATCGTCGATTCCTGGGCCATAAAGTAAAAATCCTGCAGCAGTTGCAATGTCCAGGGCATCCTTTTGTTCCTGTCGATGACGGATTCTGGCTTCGCGAATCTCGCTCGCAGATTTTTTTTCGGCTGCGCACACACGGTTTTCATCCGAAATTCGGGCATATTCGTGGAAGTTTCGGCCTAATTTTAAATCCATACCGTGCATAATCAATAATAAAGCTGATGTTCCTTCATTGAAGATACAAACAGCGACCAATGCCGCA
The DNA here is from genome assembly GCF_907165205.1 of Coccinella septempunctata. NCBI lineage: Eukaryota > Metazoa > Arthropoda > Insecta > Coleoptera > Coccinellidae > Coccinella > Coccinella septempunctata. The sequence continues at coordinate 17,361,021 of NC_058189.1, read as the reverse complement.
ATAAACAATCTTTGAACCAGCAGAAGTATTTTTTTCTAGTTTTACTTAGGAAGTGAAAGTAATATACAACAATGACAGACAAACAATAGACGAGCAGCTGCTCACTATATCTGAGGCGCGCTGACCCTTCTATACCTGAGTTGGAGCGCATACCTTCCGAAGGCTGTATCTCCAAAACTATTATTCGGATAGACTTGAAAATTTAAGACAATATTCTTGAGATGTTGTAGAAAGTAATGAGCCAAAAAAAAATCGATTTTTTGAACCCACGAAACCCATGTAACCCCTCATAACAACGTCCAGTGTCCCATCAAGCACAAAGAGTACGTTACTAAAAAGCTCCTAATGGTGTAAACCACAGGATATTTATTGAAATTCAGTCTGGGAGGACTCTGCATCTTCTGAAATTCTTTTCGGTTATCACTCCCATCCCTGAAACAAAATCAATTAAAAAATTGAAATAATCGATTTGCTCTTGAGTAAATTCTTGAACTAATTCGTCAGAAGCAAATCCGATGAAAAAAATTGTCGCCTGACAATGAACGAAAAATGGAACTTCATAATAAAACTTCGCAACATTTCGGATGTTGTCAAATCTCTCTCTCTCTCTCAAATACTTTTATCCAGTGACTGTAATGGCTCAGTGATCATTTCCAAGAGTAACGGATTGGTAGAAGAGGGGTCAATTGAATGGCCACCTCTGTCTTCAGACTTGGCACCTTTAGATTTTTTCCTCTGGCATCATTAGAAGTTTGCTGTGTATGTAATAAAGCTCCGAGATGCAGGAGAATTGGAAGTAAGAATACGCACAGCCCAAGAAGTTCGAATTTTTCCAAAACCTATAGGATGAATTCGAAAAAAGGTTATATTTTTGTCCACAAATCAATGAAAAAAAATTGGAAAATCATTAATACTGAAAGATTTTTCACAACTTACATGTTTCATTGCAACTCCTGATATTATAGTCTTGCTAATTCATCCTAGTAATGCTAATTCATCCCATGAGTCTGTGAATGTGACAATTTATTATCAAAATACCAGAGGACTCAATACAAAGTTATCATCGTTCAAATCTGCTTGCGAATTTACATATGATGTCATTTGTGTAACGGAGTCATGGCTTAGTGATTCGGTTTACGATGGTGAAGTGTTCCCGACCGGCTATAGGGTGGTACGGTGTGATAGAAAATTTGCTAGAGTTGGTAGATCTTGTGGTGGCGGTGTACTTGTTGCATTTTCTGACATCATGGTTTTCAGTATTTTGGATGCATCATTTCTGACGAATCGCGTTCCCTTAATAGATGTTGTTTTGTGCCGTTGTACTGAGCCAATTCCTTTTATTGTTTGTGTACTCTACATCTCCCCCGATATAACTGTTTTCCAGCTTGAAACTTTTTTAACACTTCTTGAGATTAGATTTGTCGGAGAGTCCGTCTTGTTGGTTGGCGACTTCAATTGTTCGAACTTTTCTGGACCTGATAGTTGTCCCAAGTCAATTCTGCTGGGAAACTTTTGGGATATTTTGAGGCTGAGCCAGTTCAGCAATATTTTCAACAAGGATGGTAGATTGCTGGACTTAGTTCTCGCGAGTGATGATGTTGGGGTTTCAGTCATGCGTTCTGACTACCCTTTCATTTCTGAGGACGCATATCATCCTGAGTTGCACATAGTTCTAACACATGAATCTCCCAAGCGCCAGATTAATTTTCCACTGCATAGGAATACACGGTATGATTTTAGGAGGGCTGATTTTTCTTCGTTGTGTTCATCAATCAGTTCCTTTGATTGGAGTTTCATGGGAAAGTTAAAATGTGTCAATGAAGCCTTGGATTACTTTTATGTCAACCTGTTCGAGATTTTGGATAAACATGTTCCTAAGAGGACCAGTTCATCAGCGCAACGCAGCTTTCCAGAATGGTTCTCAAAAAACCTAAGACGTAATATCCGCCTAAAAAATTATTACAGACATAAATGGCGTACTGAAGGTGACAGAAAACATTTAGATGAGTTCAGGCGATTAAGAGCCTTAGTCAAATCTGAGATATCTTCGGGATATGACAGCTATCTGGATGAAGTACAGGAGCAAATAAGATCCGACCCCTCTGCGTGTTGGAGATATTTGAACCGAAGGAGAGGTGCTACTAGATTACCTAGGGTTTTTTACAGTAATGGGCGTCTGTATGATGACCCCGGTGAAATTGTAGATTTGTTTGGGGTGCAGTTTTCTGATGTGAGACATTTGACTGTGGGTGCTTCTAGCGATTCTTACGGCGTGGATCAACTTCCGCCGATTATAATTCCGTCTGTCAGTGAGGAAGAAATTAATTAATTATTATGGATAAATTTCCTGATAAATTGACTTCTGGAGATGATCAGATTCCCTCATTGCTCCTTCGAAAGTGTAGCTCGGCGCTTGCCAGGCCTCTCCATGTCATAATAACCATCAGCCTTCTTACTTCGAAATTTCCCAATGTATGGAAGAGAGCTCGAGTTATCCCAATTTTTAAAAAAGGTGATTCATCTCTAGTAGAAAACTACCGACTTATTTCTATTCTGCCAAATTTTGCCAAAGTGTATGAAGAGGTATTGTATTCCAGTATTTACCATCATGTTAAGCCACATTTGTCTTCAAGGCAGCATGGTTTCATACGAGGGAGGTCAACGATAACTAACTTGGCCACGGTGGTACAGTACATTGCTGAGTCTCTTGATGATAGTGGTCAGGTGGACGTGATATATACTGACTTTTCACGTGCTTTCGATACCATAGATCATGAATTACTACTGAGAAAACTTGCATCATTTGGTTTCACTCCTTCTTTTCTGGGACTTATCAGTTCTTATTTGAGGGGAAGAATGAACTATGTATTCTATAATGGCTTCAAATCTTTCGAGTAGGAGCTCAAGTCTGGCGTACCTCAGGGATCTAATTTAGGTCCATTGTTGTTCATTATCTTCATAAACGATCTCCTGTGCTCTCTTGGTTGCAATGCCTTGGCGTATGCAGATGATTTGAAGCTTTACCTAAGGATATGTCGGGCTTCTGATCTCTTACGTCTGCAGTCGAGTCTGGAACATGTCAATGACTGGTGTTTGCGGAATGGTCTTATATTGAATTTGAAGAAGTGCTTTAAGGTAACATTTACAAGAAAAACGCAGTCGCTCACCTTCGATTATCATGTTGGCAACCAACTAATTTCTGCTGGAGACCGCTTCCGTGACCTGGGTGTCTTATTTGACAGTGAGTTGAGCTTTGCTCCACATGTTGAGGAGACTTGTGCCGCTTCTTGTAGGTCACTGGGTTTTCTGTTTAGAAGCTTCAGGGAGTTTGAAGATCTGTCTGCTCTCAGGAGCGTTTACTTCTCGCTTGTTGTGAGTAAATTGGAGTACGCGAATTTGATATGGTTTCCAATATATGCTGTACATCTTGCACCTATTGAACGAGTTCAGAGAAAATTTCTGAAATACGTCTTGTTCAGAAAAACAGGCAGATACCCAGAGCGTGGTGCTGATCTATCAGCCATAATGGGCGAGATGAGGATGTCAACTCTACTTTCGCGTTTCAAACTACAGTGCGCAAGGTTTGCGCAGGGGCTCCTCAGTGGTATAATAGACTGCCCTTTCCTGCTCTCACGAGTCAACATCCTTGTACCGAGAATGGTGACCAGGCATCCGCTAGCGTTCAGCCTGCCGACTCCACGGACCAACATACTCCAGCGGGCTCCGGTGTATCGGGTTTGTGAGAGTGCTAATAAACTGAAAGTTAATGTATTTCAATAGTGCTGAGAATTGTTTTAGTTCCAAATTGTTTCTTTGCTGAATATTTGCCATTTTTTTAGTTATTGGTTTAGGTATATTTTTATTGTTACCCTGTTATTGGGAATTATCCTGTTGGGTAAATAAAGTATTATGACTTTAGCCTTGCGGCTTTCACACTCTTCTCCAGAGGAAAATTCACTTATCCCAGATATCTCAGATATCAAAAGGATTAAGCTCTGTTGGAGCCCTTTCCAGGTTTTCGGGCTCGTGGTGGTGGTCGGGTCCGGGCCGCTCCTCGGCTCCCTGCCGTAGGTTGGACTCCTGCTCCACCCGCACTTCCTGTCGGAGCAGACGGTGTTCCTCTGCATTCCCCATGTACTTGCGTACAGTTCTCGCCGTTCCGAGCAGTACCACCTTCTGCATGACTCTATAGATATTTTCGTCCAACTGAAGTTTCCTCAAGTTCTCTAGTAGTTTCTTCGGTATCAGGCCTGTAGATGAAATGACAATAGGGATGGTCTTGATATCTTACAGCTTCCACTGTCTTCTGGTCTGTTCCTCGAGATCTCTGTATTTTGAAATTTTTTCAGTGTTATTAGAAGATTGTTATTATTTGGAATTGCCACGTCGATGAATAGTGCTCTGTCCTCATCCTTATTGAGCAATATGAGGTCTGGTCTATTGTGGGTTATTTTTCGGTCTGTGAGAACTATTATTATTATTATTACTATTTTAGTGAAAAAAGTGAAGTTTAAGGCTTTTTCTGAAGAGGCCAGCGAATTGCGTTCAAAACCTCCATAACATTTAGAATTTTAGGGGTTGCTGTCATCCCGCTCACATAGTTGATATAAATTGATTGGAGCCAACCGTATAATGTTCCGTTACGAACCAAACTTTACCTCTATCTGAACTTTTGCTGGTTTTCCGTGGTGATACCTTTTCAAATTGGCCCATACAGTATCCTCCAGATATTTGTTCCTTCAGGTCGGTCAGCTGCATATACTCCTTAACGTTTTCCTTCTACCTGAAGAAACTCAACACAGGCCAAAACTAAAATTTCCACAACATGTATGTAAGATACATTTTGTAATTTTCAGCTGACCTGAGGATGGTGTAATCGGAAATCAATCGTGAATAGAATTTATTTTGCATAGCGGCTCACATGTAAACTTAGTTTAGGCGAAGACACTAATGACCGTTTGCACCATTTCACTAAAAAATGCTTACATTTTTAAACCATTTTCAATCATAAAATTGAACTAAACGTGGTTTAATTATTCAATTAGTGTCTATTGAAACGGAGCAAACGCCCATAATTAAGCCCATAATAATACCACACTTTCCATTTAGGTTAATGCCATAATTAAAAAGTTTATTGGAGCGGCATTATGGATAAGGAATAAATGAAGTTTATCTATCAGGAGATATCAATGCAAATTTATTGTCGAATTTTGTTAATTTCCCTCTCTATATATAAATATGATCTACCTTCCAATTAACCCATACCGGTTCTTACCATGACGACATACAAGTCATTAATTTTGATTGTTTTTAGTGTCGGTAACTTCTTCTTTTTGCCAGTCGATTCCTTAGAATGTCGGTATTGCACAGGCTCAGGAGATTCCAATGACTGTCGCACAGGAAACGTAACGGAACTCACGACATGCACCATCAAGGGAGAGGATCACTGTTATGCAGAGTATATATTGAACGAAGGACATAATCCTTATTATCGTAGAGGATGTGCCCCTGGTGACTGGTGCCAACAACAAATGAGAAGTCATTCTACCGCACTCAAATTCTGTAGTACTTGTCAAGGTTCGAAATGCAATAGTAAGACAATTGGGTCTGAGGATCGTAAGTATTAATTTCAATTTGGCATAAATTAGCGGTTTCCCACCCTTTTGAGGCCATTGCGCATAAATCAATAGTTTTATTTCTTATATTTATTGATGATCTGTGCAATGTAATTAGATCGAAGAAACTTTTGTTTGCGGATGATCTTAAAATTTTCAGAGTGATTCGCGATATACATGATTTTTATATGCTGCAGGAAGATAATGAACGTTTGTACGAATGGTGCACTATAAATGAACTACCTCTAAACATCAGCAAATGTAAAGTTATGACTTATTCAAGAAAACTAACCACCGAAGAATTCAATTATAATGTAGACAACAATGTGTTGAGGAGGGTAAATGAATGTAAGGATTTAGGAGTATTTTTCGATAGCAAGCTTTCATTCGACCTAATCAATTCAACAAATTCATGTTGAAAATTGAAAGAGAGATGGAAGAAAAACTCCAAGGAATGTTCAGTAAACTGAAATAATGGAACATACAACTAGGAAAAATTCCTTCAAAATAGTCTCCTGGAACATAAACGGAAATCCGAGATAGCAGAAATAACATCAGAGAGAAAACCTGATATAAAAGCCTTACAAGAAACAAGAATACAATCAAATATGCGATTTAATATCATGAATTCTGAGATATATAGATGTGACAGAATCGCAAACACTGGAGGATGTGTTGCCTTACTGGTTAGACGAGATCTGAAACACTATTTTAAAGGAAGATCTGACGAGTCACAAATAGAAACAGTGACGATTGTTGCTGAAATAAATCGACAAAGAGTCGAGGTCACATCGGCATATAAAAGACCCCCAAATAACCATAGATTAAATAGATGGAACATAAGCTATTTTCCAGACTGTTCATTTTTCCAATAATTCCCACTCCATGCAACCACCAATGAAATGAATTTTCGCTTGTATTCCCCTCCTGATCGCTTCAAAATTTCTAAGACGGCGTGTGTATTTGTAATTGTCAAAATATTATTTCAATCATTCACGTCGTAATATTTTGGAAAATATGCAACGATGTGCCGTAAAAAAGTGTGTTTGAAATAAAAGTGCATTTATACATGGAAGAGGAAAGCGATTCACTTATTCCGGTAAGTTTTGGATATTTTATTCTTGTTTGAGTACAGGACTTTATGAAATCAGGGGAGGGAGTTAGGGGACGCCAGGGTCGAATTCTGTTTGAATACGATCTAATGATTTGTGCTTACATTGAAATGTTGAGGTTCTACATTAAAATAATTGATTTAAATTTTAGTTTTTCTAGAAATAAAACCAGACGACCAGACCAGACTGGGTCATGAAAACAATTTACACTTCTCTTGTAATTTACACTCCAGACTTCAGTATAATGAGAGAAATCGACTTTTACTGTTAATTTGAAAGAGATGCCATCCCGAGTGAGGTAAGATAGGTACATTACCACTTTTTCAACTCGCTTTCTTGTCTGAATATCACTTTGTTTGGAATTTTGCAAGTGATTTCTGACAACTTCTAGTTTTGAGGTGAACTTGAAATTTGGTAGATTCTCTTTCTCCTATAATAAATCATGCTTTGTTATATAAACATCCTTCCTGGTTTCAAGATGAACAGTAGAACGAGATTTTAATTGCTTTAACAATGCTTTAATTATAGCCAATACTGTGCCTGTCATCAGTACTGGAGTTTTTGAAGAAAATGGAAGGAAAATGGGATCAAAATCATCAAACATGAATGCCAGTTCAGAGTATTTGCAGAAATGAAAGTGTCTTGTAGTTCAAAAATAAAACAAGTAAGATACATACCCACCCAGGGTGGTACAAAAAATTCTCTAAACTACTATGGTTAATAGAACTCGTCTTTGGATTGAAAATCCATAAAAATGAGTAAAGATCATGTTTTGAGGCACACGGCGTTGAACCTTTTTTGATAATCAAAAAAGTTTTCTTCACTTGTAAAATCTATTTCAATGGCAATGTAAAAATTATGCTACTACTATTATTATGAACACAATATTATGACCATTCAAATGGAGCTCGGATATTCCCATTATTTTTATGAGTTATTGAATGAAAATGTCTGTTATCAGGATATTTGGAAGTGAAATTTCAGTTGAAAATTTTTTGCAGGAATGAACACGCGGAGAACAGAAATTGAAAAACAGCTAATTGAAGTCGAAACCGATTTAACACTCCAGTACTCGCGCGGGGTACTACAATACCCCAGGCTCCAAGTATTGCTTATGTATCTATCGGACGCGCGAGTACTGGAGTGTTAAGACGACGAGTGTGTCGTCAGTACTTCAAGAAATAATTTGCTACCCTACAAGCCGTTGTCTATTCATTGGGAGGAAAAATTGAAGATGAAAGCTTGAAAAGCCGAGGCAAATACCTTATGAAAAATTTCTTTGACGACAGCTGCATGCATAAAAAACATAAATATAGCAATGACCTCAAACAATTTGCTTTAAAGTAACATTATTATTCAGTTAAAGCTTACAGTTTCGTTAAAATTGCTCTTGATTATGATGCACTTCAACACCCAGAAGCACTTTTGAGGAGGTATGAAAATTTGAAGGGGGAAGCAGGTTGTTGAAGTATTTGAGTTGCTAAAAATGAAAGTTTAAAACACTGCTTATTAGTTGATATGCAATATAACTTAATTGAATTTATAACTGCCCATATAAGAAAAAAAATGATGCTTTATCACGAATTTAGGGATTCTTTCATGGCTAACTCTATGCAAAAAGAAATCATTTCTTTTTGATTTCACAATCATTGGTAGATGTTTATAGTATAACATTACTTTTTCATTTCGCCTTATCTGTTCAAAAGACTTGAGAATTTCTTCAATGAATAAACTCTTTCAGATTCTCATTATACAAATTCCATAAAATTCAGCTGCTTCCACTTCTATTGATCTGAAAATTAACCATTTTGAAGGGAATTAATTTGATGAAAGTAATTTTTAGTTTTTAGTATATACTTATACTAAACATATACTTATACATATACTGTATGTAGGTTAAGGTCATATTGACCATTAGTGTATGGTAACATTGTATTCAAAATAAATTCTCTTTCACACAAGGTGTTTTGGTATTACTAGTTCTATATCCCTTTGAATAGTTGTCATAAAAAAATACTCGAAATCTTTGCATTAAATACTTATTTTCCATACGATATAAAATTATTGCCGACTAACTGAAATATTCAGTGCAAATAGTTCTGAATCAGCCCCTGTCCAGTTCCCCCACCCAAAGAATCCAAACTCATATTTATGGCAGTATTTTGTGAATGCGTTTTTGTCGAAATGCTCTATCTCCTGTTTTATTAATCTATGCAAATAACTTATTGGAAGAAGAGATCAACAACTTACTAGATGAAACAAACCCGAAAATCTGCATCGGAGATTTTAATTGCAAATCTCCAAAATGGAACAGCAGGATGGAAAACAGAAATGGCAGAAAACTGAAAGATTTTGCTGAACAACATGAAGCTATCGTTATTGGAACTGAAGAACCAACGTACCTAGCATTCCGAAATGGATTCCCAGATATAATTGATATCGCAATTATGAAAAATATCACTAGAGAATGCTCGATAGAGTCCCTTGTGGGACGGAACCTCTAACCACAACCCCATCGAATTAACAATAGGAGAAGGGCCACGAAGAAAACTAATGCAAACAAGAGAATATACAGATTGGACTAAATATAGCCATCTGATACAATCGGAGGTAATCGAAATACCAACAATAAACACATCGGAAGACCTTGAAAGTGCAGTTGATAAACTATAAAAGAATATACTAGATGCCTAGACAAAGAGCACAAAGAAAATAACGAGACCAGCACCGATACATCCACACGGTGATACACCCAGAGAAATCAAAGATCAGGGAAAATCGGAGACTAAGAAAAACATACAGGCTCAACAGAACAGATATAAATAAGAGAAATCCAAACCAACACAGCCAAAAATGCCCTGAAGGACATGAGAACAAATAGATGGAACAAAAGTTCAAGAACTAAAAACTATCGATCATTCTGCATGGAAAATGCAAAAATGTCTGAGAAGAGAAAAGACTAAAATACCACCTCTCCACGGAGAAAGAGGAATGGCATATACGAATATCGATAAAGCAGAAGCACTGGCGGACTCGATCGAAAGAGAATCGAGAATAAATTACAGACCTGATGACGATAATGATGATCTAGAAGAACTAGTTGAGAACAACGAAGAAGAAATGGATGAACCACCAGTAGACGACAAAAGAGAAAAACCAACCTCTACATTTGAAATAAAGGATATAATCAGAAGTTTGAAAAATAGAAAAGCTCCCGGAAGTGATAAAATAACGAATGCTATGAAAAGGTATAGCTTCTCTCACAAATATTGCGAACGGTATGATGAGGACTGACACTATCCGAAAAAAATATGGAAAACTGCAGAAGTCACACGAACCAGGCAAAGATAAAAAATTCCCCCTAAACTACAGGCCGATCAGTTTGTTGTCCGCCCTAGGAAAAGTAGTAGAAAGAGTAATCGCCAGGAGGCTTACAGAAGAAACTGAAAATCTGAATCTCATTCCAGCAGAACAATTCGGATTCAGAAGAGATCACTCAACAGAACAGCAATTACTGAGACTCACAGAATACATAACAGAAGGATTCCAAAATAAACAAGCAACGGGTCTTGTACTACTAGATGTCGCCAGAGCATTCGACAGAGTATGTGCAAGTTGACGGACAAAAGAGCCAAGCGATATTACTGCAGAAAAGGAAACTGAGAACTACAACAAATCTAGAGGTAGATGGAGAAGAAATCGAGTGGAAAAACGAAACGAAATATTTAGGTATCACCCTAGACAAAGGTCTAACTTGGAGAAGCCATATCAAACAAGCCGTTGACAAAACCAAGGCAGCGATGAATATGCTCTACCCGCTGATAGGTAGAAAGAGCCACATGTCAAATGAGACAAAATTGAAAATAATCAAAGCCGTCTCTAGTCGCAACTGACTTATGAATCAGGTGCTTGGGGATTCGCGGCAAAGAGCCATAAAAAAAGAATTCAGGCAATAGAAAACAAGCTACTACGATGTGCCATAGATGCGCCTTGGTTTGTCAGGAACAAACAGATATATCGAGATTTGAAGTGGGAAACCATCACCGAATTTATGAAGAGGAAAGCTGAAAAGTTATTCGAAACAGCGAAGGAACATCCAAACGAAGAACTCAGAAGACTAGTGGACTACGATCCGGAGGAAGACAGAGGAAGAATGAGAATTTACAAAAGGAGACCGAGAGATCAATTGAGGAGAGATCAAAATGAGTACGGAAACTTATTAAAACTATACTAAGAAGAGATAGCCGAAATGGACGAACATGAAAACCCTAGCACGACAATGTGCAAGAAGAATTTAACCTTTTTTTTTGGTGTAGCAGAGGGAAAATCTGCAAGTCAGACGAATCACCCTCTCATGAGGGGGAACAAGTGTAGGGTTTCTCACTCTCGTGAGCTCGAGACAGACTAAAAACCCTTACCTGCTTCTTGACTATTGGTTCCGGGCATTTGCCTATAAACCGTTCATCTCTTATTCGGTTTTCTTCTCGCACACTATAGTGCTTGGATTTATGTGTTTATCCTCTATTGGATTAACACTTTATTGGATTTTTCAATAAGTTTCTGTTCTTATTTTAATCTCTCTTTAATTGATCCCTTGGTCTCCTTCGGTAAATTCGTATTCTCCTTTTGTCTTCCTCTGGGTCGTATTCCACTAGTCTCCTGAGTTCATGATTCGGATGGTTTTTCGCTGTTTCGAATAATTTCTCTGCTTTTCTGTTCATGAATTCCGTTATGGTTTCCCATTTTAGGTCTCTATAAATTTGTCTATTCCTGACAAACCAAGGTGCATCTATTGCACATCGTAGCAGCTTGTTTTCAGTGGCTTGAATTCTTTTGATGTGGCTCTTTGCTGCGAAACCCCAAGCAATTGATCCATAAGTCAGTTGAGGCCTAGAAACGGCTTTGATTATCTTCAATTTTGTCTCTTTCGACATGTGGCTTCTTCTTCCTATCAGAGGGTAGAGTCTATTCATCGCTGCTTTCGTTTTGTCGATTGCTTGTTTGATATGACTTTTCCAAGTAAGTCCTTTGTCAAGCGTTATTCCTAAATATTTGGCTTCATTTTTCCAGTAGATTTCTTCGCCGTCAACTTCTAGATTCGTTGTGAGTCGCAGTCTTCTCTTCTGTAATAATATTGCTTGGCTCTTTTGTCCATTGAGCTTGATTTTCCACTTTATGCACCGATCATTTGTTTCGTCAATCGTTTCTTGTAGAACTCGTTCTATTACTTCTGGGTTGCTTGAAGCTTTGTTTCCATTTCTCTTTCAATTTTCAACATTGTCTTGTTGAAAGTTTTTTCCGTGAATATATCTAAATCATCGGCTGATTCAGATATTTTTCTTTTTTCTTGTTGACTATCTACAGTCGGTTTTAATTGAGTCGTCTTCTGTTCCTCTTTCTTCTGCATAGGCTTAGAAGTTTCTTTCTTCTTTTCCTGTTCTGCAGATTTGGTTTGTACAGTTTCCAGAACTTTTCGTGTAGGTGTTGCTTTATTCGACGGATTTTTCTGATCTGTCTGTTTTTGGTCGGCTCTCTTCTTTCTGGTCACTAGCTTAAATTCGCTACATCCCTTGTAGCTTGCTGGATGGCCTTCTTCACCACATAAAACGCATGTAGCGTTTCTTTCTTCACCTTTCCTGGTGAGTTACAGTTAAATACAAAACTTGTCTGTAATAGATTGAACTTTTATTTTTTATAACCCACTTCAATACAGGGTGCTCCGTTTTTTCCCTCTTGGTATCATCTTTTTTATTCCGAAGGAAACACCCTTGTATTATTGCATTTTTGAATTCCTTGTCAAATTTTAAGGTGACTTTGTTTGACAACAACGATCCTATATAGCACCAGTTCTGAGATATTCGACTTTTTCCTCAAATTTCGACAGCTGTAGGTGCTCACTAAAAAAGCTGATACTAGTTTTCTAATGAATGTATCAAAACCAAATTTTGCCTAGCTCTTGTTAACATACGTTACATCTCTATTTCTAGCAATATGATGTACGGGGTCTTCAAAAATTAAGAGAGAGTAGAGTTCTCTATACTTCTGCCCATAAATTTGGCTTTGTAGGGGGTTTTGTTCATCTGCGGATATCCTTGCCGCATATGTCATCTGTAGCATCTGTCTTCGAAGGAAAAGTGGTAGTTCGCCAGTTTCTTTGCATAAACTTTGTGAAGGACTTGTTATAAAAGCACCTGTAGCTATTCGGAGGGTGGTATTTTGTACAACATTTAGACTTTTCAGTAAAGTTTTGCTAGCTGTTGCATATATTATTGAACCATAGTCAAGTTTCGATCTTATCAGTGTTCGGTATATGGTTAGAAGGGTTTTCTCATCAGTTCCCCAGGTATTATTTGCCAAAACTTTCATTATGTTCATCCGCTTAATACAGTCTGATTTTAATTGTTTGATATGTTCATGTCATGTCAATTTATAGTCGAATGCCATTCCGAGAAATGTGTGGTGGTTTACATTTTGTAGAGAGGTGTTGAAAAGTCGTAGCTGACATGGTACAAGGTGTTTTCTGGTAAATTTCATTACTTTCGTTTTGTTGGTGAAAAGTTGAAACCAGATATTTTAGACCATTCCTCCAATTTCCTTATAGCTGCTTGAAGAAGCCTTGTGCTGGTATATGAGTTACAACCACGACACATGATGAGGAGATCATCTGCGTAAATTGATGCTTTAATCGGTGGACCAATATGGCTTAAAATGTCATTTATCGCTATTAGGAAAAGCGTTATACTCAATACTGAACCTTGTGGTAAACCATGTTGTAGTCTGTGCACTGTGGACCATGTATTACCTACTTTGACTCGAAAAGTTCTATTGCTTATGAAGTTGCTTATGAAGTGTAATATATTACCGTCAATATTCCATTCCTTTAAAATTTTGAGTATGCGATGTCGCCATGTAGTATCAAAAGCTTTGACAATGTCAAAGAACACCGAGATCAGTTCCTGCTTGTTTGCAAATGCATCTAGTATTTCGGTATGTAGTTGTATTAAGTTATCGGTGGTTGATCTGTATTTACGGAAACCACTTTGATATTTTGAGATTAGTTTGTTTTTTTCAAGATAATGGCAAAGTCGTTTATTGATTATTCTTTCTATTAATTTGCACATTGTGCAAGTTAGTGAAATGGGACGATAATTGTTTGGATCAGTCGAGTTTTTATCTGACTTTTGGATGGGTACGATAATGGCTTCTCTCCATTTATCGACGAAAGTGTGCTCTAACCATATTCTATTGTAGAGTGTCAGTAAAGTTTCCTTAGCAGATGGTGGAAGATGTTTGAGAAAAATGCTTGGTATTTGGTCGCATCCAGGGGCGGTATTTTGCTGATATCTATTGCGTACTCAAGTTCATTTGATGTGATAGGCTGGTTGATTGGGCTTCGATCAGTATCCTTTATTTCTATGTGTTCTGTAGACTCTTTCCGATGTTTGTATTGAAGGAATTCCGGGCTGTAATTTGAGTCAGAAGAATATTGTTCGAAATGCTCAGCTAATAATTCTGCTATTTCAGACTCATCTGTTATGATGTTATTTCCATTTTCGAGTGCTCTGATTTCATGATTACGCCTTTTACCTTTGATCGCATTTATTTTATTCCAGACTTCTTTGATATTGACGCTACTAGTGAGTTGCGAGACAAAATCCTGCCAGGATCTTTTCTTACTTGCTTTAAGGACTCTACGTGTTAAGGCTCTTTGTTTTTTGAATTCTACTAGGTTTTCTAAGCCATTTTTCCTCTTCAGTTTATATAGGGCGAGTTTACACCGTTTGACCTGTTCTTCACAATTGGAATTCCACCAAGATGTAAATTTATTTCTCCTCGATATTTCCCTTCTTCCGACGAATTGGTCTGCGGCATCCTGGATTATTCTAGAGAAGTTCTCAATAGTCGTAGTAATATTGTCATTAATTGAGAAAGAGGTCATTTTTTCTTCTATATAACCTGAGAAGGACACCCAGTCAGCTTTATTTATTTACCAACTTTCACTAACAACGGTGTTCATGTTATTCAAGTGGTGTGTTATTTTGATTGGGAAATGATCGCTATCGTACAAACTGTCCAGGACATTCCAGTCTAGGGAAGGGCCGATGCTAGGGTCCGACATTGTAAGGTCAATGCAAGAGAATATTCCATTAGATTCATTGAAGTGAGTATAGTCACCAGTGTTATGTATGATGAATTCGGTGTTGGTCAGGATGTTCTCCATAATTTTACCCTTTTTGTCAACGTTTAGGGATCCCCATATTGGATTATGAGCATTGAAGTCTCCAAGTAGAATAAAGGGTTTGGGAAGTTGTTTGATCACTTCGTTGATTTCTGCCTCTTGAAGATCGTGCTTTGGTGGAATAAATATTTATATTACATACTGAAATTTCAGCTGGGGTCCACACTGAGACTGCAGTGGTTTCAAGATTGGTTGTGAGAGTAATCTGTTCGCTGTGATATTGGTTCTTGATGAAGGTAGCAACACCGCCACTAGCTTTGTTTGCATTAGGTCTATTTAAATTATAAACTTGATAATTTTTAAGTTTTGGTTTTTGATTGTCCTTTAAGTTGATTTCCTGGAGGCATAGGATGTCGGGTTGATATTTATCGAGTAATTCTTGAATTCTTTCCAACCGTGGATAAAAACCACGGCAGGTCCATTGGATTATGGTGAACATGGAAAATTTTTACATTGTTCCTCAGTTATTACCGTGTTTGATTCCTGGAGAGGGTCTTGAGAACTTGTACTGAAATTGCTTGAAAGTTCGGTTTCTTCAAGTTGAAGTTGGCTCTTCAGACTTTTCAGTATTTTCGTGCATTTCATCTTGATAGTTCTGGCAAATGGGGATGAATTTCTTCTATGGTGTAAATTAACGCGTCTATGTCTTCAGTTATTTTCCTAGCATTGTCTAGGGGATTTTTATTTTCTATGCAAAGTTCCAAGAATTGTCTGATATCTTCGAAATTCAACGCAAATTGTGTCGGGTCTCTCAGGAATATAGATTCAATTTCTCCAAGGTTTAACGGTTTTTGTGGTGTAGTTGTTTTCTTAGGTTTCTTATTTTTATTGGGTTTGATTGTACTCGAGTTTGGTTCTATGAAAATTTCGGTTTGATTTCCAGGGTTGAGTAGCTGTACTGTGAATTTATCATCTGTTTTGCTTGTAAATTCCATTGGGTCTATGGCATCCTCTTGATTGGGTGAACTTGGAGAGCTGGTGGAGGCGCGGCGTTTTTGGTGGTTTGTTTGGTTGGTATTTTCTGCGTTTGGTATGATCTGTGCTGCAACATCATCTGTTTGTGTAATATTTTTGGGGCTCTCATTGGATGTGGTTGGTTCCATTTGCGGATCGAATGTTGTTTTTCTTGGGCAGACAGTGGCGATATGTCCGGTTTCTTTACAGTTGAAACAAACTGGGGCGTCTGAAGTTATGAATAGTCTGTAAGTGGTCTCTTCATGCGTTAACAGAAAAGATGAAGGCAGTTCGTGTTCATTTTCTGGGGGACAGATGTAGATTTGCCTTTTGAAACTTAGAATATGTGCAAATTCTTCTCCTTCCAAACCTGCTCTCAGAAAATTTAGATTGGATACCGGTTTCAAACCCATCTCCTTAAGCTTATCTTCAATAACCTTATGAGGTATGGATGGGCAGGCGTTTGATATTACTAATCTTTTGGCTGGAGTAATTAATCGACGAATATTCGTTTGAAAGCCGCAAACTGTGATTGAATGGTGATTTGCTAGTAGGTGGTCTACAGTTTTGATATCATCCAGGAAAATACAAACCCTTTGGTTTGATAGGCGCGAAACATATCTGATGTTTTTTGCTCCGATTATGTTTCCAATGGTTTTTACGTAATCTGAATTTCGTAATATTCAATGGCATTAATGAGGATAGCTGGGTCTTTTCTTGGGAAACTTGTTATAGGTGTTGTCTTAATTGCGTTGACATAAGAAGCCCTAGGTTCTATTGTTGTGGATTGTGATTGTATAGAAGTAATATCGTGTATGGTAGCTTTAGTCGTGGATATATTCATGTTGATGTTATTCATTTTGTTGACAGAAACATAAGGAGGAAACACACATTCTCTCCAGAGAACCAGATGTTCGGAAGATAAGAATGTCTCCGAGCATACATATAAATGTGTATATGTAATTCATTTTCTTCTCTTTTTTTTTTGTTTATAGGGAATCTAAGATTGTCACAATTGTATTTAGAATTAAAATAAAAAAATTTCTCTCTCTGTTTACTTGTGTATTCGAATATATACTCTTCTGTAATTTGATTATCTTAATTGTGGCCATTTTTTCGGTTTCAATTCACCTATTATAAAATGAATAAATAAATAAATTATTATGTAATGCTGGGTACTTGAAAAAACCTTGAGGTAAAATCAAGGAGGGTGTATTTCTGTAAGTATATATTCTACAATCTATCTGGTAAAAGGTTTTCGGCTACTATGAGGTAACCATTTTCAGTACCACTAAAACATCAAACTGAAAAAGTCACAAAAAACGTCATGGTCAGTCCAAAACTTACATGTTGAATCAATAAATAGTATATTGACTAGTGGAAATCAACAGGTGGTAGAAGTTCTTAGTTTCCATCATCAGTACACAATTCAAATAGAGGGTTTATTTGTGGAACTAACTAAATAAAAAATTTAAACAATCAAATCACAGAAACAAGTGAAAAACAGTAATTAGTCAATGACACAGAAAAACATATGGATAGGTAAAGCAAGAAGTCGAACATTTTATAAGCAAATCTCTTAAATAATGGGATGTATGACTTATTCAGGTTCAGGTTTGTTGGAATATTCAAGCATATGTTATTTTTCTTTGTTTAGTTTTCTATATGAATGTTCTCCAAAAAATCCAGTCTTGTTAAGTTTCTGGTGTTCGTCCCCAGGATAATCTTCCAGTTCCTCTGTGGGCTGAATGCGTGTTTGTTGAACCAGATATGATATCCAAAAACCGACTTGTTGGGATATCTGAGATGGTCTACTATTCTGGTCTTCAACTTTCAACTGCCTAAAGGTTCTGCTGACGTAGGTAGCCCCACAATCGACACAACTCTGTCTGTAGATTCCACTCATCTCTAAATCAGAGGTTTTGTCTTTTGTATTAATTAAGTGTAGGCCCAAGGAGTTAGTCGTTTTTGCAGATATTTCGATGTCTGGGAATGCGCGTTTGAGCATCCTAACGGCCTACGTCCAGCAAAGACAAAAAAAATCTACAGGAATTAAAAACAAAAATGCAAAATAAAACACATAGGTTTTTTACAAAAAGTCGACTTGTACGCGTTTTTGTGGAAACCTATTAATTATTTTGTCGAACGCTATTTTGGCATTTGCTAACATTTAATCCTTTCGGTAAGAAAAAAAAATCAGTCACTACCTTTATTGATCAAGGTATACCTATTATCAGGATAAAATACATAAATAAAAAAAATTAAAATAAATTAATTGAAAAAAAAATCACTAATTAGTCTGCTCTTATTGAACCATTTCATTAGGGATTTTCCAATACAATATCTAAAGCTTTCAGTGTTCTCTTTGATTGAAATAGATCGTCAGAATAAAAATAAAAAAAAAATATTCAGGATATCGCAATCGCATGACTCTAATGTGATATAGATTATAATGATAAATTTCAAATAATGAAATATAAAATTGCATAATCTGGTCTTATTTCTAGAAAAACATGTATATATAAACAAAGGAAAAACATGAAACGCTATCTATTTAAAAATATGTATATAGGTACATTATACAATAAATTCAATTCGAAAATAGTATTCGAAAAAGGTCATCTTTTAGAAATAATATATCTGTTTAATTTTTTCAGCATCCTCCTCCTTGTGTAGAAGTTGTGAGAGTCAAGATCAGAATGGTGAATGCAAGAAAGGTACAGTCAACACAAACGTCAAATGTAAAAAAGGGGCCATGTGTTTGCAATATCGGTTTTCGACGAAACACAGGGGTTTCTGGAAGAGAGGATGCGGCGACCCAAATTCATGTTCCAAACTTGCTAAAAAATACGAACAACTAATATTTCAATGCAAGGCATGTGAACACGAATTGTGTAACAATTATCCAATATAAATTGCCGCCTAACTGTTAAACTGTAATCTACTTCCACTTACGGAATTAAAGGTGATTGAACATAAAATCTTCTTATTATTCCACAACCAAAAAATTTATCATTCTCGTTAACCGTATAACACACAGACTCACACAACTTTTCTTGAACTTGAGGAAACCAGGACAACCACCTTTGCGGTTAACACATTCCAGAATACTAATAAACTCCAGTATAGGATAGGGGAGCCCCAGAGGAAATTCGGCCTTTACTCGAGCTAGTCAGATTAATAAGGGGGAGATACCTTGGATCCTGTAGAGTACCTCTACCAGAAATTAGACCTGTATATAGGGGGAATTGCTTAGGACAGCCTGTCAGAATAGTAAGAAAAATTCGATCACTGTACATACTCGAACGTGTCAGATCAAGATATACAGGATGGGCTTTTTAAAACGAAACAGACGAGATAACTGGCGGAATAAATTTATTTCGAAAGAATGCTCGAACACGTCGATTTTTGTTTCGAGGGGGACAACTTTTGAGGTCAAATTCACAACTATATCGCTTCAACCCTTAGTGTTAGAACAACAACTCCCAAATTTTCAATAAGGAATTATTATTATTATATCAATGTATTGAGATGAACAGCCACAAAAAGGTGAAGTTCATCTTGACTTGAAACTTCCCTTAATTCCTTTTATTTATATTGATGCAAGATGATTTTTGTTGAAGAATTTAACATTCTTGTAATTATCTGTTAATTCCTTCGGGAGACACCCATTCGCAACCACTGCATCATATGCATTTCATCTTCGGGTTAATATTTTCGAAATCTACAACTGATGTAACGTATTCAAACTTTAGCCAAAGAAGATAACGAACATAAACTCTCCTCAAGCTACTGCATATTATGATATTATACTGATCTCTTGTATTTTCCATGCAAATAACTGGATTTGGTATGCCTTCAATCAGTTTGTATAAACATCAATCATGTTCGTCACATATTTTCCGAAGAAATTCGACATTAAGATAAAATACGTGATAACAAACATTTACGTAGAACAGGCAACATAGCGTTGATTTAAAACCCAAAAATGTTTTGACAAGCGTCAAAACCCCACATTTTCGTACTATACAGAGTGAAATGTGTCAAATTTCCATGGCCAACCGAGTACTAAAATAAAATTGAATGGAGTATAGTTTACTCGAAATTGTCAAATTAATCTAGTCCTCACGTTTATTGGGTCTATTCGTCCACATTCCTCTATAAGGCGCTTTCTTTTTGGTGCTTCATGCACCGGTACAGCTCCGGGCTTCTCGCCCCTGAGCTGTTCCAAATAAAACGGTTATTAGTGCGCCAACTGCGCGCAGCGAGTTGGATGATCAGCTGTTGAGCAAAATGACAAGAGACAAGTCCGGATTCGCGGTTCTTTGGATTATTTGTTTTCAATTTGACGTTAAAGTCGTTGATTATTAATAAGTTTCACTATTTTTTCGAAATCTATTGCCATATATTTGGTTGAAAAACTTGATTTACCGGGTAAACATTACCCTTTCTTTGCTATGGAGAGTAAAAATATACGAAATACTGGATATGTCTGTAGATATAAAACTTGAAAAAATTATTTAACAATGATTTCATCTCTTAAAGCTTCGTTAATAATCCTCTTTGGTAAAAGTAGGTAAAGAATGTTCTGATTTTACGAAAATTGCATTCAAGTACGTGAAATATCAACTTATTTGAAAAGAAATGCTACATTTTCACTGATGGGCGCTACTAAACTGAAGCTTGTCGTTTATTCATTTGATCGATCTCTAAAAATTATGCATTCATGAAAAAAATGATTAGTTCACTCTTCAAACCTGAAAGAACGAATCCTATCTTCATTCAAAATCATTCAGTTCTAATTCCATCTAACATTGATTCTTTATTCATTTACTCAATAAAAAAACTAACTGACAGCTTCAATTGACGAAAAAATCAATCTTAGGTGATCCATAAGGTGTATTACAGCCTTTTTATGGTATTAATCCACAAATTTCAACAATACACGACTTCTAATATTTGTTGACATATGTAAACATAACCAAAAAGTTTGTTTACGGGCTTCAAGCCCTCGACGTGCACCAGCATTTCGGTTGGTGCAAGAGGGGGCAGGGGAAGGGAACGCGAGCTGCTCCGGTGCTTCACGCCCCAATCAAAAAGAACGCGTCGGTGCTCGAGTGAGATGCACCGAAGCTGCCCAGGAGCTGCTCAAACGGTCAAAAAGAAAGCGTAAATAATTCGCTCCTCCAATGATGATACCTGTGTAGCTGCTCTTTAGATGACCCCAGGGCAAAAAATACGGGCTGCATTACTACAGTGTCAGCTAATAACCGTGAAGTTCCAACGGGTGTGAAGGCAGCAATGGTTTCCAGCAACGGTTTTTTTCATTTTCGCTTTTACCATACAGAATGTGAAAATACCTGTTGTTCGGAGTTTTTTGACACAAATGGGTTATTTATAATATTATAAATACAAGCTATAGGGTGAAATAATTTGTGCATCGAAAACTACCCCCACCAACCCCCCGAAATTGAACTATCTTGATACACAGTGAAAGAACCCCGTTGCTCAGAGATTTTCTATGAAAATGGGGTCTTACCCACATTCTGAACACGATCTATAGGGTGAAATAATTTGTGCATCAAAAACTACCCCCCCTCCAACCCTCTGATATTGAACTATCTTGATGCAGTAACAAGTGTAAAAAAAACCGTTGCTGGGAGTTTTTTGATAGAAATGGGTTGTTACCAACATATTAAACACGATCTATAGGGTGAAATAATTTGTGCATCAAAAACTACCCCCTCTCCAACCCTCCAATATTGAACTATCCTGATGCAATATTAAGTGAAAAAAAAACCGTTGCTCGGTGTTTTTTGATGGAAATGGGTTGTTATTAACATACTGAACACGACCTATAGTATAAAATAATTTGTGCATCAAAAACTACTCCCTCCAACCCTCTGAAGTTGAACTAACTTGATACAGTAAAAAGTGTGAAAAACACCCGTTGCTCGGATTTTTTTGATGGAAATGGGTTGTTACCAACATACTAAACACGATCTATAGGGTAAAATAATTTGTGTATCAAAAACTACCCTTCCCCTCCAACCCTCTGAAGTTGAACTAACTTAATAAAGTAAAAAGTGTGAAGAAAAAACCGTTGCTCGGGTTTTGTTGATTGAAATGGCTTGTTTTCATTATACTGAACACGACCTATAGGGTGAAATAATTTGTGCATCAAAAACTAACACTCCTTCAACCCTCTCAAGTTGATTAACTAACTCGATACAGAAAAAAGTGTGAAAAAAAAACATTGCTTGGGGTTTTTCGATGGAAATGAGTTGTTACCATCATACTGAACACGATTTATAGGGTGACATAATTTGTGCATCAAAAACTACCCCTTCTTCAACCCTCTGAAGTTGAACTAACTTGATACAGTAAAAAGTGTGAAAAAAACCGTTGCTCCAGTTTTTTTGACGGAAATGGGTTGTTTCCATTATACTTAATACGATATATAGGGAGAAATAATTTGTGCATCAAAAACTACCCCCCCTCCAACCCTCTAATGTTGAACTATCCTGATGCAATATTAAGTGAAAAAAAACCGTTGCTCGGTGTTTTTTGATGGAAATGGGTTGTTACTAACATACTGAACACGATATATAGGGTGAAATAGTTTGTGCATCAAAAACTACTCCTCCTTCAACCCTCTGATGTTGAACTATCTTGATGCAGTAACAAGTGTTGCTCGGTGTTTTTTGATGGAAATGGGTTGTAACCAACATACTGAACACGATCTATAGGGTGAAATAATTTGTGCATCAAAAACTACCCCCTCCAACCCTCTGAAGTTGAACTAACTTGATACAGTAAAAAGTGTGAAAAAAACGTTGCTCGGATTTTTTTGATGGAAATGGGTTGTTACCAACATACTAAACACGATCTATAGGGTGAAATAATTTGTGTATCAAAAACTACCCTTCCGCTCCAAAACCCTCTGAAGTTAAAATAACTTAATACAGTAAAAAGTGTGAAGAAAAAACCGTTGCTCGGGTTTTGTTGATGAAAATGGCTTGTTTTCATTATACTGAACACGACCTATAGGGTGAAATAATTTGTGCATCAAAAACTACCACTCCTTCAACCCTCTCAAGTTGAACTAACTCGATACAGTAAAAAGTGTGAAAAAAAAACCGTTGCTTGGGGTTTTTTGATGGAAATGAGTTGTTACCATCATACTGAACACGATTTATAGGGTGAAATAATTTGTGCATCAAAAACTACCCCTCCTTCAACCCTCTGAAGTTGAACTAACTTGACACAGTAAAAAGTGTGAAAAAAAACCGTTGCTCGGAGTTTTTTGATAGAACTGGGTTGTTACCAACATACTGAGCACGATCCATAGGGAAAAATAATTTGTGCATCAAAAACTCCCCCCCCCCCCCCACCCTCTAATGTTGAACTATCCTGATGCAATATTAAGTGAAAAAAAAAAAACCGTTGCTCGGTGTTTTTTGATGGAAATGGGTTGTTACTAACATACTGAACACGATATATAGGGTAAAATAGTTAGTGCATCAAAAACTACCCCTCCTTCAACCCTCTGATGTTGAACTATCTTGATGCAGTAACAAGTGTTGCCCGGTGTTTTTTGATGGAAATGGGTTGTTACCAACATACTGAACACGATCTATAGGGTGAAATAATTTGTGCATCAAAACCTACCCCTCCTTCAACCCTCTGAAGTTGAACTAACTTGACACAGTAAAAAGTGTGAAAAAATACCGTTGCTCGGAGTTTTTTGATAGAATTGGGTTGTTACCAACATACTAAACACGATCCATAGGGAAAAATAATTTTTTGCATCAAAAACTTCCCCCCCCCTCCAACCCTCTAATGTTGAACTATCCTGATGCAATATTAAGTGAAAAAAAAAACCGTTGCTCGGTGTTTTTTGATGGAAATGGGTTGTTACTAACATACTGAACACGATATATAGGGTAAAATAGTTTGTGCATCAAAAACTACCCCTCCTTCAACCCTCTGATGTTGAACTATCTTGATGCAGTAACAAGTGTTGTTCGGTGTTTTTTGATGGAAATGGGTTGTTACCAACATACTGAACACGATCTATAGGGTGAAATAATTTGTGCATCAAAAACTACCCCTCCTTCAACCCTCTGATGTTGAACTATCTTTATGCAGTAACAAGTGTAAAAAAAACCGTTGCTCGGTGTTTTTTGATGGAAATGGGTTGTTACCAACATATTGAACGCGATCTATAGTGTGAAATGATTTGTACATCAGAAACTAAAACCGAAAACTACAAAACTGTGAATGTTTCATGCGTAGAAAATATCCCAAATTCAAAAATTTTTCACACTTATCATTCTAGAAATAACTGAATAATACCAGAATAGATTTTTATTTGATAAAAAACAAAAACATAAAACATGAAAAATAAATACTTATTTAGTATCTGTATATTTTCTTTTCCTACGACTCTACAAAATAAAACCTCAAGAACAAAAATACATAACAGAAAATACAAACTCGAAAACAATCATAGATTTTTCATAATAAAACAAAAACTAGAGTATCAGATAAATTACGCAGTAGGTAATTGAAACTGTACGTTGGATGGAGCCAGCATTATTAGAGTGATTTTGCTTTATTCACCTTTTGCAAAATAATTTTTGCTAAGTTCACAAAATTTTTCTAAATTGGCGCAGCAATCACTGTGGAAATATCTCAAACAAATTTCACACTGCAAGCTGGATAATCTCTTTTCATCACCACATATAAGGCAAAAATTATTTTGGCAGTTATCTGCATTCTTTAATAAAATTTGTTGGAGATCATTTCTGTAGTTGTCCATATTTGCTGCCTTCAGCAGACTTACGCAGTTAATTATGGCCCAGGTGAAATATAGGGGAGACTGGGGAGGGTTGATACGTTTTTTGGAATTTTTATTCTGGAAACTGAATTATATGAAGAAGCAGGACTTTTCTTATATTATATAATTCTTCAATTAATCGTTCAACAAAATAAATATAGAAGTCGCAAAACATAAACATCCTATTCTGTACAGAACGTTGAACACAAAAACATGCAAACTGTCTCAAGCCTCCCCACATATGGGAGGATTGATACGATGTACTGGGAGAGTAATCGAGAGGATTATTCAGCTCAGTAGGTAGGTCAGCAATGATACTGGCTTGCTTTGGTCCCATAGGTGTAGAAAAATCAGGAAATTGTCAGTTTAGTCACTTCCACACAAGAAAAGTCGGCCTCGTTAAATACATGGGGATTGTACGGTTTTTAGAAATCCCTTTGATATGTTGGATGGTGAAGACGCCTTCATGTAGGCCTATCCAACTAGCTACGGAATATTTTTTGAAGATGATACATGTATCAGGCCTCCCCACGACAAATGTCTCAAACCTCCCTGAAAGCAATTTTTAAAGTGATTTATGTTTTCATCTTATACCCATATATTTTGAAAAGCGAATAAAACTGTAAATTGAGTAGTTTTATGCCTATTTCCCAGTGAAATGTTTGTTTATGCCGAAGAATTAATGCATGATCATACAACCCTTAGGTAACTTGAGTAAAAACTTACAATTTCTCACCTCGAAACACTCTTCGTTGAATATTTCACAAACAAACTACTGTTAGCCTTACAGATTAACGTCACGCAATGCCCTCTGCCAAAGAATAGTGTTCACTAGTATAATACTTTTGAAAACGGCTACAGATCGCGGATATAAGCCTGTATCAAGCCTCCCCATGTATCAATGCTCCCTAGTCTCCCCTATAATGTATACGCCATAGTTGTATCCATCCTTTTGTTTTATATGGGATATTTCCTGAATATTTAATTTAGATTTCAAACTGGTATGCTTCAACTTATTATATATGTCAATTTAACTTTCGAATGTTTCAATAAATTTCAATGCATTCAACTGCGATTTTCCTCACGGGTCAATATAATTGAATGTACCGTGCTGGAAATCAGCTAAAGCTATAACCCAATGATTACGACTAGCAACGGTTCCAATTATGATGGGGAGAATTACAATTGTTTTTTCGGATATTTCTGGGAAATCATCGAAAAATTCCTCAACAATATCTTTACAATGATAAAATATTGCTTAAGTCTGATTAGTATTCAGTAGTTTGTAATCATTGGTGTGCATTTAATATTGCTCTCAGGCAATAATTAACAGCGAAATCTATCAACCACTGTTTGGCATTTAAGGTTTGATAATCTTCAAATTTCAATTCCGTAGAGATGCCCGAATTAAATTTAGCTACTACATAGTTCCCATATTCTCTACATTCTTTATAGTAATTTAAAATTACTCACAAGCCCGTTTTCATAGAAATGGAGTTGTGATGTAAGTTTTCGCATTTTGAATGCAGGAAAATCACCGTTATTTTCGGACAGGTTTGGCCCATTCATGGAATTTTTTTCTCGTACATTAGATTTATCCCCAGAAAATCCGAAATGATCACCTTTCGCTCTTTTTCCGCCTGTCGATGTATTAACCTCTTTTTTGCTGTTTGAATGCGGAAAAATGGTTTCCGCTTTCATTTTTTTCAGAGTCCCTCTTTCTCCCTATAAATCGTGTTCAGTATGTTGGTAACAACCCATTTCCATCAAAAAACTCCGAGCAACGGTTTTTTTCCACACTTTTTACTGTATCAAGTTAGTTCATCTTCAGAGGGTTGGAGGAGGGGTAGTTTTTGATGCACAAATTATTTCACCCCATAGGTCGTGTTCAGTATAATGAAAACAACCTATTTCCATCAAAAAAACCCGAGCAACGGTTTTTTTTTTCAACACTTTTTACTGTATCAATTTAGTTCAAATTCGGAGGGTTGGAAGAGGGGTAGTTTTTCATGCACAAATTATTTCACCCTATAGGTCGTGTTCAGTATAATGGAAACAACCCATTTCCATCAAAAAAACAGGAGCAACGGCCGTTGCTGGAAACCGTTGCTGCCTTCACACCCGTGGAGTTCCATTGAAATTCATACATTTATTTCTGCGTGAAAGATAAATAAGTCATCCATACATCCATACAAACTTTTGAGATTATAATATCTTTCAGATGGTTCTCAGTGCTATATAAAATAAAGGCATGACGAAAAAACGAAGAGAAGCTTTTTGATCCTGTTACGCCAAGTAGGTACAATATTTTGCTTTTTTTTTATTTGGCAAATGCCGTAATTTAAATATTGGATAATTCTGAATATGCAAACTGCCCATTGAAACGCTATAAGGACCTGATATGGATTGTTACTCGGATTCAAGCTTGTGAAAATGGACCGTCAATACTACGAGATCTCAGAAGTACCGAAATATCAGGAAAAATATGTCACACATCTTTACAAGGCATTGTCGCGTCAAGAATCACCTAATAATGAAAATGGGTCTAAAGGTGGGTTTAAACCAAACGAAAAATGAGCAGGAACTAAATTGAAAACATTCTTTGTTGATCCTTTATCGTAAACGAAAGCACGTTTTCAACGTTTACACCAAAATATCAGCGACCAATAACCAGAACTAGGAACTAAAATTCTTTCACAAGATAGATCATCATCATCATCAATCAGCTATATTCGTCTGCTGAACATAAGCCTTCCGTAATAGTTTCCATCCTCTTCTGTCCTGTGCTGCGCTCATCCAGTTGGAATGGATACGCATGCGACCAACGTGTAGGTGGTATGCCTCTGCTGCGGAATCCATCGGCTCTAGGTCTCCACTCTGTCACCTTTTTTGTCCATCTGCCATCACTAGTCCTGGCCAGATGTCCTGCCCAATTCCATTTTATGTTGGTTATCCTCTCGATAGCGTCGATAACTCTCCCTTATTGTTGCATTGGGTACCCTATCTCTCAGAGGCAGACCCAGCATTGCCCTCTCCATAGATCTCTGTGCAACTCTAATTTTATTTACTCTCCACCTTGTTAAGGTCAACGTTTCGGTGCCGTATGTCAGCACGGGCAGAATGCACTGATTGAAGACTTTTCTTTTCAGGCAGATCGGAAAGTCTGATCTTAAAATATAGCTAAATTTTCCGAATGCTGCCCAAGTCAGTCAATTTTCCTAGACAACTCACAAGATTGGTTGCCTCTACCTAAGAGAATTTCGGGACCTAGATACATATAAGAGTATACTTGTTCTATTCTGGAGTTGTCGATAGCTAAATCTGAACTTGTGACGGGGTTAGTCATAAACATGGTTTTGGAAGTGTTAATATTTAGACCCACTTTCTTTGAGGCCTGTTCCTGCTCATGCAGCATCATTTGTGCATCACCAAGACAGTCCGTCAACATTACTATGTCATCAGGGAAGCGTAGGTGGTTAATATAAGTTTTTCGCCGTTAATGTTTATACCAAAGTCATCAACGGTAGCACTCTTGAACATATACTCCAAGAGGGTTGTGAAGAGCTTCGGTGAACTAACATCCCCCTGCCGAACGCCTCGTCCTATCTTGAAGTTTGGAGTATCTTCGTGCAACCTGATGCAAGCAGTTGCATTTTCGTACACATTTCTTATCATATCTGTGTAACGACCGTCAACTCTACAGTCGGCTAGAGCCCTAAATATTGCACTACGGTCTATAGTGTCAAAGGCCTCTTCGTAATAATTGAAGACGAGAACTAGTGGTTTGTTGTATTCAACACACTTTTCAATGAGGACTTTGAGTATATGAAGGTGGTCATTCACGCCGTAACCTGTACGGAAACCTGCCGGCTCCCATGTTTGGTAGAAATCAAGTTTTGATGTTAGTCTCTTAGTTATTATTCTCATGAACAGCTTATACGCAACTGAGAAAGTAGGCTGATTGGTCGGTAGTTCTGGAACTTTGCTAGGTTGCTGTGTGTGGCATAACAATTGAGTCTCAAGTAACGAGGGCCCGATACAGATGCAGCGGCCACATCATGAAGATGCAAGACACGAGACTTCCCAAAATAGCTCTGTACGGCGAATTCACAGAGGGAGCTCGGAAACCAGGAGGCCAGTATAAAAGGTTGAAGGATATACTGCATCAATTCCTAAAATCATTTAATGCCTATCATAACTGGGAACAACTAGCGTTAGACGGATCAAAGTGGAGGTATAATGGGCACTCGAGAAGAATACAGCGGCGGACAGATATGGTTGGGGATGATCCATGCCCAGAGTGTGGAAGGATCTGTAAGTCACGGTTGGGTCTTTTCAGTCATAGGAGGGCACACAGTTGCAAGTAGCTTTAAGAAATTATAAGTTTGATCGCACCGATAGTCCGTTTTTTCAGTCTGTTTGTAGATTCATTCTCGGTAACGAGATTCAGCGATGAATGAATGAATGAATGACATCACCCTCCTTCTTTTTTTCCAATTCGGTTGTTTTTTCATGAAAAAAAAAAGTTGAACTTCAGGGTCTATAAAACTTGTTTCCACAATCATTTTTCGACGGTTTTTCAATATATTTCGATAAAAAAAAGCGGCTGTATGACATCAGCGACTCAATTTATAAATTGCAAAAACTTTCATGGTGATATATACCAAAATTACGCTGAAATTCAGGATTAACTGAAAATTATTCAACAATCCTAATATTACTTCTTGCGTGGTAATATCTTTTCTTCAACTGTATCAGTTATTCAGGCTATATTGCTCAGAGATGTGAAACATTTCCGTATTTGGGGTAGCATCCGTAAAGTAACCAATGTCGATCATCGTCTTGATCTCGAATCGTCGAATGGACTGCTTCCCCTTAAGGAACTGCGAACAACCTGGTGACGGAATGCCTCGTCATCGAAAGCCAATACAATAAATATGCTTTGGACGATTAATTTGGGGTAATGTCCTGAACCATATCCTATACAGGATTTATGAAATACTCTGGAACTAGAGGGCGAGTTGTAGAACGAAAACAACTCTTGAAATGTGCAAACTAAAATACAGATCAAGTTCAAAAATTGTCGACAACAATCCATGTTTTGAATATAGAATGAAGAGTAAGGTTGTACTCATGGATTGTTAAAATTTATTTTAAAATCAACTCGACATGTTTCGCCTCATCGGCATCCTCGGGAGTTCTAGAAGATACAATTTTACGAAATAATCACAAACACTTAAAACATTATCGAACTTACTTGTCAAAAATTTATTTCAGTTTTTCAATCATGACAGAAGGACATACACACTTTATATCATGTAATATGAGCCGGTCAGAGGAAAAGTGGTATAAGTCACAAATTCCAATTTTTGAGTTATACCGATATTTGGGTACCAAAGGTTGCATATTATTCTTCTTATGAGTGGTATGAGTCAAATCGTCGTTTTGACCGAGTTATGTTTTTCTTCTTAACAAAATTTTCCTTACCTATCAATGCCTTTGGTACCCAAATATCGGTATAACTCGAAAATCGGAATTTGTGACTTATACCACTTTTCCTCTGACCGGCTCATATGCAGTTTTTTAATTTCAAATTGAGCACCGGCACTTTCTTATCACTTTTGTTTTTTCTCGCACTATTTTATAGTTTTAGGTTATATAGTTCAAATGTTAGTTATTGTTTTGTGGTGTCGGTCAATTCGCGTTCAATGTTTTTAAGACGTTTTCCAGACACAGTCGCTTGATTAAATAAAACTTTCATATATTGGTTGGTATGATAGATGTAGGTCTGTTTGAGTATTTAAACACTTATCTCTCTCGCTTTTGATGGCCTTCGCGATTTCATACATCTCGAACAGGTCCAGTTTCCTTCCTTTCCCTAAGTTAAAGACCAGTCTTACGTCGGTGTCTTTATTAAATCCATGATCCTCCTCGGTAAGATGGTTACCGAAGGCGCTCTTTCCACCATAGTTTTTAATATGTTCTGAAACTCTAACATTAAGCGATCTGAAAGTTTTCCCAATGTAAAATTTGTCACAAGTTCCGCAATTCAATTGGTACACCTCGTTCTTCTCTAATATAGGGGTTTTGTTTTTGTAATTGCAAATATTTTGATGCAGGCAATTGACTGCCTTCAAGGGAATTTCATAGTTGTTTTTTTGAAAAATTCTCCTCAACTTATATGAAATGTCACCATGGGAAGACATTGGTAAAATATATTTCTTGTTTTCTTTGTCTGCGACTTGTTCATCTCTGCCCTGATGTGATCTCAAAAACTTCTTATATATCAAACTATCAACCATGTTTGGGTGGAAACCATTTTCTTGGGCTATGTATTTTAATATTCAGCTCCTTGTTGAAGAAAACTTTACTCAACGGCAGATTTAAGAGCCTGTGTATGTAAGAGTTGAATGCAGCCTGTTTTTGACTTTCTGGATGATTAGATGTAGCTCAGATGGTGTTAACTGTTTGAGTTTCCTTCCTGTATATGTCTACCTCAATCTTGTTGTTCCTCAGGGTAAGGGTCAGGTCTAGGAAGTTGATTTTTTCGGGTCCTATTTCCAATGTGAAGGTTATGTTTTTATGTAGAGAGTTAAAGAAGTTTAACAAGACCATAATTAGATCTCTGCCACCAAGAAAAATTATGAAGATATCATCTTCATATCTATAATATCTAAAGATGTACCGCAAAATGTTCTGTTTTGAATTGAAGAGAATTTTTTCCAAATGGTCCATATTTTTTTTTTTTTTTTTTGGTGTAGCAGGGGGAAAATCTGCAAGACAGACGAACCGCCCTCATCTCCTGAGGGGGAACAGTGTGGGGTTTCTCACTCTCCTGAGCTCGAGACCCACTAAAAACCCTACTGCTTCTTGAATTTTGGTTCCGGGCATTTGCCTATAAACCGTTCATCTCTTGGTCGGTTTTCTTCTCGCACACTATCGTGCTGGGATTTGTGTGTTTATCCTCTATTGGATTAATACTTTATTGAATTTTTCAATAAGTTTTTGTTGTTATTTTAATCTCTTTTTAATTGATCTCTTGGTCTCCTTCGGTAAATTCGCATTCTCATTTTGTCTTCCTCTGGGTCGTAGTCCACAAGTCTCCCGAGTTCTTGATTCGGATGGTTTTTCGCTGTTTCGAATAATTTCTCTGCTTTTCTGTTCATGAATTCCGTTATGGTTTCCCATTTCAGGTCCTTATAAATCTGTCTATTCCTGACAAACCAAGGTGCATCTATTGCACATCGTAGCAGCTTGTTTTCAGTGGCCTGAATTCTTTTGATATGGCTCTTTGCCGCGAAACCCCAGGCAACTGATCCATAAGTCAGTTGAGGCCTAGCAACGGCTTTGATTATCTTCAATTTTGTCTCTTTCGACATGTGGCTTCTTCTTCCTATCAGAGGATAGAGTCTATTCATCGCTGCTTTCGTTTTGTCGATTGCTTGTTTGATATGACTTTTCCAGGTAAGTCCTTTGTCAAGCGTTATTCCTAAATATTTGGCTTCATTTTTCCAGTCGATTTCTTCGCCGTCTACATCCAGTTTTGTTGTGGGTCGCAGTCTTCTCTTCTGTAGTAATATTGCTTGGCTCTTTTGTCCATTGAGCTTGATTTTCCACTTAATGCACCAGTCATTTGTTTCGTCAATCGACTCTTGTAGAACTCGTTCTATTATTTCAGGGTTTCGGTGTCGAGTTGCTATGCCTGTATCGTCAGCATATAACGTTAGCATAATTCTTGGATTTTTCGGAATATCGTGGATGTATATGTTGTACAGAAGTGGCCCAAGTACTGATCCTTGGGGTACTCCAGCCTCTATATCTCTTGTTGAGGAGCATTCTCCTAACACTTTTACGTAAAATCTTCTATTTTTGAGATAATTCCTGATCAACTTGCATATTTTGATCGAATATCCAGCACATCTCATCTTATATATTAATCCTTCATGCCATACTCTGTCGAATGCTCTGGCGACGTCTAGTAAAATAAGACCTGTAGCTTGTTTATTTTGGAATCCCTCTGTTATGTACTCTGTGAGCCTTAATAATTGTTGTTCTGTTGAATGCTCTCTTCTGAATCCGAACTGTTCTGGTGGTATTAGTTCCAGATTTTCGGTTTCCTCATTTAGCCTCGTGGCGATAATTCTTTCTACTACTTTTCCTAACGCCGACAGTAGACTTATCGGTCTGTAGTTTTGTGGAAACTTCTTCTCTTTGAATGGTTTATTGAATACTATGACTTCTGCTGTTTTCCATTTTTCTGGGTAGTGTTCTGTCCTCATAATTCCATTCGCGATATTTGTTAGAGCGGCTATACCTTTTCTAGGTAATTTCTTTAACATAACATTCGTTATTTTATCGCTTCCGGGAGCTTTCCTCTTCTTCAAACTTCTAATTATTTCCCTGATTTCATTTGGCGATGTCGGCTTGTCTATTTCAGCAGTCGCTGGTAATTCATCCATTTCTTCATCATTTTCTTCAACCAGTTCTTCCAAATCTTCATTATCGTCGTCTATCCTGTAATTTATTCTCGATTCTCGTTCGATCGAGTCCGCCAATGCATCTGCCTTATCAGTATTGGTATAAGCCATTCCCCTTTCTCCGTGTAGGGGTGGAATTTTAGTCTTTTCTCCTCGTAGGCTTTTTTGCATTCTCCATG
Organism: Coccinella septempunctata; assembly: GCF_907165205.1. Classification (NCBI taxonomy): domain Eukaryota; kingdom Metazoa; phylum Arthropoda; class Insecta; order Coleoptera; family Coccinellidae; genus Coccinella; species Coccinella septempunctata. The sequence goes on along the minus strand of NC_058189.1, from coordinate 17,327,603 downwards.
CAGAATGATCGATTGTATTCAGTTCTTGAAACCTTTTGTTCCATCTGCTTGTTCTTAGATCTTTCAGAGCATTTTTCAGAACTTGGCTATGTCGGTTGAGGTTCCTTCTATTTAGATCATTTTTGTTCATCCTATATATTCTTCTAAGTCTTCGATTTTCTTGTATAAGATCTTTTACTTCTTTAGGCGTATCGCCATGCGGATGACTTGGTGCTGGTCTCTTCACTCTTCTCGTGCTTTTTTCGTAAGCTTTCAATATAATCTCTTCCAGTTTATCAACCGCACATTCCAGATCGTCTGGAGTGCTTATTGTTGGAATTTCTGTTATTTCCGATTGTATTGAATGGCTGTATTTAGTCCAATTGGTATATTCTCTTATTTCCAGCAGTTTTTCTCTTGGTTCTTCTCCAATTGTCAATTCCACGGGATTGTGGTTTGAGGTTCCATCTTCCAAAGTTTCAATCGAGAATTCTTGAGTTATATTTTTCAATATCGCGATATCTATTACATCTGGTATTCCTCTTCCAAAAGCAAGATATGTCGGTAGCTCTGGTCCAATAACTATGGCATTTTGTTTTTCGACGAAATCCTTGAGTTTTTTGCCATTTCTATTCTCTGTTATGCTATTCCATAATGGGGATTTACAGTTGAAATCTCCGATGGAGATTTTCGGGTTTGATCCTTCCAACATGTTGTTTATCTCTTCTTCCAATAGATTGTTTTGTGGTGGCTTATACGCCGAGGTTATTTCGACTCTTTGCCGATTTAATTCGGCAACAATCGTCACTTTTTCTGTTTTTCCTTGTGTTTCGTCGGATCTACTTTTAAAGTAGTGTTTCAGATCTGTTCTCACTGTTCTCACTGTTCATGGACAATGGTCCATAAAAAATTCTGATGAGAAAGGTGAGATGGGTGATCCCATAGGAAGTCCCTCCTCTAGTATGTATATAATTTCCTGGAATTGCCAGAAATTTTCTTCTAAGCAGATGTTCAAAAGTTTTATTATATCTTTCTTCAAGTTTTGGTTAATATCTCTATTATCAAGTTCTCTCTTCACGATGGATACCGACTCCTTGGGTGGTATAGAGGTGTAGACGTTTTTTGCGTCTAATAATATCAACACCGCACCATCTGGAATGTCTAGGTTCTTGAGGGACTCAACCAATTCAAGGCTATTCTTTAAACTGTGCTCTGGCTTGAACTCAGTGAGTGTTTTTAAGGCTGTGCAAAGGAACTTGCATATACCATAGGTTGGAGTGTCCACATAACTCACTACCGGCCTTATGGGGATGTCGATCTTATGGATCTTTGGTAGTCCCTACAGTTTTGGAATCTTTGGGTTTGGATTAACTATCTCTTCATAAAATTTTTAGGGTTTTCACTCCCAATCTCTGAAACAAAATCAATTAAAAATGAAATCAACGATTTGCTCCTGCGTAAATTCTTGCACTAATTTGTCAGGAGCAAATTAACTAGAAAAAATTGTTGCCTGACAATGAACTCAAAATAAATAACGTTGAAATTATAATTCTTTGTAACGTTTCGGAGTCTATATCAGACTCCTTCATCAGACGAAAAAATCTACTATTGAAAATCTTCTGAATTGTCGCTTTTTGTCTGACATTAATTGTCAACACACAGAAACAGAGACTGCACAGAAACGTTGATTCATTTAATTTTGAAATTACCGGATGACAGTTCCTTCTTTAGTAAATTGATCGATCACAAATCGCAGATCACATTTGTTCTAATACGGGAGACCACATGATGGATTGGGAGAACACTAAAATTTTAATGACAGAACCAGACCATTTTAAACGAAAAATTAAAGAAGTCAACTATGGGTCTTCTCAGTATTATTCTTTATTGCTTTTCCTAGCTTTCGTTCATGATTTTGAACTTCTTCAGGGCTAAAAGCACACAAAAAGTCAATGGACCTTGTACCCTATGTTACACATGGTACTCACAATCAATGCGAATTTTCGAAAAGAAAGGACGGAACCATCCTCAGAATATTAATTTTGTCGCAGAAATTCGACCAGAACATTTATAATACATATCCTAATCACAATACAACAAGACAGAGATATGAAAAAAAACATCAAACTACAAAAATCCTTTGTTAGAACTTTAATTTCAAATTAGGTTAGGAAACTCGACGCCGTCGATCCAACTCGTCTCTATAATCCTCTCTGTCATTCACTGATCCTATTCTTACTCAGCCAGGTTCGATGTTTCTTGTCATATTGGGGTTATCCGTTCTTCGCAATCTAATCATCTCCAAGATATTACAGTAGATGTCACTGAGTGCACTATAGTCTGTATTTATATTCACACTGTTGTCACACATATTAATTTCCGCAGATTCCAAGAAGAGCCTCTTATTATGGTTGTTCACCTTTCTTAAAATATTGACATCATTTAAATTCATGATATGGCCCGTATCCACTGTATGTCTCGCCAATCCTGTGGTTGACCTCATTAGTCTTGTGTCTCTTTTATGTTCTTCTAACCTCGTGTTAAGTCTCCTACCCGTCTGGCCAATATATGCCCCTTCACATGTGCTACAATCAATCCGATAGATAACATTCGTAGTGTTATATGGTCCTTCTTTATCCTTTAGGTGTGTAAAGACAAATCTTTTCAACTTATTAGGAATTGTCCTGACGAATCTCAACTCATTTATTCCTTTGAACAATGATATGATCTTCGACGTTATTTGATCATAATGTGGCAATTTGTAATATTTATAATTCTGTGTATCTGTCTCCACTATCACATCTGAACTCTCTGTGTTATTTATTATGTCATTAACAGCTGGTGAGCTGTTATAAAATATTCTATTTATCAACCTAATTGGGTATGAGTTCTGTATTAATAGGGTTTTAAGTCTCTGTAATGAGCCCTCATATTTGGATCTATCACATATACCATATAGTCTATTCTTCATACCTGTGATGAGAATTAACTTATGTTTCAGTTGATGACTGGAGTAATAGTTGAGATACCGGCCAGACGCCATTGGTTTGGTATACCAATCTGTAATAATGGTTTGATTTTCTCTCACCAGTAACACATCCAAGAAGGGTAATCTGCCTTCTACTTCTACCTCAGTTGTAAATGAAATATTTATGTCAAATTCATCGAACACATCCACCACTTCTCCGATCCTGTCCTCCGGCATCAGGCAAAATAAATCATCCAAGAACTTTTTAACCTGTAGCAAAGTAAATGTTAATCTAGGGATACTCTCATCCAACAGGTCATCCATCACGAATTGTGAAAAGATCGGAGACACCTCAGAACCCATGGGTGTGCCTTTTTGTTGTTTGTAGAAACCATCATTAAATCTGCACCTTTAACCGTGTTGGATCGAACATACAATTGCAGAGGGTGGTGGATCTGAACAATAGACTGGATGCTAAGATATTAAATTTGGAAATAGAATTCACGTGTGATAGTTTGGTGCATTATGGAAGAAACTTGAAGGGCTAACTCTAGAGCTGAAAACGTTGTTACCTGAACCAAATCACGGTGAATTTTTTAGGAGACAACATATTAGCTACAACAAACATTTTTTTAAAGTTAGGTCAAAATTATGTAACAAGTTCAGTGCCTTGATTGACAAGCAAAAAGGAGAGCAGCAGATAGCTGTGCAGGATAGATGGTTGAGGAACTTGACGGATGTTGACTTACCCGTGGATGTCAAAACAGTGTTGTCGTTGGGCCCGGAATTTGCAGTTGAAAATTACTCACGGTTGGATTATCTTGACCTGCTGGCTGATGTGGATACTATCATACAAGGAAAATTAGTCAACAATAAAAACATATATAGAGCTAAAGTGGCATATATTTTTACTGACCAACTTATTAAACAGAAAAGTTCGTCTAAATCTCTGATTGTACGTCAAGTTGAGATTACAAGAAGATTCATAAGGGACCATCCAGATCTAGTTATAACCAGGTCAGACAAGGGTAATGTGACAGTTATCCTATATAAAACTGAGTATATACAGAAATCACTTGACTTGTTAGATGACCCCAATGATTACAACCGTTTGGAAGAGGATCCGACGATTAAGTACCAAAACAAAGTCAACAGACAAGTTGTTAAATTGAAGAAAGAAAATATTATAGATGATGGTACTGCCAGTTGATTGATGACATATAACGCGGTGTCCCCAAAGTTTTATGCCCTACCCAAGATCCATAAACCACAGTTGGCAGTGAGACCAATCATATCTAGCATTGGTGGACCCAATACAAAAATCTCGATTTTCATAAGAAACATTTTAACAGCTAGTTATAACAGGACTAATCCATATTATGTTCGGGATTCATTTGAATTTAGTAAGACGATGAATGGGCTGGTGATCCCGGATGGATATGTGATGGTGAGCCTGGATGCAGTTTCTTTGTTCACTAATATCACCTTGGAAACATCTAAGAGATCAATAATAAAACACTGGGAGGAAATACAACCAAACTGCCCTATGGATCAAAAACACTTCTTGGGGTTGCTGGATGTGGTTTACCAAACAACATACTGCAGATTTAATGATGGTTTCTACAAACAACAAAAAGGCACACCCATGGGTTCTGAGGTGTCTCCGATCCTTTCACAATTCGTGATGGATGACCTGTTGGATGAGAGTATCCCTAGATTAACATTTACTTTGCTACAGGTTAAAAAGTTCTTGGATGATTTATTTTGCCTGATGCCGGAGGACAGGATCGGAGAAGTGGTGGATGTGTTCGATGAATTTGACATAAATATTTCATTTACAACTGAGGTAGAAGTAGAAGGCAGATTACCCTTCTTGGATGTGTTACTGGTGAGAGAAAATCAAACCATTATTACAGATTGGTATACCAAACCAATGGCGTCTGGCCGGTATCTCAACTATTACTCCAGTCATCAACTGAAACATAAGTTAATTCTCATCACAGGTATGAAGAATAGACTATATGGTATATGTGATAGATCCAAATATGAGGGCTCATTACAGAGACTTAAAACCCTATTAATATAGAACTCATACCCAATTAGGTTGATAAATAGAATATTTTATAACAGCTCACCAGCTGTTAATGACATAATAAATAACACAGAGAGTTCAGATGTGATAGTGGAGACAGATACACAGAATTATAAATATTACAAATTGCCACATTACGATCAAATAACGTCGAAGATCATATCATTGTTCAAAGGAATAAATGAGTTGAGATTCGTCAGGACAATTTCTAATAAGTTGAAAAGATTTGTCTTTACACACCTAAAGGATAAAGAAGGACCATATAACACTACGAATGTTATCTATCGGATTGATTGTAGCACATGTGAAGGGGCATATATTGGCCAGACGGGTAGGAGACTTAACACGAGGTTAGAAGAACATAAAAGAGACACAAGACTAATGAGGTCAACCACAGGATTGGCGAGACATACAGTGGATACGGGCCATATCATGAATTTAAATGATGTCAATATTTTAAGAAAGGTGAACAACCATAATAAGAGGCTCTTCTTGGAATCTGCGGAAATTAATATGTGTGACAACAGTGTGAATATAAATACAGACTATAGTGCACTCAGTGACATCTACTGTAATATCTTGGAGATGATTAGATTGCGAAGAACGGATAACCCCAATATGACAAGAAACATCGAACCTGGCTGAGTAAGAATAGGATCAGTGAATGACAGAGAGGATCATAGAGACGAGTTGGATCGACGGCGTCGAGTTTCCTAACCTAATTTGAAATTAAAGTTCTAACAAAGGATTTTTGTAGTTTGATGTGTTTTTTCATATCTCTGTCTTGTTGTATTGTGATTAGGATATGTATTATAAATGTTCTGGTCGAACTTCTGCGACAAAATTAATATTCTGAGGACGGTTCCGTCCTTTCTTTTCGAAAATTCGCATTGAATGTGAGTACCATGTGTAACATAGGGTACAATGTCCATTGACTTTTTGTGTGCTTTTAGTCCCTGAAGAAGTTCAAAATCATGAACGAAAGCTAGGAAAAGCAATAAAGAATAATACTGAGAAGACCCATAGTTGACTTCTTTCTCCCGATACTAAAGTCTGTTAAGTAGCGAAGTCGATATTGAAATATAGCTTAGAAAAATTAAAGAGTCTACGTGTATTCTGTTAGATCAGGATAATAATTTGGCAAATTGTTCGGTCGGAATAGATCATATTTGGATCAATTTACTGAAGAAGGAACTGTCATCCGGTAATTTCAAAATTAAATGAATCAACGTTTCTGTGCAGTCTCTGTTTCTGTGTGTTGACAATTAATGTCAGACAAAAAGCGACAATTCAGAAGATTTTCAAAAGTAGATTTTTTCGTCTGATGAAGGAGTCTGATATAGACTCCGAAACGTTACAAAGAATTATAATTTCAACGTTATTTATTTTGAGTTCATTGTCAGGCAATTTTTTTCTAGTTAATTTGCTCCTGACAAATTAGTGCAAGAATTTACGCAGGAGCAAATCGTTGATTTCTTTTTTAATTGATTTTGTTTCAGAGATTGGGAGTGAAAACCCTAAAAAGTTTATGAAGAGATGCAAAATCCTCCCAAAATAAATTTCAATCGATATTTGGATTAACTAATTTGCTGTATGTTCCAAAGACTTCTTGAAATTCTTCACTCACTTTATATCTCTTAATTTTGTCTAGCAAAGGTGTCATTGGATTTGTGGTGAGTCTTTTGAAGCCATTGTCATCAATGAATTCTAGAAACTTGTTGTTATATGCAGTCCTTGTCATAATAACTGTGCAAGAACCCTTGTCTGCCTTGACGACAGTCAAGTCATTTCGTTGAATTTTCTCTTTTAATCGCTTCAAGGTATCTGCTTCTTGGTTTTTTCTCATTTGAAGGGTCTTTCTTTTTTCTTTGTAAAGTAAACTCCTACATTCAGTCCTAATGTCGTTCTTTTCTTTTGTTTTGAGATTTGTGCCTTCCAAAATGGCATCAACCTCCACCGCCAGGAGTTCCGGATATCTATTTGAGTGATTTGGTAGGGCATGTTTAAGACCTTGATCTATAACCTCCATTTCTTTCTCAGAAAAATTTATTCCAGACAAATTTTTGGTATTTGGGTGAGAATTGAATGGGGATATGAGTTTCTCAGATTCCCTTCTTGATGTTTGTCTTTCTCTCTCAATTTTTAACCTCTTAATCTTGTCTTGAAAGATTCGTGTTCTATGTATTCTAAGTGTTTCGACCTCATATTCTACCTCATTGTAAAAGCTTCTATGGACCGAATTCCCCAACTGTTCCCTAACTATCTGCATTTTGAGTTCGATGCTTTCGAGGTTTCTATAGTGCATTGATAATTCCTTCTTGAGGCGACGTAAGACTGGTCTTTAACTTAGGGAAACGAAGGAAACTGGACCTGTTCGAGATGTATGAAATCGCGAAGGCCATCAAAAGCGAGAGAGATAAGTGTTTAAATACTCAAACAGACCTACATCTATCATACCACCCAATATATGAAAGTTTGATTTAATCAAGCGACTGTGTCTGGAAAACGCCTTAAAAACATAGAACGCGAATTGACCGACACCACAAAACAATAACTAACATTTGAACTATATAACCTAAAACTATAAAATAGTGCGAGAAAAAACAAAAGTGACAAGAAAGTGCCAATGCTCAATTTGAAATTAAAAAACTGCATATTACATGATATAAAGTGTGTATGTCCTTCTGTCATGATTGAAAATCTGAAATAAATTTTTGACAAGTAAGTTCGATGATGTTTCAAGTGTTTGTGATCATTTCGTAAAATTGTATCTTCTAGAACTTCTGAGAATGCCGATGAGGCGAAACATGTCGAGTTGATTTTAAAATAAATTTCAACAATCCATGAGTACAACCTTACTCTTCATTCTATAAAATACAGATGATTGTCCCCGTTTCAGGAAGATGTGTTTTTGTGTGTTATAGAGTTAACGAGAATGCACATTTGTTTGGTTTAGTTGAGGAATGATAAGAAGTTCATATGTTCAATGTCATTTAATTTCGTAAGTGAAAATAGATTACAGTTTCACAGTTAGGAGAAATTTACATTGGATAATTGTTACACAGTTCGTGTTCACATACGATGCATTGTAATATGGTTCCCCCGTATTTTTGCTTGAGTGTGCTACACGAATTTGTGTCACCACATTCTCTCTTCCATAAACTTATTCTATTCGTCGCAAGCTGATATTGTAGACACCGGGCCCCTTTTTTACATTCGCCGTATGTGTTGACTGTACCTTTCCTGCAGTCACTGTCGTAATAATTACTCTCACAACTCGTACACAAGGAGGACGATGCTGAAAAAAAAAAATTATTTTTAAAAGATGTCTAAGGACATTCTAATCGATGGACTTTACTTATTATCCATTTTCAGAGAGAAGTGGACTGTATAAACTGTTTATTCAATTATATTTTCTAGGGAAGCAGGAAGAAAGACTTTTGATTAATAACGATCTTTATTCGTTGTCAAAGTCGAATACAATCTGCCTAATTCACATTATCTCAATATCCGTCAACATATGTAGAGATTCTTTCGCTGCATGCGTGATGGAAATATAAATGAAAAGCATTTTTATAGTGACGGATCTGTGATTCGAATATCAATAATAAATACCTCATTTTATATAGGTAAAATGACAAAGCTGAAAGAAAAATATTACTAATAGATAAAGAAATATTAGTAATAGATACAGCATATTTGACAAATCGAAAATAAATGGGAAATTTATGTCTAATATGAGCATGAGAGGCGAAAAGAAATAATATTGCAAACTAGTTAAGGGTCTAGAGTTCAAGCCGGCTTCTACCTGCGTCAGCAGTGTATAAAATTCTTCGAATGTAAGAGTATGCGAGGCTACAACTCGTTGCAGATGGTGTTTGGCAGAAGTGAACCTTCTGAAGACAGCAATGAATTCTTTGGATGAGTAACCAGAGACCAACTCTCTAGATGTACCGAACGTGTGCTTAAGCAAATGAATAAGGCACCTTTTCTTTGGCCTCGACCTGAAGAAGCTCTTATGTTGTAAGATACACCATCCTTGAGAAAAGGACGGCTAGGTCGAGTTCGAAACGCGGTTAAATTCCCCAACTTCTGATAATAATAATATAATAATAATAAAAAACTTTATTCACAAAAAATCATCTTTACATTATTCACAATGAAAATGGGAAATGTCAAAAACAGAAAATACACAAGAGTGATTATGCTTACGTTTGACTCATTCCTGACAAAAAATCAAATATGGTGTAGGGTTCTTGCTGTATTAAGTGTTCATGAATCTCTCTGCGAAATTTTTTGAATTTATCAACCTGCCTTATGCGTCTTGGCAGTGTGTTGTACAGTTTGATACACATATGAGTACAAGATTTTTCGGTGGAAGAGAGGTTATGCTGAGGATAAATGAAGTAGTCGTTCCTTGTGTTATATGAACAGGTCTTTTCGAACTTTGTGAAGTATTGAGGCTGTTTATACACAAATTGTAGGCATTTAAATATATAAAGGGCAGGTTAAGTAAGTATATTGTTTTTTTTGAATACACCTCTACAGTTTTCCCTATACTTCATCTTGAATATACTTCTAATGGCGAATTTCTGTATTCTGAATATAGATAAAGCGTGTGGGCTATTTCCCCAGAACATAACGCCATAACTTAAAAGGGACTGGAAGTTGGGAAAATACACTGCATAAGAAACTCGACAGTAAACTCAGTACGCAGTATACGCAGTGTGTATACTACCTTGTTCAGTTTTCCCTGAAGTTCACGAATGTGTTCGGCCCACTCAAGGTGTTTGTCGATGGTTATACCAAGGAATTCGGTATGATCTTTCAGCTCAACTGGCTTACCATTGGGAGTAATCGATAAGCTTTCGGATTTTCTTAGTTTATGAGAAAAGAAGGCAACTCAGTTTTGTTATCATTGAGAATAAGATTATGCGACGGATACCATCGCTCAATTGACTCGGATGTGGCATTTAGAAGTTCCTGTAGGACCGCCAGAATTTTCTGGCGAAGTATGATATTGGTGTCATCCGCGTGATTAAAGAAGAAATCATACAACCGAGGAATTACTTCTGGCATATAATTTACATAAATAAGGTAAAATAATGGACCCAGGATGCTGCCCTGAATCACACCTCTTATTATTTCCGTTATGGTGGATCTATAGTCAGGGCAGCCGCCAGACATTTTGCCGCCCCGGCAAAATAAAATTTCGCCGCCCCCGCAAAATAAAATTTCGCCGCCCCCGCAAAATGATATTTTGCCACCTTGCTGTGACTATATTGAGTTTAAGTACATCATTCTTTATGGAATAACGTACAGCATGTTCAAAATGTAGATATTCCGGGATGATTCTTTTTTATAAATTGATATTTCTTAGTAAATGTTGAATCTAAAAAAAAGATAAGAAAAAAAAAAGAATACAAAAGAGTGGGTTATATATCTACTAACTACGCCGGCGCTTGTATCATACAGTAAAATATATAGGTACAGTGAAACGTTTGGAAAATACTGATATTGAACTGACCTTAATATGATTCAATTTGAATTTCTAAACTACATATAAAGAGATATATGAAAATCTACAACAGTCTCAATTCGTATAAACACGATATACTATTGTAAAGGGTTGTTCGGTACTCTTGCTTCTCGAGTATTTTGAATTCCTCTTAGAAATTAATATTTCCAATTCGGATTGGCAAACAGAATATAAAAATTATTTCTGAGTTATCTTGGAAGCCGTCCCAAAAACTATACAGTCTGTGACGTTTATCAAAGAGACCGACTGGCTAGAGAGCAAAAAAAGGGGCAGTGAGTGAGCGCTGCGGTGGAAATATTTACAGACTGACTTTGATAGTTAGTTATGAGTAGATACGATCTTTGATCGTTTTCCATCTGGCGGTATTCCCCTTGTTTCTGGTTAAGTGAACATACTTTGAGAAAACATATGTGAATTGTTTGGCGACCAAGCGCAAAAAGCCGCCTTTTCGATTTCACTCTAATAATTAATAATGTTCGTCTTTGGTGTGAAAAAATTGGTATCCACTGATTTGCCGCCCCCAGAATGTGCCGCTCCGGCCCGGTTTGCCGGTCCTGACGGCGGCCCTGTCTCTAGTCGATTCCATTTACGTTCAACTCAACATATTGAAAGCGTCCTCGCAAATAACTTTTAATTAAATCCAGCTGTCTATCTCTAATGCCATAGATTTTGAGCTTCGTTATGAGTACCTCATGAATAACCGAGTCAAAAGCCTTGGAGAAGTCAATGAAATACCCCAACAATAAATCATCCCCCTCCAAACCCTCAGTCAATGTGTCAATGAGTTTGTAAATGGCCGTTTCAGTGCCGGGAATGAAACCGTGTTGCTGACTATTGAACACACTAAACTTCCTGAAGAAACTACATAGTTTATTGTATAGAACATTTTCAAATATTTTCGAGAAACTGGCAAGTAAACTAATTGGTCTATAATTTCGTAGATCAGTAGGATCATTCTTTTTGAAAGTTGGTTTTATCACAGTTGTTTTGACTTTTTCAGGAAAAATTCCATATTTAAAACTATTATTAATAATATATGCAAGAGGCTAGACTATGTTGTTTATAGTTTTTTTTTATGACATTTATTGGTATTCCGTCTTGGCCTGTACTATTTTTAATACTTAGTATTTTAACAACTTGATAAATTTCAGATTCAGTTACGTCGAACATATAAAATGAATTTTCCACGCGCTTTACAAACTTAACATGTGATGGAGAATGCAAGTAAGAATGTGATTCAGGACCTCGAAACACATCACTGAAATTGTTTACAACTTCTTGAGGAGGACCTTGCTTATCAAGTTGATTTATAACAAGTTACTCACTAGACGGCCATAAAATTTGACACTAACCTTGGAAGAAGACAGAATATCTGTGGATGTATATAGAAAAGAATCCCAAACAGTAGCAATAATAAATGAAAGCTCGAACCACCCCGCTTACCACAAATTTGCTGCCCTCAACAGTTACTTACACAGACTATTGAGTTTACCATTGAGTAGAAGAAATTTTGATAAAGAGTTGGAAATAATAAAGTATATTGCTTACAAAAATGGTTACAAGTCAAATGTGGTTGACCGGTTGTTGATGAGGAAGTTCATAAAATTACACAACGATGATTCTAGGGATAATAAACAACCAGCGAAGAGATTATCGCTACCATTTTACGGAAAAATGTGTTATCCCATTGCGAAAATATTTAGAAGACACAACATAGACATAGTATTCAAGGCCAACAACTGCCTTTACAACTATCTACTGAACTGAAAGGATGTGACCCCGATATTGGAAAAGAACGGTGTATACAAACTCAACTGTAAGACATGTGATAAATTCTACATCGGTAAAACGTTTAGGGCCTTGGGTACAAGGATATCTGAACACATAAGGAACTATAACGACAAAAGTTCCTTTGGAAAACATCTCAAAGGTGACAACCATGAATTTGATAAGGATGAAAATGTAGAACTTCTACACAGCTTAGATAGGGGTAATCTGCTAGACTTGATGGAGATATATGAAATTGCAAAAAATTTAAAAATATACCCCGATAAGTGCCTTAATACACAAGTGGAATCCCACCTCAGCTATCACCCCATTTTCGAGAATCTAATATAGTATTGTTCACTTCATATGTTGTCATTCGGAACGTGGCCTTTACATCTGTCAGTTGTCATGTCAACACTCGATATCCCGTAAGTTGTCAATTATATATAGGACGCTGTCGATACGAATATTATAGTGAAGAGAAGAATCTATTGAAATTGAAAATAAAACCGAAAAAAATTTTTATTCAACCCTCTTGATGTTGTAAAGTGGAAGAGACGATGACTATATGTATATAATACTTGAAATCTGTATGTTTGACAAGTAAGTCCCCATTCTATTATTGTAAGGGGATCACATATCTATTTCCTTTTTCCTTTTGTAGAACTCCTGAAGATGCCCTAACAAGGCGAAACATGTAGAATAGATATTAAATAAAAAGAATCCATTAAGTACAAGTAGTTCATTATATTATAAGTTGATTTATGTTAGTGTTTCTACCAGTTTTGTTATTGATGAATGACCAAATTGTTTTATTTTTATTTGCCGAGTTGTTGAATTTTTCAAAGTAAAAATCCTGTTTCGCTTTTTTGATTGTCGCATCATATGTTAACCTAAGCTTCTTTTAAGCTGGTTAGAGTTTCGTATTATTGCTTGAAATTACATAGAAAATATCTAATATACTTTTAATTCTTTCGATTTCTGAATTATTCAATGGTGCGAATTTATTTTTAGGTGTTAATTTGATAACTTTTGTTGAAAAATAAATCTGAAACATATACTTATATAAAGCTATGAATTGGTCCCATTGAGAATTTACATCTTCTGGAGGTATACTATATACAAACTCCCAGTTAAGATCTGACAAATATTCATTGAACATTGTAAGGCCTACCTCATTTATTGTACGTACAGTTGTTGATTTGTATGACTTCTGCGAACTAACAAGCTTGAAGGATACAATTTGTGGCAAATGATCTGAAAGGTGTGGTTGTTCTGTATAGGCTGATTGTACATTGTCGGGATTTGTAATTATATTGTCGATGCATGATGTTTTTCATGTAGGAGTGCTGATAAGCAATTTAGTATTGAATGATTCAATGATATGTGAGAATTTATTTTTGTTGGAATCTTTAGATGATGGTTCAGTATGAATATTAAAATCGCCTGCTATCAGATAGTCCACGTTCATATCAGATAACAATTGTAGGAGGATTATCAACTTCTCGAAGAAGAGATTTACATCACTTTTTGAAGAATTGGAGGATCTATACACTGAAGCAATAATATTGTTTTTGTTTACAAATTCCATTGATATGGCCGCGCATTCGAAAGAATGTGGTACGCTCTTGTGAACTACATTTTTCATTTCTGTCACCTGTTCAATAAAGTTATCTCTGATGTATATTGCACTACCACCATGTGCTCCATAATTCCGACAGAATGACGAGGCGAGTTTATAATTTGTCAAACTGTAGGCACAGAGTTGATCTTTTGACATCCAGTGTTCGGTAATAGCCAGGAATTGAAAGTTTTGTTTGTTTGTTGGGATCCTTCAATTTATCGAATAATAGATTTGACACTGAACGAGCGTGAACTACACACGTGTGTTACATCTTTCGAATATCTCTCATTAAATATGAGTAAAAATAATTACAATCTACGTCAAAAGGAAAACGTTAATTTATCTGTGCTGGATTCAGAAATGTCCATTGTTGAGGAGCTAAAAAGCTTTATTGACAATAAAATAAATAGTGCAACGAAGGAGCTGAAATCCGAGATTGAGATACTGAACGCCAAAATCGAGGAATTACAGAAAGCTAATGAAAAACTGAGAAACGCTCTGTGTACTCACGAATTTCCGAGAAGCAACTCGAATTCTATTGGGGAGCAACCCCAATCAGATACCTCGACATCATCTGTTACAACTGTAATCGAGGTAAACACTGGTAAAGCAAAGAAGAAACGAGAAAATAACACCACTAAACTGAATGTTCCAAAAAAGAATCAGGAGACTCTTCAAAGCAACAAAACCAAACAATTTATCATTGGAAACAATTCTCAGAGTAAGGGCAACGGCGTTTTCTCTGCTTCATGTTGGTAAATGTAACGAGGAGTGCACCGAGGAGATCCTGAAAGAGTATATGGTGGCGAATTCTCCGAATCATACCTTCGATGTCGTCAAACTTCAATCTAAAGGTTACCACACATCGTTCAGAGTTGGTGCTCCTGAATCCTTGAGGGACACTTTGTATGATCCCGATTACTGGCCGTCTGGGATTCTGGTGAAGAGATACTTTTTCCCGAGAAAAAGTTCAGATCCAGTAATCACCTGAGTGGTTCATTGCCAGTTTTGTATGACGACAACACAAAATGTAGTGAGGTAATTGTATCGAACGAAACTCACCCATCTGAGGGCCGTTATTTTAAGGTTATGCATCTTAATATCCAGTGCTTGTCTAATAAACTTTCTCTTCTTCCATTACTTTTGACCGAAAAAAATCCGGATGTTATATGTTTGAACACTGGATTACTGCAGAGCATGATATTAATTTATTTAAACTCGCTCAGTATGTACAGATTTCACAATTTTGTAGATCCAAACACATTCATCGGGGAACTATAATTTATGTTAAACAGAATATTTTCAGTTACTGTAAGAGATTATCTTTTCTTGAAAATTATAATGCTGAGCTCTCGTTTGAGTGCTGCGGCGTCTCTGTTTCTGATAATGTATGTATTATATGTATAGGTCTGATGGAGGGGATCTCGAAATTTTTGAGAGCGCTTTCGCCTCGATGCTGGGAGAGGTGACCTCGACTTTTTCTTGTTGTTTGATTTGTGGTGATTTTAATATCGATGAGATGGATACTAGCTGCTATAAGACAAAATCTCTCAGAAACATTCTTAATGCATTCGACCTTCACTCCATGGTTAGCTCTCCGACTAGGATATTTACTAATTGTAACGGTGTAACCAGTCAAAGTAGCATTGACTATGTTATTACGAATGGGTCAGCCTCTGATCAAATTAATGTTGAAAACACCCCTTCTGGCCTATCAGATCATCATTTTCAGATCGTTGAAATTTTCGCACAATCGGTCGAACCGCATAGGCATACGATGTTTGAGAGATATTCTAGGTCCTTCAATACAGAATCCTTGAACGAGTTCAATAGCCTTTTAAGCAGGAACCTCCTGTTTGATTACCATGAATGCACGAACGTCGACACATTTTCTGTATTCTATGATACCTTTATGTGGTGTTTTCAGGTGGCATTTCCCACTAAGCATAAGAGAATCAGATGTTGCTTACGCGATAAACCCAGATATTCAGATGAAGTCAAGATGAAATTCAGACAATTGGAATTACTGTCTAAGTCATCTTTGTTTTTTTATGATGACAATATAAAGGACGAGTGCAGGCGTCTGAAACTCGATATTACACGTACGGTGGAACAGGAAAAGCGGAGTTTTATTTATGACAAAATTAATAATAGCAGGAATAAAAACAAGACCATAAGGGAAATAATCAAATCAATTTAATCGGAGTATTCCCCTCGACCCGGCCTGAAATTAGAAATGAATGGACATATGATTGCCGATACCGCGGATTTATGTCGCGAGTTCGGCAAGTTTTTTGCAAATACTGCGAAGAATATGGTAGACAAGTATTTCCGGGACCCAGGCGGAATTGGATGCACAACTGCGAGATGTAGAGTCGCCGAATCCATGTATTTTGATCCCATCACCCCTGGCGAAATACACGAACTTATCAATGCGCTACCAAATAAGCGTTCTACAGGCGTAGACGAGATTCCGGTGTCTGTTCTGAAGTATTCCGTTGATGTGATTAGTCATCATATTGCGGATGCTATCAATTGTTCCGTGTTGAGTGGTGTTTTCCCGAACATTTTGAAGACCGGGCGCACAATTCCTCTGCTTAAAAAGCATAGTCCTACTGATTTTAACAACTATCGGTCTATTACAACAGTTGGAATTTTTTCCAAGATTTTTGAGAAAACAATGGCTCGTCGGCTTATGACCTCTTTGAAAGAGGTAGGTTACTATCGGAGTCTCAACACGGCTTTAGGCCAAACCGATCGACAAACACGGCAATAGCCGACATTGTGCAACATGTATCCTCAAGTATGGACAGGGGAGAATTTGTGATAATGCTCTGCTTCGATCTGCGTAAGGCATTTGATTGTCTTGATGCAGATTTTGTGTCTAAAAAGATGGAGCATTTGTGTGTTAGAGATTTCCTGAATCAGTGGTTTACATCGTTCTTGAAAGATCGCTCGATTGTTGTGACTGTTGATGGTGAGCGGTCCGACGTTTTCGCGGTACCTATTGGCACCCCACAGGGTAGTGTGTTGGGGCCTTTATTATTTTTAATATTAATTAATGACTCATATGAATTTATTACGGAAGGTAGGGTTTTCCTTTATGCTGACGACACCACGATAGTGATCAGTGATAGGTGTCGTGATCGTTTACTAGTAAAATTGCAAACAGTTATTGCTCAATTTATAGACTGGTGTGAGCGTAACAAACTCATCATAAACTCGGAGAAGTCAACAATAGTCGAGTTTCATAATCAATATAGGGAGCCTTTTTTGCGATCATTCAAACTCAATGGGGGCATTTTAACGGCATCATCGCAGGTCAGCCTTCTCGGCACCATATTGGACAGTCATTTGAAATGGTCTGCCGAGATAAATAAAATTTGTAAAAAATTGAATAAATGCTACTACACTCTGTACAATATAAAGAAATTTATTGACACAGACGCTGCATTGACCTTTTACTTTTCGAACATATTCTCGGTGCTACGGTACAATGTTGTCGTCTGGGGGGCGGCTGTGGACTGGAGGAGTGTCTTCATTGTACAGAAGCGCATTTTGAGGTTGCTCTTTGGCATCGATTCGAGATCTTCCGTCAGACCCGCTCTTATTGCCCATGGTTTATTGTCTTTTCCTTGTATTTATATGTATTATTTGCTTGTCTATGTTCACGATATAAAGGAGAATTTGACGAAACGATCTGAGTTTCATCAATATTCCACTAGAAATATGCATAAGTTGCATATTCCTAAGCACTCTCACTCTTTCCATGAGCGATCTCCATATCATGCAGGAATTAAGTTATATAATTTGTTGCCCTGCTCTTTAACTAGGTTGAGCGCCAAGGCGTTCAGACGAGGTTTGAAGTCCTGCCTCATAGAGAATTGCTTCTATAGCGTAGAGGAATTTATTCGATACTGCTCTAAATAGATGAAATTGTTGATTAATATTTCTATTTCAGTGTCAACAATATTTGTTTTATAAATTGTATGCGTTGTTTTTATGTATTTGTGCTTGTTTCTTTACTTCTTTTCGATTTGACATACCTTGTATTTATTGATGGTCAAATAAATTATGACTTTAGCCTTGCGGCTTTCACACTCCTCTCCAGAGGAAAATTCACTTATCCCAGATATCTCAGATATCAAAAGGATTAAGCTCTGTTGGAGCCCTTTCCAGGTTTTCGGGCTCGTGGTGGTGGTCGGGTCCGGGTCGCTCCTCGGCTTCCTGCTGTAGGTTGGATTCCTGCTCCACCCGCACTTCCTGTCGGAGCAGACGGTGTTCCTCTGCATTCCCCATGTACTTGCGTACAGTTCTCGTCGTTCCGAGCAGTACCGCCTTCTGCATGACTTTATAAATATTTTCGTCCAACTGAAGTTTCCTCAAGTTCTCTAGTAGTTTCTTCGGTATCAGGCCTGTATTATTATTATTATTATTATTATTATTGACGGTACTGAAACCTTGAAAGATGAATATTCTTCAGGACGATTCGTCTGTAGTTTGTTGCAGTGCACAACGTTGAAATCATTTTTCTTCAGATAGTCGACTATTTTGTCCTCTGTGATAAAGGGATCTAGGTTACTGATGTGAATACTGTGTGATTGCCTTGATCTCTTCTGTTTTTCCAGTACCAATTATACCTCGGTTTCGCTTAGTTTGATTCCTTTTTTTCTTATTTACTTGTACAAACCCATCAGAATCGGATGTATGCGGTGATGAAATTTCTTCACTTTCACTGTTAATATGAGCGGGTGGTTTTTCTACTATCGTAGACCATGAATTGGTGTTTTCTGTAATTTTATTCTTCTTTTCGGACTTGGGATAGCCATCTGTATCTATAGAACAGCTTATTGCCTTGGTTGGTATAGGATTCGTGATTTGAGGTTCTAGCTTTTCACTATTGACTTAAGTTGCAAGTTTTCCTTCTTGAGTGATTCAACTTCCTTGTTCAGCTCGCCGATAGCGGAAAGTAGATGTATTTCCAGATTATCTCTTATGGATGATTCGATCATCGTGGTAATCACAGGAAAAAACTCCTCTAGCAAATTGTTTCCAGGACATTTTGAGGTTATGGTAGGTGTTTTGCACAAGGTGCATTTCCATACCTTTTTTTGGCCCGTTTTCTTCATACTTTCATATTATATACCATTATATCTGGTTAAAACCCAAAAGAAGGAGATATTCGACATCCAACGACTCTACAACCTTTGTATTACAGTCGAACCAAAAAAGAAGGCAGAAAGTCCAAGCCAGTGCTTTAGGTGCCAAAGGTACGGACATGCACAGAACAAATGCTCCTTCCCGTGGAGATGCGTGAAGTGCTCAGGAAGCCATAGCAGCAATGACTGCACACTCACCAGAAAAGGTGAAGGAATGCCACATGCGTCTTATGTGGAGAAGAGGGCCATCCTGCTAGCTACAAAGGATATAGCGAGTTCAAGCTAGTGACCAGAAAGAAGAATTCCCGAAAACCAGCTGAACAGTAAAAGCCGGTAAAAAAAACTAAAACTACTGTTCAAAAAATGCAGGAAGTAGAGAAGGCCAAACCTACAGAACAGGAAAAGAAGAGGGAAACTTCAAAACCTGTTCGGAAAAAAGAAGAACAGAAGAAGCCTCCAATGAAACAGGCTGTAAACAGTCAACAGGAGAAGAAAAAGATATCTGAATCAGCCGATGATTTAGATATCTTCACGGAGAAAATTTTCAACAAGATAATGTTGAAAATTGAGAGGGAAATGGACAAAAAACTCCAAGCATTATCCAGTAAACTGAATTAATGGACCTCACTGATATTAGGAAGAAATCCCTCAAGATAATCTCGTGGAACATAAACGGGATCAACACTCAGAAACCGAGATAGAAGAAATAATATCAGAGAGACAACCTGACATTATACCCCTACAGGAAACAAGAATAAACCGGAAGAGACGACTGAATTTCATGAATTATGAAACATATAGATGTGACAGAATAACAAACACCGGAGGAGGAGTGGCAATATTGGTGAGAACAGATTTGAAACACTACTTCAAAAGTATATCCGACGAAACACAAGGAGAAACAGAAACAGTAACGATTGTTGCCGAATTAAATCGTCAAAGAGTCGAAATTACCTCGGCATATAAGCGACCACCAAACAATTTATTGGAAGAGGAGATAAACAACATGTTGGAAGGGACAAACCCGAAAATCCGCATCGGAGATTTCAACTGTAAATCCCCATTATGGAACAGCAGAGCAGAGAATAAAAATTGCAAAAAACTCGAGGATTTCGCCGATAAACAAAATGCCATAGTGATTGGACCAGAGTTACCGACATATCTTGCTTTTGGTATAGGAATACCAGATGTAATAGATATCGCGATACTGAAAAATATAACTCAAGAATTCTCTATTGGAACTTTGGAAGATGGAACCTCAAACTACAATCCCGTGGAATTGACAATTGGAGAAGAACCAAGAGAAAAACTGATGGAAATAAGAGAACATAAAAATTGGGCTAAATGCAGCCATTTAAAACAATCGGAAATAACAGAAATGCCAACAATAAGCACTCCAGGGGATCTAGAATGTGCGGTTGATAAACTGGAAGAGATTATATTGAGAGCTCATTAAAAAAGCTCGAGAAGATTGAAGAGACCAGCACCAAGTCATTCGCATGGCGATACGCCTAAAGAAGTAAAATATCTTATACGAGAAAATCGAAGACTTATATCGGATATATCGGATGAAGAAAAATGATCTGTATAGAAAGAACCGTAACCGACATAGCCAAGTTCTGAAAAATGCCCTGAAAGATCTAAGAACAAGCAGATGGAACAAAAGGGTTCAAGAACTGAATACAATCGATCATTCTGCATGGAGAATGCAAAAAAGCCTACGAGGAGAAAAGACTAAAATTCCACCCCTACACGGAGAAAGGGGAATGGCAGAGACAAGAGAAAAGAGAGACTGCCGAATAGATAGGCAACACGGGGGACACGTTTTTAGAATTAGGTTAAGAATTTTTGGAATCCCGTCGGAAATGGCGCTAGTGTTTGGTGGCCAGTTCAAGAACTAGTGGATGTGGATGAAAGAAATCTGTAATCTATGACAGAACTCAAGTCAGCTGATTTCCGTCATTCCGTCTGTCTGAGTTTGTTTTGTTTAATGCAAAAAGTTAGAGTATTTCGAGATTTTTGTTTATTCCCCGAAAAAGAAATTGTTTGCTTTCGAACACATGGTGAGTTTTTGTATATATTTCCATTATCAATTAAAATTATGTATTGCTTGATTTTACAAAATTGCGAAATGTTATTCATTTTTTGGATACCAAAATATAGAATATTTTTTCAGATCCCATGCCCAGAAGAAACAAGAAAGACTCAAATGGCTTTCAAGTCTGGATGGCTTTAAACAATAAATGCCACACAAAAGTTGTAGGGACCAGGGATTCAAGTTTTTGAGAACTAGAAGTCTCAATCTAGGGGATCCTCCAGGAAATATGTTTGCTGCTTTTCGAACTGTTATTATTACATCATATAAAACTGCAATAATTTGATATTTGACCATTTCTAAATCTAACAAGAGTTATGAAAATGATGAGAATGGCATATTGTACCGCCATTTGGACATATTGCATCGATAACCCCTAAGTTGAAATTATTTTTAAAGTCGCATGTAACATTTTTCTGGTTTACATATGAAGAACATGTGGACTCGGTTGTTCATGATTAATTGGATTATGGTATGTATTTCTCTAATAATTGTAAAAAGTATTACAATAATATACAATATGATATGACCACATAGAAATAAAGCCTGAATCCATCAAATTCAGTTATTCATGTATATCAAAGTTCAGTTTTTGTGTTTAGTTTGGCCCATATTATTTATCCATTCAACCCTTTAAAAGATCAGTTCCTTTATATAATGTATCCTGTACAATATTGTAATTATAGTTGTTATTGTCAAATATTTCTATTATATATTCATTTCGGTTAAATTTCTGTATATTCTTTCTATACAAATGTAATTTTCTAATATTTTCCTTAATATATATTTATTTCAGTTGATTTTCTATTTCATTACACTATTTCATGATTCGTCTAAAAATCTATAATTACCAAGTTCGAAAAATACACTCCATCGACTCTCTCTACTCCTATTGTTCTTTTAATCGAATCTTTCCCACTAAACTCGATAAAAAGAACAATAGGAGTAGAGAGAGGCGACGGAGTGTATTTTTCGAACTTGGTAAATATTATTTCAAAAACGAGGCCGTTATTTGAATTCCCCGCGCAAATTTTTTCGGATTAGTTTCTCCAGTAGCCAAGGGGGGCGCCACAAAACGTGTCGCCCATGAATAACACTGAATTGACTACTCTCCTCTTTCCCTTTCTCTATGGGGAATGGCTTATACCAATACTGATAAGGCAGATGCATTGGCGGACTCGTTCGAACGAGAATCGAGAATAAATTACAGGATAGAGGTTTTTTTTTGACAGAAGGCAGAACTCACCAAAATAAATCGTTCAACTACAAATTGTCTATATAAAATATCCAAGATTGCTGAGATACAACCCTTAGAAGTTCGACAAAATTTCATTGAATTTCAAGTAGAGTCATTCGGGGTAACTGAGCGCAGTGGGTAAGTGTGCGCACTGCGTATATCTCGACTATGCAATGTATGAAAGAGTGGTTCATTTGGGTGAAGCAAGGGCTCAGAATCGCCATATTAGTTTTTCATAGGAGTGCGCCGTGCCACATTTCTTTAACTTTTTATTTGCAATCAATCAAATTTAGTAGTTTTTTTGTTAATTTTTAGCATCTCTGCACATTCTGCCAGATCCAAGTTCCGAGTCCCTCAGTGTTAAACAATATTTTATTCGATCATGGGCATATTAATCTAAATATATAATAAAACATTTTAGGTTCTCTTAGCTGCTCAACTCTATAAGAACGTCAATTCAAATTTTGGCTTACTGGGGAAAGTGTGCGCGGGTAAGTGTGCGCGGGTAAGTGTGCGCATAGATTCATTATATGGGCATTTGTTCAGTGAAGAATAAATTATGACATTGTTGATTTTCTTGGTTAAGACTCGATCAATATTGTCCTATTTGTTCAGAAAAATATGAAGAGCCACCAACAGGGGAATGTATCAAGTGTTGTGTTCACCAAGAATTGTGGCACGAACAATAATGCACTGCTTGTAAAAAGGCGCTTCTGTATTGACAATAAACAGCATTTCTCTAATATTGTAACATTTTGAGGACATTATTTTGTAATTTGTTTTGATTGTGTGGTTCACTAAGCACTGCGTTCACTTACCCCGTGAGGGTGCGCACACTTACCCCCATTACGGGGAAAGTGAACGCACTCCGACTCTCTCTATAAATTTTTTTTTTGCGGAAAGAAAACAATTTTGTTTGTCTGCTTTTTGATGTTTTCTTATAGATTAGAAAATTCTCTATCCTATGAATATGTTTTAATTTTCCAAGCTTCAACATTTGAAACAGAGTATGGCTTGAAAGGCAAAAGTGCGCACAGTTGCCCCGAATGACTATACACACTAACAACATTGTGACAAGTTGACCAAGATGAATATTTGATCACACAACCCATGCGTTCCTCCACAAAAATGAATTACACATTAAAAAAGCCCATTTGAAATGATTAATTCAACAAAATGTGACTTGGCCGGTTTTTCTTCTGTAGCCTGCAAATGTTAGTTTCAATGTTTTGGAAAAATATATTTACCATACAAAAAGAACACAAATTGGGATAATTTTCGGAGATGCAGAATTCAAAATGTTTTCGATTAACACGATTTTTGCGCCTCAAAAAAGTGGGAAACCGCTAATTAACGCTAAATTGAAATTCATACTTACGATCCTTAGACCCAATCATCTTACTATTGCATTTCGAACCTTGACAAGTACTACAGAATTTGAGTGCGGCAAAATGACTTCTCATTTGTTGTTGGCACCTGTCACCAGTGGCACATCCTCTACGATAATAAGGTTTATGTCCTTCATTCAATATATACTCTGCATAACAGTGATCCTCTCCCTTGCATGTCGTGAGATCCGTTACGTTTCCTGTGCGACAGTCATTGGAATCTCCTGAGCCTGTGCAATACCGACATTCCAAGGAATCGACTGGCAAGAAGAAAACGTTACTGACACTCAAAAAAATGAAAATTAATGACTTGTATGTCTTCATGGTAAGAACCGGTATGGGTTAATTGCAAGGTAGATTATATATATAGAGAGTGAGAAATTAACAAAATTCGAAGATAAATTTGCATTTATATCTCCTGATAGCTGAACTTAATATATGCCTTATCCCTAACGTCACTCCAATACACTTTTTAAGTATGGCATTAACTTAAATGGAAAGTGCAGTATTATGGGTAGGTATAATAATCGATATTTGCTCCGTTTCAATAGACAATCTTAATATATAAAACAAAGTCGTCATTTTGTGGGTTCCACAATTTATAAGATTGGATGAACTGTTTGTTATTATTAAATATGATTTTTTGTATTCTTCTACGACCGGGTTAACATAAAATACATTAAAACTCTGAAAAATTGGATGAGATGAAAAAAAAAAGGAATGAAGCCTGAATTCTTTTTATGTGGCTCTTTGCCGCGAAGCCCCAGGAAACTGATCCATAAGTCAGTTGAGGCCTAGCAACGGCTTTGATTATCTTCAATTTTGTCTCTTTCGACATGTGGCTTCTTCTTCCTATCATAGGGTAGAGTCTATTCATCGCTGCTCTCGTTTTGTCGATTGCTTGTTTGATATGACTTTTCAAAGCAAGTTCTTTGTCAAGCGTTATTCCTAAATATTTGGCTTCATTTTTTCAGTCTCTTTCTTCGCCGTCAACTTCTAGATTCGTTGTGGGTCGCAGCAATAGTAATATTGCTTGGCTTTTTTGTGCATTGCGCTTGATTTCCCACTTTATGCACCAGTCATTTGTTTCGTCAATCGTTTCTTGTAGAACTCGTTCTATTACTTCTGGGTTGCGGTGTCGAGTTGCTATGCCTGTGTCGTCAGCATATAACGTTAGCATGGTTCTTGGATTCTTCGGAATATCGTGAATGTATATGTTGTACAGAAGTGGCCCAAGCACTGACCCTTGGGGTACTCCAGCCTCTAAATCTCTTGTTGTGAAGCATTCTCCTTCCACTTTCACGTAAAATCTTCTATTTTTGAGATAATTCCCGATCAACTTGCATATTTTGATCGAATATCCAGCACATCTCATCTTATACATTAATCCTTCATGCCATACTCTGTGGAATGCTCTGGCGACGTCTAGTAAAGTCTAGTAAAGTATTCTGTCCCAATAATCACACACACGTGCATTATACGTTTATATGTGGTGGGGGACCTTGATTGAAGGTTACTCGTTGAAATTTGTAACGTTATTTCGAAACCTAAACTCCACCGTACGTTGATTTCACATATAATTAACGTTTATGATTTAGCTGGTTACTGAATCCACTAACATAAAACGTTGTAATTTCAGGGCATCCTCAACGTGTATTCAATAGGAAGTGAGAAACATTAAATAAACGTTGAATACGATACCATTCAACAACTCGTTACTGTAGTCACCAATATGTAAAGTGTCTTTAGCGTACTTCCCCAACGTATATTCAATAGGAAATAAAAAACACTACATCAACGTTGCATACGATATCATTCAACAACTCCTTACTGTAGCCACGAATATGAAACGTGATCCTGAGATGTCTCCTCAACGTATATTCAATCAAAAGCAAGGAGCATTACAATAACGTTGAAGATCAGGTAATCTTTGTTCAAGACGAAACTATCTAAGATCCTCTTCCTGCAGTCTCTATTATGAAACTGAAACGTTTTCTTGTCCTGCAAAGTAGTAAATATTGAAAAAAAAAATTTAAGCGGCATTGTAAGAGCAAAACCGATCACTTTTTCATAACGGATTGAGTCTGTTCTATCAGTTACCATTAGTTATGAGATCAGTTTTTAATTTGAATCCATTCAAGAGTCTGGTATGAGCGATATCTTTGAGTATTCAACCCAAGAAATAATAACTCAAATAATACTCAATGGTGATATTAAGAAATTCAGAATAGATATTGGGATGATGACTTCTGATGTAGATATATGATATTCTGAACTATAAGCTGCGGCGGTCTGATTGACAGCGATGTATGGTAGGACGTCAAAGGTACCAGGTTCGAATCCCGCCGTGGTGATGGATGTTTGCGGTTGTCTTGATGAACCTAGTTTGATAAGAGATAATGTTTGGCTAATGGAAACAATCGCAAGGCACGCTAATGGGTAGAGGCCAGGAAAACAAATAAAATTTTATTTTAGAATCAACATTTAAATTTCGTATGGTAGCAACGTTTCTTCAATCGAATGGCAACGTTATATTCTCGTAGAAATTCCATTCCAAAAACATGTTCGCTACGTTACTGTAAGGCCGACCGGCCACCGAATGCGAAGTTGTGCGAAGCTGAGCATTTTCAGTACTAATATAATTGACAAGCTACGAATCGAGTGACGTAGCTCGTGATTTAGCATTGAAAAAGCACAGCTTCGCCCAACTTCGCATTCGGTGGCCGATCCGCCTAAGGGTGACGTCGGATCTACTTTTGAAGTAGTGTTTCAGATCTGTTCTCACCAATATTGCTACTCCTCCTCCGGTGTTTGTAATTCTGTCACATCTATATGTTTCATAATTCATGAAATTCAGTCGTCTGTTCCGGTTTATTCTTGTTTCCTGTAGGGCTATAATATCAGGTTGTCTCTCTGATATTATTTCTTCTATCTCGGTTTTCCGAGTGTTGATCCCGTTTATGTTTCACGAGATTATCTTGAGGGATTTCTTCCTAATATCCGTAATGTCCATTAATTCAGTTTACTGAATAATGCTTGGAGTTTTTTTCTCCATTTCCCTCTCAATTTTCAAAATTATCTTGTTGAAAATATGTGAAGATATCTAAATCATCGGCTGATTCAGATATCTTTTTCTTCTCCTATTGACTGTTCACAGCCTGTTTCATTGGAGGCTTCTTCTGTTCTACTAGGAAATATGAACCAATATTCAATATACCATTATAACATACATATTCCAGTTACTTACATATGTAGGTACTATCTATAGAATTTTCAGAACCACAGTTAAAAAAAACCTTACAGACATATACAAGACTTGTATGTCAGTA
Source organism: Coccinella septempunctata (assembly GCF_907165205.1). Classification (NCBI taxonomy): domain Eukaryota; kingdom Metazoa; phylum Arthropoda; class Insecta; order Coleoptera; family Coccinellidae; genus Coccinella; species Coccinella septempunctata. Next base: position 17,300,426 of record NC_058189.1, on the reverse strand, counting down.
TAATAATAATAATAATATATACAGGGTATCCCAAAACTAGTAAATCAAACAACACACCACGGTAGAGTAGATCAAATACTATCGAAAGACAACATTAGTTGAGCGAAAATGTACCGTTTCCAAAAAAACCTAACCTGAAATTACCGATTTTTGGTCTATTTTTCTAATTACAGGGCCAATTTGTGATTAAGGACAGCGTTTTTCGACCATATTATCAACCCTTCAGAGGGGGTTTATTCTGAGTAATAAAATTTATGTAGAAAAAACAATTGTTTTAATAATTTACATTTACTTGAGTTTTCGATTAACTACTTGGAATAATTTTAATTAGGTGTGATAAAACAATAATCTAGGATTAATATGATTTAAAATCGCTATCTTTTGTCACAAACTGGCCCTGTGAATGAAAAAAATAGTTTTAGGTATTTTCATAAAATTCTGATTATTTTGGAAACGGTACATTTTCGATTAACTAATATTGGTGGCATTCAATAGTATTTGATCTACTCTATCGTGGTGTGACGTTTGATTCGCTAGTTTCGGGACACCCTGAATTGATCCTTTAAGACATTCTCATATATGTATGGGACAAGTCACAAGGAAAATAAACAAAATACAACTATTCAATAGTACAATCATCAAAGTAATCATTTACTCTATAATAACATTTTTGTATTAATAAATTCTTAACTAGACTCTTGAATTCTACATAATTAAGAGATCGAATGCAAATGATTATATACCTTTATGCACTGATAAATTGGAGACATCTCAAACTTGTTTTTTTTGTGTTTGGGGTTATAAAGTAGTCAAACACTTCTTGTATTATAAGCATGAAAGCTAGATAGTTTAATTGAATTTTTTTCATTATCTTTGACATATAAGCAACACTTAAGAATAAAACAAATATATAACAATATAAACAATATTTAACAAACGAAGGCCTACAGGACGAACGAGGTGGTATGCCGAAAATAAAACGTAGAGTCCGCTTCTGCAGTATGAAAACCCTGGATGCATCGGATGAGTTTCCCCATAGTAGTATGTTGTAAAACAAGTGGCTATAAACCAAACAGTGGTAGATGTTTATGAGAGATTCTTTGGGGAATAAATTCCTCACTCTACTCAGAGTGCCATGCAGATTCAGTTAGTATGTTGTATCTATCAAGGTACTTGACCATTCTGTCCAACACAACTCTTTCAACGACTTTATAAAAGATACTTAAAATGGAAATAGGTCGATAGTTTGTGATATTGTGTATATCCTGTTTTTTGTGAATAGTTTCTTGCTGCTTTTTTATGATTTCCTTATGATATGGTCTTTTTATGACACAATATACGAATTGATTAATGAATGAACAAAACACTCACAGCAGGTTTAATAAAACTTTGACTTTCTAAACAACAATTTGACAGTCATCACTCGGTTCCCAAATTGGAATCAATAAAACCCCTGCATTTCTGAATAAAAAAAGAGTAGCAAGTGAGAATCATTGATTAGACCTATAATGATCATAATTTCCCCTTAATAGGCCGTTCATGCAAGGGATGCTTTCTGCATACAAGAATTTACGTGGATGAACAGTTCTCAATAGACCTTCAGTAAAATGTTCATTGCACATGGTGTAGTTAGTAGTGTTTGCTGAAGTAACTGTGCTCAAGCCCTGAGAATTTTATCCAATACGGAGCACTGAAAATTAGAATCAGTGGATGACCGATTCACATGTTACGAGTTTTAAAACTTACGCTTCCACTTTCCTTAGTTGGGTGAAAAACTTAATCTCAGAAAATCCATTTTATTATTCAATCCACAGTTCTCCACCATTCAATAATTTTCGAACATATTTTGGTGTTTTCACAAAGAAATAAGACAAAAAAATTCAATAATCAGCAACTAAAACGAGCTACATAAACAAAAAGCGGTACGAGAATCGAAACATTCAAAACCTCTTTGATCAAAATGAACATCTGGAATCTTACAAAATTTCATATATTTCTGCGAATGGCACCCAAATTAATATTTTAACACGCTTGACACACAGATGGTGCTAAAATCGCTTTAGTCGCCTCGTTTCCCATCTCTCTATTCTATAATCTTTGCAGACTTCCATTTTGATCAAAGAGGTTTTGAATGTTTCGATTCTCGTAACGCTTTTTGTTTATCTAGCTCGTTTTAGTTGCTGATTATTGAATTGTTTTGTCTTATTTCTTGGTGAAATCCCCAAAATATTGTTCAAAAATTATTGAATGGTGAAGAACTGTGGGTCAAATACTGATTACTGATTGCTGGGTGTGTTGGACGGACTAACTCAAACCTGCCACCGCGACCAACGGTCTATTGTAGCACACAAGCATGCTCAAAGAGCTAAATCTCTCCCTCTAGTCCCATCCTACCCGAAAAGGAGATGATGTCGGAGGGGGAGTGATTCTTGAGTTCCTCTAGGATCATCTTCGGAGAGCCGAAAACTCCAAGTCTGACCCTGTCTGCCGCCGGGCAGTCACAGAGGATATGCTCAATTGTTTCGTCTTCCTCTAAGCAGAGTCTGCAGAGTGGGTCATTGACGATGCTGAGTTTTTTGAGGTGGGCTCTGAGTCTGCAGTGTCCTGTAAAAACCGCTATTATAGATCTCAGATTAGTTCTAGAAAATTCTAGCCAGCGACTGGTGTATGGGCTGGGAGGCACTGAAATAGCCCTATGCGAGTGACGCAATCCAGGACGGTTGCGCCAGTGCTCCAGGACCTTTTGCCTTATCCAGCTGTTGTTTCGGTCCCTGATTAAGGAATTAGGAATTCCTATACTGGGTTCCGGGCCAATAAGCGTTGATGTCGCGCCTTCTCTGGCCAGAGCATCCGATACATCGTTGCCACTGAAGCCAGAGTGTCCAGGTATCCAAATCAGTTGCAGTCTGTTTGAACTTCCCAATTTGGTGAGTTTAGATCTGCATTCAAATACCTGTGCCGAGTTGCATTTGTCTGCCGCGAGAGATTTGATCGCAGCTTGACTATCCGTAAGGATTTTTATTGATCGGCCCGCCCAGCCACTGTCAAGTAAATGGCCTGCGCACAGATCAATGGCTAAGATTTCTGCCTGAAAAGCTGTCGCCGACTTTCCCAGACTAGCACTGAGTTTAGTCAGCGGTCTACGGCTGTAGACTCCGGCTCCAGATCCCTGACTGGTTCTGGAGCCATCAGTAAACCAGCAAGGTCCTTGTAAATAGAAATCCTTGTGATGGAGCCATTCGTCTCTGCTTGGAATCAGAGAAACGAATGTGGGTCAAATAATAAAATGGATATTTTGAGTTCAGTTTTTCACTCAGCTAAGGAAAATGGAAGCGTAAGTATTAAAACTCGTAACATTTGAATCGGTCATTCATTGATTCTAATTTTCAGTGCTCCGAAGTGGATAAAATTCTCAGGGCAGCAACAAGTTGGTCGATATGTCAGCTGCAATGAGACAATTTGGCGGATATTTTCATTTCCGATACACGAACGTTATCCGACTGTTGTACACCTGGCAGTTCACCTGGAAAATGGAGCAAGAGTGTTTTCCAATTCTACAAATATGGCCCTACGAGCTGAAACACTTACAGCGATAACATTGACCAGTTTTTTCCGTATGCCAAAGTGATCCATTTGCACGAACTTTACTTTACTCTGAGATGCAACGCTATTATACTTGCTTCTTCAAAAAAATGTCAACGTCGAAGACAAGGTAATGTGGTGATCAAACATTCAGATGTGCGTTCAACTGATGCTCTTGGTCACATTTACACAGTTCATCCGAAAAATGGGATATAACAATCGCTGAAGCAATTGTTTCTGCAGCTGCAAGCCAGATTCGCACAATATTTGCCATAATTATTTCGGCATGCTTTCCATTTAATCCATGTGAACTGTGGATTGAGTACAAAGATGACATGTCAGAAGACATATTACATCGTATTCGTGTCACATATGGCAAACCTAATCTAGAGGTGAATGCGGAGATCCATAACCAGGCTTTGATTTGGATCGAAGACCTGTGTTATCTCATGTCTGACAGTTTGTTGGTTAAGTTAGGAATGCCATCGCCTCTTCGTGGAACTAACCACGTTTTCAATAGAGAATTGGAACGTGAACGAGAGTATTATCGAGATGCCTTAAACCACTTACTACAAACAAATGTACCACTATTGAATTCACAACAAAAGGGAGTTCATGATAGGATAATGAAGACAATTGAAGAAGGTAATAAGCGACTGCAGTAGCAGTCGCTTCTTCTAGGATAGCAGCTACGTTGCTAGAGGGAAGCAGAACAGCTCATTCTGCGTTTAAGTTACCGTTAAACCTGCAGACAGTTGAGTGCCCAACATGCAATATTGCAAAGCACTCAGCAGTGGCAAAGGTTCTGACTGCAAGTAAAATAATTATCTGGGATGAATACACAATGGCCCACAAACGAGCATTGGAAGCACTCGATCGGACCATGAAAGACTTGCGCAATGATTCAAGATGTTTTGGGGGCGCATTGATTCTATTGTCTGGTGACTTCCGAAAAACATTCCAAAATCGACGGCTGCTGATGAAATAAATGCTTGCCTAAAATTACCAACTTGGTACCGCTATGTGAAAAAGCTATACGATTAACTACAAACAAGCAAGTTGCATTGTTGAGTGATCCATCTGCCAGAATTTTCTCCGAACTATTGCTAGATATAGGTAATGGCTGTGTTCCGGTCGATCAATCGACAGGTTTGATTTCATTTCCTTCAAATTTCTGCACTTTTGTATCAATGAAGGATGAGCTCATAACAAAGTATTTCCAATTATAAAAACCTGAATTGGTTGAGTGAACGAGCCACTCGTGCTGCAAAGAACAAAGGTGTTAATCATTCAAAGTGAAATTATTGGTTATAACTTATTGTTATAAATCTTTAGATAGTGCAACAAACGAGAATGAAAAGAATGAAACTACAAATTATCCTACTGAGTTTCTGAACTCATTGGATTTTGCCACCACACAATTTACAACTAAATGTTGGATCAGTTGTCATTATGTTGAGAAATCTTAACCAGCCAAAATTAAGCAACACGTTTGGTGGTGAAACACCTCGAAAGTAACGTGATTCATTGCACAATACTCAAACGAAAGTATAAAGGTGAGGGAGTTCTTATTCCCAGAATTTAGATGATCCCAACAGATATGCCACTTGAGTTTAAGAGAATTCAATTGCCCATTCGTCTTGCGTTTGTGTGGTAGCGTAGCCTCTTCAAATTTGACCACTTATTCGAAAAGGGCAATAAATTTGCTACGAGATAAGAGAGACTGTGTGCAGAAAAAAGTCCTATTGCGGGCGTGGTAAGGAAATGAATATCACGAGTCTGAAGTGAACAAAATTAGTACTATTTTTCCATTGGTTTTATCGTTGATAAATTAATAATTATGCACATGTTTTCTTTTCTGTCAAAAATACCTCATTTAGTGTACTTTCGAATGGCATATCAACTTTTGTTCTAGCTGCTTATCCTCTGCCATAATATCATGGCTAACAAGATAACAACGAAAAAGTCTAAAAATTCGGAACCAGAATATGCTCTATTTTAAAGCTCTTCATTATTGAATCTTAATATAATTCTCATGTAAATTATAAATCGTCTGTTAGACAGGGGCATCTCATCCAATATGTCTTTTAAGTTGTTTGGATTAATCTAATAAATTCTTCAGCATTAAGGCGATCGGGAAGTTTAACTGGTCCGAAAAGTTCTCCTATTGTGACTGCCAACCACACGTTGACCCTTAACTCATGTTGGAAATGAGAAAAAATAGTCGCATGAAGATTTTCTCTTTCCCAAACATCGCTATTTCGCAAATTAATCAAACCTGATTTCGTGAATGTAGCCTCTGGCCTCATCATACAGGTAACAGATCCTGCACCTTTTTCAAATGATATGGATGTAATTAATTTTTTTTAGTACTTTTTGCACTGTAGAATGATGAATCCTCAATGTAAAACCAATTCGACGAGTACTTGTTGTGGGATCATCCCGGACAGCTTGAAGTACAACAGGTGCATGCTGGCTTTGCTAACTATTTCGACCACCTTTTCTGATTCGCAAACCACCGAATGAGCCTGTTTCACCTAATCGCCAGAACACTTGTACAAATGTCTGTCTATTTGGTTGTCGTCTGTTGGGAAAACATAAATCGTACTCTCGAACAGCTGCACGAGCATTTTCATTCGCATATCCATAAATGAACAACATATCGCTATATTTATCTTATGCCGCCCACAGACTTCGTTCTTTTCCATCCGTTCGAATCGCCGCGATTCGAACCGTCGTTCCAAAAACGCCAAAAACCGATGTGTGTGGTGAAAAACCGACGATTCGGAACGACGGTTTTTCACCACACACATCGGTTTTTGGAGTTTTTGGAACGACGGTTTAAATCGCGGCGATTCGAACGGATGGAAAAGAACGAAGTCTGTGGGCGGCATTATGAAAAGTTATCTCGATGATCCTGGGCAATGTGTCCGGGTGAATGGGTCTATCAGTGGGAGAAGAAAGGTAGAATATGGCGTGCTTCAGGGGACAGTGATCGGTCCAATCCTCTTTATTATATATATAAATACTATTCTTACTCTGAATACGAAGGGATCGATTACCAGTTTTGCTGACGATACAGTAATTTTTTATGAAAATCATACCTGGGAAGATCTGAAGAAAATGGTGGAGGAAGATTTTACTATTCTGATGGATGCATTCAGTTCGAAGATTTTAACATTAAACTTTGATAAAACTTGCTTTCTGCCATTTAGCTGTGGCGCAGATAATACTCCTTCTTATGACAGGTTGACTATAGGTACGAACAATGATACAACTCAGATTCTAAGCAGGAAACACATCAAATATCTCGGAATAACAATTGATTCCCACTTGAGATGGAATATTCATATAGATAAAATAGTTTTTACGTTGAGAAGTTTATTGTATCGTTTCAGATATCTCAAACAAATTTTGGAAGTACCATCCCTAAAAATTATATATCACGCACTTGTAGAATCTAAACTAACCTATGGAAACCTGGCCTGGGGCGCGGCAGCTTATTGCTATTTACAAAAATTAGAAAAAATGCAGAAAAGAATTTTGAAAATTATGATGGGAAGACCGAATTTGTATCCATCTAATAATAGAATTGTACAATGAATCAAAGATCTTAGACATAAGGCAACTATATTTCCTCAAATCGGTAATTGATACTTATTGTAAAAAAACCGAACTTAGTTATATTGATCACCACCACAATACACGATCTAATGTAAATGAAATACTTCGCACCCAATATGCCTCGAAAACAATATCCCAGAGGTCATTTGAGTACTTGGCCTGTAGACTGTATAATTTTCTTCCGGTAGATATTAGGCATTCGGTTTCTGCACCGATATTCAAAAGAAAGGTGAAGCTCTTTTTGATGGACCAACCTAGGCACATAATATCTAGCCTATTCAAATTTAATTGAATGAACGATTACTGCATTTTGGCTTTGGCCCCCCAGTATGCTTGAAATAATGATTTTTTTTTATGTGTGTGAAACCTATGATGCCTTGTTTTTTTTTTGTGTTTCTTTATTTATTGCTTGTGAAAGGGAATTTAGATTGACGGTTCACCCCATAGACAGGCTAAGCCTTTGTGGGAATATTCCTTATTTGTGGAGCATGTACTTATGATTTCTGCAAATAAAATTATTATTATTATTTTTTTTTCCTTCGTGTGAGGGGAAAACCCTTTATGGGCGCCCAGAGGGTCCGCACTCTAGGTAGTGTGAGACTCCGAGATCTTTTTTGGCTACTCACTAAAAACCCCTCACACATTCCACGGAGAAGTTCTTCGTCCAGCCCTTGCAGCGTCTCTTAACAAAAGAGATGAGCTGCAAGTGGCATCTAGAGTTCATGGGATCTGATGATATTCAGTGACCCAAGCAACAACGCCTTCTGCATTCTGTGCGCTATTATCTCGGCCCAAGATCTGCAGGCCGGAATAATCTTCAATTCTTCCACGTAGTTGGCTCTCATTCCTCCGAGACATCCTATGATCAGTACAACCATCCTGACTTTATGACCCGGGTACATAGTTCCAAGCTCGAAAACAAGATCTTTGTATTTTTGCCTTTTCTGCTCTTCCTTCATCACCATGTTGTTTTCTGCAGGGGATGAGAATTCCACGACGAACAATTCCTTCAGCTCTTTGTCCAAAAGAAGTATGTCCGGCTTTATTGCATTGATCTGCCGTGTTGTTGAGACAGGATAGTTCCAGCATATTCGAGCTTTCTCGTTCTGGACCACCGCTTCAATCTCCAGAGGCACATATGGTAGCACCGGTTCTTTGTCTATCTCATATGCCGCCCTCAGATGGAAGTAGAGAACTCGGAGTGCCGCGTTGTGTCTCTCTATATACCCCGATGGAGCATGGACTCTACAGGCGGAAAGAATGTGCATAATCGTTTCTTGTTGACTATGGCACGCTCTGCACGTTGTTGGGGTGTCCATTTTCATGATGTTCTTTTTATACCATCTGGTATTTATTACTCCATCCTGACACGCCATCACAAATCCCTCCGTCTCTGACTTAAGGCTAGCCGACTTTAGAAAGGCGAAAGACAATTCTTCCGACAGATCTTGGTCTTTTAAACTCCTGAAAAATATGAAGTGCAGGCTCTTACTCATATGATGTTCGAGTAATGTATTCGACTGAGACTTCCGTCTTGCTAGCCTTCTTCGGTCTGCTTGAGTGATACGTGCTCCAGCACGCTCAGGATCGATCGACACGCCGGTTATACCGAGCTTCTCCAAGGCTCTCTGTCCAGTTCGGAATAGGAAGGCTCCGTGGTTCGCGAGTTCATGCTGAGCTACAAACTTCAGAAGCGGATCTTCACTTCTTAGGACCCTTACTGCTGTTTCCAATGTTTGTTGATAGTGTCGATATTCCAAACATTGCAATCCTCTACCCCCCTGGCTTCGGGGAAGGTATATCCTCTGAATCGAGCTATTTGGGTGAAGGCTACGATTCATGTTCATCGTTTTTCTTGTTGACCTATCAAGATCGAGGAGTTCGTTCACCGTCCAGTTTACCACCCCGAAAGAGTAGGTAAGTATCGGGATGGCTAGCATATTTGTAGCTGATACTTTGTTCTTTCCTGACAGCTGTGATTTCCAGATGTCTCTCAGCTTCTTCTTGTAGCTGGCTGATAAGGCGTCCTTTATCTGGGTTGTCTCCAGTACTCCCCTCTGTTTCATCCCGAGAAACTTGTAAGTTTCTCCCTCTTCCAGACGTCGAAAAGTCATTCCATCTTCCAGTTGGATATCTTCTCCTGGATCATCAACCCTTCCCCTGCGGAGATGAAAAACAGCACACTTGTCCAAACTAAATGACATTCCCATTGCAGAGGTGTAGTCGGAAACGATATTCAATAGTTGCTGTAGTGCGGTCCTGGAGGGAGCGTAGAGTTTCAAGTCGTCCACGTACATAAGGTGGGAGATCAGGTCTTTCCTTCTGCCTGGTGGACCGGCCTTGTATCCTATTTTGCTTGCCCTCAGCTCAATTGATAGTAGCATGAGTGTTATGCAGAATAATAACGGGCTTAGCGAATCTCCCTGGAACACTCCTCTTCTGTACCTCACCCATCCCGTATAAACGGTTCGTCCCTCTGCTCGGATGGCAAACTTCGTTTTCCACAACGCAATGATGCTTTCTATCGCGTGGATGATGTTAGGGTGGACTTTCAGCATTTTTAATAGCCGTATGATCAGGTCGTGCGGCGAGGTGTCAAATGCTTTCGCGTAGTCTAACCATGATGTATGTAGGTCGCGCTTGTAATGTCTGGCGTCTAGGCATACGCTCTTGTCGATCAGCAAGTTGTCCTTGCATCCTTGCACTCCTTTCTTTACTCCCCTCTGTTCGTAGATACTGTCCCACACTGGTCCAATAACCCTCAGAATTCGATCTTGAATAACACTTGTGAGTATCTTGTACAGTGTATTGAGGCAAGTGATTGGGCGATAGTTCTTGGGTTGCCCTAAGTCCCCTGATTTTGGTATCAGCACTGTCCTACCCTCCACCAACCATGAAGGAATGGGCTCACGGCGAATCAGCATTCCGCTGAATAATCTTGCCATGTGTTTATGTGTAGCCGGAAAGCTCTTCCACCAGTAGTTCTGAATACCGTCTGGTCCGGGTGCTGTGAAATCATTCTTGTTCTTAAGGGCTTGTCTAATATCTTCGGCTGATATTTCAGAAAGTTCGTCGTTCTGCTGTAGGGTTTGATCACACATCTGCTGGAATCTGGGAAGTGCTGGAGTATCCCTGAATTTTGCTGGTTGTTCGTACAGGCTTTTCCAAAACTCTTCGACGTCCTGAGGTGATGGTGGGTTTTCCACCTCTTGCTGTTGAGGTTGAAATAATTTCGATGGTTCCGCGGTGAAGGTGTTGTTATCTTCGATACATCTTTTTCTCCTTATCAATTTCTTTCGTGCTGCTGCAAGTGATCTTATTTTATCTACAGCTTTCTGCTGCAGTAGATGGACTGTGGGCAAGTTAACGGTACCATGTATAGCACGAAGCTCCACAATCATCTCCCTCATTCTCTTGCTCGGTTTAGTTTTTCCTTTCAGAACATCTATGACACATTGGTACCAAGATGCCTGCTGCCTCATTGATTTTATTTTGATGTCAAGTCGATTTAGCTTTTTCCTATGCTTATTATTATTATTCGCAGCTGTACTTTTCGGTGGACATAGTAGATAAGCGGCTGCTCTCACTGCAGCCTCCACCTCTTCCAGTGAACAGGTCTCGTTATTATTATACGACTTTAGCCTTGCGGCTTTCACACTCCTCTCCAGAGGAAAATTCACTTATCCCAGATATCTCAGATATCAAAAGGATTAAGCTCTGTTGGAGCCCTTTCCAGGTTTTCGAGCTCGTGTTGGTGGTCGGGTCCGGGTCGGCTCCTTGCTGTAGATTGGATTCCTGCTCCATCCGCACTTCCTGTCGGAGCAGACGGTGTTCCTCTGCATTCCCCATGTACTTGCGTACAGTTCTCGCCGTTCCGAGCAGTACCGCCTTCTGCATGACTTTATAAATATTTTCGTCCAACTGAAGTTTTCTCAAGTTCTCTAGTAGTTTCTTCGGTATCAGGCCTGTAGATGAAATGACAATAGGGATGGTCTTTATATCTTTCAGCTTCCACTGTCTTCTGGTTTGTTCCTCGAGATCTCTGTATTTTGAAATTTTTTCAGTGTGTCTATCTAGAAGATTGTTATTATTTGAAATTGCCACGTCGATGAATAGTGCTGTATCCTCATCCTTATAGAGCAATATGAGGTCTGGTCTATTGTGGTTTATTTTCCGGTCTGTGAGAACAGTGCGATCCCAGTAGAGCTTGTGATGTTCGTTTTCCAGCACAGCATCTGAATGGTAATTGTAATAAGGAACCTTTTTCGAAGTTAGAAGTTGGTGTTTTAGTGCCAATTCTTGGTGAAGAATCTTGGCAACAGCATCATGTCTATTTTTGTACTCCGTGCCCGCGAACTTCTGACATCCCCCGGTGATGTGCTGGATAGTTTCATGTGTCGCACAGCCATAACGACAGCTATCGTCCGCCACTGAGGCATCCTTGGCGATGTATTTCATGTAATTTCTTGTTGGAATCACCTGATCCTGGATGGCGAGCATGAAGCCCTCTGTCTCAGGAAACAACCTTCCAGGAGTCAACCAGTAGTTCGACGCAGATATGTCGACGTAATCATGGTTGACCTCATTCTGGTGCCTCCCATGCAAAGGTTTGCCAATCAGTTTCTGCATTCTACTTTCTGCAGAGTGTTCGACCGTTTCCAAGTGATCCTGGTGTAGCTTCAACGGTGTAGAAGTATCAGCAACACAAACTACTCGAAGGAGTTCTGACGAAGCTGCCTTGCTCAAGAAATATTTTCGAAGTCCTTCAATTTCCTGGGACATACGGTTGGACAAATCAACAATTCCTCTACCCCCAAGATGTCGTGGCAGCTCTGACCGTTCTATTGAGCTTTTGGGGTGATGTTTATTGTGTTTAGTCGGCATTGTCCTTATTTTTCTCTGTAAAGCTGCTAAATCGGTGGTCGTCCAAGAGATAATACCAAATGAATAGCTCAGCGCCGAGCAAGCGTAGGTGTTAATCGCTTTTATCAGATTCTTGCTGTTAAGACCAGTTCTCATTATCCTCCTCAATCTTAGGGTGAACTCCTCCGTTAATTCTTTCTTCATCTGGGTCTGATTGATTTTTCTTGCCTGTTTTATGCCTAGATACTTGTATGTGTCTCCTTCCTTTAATGCTTCAATTTCTGCACCTTCCTTGAGTTTGAACGTACCATCTTCTATTTTCCCTCTCGTTATGTTTAGCAGTCGACATTTTTCTAGTCCAAACTTCATTTTGATGTCTTCCGAGAATCCTCCCACCATTTTCAGCATCAGTTGCATTTGTTTTTTGGTAGATGCGAAGAGTTTCAAATCGTCCATGTAAAGGAGATGATTCAGTTTCATCATAGTTCTACTGCCGCTCTTGATGGAAAATCCGTAGTCCGTAGAATTCAATCTATGAGACAAGGGATTCAGGGCCATGCAGAACCACAGAGGGCTCAGCGAGTCTCCTTGGAAAATTCCGCGTCTTATTGGAATAGGTCCTGTTGTAATGGAGCAATCTGCTGCTTTCATTTGAAGACTAGTACGCCAGGTTGACATGGCGTTTTTCAGGAACTTAACAATATTGGGATCCACCTTGTAAATCTTCAAGATCGTCAAGAGCCATTCGTGAGGTATAGAATCGAATGCTTTTTTGTAGTCTATGTACGCAGCGTAAAGATTCCTTCGCTTGGAGAACGCTTGATTGCAGATAACTGAATCTATTATTAGTTGTTCTTTGCACCCTCGGCTGTCTTTGGTGCATCCTTTCTGTTGCATGGCGATGATGTTATTCCTTTCGCAATGGTTGTGAATTCGGTTTGAAATGCACGATGTGATTAATTTGTACATCGTTGGAAGACATGTGATTGGTCGGTACTTGGATGGGTCTTCTGTATTTCTTTGGTCTTTAGGTAACAGGTATGTTGTGCCATGTGTAAGCAGGAGGGAAATAAGGAAAGTCCTTACTCCAAAGCACTCAAAAAGAACATTATTTTGAAAAATGTCCAAGAAATGACCTTACCGGTTCAAAAACAGAAGATGGAGGTGGTCAAAACCCCTCAAAACAAAATTTCCCCACCCGCCAAAAGAGTGAGAAAGGATAGCTCCTCGTCCAATGAAGACTCAAACAAAAAAAGAGTCTTGGAAACCCCAGCCCAAGAGAAAACCACTCCAGTGGAGAGAAAAGAAAAAATCCCCCCAGTTACCCTGAGAGGTACGTCCGAATGGACGTCAATTTCAAACGCCTTGATGCGGAACGGTATTAAATACCAAAGAGCGACGACAGTAAAGGACGGTATAAGAATCGTCCCACAAACCGTCGATGATCATCGAAGGATGACTGAATTCCTCCACAAAATCAACAGAGAGTTTTACACTCTCCAACGAGAGGAGGAAAAGAAAATTTACGCGGTAGTGAGATACCTACCGCTGGATGCAGATATCCCGACGATCCTTGACGACCTCAAGGATCAAGGGATCGTCGATGCTGAGGTCATAAGGATGACCTCAAATATAACAAAAAAGCCGATGCCCTTATTGCTGGTTAAAACCCAGAATAAGGGTATCTTCGAGGTGAGAAGGCTCTACAACATGAACTGTGTTGTTGAACCTAAGAGAAGGACGACCGGGCCTGGACAATGTTATCGCTGTCAGCGATATGGACATGCCCAAAGTAAGTGCACTTTTCCATGGAGGTGCGTGAAATGCTCCGGTAATCACAGCTCCAAGGAGTGTACGCTTGCCAGGGAGAACGAGGAGCGAAATGCTTTTTGTGTTCTCTGTGGAGAGCAAGGACATCCAGCCAGCTACAAGGGATGTAGCGAATGGAAATTGGTCACTAAAAAGGCCAATAGATCAAACCAAACCAGCTCGAGGCCAACACAAAATACTCCGAAGCCAGCCCAAAACTCTTCGGAAGTGAAGAAACCCCAGGAAACTGCAACCAAAGCAGTCAAAGAGACGAAGAAACCAGAGAAAAAGACGGAAAAGGCAAAAACCGTCAATAAAGCCGAAACCAGAAAAGGAATTTCTGGAATCACTGAGGAACTGGATAAGTTCACGAAAAACCTCCTCAGCACGATGATGCAGAATCTGGAGAAAGAGATTGAGAAGAAGATGCAGCAAATTATTAAAAATATTTAATGGCTGATACGACGATAAAGAACAATCTCTTAATCGTCTCTTGGAACGTCGAAGGATTGAGAGCCCGCAGACCAGAATTCGAAGAACTGATTGAAGAGAAGAGACCGGATGTCATAGCTCTCCAAGAAACAAGACTTAACCCCAACGTTCGGATAGCATTTCCCAATTACGATATCTACAGAAATGATAGACCTAACAGCACAGGTGGCGTTGCTATACTGGCTAGAAGGAATATGGATCACCATTTCGACCAAATATTCAATGGTCAAGAAGAAGAAGCAATATCGATTATTGTGAATACCAATCGAGGACAAGTGAAGATTATTTCGACTTATAAATCATCGGATAAGGACATGCTGGAAGAGGATCTGAAAATGCTACTAGAAGGAAGACACCTGAAAATCATAATTGGTGATCTTAACTGCAAATCGCAGGAATGGAACAGTAGGGTGGAAAATACCAACGGGAGAAGACTGAAGATTTATGCTGAAAAACTTAATGCAGTTGTGATAGGACCTGATATACCGACCTACATACCAAGAGTAAATGGACTACCCGATGTACTGGACATTGTCGTAATGAAAGACATCACTGAAGAAATCAGCATTGATACAATAGAAGACGGAACTTCAGACCACAATCCCATAGAATTCATAGTGGGACATGGCCCAAGAAACGAAGAAGAGACACAAACCAAGGATCTCACAGACTGGGAGAAATATAAGAATTTACTTCAGGAGAAAATCACGGAAATTCCCCAAATAAACACCCGGGATGAATTAGATGAAGCAGTTGAAAAATTGGAAAATCAAATAGAAGAAGCCTATGAAGAAAGCACCAAGAGAATAAGGAAACCAATTCCGAAACATTCACATGGAGATACGCCAAGGGATATAAAGGAACTTATAAAAAAGAACAGAAGACTCAGAAAAATCTACAGAACAACAAAAAGAGAAGAAGACAAGAAGAAACTGAATAAGCATAGCCAGATATTGAAAAATGCTTTAACAGAACTGCGTAATAACAGATGGCACCAGAGATTAAGGGAACTGAATACAATAGATCACTCGGCTTGGAAAATGCAAAAACGCTTACGACGAGAATAGACAGTTATACCTCCACTGCATGGAGCAAACGGAATGGTATATACGAGACTTGAAAAAGCCGAAGCACTTGCCGACTCAATTGAGAGAGAAGCCAGAATAAATTACAGAAATGATGATGACAATGAAGATCTAGAAGAAGAAGTGGAGGCAAACGAAGAACTGATGATGGAACCACCGGAAACCGAAATCATTCCAATACCGGCTTCACCAACAGAAATCAAAGAGATCATAATGAAATTGAAAAACAGGAAAGCGCCGGAGGAAGATAGGATAACGAATTATGTGTTGAAGAAATTGCCTAGAAAAGGAATAGCTGCCTTGACGAATATAACAAACGGAGTTATGAGGACCGAATACTACCCAAAGAGATGGAAAACTGCAGAAATGATAGTTTTCAACAAGCCTGGAAAGGAACGGAAATTTCCTCAAAATTATAGACCAATCAGCCTACTATCAGCACTAGGAAAAATCGTCGAGAGGGTTATCGCTAAAAGGCTGAATGAAGAAACAGAAATGTTGAAGATAATTCCACCCGAACAATTTGGATTTCGACGAGAACATTCGACTGAACTCCAATTACTACGGCTCATAGAATACGTCACCGAAGGAATGCAGACCAAACAGGCCACAGGATTAGTTCTGATGGATATCGAGAGAGTATGGCACGAAGGCCTAATCTACAAGATGAAAAAAGCAGGATATTCGACCAAGCTATGCAAGATTATAAGGAACTATCTGAGGAATAGAAACTTTTATGTGAAAATAGATGGAGCAACTTCTCAAACCAGACAATTGGAAGCGGGAGTGCCTCAAGGATCGGTTCTTAGACCTCTGCTTTACGTAATATACGTCTATGATATCCCGAAGAATGCTAGAAATATGCTCACCTTGTACGCAGATGACACAGGAATAGCGTTCAGACATGGACGCCCAGAGATCATACACCGGAGACTGCAGGAAGCCATAGATGAATTACTCAAATGGTGCATCAAATGGAAAATCCCAATCAATGGAAGAAAGACTCAAGCAATATTACTGCAAAAGAGAAGATTGAGGATGGAAGAAAACCTTGAAGTTGATGAAGAAGAGGTTGAATGGAAAAATGAAGCAATATACCTAGGAGTGACGCTTGGCAGAGGACTTACATGGAAAAACCACATCAAATGTGCAGTTGATAAAACAAAAGCCGCAATGGGTAAACTTTATCTACTCATAGGCAGAAGAAGTCATATGAATAAGAACATCAAGTTGACGATGATTAAAACAATTGCGCGACCACAACTCACATATGGAACGGCGGCATGGGGCTTCGCAGCCAAGACCCACATCAAGAAAATACAGGCCACTGAGAATAAACTCCTTAGATTGGCGATGGACGTACCCTGGTTTGTTAGGAACAAACAAATCTACAAGGACTTGGAATGGGAACCAGTTACAGAATTTATGAAGAGAAAGGCGGAAAGGATATTCGACAAAGCCAAACAACATCCAAATGAGGAACTACGAAGATTAGTCGACTATGATCCAACAGAAAAAGCTAGAAGGCCAAAAACCTACCACCGAAGACCGAGAGATCAGTTAAGGATTTTAAGTAACCAAAGAAGAGCTTAACCTATAAAAGCTATAGGCAGCATACAAATATCAACACGACTATGATCGTGTTAGAGTCCAGAAACCATAAGAGTCAACTGGTTGATAGGCAAAATGCCCGGAACCTATGAAGAAGCAGTTAAGGGTTTTTAGTGGGTCTCGAGCTCAGAGAGTGAGAATCCCCACACTCTTCCCCCTCGGGAGAGGGTGTGCTCGTCTGTCTTGCAGATTTTCCCCCTGCTACACCAAAAAACCAAAAAAAAAAGGTTAATAATTCTTTTGTATATGGAATTTTCCCTGGACAACTAAAATTAGCTTCAGTTCTGTTCAATTCCTGTCTATAAGAAAGGGGATCGCAGTTTGTTTGAAAGTTATAGGCCCATTAGCATATTGCTATCGTTCTCTAAAATATTTGAGATGGCTGCGTGCAACAGGTTGGTGAGCTTTCTTAGCAAATGTAGCATACTGAACAAAATTCAGCACGGTTACATTAGAGAAAAGTCTGTAACAGGTGCCATACTGCAGTTTACAGAAAAAATTGTTGAGGCATTTGAAAAAAATGAAATCCTATCGGGCATATTTTTGAATCTATCTAAGGCATTTGATTGTCTCAGCCATGAATACATCTTGATGAAACTTGAAAAATATGGTGTGAGAGGCATTGCACTAGATTGGTTCAAGTCGTACTTAGGAAACAGAAGACAAAGAACAGTCATAAAACAAGATGGCAACATCTCCAAATCAGAAATCCAAGAGAACCCCTCAGGTGTGGGACAGGGAAGCATATTAGGCTCCATTTTATTTGTTCTCTTTATTAACGACGTATCTACCATCCTTGAGGATACTTGGGACGAGAATGCTACAGTAGAAGAGGTTCTATGCGGCGCAGTTGGAATTGCTGAAGAATTACGAGAGTTTTTGAAGGACATGAGCAAGATTAATACATCAGGGGAAGAAAATGAAGGCAGATACTCGAATGAAATGCCCACGGAAAACAATCTCACTGATTGTCTTCTCACAAACTATGCAGATGACACGAGTATGCTAGTACCAGGTTCGGATTATCCTCAGCTACTCAGGACCAGTTCTTTGCTGTTCAATAGAATTCAGGAATGGTTCAAGAATTATTTCTCAACGCTGATAAAACGAATGTTATACTCTTCAGAACATCACAACAGAGGATACAGACACCAACTACTATCAAATTGAAAATCCTAGTAACAAAACCTAAAACCACAACAAAATTCTTAGGAGTCCATTTAGACGAAAACCTCAAATGGGAAGCCCATATTATCAGTCTGGGAAAGAAATTAAACTCTGTTGTTTATAACTTGAGAATAACCAGCCAATACTTAAATGCTGATTCGCTAAGAATATTTTATTTTGCCAACTTTGAGAGCTTACTGAGATTCGGTTTGATTTTCTATGGGGCATGTTCTGGATTACAAGAGATTTTCCGCATCCAGAAAAGAATCATCAGAATCATCTTTGGGCTGGGTTACAGGGAATCATGCAGGGGCGTTTTCAAAGAGAATAAAATATTAACCGTATATTCTCTTTATATTTATGAATTATTGATCTATATGTTTAGGAACCTAGGTGAATATAAACTATGTAGTTCAATGCATACCTATCACACTCGGAATTTTGATATTTGTTACCCCAAACATAGACTTTCTATCACTGAGAAACACCCAACTTATGCCTGTATCAGAATGTTCAATAGACTTCCTGATGAATTGAAAAATTGTAAAAGTATTTATATCTTCAAAAAGAATTTGAAAGAGATGCTCATCACACTAGAACCCTATTCCATTAGAGATTACCTAGACAGATAGGGTGTAAGGTTTTTGACGTTGTTTCATTTAATGTGCATTTACCATGTACTTGTGACATTCTTTGAAATAAACATGATTATTATTATTATTATTAAATCATATTCTCTGAGGCGATTTCTTATTGTCTGCTAATTTGCACCTCATGAGTTTGCTCAAGCTGAATTTGAAGGAGGCGAGCGGTTGCAAACCGTTGTCTCAACGAAGAAACTCTCAAGTAACGTTTTTGAATGGCAGTTGTTACCCGTGGTCTACCCTGTCCTGGTCTTCGGACATTCATGTCTCTCTGAATCGCTGCAACATTCTGGACACACTTGTATGGGAAACTCCAAACATTTCTGCAATTCTTGTGTCCACCCTTCTTCTCGCAAAACTACCGCTTGGGCACATTCCTCTTGGGTCAAATTGCGTGTTTCGCGTTGCATAGCGATTGAGTGAGAGATTGATTTTAGAATGGAGCCAATACATTCAAAATCTGATAATATCATATTTTTTTATTCCTGCTAGGAAAAAACATCTGTATTGAAGAAAACCGTTGAAAGTGGATAACATATGCATGCATAATTCTGATAAAAATAAAGAACACCTTCAGTTGTAGAATGAATTTGAGATTTCCATAATGTGCGTTAATTTTTTTGCGCAGTGTATATACACAAGCCCATGTATCAATTTTAAGTTTAATTTTTATATTTTCTATTTGCAGTGTAATTGTCCAATCCTTATTGTGATTATTATTTTGATGTAACTCAATAATACAATTCATTATAAAATCACCTTCTTGTACGTTGGAATCATCAATAAAATTTATATTTCTCATTTTACAGCAAGCAGCAAAATTATTCAATTTGCCACATTTCGAACACTTTTATTCATATGCAAGACATTTATTTATCGGATGTGAATATCCACAACGAGTACAATTCTTTATGTTTTTATTCATACCGCTCTTATTTCGCTGCTATCGTCGGTGTTCTGAAAATTTCATCTGGGCCGCTGATTTGACCTTGGATGTCGATGCCTGCAGTCGATGTTTTCTGGAATTTTCACGAACATCATCAACTTTTGTGGAGCCATCCTCGAAATGGTTTCCATTCTTCATTAATTCGCTCTGCGATTTGGCACTTTCATACAGTAAGCACAATTCTACTGCTTTGTTTAATTACAAGTCAATGTTTTGTAATAATTTCTCTCGTAATGATTCACTTTTCACACCGATCACCAACATAGTTTTTATGAGTCCATCTTCATTTTCCGGATGGAATTCACAATTCTTAGCAGTATTTTTCAAAATGGTTACAAATTGTTCAATTGTTTCGTGATGTTGTCTCAGGGTAAAACACTTATATCGCTCAAAGTCGACATTTTTCTTTGGTGCGAAATACTGCTCGAATTTTGCAATTAGAGGTTCAATTTTTTCTTTTTCGGCGTCAGTGAATGAGAACGTATTGTAAATTTCTAGGCCCTTATCACCAATGAAGTAAATCAGCTTGGCACATTGAACAGCTACCATCCCATTATGTGATGAATTTCCCTTCATCGGCATTGGTTCTAATGCACGAGTCTCCATTGTGAATTGTTAATTTTCCTTGAGTCCACTTATTTATTTATTTATTTGCCGTAACAATATTCTCACTCATTTAAATTCACTAAACTGTACGCGGACTACAGGACTGCGCCATGTTTCATAATTTATTAATTTGGTAGGTTCAGGTGAGAATATAAAATACATCGATGAAGTATCCAGATAGACTGTTGCTAACCACGTATTCTGCACATGTGTACATTAAGACAGACAAATCATAGAGCAATACACTATTAGAACCAACGAATATACAACAGTCTCCTTCGGTAAATTCACATTCTCCTTTTGTCCTCCTCTGGGTCGTAGTCCACTAGTCTCCTGAGTTCTTGATTCGAATGGTTTTTCGTTTTCAGTTGAGGTTCCTTCTATTCAGATCATTTTTATTCATTCGATATATTCTTCTGAGTCTTCGATTTTCTCGTATAAGATCTTTTACTTCTTTAGGCGTATCGCCATGCGGATGACTTGGTGCTGGTCTCTTCACTCTTCTTGTGCTTTTTTCGTAAGCTTTCAATATAATCTCTTTCAGTTTATCAACCGCACATTGCAGATCCTCTGAAGTGCTTATTGTTGGAATTTCTATTATTTTCGATTGTATTAAATGACTGTATTTAGCCCAATTGGTATATTCTCTCATTTCCATAAGTTTTTCTCTTGGTTCTTCTCCAATTGTCGATTCCACGGGATTGTGGTTTGAGGTTCCATCTTCCAAAGTTTCAATCGAGAATTCTTGAGTTATATTTTTCAATATCGCGATATCTATTACATCTGGTATTCCTATACCAAAAGCAAGATATGTGGGTAACTCTGGTCCAGTCACTATGGCATTTTGTTTTTCGGCGAAATCTTGAGTTTTTTTGCCATTTCTATTCTCTGTTCTGCTGTTTCAAAATGGGGATTTACAGTTGAAATCTCCGATGAAGATTTTCGGGTTTGTCCCTTCCAACATGTTGTTTATCTCTTCTTCCAATAAATTGTTTTGTGGTGGCTTGTATGCCGTGGCAATTTCGACTCTTTGACGATTTAATTCGGCAACAATCGTCACTGTTTCTGTTTCTCTTTGTGTTTCGTCGGATCTAAGTAGATCCGACGAAGTAGTGTTTCAGATCTGTTCTCACCAATATTGCTACTACTCCTCCGGTGTTTGTAATTCCGTCACATCTATACGTTTCATAATTCATGAAATTCAGTCGTCTGTTTCGTCACTTTCTATAGGAGGAGTAGAAATTTTTTTAATTATCGATTGTTATCGTATTGTGTGATTATTGGATATAATATCTTGATTCTATATTTGCGATAGTTGTAATACACCAAACTTTCCTATTTTTGAAAGAATACTACAATGTTTATATTTCATTTTTGTGTGATGATTGATTATCTCGATAATGCTAACATATGTGCTAATCATTGCTGTTATTATTAGGTAATTTTCATTCTTACTTCGCATAATGGATAGCGAAGTTGAACCAGTTCATTTGTAGATTAATGAACTCAAATCTGAGTTGAGAATTCAAGGCTCCATATCAACTAGGGGACAGGATGAAAACAGGAAAATAAAACAGTTGAAAAATACACGATTCTGATTTTTTTTTCACCACCGAGCAAAACGAAATTAATGCAGCACTAGAATCTATAACACAACTTGTGATAGAGTTTGAAGGTAACAAAGAGGATGTTACTTTTCAAAAGGCAAAATCACGTTTATCTTACGTTACAGAGCGAATTTCACGTTTGCCTTTTATCGCTGGGCCAGATGATGAGAAAGATCGTTTTTCGTTTAAAAATGAAGCATTTGCTCCTTGTGTTAGCTTGGGAGCTGACTTGCAGGATAGAATCATTGAACAATCACCTGTTATCAATAATGCATCTAGTAAACTGAATCCTTGTATACTCGGCGTCTCCGGCACATCACAGTCACCAAATCCTCCTTTTTAAAAATTCATACCTGTGTTTAGAGGGTGTATTTGAAGGTGAGGCTTTTTTTTCAACAGAAGGTAGAACTTGTCAAAATTAAGCGTTTCACCAAAAATCACCTATACAAAACTTTCAAAATGACAAAGTCGAAAAAAAATTGAAAATGTTTACTGAAATCGATCCTGGACCGTTTGTTGGCTGAATTATCGCAAAGCAGTGGTAAAAAACTTATCTTCTGATTCGACCATGAGGTTTCGTTTAGGATATTGGCTCGTTCGATATTTACGTGGTAATGAAAATGGGAACTTGCCGAATTGTTCTCATTATTTTTAAGTAACTTACACGATTTTATGAAATGGCTGATTTCGATACCAACTGACAGAAGAGACTTAGTGTAAAAAAATAGAATAATACTTCAAAATCTCATCAATAAAATTCGTCTGAATTAATCACGAATTTTTTCACAATCGGCATCACAATCTTCTTGATCGAACATTCCAACAATCGTCGTGAAAATGGGATGAAATGGGAAAACATCATAGCACTTTTTCAACATAACTAACATAAGCACTTTCAAGAAACTGCCTCGATTTTCTACATCATTTTTTCACCCTTAATTGCACGATACAACAATTATGATTCTCTCAAAAGTGACCTGATGCATCTAATCCGATGAACTTGGTACTGAACCATTCATTGTCCAGACATATGTTTATGTTTTGTTTCGTTTTTGGGATGCCGGAGTCGCCTTCCATAGTCTCGTACTTGAAATTCAATGAAATTTCGTCGAACTTCTAGGGGTTGTATCTCAGCCATCTTGGATATTTTATATAGACGATTTTTGATTAAACGACTTATTTTGATGAGTTCTTCCTACTGTCAAAAAAAAAGACATTACCTTTGAAAACACCCTCATTTTATGCATCAATGAGTGGACTGAAGCCTGGGACCAGGGGCTGCCGGTGGATGTACTTTATCTTGATTTTTCCAGGGCCTTTGATAAGGTCCCCCACCGTCGACTGCTTGCTAAGCTTTCACATCTTGGAATCAGGGGAAGTATACTTGCTTGGATTAAGGCTTATTTATCCAACCGAACTTATCGAGTTAGGGTTAATCGCTCTCTCTCCTTACAAGATGTGCCTTTGACATCTGGTGTCCCCCAGGGTTCCGTTCTTGGCCCTATCTTATTTTTATTATTCACCCCAGATTGCTCCACTCTGCTTGTTCTATGTTTGCAGATGATACTACTAAAATTTACAACTTTCCTCTGTCTAACTACGATACACTGCAACGTGACCTGCATGCAATTAGTGTTTGGTGTGACAACTGGTTACTGCCCTTGAATGTGGATAAGTGCTGTGTGCTTCATATCGGTAGGAACAACCCGAGAAGAGAGTATAGCATCAGTGGTGTAAAGCTAGGAAGTGTATCAAGTCATTGTGACCTTGGTGTGACCATTACCGAAGATCTACGTTGGTCAAATCATATTTCCACTATCACTGCCAGAGCTAGACACATGACTTATGCCATCCAGAAGTCATTTTGTGGATGTGACGTTGACACCCTGGAACTTCTTTACACCAGCTACATTAAACCAACTTTACAGTTTGCTGGCCCAGTTTAGTGGCCTTCCACACGTGCCGATGAGTACCGTCTTGAGTCAGTGCAGCGTTGGATTACTCGAATACCATTCGGAATAATTCGTCCTTCCTACGAGGACAGGCTCAATATTTTCCGATTGACATCCTTCCTCTCTCGACGTGAGAGGGGCGATCTAATATTTTCGTTCAGAGCGCTCCATGGTGACTTCGGAGATCGTATTCGTGGCCTATATACACTTAATTCCAACAATTTGAGAGGACACCAGTTTAAATTGCTTAAGGACAAGTTCGTAACCCCACAACGCCACAGTTTTATAACAAACAGAATATTCGAGAGATGGAACAGTTTGCCGAGTAACGTGATTTATTCTAGGACTGTCAACGGATTCAAGAATGGACTGGATCTTTTTGGAGCAAGATCTACTTCTACTTTTGTGTGAACTTCTTTTTGTAAATTTCTGTCTGAGTTTATAGGAAATTTCTTCTATTCTTATACTTATGTCAATAATATTAATAATAATATGGGGTGAAACATTTTCTGGCGATAAGAGCACATTGCCTTCATTTTTATAGAACTCGAAGAATTAAGGAAAGCTTGTCATTTGAGCAAGACGGAACTCTTCGAATTGGCAAGAGATTTATTTATAGGCGACGCAAGATGTTGGTTTCGACAAACCATAAAAAAAAGTTAAGGATTGGGATGCTCTCGTTGAGGCATTCAACTCGCTTTTAGATCCCCTTCTCACGAGGATGAAATTTGGGAAGCGCTTAAAGGTAGAACTCAAAAAAGGAACGAATCGGCTGTTTATATATTTTGCCAAGATTGCCAAGGAATTGTTCAATCAACTCACTCGTCCCGCGGATAATACTAAATTAATAGTTATTTATGTACCAAGGACGAAAAACTGTCTATTACTGTCGTGCCTGCAACTTGATAGCCGAGGCGCAGCTGAGGATAGCGAGCAGGCGAGACAATATAGACAGTTTTTGCCGAGGTGCATATTAAATTTTTTCGTGGACCTCACATATCTTTATGAAAGTGAGAAGTTATTAGATTTGTGGCATCATCTAGGTGTCAGTAAGTGATACTGTTATCCATATCGCTATCACTATCCATTCTTGATTATACTGAATACTATCATTCAGACCACGTACCTATTTCACTGGTGAAATCTAACCGATTCCGTAAAGAATTAATTTGACGACATCAAATGACAGTTATTATCACAGGCACTTATGTTTTAATCAATTTCTGTATTCAAAAAATCGATTCAATCGCCCCAAAATATAATATATTGTTAAGTGACGAAAGCCGGACTAAAAGTAAATCAGTACGAAAAGTGAATCAGTACAGCCAACTTTTCGTTTGGAAATTAGTACGTAAAATGTCAGTTCAGGTTCAGGTCGACGAAAAAATATATAAGAGGAAATCTAATCCCGGAATATCGTAAGGCAAAAGCAATGACGGAAGTTTCAACCGTTTCCGAACTTCATAAGCTCATTAAAAATTTAGAGGGCGATGATTAACTGGATATAAATGTATCATTATCCTCAAGTTGGCATCCCAAAACTACAAGTGATAGTGTTTTCAAATCCAAAAAGACTCCCCATGTCTAAGAATAATATTTCAAAAGTTTCTACTGGTTCACCTACATTATCGATCGACCGATCAGTTTAATTTCGTTCGTGATGAAAACCCTTGAAAAGATACTAGATGAGCACATCAGAGAGGTGATTCTATGGAAGCATCCCCTGAGTGCTCATCAGTATGCCTACCAGAAAGGCAAATCCACGGATCTTGCACTCAATAATCTTGTCGGCAGGATCAATGAATCTCTCAACTCCAGGGAGATTTCAGTGGCTGCCTTTCTGGACATTGTGAGAGCCTTTAATGCTGCCCTTACTGAATCTCTGGTGAGGGCTACCAAGGTTAGAGGTGTCCCTCCTACAATCTCGAATTGGATCAGCACAATGCTGAGCTCCAGAAACATCATAACCACGCTTTGTGGTGAAGCGCTTAGATTCAAAGCAGGCAGAGGTTGCCCGCAAGGCGTTGTATTATCACCCCTTCTCTGGTCCCTTCTGGTTGATGATCTAATTGAAATCATCATCTCGCTTGACGTGTATGTTCAGGCTTACGCTGACGTTATAGTTGTTTTAGTGGTGGGCAATGACGATGTAATCATCTCAGATGCTCTTCAGGAAACACTAACAGTAATTCAGGGTTGGTGTGATGGGGAGCAGTTAGGTGTGAACCCCTGCAAAACCCTGATTGTTCCCTTTACCAGGAGAAGAGAATTTCAAATCTCTCCTCCAACTCTCTACGGCAAGACCATTGCACTCGTAGAGGAGGCCAAATATCTAGGCATCACCCTAGATAGGAAGCTTCAATGGAACTCCTATGTGGAAAAAGTCATCCACAAAGCCAGGCACTCTCTATGGGCCTGCCAAAGGATTTGTGGAAAAACTTGGGGGATAGCGCCGAAGCAGCTCCACTGGCTGTACGTCACGGTGATCAGACCATTGATCACCTATGGCTGTGTCACCTGGTGGTCCTGCACTGAACGCGTTCTAACCCAAAATAAACTTTCAAAACTGCAGAGAACGGCATGCCTCATGATTTCGGGGGCGTTTTGCTCTACTCCAACTGCGTCCATGGAGATGCTATTAGACCTCCCTCCCCTTCACATTTTTGTCCAGGGAGAGGCAAGACTAGCAACCCACAGGCTCCAACACCTTACCGTAAATGAGCCTCCCAAACAACACACACACATCTTTAAAACATTTTATAGACCATAGCTCATAGACTTTCAGATGATCTATAAAACATCAGAAAGTATCGAACCTTTAACCTAGATTCGACGGAAAAATGTCCGCGAGATTTACGTTGAAAAGTATCACTTCTTCAGACGTCTATTCGACGTAATTCTAATTATCTCTATAACAAGTACGATTTCTGATATTCTCGAGATTATCCTGATTTGGTATTTTGTTTGATATATAATAGACGTTTCAGGATGTACTTTATTAAAATCATTCGATATCGTTTATATATCATTAGATTTTTGACATTTTTCTTCGATCAACAATCTGATAATATATAGATGATCTGAAAAACATGGCCATCAGGACATCTAAATCATGTAGCACCAAAGATCTTCTTTAGACTTTGGAGCATTGTCTTTATCGTTGAAGAAATCGGATGTCTATTAGAGGAAAGATTATTTATTGAAAAAGATGGTATTAGTATTTACCTATTTTAGATGATCAAAGAGGAACGTTTGTTAAATATTTCTAGAATGACCTTGTATTGTATATACAGTTTTTGTCCTCTAATTGTTGTCAACTTTGGAATTTTATTAGGATAATTTAAAAACATGATATTAATGACCTCTTAACTAGACATATTTATTTCACAAGATATGTTTCGAAGAAGGGTCCATGTGAAAGAAAATGGACGTTTCGTAGATTCAAGATCCACATCTTCGAATCATATCCATAAAATCTGACCACTTGAAAATCTACAGATTAGTGATGGGCGAGTTCATATTTATACGGAATGGTTGACAGTTCGTATGGGAGTTGGAAGAGAAAAAACAGGTTCTGATGAATGAATATATTTATAATAAAAAAAACAAAAATAAATATAAATCAAAAACATAACACAAATTCATAAAATTGGAAAAAACATAATATAAATAGATGAGATTATTGTCTATTTGTTTTTATTCCTCTCATATTCGTACCGTTGATTGGCTAGTCGTAACCAGTCTTGAATGGCCCGTTTTATGACAGCATCATTTGAAACTGCTGGCGTTTCACTTTCGAAGAGAATATATACAGCCTCTGGAAGCAACATAAATTACAAATGGCTTAATGTTTTTTGATTGAATATCAATTACAAGTTGAGAAAATATGCAAAAAAATATTCTTTTGAAGAAAAGAAATCGATGAACCAAAACCTGGAGATACAAATTATAAATCAATAGGATTCAATTTCCGTACTCTTTAGATACCCTGAGTATTTTTTAGAAATAAGAAATTCACTTCTGAATCGATGTCTGAAGATGTCTATCAATAGACTTTTTCAGATAACCCTCTTCACCAAGTAAATTCTACATAGAAATAGAAAACGCTGCGGTAATGAACTCCTATGGATTAATTGATACAGAATTCTCAATTCGAACATCGAAATACGAAAAAACATTCGAATTCTCAAATGATCTGAAAAACATCTGAACATTTCCTCGAAGATTTCAAACTCCGTATATTCAATTATTCGTCAAAGTTCAGATTGAATCCTGTTTTGTAAGTAACTACTTATAATAATAAGGGTTACATTATTCAGCAAGTGTTCAGTGAAGTGATTCAAAATTCACTTCTGAATCGATGTCTGAAGATGTCTATCAATAGACTTTTTCAGATAACCCTCTTCACCAAGTAAATTCTACATATTAATAATTAATAATTAATAGAAATAGAAAACGCTGCGGTAATGAACTCCTATGGATTAATTGATACAAAATTTTCAATTCGAACATCGAAATACGAAAAAATATTCGAATTCCTAAATGATCTAAAAGACATCTATACATTTCCTCGAAAATTTCAAACTCTGTATATTGGATTACTCGTCAAATTTCTGATTGATATTCCTCAGAGGACCGCATTTTAGATATAATATATACCATTAATAGTACCTATCTAACAACATAGTATTGACTTGTCAATGGTTATCTAAAGAATATCATTTAATAGACTTTATTAGACGATTGATCTATGAAAGATATTTATTTCTATTTTAAATCTACCTATTTTTCAATTTATTGTAGCCAAATATTCAGGTAAGTATTTTAAAACGATAACTGGATATCATTTTCAACAAAGAGCACAAATCCAAACTAATACCATATCGAAGTAAATAGTATTTTCCTATGTTCAAGCAATTTGATTAATGTGTGAAGGGATTACCTGCTGTAACTACCCTAAGTAGAAATTGCACTCACCTTTGTTCAATTATTAAAGCACAAATCACTAATCAAAAAACGAACACAATCACTAGCCGACTTGACCTTCTTACAAAGAAGGGTTGTATACTAACGGAAATGTTGAATGTTCAAGTTCAAATGGCTATGCACTATGAACTTTAACTCTATTGGCCGGTTCGCGGCTTCTTGCGAATTGCGATAAGAGTTCGCCACCAAGCGATCCAACCCGATCGTAGTTCGTGTCTAGTCCTTCTCATCGCATATCTCTCGATCCTTCAACCAAACACCTATTTTCTGCAAACTCGGAAAAATATCCTTTTTCCTCAAGACTCTCAAGAGTATCTTGGGTTAATCAATAATTTCGTTCGAAATTCATATTCAACATATTGAATTGGGAGTCAATCATTCTTCACCATTATTGTTTTTGAAATAGGTACCAATATTCACACTCGATTTTCGATTTATATTAAAAAAATTGTCCAATCAGTTTTATCATATGAAAATTTTCACGAATTTCAATATCCTGATACTAAGTCTCCTAAAAAAACATCCCGATGAGTAAGAATACGAATACTTACATGTGCTTTTTAACATTGATACTTAGATGATAAAACACAATATGAATTTGAAAAATACACTAGGAAGATGTTGATTAGTCCAAAATTTTTTGACTATCGTAGAAATATGGTTTATGAATAATTAATTTCGGAAGTCACTTCAATAGATGACATTGACTTCTTATTATTATTTGGAACACTTGGAATCGTGAAGTTTAAAGACGATCTAGCAATGACAAATCCAGAAGAAATTTATTTGTTCACTGTTTTTCGACCTGTTAAAAATTGGAGTAATTTTTAACCCAACTCTAACAGCTCGGTGCACAACTCTATCAACTCAGTGACTACGTTACATGCTTCTGTGAACGTAACCTTTAAATCGCTGTCAATCAGCTGTTCAAAAAAACCGGTGGAACCTGTTGAATCTGCTCAATTCAATTCATTCTCTCTAGATTCTTCGTTCGCTCAAGTGAATTGGAACTTGGTGTAAATTCTTAACGTGATTTTTTAGCGCACTCTCAACTTTCTCAGTCAGCTCAAATCTAATAATATTATTTTATATTATAACAATCAATCAATTAAAATCTCATAAAGGTACAGTACTTTTTTCACTCAACAAAAAATGTAATCATTTTTTGCATGTGTCACGTTAGAATTTCATTCTACATAATTTTCCTCTCAACATTCACTCCATCGCTATGCATTTTCTCACAATTACATTTGCAATATTCTGCTCTACATCTCTCTATCATGTTTGCATGTATATTTTCTCAATTTTCTCCAAATCTCTCAATCAACCACGTGCTCAATGTACCTAACTGCCTCAACCTCCAAAAAATGCATCGATATTTCATTCGCTTACAATCACATCATCTCGAAAACCACTCGTATTTTAATTTCTCTAATTTCAGCACCAAGTTCACATTTCACACCACTCTATTAGAAGCTTATATACTTGTATTCACTCTCATTTTGTATACATGTCACCTCAGATTAACTTTACACCTCTTACGATCAGACTTCTCAGGCCTCTTAAGTTTCAGGTACCTCTACGCTCAAGTTGGACACTTCGAAGGCTTCTCATAGACCAGATCTAAATCCATCTCACTACACTCTGAACTCTGAATAATGGAATACACTCAATCAACTCTCTTGGACAGACTGGTTTGTGATAACGCTCGAGGAGGTCCAACCTGATTTCAACTCAATAAGTATAATTTATTATAAACTTTCTCATGACTCTATTACCTGAAAATTATGATGCCTTATTTCTTTTCTCTAACATTATGAACTGCTCCTCTTGTTTCATCTCAATTATGAATACTATTCATTAATTCTTTCTACGTTTACAATATTTCATTTCTCTACATTACATTTGTAACACAACTCACCTCAATTTATGTACTCTCATAAAACACCTTCTGTTTTTCTAATAGATTTGCTATTCCTGTAAGCGTTGGTAATCATCTCTCTCATTCTGTCTCATTATACCTGTTTCACTACATTACATATCTCTAACTTCTCAAGTTGTCACTGCAACCTTCTGTTTTTCTGATAGCGAGACAGTTTATGAAATCGTAAACTCTATCACTGTAAACGTTGTGCTTGCATGATGACACTCACATCAATTCATAACTATCAAGCTCAATTATTATGCAACTCAAAATACATAAACACGTTTTGATGTAAATATAGCTCAATTCTTATCAAACACATAATAATTGATCTTGTTACTCGATACATGAAATTCACTCAACCTGCTCTTTCTCTCAAGCAAATACAACGTTGATTTTCTCATTGAAACATTACTCTCAAATTCTCTCAATAACTTCTCAATACTTGTAAATAGGTTCACTCTGTTTAGATGTTGTATATAATTTTACTTCATGCGAGTGTCTATTTATTATGTGACGTGTTTGATGTACAATAAATATTTTATTTTACCATCTCTAACTCAATCATTTGGTAACAGTCCACTTTTAAGTAATTCCCAAAAATCTCAACACCCAGATTTTTGAACATTTGGTCCTTCGGGCCGGATGGTTGAGTTGGAATAATTATTCATTCATATCACATTCTTCTCAAAAGGTCATGTCTCAAAAGTCGGGAAGATCTTCTCCATCTCCAAAAGAGGATGACACTCAACTCCAGGTCCCTCCTACTCGATCATCCAGATCTTCCACATCTTCGCAGCCTGATGTGGGACCTCAAACACGCTCGGCTGGTCTTCCCACCAATCTCAAATTAAGAGTGGCTACTCAAATGAGTAGACTGCAACTCATGAAGGACATCTTCTCCAAGCTGTCCAACGTCTCAACATGGACTGTGCAAGACCTGTCACACACTCAAGAACAACTGCAAGACCTTCACAAGAACTTCTCAAAGACACACTCATATTTTGAGTCAGCGTGGCCTGAGTCTTGTCTCGACCACGAATACTTCGCATCCTCAGTCTTCTTCGAGGAATACTCTCTATTCCAATCAGCCATCTCGAAATTAATCCAACTCAATATGTCACTCAATCCTGTGGATTCACAGCCATCCACTTCTGCTCAAGCCCCTCAGTCTTCTCAAACTCGTCCTTGATTGCCTGACATCTCAATTCCCACCTTCTCAGGCGACTTCTCAAAATGGCCTGCATTCCGAGACCTTTTTCAGTCCCTCGTGATCAACAGCACCTCAATTTCTGACATTGAAAGGTTACATTACCTTCGGACATGTCTCTCTCACGAACCTCTCGACACAATCTCTAGTCTTCCCTTAACGGAAGTCTCTTTTCCCATAGCTTGGAAGAAGCTTATGGACAAATATGAGAATAAAAGGCTGCTCCTCTCTTCTCAATACGCTAAACTTCTCTCCTTCTCATTGGCGAATCAGAAAAATTCTACCGCCTCATCTCTTCGTCAATTTATTGACAGCATCGTCAATCCTCTCCAAAGTTTGAAAGCTCTAGGTGAAGATTTAGAGCAGAACAACAATCTTTTGGTGTTCCATATCATCAATCGTATGGATCACGCCTCTCGCACTCATTGGGAAACTCTCATCTCCTCTAATACCGAATTTCCCTCCTTCGCTCAGTTGATGGAGTTCCTCCAATCCCGCTCTAGAGCTCTAGAATGGACTGAGTCCAACCAGAGACAGTCATCTCAAGAATCCTCTCGCTCTCGCACAACAGTGCACACAATTTCTCAAAAGGTTACAGCTCAAAGTAAACCTTCTCCTTCATCCTCATCTCAAGCAAATCGGCCTCCTCGAACACTCCAATCTCAAAAGTCTCTTCTATGCCCAGCTACACCTGTGATGATTGTGGACACGACCACTTTATTGCAGATTGCCCTCGCTTCTCCAAACGCTCACCTCAAGAAAAAGCTGATGTAGTATTACATCGCATCCTCTGCTCTAACTGCCTCGGTAGACATCATCGCCACTCTTGCAGAACGACAAAGATCTGCAAAATCTGTGGAAGTCGTCATCACACTCTTCTACATGATGCTCCTCTCAGCAGTAAACCACACTGCAAAGTTCCACCGGTACCCCCTCGAGTGCTTCCTCAATCAGCTCTCACATCTCAAAAATCTGCTCAAAGGGAGGTGAGTTCTAGCAACTCAGCTCTAAAGCCGTCAAAATAGTTCGAAGAAGCGTTGAATTATTTTTCTGCAGCTACCTCAACCACGACTCAATACTCTCCTCGCCACTGCCATCGCCCATCTCATCACCTCAACAGGATCACACACGGTTCGACTACTCATCGACAGTGGATCCGAGCTGACCTTCATCTCTCAAGATCTAGCCAGAAAACTCAACATCTCTAGAAGGAAGTCGCATGTTGTAATTGTGGGAATTCATGGAAAGACTTCTAAGACACAAGGATCTCTTGCCCTCACTCTCAAGTCGACGTATGACCATCAAACCATAAATATTGATGCTCACATTCTTTCATCATCATTCTCTAATTTGCCTTCCTTCTATACAGGTTTTCAGCAATCTCTACATCTCCAGCATCTCAAGTTAGCTGATCCAGAATACCACATCTCAAGAGCCATGGACATCATTTTGGGTGTTGATGTATATGGCTCAGTTGTTCTTCCTCAGATGAAAAAAGGCCCTCCATCATCTCCAATCGCGCAACTCTCAATCTTCGGCTGGCTAATCCTAGGCCCTGTGTGTCAAGAACAGGAACGCCTTCCAATCCAATCTCCAATGTTTCATACTGTTCAAGATGAAGACCTTCATCATCTCCTCACTAAGTTTTGGGAACAGGAAGAAATTCAACCAACGTCTACGTCACATCTCACCTCTGACGAGCAAGAATGTGAAAACCACTTTGTCTCCACTCACTCTAGGCTCTCCTCAGGGAAATACATGGTAAGATTACCATTGAAATCATCTATTGACGTCTTAGGTTCTTCCAGACAACGAACCTTCCGATGTCTGCAAGCCTTGATTCGGAAATTCGACAAGGATCCTGACTACTCTCTGCTCTACCACCAATTTCTCGATGAATATGAACTGCTCCAGCACATGCAACCAGTCTCGTCAGAAAAGGTCAACTCAAGATATTTTCTTCCTCATCATAGTGTTCTCAAAACAGACAGCTCTACAACGAAACTGCGAGTAGTCTTCAACGGCTCCAGCCCCACCTCAACTGGTATTTCTCTCAACGATATTATGCACACCGGAGCGAAACTGCAACTCAACGTGATAGATGTTCTTATGTGGGTGCGTAAATTTAAATTTGTCTTCTCTACAGATATCACAAAGATGTACAGACAGATTCTTGTTCATCCTGATGATTGGGATCTTCAAAGCATCCTTTGGCTCGACTCAAACAACAACGTGAAGACATACCATCTCAAAACAGTCACATACGGAACTAGATCAGCTCCATTTTTGGCAATCAGAGTTCTTCTCCAACTTCTCAAAGATGAGGGTCACAACTTTCCACTAGCCATTCCTCCATTAACGAAAGGTCGTTATGTTGATGATATTTGTGGTGGAGCAGATACTGAACATCAACTTCTCGAAATTGCCAAACAACTCCAGAACCTTTGCATGGCGGCCGGCCTTCCGCTAGCAAAATGGCAGTTAAACGTCTCAAGTCTCTCTCACGTCGTTCAAGAGGAAGAATCAACACCCACTCCAATCTCATTCGATGAAGATTCTCACTCAACTAAAGTGTTAGGTCTAATCTGGTACCCTCAAGAAGACTATTTCACTTTTAAAGTCAGCTCCAATCTATCTGGGTCTTTGATCACCAAGCGATCAGTTCTATCTCATATTGCTAAAATATTTGATCCACTCGGTTTAGTCTCCCCTGTTACGATTAGGGCTAAAATGTTGTTGCAGGAATTATGGCTCCAAAAGTTATCATGGGACGAAGCTCTACCTCAACTACTCCAACAAAAATGGTACGACATCAGTGAAGATCTCTCCAAGCTGGCCAGCATCACAATTCCAAGATGGATTAACACTCAAGAGGGTTCTTTCATCCAACTCCACGGCTTCTCTGATGCATCTCAACTCGCCATTTCAGCCGTTCTCTACCTTCTCGTTCGAACTCCGTCCAAGGAATGCAAAGTTACAATGCTTTGCTCCAAAACCAAAGTATCGCCTTTAAAACCACTCACAATCCCGAGACTCGAATTATCAGCTGCTCTTCTCTTCTCTCGACTCGTTAATTATGCGCATAATGTTTTAGCTCTCAACATTCACTCAACCACTCTATGGACGGACTCCTCAATCACTCTAGCTTGGATCAACACTCACCCTTCACGTTGGAAGGACTTTGTACGGAACAGAGTTGCAACAATCCAAGATCTAACTCCAAGGGCCCATTGGAGGTATATTTCCGGCAAAGACAATCATGCTGACTGTGCATCACGAGGGTTAACTTCATCTCAACTTCGCAACCACTCGCTATGGTGGACGGGACCACCATGGCTTTCCAAGTCAGAAGATTCATGACCAAATCGTCAGCCGGCACCGACAACCGACCATGAATCAGAAGCAAGAGCAGTCATCTCCATACTCACCTCCACTACGTCAGACTACTCATGGGATCTCATCTACAGGTATTCCAGTTTGAATAAATTGTTAAGAATCACCTCTATTTGTTCAAAGGTTCTCGCACGACTCCAACGCAAGCTGGATCCAGCACACCTCACACACCTGACTTCAACTGACTTGGAAGCATCTCGAATTTTCTGGATAAAGGCAACTCAAAAAGTCTACTTTCCACATGAACTCAAGGCTCTTCAATCACAGACTCCACTTCTCTCTTCACATGTATTCAGTAGACTCACTGCATTCCTCGACAACAATGGTGTAATTCGTGTAGGCGGACGAATTTCCCATTCACAGCTCGACCCAGATAGCAAGCATCCAATTATTCTTCCTCGACACTCTCAATTTACTTCTTTGGTTATAGATGAAACTCACCAAACAACTCTACATGTGCAAGGCACTGTGGCACCGCTCTCAACAACTCATGGCACAACTACCCACATCTCGTGTGCAGCCATCTCGTCCATTCCTCCACACTCTGAGGATTGAAAGCAGTCTGTTCGCTCCAGTTATGGGTGGATTGAGTAGCTCAGACACTGGAGTGATGGATTGCCTCAACTTCCTCACAACGGATATTTCACGAAGTTCTACTCGATTATAATCAACTACGTTAATTATGTCGGCCGGAATGTTAAAAATTGGAGTAATTTTTAACCCAACTCTATCAGCTCGGTGCACAACTCTATCAACTCAGTGACTACGTTTATCGTTACATGCTTCTGTGAACGTAACCTTTAAATCGCTGTCAATCAGCTGTTCAAAAAAACCGGTGGAACCTGTTGAATCTGCTCAATTCAATTCATTCTCTCTAGATTCTTCGTTCGCTCAAGTGAATTGGAACTTGGTGTAAATTCTTAACGTGATTTTTTAGTGCACTCTCAACTTTCTCAGTCAGCTCAAATCTAATAATATTATTTTATATTATAACAATCAATCAATTAACATCTCATAAAGGTACAGTACTTTTTTCACTCAACAAAAAATGTAATCATTTTTTGCATGTGTCACGTTAGAATTTCATTCTACATAATTTTCCTCTCAACATTCACTCTCTCAAATCTCTCAATCAACTACGTGCTCAATGTACCTAACTGCCTCAACCTCCTCAAAATGCATCGATATTTCATTCGCTTACCATCACATCATCTCGAAAACCACTCATATTTTAATTTCTCTAATTTCAGCACCAAGTTCACATTTCACACCACTCTATTAGAAGCTTATATACTTGTATTCACTCTCATTTTGTATACATGTCACCTCAGATTAACTTTACACCTCTTACGATCAGACTTCTCAGGCCTCTTAAGTTTCAGGTACCTCTACGCTCAAGTTGGACACTTCGAAGGCTTCGAAGATCGAAATCCATCTCACTACACTCTGAACTCTGAATAATGGAATACACTCAATCAACTCTCTTGGACAGTCTGGTTTGTGATAACGCTCGAGGAGGTCCAACCTGATTTCAACTCAATAAGTATAATTTATTATAAACTTTCTCATGACTCTATTACCTGAAAATTATGATGCCTTATTTCTTTTCTCTAACATTATGAACTGCTTTTCTTGTTTCATCTCAATTATGAATACTATTCATTAATTCTTTCTACGTTTACAATATTTCATTTCTCTACATTACATTTGTAACACAACTCACCTCAATTTATGTACTCTCATAAAACACCTTCTGCTTTTCTAATAGATTTGCTATTCCTGTAAGCGTTGGTAATCATCTCTCTTATTCTGTCTCATTATACCTGTTTCACTACATTACATATCTCTAACTCAAGTTGTCACTGCAACCTTCTGTTTTTCTGATAGCGAGACAGTTTATGAAATCGTAAACTTCAGGTAAAAGGTATCGACTGTTTGCTTATACTCAGATTGGGGGTTATTTGGGATTGCAGTCAAAAACGAATGGATCACTCTTTATTCTTTATACTCGAGCTTTCGGAATGTTGTTCATTCCTTCCTCAGGAGCAGCTACAATTAAAAAAACACAAACAGATTAAATCGTACAATTAAAAATTTTTTCTTACAATGTGAGGTTTTCTCGTTATGGTTATTCGATTCGATTCTTTTACTATGGTAATTAGGAATCCTGTGCCAAATCATAAACTTTACTAATGATAACTTTTGTAAAATGATGGTCCAGATAAACATACAATCAGTTCGAAAAATTCTTTCATGCAATAGTTAACTTTGATTCTTGGTTATGTCGAAAAATTGCTGACATGTTATGTTGACTGTCATTACTTGTAGTCATAGAATCATAAATTACATTCTTCTTTTTTATTTTTTTTTTTTTTTTTATTTTTATATTATATTTCTTACATTCCGAAAGCTCGAGTATAAAGAATAAAGAGTGATCCATTCGTTTTTGACTGCAATCCCAAATAACCCCCAATCTGAGAAATCGTAAACTCTATCACTGTAAACGTTGTGCTTGCATGATGACACTCACATCAATTCATAACTATCAAGCTCAATTATTATGCAACTCAAAATACATAAACACGTTTTGATGTAAATATAGCTCAATTCTTATCAAACACATAATAATTGATCTTGTTACTCGATACATGAAATTCACTCAACCTGCTCTTTCTCTCAAGCAAATACAACGTTGATTTTCTCATTGAAACATTACTCTCAAATTCTCTCAACAACTTCTCAATACTTGTAAATAGGTTCACTCTGTTTAGATGTTGTATATAATTTTACTTCATGCGAGTGTCTATTTATTATGTGACGTGTTTGATATACAATAAATATTTTATTTTACCATCTCTAACTCAATCATTTGGTAACAGTCCACTTTTAAGTAATTGCCAAAAATCTCAACACCCAGATTTTTGAACACGACCATTTTACTTAGATGTTTTATATATGTAATCTAGGCGTCTAAACAAAGTCAGATATTGATGTGTCATATCGATATAGTATATGATATCTATTTCCCGTCTGAAAATCAATTTCATCATGATTATAAAATTAAGATATCCAATAAACGTTTTTTCAATATATGATCTTCTTTGAAGATATTAATCGACATATTTGGTACAATTTGAATTCTAATGTTCATAGACGATACAAAATGATATATCTGAAAGATATTCATCTGGTCACTGGTTTTCGACCATTTTAGTTAGATGTTCTCCATATGTAATCTAGATGTCTTAATAAAGTCAGATATTGATGTCTAATATTGGTATGGTATATCATATCTATTAGTTGTCTGCCCAGTGATTCTTTCGCGATTAATACAATTAGATATAAGATAAACGTTTTTCAGATGTATATTTGGAAACTAATCTATTTTCAGATATCTTACGGACATAAGAATTTTGCCAGGCATAAGACTAGACATCTAAAAGATATTTCAAAAACATCATTCATAGAAAACGTCTTATTAAGATAATCTAATTTTGATCATAATTCAGAGCAAGATCATTTTAGATCCCTTTTGACATAAATGAGATGTCATTTAGACGGAAGTGTGTTGTTTGGGCTGACAAACTCACTTTCGTGCCCAGTCGTCTGTCAGTCCAACTGGAGACTGACGAGGTGATGGGCATGAGAACTGATCAAATAATCACTAGAACCAGTACTGATGGAGCCTTCAGTTCTCTGATTCCAAACAGAGACGAATGGCTCCGTCACAAGGAATTCTATCTACAAGGATCTTGCTGGTTTACTGATGGATCCAGAACCAGTCAGGGATCGGGAGCCGGAGTCTACAGCCGTAGACCGCTGACTAAACTCAGTGCCAGTCTGGGAAAGTCGGCAACAGCTTTTCAGGCAGAAATCTTCGCCATTGATCTGTGGCAAGCCACTTACTTGACAGTGGTTGGGCGGGCAGATCAATAAAAATCCTAACGCATAGTCAAGCTGCGGTTAAATCTCTCGCGGCAGACAAATGCAACTCGGCACAGGTATTTGAATGCAGATCTAAACTCACCAAATTGGGAAGTTCAAACAGACTGCAACTGATTTGGGTACCTGGACACTCTGGCTTCAATGGCAACGATGCATTGGATGCTCTAGCCAGAGAAGGCGCAACATCAACGCTTATTGGCCCGGAACCCAGTATAGGAATTTCCAATTCCTTAATCAGTGACCGAAACAACAGCTGGATAAGGCAAAAGGTCCTGGAGCACTGGCGCAATCGTCCTGGACTGCGTCACTCGCACAGGGCTATTTCAGTGCCTGCCAGCCCATACACCAGTCGTTGGCTAGGATTTTCTAGAACTAATCTTAGATCTATAATGGCGGTTTTCACAGGACACTGCAGACTCAGAGCCCACCTCAAAATACTTAGCATCGTCAATGACCCGCTCTGCAGACTCTGCTTAGAGGAGGACGAAACAATTGAGCATATCCTCTGTGACTGCCCGGCGGCAGACAGGGTCAGACATGGAGTTTTTGGCTCTCCGAAGATGATCCTAGAGAAACTCAAGAATCACTCCCCCTCCGACATTATCTACTTTTTGGACAGGATGGGACTGGAGGGAGAGATCTAGCTCTATGAGCTTGTCTGTGTGCTACAATAGACCGCTTGGTCGCAGTGGCAGGTTTGGGTTTATCCGTCCAACACACCCAGCAATCAGTAATCAGTACATTATCGATGATAGATAAAGATGATAATAATCATAATATCCTTGTTGAGTCTGTCATAAGGAAAGACATTTCTATAGTGCAAGTACTGTTTGTACTTGCACGCGTTGTCGAAAAAACTAATTCATGGGGCGAAGAACAAGGCCCGAGGCTCTTCCCGTACGTCTCCTATAAGGGCTAATAGAATAAATTTTTATGGAAATTCCCAAAATTCACAAGCTAATCTGATTATTTTCTGCAATTGGCTGTATTAATTTAATTATATCATTACTTTGTTGCCCCTTCGAACTATACGTGGAAGCGAATCTGGTGAAGTGATCCACTAATAAATGTAAATACTTTTTCGAGAATCCAAAACCAGAGAAAACACCTATTTTATTTAGAGACATGATTTCGTAAGGTTCCCTAGCTGGACCTAACTGAGATAACAAACCCAAAGTTGAACATTTCCTTGTTATTTTTCCTACATATTTCACAACTACTACAGAAATCCTTTATTAGGTTAATATTATTAGAAATATGTGTCGGTCCAATATGACCAATTGTAAATAAATTCCTTTTATAATAATAAGTGCAAACGCTTGTAATATAAATAGTCTTTCTTTATTTCGCAATTTTTTGTATATAAGGCCATTCTTCTTTTTGAGTGTGCTATCTTTTTTTTCAAACTTCACACTCTTTTGATCTGATTTGATATCTTCAACTGTCACTAAATTAACCGTTTGAAGTAGGTATATCATCCGTATTATCAAAGGATTCCAACACTGTTATTTCTGTCATACGGAACGGCATTTCTATAGTGAGTGTAGAGCTAGAAAAACTAAATTTTGTTATCGTTACGGATTGCCTAACGTTACTGTGTGTACTTGCACGTTTTGTCGAAAAAACTAATTCATGAGGCAAAGAACAAGGCCCGAGGTTCTTCCCACACGTCTCCTATAAGGGCTAATAGACTAAATTTTTATGGAAACTCCCAAACTTCACAACCGTTCAGTCAAATGAAAAACGATAACAAACCATATAGCAGTTAAAATTTCAGACTATAAAATCATTGGTTTATTGGGCTTTGGTTCCAAAGTAACCATTCTCGGTAAAGGGGGTATTGACATAATACGACGTTTGAATTTAAAATTTTTCAGTCCTAATTCTAAATATGTACAGGGAGGGCAAATTTCGATGTTTTAGCACTACAGCTTTTAAACCAGAGAAGATAGAGAAAATCTGATACCCCATTCTCGAGAAACTAACAAGAGTAGTAGTCATTTTAGGCCACCTTCTTTTGTTTTCAAGTTATAAGCGAAAATTGTTAATATGGCGATATCGAAATAAATTTATATCTCCGCTAATACAGATGATAGAACTCTGAAATTGTTTTTACGTAGAATCCAGTGGTGTTCCCGCCTTTTCAGTAGGATTTTTAATTACGAAGCTATGACCCAAGACTAGATTGCTGTGCAATTTTTTGAAAGCTTAATTTTTACTGATTTCAAAAATATAGAACATCATATAGTTTGTAGCTATATAAATAATAGAAAATGATCGAAAACATTTTTTCTTAATATTTCTATGGTTTAATTTTTTTATGAGCATAGAAAAATGAAGCATCGTATGATTACCACAGTCTCCTTCTATTAGTCCTTTCATTTCTATGCTTCCTTCCTACTCAATTTCTCCAAGATTAAAATTTTGTGAAAATTGGTAAAAAGAATGACATTGCTGGAAGGAGCAATGTACATGTATGTACAGACAGAGTGTCCAAATTGCTCGATTTTGGCTGTTTCACGTACCTCCAAAATTGACACTGTCAATCAAGGGCGGTCGAGAGGGCGGTCCTAGACTGATTTTCTGGGTACCCTGTAGGTATCTCTAGGTAGCATTTGCAGTCCCCAATTTTTTATTTTTAATTGTACAAGGAATCTCTCCTTTTCATTTCATTATAATATTGTTTTTTCTTAGTTTTTTCATATAAAAAATTTAAAAAATCGAATTCGTTATGGGATTTGGGGGGGGGG
This sequence comes from Coccinella septempunctata, assembly GCF_907165205.1. Classification (NCBI taxonomy): domain Eukaryota; kingdom Metazoa; phylum Arthropoda; class Insecta; order Coleoptera; family Coccinellidae; genus Coccinella; species Coccinella septempunctata. The sequence continues at coordinate 17,258,230 of NC_058189.1, read as the reverse complement.
GAAATCTCTTTCATCGATATTTACCACATTTGTAAGAAACTAAAAACGTTTAGCCATGTCGGAGACCTCCGATAATGAGGGTTCCTACATGGAAGCTTCCGAAGAAGTCGACGACTTCAGCGAGAATGAGTCTGAAGGACAGACTACTTTACGAGAGGATAACGAGCAAATGAAAACTCAAATCGCGAAACTGAATGAAACAGTCGCCAATTGATTAATGAACTCCGCCTAGCGAAAGAAGAAATAAATAAGCTTTAAGCGCCGAAACCCCCTACATTTTCCGAAATTGCGAGTTCGGCAGCGAGAAAAAATGTCACTTCTAACATTAAGAGAAATCAAGCAACGCTGATTGCTAAACCTCAAAACGCGCCCCCATCTAAACGCGCGCGTAAAGACAGCTCCTCGGCAGACGAGGAAAATACCAAAAAAGCACCTGAAGTGCCTAGAAAAGACAGAATCCCACCCATCACGATGATGGGCACCTCAGATTGGATAGAGATTTCGAAAGCACTCTACTCCAAGAATTTCAATTATAGCCGCGACAGTTCGAGTCATTCGCTTGACAAAAGGAGACGTGCTACAGTGCTCCTAGTGCTATAGAAGAGAAAGCGGAAGGGAAAGTCGAAGTGAAAGTGCCCACTAACAAAGCTACGGAATATTTGATTCCGTCTGTGAAGTTTGTGTAGGTTCTATATTTGTTATCGGAATTTTAATTCGTTAAAATTTTCAAAGTTGGTGTTCATCTTCAGAGTCCAGATCGGTCCAGATCGTTGGTTCTGCAGAAAGCATCAGGTGAGCTTATTTTTCGTATCTTTTCCCTGATTTTTTTCATAGCGTAGAAAACTTTTGGCTTTATACCATAGTTATATTAGACTATTTCAGCGAATAGTCCTGAATATTTTATTATTTTCAAATCCTTTGATATTTTTGAGTATAAAACCATGTCGGAAACCTCAGATAATGAGGGTTCCTACATGGAAGCGACCGATGCTGAAAAATTCAGCGAAGGCGAACACGAGGAGCTTGTAAAGCTCAGAGAAGAAAATGGGCAGTTAAAAGCTCAAATAGTCAAACTGACTGAAACTGTGTCACAGTTGGTCGGTGAGATGCGCCTCTTGAGGGAGGAAATGACCCGCAATAATATGCCGAAATCTCCCACTTACGCCGCAATCACAGAACCGGTAGCGGGTTCCAAGAATAATTCCCTTATAGGAATTGTTTCACAACCCGAAACAAGGAAAAATGATTCAACGCAGGTCGCGAAGGCCCCAAACGCGCCCCCAACTAAACGCGCGCGAAAAGAAAGCTCCTCCTCTGATGAGGAGACTGTCAAGAAGGCAACGGAAGTGCCTAAAAGAGATAAAATTCCACCCATCACGATGATGGGCACCTCAGATTAGGTAGAGATATCTAAAGCTCTCTACACAAAAAGGATAAACTACAACCGTGCAACTACAGTTAAAGACGGTATAAAAATCATCGCGTCAACCGTAGATGATTTTAGAAAAATCACAACATTCTTCGAGCAGCATGGTAAAGAATTTTTTACCTACCAAATGGAGGAGGAAAAGAAGATATATGCCGTTATTAGGCATTTACCAATCGACGCTGATCTTGCGTTGATTAAGGACGACCTGATATTTCAGGGAATATCAGACGCTGAGGTGTCCAGAATGACATCGAACAAGACAAAGAAGCCAATACCTCTCTACCTGGTTAAAACCCAGAAAAAGGAAATCTTCGAAGTGAAGCGACTCTACAACCTCTGTATTGTGGTTGAACATAAAAAGAGGCCTGAAAGTCCAAGCCAGTGCTTTAGGTGCCAAAGGTACGGACATGCACAAAACAAATGCTCCTTCCCGTGGAGATGCGTGAAGTTCTCAGGAAGTCATAGCAGCAATGACTGCACACTCACCAGAAAAGGTGAGAACAGATCTGAAACACTACTTCAAAAGCAGATCCGACGAAACACAAGGAGAAACATAAACAGTTACGATTGTTGCCGAATTGAATCGTCAAAGAGTCGAAATTAGCTCGGCGTATAAGCGACCACCAAACAATTTATTGAAAGAAGTGATAAACAACATGTTGGAAGGAACAAACCCAAACCCAAAACCCAAAAATCTGCATCGGAGATTTCAACTGTAAATCCCCATTATGGAACAGCATAACAGAGAATAGAAATGGCAAAAAACTAAAGGATTTCGCCGAAAAACAAAATGCCATAGTGATTGGACCAGAGTTACCGACATATCTTGCTTTTGGTATAGGAATACCAGATGTAATAGATATCGCGATATTGAAAAATATAACTCAAGAATTCTCTATTGAAACTTTGGAAGATGGAACCTCGAACCACAATCCCGTCGAATTGACAATTAGAGAAGAGCAAAGAGAAAAATTGATGGAAATAAGAGAATATACCAATTGGGCTAAATACAGCCATTTAATACAATCGGAAATAACAGAAATTCCAACAATAAGCACTCCAGAGGATCTGGAATGTGCGGTTGATAAACTGGAAGAGATTATATTGAAAGCTTACGAAAAAAGTACGAGAAGAGTGAAGAGACCAGCACCAAGTCATCCGCATGGCGACAGGCCTAAAGAAGTAAAAGATCTTATACGAGAAAATCGAAGACTAAGAAGAATATATCGGATGAATAAAAATGATCTGAATAGAAGGAATCTCAACCGACATAGCCAAGTTCTGAAAAATGCCCTGAAAGATCTAAGAACAAGCAGATGGAACAAAAGGGTTCAAGAACTGAATACAATCGATCATTCTGCATGGAGAATGCAATAAAGCCTACGAGGAGAAAAGACTAAAATTCCACCCCTACACGGAGAAAGGGGAATGGCGTATACTAATACTGATAAGGCAGATGCATTGGCGGACTCGATCGAAAGAGAATCGAGAATAAATTACAGGATAGACGACGATAATGAAGATTTGGAAGAACTGGTTGAAGAAAATGATGAAGAAATGGATGAATTACCAGCGGCTGCTGAAATAGACAAGCCAACATCGCCAAATGAAATCAGGGAAATAATTAGAAGTTTGAAGAAGATGGAAGCTCCCGGAAGCGATAAAATAAGGAATGTTATGTTGAAAAATTACCTAGAAAAGGTATAGCCGCTCTAACAAATATCGCGAATGTAATTATGAGGACAGAACACTACCCAGAAAAATGGAAAACAGCAGAAGTCATAGTATTCAATAAACCATTCAAAGAGAAGAAGTTCCCACATAACTACAGACCGATAAGTCTACTGTCGGCGTTAGGAAAAGTAGTAGGAAGGATTATCGCCACGAGGCTAAATGAGGAAACCGAAAATCTGAAACTAATACCACCAGAACAGTTCGGATTCAGAAGAGAGCATTTAATAGAGCAACAATTATTAAGGCTCACAGAATTCATTACAGAGGGATTCCAAAATAAACAAGCCACAGGTCTTGTTTTACTAGACGTAGCCAGAGCATTCGACAGAGTATGGCATGAAGGATTAATATTGAAGATTAGAATTGCTGGATATTCGATCAAAATATGCAAGTTGATCCGGAATTATCTCAAAAATAGAAAATTTTACGTGAAAGTGGAAGGAGAATGCTCCACAACAAGAGAACAAGAGATTTAGAGGCTGGAGTATCCCAAGGGTCAGTGCTTTGGCCACTTCTGCACAACATATACATTCACAATATTCCGAAGAACCCAAGAACCATGCTAACGTTATATGCTGACGACACAGGCATAGCAACTCGACACCGCAACCCAGAAGTAATAGAACGAGTTCTACAAGAAACGATTGACGAAACAAATGACTGGTGCATAAAGTGGAAAATCAAGCTCAATGGACAAAAGAGCCAAGCAATATTACTACAGAAGAGAAGACTGCGACCCACAACGAAACTGGAAGTTGACGGTGAAGAAATCGACTGGAAAAATGAAGCCAAATATTCAGGAATAACGCTTGACAAAGGACTTACTTGGAAAAGTCATATCAAACAAGCAATCGACAAAACGAAAGCAGCGATGAGTAGACTCTACCCTCTGATAGGAAGAAGAAGCCACATGTCTAACGAGACAAAATTGAAGATAATCAAAGCCGTTGCTAGGCCTCAACTGACTTATGGATCAGTTGCCTGGGGTTTCGCGGCAGAGAGCCGCGAGAATAAGAATTCAGGCCACTGAAAACAAGCTGCTACGATGTGCAATAGATGCACCTTTGTTTGTCAGGAATAGACAGATTTATTGGGACCTTAAATAGGAAACCATAACGGAATTCATGAACAGAAAAGCAGAGAAAATATTCGAAACAGCAAAATACCATCCGAATCAAGAACTCAGGAGACTAGTGGACTACGACCCAGAGGAAGACAAAAGGAGAACGCGAATTTACCGAAGGAGACCAAGAGATCAATTAAAAAGAGATTAAAATAACAACAGATGCTTATTGAAAAATTCAATGAAGTGTTAATCCAATAGAGGATAAACACATAAATCCCAGCACGATAATGTGCGAGAAGAAAATCGACTAAGAGATGAACGGTTTATAGGCAAATGCCCGGAACCAAAATTCAAGAAGCAGTTGAGGGTTTTTAGTGGGTCTCGAGCTCAGGAGAGTGAGAAACCTCACACTTGTTTCCCCTCAGGAGAGGGTGGTTCGTCTGATTTGCAGATTTTCCCCCTGCTACACCAGAAAAAAAATTCCAGAATTGCATTATTTACGAATCTGTCAATCTGAAACCTACATAAGTTGTTTTTATCTTCACTGATTATTGTACCGGAAAAAGGTTTCCGGTCTCCTGACAAGTTTTCACAATAATCCGGATACAGTGTGCTTAAATTTTTTTTTCATTCGGACCCTACGAGAAACAGCCAAAATTAAGCAATATGAGACACAAACATCAACTTGTAATTGATCAGAATATCAAAAACAATCATCATTTCCTTATTCTATTCGTAGCTGCTTTTTAAATTTCAATAAACTGACTTTGGCAAATTGTTCCTCAATATTCATACTTAACAACTATATGTATCATTCACATTCACGGATAATCAAGAAGATACGAATTTATGTCGAAGGAGATTTTCAACAAAAGTTTCAATTGTCTTTATCTGCGTTAATTAAAATTGATGTTAATCTCGCATAATGTTTTCGAATGAAACTAACATATTCTCAAATCCACTTTTTGCAACAAAAATACTCGATCAAGTACTCAGCGATAAACACAAAAATGAATTACTATGTACGCAAAAAAAAGTTAATTGACGACATTTCTTCGAAAATTTCCGATAAACTGTTCAAACTTAATAACCCGAGCACTTAACTTTGTGTTCAATATCGTACGTAATTGAAACTCAACAAAAAAAGTTCAAAAATATATATCTTATGTGTTATGAAATTTCTTTTCGGAACGACAAAATAAACTCGAGGTTGTTGCTCTGTAATCAAAGTTTTATTTTTTTATAAATCCATCTCAAATATAAACATATAAGATTGTAGATCCCTCGAGAGGGCTATGTCAGTATTTTTGGAATTTTTGTTTTCACATGGACATATAATATTTTGTTCACTGAAAAATCAGTTTCTTGTACATTCACCACCAAACGCACCGATATTCCAAGTAATTATAATATTTGCTGTATGAATTTCAAATGTCAAGAGGTGGTGAAATACCTGGGAGTCCACCTAGACCGAAAACTCAACTGGAAAGTTCAAATTTAAAAAACTAAACACAAGGCTGAAAAATCTTTACAAACCTTGAGATATGTTTGTGGAAAAAAATGGGGTGCTGGCCAAAAAACCCCTTTGATGTTCTATCGCAGTTTTGTACGCTCTGTAATTGACTATGGATGTATCCTTTATGGAAATGCCTCCCAGTGTTATCTCCAAGATCTAGATGTGCTACAGCGAAAAGCCATTAAAATTTCTATGGGATTCTTGAAATCCACCCCCAATATCGTGGTAATGGCTGAATCAGGAGAGATAACGTTGAAGTACAGGAGAGAAATGTTAGCCAAAAATTCATACTGAAGAAGAGCTCAATATCAAGCCCGTTAATCAATTCTATCCATGGCTTTTTCCTGAATACCTTGACAAACAGATTTAGGATCATTAAAAAGGAACCTCCCTATATTTAATGTTATGGACCCAACTCAGAGGAACTAATCATTGACAATAAACTTCCTGTTTACACTGCAGAATATAAATCTCTCGAAATAACCCAAAAAATTATTTCACAATCTTACAATCATTTGATGCCCACCTTTAATTTTCACGCTGTGATCGATGAAAACTTAACCGACTGTCACCGGATATTCACGGCTGCTTCAAAGATGGGAACCTCTTTTGTTGGGGTAGCTGTTTATGATGCAACACTTGACATATACCTCCAGGACACCTTAAATAAACACTATTCAGTCTTCAATGGAGAAGTGTATGCCATCTATTTGGCACTAATACACATTTTGAATTTGACCAAGAATTCCAGGTCCCAAAAGTTTTTTATTGCCTCAGATAGTCAAAGTGCCCTCCTCTCTTTGAGAAAATCCGCTTTCCAGTCGCACTTTACCGTGATCCATCGTGAAATATATGCTAATCGCCAGATGTTAGCCAATAAAAACATCGAGGTAATATTTTTGTGGATCAAGGCACATATCGGTATTGCTCCGAACGAAAAGGTAGATTATGTTGCGAAGGCGGCTACTTCGAAGCCTTTGAATGTTTTGCAATGTATCCATTCTGACCTCTACCAGGATTTGAAGTATATGAAAAAATGGAGAACGACTTTCAAGCCAGCACGACGGGCCTGTTTTACAAAAATGTTCAACCAAATCTGCCTAAATCTTCTTGGTTTTCCACAGCTAAAAGCAGTCGCCCATTCATCAGAACAATATGCCGCCTAAGAAGTGTTCATTCAATTTGCCCACAATATCTTCATGAAATTAGATAGAGAGATAACGATTTATGTGACTGTAGAGAAATTGGTAGGCCCAATCATCTTCTCTTTTTATGTTGTAACCATAGATTTAAAAACACAAAGTTCATTCAGGACATCTCGCGAATAATCGACCACTTCCAACCCTTCAGTCTTGAGTTTTTATTATCTCTCAATAATTTGAAGGTGTACGAAATTATTTATAAACATGCCAGTTCATTCGACCTCAATTTTTAGCTGCATTGTTGCCTTTGTTTATAAACCCTGTGTGATTTTCCTATCTTTCCGTATCTCTGTCTGAGATCGTGTATTGCAGCGTTGATGAATGGTTATAATTTTTGTTGGATAATATTTTGAATTGTTGTTGGGTAATGCATACGCCTGCAAGCCCATTGAACTTGAGGAAAAAAAAAAGATTGTAGCTTGGTCAATAAACGATTGATTTATTCTAAAAGAAATATAAATTGTACCTACTCACCTTATTGTTAAAATTACATTCACAGTTAGTAAACTTACCTGAAAGAAAAATCAATTTCATGTCCTTATTCCCTTTTACAATCTTAGTAATTCGATATTTCTATATTTTTCGATCTATAGGTAATCTTATTGGAAACGAAATACTCATTCATGAACATTAACGCTTTAATCGCAATTGAAATGAAAAATGACCTTCACAACTACTCATGCCACATCCATTCCAAACGTTTTTATCTCATCTCTTTCTCAAAAGGTGAACATACACAATATTACTGAAAAACTAAATTATTTGGTACTCCAAAAAATATCAATTCAATCACAAAATATAATTGTGAAACAATTATCATTTTACATCTCTACCCCTTCAGGGTCGGGAATAAGGAGCTAATTTATTAATATGTACATACTCTGACTTATTTCTACTGTATATATTAGACATTAGGCATGTTCGTACACTGTCTACTCTACCTCTATTAAGTCGATTTCCTAATTCTACATACACCTCGCCGATATTAAATTCTACACTTTTCCTGTTCTTATCAATCCACGACTTATTCCTATTATGACTTCTTTTAGAATTTTGAAATGCTAATTATCTATCTTTAGCTAAATCAGATTTAGTACATAGAGGCCATGGAATTATATGTGATTGAGCACCTCTCAGTAAATATCTTGGAGATAACTTTGTTACACTATGAGTAGTATCATTATACTCTTCAGTGCATTCTGAAGCAACCGCTGACCATGAACGACCTGGAAGTTCATTTATCTTACACCGTATTCTGTTAACTAAAGTTTGGTTTAAACGTTCATTCAATCCGTTTGATGATGTATTATACAATGCACATCAGTCAACACCAAAATGATGTTATACTTTTTTAAGAAATTTTTGAAGACTTTAGAAGCGACGGCCGGATATCGATCCGTCAGCAAAATCCTAATCTTATTATTTTCTGCAATTGGCTGTATTAATTTAATTATATCTTTACTTTGTTGCCCCTTCGAACTATACGTGAAAGCGAATCTGGTGAAGTGATCCACAAGTGTAAATACTTTTTCGAGGATCCATAACCGGAGAAACCTCCTATTGTATCTAGAGACATGATTTCGTAAGGTTCCCTAGCTGGACCTAACTGAGATAACAAACGCAAAGTTCGACATTTCCTTGTTTTATTTTTCCTACATATTTCACAACTACTACAGAAGTCCTTTATTAGGTTATTCAAGTTGTAACAATAGTAAAAAGGCCTCATTTTGAGTGAAATATGTGTGGGTCCAATATGACCATACTGTAATTGAATTTAATATTAATGAGTGCAAACGCTTGTAATATAAATAGTCTTTCTTTATTTCGCAATTTTTTGTATATAAGGCCATTCTTCTTCTTGAGTGTGCTATCTTTTTTTTTCAAACTTCATACTCTTTTGATCTGACTTGATATCTTCAACTGCCACTAAATTAACCGTTTGAAGTAGGTATATCATCCGAATTATCAAAGGATTCCAACACTGTTGATTCTGTCATGAGGAACGACATTTCTATAGTGAGTGTAGAGCTAGAAAAAGTAAATTTTGGTATCGTTGCGGATTGCCTAACGTTACTGTGTGTACTTGCACGCATTATCGAAAAAACTAATTCATGAGGCAAAGAACAAGGCCCGAGTTATTTCCCACACGTCTCCTATAAGGGCTAATAGACTAAACTTTTATGGAAACTCCCAAACTTCACAACCGTTCAGTCAAATGAAAAACGATAACAGACCATATAGCAGTTAAAATTTCAAACTATAAAATCGTAGTTTTATTGGACTTTGGTTCCAATGTAATGGATTTTGGTTCCAATGTAATGGATTTTGGTTCCAATGTAACCATTCTCGGTAAAGGGGGTATTGACATAATACGACGTTTGAATTCAAAAAATTTTCAGTCCTAATTCTAAATATGCGTAGGTAGGACAAATTTCGATGTTTTAGCACTACAGCTTTTAAACCAGAGAAGATAGAGAAAATCTGATATCCCATTCTCGTGAAACTAACAAGAGTAGTAGTCATTTTAGGCCACCTTCTTTTGTTTTCGAGTTATAAGCGAAAATTGTTAATATTGCGATATCGAAATAAATTTATATCTCCGCTAATACAGATGATAGAGCTCTGAAATTGAAACATTATAAAGGCACGTTTTTACGTAGAATCCAGTGGTGTTCTCGCCTTTTCTGTAGGATTTTTAATTACGCTATGACCCAAAATTTTGTTTTCGTAAATTGGAACACTAGATTCCTGTGCAATTTTTTAAAAGCTTAATTTTTACTGATTTCAAAAATATAAAACATCATATGGTTTGTAGCAATATAAATAATAGAAAATGGTCAAAAACATTTTTTCTTAATATTTCTATGGTTTCATATTTTGATGAGCATAGAAAAATGTAGCATCGTATGATTACCACAGTGTCCTTCTATTAGTCCTTTCATTTCTATACTTTCTACCTACTCAATTTCTCCAAGATTAAAATTTTGTCAAAATTGGTAAGAAGGATAGAAAGAATGACATTGCTGGAAGGAGCAATGTACATGTATGTACAGAGTGTCCAAATTGCTCCATTTTGGCTGTTTCACATACCTCCAGGCCAGACAATATTTTCGTATTATTTCTCTGGTACCTATTGTTCATAGAGCGAGAATAGCGAGATCAATCTTTCTTTCCGGTGAATTTCATAATAAACAAAAGCATCCATTGGCCGAAATGATTTAATATCACTCATATTTTAAATAAACAAAGTTGTTTTTATTTTCACGGAAAAAGGTTTCCCCCTGACAAGTTTTCACAATAATCCGGATACAGTGTGCTTAAATTTTTTTTTTCATTCGGACCTTACGAGAAACAGCCTCTTTCCAAGTGAGGGTAGATGTTATGGGGAGGTCTTGGAGAAGTAATTTCACATTGTTTGTGAATCTTTTGGCTTCAGAATACGGAGTGTTAGTTCTAAGAGAATTTTCTAAGAATGCCACGAGATAGTCGTACGGAAGATTAAAGGCTCTCGGGTCTCCTTGGTGAGCTTTGGATATCGAATCCTTTGTTGGTTCACTCAGTATATTTCTATCAATTGATGTCTCTAGTTTTCGCTTCTATTTGGACCTTTTGGTACCAGGAGTATGGGCAGCGAAAGGCTTGGGTGGGGGCATAGAGTTTTCTTCTACGAGCAGAAGGTTTTCTTCTTCGTGTATGACTTCGGGGTCAGGTTCTGGTTGACTAGTTCTGTCACTAGCTGATGAAATTTCTTCAATTCCTCTCTTTATGGGTATAAGACCCATAAAGATACCCTCTTTGGTTTGCGTTATCACTGAGAACGAAGTAGTTGTTTCCCTGTGAACGTAGGTTCGAGAAGTTGACGTAGGCAGCTTGATTCCACAAGGCCAGACAGTCTACAAATGAAGCATTCCATTCTATCAGTCGACAGGGACAGGAAAATACGATTTTTCGATACCATCTTGTTGAATAAGAACAGAGGTTTGCAATTCGAAAGTTTCATATGGAGGATGATGTAGGCTTGCCTACGAAAACTGAGAATGTGGGAGTACTCATCACCGGGGATACCGCGGCCTTGAGAAATGAGACGGGAGATACAAGTTGTAATCCAAGATTTTTACATAGACTTAATAAAGTGTGGACTGGCCCTGCGAGAGAGAACATTGTCCGGAGAATGAGATGCAAAGCTTTTGGGCCTTGTCAAAAGATTGAGGTTAATCTTTGTTTACGTGCGTGAATATCGTGAAATAAATATTTACTTTTTTGCGTTTCTAGCTCTCGATAGTGGTTGTTTGTAGTGATTTCTGTGAAGTGACTTGCGGTTGTTTGAGTGTTAATAAAGTGAAGATTATTGTTCATTAGTTTTCAGCTTTCGGCAGTAGTTGAAGTGATTTCGGTGAAGTGGTGTAGAATTTTCATAGTTTTATCATTACTGTTCTTTTTTTCACTCTTTCACTTTTTATATTTTCAGGAAGTAGTAAGTAATCATGCCTTGGATTTGTGCTGCATTCAATTGCAAGGCTCGATATAAGAAAGGCGAAAATTTGAAATTTCATTCGTAAGTGACTTGGAGTGATTGCGATTGTAGTTGTAGTAAAATGGTATAATTTTAGCTTTCCGAAGGATGAAATATTAAGGAAAAAATGGACTTTAGCTTTGAGGAGAATAAATTTTAACCCGTCAGCTAGTTCAAAAATTTGCAGTAGGCATTTCAAGGACGAGGATTACTTGAAAAATGCCTATGGCAATAATGTCCTTAAGAAGGAAGCAATTCCATCGGTTTTCGATTTCCCAAATCATTTAGGGAAAAAGGAAATCCTCAGAAAATCCTCAATAAAGAAAAAAGTTGAAGGTAAGTTTATTAGTGATTATGTATTTCATGATTTTGTTTTTGAATAAGTATATATTTAATTCATTTTTCCTCTAACAGAAATAGATCCCGAATCAATCGATACTCCATCCATTCCTGAAGAGAGTTTAGGTGTAGTGAATATTTCACAACTGTGTGCTCCTGCAGCCACAGATAACAGAGTAGCTACAGTTATAGCTTCTCAGGAACTATCGATTCACAAACCTAGAGATAATGACTTGGAGGTTGGAATAAGTAGTAGAAAAAGGAAATCAACAAGTTTAAATATTCAACCTATCCACTGGCCCTTTCACAACCAAAAAATATTAGTTGTCTAATTCCACACATTATTTCTAATTTTCTGTAGAAAAAGATCAGTGCCTGTTTATGTGGGAGATTTTGTAGAATCTGACCTAGAAAATCCAGAGAAAAGGAAGAGATATTGGAATATTTCTCAATCTGTCATGAAACAATTGAGGAAATCCAAAGACTCTAATTCTCGCAAAATTCGTAGAATTAAGAAGAAGGTCAATGATCTCAGTAGTCTCCTTGATGATTTGAAAAGAACACAGCAAATGTCTTCTGAATTATCAATAGTGTTGAAGGTATTCAGGGTTCTGCTGTTGCTATTGATATAATTTGGCCTATTCTCACAGCGAATCTCACAATAATAGAAGAATTATAGGAATATCATAATAAAACACCAAGTGCAATTGAGAAAGTTATTTATAATTGGCCAAATTATATTACACAAAAGTTGCTTTCATTTCTTTTTCCGCTTTTGCCTGTAACTGTGCTTAATTAATTTGCTTCTGCTACTGAAAAATGCATGACTGCTTTTTTTGCAAAAACTATTCATTTTCAGATGCATTGTGGTTCTATGGTGCTGCTTCCGAATATTCACTTTTTTTTTTATTTTGTATAGGAATGTGTGCCTGAAGCAGAGAAACAACTCCTTTCAAGACAACTGAAAGGAACAGCAGGGAAATTTCCACCAGAACTGAGAAGTTTCGCACTGACATTGAATTTTTATTCAGCCTCTGCTTATAATTACATCAGAAGAACATTTGGAAAAAGTTGTCTGCCACATCCTCGTACCTTGCTGAAGTGGTGTAGTTCAGTAGACGGATCACCAGGTTATGCGTCAGAAGCCATAAGAGCAGTGAAGATCAAGGTGGAGGTTGAAAAAGCTAAAGGGAAAGAACTAATCGCAGGATTGGTTATGGATGAAATGTCCATTAAAGAGCATGTTGAATGGACAGGTTCAAGACATGTTGGATACATCGATTATGGAACGGGGATCCAAGATAGCGATGGTATTCCTAGGGCTAAAAATGCCTTAGTATTTATGCTTGTAGCCTTAAATGCTAAGTGGAAAGTTCCCATAGCATATTTTTTAATTGTCACCTTAACTGCAGAGTAGAAGGCAAATTTGGTGAGGGGCTGCTTGGTACAGATGGAATCTACAGGGATTGTTATAAAGAGCCTCACTTTTGATGGAATAACATCAAACATGTCGATGTGTTCCATTTTAGGAGCCAACTTAAGCTGGCCAGACCTTAGACCTTATTTCCTCCATTCAATTACTAACCACAGAGTTCATGTAATCCTGGATGCATGCCACATGATCAAGTTATGTCGCAACACACTGGGAGACTGGGGATTTTTCTACAATGGATGTGGAAAAGAAATCAGTTGGAAATATTTCACTGAATTAGTGACTATTCAAACTCAATCTGGGCTTCATGCAGCTACAAAAATTCGTAGCAGGCATTTGAATTACCATAAGGAGAAGATGCGAGTGAAACTAGCAGTGGAAATGTTCAGCGCTAGTGTGGCAGATGCTCTGGAATACTGTGATCAGGATTTGAATATTGCACAATTTGATGGAAGCGGACCACTTGTTGAATATTGTCGAAAGATGAATACTATTTTTGACCTACTGAATAGTAGAAATTTTCTGAGCAAGGTCATATCCAAAAAACCTCTGTGTACAGAAAATGAGGTATTCATCAATGAGACAATAGATAGTTCAATAAACTATCTGAGTACTCTCAAAGACCAGAGAGGAAATTTAATCATAAAATCCCAGAGGAAGACGGGATTTGTTGGACTTATAATTTGCCTAACTAGTGTACGCAATTTATTCAATGAATTGGTAAAAACGAAAACTCTGAAGTTTTTATGTACGTACAAGTTAAGTCAGGACCACCTGGAAATGTTCTTTTCCATCATGAGATCTAGGGGTGGCTTCAACAATAATCCTACAGCTTTGCAATTCGAAGGTGCATATAAAAGGATTCTGATACACAGTGAACTCGTCATCAGATGCGGCAAATTGCTTGGCACAAGATAGCACAAGCATATTGAATGTTTCATCCTCTAGTGTGATGAATAGGAATTTGTTGGATTCTCTGAATTGCGACACACCTCAAATTGAGGATTTGGATTGCATGATGTCTTTCCAGGAAATTTCAAATTCCATGTATTACACAGATATAGTGGAATACATTGCCGGCTTCGTAAGCAGAAGAATGAGTAAAAAAATCAACAGTGAAACATGTGCGCAATCACTTCTCTCGTCAAGAACATCTTCGGCGCTTCTTCTGCGAAAAAATAGAGGTGGTCTCTGCAAGCCTTCTTTGGATGTTGTGAAGATATGCATGGTGGCAGAAAGCATAATAAGATCTTTGCAAAATTATTCAGATCCTAATATTATGAATAAGATGATATTGCTTGGTTTGAGAAAATTGAGTCTCAATGATCTGTTCAAAGAACTCACTGAGCACACACTGGAACAAGATCCCCTATGTGATCATGTCTTGCAATTGGTGAAATTAATTTTATTAAATTATTTCACAATTCGCCTCCATTATATCAATAACACATCCAATGAGGTGCAATCAAGAATCAGAAATAGACTAACAAAATTGATACACTTCAACCATCAATAAAAGGTATCAATCACAAGGACATAACATTAGAAGATTTTAATATGGTAACAACAGGAATTCTCCAGGGATAATCCTATTAGGAGAATTGAGTCACTTGAATAACAAAGAATTTCAAATTTTCAGGGATCTCTAGATGACCCAGCATGACAAAGCACCAGGGGACCAGGAGCTCCGACAGGACCTAGACAATAAAATCACGAACTAGAGGGAAGAACTTCAGCATACATCAGAGCTCAATCCTGTTGATATTTCTAAAATCCAGGATGAGTGAATGTTTTCCTTAGCGGAGAGTGTGAAAGCATACAGAAGGTTTTTCTTCTGAGCTGGAAATCATATGTACACCCAATTAGACAAACGGTCTTTTTACTAATTTTGGAAATAATTAGTTTATTTTCAGAAGTAAGTTGTTTACTGTTTTTATAGAGAAAAATTAAAGTTATTTCATGCCAGGTCAAGAAGAAGGCTACAAGGCCGAGTATTGACGGTAGAGAAGAGGACCAGATACAGCTGAGCTCAATCTTTTTGATATTTGTGATATCCTAGATGAGTGAATGATCTCCTTAGCGGAGAGTGTGAAAGCCCACCGAGAAGAGAGAATTTCTCTTTTACGCTGACAGGCTAAAGTCGTATATTCAATAAAAAATTAATATTAAATTTAATAAAAATCTGTCCAATTTTATATTTTTCACATCGCTAATGTTATATACAATATATTCAATAAATACCTCTCAACTGATAATTTTATTTATTTATCATCCTTCTTGGGAACTTAGATAAACCTTTGGGTTTAAAGGAATACCTCTGTATGTGTTCTGTATTGCTAATAGCACCTCTACTCAAACAATTAATTATTCAAATATTTTTTTCAACTACCTTGACTGGGAATTTAAGGAATGTTGGGTGTTCAATATTTCGAACTGTTTCTTTGACATACTTAAATCTCAGTAATTGTTTTCCTGAAAACTATATAAAATAATTGATTCATAAGATTCAAACCAATTTAAAATTTGATTGTACCAAAAAACGCACTATTACTTGCCTTCTATCTTCAAATAGTGCATACTAGTTATTTCCCTTATTTTAGGGTTTTTCTCCGAAAATTTCCGCATAAATTAATTCTCTTACATAAATATTATATATTTCCATTGATTCAAGTAACGATTTTGCAGTAATAGGACCTGAAACCAGAAATAAAAATAATTTTCGCTCGGATGGATTTTCGATCAAATTCGTCAATTGCTAACAAATTTCAAAGCATAATTACCTCGAACTGATTTCTGATGATTCCTCAATATGTTTATAAATTATTTTGGTCGAAATAATCATAAGTTTCTTTCAGAATACTAGAAAAATTCGTTTTTGACCAATGCTTTACCTTAGTGGAATTAAATCTTTAGCCCAAAGTATGTCTATCTCTCTCGGTGATTCTCTCTCTAATGCTCCGGACATTCATTTCTTCCCGAAAGTCACGTGACGGCCAGTCCATATATTATTATGTCTATGGATTTTTATTACAGTAAAAGCACTTATCGTTCCTAATATCAATAGAATAGGTGAAGATATCAGTCACAAGGAACTATTTATGTATGATTTATTCAGCAGCAACGCTTCGGGAAATTTATTCCCTTCCTCAGGCTAAAAACAATTTTACCTAAATTAGTAATGGGTAGCATGAGATCTGATATATGAACTAACTACAAAATTACTCTTAACAAACAACACAATATAGAACAAACACGCAGGTTCACCCTGTATTACAATCGAAAAAACAAACAATCAACATTCGAAACCGGAACATAAAAAACCGAGAAGAAAATTGCACCAGCTCACCTTGTGAATAAGAAATTACGATGTGAATCATTTGAAAGAATTCAAATTCGTGGAGAAAATAAAAATAACAATTTTCTTTCATTTCGGGGATCCAAACAAACTCTCTGACGTATCGGTCGCAGGTTCATCCATTCGAATGCAACACAGAACTGCACCAGATGGAAAATGATATGTCATGAAATTTATAATTTTATTTCTTTAATCAGATTCGAATATACGATGTTCAATGAACCTATATCAGACCCATATATCTATTATACCAATATTGATAACACGCGTTCTAGACTACGATAAAAAGTGTAGCCAAATCGTTGGGAGGAATTCACTTGTACGCATGCGCGAATTAGAAGTTTGTGATAGACTTCTCGTACTCTGGCCGCTCCTTACGGTTGCTCGGGCGCCAGTGGGGCAATCAGTCAAACCCCACGTCTCTCACAGAATCTCCAAAAATTAGAGAGCCCGGGTAGACTTGAATGATCAGTGGAGAAGGGTAGCAGTGAAAACTAGGGTGGTAGCGTCTTCTTGGTCTCTGCTTTCTGACGGTTTTCAATCGTTCAAAAAGAGTACCTACCTCTTCTGACGAAAATCTAGTTCTAACTGATTTAGGGAACTGTCTCTCACTGGCAAAATAACTGGCAACAAAATAAATGTTTAGTCCTTTATTCCTATTGGATTAAATTATATACAGAAATGTACAAGTCTCAACAAATATTGATGTCAACCGGCGTCCTGGTCAGTGTGGGGGCGGCTGATGAAACGCGGTCTCTCCAGGAGAATACGGTTGAAATAGACGGTAAATACGGTTAAATTTGGTACGGTCACTCCAGAGGAGTACGGTAAAATAAACGGTAATTACGGTCTGATCCTGGCAAGTCACTCCTTCTGTCGGCGGAAATCGGTACCGTGGCTGGTCTCAGTCCAATTGCAGTGCTCTCTCTCTCTCTCTCTCTCTCTCTGTGGTCCTCAAAATGGCTGCCAGTCAGACAGCAGGTCGGAAGGAACTGTCAACCTGTAACTTGATCGGTCGGAAGTCGGCAATATATTAACAAAATAAGCACCAAAAATACGGTAGGAACTCCAAGTCCTACGGGGACCCAACGGCGATCGAATAACGGACGCGGAAGCCGGCACTATACACAGTCTACGATCACTAGATCAAGTTTAAACGGTAGGTAAGTATTCTCAGCCAGTCCAACGGACTAAAGAAAGCGGAAAATAGCCCTCAGGTATGCACTACGAAAGGAACAATAATGCTACAAGTGACTTGCCTTAAACTTTCAAACTTCTTGACGTAATTTCCAACTCACAGCAATAACACCTTACGCACTTTTCTCGGCAGCTCGATCTCCACTGACCTCGCTCTTGACCTTCCGCGCAGGGCTCGAAGAAGTACCACTCCTCGGGAAAACTGCCCCACTATCGGTAACTCATTTCCCCATTGGCTCCACTCAAATTGCTCGGTCAATCAGCCGGCTCGGAAAGAAACAGAAACAACTGAAGAAAAGGAAAAACTGAACAAGTTGAAAGACCGCTCTCGACTCAGAAAATGTACGGTTGAACGGAAATAATTATAAAATATATGAATTCTGAAAACAAAAGACATATACGGTTTCCGCTAAAAATATGGGACTGGTCGGTGGAAAACAATGACATAATATCAATCGGTAAAGACCCCCTATGATAACATAACGGTTTTCTTCGAAAATATTCCGGTTGATGGGTCTTATTATACAAGTATAGGTGAAGAAATTTCCTTTTCGTGGCGGGGCAAAATCTGCCTCGTCACAAGTTCGAAAATGACAATCAACATATTGGTTAGGTTGTTTTTATATTTGGCGTTGAATGGAATGAATTCGAATGATTTATTTGAAATTGTTGTACAAATTTTGAAAAAAAATTTATGTGAGGCGAAAGTTAATGAATATTAAATGCATCGAGAATGTATCCGTTTTTTTCAACTTTCAGATGAATCAACGAAAGGAGAGATCAAACCAAATAAGTGCATAAAAACTTTTCACCCAATACTATTATGATTTGTGAAATAATAATTATGTGCCGAAAAGGGATGGTATTCTCCATACTCAGTAAACTCAATAGTGACATAATAACAAGTTCGTTTTATATTACAGTTTCATACCAGTTTCAATTATTGCGTGTACGTGTAAACATCATACTTATCTCACCTCCTGAATTTCCCCTCTTATAAATCTACTCAATAATAAAAAATATTTTTGGGTCAACATTTAATGTAATATGTAATTATAATATTATATATAAAAGTAGAGAGTGCTCATTAAAAAAGCCAAGCTTCTATAGAAGCAATACAATAATCAATTTGGCAATAAGATTATTTAGAAGAAGAGAAACTGGTAGATATTACTAACTACAGTTGGGCTTTATAGATATAGATGTCGATTTAGATGTTTCACTATTTCAGTGCCGAAAAAAACAATCATAAATTGAACTAGAATTATTACCTCAACTCCCAACTGACAATAACAGACTTATCTAGATACAATGCAGATAATATACGATAGTGAACAACCTAGAAAAATGTATTCACAGTCCTACAATTTTGTTGATTCAATATCACTTTTGTTAATCTCCGCACTCCGCAGGTTTTCTGTGGAAAACACAATATTTCACTATTTTTATGAATCCGAGCGTCTAGTGCTGCAAAATGATGAAGTTTCATGAATTTTGACTTCTTATTATTAGAAATCAACGATGAAATATAAATTACTACGTAATGCAAAACTGAGTTTGAACATTCATCAATATATTGATAGGTTAAGTTGGAAAATATTCGAATGGTTGTGAAGTAAAATCATTTCACTCCTGTCAGTTTATAAAACGATGTATCAGAAAGAGACAGAGCTAATCAGGTATTTTTATTCTTAATATTTCTGCACATGCGCAGAAGTCGATTCCGGCCACGGGCTGGCTTCAATTTTCGAAGTCCCATTATCGATATAGAATATAATAGATATATGATCAGACCGCGCATTGATTGAATTCGGGTGTCTCTTAATGAAAAGCATCTCTTTGAAATTACGTTTGAACCAATTGTTCTCCCTGGTCAGAATTTTCGCGTCATCAAAATCAAACAGATGTCCCTCAGACATGGCATGCTGTGAAAGCGCAGTTGTGTTGGATTGTTTCATGCAATCTGATTGATGTTGTTTAATCCTAGTACCAAAATACTGTTTACTTTGTCCGATATATGTACCTGTACAATCTTTACAATTGACTTTGTAAACCAAACCCAATTGCCTGTAATCTGGATCCTTGTCCTCAAGTTGGGAAAATAGTTTTCTGACGGTCTTATTATAATATGAGATTATAATTGATGACGAATTCCTCGTAACTTTTATCAACCTCTGGCTTAATCCCGGTATATAGATAAGTTTATTGTACTTGTTATCAGCACCATCCGTGTCAAGAGGATAACCAGGAGTCACCATAGGAGTAGAAGTGTGAAAAATTTTTCACACTACTACTACTTCAGGTACATATATCGGACAAACTAAACAGTATTTTGGTACTAGGATTAAACAACATCATTCAGATGGCATGAAACAATTCAACACGACTGCGCTTTCACAGATTTATATTTCCAATAACTATCGACGAGTGAGTTTTGTTGATCTGTCAACTAGTTCTTTGTTAGCTAAATAAATGCAGATCCTGATATTCGATATTCAAGAAGCGAAGGAAATGTTTTTGGGCTGAACAATTTTACCAATTGCTTAGACATAGTCGTGAAGTTGTGTGTAGTACTATGGCTTGGTCCTTTTTTGGAAAGTTAGCTTTCGGTATTTCTGTTGCTGCGAATATATACGAAGTACTTTGGGAATTTGTAGTGCTTCTGTTTTCTGACATTTTTGGGATAGAAACGTTAGTGGGTTCAGATGACATCATCAATACCCTTGTAGTCAAGAGCTATTGATATACAGGGTGGACCATCCATAATTTTCCACCCCGAATTTTGAGCTTGTAGTGGACTGCTTTTTTTTTACTATTGACATAACGACTGCCCTCTAGTGGACTCGATCAAAGACCATGAAATGTTAGAGAGGGTTTTCTGTACGAGTTGTCGAAGTGAAAGGGGAGTTGGCGCAGGCGTTAAGAACCCTGTACAGTGACTCTATCAAACATAATATCTCGTTAGAGTCATTGTAGAACCCTGGAAGACACTCTTTTCCAGAGAGATTCATTAAGCGTTCTTTCTTGAAACGAGTTGATCCGGTTTTTCCTGTTATTTTTTTTCTAGAGTGATTTTTGAGTAAGACCAAACTTTTTTCTTTTTTATATTTTGTTCTGTGAATTCCATATGTAAGTTAACACTACTCTCACGAATGGTCGGCACCTTGACGTTGGTGTGAGAGCTTAAGTAAACTGTGATGATTCTTGGAGCGATGTCGACGGAACACTGTTCTGGTAGGGTCTCCCATGTCGATAAGGTCCAAGTTGAGCGGTGAAAACTAAGACTGACCCCCAAGCCGTGGTGTAAGAAATCGTGCCCAGGGCTGAATGGCACCGGGTGGAGTGTGTCGCGAACGATTCCCTGGGGAAACCGGGTCGCATCCCCTTGTAAATAGACCTTCCCTCGGTATCGAAGCTCTGCCGAGGGCGACTTTTATTTCTTCGTCACTCGTGGGAACTATATGGATAGTGAAACGAAACCTAACAAAACCCCACAGGTTGCACTGCAACCTGACACCGAGGGCACCTCCTCTGGAGGGGCTCACGGTAATAAACCAATGAAGGCACCGAAAGAGGCCCCTTCAGTAAATGAAGGGGACTCAAAACCGGGGCCTTCATCGACCGCCGTCTCTAAAACACGGAACCGCAGTGGTGCGGAAAAAAGAAGAGCGAGAAGGGCTCGCGCAGGCTTGGCTGGTCAAGCGACTGGAGGGTCTGCCGCCGGGAACTCTCCTCTTCTACGGGCAGGTGGCTCTAAAAGGGACGCCCCCGAATCAAATACTCCACCCTCATGCGAGCGGCCGGCGAAGAAGGCGAATAGCCTTCCGAACAGGCCCTCTTACAATGAGGTAGCGAGTTTGCCCCTGAAGGCAGCTCTCGTTCACGAGGGCTGGCCAGAGAGGGCACTGTGGAGCTGGCGGTGGCTTCCGCGATGGACAAGATCCAGACCGGCCAGCCCCGTCGTTCCGCAATGTTGAACTCAACCACCAGGGGGCCATCATAGCCTCCTGTGTGGACACGTTCAGCAGAAACTGGCTACAGGGTAGCCTGTCGAAGCTGAAACTTCCTAAGGGACTCCGCCTCAAGATGATTGAGATGGGGGACCTGGAAAGATTAACGAGAGTAAGTCTGTGGGTGAGGGGTGCTCAAAGCTCCACGCCTACGGGACTTATTCTCAGACGAATAGAGATGTCGACTCCGGCCCTCAAAACCAGAGGCTGGAAGGTCAATAACAGGGTTGACAAGCCTGAAATGGCACAGGTCATCCTTGGTGTGGACAAGGCGTCTCTCGAGGTCCTGAAGGCCTGCAAACTCCAAGTTGGGGTTGGAATGCGGATGGGCACATTCAGGCTCATCCAAGGCCAACAACGGGGCCCAGTGCTGAGAAGAAGGAGATCTGCACTCCAGAGGAGAAATCCTCTAACCCGACTGACCAGTCGGAGATGGAGGTGGACTCAGCGAGGGCTCCCACCGAGCCCATGTCTCCCGTTGCCCTACCGGTATCTAAGGAGACCGGCGGGCGCGAGAGGGGTGGCGGGGGAGGGGGATCTAAGCGGGGTTCCACACCACCCATATCACCAGTAGATCCTCAAGGATCTGCTGGAATGAAGTGACAGTCAGCTGACTGAGGACAAATATTGCTCCTCATGGCTGCTGACATATACGTCACGCAAATAAACTTGCAGCACTGCATAGCGGCAACCGATATTCTTCGGTTGCGGCTGGCAAAGCTGCACACATTTTTAACTCTGATTCAGGGGCCCTGGATTAGTGGAGGCGAGGTGAGGGGCCTTTCCTTCAAAGGTGGTAGGCTCTTTTGCTCGCCCAAGGATACGAATCCGAGGGCGTGTATACTTGCTTCCATTGATTTAAGGGCTCAATTATTAACAAATTTCTGTTTCAGAGATCTGGTAGCGGTTCAGATTCTAGACTGTAGAGGACCGCTGAAGAATCTAGTGGTGTGTTCGGCATACCTTCCCTACGACTCCCCGGACCAACCGCCATCAAGGGAATTGGAGGAGCTGGTCGAATTCTGTCAACGGAAGGGATGGCCCTTGCTCGTTGGGTGTGACGCCAATGCCCATCACATTTTGTGGGGCAGCACTGGGGTCAACCCGAGGGGTGAGGCGCTAATTGACTTTCTGTATTCAACAAGTCTGAACCTACTCAATAGAGGTGATGAGCCGACCATCGTTACTTCGAGTAGAAGGGAGGTGCTCGACATAACTTTGTGTAGCAGTTCCATCGCTGACTTCATCGAGAATTGGCGTGTTGCAACGGAAGTGATCTCTCTATCAGACCACCGACACATCTGCTTCACTATCAAAGGGAACAGAATTTCAAAGGATCCAGAAATTTTCAGGAATCCAAGAAGAACAGATTGGTCCAACTACTTGACAGACCTCTCTAACAACCTAGGACAGGAGAACCTTGTACCAAAGACCACGAGAGAATTGGACACTGCTGCTGACAAGCTGCAAGTGGTGGACACCTAAGCTGACAGATGCCAGACTTACTAGAAGGCATCTCTTTAACAGGGCGATGAGATCTGGCACTGAAAACGACTGGGACGATTACAAATCGGCCCTGAAGAGATACAAAGGACTCATAAGGAAGTCCAAGCGCGAATCGTGGAGGCGCTTCTGTAGCGACATAGAGGGTGCACCTGAGGCCAATCGGCTGAGGAAGATACTCTCTGCAGGAGGCACAGTCACGATAGACTACTTAAAGCTTCCTACCGGGCATAAAACATGCTCAGAGGAAGAAAGCTTAAGACATCTCCTAGAGGCGCATTTTCCGGGCTTCACAGAGAACAACAACACGCAGGATGAGCGCCAACGACATGCCTCACGAGAGGACTGGAAGTTGGCTTCACAAGTGGTGACACAGTCTCGAATCCGATGGGCTATTAACGGATTCGAGCCCTACAAAGCAGCGGGCGAGGATGGCATAATTCCGGCACTCCTTATTAAGGGGCTGGATGTGCTGTCCTGCCCACTGCTCCATATACTCCGAGCGAGTCTAGCTCTAGGACATATTCCATTGTCCTGGAGAAAGGTGCGGGTTGTTTTCATACCCAAACCTGGCAAACCCACGCATACGAGAGCGAACGACTTTCGTCCAATAAGCCTTTCCTCGTTTCTAACCAAGACGTTGGAGAGATTGGTAGAAAGATATATCAGGGATGGTGCGTTACAGACGTACCCATTACACCCCTGCCAGCATGCTTACCAAATAGGCAAATCAGTAGATTCTGCTCTTCACTCGGTGGTCAACTGCATTGAGGACGGACTACATCACAAAGAATGGACACTGGCTATATTCCTGGATATAGAGGGTGCATTCAACAACACTGCGTTTGGCGCGATGCAAGCTGCGTTGTCCAAACATGGCGTGGAACCGACACTTTGTCTTTGGGCGAGGTCTCTGCTGAGGGATCGCAGCATAACTGCTCGGCTAGGCGGCTCGACAATCTGGGGCTCACCGGGAAGGGGATGTCCGCAGGGAGGTGTTTTATCACCCCTACTGTGGAATCTTGTCCTGAATTGGCTCCTGGTCGAGCTGACAAGGGCTGGGCTCGTTGTTGTGGCCTATGCTGATGACCTTGTCCTACTGATCAGAGGTAAGGTAATCAGTGTCATCTTCGATCTTATGCAGAATGCCCTGCGTATGATTGAACGATGGTGCTTAGAGAACGAACTCTCGGTCAACCCTGGTAAAACAGAGATGGTTCTTTTTACTAGGAGGAGGGTGCCCCACAACATCAAGCTTCCTAGCTTGTTTGGGATTGGGCTCACCCTATCCGAGCAAGTTCGATATCTCGGTGTGACACTGGACCACAAGTTATTGTGGAACAAACACATTGAGACTCAATCGAGCAAGGCTAATGTAATCTTTTGGTCTACTCGGAGAGTGCTTGGAAAAGGATGGGGCTTCAAATCACACATTATGCACTGGCTGTATACTGTAGTGGTGAGGTCTATCCTTACCTATGCATCACTGGTGTGGTGGACTTCCATGGGGAAGAATTCCAGCCGCACCATTATGAATAGATGTCAGAGGAACGCATGTCTAGCCATCACAGGCGCTCTGAGATCCACCCCTACGGCAGCTATGGAGTGTCTGCTGGGACTACCACCTTTGGACCTTGCAGTTACACAGGTGTCCATGAAGACTGCTCTTAGAGTTTGGGAACAGGGACAATGGCGCGATAGAGGACTATTCAGGGGGCATGCGAGGGCTCTCAAGATGGTGAGGGATGCCAACGCATCCCTTCTCCATAGAGGGGACCGAGCGGGCACCAGCTTCTATTTTGCCGAACCCTACAGGTTAATTGTCCCTGACAGAGACCTTTGGTCTACACCAAACAGGCTTCTTGAGCCCGAAGGTCCCACTTGGTTCACCGATGGCTCTGTGATGCCCACAGGGACTGGAGTGGGAATTGTGGGACCTCGTTTCAATCTATCCATCCCCCTAGGGAAGGACTGTTCCATAGTGCAAGCGGAACTGTATGCTGTTCTAGACTGCACACTGGAGAATATCCGCAGAGGGTACTCCGGAAAACACATCTATATTTGTTGTGACAGTCAGGGAACCCTGAAATCCCTTTCTGGGGAAAGGGTTAACTCACACCTAGTAAAGGAATGCAGAGAGGCTCTGCGGGGGCTAGGTTCTGATAACATTGTGAAAGTTATCTGGTGCCCGGCTCACGCAGGACTTCCGGGGAACGAGAAGGCAGACAAACTTGCAAAGCAGGGAGCCCGCTCAGCTTTTGTAGGTCCAGGACCGGCGCTGCCTATCTGTCGTACATCTGTCAAGAACTTCTTTAATAGTTGGCTGGACAGGAAATTTTCCTCTCGATGGAGCATAAGAAGTGGTCTCAGACAGTCGAGGCTTCTCATTGAGAGACCATCCTCTGTGCCTGAGGTCAAAAAACTCTTAGCTCTTGAGAGAAAACAACTGAGTCTAGTGACTGGAGCAATGACTGGCCATTTGTTTAACAAACACTTAAATAGAATGGGACTGACTAGCCGTTCCCTGTGCCGCTGGTGCAGGAGCACGGAGGAAACGGTTGAACACATTTTGTTCTTTTGTATCAACCTTGAGGACTTAAGGATGACACACCTAGGAAACACAACACCCACAACTCCTATGGTGAGAAGGACACCTCTCTGTCGACTTGTGGCATTTTTGTCAGCATGTCACAGAGTGTAAGTCTCTCCAACTACAAGCGGACGAACAATGGGTCACGAGGCCTCAGTTCAGCCCGGTGGGGCACCGCACGTAGAAGAAGAAGAAGTTAACACTAATTTTATCATTACCGTTTCTTGTTTCATTAATTTGAAGGTTTTATTGCGAATGTGCGATTTTGGGTACCTACTTGGTGCATTTTATTAGTTTTCATTGTCAAAGTATTTCGTTGATTATTCAAGGGTTAATTCCATTCGTTTCTATTTTATGTGCTTCACACACAATAAATATAATTCATTTTTCTTATTCTAGATAATAACGTACTTTCTGAGTTTTTTTTTCTTCGAACACGTCACAGAGACGCCAGACGCCATTTTAGACGCAATCCCTTTTTGCTTCCAATTCGATTCAAGTTATGATTTGAGGGCTAGTAATTATAATCAACCTGTTTTATGGTGGGTGCGCTTACGTTATGTAATATTTATGGTATTAATTTCTTAATTTCTGCATATTTTTTTTGTGCCTATCTTATGAATACTTGTAAATATCGCTGAAGCGTCCCCAAGGCAAGCCAATGATTTTATTACTTAGGTACGACCAACAGGGTAGATACTGTAATTGCATTAAGGGTCACTAATTATCATTTTTCCTTTTCTTTCATTATTATTATTTTTCTCCTCACTGGTGGAGTTGGTCAATACCTGACATATTTGAACGTGATAGCCAAGAGCGGAAATCATTCATATTTGTGTTACTGGACAAACATACAACTTTTGTGGATATCCGGTCCTAGTATCCCGAAGGACGGATACCGTTGTATCTGCGTCGATTTCTGAGGCCGGATGCCCTTGTATCTGAGTCTAAACCTTTCCACAACCACCTGAACACTACCAAATTCAGAACTGTTGTATGCTGAAAGTAATTCATCTCACTGAAATATCATTAAGGAGTTGGTAGCTGTAGGTGTAACTGATTCCACCAAGTGTGCTTTTCATATGAGATTTCCTCTCGCCAGTTGAACCTGTTGCCGTAGCTACGTAAAATCATACCTGTATAGTATATTATGGTTGCTGTTCTAAGTTGAGGTTTTCTCGCAGCTCTTTTTCCTCATCTTTACTGCGCCCTAGAGCTATGACATTGGAAATCGTTTCCAATGAAACCCGAAGTAAACGTTTCTTGTTTGGGTTTAAATGTGTTGTTTTCTTTCGAATATCCCAACCTCCCGTCAATTTTGCTATTAGTAATCAGGGTAAGTACTTTGGATTGCCTACGTAATGTGGAGTCCTACCACAATTAGACGATCACGATTTTTGGCCATAGAGTAGTAAGGTGTCTTTAAAGTGCCATTCGTAAGTATCTTCGAAGTAAAAAGAATTCTAGAAGCATCACTGACCAGCGCAAGGTAATTTAAGGTCAGGACTGTACAAGCTTGGGATGAAATAACGAAAAAACGCCCAGACAGGTAAAATTTTGTTGAAAGGGGGACAATTGTTGAAAGGGGGACAAATAAGGGTGTTCAAATAAGTTTGATATCACTACCCGTCTAGCCGCAACCCTAACAGCTCTCATTTTTGAATAGGGAAAAGGGGTCGATCAGCACCTTGTTGGAAAGGCAATTCAATTTCCTGAATGAGTGTATTCTTTTTTCATCACTTCATTATTATACAGAGTGACTCAGTATTCCATCAATAACTTTCACACGCCGAATTGGGATCTTTGGGATGGAAAACACGCTTGGACGGGTCAAAAAATGAATTCGAGGGGTAGTGATACCCCTCTAGCCGCTACCCTAACAGCAATTATTTCAATTTAAAGGAAAGCGCACGATTTACGACCTATTATCTCTATTCAAAAATAATTGTTACAAGTGGTAGCGGCTAGAGGGGTAGTGATATCGAATTCATTTTTTGACCCATCCGAGGCTCAAAGATCCAAATTCGTCGTGTGAAAGTTATTGATGGAATACTGAGTCACTCTGTATAATAATAAAGCGATGAAAAAGCATACACTCATGCAGGAAATTGAATTGCCTTTCCAACAAGGTGCTGCTCGACCCCTTTTCCCTATTCAAGAATGACAGAATGAGAGCTGTTAGCGGTTGCGGCTAGAGGGGTAGTGATATCAAACTCATTTGAACACCCTTATTTGTCCCCCTTTCGAAAAAATTTTACTTGTCTGAGCGTTTTTTCGTTATTCCATCCCAAAGCTTAAAATTCGGCGTAGAAAGTTATGGATGGCCCACCCTGTATATAGTTATATATTATGTTTTATTGAGGGGAATTAGTACATACGATTCGAGATTAAGACGATCGACTTTGGTTGCTTTACGGAAATGTGTCTCATCTTTGAGCAATAGCCTGAATTACGTACTGAGTCAGTTGAAAAGTAGAAATTGCCACGTAACAGGCAATATTAGGAATGTTGAATAATTTTCAGTTATTCCTGAATTTCAGCGTAATTTTGGCATATATCGCTATGAAAATCTTCGCAATATATAAAGAATTGAATCGCCGATGTTATCCCGTCGTTATTTTTATCGAAATATGTCGAAAAACCGATTGTGAATACAAGTGTCATTGGACACTGAAGTTAAAGTTTTCTTTCTCATAAAAAAACAACCGAATTAGAATAAAAAGAGACGGGGTCACATCAAGACGTCCTTTAACTTCAATTTAACACGTTGACTGTCCCCATTCTAATTTTTTTTTCACCCCCCACGTCCAACACATTTATCCAAAGAGAAAGGTTATTTTTGAGTGATAAAATACAGGGGTCGGCATAAGTCAGGCAACGCTCTCGAAATTTCGACATATGTCCGGCAACGCTCATAAGTCTGGCAACGCTGTCGAAAAAAATCTGAGCACTTACAGTAACCCTTTTTCGAATACCTTCTGTATTATTTTTTAATAAATATATTTTGACGCTGCATTTATTTATCTTAATGCAAATTGGTTGCCTGACTTATGCTGACCCCTGTATATATTCTATGAAAAATTAATTTTGCAGCCATTTAAGGAAGTGTTCTTGTTCAATATCTTCAAGTCCAATGGAAGGCTTGATGCTGACGTTTCTTGAATCACGTATGATTAATTATGATTGAGGTTATCAATACATATTTCTACAAGATGTTAAGCCCATATGAACCGACCAAACTGCAGCGTTCATGAAAAGTAGGATTTATCTTGAACGTCAAATGAATCAATGAATCACATACGACTCATGGACTCCTGGCGAAAATTTTTATGTATCATATGTGATTCATGGGACAGTCAACGTGTTAAAAAAACAATCAAGGCTTCACGTAAGGAATTGAACTAGTGAATACCGTTTTTGAATAGAGATTCTTGAGGTATTACTTCCCCTTAAGAAATGGAAAGAATATGTGGAATTGAATACACCATATTGTAAGTTGTGTTGCTTGCAGCCGAAAGCCAGGCGGTACGCTCGGATTGTATTTCGAACATGTGATGGAATACAACAAAAGTGACTTGTTTTTTTACCTGAAGGAATCGGTTAAACAAAGATATCAAGGATTCTGATTCGAGCTTGTAGTCACAAATTAACTCGAGAGGGAATCGATATTTTGATAGCACATTATGAGGAATTAATTTCTATAATAAACATCGGAACGATGTGAACACCAGGAGCGTAGACTCGCGAATCCATTAAGAAATTCAAAAGACGATTGAAGGCTTGAATGAATATTGGAAATAGACAAATAATACACAGAATAATAAATAATCCTAATTCCGATTTACACATAACATAAAAAAAATGTAGGAGATACCGGGGTTGGAAGTCACAATTATTATGCTTTTCATTTTAGTGCCCAAGTTGTTAGTTTAGAAATTACACTTATATAAGTGTAATTTCTAAACTGGATTGTTCAATTAACCTTGTTTGAAAATACACAGAGACGTATACCTTACATTATCTGCTGTTTTTTTTTGTGTAGCATGGGGAAAATCTGCAATTCAGACGAACCACCCTCTACTGGGGGGAAACAAGTGTGGGGATTCTCACTCTCCTGAGCTCGAGACCCACTAAAAAGTCACTAAAAACTGCTTCTTGAATATTGGTTCCGGGCATTTGCCTTTAAACTGTTAATCTCTTAGTCGGTTTTCTTCTCGCACACTATCGTGCTGGGATTTATGTGTTTATCCTCTATTGGATAACACTTTATTGGATTTTTCAATAAGTTTCTGTTCTTATTTTAATCTCTTTTTAATTGATCTCTTGGTCTCCTTCGGTAAATTCGCATTCTCTTTTTGTCTTCCTCTGGGTCGTAGTACACTAGTCGTGTCCGTGAAGTTAGCACCCACTTTTTCGAAAATGAAAAAATTTTTGTTTGCATTCGTTAGTAACTCGTTAGTAACTATTTGTAACTCAATTTTCGTTTGTACCTCAAAGGTATTAGTAGAAAAACACCGCATTCCGCTGGGTGCTAACTTCACGGGCACCCACTGTTCGATTTTTCGCGAAAAATAAAGTACAGTTGGAAAGTTCATCGTTAGTAACACAAAAATTTTTGTTTGTAACCTAACCTATAGGGGAAAATGACACCCTCAAAATGCGAAGTTAGCACCCACATTTTCGAAATTGAAGATAATTTTTTTTGCATTCGTTCGTAACTCGTTAGTAACTGTTGGTAACACGAAAATTTTCGTTTGTACCTCAAAAAAAAGTGCTAGAAAAACACCGCATTCCGCTGGGTGCTAACTTCACGGGCATCCACTGTTCGATTTTTCGCGAAAAAAGATTATAGATGAAAAGTCCAAGGTTAGTAACTATTTGTAACACAATTTAAATTTTCTTGTAACTTAATCTATAATGGGATAATGACAACCTCAAAATGCGAAGTCAGCAATCACATTTTTGAAAAATCTCCATTTATTTTTTCCTTTCAATAGCACTTCGGTAGTAACTATTTTTTAGCAGTTCATAATTCATCTCGGTAAGCTCCCATATTGAACGAAGTACTTTAGTCAATATAAATTGGATGTGGAATATCTAGGGGAGAGTTCCTTTGAACTGGACAGCCCATGAACTGGACGCTACACTTTTCTTCTACACTCGATAACAATTTAGCATCCCTTACATAAATCCCATTTTCGCAACATCGATCGAGATCTCTTGTAAAATGGCTGACCCTGTGGCTCGCGCCTTGTTGCGAAAATGGGATTTACGTAAAGGATGCCAAATCACCATCGAGTGTTTTAAAAAACTGTAGCGTCCGGTTCATGGGCCGTCCAATTCAAAGGAACTCTCCCCTATGTATCGATAAGATAGATAAGATAAGATAAGATAATTTAAGGGTGCTACTTTACAAAATACACTGTATTGCACAAGTCATTCTTCAAAATAGGAATAGGATGACTTTACCATCTCATATCATAGTCAAAAATTATATGAAAACATTTAACAATAATAAAAAACACCTGGACACTACAAGTTTGGGAGGATACAAAATACCATTAAAATCAAAAATAAGCAATACAGGGTCTTTCACGAGGAACCTCACCCATATTTATACGGGAAACTACTGAACGTATTTTCATGAAATTCAGCACTTATAAGTATTTCACGATGCTGATGAAATCTAAAATATTTTCAAGGCATGAGCACCTCCGGTTTTTCCGGAAATGACGTCAACTTCCGTTTTTAAAATTAGAACACCATTTTTTTATTGCAGAAATAGATTCCTTACAAAATTTCAAGTTATTTTGATGTAACATTTTTCAGTTTTGGTTGGAAAATTCTCTCT
Organism: Coccinella septempunctata; assembly: GCF_907165205.1. Lineage (NCBI taxonomy): Eukaryota > Metazoa > Arthropoda > Insecta > Coleoptera > Coccinellidae > Coccinella > Coccinella septempunctata. The sequence goes on along the minus strand of NC_058189.1, from coordinate 17,226,493 downwards.
GAGCGGGAAAATTCGAAAAAAAAATCGAAAATAGAGCTCCGCTGAAACAAGAATAACTTCGAGGTTTTTGGATGGAAAATTTTCATTTTTGGGATTTTTCAAGATGTAAGATTGATGTATCCACTTTGAAAATCGAAATCGCGATTCATGATACAGGGGGTGAAAAAATCGCTTTCAAAGTTAGGGATGACAAAATCGTGAAAAATCAATTTTTTCAAATTAGAACCCCATTTTTTTATGGCAGATATTGAATCTACGTTAAAAAATAATGTGAGTGTATGCATCACACCCTTGCCCTAAAGTGGATATTTCCTGAGTTATTCACAAAAAACTGTTTTTCGTCTTGAATTTTCAGCTATTTCTTTTCCCTTCACGCCAAAAAGATGAAATTTTCAGGAACAACTACAACTTTTATTTATTTTTGGGTACCTGGTGAGTTAGCACCCAGCGTAACACTGTAATACTTTTGAAATACAAACGAAAATTTTAGCTTCACAAAAAGTTACTAATGGAAGGAAAAAAAAATTATCTTCATTTTCGAAAGAGTCGGTGCTCACTTCGCATAGCAAAAAAATGTAGAATTTGGTGTGGGAGCTGACTTCGCATTGTGTGGGTGTCATTTTCCCATTATAGGTTAGGTTACAAAGAAAAAAAAATTGTGTTACAAATACCTAGTTACTAACCTTGGACTTTCCAACTTTACTATTTTTTCGCGAAAATTCGATCAGTGGGTGCCCGTGAAGTTAGCACCCAGCAAAATGCGATATCTTTCTGGCACTATCTTTGAGGTGCAAACGAAAATTTTTGTGTTACAAATAGTTACTAACGAGTTACGAACTCGTGCAGAATGAAAAGAATACTATATGCATATTTCAGATCTTTCTGAAGAAAATTTTTAATTTTTAATTTATATACCTATATATTTAATGAGGTACATGCAACACGTGAGGAAATAATCTATATCGAAATTTACACCAAACAGGACACTATTTATTCAAATATAATTTTTATATGTTGGATATAATCAAAACATAGCCTATTATTTATAGGACTGCTATGGAAATACGAGAGTATCCATAGCACTTTCTTTTCAGTAATTCACCATTTAACTGCAAAATCACTATGACAGACGAATAACTTATCAAACGTTCAATATCTACACTTTACTTTCAGTAATCCACTTTTCAACTGACAAATTGTCTAACGGCCATTTTCAATAAACCTTTTTATCCATCGTTTCACTAACGGCCGTTTTCAATATTCCTATCTATCCATTGTTTCAGTTACTGAAGATAGAAAATGCATGGGATTTCGTTTCTATGACCTATCTGTAGATATATTTTAGAATGGTTACCAATGGTTACTAATCGTCAGTGAGCGAAGCGATGGATGGATAGGTTTATTGAAAACGGCCGTTACTGACGATTATAGTAACCATTGGTAACCACTCTAAAATATATCTACAGATAGATCATAGAAACGGAATCACATGCATTTTCTATCTTCAGTAACGGCCGTTTTCAATAACCTATCCAAGATAAGGGATAGATCACTATCTGCAGTTTGTCTGCCTATCTATCCTTGTAGTTATCTATCTATGGTTTGTATTTCACAATTATGGTTTGACGTTATCTATCTCAAGGCAACGATAGATAGGAATCTATTCAACTCAGACCACAGAACACTAATATAAGACCTCACATCATTACTTCATTTCTAGCGTTTGAGATATTGGAGTGTGTTAGAAACTAGAAAGTGTAAATATTTGAAGATTATGTATAAAAGGTTAATAGTGTGTATGACTACATACCCGTATGCACTGTTTCATTAAACGAGCTTAATTCCTTAATGTCTTTTTTCCCATAGAGATTCTATGCTTAAACGTCGTTCAATAAAAGGTGCATACGGCAATAAATACATCACGATCACAGTAATTGTTGGTCGAGATTCTCAACTACGCAATACTTGAAAATGATTTCCTCAACCGTAAGCACCTTCAAATAAAAGCGCCGTTGTTATCGATATTCATTTTTCATTAATTTCAATTTCTGAAGGCAATGATTTTTTCAGCCTAAATCAAAACCAATGACTAAAGAAGAGGCCATGCGTTTGGTAGAATTTGTAGCAGCTGATGGGGTTATTACCAGCAGAGCTATTAATGCTACCAACAATAAATTGAAAGAGGAGAGTTGGAGACGATTGACCAAATCCTTTAACTCTTCGGTTTCAATTTTCCCACAGTGCGCCCTCAAATATGGATTAATTAAATCCAATAATTCACTCACAGCACCTTTGCTCAGTTGAATTCTACATGTGAACTCGTAATCATTCAAAATAATCATGTAATCATCTCGTGCTTTAAAAATTTTTTGTATTATGGTCTCTTCCGATTCACTTTCTTCATCGAACTCATCAACCATCTCTAATAATTCCATGTCGCTGTCGTCGCTACTCAAATAATCCATTTTTCAAAGTTAATTACAATTCAATTGTCAGGAAAACAGCACTGAAATGCACTCTGATAACAATTTCCAACGCTTATCTCTACCCCTTACTGCTCGAACTCGACCATAATATATCTATTATACCAATATCGATAACACGCGTTCTAGACTACGACAAAAAGTTAAGCCAAATCGTTGGGAGGAATCCACTTGTACGCATGCGCGAATTAGAAGTTCGAAAATGACAATCAAGATATTGGTTAGTTTGTTTTCATATTTGACGTTGAATGAATTCGAATGATGATTTATTTCAAATTCTTGTACACATTTTGAGAAGAATTTTATTCGACGCGAAAGTTAATGAATATTGAATTCATCGAGAATTTATCCATTTTTTTCAACTTTCAGATAAATCAACGGAAAGAGATCAAACCAAATGAGTGCATCAAAACTATTCACTCAATATTATTATGATTTGGGAAATAATAAGTGCCGAATAGGAATGGTATTGTCTATACTCAGTAAACTCAAGAGTGACATAATAATAATTTCGTTTAATATTACTGTTTCATACCAGTTTCAATATTGCGTGTTTGTGTCAACATCATACTTATCTCACCTCCTGAATTTCCCCTCTTGTAAATCTACTCAATACTCAATAAAAAATATTCTTTTGTCAAAATTTAATGTAATATGTAGTTATATTTTATATATAAAAGTACAGAGTGCTCATTAAAAGAGCCATGCTTCAATAGAAGCAATACAATAATCAATTTGGCAATAAGAATATTGCCAGAAGATGAGAAACTTGTAGATACTAGTAACTACAGTTGAGCTTTATATATATAGATGTCGATTTAGATATTTCACTATTTCAGTGCTGAAAAAACAATCATATAAATTGAACTAGAATTGTTACCTCAACTCCCAACTGAATTTCAAGACAATAATACACTTATGTAGATACAATGCAGACAATATACGATAGTGAACAACCTAGAAAAATGTATTCACAGTCCTACAAATTTTGTTGATTCAACATCACTTTTGTTAGTCTACGCACTCCGCAGGTTTTCTGTGGATTACACATAATAACGTGCGTTCAAAAAAATTCGTCGTCAAGTAGGCTATGAAATTTTGAAGGCTGATGTTCGGTGGCTGAACGTATGTCTTTCCTTGAATTACTTCATCTTCCCAAAATGTAAACAATGATGACATTAACCTATATATCGTAATTTTGTACGGAAAGGCACTTTTCAGAAAAGGTTACCTGTAAATTTCACCCAACTTTCGAAAAGCATTTCTTTCATTGAGTAAGATGACAAGAATCCAAACAATCTGAGGCGGTTAGAAGAGTTCTTCGTGAAAATTTTAACCGTCCACTATTTTCATACGTAAGAGACATGAATCTTGAATTGATCGTGGTATTATGTTTTGTTTTTTTTGTAAGAAGGTTCTAGCTACTTCAGTCATATGAATAAATCACAGTAAGATTCTCAATAAAATGTTTATTAATTCTCTATAAATATTGAATTGATTCAGTCATTACTGAAAATCCATGACTAAACTAAAAGAACTGAATTACATGAAAAAAGCTATTGGACAATTTATTAAAATTCAATTCAGCTATAAAAAGGCATGATGCTTTCTCCTTCATAACGTTCTGCTATTGAAGTTCCATAAAAGAAAGTAGGTCCACATTTTGCCTTTGACTGATGCATACTGTCAGTATGCATCAGTTCAGTATGATACTGAACTCCAATTTTTCTCGGATGCTACAAGGTTAGGTAATCACAACCTTTTCAGTTTTCTGATAAGATGTCAATCTTTATTGAAACAAATGGATATCTTTTTTTCAAAATTGGGTGGCATATGCCAACGGATACTCCATCCACTTGAGATAAAATCTGAAGAGAGGTTTGTCGAGCTTCTGTCACCATGTTTTCATTATTACTGAACTCTAGAGTTTTCTTTTTTGGTATACCACTTCCTTTTTTGTTTGAACATACCTGTTTCGTCAACACATCGCAAAACAGTACAATGGAAAAATTCATTCTTAATAATCTACAGCAACATAGGCTTCAATGAAGTCGCCGGAACAGAATATTTCCATTTTCCTTAAATTTTCTTTCCAATTTTGAAGTAGAATTCAATAGTAAAAGTCTTTCACACGTCCGTAAAAACCATCTTTATAATTTGCTGATAATTTCAATTCAACAACAACCCAAAATGCTAAAATGACAGTTCACCTGGAAAATAGTAAAGCACGATCTAAGAATTACGTTTAGACACGAAATATCGACGTTCAAAATTCCATAGCCTACTTGACGACGAATTTTTTTGAACGCACGTTATTTCACTTTTGTTATGAATCCGAGGGTCTAGTGTTGCAAAATGATGAAGTTTCAAGAATTTTGACTTCTAGTAATTAGAAATCAACGGAGAAATACAAATTATACTACGTAATGCCAACAGGTTGGCATTACATTATTAAACTCAGGAGTTTGAACCTGATTCAAACCAATATCAACATATTGATAGGTTAAGGTCGAAAATATGCGAATGGTTGTGAAGTAAAATCATTTCATTCCTGTCAATTCATAAAACCATGTATCAGAAAGAGACAGAACTAATCAGGTATTTTTATTCTTAATATTTCTGCACAAGCGCATAAGTCGATTCCGGCCACGGGCTGGCTTCAATTTTCGAGGTCCCATTATCGATATAGAATATAATAGATATATGAACTCGACAGATCAAAAAACTGAACTACCGGATATACTTTTTACAATCGATGGTTTACTTCAAATTTCTTTGAAGCGCAGGTAGGCGCATATATAATGAAAGTTTCTATCTCTGGTTGTCTATCTGACCCATATATCTATTATATTCTATATCGATAATGGGACCTCGAAAATTGAAGCCCGTGGCCGGAATCGACTTATGCGCATGTGCAGAAATATTAAAAATAAAAATACCTGATTAGTTCTGTCTCTTTCTGATACATGGTTTTATGAATTGACAGGAATGAAATGATTTTACTTCACAACTATTCGAATATTTTCGACCTTAAACTATCAATATGTTGATATTGGTTTGAATCAGGTTCAAACTCAGGTTTGCATTACGTAGTATAATTTGTATTTCTTCGTTGATTTCTAGTAACTAGAAGTCAAAATTCTTGAAACTTCATCATTTTGCAACACTAGACGCTCGGATTCATAACAAAAGTGAAATATTATGTGTAATCCACAGAAAACCTGCGGAGTGCGGAGACTAACAAAAGTGATGTTGAATCAACAAAATTGTAGACTGTGAATACATTTTTCTAGGTTGTTCACTATCGTATATTGTCTGCATTGTATCTAGATAAGTCTGTTATTGTCTTGAAATTCAGTTGGGAGTTGAGGTAATAATTCCAGTTCAATTTATATGATTGTTTTTTCAGCACTGAAATAGTGAAATATCTAAATCGACATCTATATATATAAAGCTCAACTGTAGTTAATAGTATCTACAAGTTTCTCATCTTCTGGCAATATTCTTATTGCCAAATTGATTATTGTATTGCTTCTATTGAAGCATGGCTCTTTTAATGGGCACTCTGTACTTTTATATATAAAATATAACTACATATTACATTAAATGTTGACCAAAGAATATTTTTTATTGAGTATTGAGTAGATTTACAAGAGGGGAAATTCAGGAGGTGAGATAAGTATGATGTTGACACAAACACGCAATATTGAAACTGGTATGAAACAGTAATAAAACGAAATTGTTATTATGTCACTCTTGAGTTTACTGAGTATAGACAATACCATTCCTATTCGGCACTTATTATTTCACAAATCATAATAATATTGAGTGAATAGTTTTGATGCACTCATTTGGTTTGATCTCTTTTCGTTGATTTATCTGAAAGTTGAAAAAAACGGATAAATTCTCGATGCATTCAATATTCATTAACTTTCGCGTCGAATAAAATTCTTCTCAAAATGTGTACAAGAATTTAAAATAAATCATCATTCGAATTCATTCAACGTCAAATATGATTCTGTTATCTGTGAATATGAAAACAAACTAACCAATATCTTGATTGTCATTTTAGAACTTCTAATTCGCGCATGCGTACAAGTGGAATCCTCCCAACGATTTGGCTTAACTTTTTGTCGTAGTCTAGAACGCGTGTTATCGATATTGGTATAATAGATATATGATCTGACCTCATTTCAGAGGAAGGGATAGATCGCTGGGGCCAGTAAGAATCGCTATCTTCAGATAGAATATTGAAACGTAAACAAGCACAATAGGACAGATCGGTATATCCCTAGTATCTATCTATCCACCGTTTTGAAGGATAGATAGGTTATTGAAAACGGCCGTAACTGAAACAATGGATAGATGGGATTATTGAAAACGGCCGTAAATGATAATACATACATATCGAAACGACAGCAGTATCAATAGCATTTCTCACAATCCTCCATATTTGTTTACGTTTTACAGCGCCCTCGACGGTAGTTAAAACGCTTATGGTGTCATGCTCTGTTCATGATCTCAAAATGATACATAGCAAATAAAGACAATGTTACAAATATGTTACGTGGATATCATGGAGCGAGAACATGAAATTTACAAAATGTGGATATAATATGGATACAGCACAGGTACATCCCAAATATCGTATCAGACACGTAATGGTTATAGAAAAATAACACATAACAAAGTTCCCCATTCCGACCTCCCAAGAAAACATAAAAAACATTTATTTTGTTACTGGTCACCTGGAATATATCGAAGATTTTCGTTTGATTTGTTGAAGAAATTGAGAAGGAAAAATTCATAAATAATCAAAATTCATTCCCAACATATTTTTATGAACAATTTTTCTCACTTCCACTCAAGAAAAACTCAACATATTGGATGATCTTTTTTTTTCAATTTCATATTCCACCAACTATTTCTCAGATTTTGCTTCCATTCATTTAGAACTGTCATCAAATTAAGTATTTCGCACGATTCTGAGTAAAGCTAATTAGGGATGATTGTACATGATCATTACCGTTTTATTTTAGAATTCCCACAGTTTTTGTGACCTTGATTGTGACGAATGATTATCGCAAAGACGGAATCCACACAGCTGCGAATTCATTACTCTACTATTATTTGATTGTTCCGAAGAATTGTGAACATTTCGTATTGAAATCGTCATGCTGTAAACTAATGTAGACATTGATTTGCGTGTGCAGGAAAAGGCAAATTTATTTCAATTTTTTCCTAATAATGTAAAATATGAACGGAAGTAGCGACTGATGTGGATGTGTTCATATTTGTATCCCATTTTGACGTTTGAAGACTACAATATTCAACCCATGGCAACAAGCGTAAATTGATGTTTATCCACTGAGTGAATTAAGAAATTTTTAATTAACTAGTGGACTAAAACATTCACCACTGTCTCTGGAAATTATTCTCTTTATATAAAATACAGCTGAGACTCATTTCGAAATAAGTTTATTATAACTTCATAAAAATTCCTACATCAATAGTAATGTTTTTTATTGCATTAAAAATTATAATTATAAAGATTTTCAAAATGAAACTGAAAACCAGCACCCCCTTCCTTTGAAGGAGGGTGTTTCCTTTGAAACACGCTCAGACGTAAGAGGACGTGTGTTTGTGGCCCTGCTGCAATATCCATTTCTGCATGAGAACTCCCGTTTTTCGTCAACCCACCGTGTATTTGTTCAGAAATATTTATTTTGTTTTGTAATGAATCCTCAATATATCATTCTGCAACAGAACCTAGGCGCCATACACCATGTCTGATCAAAACTGTCAAATCTGCCCCAGAATTTGCGAGTAGGGTTGCAGAAGAACTTCTGAATTATGAAAATATCAAACAATTTGAAAATAATAAAATATTCAGGAATCTTCACTGAAATAGTCTAACGGCCGTTTTCAATAACCTATCCAAGATAAGGGATAGATCGCTATCTCCAGTTCGTCTGCCTATCTATCCTTGTAGTTATCTTTCTATGGTTTGCATTTCACAATTCGCGAATCCAATTACCGTTGAGGGCGCTGCGAAATGAAAACAAACTTTGACGTTTGTCAGTACTCTTTTCAAGATTTGTACGGCCTAACAGAGTTTTTCTAGAAAATCAAGATATTTATTGGAAGTGAATTGATTGATTTAGTTTCGTAAAAAAAGATCAACATTCTTTTGAAATATTGTATTTGAAAAGGATGAATTGTGGAATAAAATCGACCGATGATATGATAGGTATATGATACCTAGACACAAAATCCTATATTTCACAGATTCTTTTTTGAATTGAACCTAGCTAATAATGTTGAGGCAGCATATACTGAGTTTGTGAAGTTTCTATTATTTAAAGTATTTCAATTCCATGTTATGATATAGGTATTCCTCATAATGAAATCTGAAGAGACATAAATATAATTCAGCTCATGGAACAAGTTCTACAGATGAGAAAAAGCATTCATTTGGAAGTATGAAAATTATGAAATTGTATTTCTAAATCGTCAATTGAATTCAGCAGAAAACTCGCAAAGAAAAATCGTTTAACCTAACTCCTGCATGTTGAAAGGACTGGTATAAATACCTTTTCCAATATTTTTTCGGAATCAATCTTTCTATTCAGAAACCCAGACAATAATCTCAATATAACTTCTCCCAATAATAATTATAATACTTTGTTGGACAACGTGAGATAAGAAAAAACATAAGGAACTAAACTTGTTTTGACTTTGCAGTACTGACAAAGTAGTTTCGTAATTCAGTCGGCAGAGGGCGTCTAGATTTTTGGATTCGCCAATTATGGTTTGACGTTATCTACCTCAAGGCAAGGATAGATAGGGATCTACTCAGCTCAGACCACAGAACACTAATATAAGACCTCACATTATTAATTCATTTCTAGTGTTTGAGATATTGGAGTGTGTTAGAAACAAGAAAGTGTAAATATTTGAATATTATGTATAAAAGTTTATTCGTGTTTGTATGACTACATACCCGTATACACTGTTTCATTAAACGTGCTTAATTCCTTAAGGTTTTTTTTTTCCCATAGAAATTCTATGCTTAAACGTCGTTCAATGAAAGGTGCAAACAGCAATAAATACATCACAATAATTGTTGGTCGAGATTCTCAACTACGCAATACTTGAAAATGAATTCCTCAACCGTAAGTACCTTCAAATAAAAGCGCCGTTGTTATCGATATTCAGTTTTCATTAATTTCAAGTTCTGAAGGCAATGATTTTTTCAGCCTTAATCAAAACCAATGACTAAAGAAGAGGCCATGTGTTTGGTAGAATTTGTAGCAGCTGATGGGGTTATTACCAGCAGAGCTATTAATGCTATCAACAATAAATTGAAAGAGGAGAGTTGGAGAAGATTGACCGAATCCTTCAACTCTTCGGTTTCAATTTTCCCACAGTGCGCCCTCAAATATGGATTAATTAAATCCAATAATTCACTCACAGCACCTTTGCTCAGTTGAATTCTACATGTGAACTCGTAATCATTCAAAATAATCATGTAATCATCTCGTGCTTTAAAAATTTTTTGTATTATGGTCTCTTCCGATTCACTTTCTTCTCATCAACCATCTCTAATAATTCCATGTCGCTGTCGTCGCTACTCAAATAATCCATTTTCCAAAGTTAATTACAATTCAATTGTCAAGAAAACAGCGCTGAAATGCACCCTGATAACAATTTCCAACGCTTATCTCTACCCCTCACTGCTCGAACTCGACAGATCAAAAAACTGAACTACCGGAGATAGTTTTTACAATCGATGGTTTACTTCAAATTTCTTTGAAACGCAGGTATGCGCATATATGATGAAAGTTCCTATCTCTGGTTGTCTATCTAACATCATTTCAGAGGAAGGGATAGATCGCTGGGGCCAGTAGGAATCGCTATCTGCAGATAGAATATTGAAACGTAAACAAGCACCAAAGGACAGATCGGTCTATCCCTAGTATCTATCTATCCACCGTTTCGATGGATAGATAGGTTATTGAAAACGGCCGTAATATAACTTTGGTATAAAGCCAAAAGTTTTCTACCTTATGAGAAAAATCAGGAAAAAGAAACGAAAAATAAGCTCACCTGATGCTTTCTGCAGAACCAACGATCTAGACCTGGACTCTGGAAGATGAACACCAACTTTGAAAATTTTAACGAATTAAAATTCCGACAACACATACACATATAGAACCTTCACAAACTTCACAGACGGGTTTTTATTAAAACACAGTTGATTGGTCAAATATCCAACCTATTCAGTTGACGGAAAGGGAATTTTCACTATATTTACTCGTGAAGAATACCCATTTGAAGAAAAGGGTATAATTGATTCATGTATTTCTATTTCTTAATACATGCTCATATCACATTACGTATTTCCAATACAGTGCCTTTGAAATATTGCCATAAAACTCAACTATATCCCAACTATATCCGTTCTGAACGTTCGTTCATCTGATTTGGTTCTGCCTCAAATTGATTGTCCATACAGAAAACTGAACGACATGTTGAATAAATGAAGGTTGTACATCCTTTCTCGAAACTAATATACTTTCACACGCCAATAATCGCTTATAAATGCAAAATACTCGTATTCGTAAGTCGTAGGAAAGTATTCAAATTATTTTCAAATATCAATTGACAATGCTCTGTCAAATTCAAAACAGCGTTATCTACAGTGGAAAAAATGAAACTGATCCGATATCCCCGACAAAAATTAAACAAAATCGAATCAGTGAGTACACCATAGTTTTAGACATCTTAAGTAAACTTAACATTTTCATCATGGTAAAGTACACGAACGAACAACGTCTGAAAATTAAAGAAATTCTCTACAGAAATTCGCAGTCGGTGACCGCTACCAAAGCCCGGTACTTTCACGTGCGAATAACTAAATTTATTCGATAAATAAGTCTTATTCTTAGGATAAGTAAAAATGCAGTCTTTTCACTTTCAGATAGTGTTATTCATCGAATAAATCTGTCATTGAAACTTAATTAAAAGAGTTTATTTGTCATAGATCGAATGTCTGTACGTCATTATTAATCGAATTTTTTAGATTCTTGATATATGGTTATTCTTTGTGTGATTTTCACGAAATATTTGCTTTTTAGTTTTTAATTTCTACAATGCGGTCCCTTATTATACATTAATCAGTGAAAAGTAGTAAACCGTGTTTTCACAGAATTGTTATTCCTCAAATAATTTCATCTGAAAGCACCGAAATAAGGTATCCTTCAGATAGGAAATTATTTGACGGATACTTATTGACAGTGAATAAAATTTATTCGAAGGTGAAAGTACCGGGCCTAAGAGAGTTAACTCCGATATTCGGTCGTAATTCTCACCCTAGTAGACAGGCAGTAACAAGTTTAGTGCAAAAATTTGAGTTTACATATTCGTTGTGTGATGTTGCCGTGCCAGTGAGACAACAGGTTGGTTGAAGTGTCGATAATATCGCTGCCGTTGAAACGTCCGTAGCAAATGATCCAAATCAGTCAATTCCACGGCGTTCTAAAGAGTTGGACATCGCCCAGACCACTTTATGGCGAATTTTGCGTAAGGATCTTGGTTTACACCCATACAAGATCAAGCTGACTCAAGAATTGAAGCCGATGGACCATTTAACGCGACGTACGTTCTCCGATTGGGCTCTGGAAAAAATGCGCCAAGATAAATTTCATCGCAAAATCATGTTTAGTGACGAAGCTCATTTTTGGCTCAATGGGTTCGTCAATACGCAAAATATGCGTAATTCGTCGGGCAAAAATGCTTCAAGAAACACCACTTCATTAACAAGAAACAACTGTTTGGTGCGGTTTGCATGCCGGCGGCGTCATAGGGCCATAATTTTTCGTCCACGATGATGATCGTCACGTTACTGTGAATGGTAATCGTTATCGCACTATAATTACAGATTATTTTTTGCTCGTGGTAGAAGATAAGGACAACATGATAGGAACACCAGATGTAATACATATCGCGATATTGAAAAATATAACTCAAGACTTCTCGATTGAAACTTTGGAAGATGAAACCTCAAACCACAATCCCGTGGTATTGACAATAGGAGAAGAACCAAGAAAAAAACTGATGGAAATAAGAAAATATACAAATATGGCCAAATACAGCTATTTAATACAATTGAAAATAACAGAAATCCCAACAATCCAGAGGATCTGGAATGTGCGGTTGATAAACTGGAAGAGATTTTATTAAAAGCTTACGAAAAAAGCACGAGGAGAGTGAAGAGACCAGCACCAAGTCATCTGCATGCCGATACGCATAAAGAAGTAAAAGATTTCATACGAGAAAATCGAAGACTCAGAAGAATGTATCGGATGAATAAAAATGATCTGTACAAAAAGAACCTCAACCGCCATAGCCAAGTTCTGAAAAATGCCCTGAAAGATCTGAGAACAAGCAGATGGAACAAAAGGGTTCAAGAACTGAATACAATTGATTGAATTGATCATTCTGTATGAAGAATGCAAAAAAGCCTATGAGGAGAAAAGACTAAAATCCCACCCATACACGAAGAAAGTGGAATGGCGTATAACAATACTGATAAGGCAGATGCATTGGCGGACTCGATCGAACGAGAATCGAGAATAAATTACAGAGTAGACGACGACAATGAAGATCAAGCAATCGACAAAACGAAAGCAGCGATGAATAGACTCTACCCTCTGATAGGAAGAAGATGCCACATGTCTAACGAGACAAAATTGAAGATAATCAAAGCCGTTGCTAGGCCTCAACTGACTTATGGATCAGTTGCCTGGGGTTTCGCGGCAAAGAGCCATATCAAAAGAATTCAGGTCACTGAAAACAAGCTGCTACGATGTGCAATAGATGCACCTCGGTTTGTCAGGAATAGACAGATTTATAGGGACCTCAAATGGGAAACCATAACGGAATTAATGAACAGAAAAGCAGAGAAATTATTCGAAACAGCGAAAAACCATCCGAATCAAGAACTCAGGAGACTAGTGGACTACGTCCTAGACGAAGACAAAAGGAGAATACGAATTTACCGAAGGAGACCGAGAGATCAATTGAAAAGAGATTAATATAACAACAGAAACTTATTGAAAAATTCAATAAAGTGTTAATCCAATAGAGGATTAACACATAAATCCCAGCACGATAATGTGCGAGAAGAAAACCGACTAAGAGATGAACGGTTTATAGGCAAATGCCCGGAACCAAAATTCAAGAAGCAGTTGAGGGTTTTTAGTGGGTCTCGAGCTCAGGAGCTTGAGAAACCCCACACTTGTTCCCCCTCAGGAGAGGGTGGTTCGTCTGACTTGCAGGTTTTCCCCCTGCTACACAAAAAAAACATTCTCGCACAGGAACTTATCAATATAAAAGATGCCCGCGGAGGGATTCAGAGCAGTTGGTGTTCTGAAAAGAAAAAGAACGCTGAATCTCGAAGAGTTACGGAATGCAAAGAAGTGACTGTGTAAAATAAATTAGAGTTAATCATTGTACATGAATTATAAGTGTTGTAGTTTTGTAAATAAATTAGACATCAAAAAAGAAGAAAATTTGATTGACCCTGAGCACGTTACATTGGTGTCAGGAGTGGGATTAATTGAACTGTTGTATTAATTGAATTGTGAAACATTCCGAAAACTCATAACGAAATCGCAAATAGAAAAAAAGGAACAGGCGAGTATGGAATTTTTCAAACAAACCTTTGAAAAAATGAGATTGAAATTGGGGGAAATTACTTATCAAATGAAAAATAAAATATAGGATAATACCAAGAAAATGAAAAATTAATTTAAGGAAAACACTCAAGGAATGGAGGAAAAAACAATGAAATTGGAGGATACTTTGGAAGATAAATTGGCATTCGTGGAAAATGAGTTGAGTAACAATACCTAACTCTAAACTGGAGAACAGGATTGGAAATGTGGAAGATGAGATTGAAAACGTTTAAGAACTGAGTTGGCAACGTGGAAGACAAATTAGGTGCTATAGACGAGGAGATGCAGAAAACATGTGAAAACTATGAATGAGCGATTCAGCAGCAAATAATATTCTGGAAAATAGGGAAAAAGCAGGGCGAATGAAGATCCAACCTCGAACTTTTGATCCAAATCAACTGGATGCACATATCGAAAGCAATTTGAAGCAGAAGCCAAAGGCAATGTTTGGGACGAGCAGGGGAAAGCGACGGCCTTGATCGTTCCACTAAGGGTAGATGCGTTCAGACTGTCTAGCCAAGTCAACAAGTAAATTATGAAGCTTTGATAAGTAAACTGCAGATGAGAAATGGTGATGCTCACCATATATTAATTGAACAGAGAATAGATAGCTCACTCGAGAAATACAGTGACTCTATCAAACACAGTGGCGACAATTGGAAATTTAGCAAGAATATTTTTTTTTTTTTGGTGTAGCAGGGGGAAAATCTGCAAACAGACGAACACACCCTCTGCTGAGGGGGAACAGTGTGGGGATTCTCACTCTCTGAGCTCGAGACCCACTAAAAACCCCTAACTGCTTCTTCATAGGTTCCGGGCATTTTGCCTATTAACCTGTTGACTCTTATGGTTTCTGGACTCTCACACGATCATAGTCGTGTTGAAAGTTGTATGCTGCCTTTAGCTTTTATAGGTTAAGCTCTTCTTTGGTTACATTTAAATCCTTAACTGATCTCTCGGTCTTCGGTGGTAGGTTCTTGACCTTCTAGCTTCTTCCGTTGGATCGTAGTCGACTAATCTTCGTAGTTCCTCATTTGGATGTTGTTTGGCTTTGTCGAATATCCTTTCCGCCTTTCTCTTCATAAATTCTGTAACTGGTTCCCATTCCAAGTCCTTGTAGATTTGTTTGTTCCTAACAAACCAGGGTACGTCCATCGCCATTCTAAGAAGTTTATTCTCAGTGGCCTGTATTCTCTTGATGTGGGTCCTGGCTGCGAAGCCCCATGCCGCCGATCCATATGTGAGTTGTGGTCGCGCAATAGTTTTAATCATCGTCAACTTGATGTTCTTATTCATATGACTTCTTCTGCCTATGAGTGGATAAAGTTTACTCATTGCGGCTTTTGTTTTATCAACAGCACTTTTGATGTGGTTTTTCCATGTAAGTCCTCTGTCAAGCGTCACTCCTAGGTATGTTGCTTCATTTTTCCATTCAACCTCTTCTCCATCAACTTCAAGGGTTTTCTTCCATCCTCAATCTTCTCTTTTGCAGTAATATTGCTTGAGTCTTTCTTCCATTGATTTGGATTTTCCATTTGATGCACCATTTGAGTAATTCATCTATGGCTTCCTGCAGTCTCCGGTGTATGATCTCTGGGCGTCGATGTCTGAACGCTATTCCTGTGTCATCTGCGTACAAGGTGAGCATATTTCCTGCATTCTTCGGGATATCATAAACGTATATTACGTAAAGCAGAGGTCCAAGTACCGATCCTTGAGGCACTCCCGCTTCCAATTGTCTGGTTCGAGAGGTTGCTCCATCTATCTTGACATAAAAGTTTCTATTCCTCAGATAGTTCCTTATAATCTTGCATAGCTTGGTCGAATATTCTGCTTTTTTCATCTTGTAGATTAGGCCTTCGTGCCATACTCTATCAAAAGCTCTCTCGATATCCATCAGAACTAATCCTGTGGCCTATTTGGTCTGCATTCCTTCGGTGACGTATTCTATGAGCCGTAGTAATTGGAGTTCAGTCGAGTGTTCTCGTCGAAATCCAAATTGTTCGGGTGGAATTATCTTCAACATTTCTGTTTCCTCATTCAGCCTTTTGGCGATAACCCTCTCGACGACTTTTCCTAGTGCTGATAGTAGGCTGATTGGTCTATAATTTTGAGGAAATTTTCGTTCCTTTCCAGGCTTGTTGAAAACTATCATTTCTGCAGTTTTCCATCTCTTTGGGTAGTATTCGGTCCTCATCACTCCGTTTGTTATATTCGTCAAGGCTGCTATTCCTTTTCTAGGCAATTTCTTCAACATATAATTCGTTATCCTATCTTCTCCCGGTGCTTTCCGGTTTTTCAGTTTCATTATTATCTCTTTGATTTCTGTTGGTGAAGCCGGTTTTGGAATGATTTCGGTTTCCGGTGGTTCCATCATCAGTTCTTCGTTTGCCTCCACTTCTTCTTCTAGATCTTCATTGTCATCATCATTTCTGTAATTTATTCTGGCTTCTCTCTCAATCGAGTCGGCAAGTGCTTCGGCTTTTTCAAGTCTCGTATATACCATTCCGTTTGCTCCATGCAGTGGAGGTATAACTGTCTGTTCTCGTCGTAAGCGTTTTTGCATTTTCCAAGCCGAGTGATTTATTGTATTCAGTTACCTTAATCTCTGGTGCCATCTGTTATTACGCAGTTCTGTTAAAGCATTTTTCAATATCTGACTATGCTTATTCAGTTTCTTCTTGTCTTCTTCTCTTTTTGTTGTTCTGTAGATTTTCCTGAGTCTTCTGTTCTTTTTTATAAGTTCCTTTATATCCCTTGGCGTATCTCCATGTGAATGTTTCGGAATTGGTTTCCTTATTCTCTTGGTGCTTTCTTCATAGGCTTCTTTTATTTGATTTTCCAATTTTTCAACTGCTTCATCTAATTCATCCCGGGTGTTTATTTGGGGAATTTCCGTGATTTTCTCCTGAAGTAAATTCTTATATTTCTCCCAGTCTGTGCGATCCTTGGTTTGTGTCTCTTCTTCGTTTCTTGGGCCATGTCCCACTATGAATTCTATGGGATTGTGGTCTGAAGTTCCGTCTTCTATTGTATCAATGCTGATTTCTTCAGTGATGTCTTTCATTACGACAATGTCCAGTACATCGGGTAGTCCATTTAATCTTGGTATGTAGGTCGGTATATCAGGTCCTATCACAACTGCATCAAGTTTTTCAGCATAAATCTTCAGTCTTCTCCCGTTGGTATTTTCCACCCTACTGTTCCATTCCTGCGATTTGCAGTTAAGATCACCAATTATAATTTTCGGGTGTCTTCCTTCTAGTAGCATTTTCAGATCCTCTTCCAGCATGTCCTGATCCGGTGATTTATAAGTCGAAATAATCTTCACTTGTCCTCGATTGGTATTCACAATAATCGATATTGCTTCTACTTCTTGACCATTGAATATTTGGTCGAAATTGTGATCCATATTCCTTCTAGCCAGTATAGCAACGCCACCTGTGCTGTTAGGTCTATCATTTCTGTAGATATCGTAATTGGGAAATGCTATCCGAACGTTGGGGTTAAGTCTTGTTTCTTGGAGAGCTATGACATCCGGTCTCTTCGCTTCGATCAGTTCTTCGAATTCTGGTCTGCGGGCTCTCAATTCTTCGACGTTCCAAGAGACGATTATGAGATTGTTCTTTATCGTCGTATCAGCCATTAAATATTCTTAATAATTTCTCCAGATTCTGCATCATCGTGCTGAGGAGGTTTTTCGTGAACTTATCCAGTTCCTCAGTGATTCCAGAAATTCCTTTTCTTGTTTCGGCTTTTTTGACGGTTTTTGCCTTTTCTGTCTTTTTATCTGGTTTCTTCGTCTCTTTGACTGCTTTGGTTGCAGTTTCCTGGGGTTTATTCACTTCCGAAGAGTTTTGGGCTGGCTTCGGAGTATTTTGTGTTGGCCTCGAGCTGGTTTGGTTTGATCTTGGCGATCTCTTGGCCTTTTTAGTGACCAATTTCCATTCGCTACATCCCTTGTAGCTGGCTGGATGTCCTTGCTCTCCACACAGAACACAAAAAGCATTTCGCTCCTCGTTCTCCCTGGTAAGCGTACACTCCTTGGAGCTGTGATTACCGGAGCATTTCACGCACCTCCATGGAAAAGTGCACTTACTTTGGGCATGTCCATATCGCTGACAGCGATAACATTGTCCAGGCCCGGTCGTCCTTCTCTTAGGTTCAACAACACAGTTCATGTTGTAGAGCCTTCTCACCTCGAAGATACCCTTATTCTGGGTTTTAACCAGCAATAAAGGCATCGGCTTTTTTGTTATATTTGAGGTCATCCTTATGACCTCAGCATCGACGATCCCTTGATCCTTGAGGTCGTCAAGGATCGTCGGGATATCTGCATCCAGCGGTAGGTATCTCACTACCGCGTATATTTTCTTTTCCTCCTCTCGTTGGAGAGTGTAAAATTCTCTGTTGATTTTGTGGAGGAATTCAGTCATCCTTCGATGATCATCGGCGGTTTGTGGGACGATTCTTATACCGTCCTTTACTGTCGTCGCTCTTTGGTATTTAATACCGTTCCGCATCAAGGCGTTTGAAATTGACGTCCATTCGGACGTACCTCTCAGGGTAACTAGGGGGATTTTTTCTTTTCTCTCCACTGGAGTGGTTTTCTCTTGGGCTGGGGTTTCCAAGACTCTTTTTTTGTTCGAGTCTTCATTGGACGAGGAGCTATCCTTTCTCACTCTTTTGGCGGGTGGGGAAATTTTGTTTTGAGGAGTTTTGACCACCTCCATCTTCTGTTTTTGAACCGGTAAGTTCACTTCTTGGACATTTTTCAAAATAATGTTCTTTTTGAGTGCCTTGGAGTAAGGACTTTCCTTATTTCCCTCCTGCAACTCGAGCCTCTCCCTGAGATTTTTAATCTCAGCAACTAAGCTAGATACGCATCTATCTAGCTCATTCACCCTCGCTTTCAAACTTGCGTTCTCCTCTCTCAAAATATCGTGTTCGGACACGACATTAGCGATTTCTGGCGCATCTTCTTCCATTACGGAATCGCAGTCCGAATGGTCAGACATTTTAAAATCTGATTAATAATTACTTTGCTACTCAAAGAAATTGGAAATAAAATTTTTCAAGACAAAAAAGAAAAATGTATCTCATGCATAAAAACTAAACGACTCATCAAAAATTCTCTACGCTATGAGAAAAATCAGAAAGAAAGATACGAAAAATAAGCTCACCTGATGTTTTCTGCAGTACCAACGAGAAAAAAAAATCCTCTGGACACTTAGGATGAACACCAACTTTGAAAATTTTAACGAATTAAAATTTCGATAGCAAATATAGAACCTACACAAACTTCACAGACGGAATAAAATATTCCGTAGCTTTGTTAGTGGGCACTTTCACCTCCGCTTTCACTTTTACGGCACTGTGACACTTCGACTTTCTCGTCCGCTTTCTCTTTTATAGCACTAGGAGCACTGTAGCACGTCTTCTCCTGTCAAGCGAATGACTCGGAATGAAGAATATAGCGGCTTAGATGCACAGATTTTAATGCTATGATCTCTAATTCGGAATGCGGATTGGCTCACGTTACGTCATGTAACCAAATTCGCCATATTCTTGCTAAAACGATAAAAAACGAGACCACAATTGTCGCCACTGTGTTTGATAGAGTCACTGTATGGAGAAATAAGCCTCAGCGCCATCTGTTTTTACGGTACAGGTACTAATTTGAAGAAAAAATAAATTGAAAAGGATTCTATGGCAATTTTCAAATTTTCTTGTAATAAAAATCCAGACCAGACAAACATCTTTGAGAAGTTTCCGAAGGAAAATTAGAGAAATATTCGCATAAGCTGTTGATTGCGAAATTGTTCTCAATAAAGAATGAGAGCTAATGCGAATCTTCTACGATTATCAGTAGGTACTCGTATTTTCGACTATGTTCAAAGCCACTGCACTTTCTTGTAGAGTAGTATAACGGATAATATCTCTGAGCCCCCACAATTGCAGAAATTGCAAAGCCAGTAGCGTCCCCAAAAATTCCTCCAAACAGGAAGTAGCTCTAGAACCGGAAAAGAAAAAAAATTTTGCAACTCAAGTTGCTAAAACCCAGAACGCGCCCCCAACTAAACGCGCGCGAAAAGAAAGCTCCTCTTCTGATGAGGAGACTGTCAAGAAGGCAACGGAAGTGCCTAAAAGAGATAAAATTCCACCCATCACGATGATGGGCACCTCAGATTGGGAAGAGATATCTAAAGCTCTCTACACAAAAAGGATAAATTACAACCGTGCAACTACAGTTAAAGACGGTATAAAAATCATCACGTCAACCGTAGATGATTTTAGAAAAATCACTACATTCTTCGAGCAGCATGGTAAAGAATTTTTTACCTACCAAATGGAGGAGGAGAAGAAGATATATGCCGTTATTAGGCATTTACCAATCGACGCTGATATTGCGTTGATTAAGGACGACCTGATATTCCAGGGAATATCAGACGCTGAGGTGTCCAGAATGACATCGAACAAGACAAAGAAGCCAATACCTCTCTACCTGGTTAAAACCCAGAAAAAGGAAATCTTCGAAGTGAAGCGACTCTACAACCTCTGTATTGTGGTTGAACATAAAAAGAGGCCTGAAAGTCCAAGCCAGTGCTTTAGGTGCCAAAGGTACGGACATGCACAAAACAAATGCTCTTTCCCGTGGAGATGCGTGAAGTGCTCAGGAAGTCATAGCAGCAATGACTGCACACTCACCAGAAAAGGTGAAGAGAGAAATGCCACATGCGTCTTATGTGGAGAAGAGGGCCATCCAGCTAGCTACAAAGGATGTAGCGAGTTCAAGTTGGTGACCAGAAAGAAAAATTCCCGAAAATCAGTTGAACAGAAAAAGAAGGTAACAAAAACAACAAATTCTGAACAAAAAATTCAGGAAGTAGCGAAGACCCAACCTACAGAGCAGGAAAAGAAGAAGGAAACTCCAAAACCCGTCCAGAAAAAAGAAGGACAGAAAAAACTTACAATGAAACAGGCTGTGAACAGTCAACAGGAGAAGAAAAAGATATCTGAATCAGCCGATGATTTAGATATCTTCACAGAAAAAATTTTCAACAAGATAATGTTGAAAATTAAGAGGGAAATGGAGAAAAAACTCCAAGCATTATTCAGTAAACTGAATTAATGGACCTTACGGATATTAGGAAGAAATCCCTCAAGATAATCTCGTGGAACATAAACGGGATCAACACTCGGAAAGCCGAGATAGAACAAATAATATCAGAAAGACAACCTGATATTATAGCCCTACAGGAAACAAGAATAAACCGGAACAGAAGACTGAATTTCATGAATTATGAAACATATAGATGTGACAGAATTACAAACACCGGAGGAGGAGTAGCAATATTGGTGAGAACACTACTTTAAAAGTAGATCCGACGAAACACAAGGAAAAACAGAAAAAGTGACGATTGTTGCCGAATTAAATCGGCAAAGTGTCGAAATAACCTCGGCGTATAAGCCACCACAAAACAATCTATTGGAAGAAGAGATAAACAACATGTTGGAAGGATCAAACCCGAAAATCTCCATCGGAGATTTCAACTGTAATTCCCCATTATGGAATAGCATAACAGAGAATAGAAATGGCAAAAAACTCAAGGATTTCGCCGAAAAACAAAATGCCATAGTTATTGGACCAGAGCTACCGACATATCTTGCTTTTGGAAGAGGAATACCAGATGTAATAGATATCGCGATATTGAAAAATATAACTCAAGAACTCTCGATTGAAACTTTGGAAGGTGGAACCTCAAACCACAATACCGTGGAATTGACAATTGGAGAAGAACCAAGAGAAAAACTGCTGGAAATAAGAGAATATACCAATTGGACTAAATACAGCCATTTAATACAATCGGAAATAACAGGAATTCCAACAATGAGCACTCCAGACGATCTGGAATGTGCGGTTGATAAACTGGAAGAGATTATATTGAAAGCTTACGAAAAAAGCACGAGAAGAGTGAAGAGACCAGCACCAAGTCATCTGCATGGCGATACGCCTAAAGAAGTAAAAGATCTTACACAAGAAAATCGAAGACTTAGAAGAATATATAGGATGAACAAAAATGATCTAAATAGAAGGAACCTCAACCGACATAGCCAAGTTCTGAAAAATGCCCTGAAAGATCTAAGAACAAGCAGATGGAACAAAAGGGTTCAAGAACTGAATACAATCGATCATTCTGCATGGAGAATGCAAAAAAGCCTACGAGGAGAAAAGACTAAAATTCCACCCCTACACGGAGAAAGGGGAATGGCTTATACCAATACTGATAAGGCAGATGCATTGGCGGACTCGATCGAACGATAATCGAGAATAAATTACAGGATAGACGACGATAATGAAGATTTGGAAGAACTTGTTGAAGAAAATGATGAAGAAATGGATGAATTACCAGCGACTGCTGAAATAGACAAGCCAACATCGCCAAATGAAATCAGGGAAATAATTAGAAGTTTGAAGAAGAGGAAAGCTCCCGGAAGCGATAAAATAACGAATGTTATGTTAAAGAAATTACCTAGAAAACGTATAGCCGCTCTAACAAATATCGCGAATGGAATTATGAGGACAGAACACTACCCAGAAACATGGAAAACAGCAGAAGTCATAGTATTCAATAAACCATTCAAAGAGAAGAAGTTTCCACAAAACTACAGACCGATAAGTCTACTGTCGGCGTTAGGAAAAGTAGTAGAAAGAATTATCGCCACGAGGCTTAATGAGGAAACCGAAAATCTGGAACTAAAACCACCAGAACAGTTCGGATTCAGAAGAAAGCATTCAACAGAACAACAATTATTGAGGCTTACAGAGTACATAACAGAGGGATTCCAAAATAAACAAGCTACAGGTCTTATTTTACTAGACGTCGCCAGAGCATTCGACAGAGTATGGCATGAAGGATTAATATATAAGATGAGATGTGCTGGATATTCGATCAAAATATGCAAGTTGATCAGGAATTATCTCAAAAATAGAAGATTTTACGTAAAAGTGGGAGGAGAATGCTCCTCAACAAGAGATATAGAGGCTGGAGTACCCCAACGATCAGTACTTGGGCCACTTCTGTACAACATATGCATCCACGATATTCCGAAAAATCCAAGAACCATGCTAACGTTATATGCTGACGACACAGGCATAGCAACTCGACACCGAAACCCTGAAATAATAGAACGAGTTCTACAAGAGTCGATTGACGAAACAAATGACTGGTGCATAAAGTGGAAAATCAAGCTCAATGGACAAAAGAGCCAAGCAATATTACTACAGAAGAGAAGACTGCGACCCACAACAAAACTGGATGTTGACGGCGAAGAAATCGACTGGAAAAATGGAGCCAAATTTTTAGGAATAACGCTTGACAAAGGACTTACCTGGAAAAATCATATCAAACAAGCAATCGACAAAACGAAAGCAGCGATAAATAGACTCTATCCTCTGATAGGAAGAAGAAGCCACATGTCGAAAGAGACAAAATTGAAGATAATCAAAGCCGTTGCTAGGCCTCAACTGACTTATGGATCAGTTGCCTGGGGTTTCGCGGCAAAGAGCCATATCAAAAGAATTCAGGCCACTGAAAACAAGCTGCTACGATGTCCAATAGATGTACCTTGGTTTGTCAGGAATAGACAGATTTATAAGGACCTGAAATGGGAAACCATAACGGAATTCATGAACAGAAAAGCAGAGAAATCATTCGAAACAGCGAAAAACCATCCGAATCAAGAACTCAGGAGACTAGTGGACTACAACCCAGAGGAAGACAAAAGGAGAATGCGAATTTACCGAAGGAGACCAAGAGATCAATTAAAAAGAGATTAAAATAACAACAGAAACTTATTGAAAATTTCAATAAAGTGTTGATCCAATAGAGGATAAACACATAAATCCCAGCACGATAGTGTGCGAGAAGAAAACCGACCAAGAGATGAACGGTTTATAGGCAAATGCCCGGAACCAAAAATTCAAGAAGCAGTAGGGTTTTTAGTGGGTCTCGAGCTCAGGAGAGTGAGAAACCCCACACTGTTCCCCCTCAGGAGATGAGGGTGGTTCGTCTGTCTTGCAGATTTTCCCCCTGCTACACCAAAAAAAAAAAGTTTTATGAAATCTTCTGTGAGTGTTTTGTTCATTCAATAATCAATTTGTATATTGCCATAAGAGAATGAATGAAGAAATCATAAAAAAGCATGAAGAAATTATACTGACGTACTTGAATACAGGTCTTGTATACCTCTGTGAGGTTTTTTTCAATTGTGGTTCTTAAAATTTTGTAAATAATATGTAAGTAACGGAAATGTGTATCCTATGACGGTAAATTGAATATTGGTTCATATTAATTTCTGATATAAATTCTACAAATTCAACTAAGTTATTCAACTAAGTTTATTAATTCAAAACGTTTTCACAGAAAAACCACCTTTGACGTACCTATAACAGATAACCATATACTCTTCTCTTGTGTCCTAGTCAAAGCTCTATTCGTTGTCCATAATTTTGAATTTTTGTGAATTTTTTATAGATTGCAGATAAAAATTTGCGTATTTCATTGGTACCAAACCTATTGATTCCAAACAATGTTCAGATGAAAACTAACATCCTTGTCACAAAACAAAACCATCCTTTTGTTTTGTCGCTCAGGATGATTGTTTTTTGGTCTCAACAAGGTCAATATTGAAATTCAATACAAGGAATAGAATTCGAATTTCGCGCCCCTCAATTATAAGACAGAAAACTGTTATTAAACAGTTTTTCTGTATTGACGATACGTTTTCAGCGCCATCTCATTGTCAAATGTGTTTTCACTGGCCAAAATGTTTTCAGTACTAGCGATATGAGAGCGTTTCCTATCTTTTTACTCTATAATCTTTGTTCTCTAGTTTTCGAATGATTTTATTGAAGTTTGAAGTTGGGTTATGTTTCCATGGAAATGATTTCATCATAACGTGATCTCTCGAACTTTTCTTCAATATTCGAAACTTAGCTGAGTGAATTGTAATTGAGGTTGGTGCAAACGAATTAAAATAAGGCGATTACTGAAAATAGTCCGCTCAATTAATTGTCTGAAAAGTAAGGTGAAACGGACATTATTCGTGTCAAACTCAGTACAGATCACGATCATTCACGAGTGGTTACGATCTGCTTGCTCCGAATGCAGCGACATCTAACCATCAATTGTAGAATAACTTTTCGTGTTTAGTGTACCATCCCAACAGAAGGCGCCAGATGCAAGAGTGGCTTATCTATATTCTTAAGTTAATCTATGATGCCTCTAACTAGTGTATCACCTCTAACTAGTGTATCACGTCATCAGAAGGGTGCAGAAATCTTGCAGGAATTCAAAGCAGACGTAGCAAGGTCCAAGACCAGCTTATTCTGAAGCACCGATCAACTTCCTGGAACATCTCGGTGTTTAGACCTTCGTCGATGAGTTGAGAGAATGGAGACCGAGCAGACACTGCGAATGGCTAGACTTTGAGTGACGCCCTATCCCAAGCACTAGAATTCGGAGCTGTTTCACACAGGGGAAGAGGAAGGTGAGACGTACCGTCAAAGAAACCTCAGCCAGCGATGAGAGCATGGAAGAGGTAGAGTGGCGAGTTCTTCAGGGGCAACAAAATAATTTAGATGCTGGAATTTCGGCGAGAGAGAGGTCATATTAAGCGCAATTGTAAGAAGTCGGCTAAATCTAAATATCAAGAGCAGGAACACCAAAGCGGGTTGGGAAAAGAGGTTATAATCCAGGCTGTCACTTCAAGTATTTATGTATTTATGAGGTGGTTAGTATTTTAGAACTTCTTATCTTTTCGTAATTGTGGATAAAGCACAGATTATATAAATAATATTGCAGAAATAACACATAACAAATGTATAAGAAAACATCAAGACAAATAAAGAGAAATGTATACAAACAGGCAAATTTAATAATCAACATCTACATAAGTTCCGTAACCCCACGATTGTATTGGAAGAGCATCGTCTCCTAGGTCTCCCTGATACTCACGAATCGTACATTGAAAACAATATGGCGGATAGTTTGCCTATGAAATCCGCAGTCATAGGCTGGTGTCTCAGCCCTGCCTCACCTAAGCAGAGAATCAGCACATCGATCTTGTCCTGTGAGGATACGATTTAGTCCCTATATTGGGCTGAGCAATCGAATGAGGTCAATATATATGTCCGCTGCTTCATGATATCAAAGCCATTTGTCAAACCTCTTAGTATTCTGATAGGAGAGCTTTGGACGGTGAGATACAGAATGTCCTGTTGAATTGGTAAGCGGGGGTCGGCTGCTCTGGTTCAGCTGAGTGTCTACTCTGTGGACATTTGCGCTGTCTAGCCAGACAGGTGCACAGCATTATGGCTATTTTTAACTTGTATGATGTCATCCTCGTGAATAATAGCTATCATAATACGCTCATTGAATAATATGCTATAACTGAACTTATTGATTTTCCTTCATGTCACTTTTATAAGATAATAAAATTTTGTTCCCACTCAGCAATAAGGTGTACAGAGCGTAAAAATTGTATTTTCAGGTAATTATCCATTAAAAAACGGAATTGAATATTTCACAACGAAATTAGGTGAAACTAATCAAACAATCTTTTATTTTATTTTGTTCACCTTGCGAGTTGATTTTTAAGAATACTCGTCATTGTACGATAGCACCTGCATATTTCACAATTTTCTCGAGTAATTTATTAGTATTTCGTAATGGACATAATCAAGTTCATAGTGACATAACTTTAGTTAATAGCTCTTCTTTGAATTATGATAAGAATATTATTGTCTAATACAACCAGAGCAATTAGAAGAAATATTATTGCAGGAAGTAGGTAATAGCATCGATAAATTATACTGGTGCCAACAGTGATTAACAAAAATGTATTATCATATTGGTTTACCTACATATTTCATATGATGATTTCGAATAGTGGACGAGAGTTATTAACATATTGTTATACCCGTACTTGTTATTGCAACAAAAATCATAATTAATAGATTTCTGATTTGATCAAGTTCGACTTTCCTAGGACTACAATAAAATATTAGGTCCTTTCGTTTGCATGAAAAATGTAGCACTTTTCTACAGCCGATTTGATTTACACCAGTGGCGACCTTCGCAGTAGGTCTGAGCTGGATTACTATGTCCATCAGAACTACTCTTATACACTTGGCTCAAAAATTAAGAACGGGAGTTTTTGCCGATGTTTTCGCCGATTCCTTTTCTTTAGAACCAAATGGCCCTTTGCCACCGATTTCTTCAACCCGTACGATGAACTCACTCGAATCAATTGATGTCAGCGAAGAGGAGGTATTGAAACTTCTATCAGAGTTGGACCCATCTACCACTCCTGGATTGAACAATGTCTCAGCTGGATTGCTGAAAAGGTGCTCCACATCCCTCTCATTGCCAATAACTATTCTTATTAAGTTGTCGCTCACTTCATGTCGGTTACCATTTGCTCGGAAGAAATCTCGGATCACTCCTATTTTCAAGAAGGGAGATAAGCAATGCCCGAGCAATTACCGTCCCATCTGCCTTCTTCCTATCATATCCAAGGTTGCCGAGAGAGTTGTGTGTAGTAGGCTGCTTCAGTTCTTACTTACAAATAACATCGTTCCCGAGTGCCAGCATGGTTTCTTTCCAGGACGTTCAGTCATCACGTGTCTCCTACAATGCCTGCAGCACTAGACGAAGTCTCTGGATTGTGGGATACCTGTAGATGTCATCTATTTAGACTTTTCCCGAGCCTTCGAACGTGTTCCTTTCAATCGTTTGCTCTACAAGCTTGAGCATTTTGGAGTTAGAGGCAACGTTTTGGCCTGGCTACGCTCCTTCATTAGTGGCAGGTATTTTTCGGTCAGAGTGACCGATTCTTTCTCGGACTTCAGAGCAGTTGTCGGTGGGGTCCCACGGGGCTCGGTTTTGGGCCCAATTCTATTTCTGGCCTACGTTTCAGACCTCCCGTCGTTACTTTCAGCCTCTTGTTCACAATATGCCGACGACATCAAACTGTTCTATGATGCTCGATTTCTTTTTTTTTTTTTTTTTTGGTGTAGCAGGGGGAAAATCTGCAAGACAGACGAACCACCCCCATCTCCTGAGGAGGAACAGTGTGGGGTTTCTCACTCTCCTGAGCTCGAGACCCACTAAAAACCCTACTGCTTCTTGAATTTTGGTTCCGGGCATTTGCCTATAAACCGTTCATCTCTTGGTCGGTTTTCTTCTCGCACACTATCGTGCTGGGATTTATGTGTTTATCCTCTATTGGATTAACACTTTATTGAATTTTTCAATAAGTTTCTGTTGTTATTTTAATCTCTTTTTAATTGATCTCTTGGTCTCCTTCGGTAAATTCGCATTCTCCTTTTGTCTTCCTCTGGGTCGTAGTCCACTAGTCTCCTGAGTTCTTGATTCGGATGGTTTTTCGCTATTTCGAATAATTTCTCTGCTTTTCTGTTCATGAATTCCGTTATGGTTTCCCATTTCAGGTCCTTATAAATCTGTCTATTCCTGACAAACCAAGGTGCATCTATTGCACATCGTAGCAGCTTGTTTTCAGTGGCCTGAATTCTTTTGATATGGCTCTTTGCCGCGAAACCCCAGGCAACTGATCCATAAGTCAGTTGAGGCCTAGCAACGGCTTTGATTATCTTCAATTTTGTCTCTTTCGACATGTGGCTCCTTCTTTCTATCAGAGGATAGAGTCTATTCATCGCTGCTTTCGTTTTGTCGATTGCTTGTTTGATATGATTTTTCCAGGTAAGTCCTTTGTCAAGCGTTATTCCTAAATATTTGGCTTCATTTTTCCAGTCGATTTCTTCGCCGTCAACATCCAGTTTTGTTGTGGGTCGCAGTCTTCTCTTCTGTAGTAATATTGCTTGGCACTTTTGTCCATTGAGCTTGATTTTCCACTTTATGCACCAGTCATTTGTTTCGTCAATCGACTCTTGTAGAACTCGTTCTATTATTTCAGGGTTTCGGTGTCGAGTTGCTATGCCTGTGTCGTCAGCATATAACGTTAGCATGGTTCTTGGATTTTTCTGAATATCGTGGATGTATATGTTGTACAGAAGTGGCCCAAGTACTGATCCTTGGGGTACTCCAGCCTCTATATCTCTTGTTGAGGAGCATTCTCCTCCCACTTTTACGTAAAATCTTCTATTTTTGAGATAATTCCTGATCAACTTGCATATTTTGATCGAATATCCAGCACATCTCATCTAATATTATATATTAATCCTTCATGCCATACTCTGTCGAATGCTCTGGCGACGTCTAGTAAAATAAGACCTGTAGCTTGTTTATTTTGGAATCCCTCTGTTATGTACTCTGTGAGCCTTAATAATTGTTGTTCTGTTGAATGCTCTCTTCTGAATCCGAACTGTTCTGGTGTAGTGCTGTAGTTTTGTGGAAACTTCTTCTCTTTGAATGGTTTATTGAATACTATGACTTCTGCTGTTTTCCATTTTTCTGGGTAGTGTTCTGTCCTCATAATTCCATTCGCGATATTTGTTAGAGCGGCTATGCCTTTTCTAGGTAATTTCTTTAACATAACATTCGTTATTTTATCGCTTCCGGGAGCTTTCCTCTTCTTCAAACTTCTAATTATTTCCCTGATTTCATTAGGCGATGTTGGCTTGTCTATTTCAGCAGTCGCTGGTAATTCATCCAATTCTTCATCATTTTCTTCAACCAGTTCTTCCAAATCTTCATTATCGTCGTCTATCCTGTAATTTATTCTCGATTCTCGTTCGATCGAGTCCGCCAATGCATCTGCTTTATCAGTATTGGTATAAGCCATTCCCCTTTCTCCGTGTAGGGGTGGAATTTTAGTATTTTCTCCTCGTAGGCTTTTTTGCATTCTCCTCGTAGGATTTTTTGCATTCTCCATGCAGAATGATCGATTGTATTCAGTTCTTGAACCCTTTTGTTCCATCTGCTTGTTCTTAGATCTTTCAGGGCATTTTTCAGAACTTGGCTATGTCGGTTGAGGTTCCTTCTATTTAGATCATTTTTGTTCATCCTATATATTCTTCTAAGTCTTCGATTTTCTTGTATAAGATCTTTTACTTCTTCAGGCGTATCGCCATGCGGATGACTTGGTGCTGGTCTCATCACTCTTCTCGTGCTTTTTTCGTAAGCTTTCAATATAATCTCTTCCCGTTTATCAACCGCACATTCCAGATCGTCTGGAGTGCTTATTGTTGGAATTTCTGTTATTTCCGATTATATTAAATGGCTCGATTTCCTGATGCCCTTCGAGAGGAGCTGAGGCGAGTGGATGAGTGGTGTCGCCAATGGCTTCTCCCGCTGAACCTGGACAAGTGCAGGGTCCTTCACCTTGGTGGACGCAATCCGAGGCACCAGTGTCTTGTTGATGGCAGTGTTCTGGAAACATGTACGGAGCGAAATGACCTTGGTGTGATAATTTCAGAGGATCTATCCTGGTCTGTTCACGTGAGCTATATATCCTCGAGAGCAAATAGGATCCTGTACCTGATCCGAAGAGTATTCCAAGGATGCTCGGTAAATGCGTGCAGGCAGCTATATGTAGCCTACATTCGTCCAATCCTCGAATACGCCGGCCCCGCCTGGTTTCCTTACCTGATCTCTGATCAGCAGCTTTTGGAGGGAATTCGGCGGTTTGCGACTAGGATCCCTTTCGGGAGAGTTTGACCATCATATTTGAGGATAAACTCCGGTTGTTCGGGTTGGGCAGTTTCCACGAACGTCGTGTTCGCGGTGACCTCATCTTGACGTATCGCATGTTGAACAATTTCATTGGTGGTAATCTCGGTGACATTTTCACGATGAACGACCATCTGCGCGGTCACCAGCTCAAACTGTACCATGAGGTACCATACCTGTGTGAGAGACTTTTTCCTGCCGAACCGAATATTTGGCAGGTGGAACTCTTTATCGGAAAGTGTTGTGAGTGACGGGAGTGTGAACGCATTTAAAAACAGATTAGACTCCTTAGAATTTATTGTTTTGTTTTATTTCTTAAGCGTCAATTTTATTTTTATCTTTGTATGAGATTTATGGGTCGATTGGCCTCGTCTCAATATCTTTAATAATAATAATAATAATAATAAATTAAGCCTATGATTGCTGTTGTAAGTTTACGGTAGTTGAACATGATATGTAAGGGACAAAGAGGAAGAAGTGAAATAATATTAGAGAGTAAAAAAGGATATAAAGGAATATCTAGAATTCCAAACTGTTTCTGAGCACACTGAACGATAAGGAAGAACAATCCGAATCACTATACACCAATAATAATGATCAATCACAAAAAAGCGTTTACCCAACCGAGGGTATAATACATCTAAATATCAGATGAATTCCATAAGTTTTTCATGGATGGTGAAAAAAGCAATTTGAAAATAATAATAGCCTCAGTACCCTACAATATTGTCACTAAGCAGGATATTATATCCCGGGGTGAATGAATCAATTCTGTGAATACATTATTTGTTAGAAACATAAGTGCCTGTGATAATAACTCTCATTTGGTGTTGTCAAATTAATTGTTTAGAGATTCTTCTTCTTCTTTGGGTACCATCTTCTATTTGTCAAAGGTTGGCGATCAATAAGGCAATTTGGACTTTCGAATAACTGCGATGTGGTTTGTCCGTACCACTTACGGAGGTTTTTGAGCCAAGAATCCCTCCTCCGTCCAGAATCTCTCTTACCTTGAATCTTTTCCTGGATGATCAATTGCAGCATAGAGAACTTATGATTGCGCATGACATGTCCGAGATATTCTAGTTTCCTAACCTGGATAGTATGCATTAATTGAAATTCATTATTTACTCTAGCAAGCATCTCCACATCCCTCACTCTGTTCATCCAAGAAATTCGCAGCATCCTTCTATAAGTCCACATTTCAAATGCGTTTATACGCTTTGCTGTTGCCTCTGTCAAAGTCCACGCCCCAATGCATATAGCACTGTTGGAAATACGTAGCATCTCAGTATCCTCTTCCGAAGGCGGCTACAGACGGACTGGCAAGCCTTGGCCAGCGTTTGAACGAACGTTTGTGGAAACGTTGGTATATTCTCGATATTCGTGAACCGACGACCATATAAACGACATGTTAATTTGGCAAGTCTGTAACGTGGTTTCCTCGGAGAAAACTTATCTCGAGCGCCAGCTATTCTTATCACTAGGAAGAATAGCAAACCTATAGAGTTCGCTGTTATCTAGGGTGGTAGCGATAACGAAGTAGTCAAAATCAAATTATGTACCAGTTTATTCACACCTTCGGAAACTGATTATATAAACAAAGGAAATATGTGTTAGTATGAAATATGAGCGAATCGATCAGCAAACATACATTCTGGAAATTCGATCCGATCACGAGCACTTTATAAAGTTTATACCAGATACAGTGAAAAATCAACGATTGTTCAATAAAATGCGCCAACCAGAACTGACGAAATGGATACTAAGGATGACCTCGGGAAGTGAAATGACTTGCTATACGGTATCGGGATGTAATTAATTGTATTTTCTCCAGAACTGAAAGAAACACAACGAGGGCGGATCTACTAGAGACTTTTATTCGCTACCCCAAGGGCTACGCTCCATGACTGATAGCGAAGAAAAGGTTTATT
Organism: Coccinella septempunctata; assembly: GCF_907165205.1. NCBI lineage: Eukaryota > Metazoa > Arthropoda > Insecta > Coleoptera > Coccinellidae > Coccinella > Coccinella septempunctata. The sequence goes on along the minus strand of NC_058189.1, from coordinate 17,193,623 downwards.
TTGAGCGTAACTACGGGATTTCCTTGACGACGAGCGGTGTCTCTTATTCTCTACCCTGACTGATAGAAAATGAGAGATTTCTATTTCAACACTTATGTCGCGGGAACGCGAACAGGGGTTTGACGGGACTTTCTCTTCACTACCCCAAGGGCTTACGCACCATGACTGATAGCGAAGGAAAAAGTCAGACTCGCGAAACAGGGTAAAGTACGGCACAAGATAACAGAAAACGATACAGTACAGCAGTGTCAAAGAAAGAACCGGTGTAGGTCTAATAAAGAAACTGAACGGTATAGACGGGGACCTACCTCCTTTATTCAAGGCACTTGCGGAAAAAAACGCAAACCCCCCCACACGTTAAAAATCTGAAAATTCCATAATGCGACAAGAGTAAAAAACGTCGTCAGCTCCGGTTTATCGCATATCAACATCAGAAAAACGTCAAAATCTTCAACGGCATGCAAGAAACACAACGTTAAACACAGATAAACGGTTTTCTACATTTACTCTGCCTGTCGGAATGAATGTACTGAATATTTGAGAATTAAATATTTTCAAAGCCGGAAATGTGAAATGAAAGGAAAGCATTAAAATGAACTCCAATTTTCTCAGAAAACTGGGATTCATTACAAGTCTTTTCTAGGCAAGTAAAGAGGCGAACGTTGAACCAGCGTGCGAAGAAATGGAGTCAGATTTTTATGATTGACGTTTTGTGAATCCCAAAGAATGGAGCACTTTTCATACAAAGTAAGGAACTCTATAATGGGGTAATTGTTACAGTTTTCAGTAATTTTAGCTTGAAAAAAAAACAATAATAATTGACAAAAAGAGGCATTATTGAATCCACTGGAGTATTAACCATACACGACGACACGACGTACTTCACAAAACACCAAAAATTACGAACTTGATGAGGTATACCTTCCCCAAACCATACAAGCCAGATAGAAATTGTAGAAGTAGGTACCTTATAATTTCAAATATTACTCGCGTGTCGTGTGTACGGTGATCAAGTCCACTGGCGAGTCTCGAAAAGTCCCTTTGAGGTGTATTGAAAATACCGCCTCCTAGGCGAACCCTGGCAAGAGCGAACGTTTGCCAAAGCTTGCCATGCCGTCTCTAGCCTTTACAGAGGAGTGGTTTCATCTATATGAAGGTTTGCCGCGATTGTTCTATTCTGCTCCTTTAAAATGTCAATGAACTTAAAAAAATATATGTCAAAATTTGGAAAATTTCTTTGTCCAACTTGATTCAGGGGGCTGCAATTTTTAGTACATATACTTTTGAACGAAGAATTATAATCATATTTTCAGCTCAGGACTCACTCTTCTAGTTGCCATTGCCAATTAGTTGTGACAGCTCTTAAGAATACCCTCTTTTTGATGAACGGAAAACCTTCATATTCTTCTTGGTTTTGTGAATAATAATTTTTTCAGAACGCATAAATTACAAAGGATATATTGATTCATTCGTAAAGGTCAATTATGCAAATGGATCATAATGAGATTTAATAATAGGTAGAACTGCAAGCACATGTAAGTATATCGATTTTGATAAGTCTAATGATGTATCTTTACGACTATTAATAATAGAACATAAAAACAATGGTAGTCGTCTGCACGTGGAAAATTTTATTGAGAAAATCAGCCAAGTTGTGAAATCATTTACACCGTGTTACATTTGTTGGTGAAATTCGAAATAATTCATTAAGGCACATCGTCGGGCACAATAAATTGCTGCCTTACAAATCACAAGTACTCATCGTTTCCATCCTAGACCTTAATTATTTTTAAACCTGAATATACAAGTGCGTCTTAAGTCTTATATTCGTTTTTCTGAAATGAAGTTATCAATGGCATGAAATAGCAAAAACAGAAGGTGAGCTCAGTGTACCAGGAATGTTCGTCCAGTTCAATCGTTCAGATAGTTGAGCAGTGGTCTCCGCTGATCTTTCAGCTATTATTCCTTTAATCAAGAAAAAATTGATAACTTTCGAAGATTCACAAATACAGGCTGTCACAAGAATTCCGTTCGTTAAAATATTTTTGGGAGTCGACATTCATTTTTGCAATTATGGTTTGACTGGAGCGATGACTTTATGAAATTTGTGGGACTTTTTGTTTCACCAGCAGTTTTCTGTAGGAAAAATGAATATAATGATGAAATGAACTGAAATAACCTAAAAGCCCGTTGTAATTTTTCCCGAAAAACCTTCATAATTTGAAATTGACAGTATGTAGTCTCAAAATAGTTTCATCAAGTAGCCCCTCGTCAAGATATTTGATTTCACTCAATTCATTGATTCGAAGAGAATTTTTCCAAATCACAGCCATACTTTTCAATTGATCCGTCAATCCGTCATTGATTACTTATTATTATTACAAATAAGATAAGAGTTCAGGCAGTGACTATAAACTCACAATAATAACATCATATATAACTCAAAATATGCATACATACATATGCGAGAAAACAAAAAAAAAGGCGCAACTCGAAGAAAAAGAAAAGTAAATTAACATAAATTCCTAACTGTTTTTTTTACCCGTTCACAGACACAGAACCCAACACTGACGGAGGCAAACCATTCGAAAGTTCAAAAACACGGTTTGCTAGAAAACACTGTCTCTATACGCTCAATGTCCGTTAAAATTGAAGCATCGAAGAAGCACGGTTGTTTAACGTTCGCCCTCTCACTTGCCTCGATTGGCAAGATAAGCATGTCGCGTATATGGTTGTCGGTTCATGAATATCGAGAATAAAACAACGTTTCTACAAACGTTTGCTAAAACGCCAAGGCATGCCTTGCCGTCTGTAGCCGCCTTTACAATAATTGCAAGTCCGGTTGGAGACAATGAAGCTCATCTCGTAATGAAGCAGGTTGAGGCACTCAGTGTGAGTTATTGTTGTGGTCCTGCGCGCAGTAATTCCAGCCCAAACCATAATTGCAGGTCCATGCTTAGAGCACTGGAATTCTGGCCCTTCTTTTCCTCATACCTTTACTTTGGCGCGGTAGAGCTGGAAATAACTTTCATCGGTGAAGACGACCTTGGGGACCAATCCAGATTCAAGTTGGCCCGGCACGATTCCACCCGTTTTTTCATGTGAAGAGGTGTCATCTTCGGCACAATTTTGGGCAGCCATGTGATGAATCAGTTCTTCAATGCCCGATATATCGTCCATTGAGACACTTCAGGACTTCCTCGGTCTTTGGCCACTGCGGCAATGGTCGCGCGTTTCATCATCAGGTTGTTATTGGCTAATTGGGATATCCTTCTTCGGTCGTTAGCGTTGAGTTTTGAAGGTATTTCGGCTCCTGGCTTCACCGCTTTGGATTCTCTTGATAGTTCGGTAAACTGTAGACAGATGTACTCCCGTTGCACTGGCCAGGTATTTCCGGTCTTCCTGGCCAGCGTTTTATAGCCAAAGGAGTGTTTTGCGGCCATCCACTTTCGGCGATTTCTTATTTAACCTACTTTGATTTGCCATTTAATTGGATTTTAAATAATGACATGTGGCTTATCATTGGAAACTTCAAAACAAATGCTATCCAATCCGCTATTTTAAACTTTAAAATAATAACGTACGTCAATACTGAGCGCATAGAACAAAACCCTAATGTTTCGCGATAATTATGCACAGAAGAATACGTCACAAGCTTTCACATATCCGAAAGTTTAGTAAGTTTCGAAGGGCGTATTTCTGAAATTTCCAAATTTTGTAGCGAATCTTGTTGGATAACTAATAGAAAAATGTTTCCATAGATAATCTTAAATTCGATTTTGGAGTTTAAGGAAACTTGGCCATTGAATAAACAATTTAAATTTCAAATTAAAACTTCAAGTAACACCCTGTAGGTTTCTCGAATACGAAGCATTTGCAGTCCTATATTTATAGAACTTTTTCTTACAATTGTAAGAAGGAATCTCTCCTTTTCATTTCATTATTACATTGTTTTTTCTCAGTTTTGTCATAAATAAAATTAAAAAAATTGAATTGGTTGTAGTACTCTTGGGGGGAGGGGGGTAATTACCCCCTTTACTTCCCCCCTGTAGGTATAAGGGAGTACGTTGCGCTTTGCGCAGAATGCAAATTCTGGAAAAATTAAATATATATAGTTTATTACAGCAGAGCAGCCCTACTAGCACTTGACTTTCCACTTATCAAGTCAAAGTTAGTCTGGTAATGCAAAATGTCACTCAATTTACTCGGAGAAAAGAACCAGGTCAATCTTATTTGGGTGCCTGGTCACTCCGGGATACACGGCAATGAGGCAGCAGACCAACTGACCAGGGAAGGGGGGGTGGTCCCCTCCACTGGGCCAAAGCCGTTTTTCGGCTTCCCTGCTAGCCATCAAGCTGCGGCGGTTAAGAACTGGTAACAAAAGAGAAAGCTTGTGTCCTGGCACATGATAAATGGTCAAAGACAGGCCAAGTAATTTCTTTATTTCGTTAAAAAAGTTGGTGTTCATCTGCGGCGTCCAGGTTTCGATCGATGGTTCTGCAGAAAGCATCAGGTGAGCTTATTTTTCGTATCTTTTTCCTGATTTTTCTCATAGCGTAGAGAATTTTTGATGAGTCGTTTTGTTTTTATGCATGAGATATATTTTTCTTTTTTGTCTTGAAAAATTTTATTTCAAATTGATTTGAGTAGCAAAGTAATTGTTAATTAGACTTCAAAATGTCTGACCATTCGGACTGCGATTCCGTAATGGAAGAAGACGCGCTAGGAATCGCTAATGTCTTGTCCGAGCACGATATTTTGAGAGAGGAGAACGCAAGTTTGAAAGCGAGGGTGAATGAGCTAGATCAGGGTTTCTTAACCTTTTTCTAGCTATGGACCCCTTTCAATATTTCGCAGAGCTCACGGACCCTTTCTGAAAAAATAAAAAGAACGAGATTTGGATTTTGCCAGATTTTATTATTAACGATTGTAGTTAATATACTAATAGCTAATGTGACGTTTGCTGTTGCTTATTCGTCATTATGACGTCAAATTGAGGAGCCGTTTTTGATAGAGCGAGCCGCATGTCATCTTTCACTTCCAATCGATTCCGTTCTTAGTTTTTATTGATACTAGAGTTGAAAACCCGGCATCGCAGAGATAAGTCGTTGGAAACGGAATAAGTACTGACATAGCTCGTTGGGCAAGTCGAGGGTAAGCTGGAGCTAAATGACACCAAAAGTCGACAAGGTTCTTTGCTTCGAATTCCGCTCGCAACACTTCTTTTGATCTCAAATCAATGAGATCGTCTTTCACGAGGTCTTTATCGTCAATTTTTTCAAGGTCAATCAAAAATGGCCATGTTTCCTGATTCAGTTCTTCAGGACAAAAATACCCTTCGAAAGCTGGTTGCAATGTTTCTAAATGCTGAGATATATCCTTTTGATTTTTTTTTTGATAAGGATTTCATTGCATCGTCATCACTTTTATGAGTGAGCACTTCTTCCAGCAGAAAAAAATTCACCTTGTTGCCTGTATCTACTCTTCTTTTCCACAGTGGTAACTTTGTTAAGAATCCTTTCAATCTTTCCGTTGCATCTACAATTGTTACTGCGGGACCTTGAAGAGACATATTTATCTCATTTAAATGAGCAAAAATATCAGCTAAGTAAGCAAGCACCTGTACACAGTCTTCTTTTTCAAAAAACTCGTATAGTGAGTTATCTTTGTCTTGCAGAAATATTGAAACCTCTGTACGTAGTTCAAATAAACGCTTCACGACTTATCCTCTCGAAAGCCAGCGCACCCCCGTGTAATAGAGCAACACTTCGTGATCAGAGCCCACCGCTTTTTTGAATAAGCGGTGGTTCAAGGCTCGGCTCCGTATGAAGTTGACTATTTTCACACAAGTAGACATTACCTCCTTCAGGAAAGTGGGTAAAGTTCGAGAAGCCAACGCATGTCGATGCAGAAAACAGTGGGTAATAGTAATATTAGGTACCTTCCTCTTTACTAAAGCAGCAAAACCAGATGTACTTCCCAGCATTGCAGGTGCTCCATCTGTACAAATGCTGCCAAGCTTATCCTTCCAATCTATTTCATGTTTAAGAAAAAAACTTTTGATCATCCCAAAAACATCTACCGCTTTTGTAGTAAGTGTAAGGGAGTTACAAAATAAAAATTACTCTTTCATCGTTTTCGTTGCATTATGTACGTAACGAACAAATACAAAGAGCTGACTGCAATGTGACACATCGGTGCTTTCATCGAGTTGCATGCTGAACGAAAATGGTGGCTTTCAATTCGTCAACCACTTGTTGGAGCACATTGGACGACATATCAACAATTCTTGAATGAATGACATCGTTCGTTCGACAATGGCACACCTTCAATTTTTTTTCTTTGATCAGGTCCACAAACAAGTTCAACCACATCCAGTGCACAAGGCTTTATTAACGTTTCTGCAATAGTATGAGGCTTTTTTTGTTGGGCAATACGATATGCAACCTTGTATGAAGCTAAAAGACAAGGTTTTTGTGTGGGAGTAAATCCAAGTTTGGGCAAAGTACCCGATTTTTCGAAACGTGCTTTTTTAGAATGAAAAACATCCGAATTATCTGACACGTTGCCAGGGTGAACGGCTTTAAGAAACAATTTTGTAGGTTTCATACTTCCATTCGCGAGTACTTTTCCACACAAGAAGCACTGCGGCTTCTGTGTTCCGTCACGTTCGGTAATGAAAGTAAATCCATATTTCACATAGGAATCGTCATATTTTCTTTTTTTTGACATTTTTTTGGAACAATTAAACAATCTGTAACAAACAATTTCATTGATAGTTACCCTTCAATAGTTTATGTAAAATTACAGCAAAACATATGATTGTTAAATGAGAACATGCAAAAACACTTACATGTGAAATAAATTTTAATAAGCACACTTGAATATGCAGTACGTACAAATCTCACTTATGCGTGATTAAAAATATTAACGAAATGATATTGTATGTATTGTCGTCGTAGGTCGTCGCAAATATCTACACTTTACACTTCTGCACAGTACTGTTAGTGACTGAATGAACGGATTACGGAACAGCCACTCGAGTCGGGACTAATCGGGACGGGACGCGGATGTTTCGGTCGGTGGTAGACACGCCTGCAACTCTTTCGCGCGAATAATTCAAACAGATCAAAACTTTATAATAAGTACGCAATGTACATCAGTTTCAAACTTAATGTTGAGACAGAATGGTCATGGACCCCCGACTTTTGTTAAATGGACCCCTTAGGGAGAGGCTCGGGTTGCAGAAGGGAAATAAGGAAAGTCCTTACTCCAAAGCACTCAAAAAGAACATTGTTTTGAAAAATGTCCAAGAAGTGACCTTACCGGTTCAAAAGCAGAAGATGGAGGGGGTCAAAGACCCTCAAAACAAAATTTCCCCACCCGCCAAAAGTGTGAGAAAGGATAGCTCCACGTCCAATGAAGACTCGAACAAAAAAAGAGTCTTGGAAACCCCAGCCCAACAGAAAACCACTCCAGTGGAGGAGAGGAAAGAAAAAATCCCCCCAGTCACCCTGAGAGGTACGCCCGAATGGACGTCAATTTCCAACGCGTTAATGCGAAACGGCATTAACTACAGCAGAGCGACAACTGTGAAGGACGGAATTAGGGTCGTCCCACAAACCCCACAAGATCATCGAAGGATGACTGAATTCCTCCACAAAATCAACAGAGAGTTTTACACTCTCCAACGAGAGGAGGAAAAGAAAATTTACGCGGTAGTGAGATACCTACCGCTGGATGCAGATATCCCGACGATCCTTGACGACCTCAAGGATCAAGGGATCGTCGATGCTGAGGTCATAAGGATGACCTCAAATATAACAAAAAAGCCGATGCCCTTATTGCTGGTTAAAACCCAGAATAAGGGTATCTTCGAGGTGAGAAGGCTCTACAACATGAACTGTGTTGTTGAACCTAAGAGAAGGACGACTGGGCCTGGACAATGATATCGCTGTCAGCGATATGGACATGCTCAAAGTAAGTGCACTTTTCCATGGAGGTGCGTGAAATGCTCCGGTAATCACAGCTCCAAGGAGTGTACGCTTACCAGGGAGAACGAGGAGCGAAATGATTCTTGTGTTCTCTGTGGAGAGCAAGGACATCCAGCCAGCTACAAGGGATGTAGCGAATGGAAATTGGTCACTAAAAAGACCAAGAGATCGCCAAGATCGAACCAAACCAGCTCGAGGCCAACACAAAATACTCCGAAGCCAGCCCAAAACTCTTCGGAAGTGAAGAAACCCCAGGAAACTGCAACCAAAGCAGTCAAAGAGACGAAGAAACCAGAGAAAAAGACGGAAAAGGCAAAAACCGTCAAAAATGCCGAAACCAGAAAAGGAATTTCTGGAATCACTGAGGAACTGGATAAGTTCACGAAAAACCTCCTCAGCACGATGATGCAGAATCTGGAGAAAGAGATTGAGAAGAAGATGCAGCATAAATACGACGATAAAGGACAATCTCATAATCGTCTCTTCGAACGTCGAAGGATTGAGAGCCCGTAGACCCGAATTCGAGGAACTGATTGAAGAGAAGAGACCGGATGTCATAGCTCTCCAAGAAACAAGACTTAACCCCAACGTTCGGATATCATTTCCCAATTACGATATCTACAGAAATGATAGACCTAACAGCACAGGTGGCGTTGCTAGAAGGAATATGGATCACCATTTCGACCAAATATTCAATGGTCAAGAAGTAGAAGCAATATCGATTATTGTGAATACCAATCGAGGACAAGTGAAGATTATTTTGACTTATAAATCACCGGATAAGGACATGCTGGAAGAGGATCTAAAAATGCTACTAGAAGGAAGACACCCGAAAATCATAATTGGTGATCTTAACTGCAAATCGCAGGAATGGAACAGTAGGGTGGAAAATACCAACGGGAGAAGACTGAAGATTTATGCTGAAAAACTTAATGCAGTTGTGATAGGACCTGATAAACCGACCTACATACCAAGAGTAAATGGACTACCCGATGTACTGGACATTGTCGTAATGAAAGATATCACTGAAGAAATCAGCATTGATACAATAGAAGACGGAACTTCAGACCATAATCCCATAGAATTCATAGTGGGACATGACCCAAGAAACGAAGAAGAGACACAAACAAAGGATCGCACAGACTGGGAGAAATATAAGAATTTACTTCAGGAGAAAATCACGGAAATTACCCAAATAAACACCCGGGATGAATTAGATGAAGCAGTTGAAAAATTGGAAAATCAAATAAAAGAAGTCTATGAAGAAAGCACCAAGAGAATAAGGAAACAAATTCCGAAACATTCACATGGAGATACGCCAAGGGATATAAAGGAACTTATAAAAAAGAATAGAAGACTCAGAAAAATCTACAGAACAACAAAAAGAGAAGAAGACAAGAAGAAACTGAATAAGCATAGTCAGATATTGAAAAATGCTTCAACAGAACTGCGTACTAACAGATGGCACCAGAGATTAAGGGAACTGAATACAATAGATCACTCGGCTTGGAAAATGCAAAAACGCTTACGACGAGAACAGACAGATATAATCTCCACTGCATGGGGCAAATGGAATGGTATATACGAGACTTGAAAAAGCCGAAGCACTTGCCGACTCAATTGAGAGAGAAGCCAGAATAAATTACAGAAATGATGATGACAATGAAGATCTGGAAGAAGAAGTGGAGGCAAACGATGAACTGATGATGGAACCACCGGAAACCGAAATCATTCCAAAACCGGCTTCACCAACAGAAATCAAAGAGATCTTAATGAAACTGAAAAACCGGAAAGCACCGGGAGAAGATAGGATAACGAATTATATGTTGAAGAAATTGCCTAGAAAAGGAATAGCAGCCTTGACGAATATAACAAACGGAGTGATGAGGACCGAATACTACTCAAAGAGATGGAAAACTGCAGAAATGATAGTTTTCAACAAGCCTGGAAAGGAACGGAAATTTCCTCAAAATTATAGACCAATCCGCCTACTATCAGCACTAGGAAAAGTCGTCGAGAGGGTTATCGCCAAAAGGCTGAATGAGGAAACAGAAATGTTGAAGATAATTCCACCTGAACAATTTGGATTTCGACGAGAACATTCGACTGAACTCCAATTACTACGGCTCATAGAATACGTCACCGAAGGAATGCAGACCAAACAGGCCACAGGATTAGTTCTGATGGATATCGAGAGAGCTTTTGATAGAGTATGGCACGAAGGCCTAATCTACAAGATGAAAAAAGCAGGATATTCGACCAATCTATGCAAGATTATAAGGAACTATCTGAGGAATAGAAACTTTTATGTGAAGATAGATGGAGCAACCTCTCAAACCAGACAATTGGAAGCGGGAGTGCCTCAAGGATCGGTACTTGGACCTCTGCTTTACGTAATATACGTTTATGATATCCCGAAGAATGCTAGAAATATGCTCACCTTGTACGCAGATGACACAGGAATAGCGTTCAGACATCGACGCCCAGAGATCATACACCGGAGACTGCAGGAAGCCATAGATGAATTACTCAAATGGTGCATCAAATGGTTAATCCAAATCAATGGAAGAAAGACTCAAGCAATATTACTGCAAAAGAGAAGATTGAGGATGGAAGAAAACCTTGAAGTTGATGGAGAAGAGGTTAAATGGAAAAATGAAGCAGCATACGTAGGAGTGACGCTTGACAGAGGACTTACATGGAAAAACCACATCAAATGTGCTGTTGATAAAACAAAAGCCGCAATGAGTAAACTTTATCCACTCATAGGCAGAAGAAGTCATATGAATAAGAACATCAAGTTGACGATGATTAAAACTATTGCGCGACCACAACTCACATATGGATCGGCGGCATGGGGCTTCGCAGCCAAGACCCACATCAAGAAGAGACAGGCCACTGAGAATAAACTCCTTACAATGGCGATGGACGTACCCTGGTTTGTTAGGAACAAACAAATCTACAAGGACTTGGAATGGGAACCAGTTACAGAATTTATGAAGAGAAAGGCGAAAAGGATATTCGACAAAGCCAAACAACATCCAAATGAGGAACTACGAAGATTAGTCGACTACGATCCAACGAAAGAAGCTAGAAGGTCAAGAACCTACCACCGAAGACCGAGAGATGAGTTAAGGATTTAAATTTAACCAAAGAAGAGCTTAACCTATAAAAGCTATCGGCAGCATACAACTATCAACACGACTATGATCGTGTGAGAGTCCAGAAACCATAAGAGTCAACTGGTTAATAGGCAAAATGCCCGGAACCTATGAAGAAGCAGTTAAGGGTTTTTAGTGGGTCTCGAGCTCAGAGAGTGAGAATCCCCACACTGTTCCCCCTCAGCAGAGGGTGTGTTCGTCTGTTTTGCAGATTTTCCCCCTGCTACACCAAAAAAAAAAAGTTATTTCTCTCTTATTCGACGAGCTGGACCAAAAAAGTTCTCTCACTCAGTAGGCCAGAACTGAGGAAATTGACGGGCGCACTCACAGGGCACTGTCCCGTGAGGTATCATCTCAAACATGTGGGAAAAACGCCCGATGACACATGTCGCTTCTGTCAAGAAGCCACTGAAACAGCCAAACACTTGTTATGCAAGTGCGAATCTGTTCATCGGAGAAGGCTACAGCACCTTAGTTCGTGGTTCCTAGAGCCGGAAGAAGTAATGGATGTGGCCCCCAGAAAGGTGGTGGAGTTCATTGAGACTTTACTGCCTGACTGGTAAACAGCGCGGGGGTGCACATTTTTTTTTTTATAGCAGGGGGAATCTGCGACCGTGAACACACGGGGCTCTATCTCTCGCCCAGAGGAACCCATTTCTAGGGAACACTGTGGGATTACTCACTCTCCTGAGTTCGTGACCCACTAAACCTAACCTGCTTTTTATTGGTTCCGGGCATTTGCCTATAAACCATTTATCCCTTGATCGGTTAATTTCTTCTTGCACATTGTCGTGCTAGGGTTTTCATGTTGGTCCATTTCGGATATCTCTTCTTAGTATAGTTTTAATAAGTTTCCGTTCTCATTTTAATCTCTCCTCAATTGATCTCGCGGTCTCCTTTTGTAAATTCTCATTCTTCCTCTGTCTTCCTCCGGATCGTAGTCCACTAGTCTCCTGAGTTCTTCGTTTGGATGTTCCTTCGCTGTTTCGAATAACTTTTCAGCTTTCCTCTTCATAAATTCAGTGATGGTTTCCCACTTCAAATCTCGATATATCTGTTTGTTCCTGACAAACCAAGGCGCATCTTTGGCACATCGTAGTAGCTTGTTTTCTGTTGCCTGAATTATGGCTCTTTGCCGCGAATCCCCAAGCACCTGATCCATAAGTCAGTTGCGGTCTAGCAACGGCTTTGATTATTTTCAATTTTGTCTCATTTGACATGTGGCTCTTTCTACCTATCAGCGGGTAGAGCGTATTCATCGCTGCCTTGGTTTTTTCAACGGCTTGTTTGATATGGCTTCTCCAAGTTAGACCTTTGTCTAGGGTGATACCTAAATATTTCGCTTCGTTTTTCCATTCGATTTCTTCTCCATCTACCTCTAGATTTGTTGTAGTTCTCAGTCTCATCTTTTGCAGTAATATGGCTTGGCTCTTTTGTCCGTTGAGTTTTGTTTTCCATTTAATACACCAGTCATTTATTTCTTCTATAGCTTTATTAGTAATTTTCCTTCTATGATTTCTGGCTTGCGATGTCGAATTGCGATTCCCATGTCGTCGGCATATAGTGTCAACAAAGTCCTTGGAGATTTTGGTATATCGTGAATATATATGTTATACAGTAACGGACCAAGTACTGACCCTTGAGGCACCCCTGCTTCCATATATCTGGTTGTGGAGTTTTCTTCTTCCACTTTAACGTAGAAATTTCTGTTCCTCAAATAATTCCTAATCAACTTGCACAGTTTGATTGAATATCCAGCATATCTCATTTTGTAAATCAATCCTTCATGCCATACTCTGTCGAATGCTCTGGCGACATCTAGTGAAACAAGACCTGTTGCTTGTTTATTTTGGAATCCTTCTGTTATGTATTCTGTGAGTCTCAGTAATTGCTGTTCTGTTGAGTGATCTCTGAATCCGAATTGCTCTGCTGGAATGAGATTCAGATTTTCAGTTTCTTCTGTAAGCCTCCTAGCGATTACTCTTTCTACTACTTTTCCTAGGGCAGACAATAAATTTATCGGCCTGTAGTTTTGAGGGAATTTTTTATCTTTGCCTGGTTTGTTGAACACTATGTTGGAACTATGGTTGGAACACTATAGTTGGATGACCTGTCGCCCCCCCTCTAATCTAATCTAAATCTAATCCCCCCCGTAGGACCGCCCTTGAGAGAAGATCATAAAATTTCACTCCGTCACAGCGAATACTGTATTCTATAGCAGAAGCCAAATCCAAGTCAGCACCTTCGGACAACACCCTGATATTCTTCAAAGTGAGTACCTACCAAGCAATGCGTCCATAACATCAAGAAAATAAATGAGAATATTGTAACAAGGGCTAGAAAGACGGCGAAGGCACGGGAATGTTTCCTGCGCCTATATAAGCCCAGCGGAGTGTAAATGAATAATCTTAATCAGTCGGACGTTTTAATAAAGAGAAGAAAACGTCACAATATTTTAATTTTGAGTTTGAGGATTATTATTTCTTCATCATAACTATCATTGGTGAATTAACTAGATCATTCAAGATGGCAGATTCTGAAGATGTGTCGGAAGATCTCCCAATGATAACTGAAATGATCTTCAGAGAAAAATCATTTAAATGTTGTCAGCATAAAACAAATAAAACACTTATTTGTGTAGAGTGTGGTAACATCTATCATCAATCCTGTGTTATTAGAAATAAAATGAAGTGCAAGAAAATATGTGACACCAGAATAGTGTGCTGTGAAACCGCAAAGAACAAAAACACCGAAAATGAAGTAATAGTCCGGGAGGTGGCGTCACTTTTGAACTAGTGATCGATCTTCACACGAATTTTTTAGGATGAGTAGTTCTTCACTTGTACATATGAGGTCCGCGCGTCAGTCAGTCCAATAGCGGTGGGCGTGGGCGTGGGAGGCGGTGAAACTCGCCGGAAAAATCTCAAAAAAAAGTGATTGATCTGCACGTGAAACTTTGTCATAAGGTAAATTATTCATGATTATGAGTGAAAATGGGCGTCAGTCACTTTCCCGATGGTGGAAACATCGTCAGTCAGTCGGTTGAAGATGGTCGGCAAATCTGAAAATTGACAAGTGACCGATCCTCACTTGAAATATGATTATTTTAATCAAGTTGAACGTAAAAATGGACCTCAGTCACGTTTATAGTGGTGGATTCTGCGTCAGTCAGGCTTCCAAAGTCAAGGGCAGTGACCAGCTTCCTTTGGCGCGCTGCACCTTTTGCAGTTCGAATAACGCATATTCCACCGGCATCGTGCCGGCTGACGATTATTTATCGAGTGTACATAACAATTACTTGTTCATACAGGGTGTTTCATCATATAATTAAATATATAAAATTTATTGATCCTTTTGGACCCTTAAGAAATGTATAGGACAAGTCATATATTATGACGAATACAAGAGAAAAAAAATAACAAATTCAACAAATGAAGTCCTTAAGGAACTCCTCCACACTATAGTAACACCTGTTATTTAAAAGGAACTTAACTTCTCTCTTGAAAGATTTTCCACTCATTGATTTCAAGCGACTGGGCTAATGGTTATATAATTTCATACCTATATACCTCTATGAGGACACATATTTAACTGTATGATGCCTGGGGAAGGCTATGGAATCAGTGTGTCATGTTTCGTACCCATAAAAATCAGAGCATTTCCTGTATTTTCCGATGTTCAGGTGGATATAAACAAGACAATTAAGGATGAATTTACAAGGGAAGGGAAGGATACGAAACTAACTGAAAATCGGACGACATGAATCACGTTGCCGAAGTTTGAATATAAGCCTTATGACGCTTTTCTGAGAAATGAAAACTCGAAATTGTTGAAACGTTTCCTGATTGTAGGAAACTACAAGGAAATTGTTCGAAAATTGTGTTCATTCAGAAAATGAAATTCAATTTGGAAACAAAAAAAAATCACGGACATCGAAGGTTTTCCGCCATTTTGAAATTTTTTTTCGGAGTTCTTCATCTTTAATAAATTGAACACTCAAAAATACTCTGATGTGACCAGAAACCGTTACTTTGAGGTTTATACATAACTGAGCCCACTCAATAGAATATTGCTCAAATACGACGTTGAACACCTTATTTCTCGCTTATGCGTCGAAAACGGGGTATATGTCATAAGGAAATGTGATTCTCCCGGTATCATTTACCCACTATATATGTTTGTCCAGTTTATGATGAAACACCCTGTATAAACAAGTAATTGTTATGTACACTCGTACAGCCAGCACGATGCCGGCGGAATATGCGTCAGTCGAACTGCATAAGGTGCAGCGCGCCAAAGGAAGCTGGTCACTGCCCTTGAATTTGGAAGCCTGACTGACGCAGAATCCACCACTATAAACGTACTGACGGCCATTTTTACGTTCAATTTGATTAAAATAATCATTTTTCAAAATTTCAAGTGAAGATCGGTCACTTGTCAATTTTCAGATTTTTCCGACCATCTTCAACCGCCTAACTGACGATGTTTCCACCATTGGGTAAGTGACTGACACCCATTTTCACTCATAATCATGAATAATTTACCTTATTACAAAGTTTCACGTGCAGATCGATCACTTTTTTTTGAGATTTTTCCGACGAGTTTCAACGCCTCCCACGCCCACGCCCACCACGGTCGCGCTGACTGACTTTCGATTTCGAGTACAGTAATAGTGCAACTCTCTAATTAATCACATTTGAGTTGCAGATAAATCACTAATAAAAAAGTGACACCACCTCCCGGACTATAAGTGAACTTGAGAGAATAAAAGTAGAAAATGAATTCTTAAAAAAACTGTTGCAAGAAAAAGAGGATAAATATAACCTATTATTAGAAAATAATAATTTATTAAAAATCAATAATCAATTTCTCCAAAAAAAATTGCAGCTGGTTTGAAATCAGATAAGGAGCCAGAAATAAATACAACAGATAAACATACTCGACACAAGGGGGCAAGAACACAAACAAACCCGGCTGATCGCATTAAAAATAAAACACCAGTTTGGCAACAAATACTGATAGATAAAGATACCCAGATAAATTCTTCACATTCTAAACAACCGGAAAATGATGTTGGAAATAAAAACAATGAATTTTCCAGTAAAATTCGTGGAAACTCGAATGACGTAAATTACCAGCAAAATAGTGAGTTTGAAACAGAAACCAGCAATTGGGAGGAAGTCAATCACAAAAATAAGAGAAAGGTTAAACCTTTTCAGAAAAAAACAATTGGAACAGCTGAAAATTATGAGAATAAAAATGATTTCTGCGGGGAAGAGAAGAAGGTTTGGCTTTACATATACAGAGTTAAAAGCCAGGTGACAGAAAATAATATAAAAGATTACTTAATGAAAAAACCTGGTTTCCAAAACAAAGAAATAACTGTTAAAGAACTAGCAACAAATGGGGCACGTAAGAGTTTTTGTGTCACTGCACCATTTGGAAAAAGGGAGGAGATGTATGAGGCAAGCTTCTGGCCGGTTGGTGTTGGAGTTAAACGTTTCAGTTTCATTAAACATCGAGAACTAAATGAGGGAGCAGATTTTTTGGATCAAATGAGAATAACGAAGTAAATATCAAAAATACCACTGAAGATATCAAAAAAGGAAAAACAATATTCAGTCTATTTCACTGGAATGTCCAAGGTTTGGGTACTGCAATTAACGAATTGGAATTTGAGTTGAAGAACCATCCGGAGTGTGCTATGGTGTGTTTAACCGAACATTGGAAGAGTAAAGAGCAATTAGAAGTCATGGCAATGAAAAATTTCAGACTGGTTTCAAGTTTCTGTAGAGACCAAAATAAACACGGAGGATCAGCAGGATACATAAGAGAAGACATAAGATGTAAACCATTGAGGAAGTTGTCAAAGTTGGGTGTCAGTGGTGTCTTCGAATGTGCTGCTGTTGAGTGTTGTGTTGGGGGTACTGTTATGGTGGCCTCGATCTATCGTCCCAGTGGCTCAGATATCAATATGTTTTTGGAGAGGCTGGAATTGTTCTTGTCAGCAGCGCGAGAATATAAATTTGATCACATGATTTTGGCAGGCGACTTCAATATACATATCGAATATACAAACAAGGACAGAACAAACTTCATAAATCAGTTAGAGTCATTTGGATTACATCTCACTGTAGATGCGATGACCAGGATAACACCAGAGTCAGAAAGTTGTTTGGACAATATTTGTACGGACATAATAGAATCTAAGAGTAGTATCGTAAAAATGCATCTATCGGATCACAGAGAATAAAAGAAAATGTCAGGGAGTTTACCAGATTCTTCAACGAAGAGGCGAAGCAGGCTTTCATATCAAGACTGGGAGAGCAAGACTGGAAGATGGTGTACGAAGTAGATGAGAAGGAGGTGAATAAACAGTGGGACAGTTTCAGCTCAAAGTTTTTTGGACTGTTTAATGAATGTTTTCCGTTAACATTGAAATAAAAAAAAAAGAGTACATCAAAACTAAATCAAGACCCTCAGTTAATACAATGTAAGAATACGCTAGATATTTTGTTGACTCTGCATAAACGGGATACTAGATATAAACAATTATATAATGAAACAAAAAAAGAATATGATAGGCTATTAAGAAATCTGAAGGCAAAAAATTATCAAGAAGAAATTAAAAAATCTGACAACAAAAACAAAACTATGTGGAAGATATGTAACGAGATTAATGGTAAACAAAAAATAAAAACTAACTGTGAAATTGGAGATAGTGCACTTGATGCAGCCCAGAAATTCAATGTGCATTTTAAAGACAGTGTATCTAAGCTGCTGGATGAATTTGATTATTTTTCATTTCATGATTACAGTAATGTTATTAGGAATGATAAATCAATTTTTCTAAGACCTGCAACTCCGGATGAAATTGTTAAGCTGTCAAAATCTTTGAAAAACAAGAATAGTAGTGGAGAAGATGAAATTCCCATATTCATTGTGAAGTTATGCATAGAAAAGATAAAATATGTTTTATCATATATAATTAATAACTCGCTCAAATATGGAATATATCCAGAAGGTTTAAAATCTGCCTTAATCAAACCTTTACTAAAAACAGGTGATCCATCAGATATAAATAATTATCGTCCTATTAGTTTGTTACCGAGCTTTTCAAAAATATTTGAACATGTGATGGTTGTAAGAGTGCTCTCTTTTTTTCATGATTGTGGTATTTTTACTGAGACACAGCATGGCTATCTTGCTGGAAGATCAACTCAAACAGCTATTTTTCAATTCACAAAAAGTATAGTCAAACTAATTGAAAGTAATAACATTGCTTTGGGACTATTTTTAGACTTGTCCAAGGCCTATGATACTTTAGATCGAAAGCATATGTTGGAAAAACTTAATTTGTATGGCATTAGAGGTAATGCTGGGGCATGGTTTGAATCCTATCTGTCAGCTAGGTATCAGAGGGTAGAAGTAATAAAAGATGGTTTCAAAGAAAGATCAGAACGAATAGAGAATATTGTAGAAGTGCCACAAGGCAGTATTCTGGGCCCAATTCTGTTTATAATCTTCATCAATGATTTATGCAAAATAGCACTGAACTCAGATTTAATTATTTCAAGTTTTGCCGATGACACAAGTTTGCTGGTGGGGGCGAAAACAATAGTCGATCTAACTAATCGAAGCGAGTTTTTCTTTGAAAAAGCACAATCATGGTTCGAACAAAATAAATTGGTTTTAAATGAGAAAAAGACCAACATTGTCATTTTTACTACAAACCGAAGTAGATTAGAAAAACCTGGTCAAATAACAATAAATAATAATGAATTTTCTATTTCAGAGTCCACCAAATTTTTAGGTGTATACATTGACAAATTTTTAAAATTCGACCACCATACAAATATCGTGTCAAAGAAACTTAGCGGAATTTGTTATGCTATACGAACAGCTTCTAAATATGTTGAAGTAGAATCACTCAAAATGTTGTATCATGCTAATTTTGAGTCAGTATTAAGATACGGCATAATTTTTTGGGGACTTAGAGAAAATTTAGAAACTGTGTTTGTTATTCAAAAAAGGGTAATTAGGGTTATATATAAAATGAAATACAGAGAAAGCTGTAGAGGAGTATTCAAACAAAAAGGTATTCTAACAGTGAGCGGCTTATATTTGAATGATTGTTTGCTTTTCCTGTTTAAGAATAAAAATAACTTCATAACTACTGAAAAATACTCATCAAGATCATTGGACATAAACTTTCCTATACACAGATTAACATTAACAGAAAACAACCCATCATACCTGTGTATAAGAATATTTAATAAACTACCAAAAAGAATAAAATCCATCTGTAATCTAAAAAAATTCAAGAGAGAAATTTATTCTCTATTGTTAAACTTAGAGCCATATAGCCTAGCAGAGTATTTTGGTGCAAACTTAGTTTAATCTTTCCTGCTTTTTTTTGACGTCATTTCATTTATTGTTGTGTTTATATACGTTATGTGAACATGTTCATTATTTGAAATAAAGTGGTGTTATTATTATTATTATCACAAATTGGATCATTTTAATTATTCTCAAACTAATTGGCTCCCCTTAATACCTATATAATATCAATTGATTCAGTTAAATAAGTAGTAGTAATAGTAGTAATGAGTTCAACAAAAAAAAAGAAACCCACACCTTCCATTGTTCTCCGGTCAACAATTGCCGTTCTCAGTGTAACAGTTTTCATTTTCAATTTTTTATTAATCTCAATAATGTGAAATTACGTTACACTAATTTGACGCCCATAACGTGGGGCACGACTAATATTATCGTCATTAATAATTTGAAATTTTGTTGAATATTTACGTACATGATGTTTCTTGTTATCTATGAACGTATTCATGATTGATTGCTGAAATTTGTTTTTGAGTGCCCATATTGATTGCAGGTCTGGATAATTCATTGCTGCCGACTGAACATATATTTTGTATTTTCTGTAGTTGCTTTATCAGCTGAACTGATTATTTATCTTTTTCTCTTAAATAACTCATATTTTTTTTACCATGAATTCATCTTTTGTTAAATGAACTAAATTATGAACTTCGAATTGAAGGAGTTGTATCGAATAGGTTCCAAGAAAACAAAAGGAAAATTTTGAAACGTTTGTTAGCTAGACAGAATGCTGGAGAAATTATACAATTTTTTTCAAATCTCAATAATGTGGAATAACGTTACAATATCCTATGGGATGTGACACAGGATGTGCCACTCTATGTCTTCCACATAAGGTTGGGGGTTATGTTGCTCTGATTAGGTTAAGTAGGACCGAAACACCGCGCAGCTTGCACTCTTAATGTGGTTTTTCCCTTGGTTCTCTGAATTACGGTGTATGGCTCGTTCGTTATATCGATGAATGTTATGCACGTGAATTCATTTTGTGTCATTAAGGCGATTGTCATTTTCCTAATCAAGTATCCTTCGTAACTGACCCCGTATTCATAAAAGTCAATTGAGAACTTGTATAATGTTATCTTGGATATACTTACATAACTTTCAAATGCAAAATATGAATGAGTGAAATCTTAATATCTTACTGTCCACTTTAGTTTGAATGTCCGAAAATTCCCGATGAATCTGCAAATGTGATTTTTGTGCTTAATTAAAAGCTTAGAAATCTGCACCTAATCAGTCTGGAAAGGTAGGATGGTAAATATTAATTAAACGTAGTGGTGAGCGTGCGTCCGCTTTTTATGATCCCATCGTCGAAAGTTGAAACCACTGGGAAAATAAACGTTGTTTTTGTGTGACAAACTGAAGCACGATACTTAATTAATAAAAGTCCACTCGTTAACCCTCAGTTGTTCGTTGGAGAATGTTCATCGTGCTAGTTTCAATAGTTTGTTTTGAAAGACCAATTGGATATTTTCGCAGTGCTTTTTTTCTCATTTTTGGAGAATAATCGAGCATTTCCTGTTCAGGTATGATGATGATTACTTTGTAAGTAGTCCAAAATTCATTTCAAGTTTTGTTGTCAATGAAACTTTCTGCTTATTAATCTGGTAAGAATAATTTCTGCTGGAGATTCCTCTTGAATTTTCATTTCTAATCGATAAATTGAGAAGGCATTTTTCCAGTTCAGATAGCGTGAGCACCAATTTTTTAATCTTTTCATTGTCCAAATAACCCTCTAAAACAAACCGTTTTCAGAAAATGAATCGCTATTCTTGAGTCATTTTGAATTTTTAAAATACTTCCACAATGTCAGTCTAATATCTAAATATACAGGATGATTTATTCGATTGAAATTTAATCGGGGATTGCTCCTGCGTAAATTCTTGCACTAATTTGTCAGGGGTAAATCAAGAAGAAAAAAATGTTGCCTGACAATGAAGTGGAAAAAGGAAATTTGAAATTATAATAATATAATAATAATATTTATTTGACATTAATTGTCAATACACAAAAACGAAATTACCGGAGGACAGTTCTTTCTTAAGTAAATTAATCCAAATATGATCTATTCCTATTGAACAATTGGCCAAATTATTATTTTGATCCAACAAAATACACGTGGACTCTTCAATCTTTCGTTTGTAATGATCCGGTTCTGTCATTGAAATTTTAGTGTTATTCCAATCCATCATGTGATGGACTCCTGAATTAGAACAAACATGATCTGCGATTTGTGAACTATTAATTTCTCTATTTTGAAGATTTTTCATGTTCGCTTTTTCTTATGTTTAGAGGTCTAGACGTTTCCCCTGTATAAGTTTTACCACAAATACATGGAATGTTGTATCTACAATTTCTTGGTATTTGTTTTTCATTCAAAGGTATAGATCTTGTTAGTATAGATATTAAGTTATTTTGTGTTTTGAAAACAGTTCTCATGTTGAATTTGGAACCGATTCTTCTAATTTTGTCTAAAGGGCCACTAACATAAGAAATTACGTTCAATCAATTTGGTTGATTTTGACTGTTTGTTGATGATTATTATGATTTTGGTTAGACATTTTTTTTTCTAAATTTAATATTGCTTTTTCCGTGAAATATGTTGGGTATTGATTATCCCTAAAAAATTGTTTAATGAAGTCAATTTTATTATTTCTAATTTCGGGTGTAGATAAAATCAAATGAGCTCTACCATAAAGAGTTTTAATAATATCTCTTTTGACACTTACTTGATGATTGTAATAAAAAATTTTCTACTTGATTTGCGGCTGACAAATTAGTGCAAGAATTTACGCAGGAGCTAATCGGTTGTTTCAATTTTTTTAATTGATTTTGTTTCAGAAATTGGGAGGGAAAGCTCTAAAAAGTTTCAGAAGTTACAGGATGCTTCACCGCGATGTCCTATTAGACCTTTATAGCTAATTACTCAACTAAAATCGTGTGCTGAAAATTTGGGGTTTTCGAAAATGAACTTTTTCTGCAGCCGTCGCGAAAATGGTATGCTTCATTGAATCGAAAGAAATATTCACAAAAACAGTACCGGAAGTAGCATTTTCGAGACCACCTTTTTTAAATTCCACTTTCGGGACGCTTTTGCGTATCTTTGAGATGGATTTAACAATAACATGAACTTGGTATTCTATTATGACAGCGCTCACCATGTGACATTGGTGTGAATTTCTTCTCCAACTAAATAAAAAAAAAATTTAGTAATTTTACGGGACACACAGGATAACTGGAAAGTTCATACTCGTTCCGTAAAATATCACTACGTAAATTACTATTTTTGAAACGTAGGATAATGAGAGAACAGATTGAAACAGATAGAAGAAATTCAACGGACATAACTCCCTGGGAAATATTAACCGTAGACACGTGTTTTGGGCGTTCGGCCCTCATCAGACGATAAAAAAGTACACAGATGAACACCACCTGTTGGAAAATCATATAAAAACCAACGGAATCAACAAACAGAAGCCAGCCGGACATTTGCGGTTTCGGCTTACAGAACCTTATCAGAACCTTACAGAACAAGAACCCTTGTACAGGGTTTCAGGAATATGGCGGACGAAGATCGGATGAATCCGATGGAAACAACCGAGATTCAGAGTTCTATAAATGTTGTGCAACCGAAAGTTGCAAGTTCAAAGTGTGCGTACAATGCTTTTAGATATTTCATAAAGCATGCGCGAAAACAAACACAAACTTGAAATTTCTGGGCGGAAACGAAGTTTTGAGTTGCGCCGTGATAGGTGAATAAAAAGAAACGGTGGAAACAAGAACAGAGCCAAAAGCAATGAAAATGAGCTACCTCAAAGAGTTACTAGAAAAAACAAGAGACGAAAATGAAATACTGAAACTTAACAACAACCTACTGAACGAAAAAATCAAAATACTGGAAAATAAAGAATCCAAAAAATTTTGAACGCACCCACCTCAAACAGACCGTTCAAGTAGCCAAGGTACGATACGTCAAACAATAAAACAACAGAAGCAAACACATAGGCTGAAGCGACTATGTCCGCAATTAGTCAACAGTCAGTGTTATTCGCTTGACAAAAGAAGGCGTGCTAAAGTGCTTCTAGTGCTATAAAAGAGAAAGCGTGTTCACAGTGCCGTAAAAGTGAAAGCGAAAGGGAAAGTCGAAGGGTAAGTGCACACTAGCGAAGCTACGGAATTTGTGATTCCGTCTAAGAAACTTCCGAAGTTTTTTTGTTCTATGAGTGTATGTGTTATAGAGCGGAAATTCGTTCAAATTCAGTGTATTCAGTGTCGAGTCCAGATCAATTCCAAGATCGCTGGTTCCACGGATATCACTGGTGAGTCGATTTATTTTTCTGATAGTATAGAAAATATTTAACTTAGCCACATAGCTTAATAGTAACATAGTAGTAAGGATTCCCAATATTCATTATTATTCTGAAATACCCCATATAGTTCAATACGGACAAAAAGCCATGTCGGAGGTCTCAGACAATGAGAGCTCCTAAATGGAAGCTACGGACACCGAAGAAATCAGCGATGGAGATGCAGAGGAGCTTGTAAGGCTCAAAGAAGAGAATGGGCAGTTGAAGGCTCAAATAAATAAACTGACTGAAACCGTGTCTCAGTTGGTCGGGGAGATACGCTTCTTGAGAGAAGAAGTTGACAAGAATAAAGCACCTCAATCCCCTAGTTTTGCTGTAATTGCAAAACAGATTACGGCACATAAATCCCCCACATTCGCAGAAATTGCAAAGCCGGTAGCGGTCCCCAAAAATTCCTCCAAACAGGAAGTAGCTCCAGAACCGGAAAAGAAGAAAAATTTTGCAACTTGAGTTGCAAAATTTTTCCAGAACGCGCCGCCCACAAAACGCGCGCGTAAAGAAAGTTTTTCTTCAGACGAAGAGACCGCAAAAAAAGCAACGGAGTTACCTAAAAAAGATAAAATTCCACCCATCACGACGATGGGTACAGCCGATTGGGCAGAGATCTCAAAAGCTCTCTACTTGAAGAAATTCAGCTACAACAGAGCAACCGTCGTAAAAGACGGAATCAGGATCGTAGCCTCGACTGTGGACGACTACAGGAACATAACAAAATATTTTGACCAGATTGGTAAGGAGTACTTCACGTACCAGATGGAGGAAGAGAAAAAGATCTACGCAGTTATAAGACATCTCCCAATAGATGCTGACCTAGATATAATAAAAAATGATCTAAAGGTCCAAGGAATCCATGACGCCGAGGTGTCCAGGATGACATCCAATAAAACCAAAAAGTTTATACCCTTATACCTGGTAAAAACTCAGAGAAAGGAGATTTTCGAAATAAGACGCCTCTACAATCTCTGCATTTTAGTGGAATCAAAGAGAAGGGCAGAAAATCCAAGCCAATGCTTCAGATGCCAGAGGTACGGACATGCCCAAAACAAGTGCTCTTTTCCATACAGATGCGTCAAATGTTTGGGCAATCATTGTACAAAAGATTGCGAACTTACCAGAAAAGGTGAGGAGAGAAATGCCACATGCGTTCTGTGCGGTGAAGAAGGCCATCCAGCAAGCTACAAAGGATGTAGCGAATTCAAATTAGTTACAAGGAAGAGGAAAACAGGCCAGAAATCGGCTCAGCAGAGCACGATTCCTCAAAAAGTCCAGGAGAAAAAGAAGCCCACCCCCTCCAAAGTAGACGACAAGAAAAAAGAAGTACCCAAACCAGTACAGAAGAAGGAGCAACCGAAAATGCCCTAAGCTAAACCTACGATCAACAAAACGAAAGAAAACAGAAAAGTCTCTGAATCCGCCGACGATTTAGACACTTTTACTGAAAAAAATTTTTAACAAAATCATGTTGAAAATTGAAAGAGAGATGGAGAAAAAACTCCAAGGAATGTTCAGTAAACTGAAATAATGGAACATACAACTAGGAAAAATTCCCTTAAAATAGTCTCCTGGAACATAAACGGGGCCAGAACTCGAAAACCCGAGATAGAAGAAATAATATCAGAGAGAAAACCTGATATTATAGCCTTACAGGAAACAAGAATACAACCAAATACGCGATTGAACATCATGAATTATGAGATATATAGATGTGACAGAATCGCAAACACTGGAGGAGGTGTTGCCTTACTGGTTAGTCGAGATCTGAAACACTATTTTAAAGGAAGATCTGACGAGTCACAAATAGAAACAGTGACGATTGTTGCTGAAATAAATCGACAAAGAGTCGAAGTCACATCGGCATATAAAAGACCCCCAAATAACTTATTAGAAGAAGAAATCAACAACTTACTAGATGGAACAAACCCGAAAATCTGCATCGGAGATTTTAATTGCAAATCTCCAGAATGGAACAGCAGGATGGAAAACAGAAATGGCAGAAAACTGAAAGATCTCGCTGAAAAACATGAAGCTATCGTTATTGGACCTGAAGAACCAACGTACGCATTCGGAAATGGATTACCAGATATAATTGATATCGCAATTATGAAAAATATCACTGGAGAATTCTCGATAGAGACCCTGTATGACGGAACCTCTAACCACAACCCCATCGAATTAACAATAGGAGAAGGGCCAAGAAGAGAACTAATGTAAACAAGAGAATACACCGATTGGACTAAATATAGCCATCTGATACAATCGGAGCTAACAGAAATACCAACAATCAACACACCGGAAGACCTAGAAAGAGCAGTTGATAAACTAGAAAAGAATATACTAGATGCCTACAAAAAGAGCACAAAGAAAATAACGAGACCAGCACCGATACATCCACACGGTGATACACCCAGAGAAATCAAAGATCTCATCAGGGAAAATCGGAGACTAAGAAAAACATACACGCTCAACAAAACAGATATAAATAAGAGAAATCTAAACCGACACAGCCAAGTTCTAAAAAATGCCCTGAAGGACATGAGAACAAATAGATGGAACAAAAGAGTTCAAGAACTAAATACTATCGATCATTCTGCGTGGAAAATGCAAAAATGTCTGAGAAGAGAAAAGACTAAAATACCACCTCTCCACGGAGAAAGAGGAATGGCATATACGAATATCGATAAAGCAGAAGCACTGGCGGACTCGATCGAAAGAGAATCGAGAATAAATTACAGACCTGATGACGATAATGACGATCTGGAAGAACTGGTAGAGAACAACGAAGAAGAAATGGACGAACCACCAGTAGACGACAAAATAGAAAAACCAACCTCTCCATTTGAAATAAAAGAGATAATCAGAAGCTTGAAAAATAGAAAAGCTCCCGGAAATGATAAAATAACGAATGCTATGTTGAAGAAATTACCTAGAAAAGGTATAGCTGCTCTCACAAATATTGCAAACGGTATAATGAGGACTGAACACTATCCGGAAAAGTGGAAAACTGCAGAAGTCATAGTGTTCAACAAACCAGGCAAAGATAAAAAATTCCCCCAAAACTACAGGCCGATAAGTTTATTGTCCGCCCTAGGAAAAGTAGTAGAAAGAGTAATCGCTAGGAGGCTTACAGAAGAAACTGAAAATCTGAATCTCATTCCAGCAGAGCAATTCGGATTCAGAAGAGATCACTCAACTGAACAGCAATTACTGAGACTCACAGAATACATAACAGAGGGATTCCAAAATAAACAAACAACAGGTCTTGTACTACTAGATGTCGCCAGAGCATTCGACAGAGAATGGCATGAAGGATTGATTTACAAAATGAGATATGCTGGATATTCAATGAAACTGTGCAAGTTGATTAGGAATTATTTGAGGAACAGAAGATTCTACGTGAAAGTGGAAGGAGAAAACTCCACAACCAGATATATGGAAGCAGGGGTGCCTCAAGGGTCAGTACTTGGGCCGTTACTGTATAACATATATATTCACGATATACCAAAATCTCCAAGGACTATGCTGACACTATATGCTGACGACACAGGAATCGCAATGCGACATCGCAAGCCAGAAATCATAGAAGGAATATTACAAGAAGATATAGATGAAATAAACGACTGGTGTATTAAATGGAAAATAAAACTCAACGGACAAAAGAGCCAAGCGATATTACTGCAGAAGAGGAGACTAAGAACTACAACAAATCTAGAGGTAGATGGAGAAGAAATCGAATGGAAAAACGAAGCGAAATATTTAGGTATCACCCTAGACAAAGGTCTAACTTGGAGAAGCCATATCAAACAAGCCGTTGACAAAACCAAGGCAGTGATGAATATGCTCTACCCGCTGATAGGTATAAAGAGCCACATGTCAAATGAGACAAAATTGAAAATAATCAAAGCCGTTGCTAGACCGCAACTGACTTATGGATCAGGTGCTTGGGGATTCGCGGCAAAGAGCCATATACAAAGAATTCAGGCAACAGAAAACAAGCTACTACGATGTGCCATAGATGCGCCTTGGTTTGTCAGGAACAAACAGATTTATCGATATTTGAAGTGGGAAACCATCACCGAATTTATGAAGAGGAAAGCTGAAAAGTTATTCAAAACAGCGGAGGAACATCCAAACGAAGAACTCAGGAGACTAGTGGACTACGATCCGGAGGAAGACAGAAGAAGAATGAGAATTTACAAAAGGAGACCGCGAGATCAATTGAGGAGAGATTAAAATGAGTACGGAAACTTATTAAAACTATACTAAGAAGAGATATCCGAAATGGACGAACATGAAAACCCTAGCACGACAATGTGCAAGAAGAAATTAACCGATTAAGGGATAAATGGTTTATAGGCAAATGCCCGGAACCAATAAAAAGCAGGTTAGGTTTAATGGGTCGCGAACTCGAAAGAGTGAGTAACCCCACAGTGTTCCCTAGAAATGGGTTCCTCTGGGCGAGAGATAGAGCCCCGTGTTTTCACGGTCGCAGATTCCCCCTGCTATAAAAAAAATAAAATTAGTCAACAGAGGGGAACACAGGGCAATAGTTCAGAACATACACATCAGAACAACACTCTGAACACAGAGCCGATCAGTTCCAATGACCATATAACCCCAATAGGAAGAAAGAAAATATACATGAACAACATGGAACAACAAAGCAAACAAATCGAAGTAGACGAATACGTAGAAGTAAACAGTCGAAGGAATACAAGAACTCATTACGGGAAAAATATCGGCACAGGACAAAATTCAAATGCATTCTGGGTGAAGAGAAAACCTTATGGGTTTATATGAACTGAGTAAAGAGAAACACAACAGAGATAATGATAAGAGAAGGTATTCTCTTCAAATAAACAAAGATTTGAAAAGGCGGAAATTACAGTGAAAGATATCGTCGAGCGAAAAAAGATCGAAAAGATTTTTAATAACAGCACCTGCTGGAGTAGGCACCACAAGATTGTTTTCTCCAAGCATAAAGATATGATGAGGCAAGAGGGGTTTCGCAATTCATACGGAAACAAAAAGCACCAAATCTGAAAACTCTATTGGTATTGTGTTGTGTTCAATTAATATCAAACGCAATAGACAGAATAGAAGAAGGTATCAAACAAATCCCAAATTGCAAAATAATATGTATTTCTGAACACTGGCAGACAAAGGAGAAATTGAATCATTTTACAATAAACAATTACAGCTTGACATCTACATATTGCAGACGAAATGGATACGGAGAATCAGTCATCTTTGGTGATAAATCATGGAAAAGATAAGAAAAACAAGTATAAACAATCTCACCCTTAAGGAGATTTCGAATCTGTAGCTGGAGATTGCCAAATAGGATCAAGGAAAATTATGGTAATCGCAATATAAAGAACTCCAGAAGGAAGCGTGGATGTTTTCCTAGATGGAATGGAAGAACTACTAGAACAGGGTAATGGATGTCAACAAGAAAATATCATAACAAGCGATTTCAATATTGATATGATGACAGAAAATTAACCAAAATCCAGATTTACCAATCTGATCAATTCTTTCACTTCAGTCCAAACTACAGATGAACACACGAATAACAGAAAAATCCAGGTCACGCATAGACAATATATTCACTAATATGAAAAATTGGACATCAAAAACAATCTAATTACATATATCCGACCATAAGGTTGGTGATGCACAGGAACGATCTGATATGGAATGTCGAAAAGACAAACCTTCTGGTTTTTAGCACCAACAGAAACAATAAGAGCAAACCATTAAGCATAACATTGGGAGAGGGAGATATTCTCGTAACAAATAACACAACATTCCTGGGGATCTTCACAGACTATTTTCTGTACTTCAGAGCGCATACAGAATATTTAAGTCAAAAGCTAAGTCAAATTAACTTTGCCATCAGAATATCTAAATGATATTTGAATGAAAAAACAGTGAAAATTTTGTATCACGCGAATCGAGGCTCAAATATGGTATAATTTTCTGGGATACTAACCAAATTTTAAAAGAAATGTTTATTCTACAGAAGCAACAACTGAGAACAATTCACCATCTAGAGTTTGAGGAAACATGTAGGGATGTGTTCAAACAAAATAATATATTAACAGTGTATGGTTTGTATATTTATGAATGTTCAGTATTTCTTCATAGGAACCATAATAAATTCATTGAACATATCTCTAGTAACAAGTATAATACAAGAACACAAAATTTAAATTTTCCAATTCACAGATTAACTCTGAGTTAGAAACATCCGGAATATAGCTCTATAAGAATTTTCAATCAGTTACTTAACAGCTTTAAGAATATAAGTAGCCCAAAAATGTTTCAAAATAAAATGAGATCATTGATTATAAAATAAATCTTGACCGTATGAATTAGGAGATTTTTTCAATGCAGGTTTAGTTGATTAGTTTGATCTTTGGACACTATTTCATTTCAGATTGTCATTTGGTAATTGTTTTATAATAATTTATTAATTTGGTAGGTTCAGGTGAGAAAATGAAAGACGTCGATGAAGTATCCAGATGGACTGATTTATTCCCTGTTGCTGACACGTATTCTGCACATGTGTACATTAAGATAGACAAAACATAGAGCAATATACACCATTAGAATATATGAATATACAACATCTTCCCTCCTCAAAAATAAAGATATATTGATAATTTCAATATTTAACATCAAATAAAAACGAATTATCATTTAAACAGGTTGAGCTCCTAAACCATAGAAATAAAGTGAACCAATAATGAACTTTATTATTCTACCAATGAAATTATAACTAATATTACAAAATAACCAATAAGAGGACAGAGTAGCAATAATTATTACATATCAAAAATATTTGGGTGCTTTCACCACTCTTCCCTAGTTACATTTAGATTTTCGTTTGGCCTTCTTTCATGCTTTTTCGTAACAAGATTTTCAATGCCAGTACTTGAACATTGTTTAACATTCAATGAGGTATTACTATTCTTACAATTATCATAGCTATCTTCTTGCAACAATTTATCAATTAAAACATTGTCAAAAATATCACCATTAGACGAATTGAGATCTACAATAGGTTGAATCGAGGTTGGTTTTAAATGTACTCTATTCCTAATCAGGGTTGATCCGTCTTCCCTTTTTATTCTGTAAGTCCTATTTCGTAATATTTCTACTACTTTCGCAAATTTCCAAACTGATTTAGGATATTCTTGGTATTTCACATTTTCGTAAAGTCTTAATTCACGTAATTTCTTAGATTTTTTATCGTAATAACTTTTTGATTTGAATTGATCTTCAGCAATTTTATGGTTCAACATTTTTTTATTTACAATTTTAGGTTTCAAGATATTATCATTGACAATCAAGTTATCACGCAAACGTCTTGACATCAGTATATCAGAAGGACTTGTATCATAAAAAATGGGAGTGTTTACCAAAACCAGCAACGCCAAGTCCAAATCGTCACCATTTTCGATTGATTTTTTAATTGTCTTTTTAACGGTTTGTATGGTACGTTCTGCCAATCCATTTGATTGTTGATGATGAGGAGCAACTATGATGTGATGAATATTCCATTCTGATACAAACTTTGCAAACACCGAACCAGAGAATTGAGTACCACCGTCCGATACAATTGTGAAAGGAATTCCGTGCGTCCTAAATATACGTTTCAATTTACTTACAACAACATCGGCGGTCATACTTTTATTGAGACATTCTACTTCGAAAAATTTTGAATAGTAATCTACTGCTATTAAATATTTTGTACCATTTATTTCAAAAATATCAATACTCAATTTTGACCATGGTCGTCTCGGTATAACTTGTGAAATTAGAGGTTCTCTAGTATTAGACTTATCATATTTTTGACAAACGCGACATTTATTTATCATTAATTCAATTTCTACACTCATTTTTGGCCAGTAAACAGTAGAGTTGGCTCTTTTCTGACATTTAATTATTCCTAAGTGGCCAACATGTATTTTTTCAAGTATCAATTTCCTCATTTTTAACGGAATGATCACTTTTTGACCCTTATAAATTAAACCATTTGCTTCAGTAATTTCATTTCTAAAATTATAATATTTTTTAACTAGAGGATGAACACGGTTATTTGAGTTTGGCCATCCATTTCGAATATAGTTTAAAAAGTTTAAAGTTCAACTCTTCATCGTTACGTGTTGCATCTATCAATTGTTTTTTTCTTTCATCGGTAATATTCATTTGACTTTCAATTATGCAAATTTGTTCTTCTAGGTCTAGATCATTTATATACGGTTTATTAACATATGCTCTTGATAATGTGTCGGCAATAACTAGCTCTTTTCCAGGCTTATATATTAAATCAAAATCATATTTTTGCAAAGACAAAAGCATTCGTTGCAAACGAACAGGACATGAATTTAAGTGTTTTTTAAATACGGGTAACAACGGTTTGTGATCAGTTTCCACAAAAAATTTTTGTCCATATACATATTGATGAAATTTTTCTATTCCGAAATATATTCCTAGAAGCTCCTTTTCGATTTGAGCATACCGTCGCTGTGTTTCAGTTAAAGATCTCGACGCATAAGCACACGGTTTACCTTCTTGCATCAACACGGCACCTAAACCAAATTGACTTGAATCAACTGACACTGTAACAGGTAATCTTGGATTGAAATATTGAAGTGTTGTGCCTTTTATTATTTTTTCCTTCAGTTTATTGAAAGCTTTATTATGTTCGGAATTCCACTGAAATAGTACATTATGTTTTAATAATTGTCGAATTGAGTGAGTTATCTCGGATAAATTTTTAATAAATCGACCTACATAAGTTACTAAACCCAAGAGTCTTTGAACACCTTTTTTATCTGTCGGAACCTGCATTTCCTTTATTGCTTCAATTTTATCTGGATCCATTTCAATTCCACGCGAGCTGAATATATGCCCTACATATTTAATTTGATTTAAACCAAAATTACATTTATTTAAGTTGAATTTGATGCCATGCCTACGCGCAGTCTCCAAAGCTTTTCTCAATCTCAAATCATGTTCATTTCTAGTACAAATAAATCATCGATATAAACTTCAGTACCTTCACCGTCAAAAATTTCTTTAAATCTTTTCTGAAAAACTTCAGGAGCTGATTTAAGACCATATGGCATTCTCAAAAAACGGAAACGACCAAATGGGGTCCCAAATGTACACAATTCACTACTAGCTTCATCTAAGGGTATATTCCAAAAACCACTTGCTGCGTCTAACACCGAAAAGTAACATGCACCGTTTAATTTCGAAATCAACTCGTCAATTGTGGGCAACTTGAAGTATTCCCTTTTAATTGATTTATTTAAATCCTGGGGATCTAAACATATACGCAAATTACCATTTTTCTTTTTTACAATGACTACAGGATTTACCCAGGTGGATACTCCTTCCACTGGTTCAATGATTTTTTTCTTAACTAATTGTTCTAAAGTCTCTTTATATTTTGATTCAATCGCAAATGGAACTTTTCGAACAGGATGTATACATGGTACTGCATCGTCTTTCAATTCAATATGATAATGCTTATTTAGTTTTCCTATTCCTTTAAAAATATCCTCATATTCGTTAATTAAGTTTTTATATTCTTCAATATCTAAATTATTATTTTCAATAGCTTCAACCTTCTTAATCAAATTCAATTTTAAACAAGTGTCTAGGCCAATGATCGCTTGGTATTGATCACCCTTAACTACTAAAAATTCTAAATTGTACAATTTATTTCTATAATTTATATTAAGAAAACAATTACCAATAACAGGAATTTTGTTACCTGTATAAGAAATCAGTTTATTATCAGCCCTAACTATTTTTGTGTTTTGTTTTTTCTTGAGATCTAAAAAGTCTTTATAGTTAATTATATTTACACAAGCCCCCGTATCAATTTTAAGTTTAATTTTTATATTTTCTATTTGCAGTGTAATTGACCAATCCTTATTGTGATTATTATTTTGATGTAATTCATTAATACAATTTATAATAAAATCACCTTCTTGTTCGTTGGAATCATCAATAAAATTTATATTTTTCATTTTACAGCAAGCAGCAGAATGATTCAATTTGCCACATTTCGAACACTTTTTTTTATATGCAAGACATTTATTTATCGGATGTGAATATCCACAACGAGAACAATTCTTTATGTTTTTATTCATACCGCTCTTATCTCGCTGATATCGTCGGTGTTCTGAAAATTTCATCTGGGCCGCTGATTTGACCTTGGATGTCGATGCCTGCAGTCGATGTTTTCTGGAATTTTCACGAACATCATCAACTTTGGTGAAACCATCCTCGAAAAGGTTTCCATTCTTCATTAATTCGCACTGTGATTTGGCACTTTCATACACTAAGCACAATTCTACTGCTTTATTTAATTTCAAGTCAATGTTTTGTAATAATTTCTCTCGTAATGATTCACTTTTCACACCGATCACAAACATAGTTTTTATGAGTCCATCTTCATTTTCCGGATGGAATTCACAATTCTTAGCAGTATTTTTCAAAATGGTTACAAATTGTTCAATTGTTTCGTGATGTTGTCTCAGGGTAAAAAACTTATATCGCTCAAAGTCGACATTTTTCTTTGGTACGAAATACTGCTCGAATTTTGCAATTAGAGGTTCAATTTTATCTTTTTCGGCGTCAGTGAATGAGAACGTATTGTAAATTTCTAGGCCCTCATCACCAATGAAGTAAATGAGCTTGGCACATTGAACAGCTTCCGGTTTTTCCGATGCTTCTGTTGCTATCAGATAATTTAAAAATTTCTGTTTCCATACCATCCAATTATGTGATGAATTTCCCTTCATCGGCATTGGTTCTAATGTACGAGTCTCCATTGTGAATTGTTAATTTTCCTTGAGTCCACTTATTTATTTATTTATTTGCCGTAACAATACTCTCACTCATTTAGATTCACTAAACTGTACACGGACTACCGACTGCGCCATGTTTTATAATAATTTATTAATTTGGTAGGTTCAGGTGAGAAAATGAAAGACGTCGATGAAGTATCCAGATGGACTGATTTATTCCCTGTTGCTGACACGTATTCTGCACATGTGTACATTAAGATAGACAAAACATAGAGCAATATAAACTATTAGAATATATGAATATACAACAGTAATCTTCTTCTTCTTATTCCTTTTTCCAAATAGGCTTGTGCCTGTTCCTCATCGTAACTCGCCCTATGTGGGTAGGTTGTCACTTCAGCGCTTTCTAGGCCGCCCAATGCTTCACCTTCCTGACGGTGATCTGCCTCTGGCTACCTTAACCATTCGGTCCACCGTCATCCGAGTAATATGGTCATTCCATTCAATTTTTCTACCCAGCACCCACTCGTTAACATTCTGGATCGTCAGGCTCGTCTGACATCTTCACTCCTTTCCAGCTATTCTTCTAAGTATTCTCATCTCAGTCGTTTCCATAATTTGTTGTGTTCTAGGTGTTTCAGGTCTTGTCTCGGCTGCATATGTGAGTATAGGCCTAATTGCAGTCCTATAGATACGTACTTTTGTTTCCGTTTTCAAATATTTCTTCTTGAATATGATATCATCTAGTTATGCGGTTGTTCTTGATGCTTTGATAGCTTGCCCTCTCACTCCAGATTCTAGGTCGCCAAAGCTCGAAATTTCGATACCCAAGTAACGGAATTTCTTCTCCTGGATTAGCCTGACATCCACTGCTAACTTACATCTTAGGGGTGTTTTTGATGTGGTAATGCACTTCGTTTCAAATACTGCTATCGTTACCCCTAGTGATTTTGCGATCGTTTCAAATGTGTAGAGGAGCCTTTGCAGGTCATCCTCTTTTGCTGCCACTAAGGCAGCACCATCAGCATAGCACAAAACCTTCACCTCCCTGCTTCCCATTCGATAGCTTCTGTTTTTGCGAACTCTGCTTATGATATCATCCATAATAATGTTGAAAAGTAGTGGGCTCTTTCCACTGGTTATTTGTTCTGTGAGTTCGTTCTGAACCTTTGCCTGTATTTGGTTATTTCGGTAAATATCCTCAATAGTTTTTATGATATTACTCGGTATTTTTCTATCATACAGGAGGTGTACCATCTTATCCGACCAAACGCTTTTTCTAGATCTATGAAGCAAAGGAATGCGAGTTTAGTATACTCTCTACATTTTTCTACTATTTGCCTGATGACAAACACCGCGTCAGTGCATGATTGCCCAGATCTGAATCCTTGTTGTTCGTCAGATAGTGTGATTCGTTCATTCAATAGATAAGTTTGTAATCACTTTACTGACTAGTTTCAGAGTGGATGATAATAAATTTATACCTCTGTAGTTTTCGGGTATCCTTCTATTGCCTTTCTTGAAAAGTAGGATTGTCGTACTTGTTAGCCACTTGTCAGGTCTGATGCTCGAAAATTTTCTGCTATAAAAAAGTCAACTCAAGAACCATTCTTCCGTAACCATATTTGAGGAGTTAGTTAGTGGTGTCATCTGGGCCTGGGCTTTTTCTATTCTTGAGGAGGTTTCTGCCAGGAAACCTCCTTTCATTTATTCATTAAGCGAATTAAAATATATCATTTTTTCGATCCTCGCCTCACTAAGCCTTAAGCTATCTGGAATACTGCAGAAGCTATAAATGAGGGGTTCAGAGCTGAAGTGAACCAAGTCCATGCAGCCTAGTTTTGAGATGAATGGCTTAGAAGTTGTTTATCACCTATTAATTCAAAAGTGACTTTTCTATTTATTATTATTCTTATGTAAGCATATGCTTATATTCTAACCTTCTAAAATCTAAAGAAGTCACTTTTGAATTAATTGGTGATAAACAACTTCTAAGCCATTCATCTCAAAACTAGGCTGCATGGACTTGGTTCATTTCAGCTCTGAACCCCTCAAATAAAACACTGAGAAAATTTATTGATTAATATTGTAATATTGATATGAGACTTTAGTTGTTATAGAATAATCCGAAAATTCACCTCATAGGTATTTCGTATCAAGGAGCAGCCTATTTGAAAAATCAAATGAATTTCCGATCACAAAATCATCTTTCGTAAACAGGGTGTTTCACGAGTAACCGGAAACTGAGAATAGAGGGCATTGAGCTGAGTTCAAAAACACCTCATATGGGTGTCTTAAGTACTCCGTTTTCCCAAAATTTTCAAATTTTCGTTTGTCTATAACTGCAGAAATTCTCGATCGATTCGACTGAAAATTCATACTTAGGTTGAAGTTGTTTGGTGGCTGATACTCACATCGGGGATCACAGAATTATGTCACTTATTTTTGAGTGTCTCACACCAAATCCTGCGGACGATACAGCTTTTCGTACATACCGATATCTATCTGAAAATAATTTGCAAAATCAATTGTTAGTAGCCGCTTCTGCGTGCTTCGATGGTATTTATGTTGAAATTGATTTCGAACGCCGTTTTGAAGACTTCTACAATATATTAAACCATTTGTTGGATTCTACTTTTCCGATCAGAACAAAAAAATGTTTCATTAATCGTAAAAGTTACTGGATCTCCGATGAAATCAGGCAAGCCAGTATTAATCTCAAAAACCTCCCATTGGTTGTTAAGAAACTTGAAATTCCAAGAAAGTAGGGATGTCTATTTGTAAACAAAACAGACCTTGTCTATCTTTAAGTGCGCGATTCAGATCATCAATTCACATTGAATCTGCAATCCGGTATTTTGAAACCATCTGATTTTACGAAGTTTCTTGGCTTGCACGTACATAAAATTTTGAACTGAAAGGATCATGCTGACTATGTATGTACAGGATGGGCAAATTTCGATGTTTTAGCACTACAGTTTTTAAACCAGAGGAGATACACAAAATCTGATACCCCATTCTCGTTCTCTTTTTCTGAGAAACTAACAATAGTAGTAGACATTTTTGGCCATTTTCTTTTGTTTTCGAGTTATAAGCAAAAATTGGAAAAATGGCGATATCGAAATAAATTTATATCTCCGCTAATAATGATGATAGAGCTCTAAAATTGAAACATTATACAGGCACTTTTTTACGTAGAATCCAGTGGCGTGCTCGCCTTTTTATCAGGATTTTTAATTACGAAGCTATGACCCAAAGTTATGTTTTTTTAAATGGGAACAATAGTTTTCTGTGCAATTTTTTGAAAGCTTAATTTTTACTGATTTCAAAAATATATAACATTATATGGTTTTTATCAACATAAATAATAGCAAATGATCAAAAACCTCTTTTCTCAATATTTCTATGGTTTCAACTTTTGATGAGCATAGAAAAATATAGCATCGTATGATTACCACTGTCTCCTTCTATAAGTATTTTCATTATCATGAAAATTTATGAAATATATCTTGATTCAAATTTTGTGAAAATTGGTAAAGAGCATAGAAATAATGACATTGCCGGAAGGAGACTGCTTTTGTTATAGGAAACTCCATTTCTCTGTGCTCGTCAAAAGTTGAAACCATAGAAATATTGGGAAAAAGTGTTTTTGACCATTTTCTATTATTTATATTGATACAAACCATATAATGTTATATATTTTTGAAATCAGTAAAAATTAAGCTTTCAAAAAATTGCACAGAAACCTAATGTTCCCATTTAAAAAAACATAACTTTGGGTCATAGCTTCGTAATTAAAAATCCCGCTAAAAAGGGGGGCACGCCACTGGATTCTACGTAAAAAAGTGCC
Organism: Coccinella septempunctata; assembly: GCF_907165205.1. Classification (NCBI taxonomy): domain Eukaryota; kingdom Metazoa; phylum Arthropoda; class Insecta; order Coleoptera; family Coccinellidae; genus Coccinella; species Coccinella septempunctata. The sequence goes on along the minus strand of NC_058189.1, from coordinate 17,155,025 downwards.
TGTATAATGTTTCAATTTCAGAGCTCTATCATCAGTATTAGCGGAGATATAAATTTATTTCGATATCGCCAATTTTTCCAATTTTTGCTTATAACTCGAAAACAAAAGAAAGTGGCCAAAAATCACTACTACTATTGTAAGTTTCCCAGAAAAAGAGAACGAGAATGGGGTATCAGATTTTGTCTATCTCCTCTGGTTTAAAAGCTGTAGTGCTAAAACATCGAAATTTGCCCACCCTGTACAAAGCTGCACTACTTAGCTTTTACGCTCTGAGACGCATAAAGCTCATACTACCACGAGATTCTCTTATAAATACATACTACTCACTCGCAAACGCTCCCCTCAATTACAACGTTGTCCTGTGGGGTGGTTCATCATTCAGTTATGCAGTTTTCATTGCCCAAAAAAAAATTATTCGTTTAATTTCAGCTTGAATCTGAATCCTAGGTAGTCCTGTAAAACCCGTTTCATTCAGAATAAAATAATGTGTTTTCCATGTATTTATATCTAAAACTGCTTATTGTACACATGCAGAAATATTTCATTACTAAGTAAGTGCTCTGAATTTCATGATTATAACACGAGGCATAAAGAAACACTCTGTATTCCGAAAGAAAAACTACGCTATCTTGAAACTTATAATTGAAACTTGATCTTCAGAATGAATCGTCTTTAAGTGGATAACTAGTTCTGTCAGGTAGGTGTTTAAAATGATTTCCTCCACATTCTAAACACTTTTAGGCCCTCTTTATGAGGCTCATAATTGCTCGTTTTCTTACATTACATTTCTTACGATTATTACGAAGTTCGTCGCAAACAGCATTTATTCGATCTAATTCCATTATCAGGATATCTGTTTCATAGAACTTGGTCTTCAAATCACCCCAAAGCAAGAAATAGAGAGGTGTCAAATCAGGGGATCAAGCAGGCCAATGTTGTGGTCCACCCCTTTCAATCCAGCCGTCTGCATACCTGCATCATTCAGTTATGCAGTTTTCATTGCCCAAAAAAAAATTATTCGTTTAATTTCAGCTTGAATCTGAATCCTAGGTAGTCCTGTAAAACCCGTTTCATTCAGAATAAAATAATGTGTTTTCCATGTATTTATATCTAAAACTGCTTATTGTACACATGCAGAAATATTTCATTACTAAGTAAGTGCTCTGAATTTCATGATTATAACACGAGGCATAAAGAAACACTCTGTATTCCGAAACACCGGATCAGTAAATTTCAGCAGTCACCTGTGTACAGTGGCATAAAAATTTTTAACCATCTGCCTGATAGATTGAAGGTTTTGAAGTACAGAAAGTTCAAGAGAGAGATCAAGGCTTTGCTACCTGATAAGTGAGTGGTTCTATGATGTGAATGAATATTTTCAAACAATCATTATATTATTATTATACAAAAGAGAAGAGGGGAGGGTAAACACCTATGACCCTCATTTACAAATTAGAAAGTATGTAACAAAATGTATTAAATAAAATGGAAACCAAGTAAAGTCCCGAAAAAAAAAAACATGGAGTAGGGTGCATTCTCTTCTGCATCGTTGTTTTGTTACATATGTCTTATATAGAGTTTAATTTTATTTTATTGTTTTCTCAATTGTAGCAATTGGTTTCTTTGACGTTTCCTATACAAATGTACTTTGTCTGAGGGACGAATAAAATTATTATAATGGTAGCAATGAAAAAAAAATTAAAATTCTACAAAAATCAGGAGCAGACTCAGTGAGGCTTTATTCAACTTCAAACTCATGAAAAACACCCTTAATGTTGTTTTCCATCATAACTTCAACATTTTCGTTATCTGCATGTATGATTGTCTCGAAATAAATGAATCATTGCATTGGGTTGCCCCACCTGTGGATCATATTTTATAAATAATTGACCCCTCTAAATAATAGAGCTCTTCATGAAAATGGATTTGGAAATTTTTTATTGCAACTTTTTCTTTAACAAATGTTGTGTTGAATGTATTCAACAATTATACCATATTTTATTCTTATCAATTCACAACGATAAAAATGTTGTGTAATTGTGTAACACAAATATGGAAAGAAAAACTACGCTATCTTGAAACTTATAATTGAAACTTGATCTTCAGAATGAATCGTCTTTAAGTGGATAACTAGTTCTGTCAGGTAGGTGTTTAAAATGATTTCCTCCACATTCTAAACACTTTTAGGCCCTCTTTATGAGGCTCATAATTGCTCGTTTTCTTACATTACATTTCTTACGATTATTACGAAGTTCGTCGCAAACAGCATTTATTCGATCTAATTCCATTATCAGGATATCTGTTTCATAGAACTTGGTCTTCAAATCACCCCAAAGCAAGAAATAGAGAGGTGTCAAATCAGGGGATCAAGCAGGCCAATGTTGTGGTCCACCCCTTTCAATCCAGCCGTCTGCATACCTATTCTCTATTAGTAAACTTGTGGGTCATTCTGAAAATTTTTAACTACTTAACTTGATATAGGGACCTGAAATACTGATAAATACTTTTTTCTGTGCATGAATATGATCAATGTTTCAATAACAAGGAGTGATAAGACCATAATCTTGATATATCCAATAACGGCAATAATGGAATCAATGGAGAATTCAAAAATATATTTACCATATTCGAATTTTCAATTATTACCACCACTAAAAGTTCGAATGAGGTGAAAATGAATCCGGAAAATTACTTGGGGTCCGAGTTGACTATAAAAGGCGATTCATGTTGAAGTTATCAAGTTATAATTATTTTTTTCTTGAAGTCAGTTGAACATTTCCAAATCCATTTTTATGCAGGGCTGTTTTTTCAAAAGGCGTTCAGGAACGGATGGGGAATACCACCGATTCATTGAATTTTAGACATGCAGATAACTAAAATGTTAAAATTATGATGGAAAACTACATACAGGGTGTTTTTCATGAGTTTGAATTTGAATATAGACTCAACTAATCCGGTCCCGAGTTTTGTAAAATTTTAATGTCTTGTTTCATTGAAACTAACAATTTCAACCTGATAATAAATTTCCAGTCGAATCGATCAAAAATATCAGGAGTTATCTATAGCCAAACGAAAATTCGAGAATTTTGAGGAAAGCCTGTATATCGGAAACGGACTACCTAAGACTCACATATGAATACAGCTCAAAAGTGACGGTTTGTCCGTTTACTCGTGAAACACCCAGTATAGGTACTCCCCATTCATTTATACACAATGTGAACCTAAATCATGTTTCCGAATCAAAATGCACAAGCTGTAAAATTTCAGAAATCGATTTCAACTGAGTGAATATTTCCCTACATCAAACAGACCTAGTCAGCAAATTCCGCAACTGTGTCAATATCTTTTGAAACAATTAGTTGGGTATTCGGAACTTGATCATTTCTATTACCGACTTACACATGAAAAAGAGACGTGAATTAATTCTTCCGGCTGTGTTCGATTTCGTCCGTCATAAATGAAAAAAACAAATGTGCCAGAATTCACTCGTTTTGCCATCAGCTGTTTGCAAATAAATATTATCATAACCTATACTCTCAGTTCTGTTCGGATTTTTAGTCGATTACAATGTGAACAACAGTGTTTTATAATATAAACTTAGTGGCGTTCCGAGAATGAAAAGTGTGTTGTTGGAAATTATTGGTTGCGATCCTTCGACGAATGACATGGCTGAAGCAAATGGTAAGATTTTAGTATCAGCAGAAATTATTGAATGATTTTAAAAGATCTAAAGCACCTATAGTAGTGTGGTTCACGTTATTGTGTAACTAAATTTAGTGGTTTATTCAATGGAAAAAATTCAGAACGGAACCATTATATAACAGTATTTTTCACATGTCACCTATAAATGCCGCTTTTCCCAGAAACGGCAAAATTTTAGAAAAATGTTTCTCATGTTTTCTGAATGTTAAATTCCCAATTCGAGTATAAATAGAATAACAGTTTTTTATTCTAACTTCGTTGAAAAATCCCATTGAAGATGGATGTGAATAGGCACAGCAGTTTTCGAATTTTTTCTTCAAAATTATCCTGGGGAAGTCAATAAAGACTGAACAATCGTAAAATATATCTATGGTTTCATAAATGCTAGACCTGTATAAAACTTCAAAATTTGATGTCAAGTTTTCATTCATAGAGAACATAAATTTCAAATTTCTTGAGGGTAATTTTGAATGAAATTACATGGACTGAAAAAACCAGCATTATATTTATTTATTCGAATTGTGAATAGATGGGACAGGAATACCTATGAAGAAAAAATTTCATTGGAAAATGCGCATACAATAAAGGTGGATGGAGGAAACCGAGGTGCTTTTAAATAACATGTACCTATTTTATAGGTCAACCATTCTTTGCATTTGATTCACTAATCTTCTCCCACTTTTTTCATGTAGTTAATCAATTTTATATGACCCTCCCTATACATTTTTATATATTTGATTCGCATGTTCTTTGTCCAAGTGGTATCGATTCACATAATGACCATGTCCGGACTCTAAACCTAATAATTAGGTTTAGGTCTAAACAGCAACCTGTAAATCAATTTTGGATTCAAATTCTTCCATAATATGCACTATTTTTTATATATTTTTTCTTAGGCTACAGATTTCATTTTTGTACTATCATCAGGCATGAAAGTTTTTTTAACACATTGACGGACAGTACCTATTTGGCAGTTGCTTGTGATATGACGCGCATGTATACTGATTTAATATGGTTCAAAATTGGCGTGATATATATCAAAATATTAGTTGTGATTTAGAGGATGTGAATATGGAAAAAAAAAAACAACAGACGGCTTTAGACATCATTGTCATAACATGAACATTTTTCTTCATTTTTTATGACATGGACGTCCAAAGGCGTTCTCATTTTTTCAACAGAAAAAGAAGAATTTCTTTTCATTAGATTTGGTATGAAAGTTATAATGAAAGTTCAACACGGAAACTACGTAATTTTCGAGCGTAACACTCTCACATTTGAACAAATACTGAGCACGCTGAATGGCTGTGTCGCGACTGAATACTCGGTATGGCGAAGCGAATGATTCCAATCAAGATCGTCATCTTTCGGGTTCACAAAATTCAAAATGTGTTAACGATGTGACGCTTTTTCATAATATCACGTTTTTCCAACGTCCATGAACGTCCTGTCGATGTTAGACGAGTTTATAGGAAGACGTCTATAAACGTCTGAAAACTGTGCCGTCACATCATGCACACTGACCTGAACGTCTATAGACGTCGTTGTCCGTCAATGTGTTAACAGTAAAATATAATGATTTTCGCGATGAAAGAATATTTATGCGAAAATTTTTTAGGTTGGAGTGCACAACTAAACATTATTTCAAGTATGAAATGAATGACGTCTTTTATATCCGTGTTATTTATCTAAATGTTCCTTCTAGTTTTCCAATATGTTCTTTGAAAATTCTCTCATCATGCACCATCCATATGGGTTTTCAAATTCCTATTTCTAACTCCAGAAAAATATGAGGGAGAAATTGACTAAGGCCTGGTTTCACACAGCTTGCTCCGGGAATCAATGGATAGGCGGATCCATGTTGATGAGACTTAAAGCGATAATGCAATTAAAAGCATTAAAAATGACCATTAAATGATTCTCAATGGCTACTTCTTCGATATATTCAGCATACTTATAAAAGGTGATTCCATTCTGGGAATCGAGTGAATGTCAAATCGTCGATGAAGTTTTGTGAAAGCCGACAATGATTTATCAAATAGGCAGGGGCAATCAATATTCTAAACAATTCATAGACAAAATCCTAAGATCGACCTGAACAAAAACTGACATTTTACGTACTAACTTCCGAACGAAAAGTCGACTATTTTTGAAGGCGAGTACTGATTTATTTTTTGTCCGGCTTTCGTCACTAAGCAATATATTAGATCCCGGGGCGATTGAATCAATTTTGTGAATACAGAATTTGATAAAAACATAAATGCCTGTCACAATAACTGTCATTTGATGTCAGACCGCGTCAGTCGTTCGGCGGCACTAGGTATACTTCATTCAAATTTATTTTAGCAGTCGGTTGGCCATGAAATAATTTTCTCAAGTTTTTGTAACTAGAACGAAGTTAGGTTGGCACTCATGAAATGTCGTTAATGTCATAACGCCGTTGCCACAACTAATATCAATTTTTATTACGAAAATTCGAAAATGTTGAAAGTGATTGAAAAAAGGGACAGGGTTTCAGGAAGTGCTATTTAGAATTCAGGTCCGCTCATTCAAATAGTTATACCCTGATATTCTAAAATCCACAATACGTCAGACGGTAGCGAACATATTCAATCTAAGAGAATTTATATAATGTTTCATCTGAATCTAAACGACTTATATTTCAGCTGAATATTTCCACAATCAGAAAGATTGTGAATGAAGAGGATGACAAAAAATTTCCTTCTATTGGGAGACCCAAAAAAGTGGTGGCATTTGAGAATTTTTTATTTGAGTGAAGTAATGCGAAAAATTTACTATAGGATTTTCGATAAATATCATCGGAGAATGAGTTCCCTAAAATGGATTTTTCTATTTTACATTTGACTTGTCCTTTGTCCTATACAATGTAAATGTCTTAGGGTACTAATAAATACCCAATTATTATTATTACATCAATGTATTAAGATGAATAGCCACAAATACGCGCAAGTTGCCCTGTTACTTGTTTATTCATGTGAAATTTTTGTTCAACGGTGAAGTTTTGCATCTTAACTTGAAACTGCCTTTAATTCCTTTTACTCATATATTGATGCAAGATGATTTTTGTTGAAGAATTTAACATTTTGTAATTATCTGTTAATTCCTTCGGGCGATACCCATTCCCAACAACTGCATCATATGCATTTCATTTTCGGGTTAATATTTTTGAAATCTACAAATGATGTAAGCCAAAGAAGATAACGAACATTAAATCACCTAAAGCTAGTGCATATTATGATATTATACTGATCTCTTATATTTTCCATGCAAATAACTTGATTTGGTAGGCCTTCAAACATTTTGTATAAACTTCAATTATGTTCGTCACATATTTTCCGAAGAGATTCGACATCGTGATAAAATACGTAATAACAGAAACTTTTACGTAGAACGGGCAACATAGCGTTGATTTAAAACCCAAAAATGTTTTGACAAGCTTCATAACCCCACATTCTCGTACTATACCGAGTGAAATGTGTCAAATTTCCATAGCCAACCGACTGCTAAAATAAAATTGAATGAAGTATAGTTTACTCGAAATTGTCAAATTAATATTTACCTGTTTCCGAATAGAAATCCATCAAAAATGCATCGAAGAAGCTCGATGATCTTTTACTTGCATACTTCCTGAGTGTAGAAAGAACCTCTACTAGTTCCCTGTTTTCCAGTTGGAATGAAAAGGGCTATTTCAAACTGTTAGAGACGGTCTTCAGTCAAGATTGTATTATTGTATGGAAGTCAATGGAGGACAATTTGAACATTTGATTTAAATCCGCAGATTCAAGTTTTAACAGTGTGTTTTTGTAAGATTTTTGAAGTTTGAAAATAACCAAAATATTCAAGGTGGCTCATTTGAGCTGAAAATTTGATTTTTAGCGAATAAAAAAAAAATTTGAGAAAAATTAAATTTATTTATTTGACAATCAAACGGCTATCGACCGGAGTCTTCCAGCCAGTTAATTACAGTATTGTTTCACATGAAGCTTATTATAAACTATTGGGAGGTAATGATTATTTTTATGGTAATGATTTCAGATGTTCGAAAAGTGGCAAAGCTGGTAAATTTGCCTTTGGTGCAAACTCTCTATTGTAGTGGTGTATCAATGGTTCGATTATGTTGATATTGTGTTGGTTAGCGATGAATTTCTTGTCGAGTCTTTGCATTCTTTCCAGTACTGGTTCTACTTCTGTTACCTGGTATAAAAGTTCATTGGGTGGGTTGTGGAGTGTGTTGTGGGGATGTCTTAGTTTTGTAATTTTTCGTAAGCAAGTTCTTTCTGCTACTCCTATAATATCCAAAGCTGTTTTTGGTGAATTTGAGAAAATCGTATGCCCATAATCCAATAAAGGTCTGCATATCATCTTGTAGATCATAGTTGCCGTTTTACTGCTGATTCCTTGGTTTTTATATGTTAGAGACCTGAAGTGCCCGGCACGTGTGGTTGCTATTTTCTTTTGGGTTTTTAAGTGTGCTTTGAAGTTGATCTTGCTATCGATCTGTATGCCCAGGTATTTACATGAATTTGTTGGAGTAATTGTGTCATTTCCAAGTTTTATATTGGGAGAGCTTGGGTTGATTTTGTGGTTGAAGATGATGAGTTTTGATTTAGCAGGGTTGGGTTGTATTCTCCATCGTCTCATCCATGCCACCGTAACATCTGCCAACTTCTGTAGTTCTTTCATACATTCTTCCAATGTTTTGTGGTGGGATATTAAGGTTGTGTCATCGGCAAATTGTAGGATGTATGCATGCTTGTTGATGTTTTGGTCCCTGTCATTGTATTGTCTATACATGTCGCAGCAGAACAAATTGTAAAGCAGAGGAGAGATCGGCGATCCTTGTGGTAGACCTTGTGCTGGTGTAAATTCTTCTGAAGCTTCTTTTTTAACCCGTACCTGTAATTTTCTGTTCAGCGGAAATTTGTTGATTATTTTGGTCAAATAAACGGGACATTTTAGGTGGAAAAGCTTGGAGATTATACCTGCGTGCCAGACGCTGTCGAAGGTTTTTTGGATGTCCATAAATATAGCAGCTGTTTTGTTTCCCATCTTTTTATTACATTGAATGTTTCAAGTGAGTATTACTAAAGGGTGAATAGTCGATGTCTTCTTCTTGAAACCGAATTGGTATGATGGTATATGTTTTCCTATCTCCTTACGTATTCTTTCTCCTAATATTTTTTCAAAGTTTTTTCCCAATGTAGGTAGAAGTGTGATAGGTCTGTAGTTTTCTATGTAGGAATGGTCTGTCTTAGCCTTGGGGATGGTGATGAGAATGCCTTTTTTCCATTCCTTTGGAAAGAAAGCGTGCGAGAGGCAGTAGTTATAGATTTCGATTATAACATTGTGAATTGATGGATCTTATTTTCTCAAAGTTTTTCTTGAAATATTGTCGAAGCCAGGAGTTGTGTTATTTCCATGATTGAGCGCCGTATAATATTCTTCCTCGGATATGGGCTCAAATGTGTCCTCTAACGAAATGTGAGGTAGTTCGTTCTCATACCAATTCTCTATCTGTTTCCTATGCTCCTCGTCGAATTCTTTGTTTGTAGCTCTTCTAAACAACTTTTTGAAATGTTTTGCGAAAGCGTCAGCAATGTCTTTTTCCTTAGTTAGAGTTTCACTATCGACTTGAATCGGATTTGAATGTTGGTGGGTTGAGTACTTAGCAAGTTTTTTAATCGTTCTCCAATATGTCCTGCCTTTCTGATCTTCGATTTCTTTACATGCGTCTAGATATTTATTGGATCTAAATTGCAAGATCATATTGTGTATATCCTTGTTCAGTTTATTGAACTGTCGTTTTAGACTTTGTTCTTGGTTGCTCTGATATTCACGATATAAGTGTTTTTTAGATCTTATCAGCTTTATGATGTAGGGGGGCAGCGTTTGTCTGAAGTATTGTTTCTTTAGTGTCGGTGTTTCCTCTGTTATTGTTCTTGATAAAGCGTTGTGGAAAAGTGTAATATGTTCAGGAGTGATTTCCATTTGGGGTTCAATGAATTCAAGCATTCTTCTATTCACTTCTTTAATGTTGCATTTTTCATAAAGTGTTATGGTTTCTTGAGTGTATTCTTCAGGTTCTTTCCCTGTATCTAGTGAGAATTCGATTCCAAGGTGATTTGATCCTAAGTCTGGGGTGAGGGTTACATTCAGAATATTATCTCTTATATTTCTTGTACACATTAGCAGATCTGGAGTGGAATCTGAATTGTTTTCCATTAGGAATGTTGGTGGTCTATTAATCTTGATGAAATCTGAGCTTCTGAGAAAATTGTCAATTTGGGTTTTCCTTCGCTTGTTTACGTTGAAGTCTCCTACAATTATACCATATTTACATTGAGATGCTTTCACTAACAAGTTCTCTTCTACAAGTTGGCTAGAGTGATGTATGTAGACTATATAGAAATAAGTGGAGTTTATCGTTATTGAAAGGGACAGTAAAATGCAGGACATCGTTCCATGGGTTATTGAAGTGAGGCGGGTTGTTTTTACCGATTTTCACTTTACTTTTAACGAATAAAGTTCATCAAAATTACGTTTTTCATACACCGTTCTAGAGAGGCTTCCAAGACCTTTCAAATGAAGTATCACTAAACCCCTCTTCCTATTCAATTTTGAGGGGTTGCAAATACATATACGTCAAAAGATGCCCCCCAAACAAAATAATTCGATGTGTTTCAGGAAATTTTTCCAATCACTATGGGATAAGAAATATACGGGGTGGCTCGTCTGAGATGAAACACCCTATATATATATATATATATTTATAATCTCGAGCACTCAAATCATATAGCATTGGATGTTATGACACCGAATTCACAAGATGTACATCTTCATCATCCGTGAAATTTCCATTGAGGACATCTTCAATCAACTTCACTACGAAAACATATACATATAAACAAATATGAGGATGATTTTAAAGCCATCAAAAAGGAAACTCACTACTTGATAAGAAGAACCAAGAAATAGAATAAACGAAATTGGTACTAATAGCAAACAGTTATGGTCCGTCATCAATAAAACACTTAATGTTGAAAATAAAAAGCAGAATAATAAAATCAATAAAGTCAAAAAGGGTAATATAACTATATCCGAGGATGGAGAAAATGCTGAACAACTAAATGAATATGTCACGGAGAATCCTTCAATGTTGCATAGAAAACTCAAAGTTTTTCCTGATACATTTCAAGAAATAATGAGTGACAAATCCATCTATTTACAAAAATGTACTGAAGAAGAATTGAAAAATGTAGTGAACTCCCTCGGTACTTCATCTGCTAGTGGAGATGACGACTCGACAGCAAGAGACATCTCATCAGTCTACAATATTGTGGAGGATACACTATTGAACACTATAAACTCTTCATTCAGAACTGGCGTTTTTCCCAAAAAATGTAAATTATCCAAAATTATACCGGTTTTCAAAAAAGGAAGTAAGGAAGAAGTGGAGAACTATCGGCCAATTTTATTAAATTCTACAATTTCAAAGATTATTGAGAAAATAATTAAAAAGAGATTTGTTGGTTTTTTCAGATTGTCTCAAAAACAGTATGGTTTTCAAGCAAATAGTTCAACGCTGGGACCAGTGGCAGACCTGGTAGAAAATATAGTAAAAAAAAACAGACGTCGGTTATTATGTTGCTTCAATATTCATACAATAGATCATCACAAGCTTATTGGAAACTTGGAATACGAGGACCAGCCTTGAAACTTATAAAATCATTTCTACTAGACAGATCTCAATATGTTGCATTAAATGGAAAAAAAAGTGGAAAAAGAAAAGTCAAAACCGGTATACCTCAAGGATCAGTTCTTGGACCACTATTATACCTGCTGTATGTTGAGAGCTTATCAAAGGTGAATCTACCAGGAAAATACTATATGTTTGCAGACGACACAGTATTATTATTTTACCACAATGATCTGAAGGAACTTGAAAGAATTGCGAAAAGTACTCTACTAACTTTTTTTAAATGGCGGCTTATAGTAATTATAATTTGAAAAATCGAAACTGATAAAATATCGAAGGAAAGTTTAGAATATAATGATGGACGGAAATCAATTCAAAAAATTTTGAAATCAATTGATTATAAATACAAAAGGTTGAACGAAGCAGAATTTTATGTGAACAAAAGCGTGTCAAAGCGGTCGAAATTATCTTCTTGCAAATATTTTTACATTATATAAAATAAATCTCTGGATGACAATATTAGATATGTATTCTTAGATGAAACTCACCACCAATAGGACTAAATGAGTTTGCAACTGTTAGTCCGAGATCATAACCAACATTATTTTCTTTTATACCAGAAATAAATATATTTGAACACTAATCTCTTGTACTTTCAATGCGAATAACTAAATGGGGAATCTCATCAATCTGTCCATGTAAACGTTATTCATGTTCAACACACCTTTTCGAATCCTTTAATTTTTTAATTATTCTGGGAAATACGTAACAAATCGAATAGTTATGTAGAACGGAAATATTCGAAACCAAAAAATGCTTGTTCAAGCCACATAACCTCACATTTTCGTTCTATACAGTGGGGAATGTGTCCAATTTTATAGGTCATACGACTTCTTTTATCAAAGTAAATGGACTATAGCTGCAGCTTATCCTATCTCATCTGAATACAAAACTAAGTTGTCGTTTCTCTTTATTTCCAATCTTTATCATCTTTTTCTCCGTGGTTAAATTATGAATGAAACCAACTATGTACTGGCCAATATGTCGTTTAACCTGTAAACTTCACCAGGGCAATAGAAGAGTGGTCTACCCAATTTTTCTCCAGCAGTTCCTGGGATTCGATTCCCGTACCTTTTTATTCATTATCTGAAACCTTTATGTTCATTGCTGAAAACAATGAACCGTAACGAACAATTTATTGAATTCTGCCGGATTCTGCAACTGCTGAAAAGTGAAAATTGAAATGAAATTCCAACTAACGAAAAGATTTCGATTATCTATTGTTACAATCAGTACGTATTCTATCAAGTCGAAAAGAACGGATTTTCTAAATTTGTAATGGGAAGCCTCTAATTTGAGATAATTTGTCATCCTCACGCAATATCTTTCCAAAATATGTGAGCGTGTTTCATCTCGCTGGATCAACAGAATGTCATATCTTAATTCCTATATGACTGCTATAATTTGATGTTTATAACTACTTGTAAAGAAATTTCAACAATAATTGGCATAACATGGTGGGTTCATGGGGACTGCTCACTAATTATTTCGATGAAACGACCTTTTCGAATCCATCAAACCATTCATTCACAATTCAATGGTGATAATCCCAATCCGGATACGTTCGTGGATAATGACACCATGAAAAATGACTTGATAATTTGTTACAGTTGAAATATATGAAGTCATTCCGCAGATTTGTTCTCGGTAAACAGACATTTATAGGTTACAACGGTGCTATTACGAAAATTGAGAATGAGGTAGAAGTTATGATTTTTCATTATTCATAGCCTGTTGAACCAATTTATTCCATGTCAGGTTTAATGTTTAATCTACCTAAGATGATCGTGTCTGTTGAATCATTCCTGAAAGCAGGTTTCACAATTGTTAAGCTTGTTTTAGTTTAAATGGTTAGCTGCGGCAGTTCAAGGAAATATCGCGTTACGAAGGGCCACTACGCTTATCCTGTACGAAATTTTTGAATTTGATATAACAGTTTTGAATTCATTTCCTTATGATTTCGATGAAAATTTTCGACATGAGTTTAGTAGTTTCTCTACTCCTAAATATTCTAGTCTACAATTATTTGAAGAGGAGGTGGGATGCATCATTAGCTATACCTTCTTTCATGTATGTATACAGGCTGTGAATGAAACAAAAAAAGTGGAGATTTTCTTTGTAATCTCAACCATGTTCTATTTGATCAAAATTTGTTTCTCTGCATAAAGCCCCCAATATATGTCTGCACTGGAGCTGGGAAAATTCCAAGGGCACTAAAGATATTAATTGAGTATTTCGGACATATGGCGTGCACAAGGAAAACAGATTAATGATGGGTTCCGAATTTTTTCTATAGTCATTGGCAGTATTTATGTATGTACAGAGGATGTTTTATATATAGGAGGATTCTGAAATGAAGTGTTGTTTTGTGTATGTGGGATCCATAGAAAAATTTTATTTTATGATGGAAGCAAAACACTTGACAGTAAATTTATCAATTATTTTGTGCACTTTGTTGCTAATTTTTCGGTGCAAAGAGAGATCCCTTTTTTGTTTTCATCCTTCGAATTTTCAAGTATCATATTAAGATATGCGACACAAATAACTTTTCCCAGATTCAGAAAACAACTCAGTAAATCTTTCGGACAATTTATTGTTAATTTTTGTCAACAGGCCTTTTTTGATATTTTTCATCTTGTCGATATATCTATATTCGGGATTTTTCGTTCGGAATATCTAAATCAACCTTTGAATCCTGGCTTCTTCTTGTATTGTGTACCTGAAAAATGTTGCAAATCATGTTGAATTCCATCGAGCGAATTTCGAAAGAGGATCTGCAAGAAAAATTGAATAATTATTAATTAAAGACTGAACATTCACCCACTAACGACAACGTTTATCATTTCTAACGATTATCCTAAACAGTTTACGTCCATTTAATCTACGACACCAGTTCTGTCAATTTAGCTTGACCTAAAGTCCAATGACGTCATCAATTTTCCGACGAACTGGTGACCTGCGCCTTCGGTCCTATGTCTCCTTGTTATAAAACAAATGAATATTTGTGTAGAATTTTGTGTTCGTAGAAGATTCATCACATCAATGGAAAACTATATTTTCAGAATCATTCGATAAAATCGTGAAATGAAAGTATATAACTGAAAATTATATTTTTCAAAGATTTTCAACAGCCTGTATCTTTTCAGCCGAGCCGACTTGAAAAAAAAGAAAAAAATTGTTTCCTCTGTCAAAGATTCACCCTATAGTGGCCTGTAGTATATGGTTGGTTACTACTTTAGCAGATGCACTTACTGATTTCACAGATAACATTGGTTTTTAATCCCGTCCCTGTTATTAATCAAGAATGGGTAATCTTAGCTGAATACCCGTGAAACAATAAAAAAAAACTAAAACCCTTGTTGAAATTGACAAAGTTTTGAATCTTTACAGATTCTTTATCAGGCCTTCAAAATACAAAGAATTATAAGAATCGATCACACACAGTAACAGAACACTAACTAAACTAGTTCAGGATATCATTCGTATATCAAAGAAATTCAATATAAAATATTTCCGAGGATGAAAAATAATACACTTTAAGGAAAAAACCTCACTAGGCCAGATGAAAGCTGACGAAGAAGTCAAAACAATGAAAGAGTAAAGTATATTCAATACTAGTGAACAATGCAGTCATTCGATCTTATTACTTTGTTCAATCCTCTTAGGCCCGGTACTTTCACCTTCGAATAAATTTTATTCACTGTCAATTAGTATCTGTCGAATAATTTCCTATCTGAAGGATAACTTATTTCGGTGCTTTCAGATGAAATTATTTGACGAATAACAATTCTATGAAAACACGGTATACTATTATACTTTTCACTGATTAATGTAAAATAAGACCGCATTGTAGAAATTGTCATTATTCCAACTAGAAGACAAATATTTCGTGAAAATCATACAAAGAATAACCATATATAAGAATCTAAAATATTCAACCAATAATGACGAACCGACATTCGATTTATGACAAATAAACTCTTTCAATTAAGGCCCGGTACTTTCACGTGCGAATAAATAAATTTATTCGCATTTATTATGTCTTATTCGTAAGATTAGAAAAATGCAGTCTTTTCACTTTCAGATAGTGTTATTCATCGAATAAATCTGTCATTGAAACTTAATTAGAAGAGTTTATTTGTCATAGATCTAATGTCGGTACGTCATTATTCGTTGAATAATGACGGGCCTTAGTTGGGTAGTCGACGATGCTAAATCGGGATTTACTCGAGCGTCGTGGAGACCCAGTGGATTTTGAAGATTAAATGGTAGAAAGAAAAAAAGGTTCTATGATGTATGCACTTTCAGCGGTGGGAAAAGCGCCTGCAGGGTCTCGAAGATGTAAAAAAAAATCGTCAGGTGTACATACTCGATCGTGACAGATTAAGAATAACTGTATATGCCCTACGTGTCTCTGATGATGAATTCATGCTTATCTTACAGTTTGCGCGGTGGGCCTGGCCGTAAGAGTTGAAAATGGTGGAAAAAAATTTCAGCGTGTCAGATTTTTCGAGTATATGTTAATTATACCCAAAGGAAGCTACTTTTCAAGGAACTGACAATTTGGACGTGACGAAAGGTCACAGCAGTCCTTTGAAAATGTAAAGAAAAATCGTTACTTGTACATACTCGCTCGTGTCAGATTTTCATACAGATGGTTAATTTCGGAGTTTTAGACGTGTTGACCCATTAATCCGACACTATTCAGGGAGTTTTCTTAATCAGACACTTTGAAGATGATAAAAATGCTTTTTTCAGAATATTCCCCTGCTTGTACTTCTAATCGTTTTTGTATTCATTATGAAAGTTGTAGATAATAAAATTCTACACAACTTCTGTCTGAAGCAATTTTACATACTCTTAACCATTCTCGAGTTAGAGGGCGATAAGGGCAAGGAGCTTAGCCACACATACGAAAGGTAAAGGTCAATGTAGAATCCCAGTCTAATCTACATTAATCCAATTGTCAAAATGACAAGGTATTTCTATGATGACAATTTCGAAATTAGTCACGAAAATTTTAGTGTTGTCCCTGACTGAACCTTAGAACGTACTTTTTTCCAACGAGTGAATTTTCGCTTCAGCATTTATCGCTAAACACCTCGCATTAATCGCCATACATGTATCTCAAGAACGTTTTGAACGTGGAAAAAATTGCTTAGGAAAAAATTTTTAGAAAATGTTATGCTCTACAACTTTTATAATGAATGCGAAAAGGCTTTAAAGCCCAGGAGAGGAGATAATTCAAAAAACTGATTTATGTGACCTTTATGGCCACTTATTATTGTTTCGGCTTGCTAAAACAGATTCTCTTTTTTCCGTTATTCTTGAATCATTAGCTTCAAAATAAGAAGACGCGGCACCTTTTTTTTTGGTGTAGCAGGCGGAAAATCTGCAAGACACACGAACACACCCTCTCCTGAGGGTGAACAAGTGTGGGGATTCTCACTCTCCTGGGCTCGAGACCCACTGAAAACCCTAAACTGCTTCTCCATAGGTTCCGGGCATTTTGCCTATTTACCAGTTGAATCTAAAACTACATTCACAATCAATTCACGTGCACTTCGGCACGGAAGCTTAGCAGATGGCGTTCTTCGTTACCATTCACAATGAAATTCAAGACAAAATTTCTTGCAAGTTGCAAACTATCACTTCGGCAAGGAATTTCGTGCCGGCTATAGATGATGCTGATGCTTATGTTTTGATCAGTTACATTTTTGATTCATTTGAGTATTTGGTTCCAAGATTATTGCGAATGGTAAATTTCGTGCCGAAGTGCACTTCGGCCCGCGAATTGATTGTGAATGCAGCTTTATGGTTTCTGGACTCTCACACGATCATAGTCGTGTTGATAGTTGTATGCTGCCTATAGCTTTTATAGGTTAAGCTCTTCTTTGGTTGTTTTAAATCCTTAACCTCGTCCTTAACTGATATCTCGTTTTTCGGAGGTATGTTCTTGACCTTCTAGCTTTTTCTGTTGGATCGTAAGCGACTAATCTTCGTAGTTCCTCATTTGGATGTTGTTTGGTTTTGTCGAATATCGTTTCCGCCTTTCTCTTCATACGCCACCGCGCTCGAGAGTGTACACGTGACTTTTTTTTTGCTATTTTGGCGCCCTCCCACACATTTTCGACACGCTTAAATTGTTAGATTAAGAGAATATATACTTTTCAACATGTAATTAACCATATATATCTTAATCTGACACGCTCGAGTATGAACAATAATTATCGTTTTTTTTTACTATTCTGACAGGCTGTCCTAGACAATTCCCCTTATATACAGGTCTAATTTTTGGTAGAGGTACTCTACAGGATCCAAGGTATGTCCCCTTATATTAATCTGACACGCTCGTGTAAATCCCGAATTTCCCTCTTCGGCTCCCCAACTATCTTCCATTAATTCATATCTTTCATTCCTTTTCTTAATTCAATGCTTTATCAGATTTTGTGGATTGTTCCATTAAATTTTATCATATAGACCGAATCATACTACATCAAATTTATTTCCTGTCCATTGTATATTTCGGAAAGACAATGCATACCGCTCTAGTTCATACCGATAACAACAATTTATAGCCTTCAATATACCTACTCACGTCAGGCGCGTTCAGCTTACATAGATACGAGTATAAAATAGATTCATGTGATTTATCACTTGCCTATGAAGCCTATGAAGAAAGCACCAAGAGAATAAGGAAACCAATTCCGAAACATTCACATGGAGATACGCCAAGGAATATAAAGAAACTTATAAAAAAAAACATAAGACTCAGAAAAATCTACAGAACAACAAAAAGAGAAGAAGACAAGAAGAAACTGAATAAGCATAGTCAGATATTCAAAAATGCTTAAACAGAACTGTGTAATAACAGATGGCACAAGAGATTAAGTGAACTGAATACAATACACTCAGCCTGGAAAATGCAAAAACGCTTACGACGAGAACGGACAGTTATACCTCCACTGCATGGAGCAGACAGAATGGTATATACGAGACTTTAAAAAGCCGAAGCACTTGCCGACTCAATTGAGAGAGAAGCCAGAATAAACTACAGAAATGATGATGACAATGAAGATCTAGAAGAAGAAGTGGAGGCAAACGAAGAACGGATGATGGAACCACCGGAAACCGAAATCATTCCAAAACCGGCTTCACCAACAGAGATCAAAGAGATCATAATGAAATTGAAAAATAGGTAAGCGCCGGGAGAAGATAGGATAACGAATTATATGTTGAAAAAATTGCCTAGAAAAGGAATAGCAGCCTTGAAGAATATTACAAACGGGGTGATGAGGACCGAATACTACCCAAAGAGATGGAAAACTGCACAAATGATAGTTTTCAACAAGCCTGGAAAGAAACGGAAATTTCCTCAAAATTATAGACCAATCAGCCTACTATCAGCGCTAGGGAAAATCGTCGAGAGGGTTATCGCTAAAAGGCTGAATGAGGAAACAGAAATGTTGAAGATAATTCTACCCGAACAATTTGGATTTCGACGAGAACATTCGACTGAACTCCAATTGCTACGGTTCATAGAATACGTCACCGAAGGAATGCAGACCAAACAGGCCACAGGATTAGTTCTGATGGATATCGAGAGAGCTTTTGATAGAGTATGGCACGAAGGCCTAATCTACAAGATGAAAAAAGCAGGATATTCAACCAAGCTATGCAAGATTATAAGGAACTATCTGAGGAATAGAAACTTTCATGTGAAGATAGATGGAGCAACCTCTCAAACCAGACAATTGGAAGCGGGAGTGCCTCAAGGATCGGTACTTGGACCTCTGCTTTACGTAATATACGTTTATGATATCCCGAAGAATGCTAGAAATATGCTCACCTTGTACGCAGATGACACGGGAATAGCGTTCAGACATCGACGCCCAGAGATCATACACCAGAGACTGCAGGAAGCCATAGATGAATTACTCAAATGGTGCATCTAATGGAAAATCCAAATAAATGGAACAAAATTCGACAAAGCCAAACAACATCCAAATGAGGAACTACGAAGATTAGTCGACTACGATCCAACGGAAGAAGCTAGAAGGTCAAGAACCTACCACCGAAGACCGAGAGATCAGTTAAGGATTTAAATGTAATCAAAGAAGAGCTTAACCTATAAAAGCTATAGGCAGCATACAACTATCAACACGACTATGATCGTGTGAGAGTCCAGAAACCATAAGAGTCAACTGGTTAATAGGCAAAATGCCCGGAACCTATGAAGAAGCAGTTAAGGGTTTTTAGTGGGTCTCGAGCTCAAGAGAGTGAGAAACCCCACACTTGTTTCCCTTCAGGAGACGGTGGTTCGTCTGATTTGCAGATTTTCCCCCAGCTACACCAAAAAAAAAAAATCACTTTCCTGGACAAAAATTGTGTTAGTCGATTACAAATTTGATCAACTGAAGTAAAAGAATACTTGTCAGAGTTGATATTTTGTTGGAAAATTAACTAAACTTGAGTACTGTGAACGCTGGCGAGCGTGCCGATCAAAAATTCGCATATCGCGCTGAACCATGCTTAAGTGCAGAGCTTCGATCTCAGTAGGTGTAGTAAACATAAAGATATCAAATTATTCCAGAGATCCCAGGCCAAAAATTACCTACTACCAAAGGCTAGCTATACTCGAACCGCATCCGATCCAGAACTTACAAGTTAGACTTCACTTTTAGTCGAGTCTACTGCAGTTTTTTGTTTTGTTTTGGAGGATCCTTATCTATATTTTTTATTCTTCTAGTATTTCAACATTCTTCAGCTTCGGATCCAGAACTTTAACTGCAAATATTCCCGAAAATAAGGTATATTTTGAATCCGATCAACCGCAGACTATGGAAGAAATCAAATTATTTTAAGTCACAACTATGGAATAATTGCTAGCCCAGGATCAAAGAGGTACACATAATTTCGTTAAGTGATCATCATATTCTTATGTAACTTTGAGTTTAATTAGATAAAAAATTATAGCATACTATTCAATGCAATTGAATAATTACTTAATTGTTCCTTTCATTCAGTTTTTTCAAGGTCGTTTGTCTGAGCGTCGAAACATATGCTAGTAAAACAAATTTATTCATTCATCAGAAACAAGTGATTTATGTTAATATTATGGGATTATCCCAGTGACCTATTCTATCGTCAATTGGTGTATAATTGTAATGATTACTTGCTATTATTTTTCTTATTGGGAAGCAGTGTAATCCACCTCCTAGCACCAAGCCTTTTGCACGAGGTGTAGAGAAAACTTCAATTCATATTCAGTGAAGATACAAGACACAATAATATTATATGACATTGATAATCCTTCAAGTTCTTCAAGTTTACACGTATATAATATGTCAATTTGAAATGATACTACCCTTAATAATTCGTCTGCTCCCATGTAAAATCTGGAATAATAATAAAAAAAGCAACCTAGGGGGATATTTTGTACGGTTGGTCCCAATCAATTTGTTTTAACCCTGTGAGCATGATGTCAGTAACTCCTAAAATCTAAAATGGGAAGAGTAATTGAAGGTAATTCGATGGTCTTTTCCAAAAACCCACATATTTGACGTTTTATGTTAAATCTTATAGAAAAAAAAAAGAATATTTGAGATAGCAAGAACTGCAATGAAACATGAGAATAATTTTTCACTAAATTTTTTACTGGGAAAAATTCTCAAAATGTTGTCCATTATTTTGTGGAAAAAAATATATTTTATTATCTAATTCGGCCCTTACGTTTTGGGACATCTCGACTTGAATTTCTCAGTATGCTGTGGGTAGGGTATCCTTATCAACTTTCAATTCTTCTACATCTCGGCGATGTGTTTTATTCACTGGGGACTTGAATGTCCCCAGAGAAAAACATCTAAAGGTGTCAAGTCTGTTGAGCGCAGTGGCCGTTCAATCGGCCCTCTTCTACTAATCCATTTCTCTTGAAAATAATCTGTGATCCATAGCCTCGCAATCATTTCCATCCTTATGCTTTTACAAGAAGACCTCATTCACGTTTAACTTACTAGATGGTGCTCCTCCTCGTAACTTTTATCCAGTGAGACAATGGCTCACTGATCATTCACAAGAGAAATGGATTGGTAGAAGAGGGCCAATTGAACAGCCTTCACGCTCCACGAACTTGACACCTTTTGATTATTGCCTCTTAGGACATTTAACGTCGCAACCGACGCGTCGGTTGTGTATAAAACACAGCCCTGAAATTTTGAAAATAGTCATTATTCATATTTGATTCCGTCTGTGAAGTTTGTGTAGATTCTATATTTGTTATTGGAATTTTAATTCGTTAAAATTTTCAAAGTTGGTGTTCTTCCTAAGTGTCCAGAATTTCTTTTGTTCGTTGGTACTGCAGAAAACATCAGGTGAGCTTATTTTTCGTACCTTTTTTCCGATTTTTCTCATAGCGTAGAGAATTTTTGATGAGTCGTTTTGTTTTTATGCATGAGATATATTTTTTTTTGTCTTAAAAAATTTTATTTCAAATTGCTTTGAGTAGCATAGTAATTATTAATTAGATTTTAAAATGTCTGACCATTCGGACTGCGATTCCGTAATGGAAGAAGATGCGCTAGGAATCGCTAATGTCGTGTCCGAACACGATATTTTGAGAGAGGAGAACGCAAGTTTGAAAGCGAGGGTGAATGAGCTAGATAGATACGTATCTAGCTTAGTTGCTGAGATTTAAAATCTCAGGGAGAGGCTCGAGTTGCAGGAGGGAAATAAGGAAAGTCCTTACTCCAAAGCACTCAAAAAGAACATTGTTTTGAAAAATGTTCAAGAAGTAACCTTACCGGTTCAAAAACAGAAGATGGAGGTGGTCAAAAACCCTTAAAACAAAATTTCCCCACCCGCCAAAAGAGTGAGAAAGGATAGCTCCTCGTCCAATGAGGACTCGAACAAAAAAAGAGTCTTGGAAACCCCAGCCCAACAGAAAACCACTCCAGTGGAGGAGAGGAAAGAAAAAATTCCCCCAATCACCCTGAGGGGTACCTCCGAATGGACTTCAATTTCAAACGCCTTGATACGGAACGGTATTAAATACCAAAGAGCGACGACAGTAAAGGACGGTATAAGAATCGTCCCACAAACCGCCGATGATCATAGAAGGATGACGGACTTCCTTCATAAAATAAATAGGGAGTTTTACACTCTTCAACGGGAGGAAGAAAGGAAAATCTACGCGGTAGTGAGATATCTACCGCTGGATGCAGATATCCAGACGATCCTTGACGACCTCAAGGATCAAGGGATCGTCGATGCTGAGGTCATAAGGATGACCTCAAATATAACAAAAAAGCCGATTCCCTTATTGCTGGTTAAAACCCAGAATAAGGGTATCTTCGAGGTGAGAAGGCTCTACAACATGAACTGTGTTGTTGAACCTAAGAGAAGGACGACCGGGCCTGGACAATGTTATCGCTGTCAGCGATATGGAGATGCCCAAAGTAAGTGCACTTTTCCATGGAGGTGCGTGAAATGCTCCGGTAATCACAGCTCCAAGGAGTGTACGCTTACCAGGGAGAACGAGGAGCGAAATGCTTCTTGTGTTCTCTGTGGAGAGCAAGGACATCCAGCCAGCTACAAGGGATGTAGCGAATGAAAATTGGTCACTAAAAAGGCCAAGAGATCGCCAAGATCAAACCAAACCAGCTCGAGGCCAACACAAAATACTCCGAAGCCAGCCCAAAACTCTTCGGAAGTGAAGAAACCCCAGGAAACTGCAACTTAAGCAGTCAAAGAGACGAAGAAACCAGAGAAAAAGACGGAAAAGGCAAAAACCGTCAAAAAAGCCGAAACCAGAAAAGGAATTTCTGGAATCACTGAGGAACTGGATAAGTTCACGAAAAACCTCCTCAGCACGATGATGCAGAATCTGGAGAAAGAGATTGAGAAGAAGATGCAGAAAATTATTAAGAATATTTAATGGCTGATACGACGATAAAGAACAATCTCATAATCGTTTCTTGGAACGTCGAAGGATTGAGAGCCCGCAGATCAGAATTCGAAGAACTGATTGAAGAGAAGAGACCGGATGTCATAGCTCTCCAAGAAACAAGACTTAACCCCAACGTTCGGATAGCATTTCCCAATTACGATATCTACAGAAATGATAGACCTAACAGCACAGGTGGCGTTGCTATACTGGCTAGAAGGAATATGGATCACCATTTCGACCAAATATTCAATGGTCAAGAAGTAGAAGCAATATCGATTATTGTGAATACCAATCGAGGACAAGTGAAGATTATTTCGACTTATAAATCACCGGATAAGGACATGCTGGAAGAGGATCTAAAAATGCTACTAGAAGGAAGACACCCGAAAATCATAATTGGTAGCTCTCTCGATATCCATCAGAACTAATCCTGTGGCCTGTTTGGTCTGCATTCCTTCGGTGACGTATTCTATGAGCCGTAGTAATTGGAGTTCAGTCGGAGTTCAGTTGGAGTGTTCGGGTGGAATTATCTTCAACATTTCTGTTTCCTCATTCAGCCTTTTGGCGATAACCCTCTCGACGACTTTTCCTAGTGCTGATAGTAGGCTGGTCTATAATTTTGAGGAAATTTCCGTTCCTTTCCAGGCTTGTTGAAAACTATCATTTGTGCAGTTTTCCATCTCTTTGGGTAGTATTCGGTCCTCATCACTCCGTTTGTTATATTCATCAAGGCTGCTATTCCTTTTCTAGGCAATTTCTTCAACATATAATTCGTTATCCTATCTTCTCCCTGTGCTTTCCGGTTTTTCAGTTTCATTATGATCTCTTTGATTTCTGTTGGTGAAGCCGGTTTTGGAATGATTTCGGTTTCCGGTGGTTCCATCATCAGTTCTTCGTTTGCCCCCACTTCTTCTTCTAGATCTTCATTGTCATCATCATTTCTGTAATTTATTCTGGCTTCTCTCTCAATTGAGTCGGCAAGTGCTTCGGCTTTTTCAAGTCTCGTATATACCATTCTTGCGCTGTCATGAATGAAATCAAGAAATCAAATTTCACTTCTTCATTCAACAGGACATTTCCGTCCAATAAGGGTGCAATTCTACGAAGGCGTAGAAGGGCCACCTAATATTTTAAAAATATTTTTCGTTAAATTTCGAGTTTGAATTCTGAGTTCAAAGTCGGAATTTAACAAAATTCCGAGTTCAAAGTCGGAATTTTTTTCAGTTCAGAACTTCTACAGGGTGTTCTACGACAACCTAGATCAGTTCGTGAAATACAATTCTCTTTTCTACAAATGTTCATATTCAGATAATACTAGTTGTTCCCACATCTATGATGAATGAATGATTATGTATACAGGGTGTACATTATTTTTTGAGTTTTATTCCATGAGAGGTCATAACAATGACATGACAACCTTATACAAGATTAATTGTATAAGATTTATTCTTATACAAGATGTTCCATAATCTCTTTTTTTTAGGTATATTCCGGATGTTTTATGAAAAAACTTCTTTCTCATATATATAACGGTAAGACAACCTCATATAGTCTGCTCTATGACAAATTGGTTCATTTTCAAACACAGTGCGCGCCAAAATTATGGAACAAATTCATTTTCTGAGAAGAAAAATATTTGGCAACAAAATCCTGAAACAGGTCAATTTTTGATTCACTTTAACCAAATTTTTATGAATTTTTGAAGGATTTTTGTTGCACCCTGTGACATCTCCATCAACCCTCTAAATTTTTTGAATACGGAAAGTGGGTCATGTGGTACTTTTTTGGCAAGGTCTTTGTATCTTCTTTACGGGCGTATAGAAATTTTCAAGAAAAAATTTTTATTTTGAAAACTTAGTTAGTTCAAAGAGGTTTTCAGTATGTGCACTTTGTCATGGCTCATCTACTTTGAGACGATGGTACCTGATGAAATTTGTCACCGAATGAGAGTCGACCATTACAGTTTTGTTTATGCACAACTTTCTACCCCTTTCAACCCCCTCACATGAAAAATTGGAATTTGTGAAACACTGCGTTTTGTTCGTAACAAATTTCATCAGGTACCATCGTCTCAAAGTAGGTGAGCCATGACAAAGCGCACATACTGAAAAACTCTTTGAACTAACTAATTTAAAAAAAAAAAAATTTCTTGAAAATTTCTGCACGCCTGTTAAGAAGATACAAAGACCTCGCCAAAAAACTACCACATGACCCACTATCCCCATTCAAAAAATTTAGAGGGTTGATGGGGATGGCACAGGGAGCAACAAAAATCTTTCAAAAATGCATAAAAATGTGGTAAAAGTGAAACAAAAATTGATCTATTTCAGGATTTTGTTGCCAAATATTTCTTTTGAGAAAATAAATTTGTTCCATAATTTTGACGCGCACTGTATACGCAGATATTTATGAGAGTATTCAGATTTCACGTTGTTCTTAAATAAATATTGAACTTAAATTTTATTGAATCTATAAAACATTCTGTATATCGAAAAATCACCGAAAGAATTTAGTGAAATTCCGACTTCAAACTCGAAATTTAACTAAATTCCGATTGTAATAATTGTAAACATACAGGCTTCTGAAAAACCACGACAAATGTTATTTTCAGTTCTATCTCACAATAGTTATTTGTGCAACCAGTTGAGAAAAGCATTAGTTTTCGTAATGAGCGTATTTCACAAAAGAAAAATAGTGTTCACAACATGTTCCACCCAATATTTTTTTTTTAATTTTAAATAGGATGTTGCTCTTGAATTCAACTTGAAAATACCAGACACGTCTTCAAAAGCTTCTCTCGGAGAATCCTTGAAAATCGTCTAGTGACGGAAATTATTCAATTTTTCACTTCGTTACTATGAAAGCAAGTATCGTTTCATCATCAGTTGCGTAATATTTTACTTTGAGTAACTGGTTGCGAAAAGTAAAAACTTTCAAAACGTCAATGAGCGTTAAAAAGTGTCACTTTATATGTCAAAATTAGAAAAATGGTTTTACCGAATGAAATGAATCTCGGAATATAGTTTTTCATTTATTTGATAAATTATTTTCTGGTAGAAAATAACACTGATCGACAAAATTATGGCTTTGTTCTCCCACCTAAGGAACATATATATATTTTTAATCTTCGTAGCCAAGGTATAAACGAACGATAAATAAAAAGTGGAAGTTAGCTCTTGTTGTTTTTTAATAATTATATTCATGATTTTTAACAAAAACAATGCATTGTAATATTTGCAATGCTGTAAAAGATTCCGATCGCTTAGATCTTTTGTCTTTTCTGCTGTAGGACGACTCCAGTACTTCTCTAACGATGGACCAACAATAATCAGCAAGCATAGAGGGTTCCCCTTTGCCTTGGTAGCGTTTTTCGAATGACGCGATGTCTTGATGGAATCGCTCTCCATGCTCGTCACTTACGGCTCCCATATTTTGTGGAAAGAAATTAATATGTGATTGCGAAAAGTGTATTTTTAAGCCCGTTTGAAACAGCCGAGAATTCTCTAGAGAATTTGCTCGAAAATTCATGCGCCATGAATTATATACCGTTGCATACGCACTTTCGGTAGAATTCTCTGTTCAGTTGCATACAAAATAATCTCTGCCGTTTTCTTGCGAGAATTTTGTAGAGAATTCTCCAGAGAATTCTCGGCTGTTGCAAACGGGCTTTAAGGACATGTTGCATCCCATTTTTTGATGAGCCTGTAACATCGTTTTGACGATATATACATATTGCGGAGATTTGTGATTGCCAAGAAAATTTTTGGTCACTTCTACAAAGGACAACCAGGCTTCTTTTTCAAAGTCATTCAATGCTGCCAGAAACCGAACTTGTTTCAATAGTTTGTTTATTTTATAAAGTATCGTAGGGTACAGAAGTGCGAACATGGACAATTCACGCATGTCTTTTATTTTGATAACGGGAGCTAAACAAAAGTAAGTACTATTATTTTTGTAATAAGGTGAGGAATACCTAACAAAAAAAAATATAAATCTCTTAGGTGGGACATGTTGCATCCCATTTTTTGATGAGCTTGCAACATCGGTTTTGACGATATATACATATTGCGGAAATTTGTGATTGCCAAGAAAATTTTTGGTCACTTCTACAAAGGACAACCAGGCTTCTTTTTCAAAGTCATTCAATGCTGCCAGAAACTGAACTTGTTTCAATAGTTTGTTTATTTTATAAAGTATCGTAGGGTACAGAAGTGCGAACATGGACAATTCACGCATGTCTTTTATTTTGATAACGGGAGCTAAACAAACGTAAGTACTATTATTTTTGTAATAAGGTGCGGAATACCTAACAAAAAAAAAAAATAAAACTCTTAGGTGGGAGAACCCTTGTTGAATAGTGTAATTGAACAGATTGTGATAGGTCTCCTATAAAGGGAGACAAAATTTTAAAAGTTGAATCTTGAGGTCAGAAGAAACACTTGTTTTCCTCACCATTTTATCCGAATCGGCTCGGTTTAAAAGATACATAAAAAAATGCTATTTTTAGTTTCATCTCACAAACGGTTTTATCGAATGAAATGAATTTAGGATTATAGATTTTCATTTATTTGATGAATCTTTTTTTAACACAAGATATCATCCACGTCTTTCAGTTTTCCCATTATGACCATCACATGCCATAAAAATACCAAAAATTCGAAGAACGCAACTCTTCAAACTAAGTTGGACGCTTTCTAATGAATATTTGAAAGTTTTGTAAAATAAAAGTATTCTTCATATCTTCTCGTACAATGAGCCGTTTTCGAGTAATTTGATATTGAAAAATTAACAAATATCTGTGAAATTTGAAAAATTTGGTCGAATACAACACTGTTTAAAAAATCCACAGATTTAACTAGTTATTCTGAAGGTAATTTTGTATTTCCGAGGTTGGCACAGCTCATTATGAAAAATTAAAATGGCTATATCTTTTTATTAGTTCCGACTCAGAAAAATGGTATATGAAAAAAGAATCACCCTGTATATTTCAATTAGAAAAATCTTCCTAACTTGTGTAAATCCGAACTTATTGCTATCAGTGTTGAGGAAGAGTGAATTCGACTCAATAAAGAAATAATAAAAATATTCAATAATTTCTCTTCTTGAACTTCTGAGGTTTCAAGGAAGCAGAAAAACGCAGTAATGAAACTTCAGTTATTCCTCTCACTCAGCTAATCGGAGTTTAAAATAATAAATTATATTCACCATTATCATTTATTCATTTACTTTTTTATGTACTTGATTAATGTGCACATTACTTTAATAGATGCCCCCTACCCCTACTCTGATACAAGCCCGACATTTGCAAATAATCGTTCCTTCCAGAAGTCACGCATGATATATGATCGGAAATCTTTTGAGATACCAACTGTACTCACCAGTACCAGTGATACCAGTTGGTATCTCAAAAGATTTCCGATCATATATCATGCGTGACTTCTGGAAGGAACGATTATTTGCAAATGTCGGGCTTGTATCAGAGTAGGGGTAGGGGGCATCTATTAAAGTAATGTGCACATTAATCAAGTACATAAAAAAGTAAATGAATAAATGATAATGGTGAATATAATTTATTATTTTAAACTCCGATTAGCTGAGTGAGAGGAATAACTGAAGTTTCATTACTGCGTTTTTCTGCTTCCTTGAAACCTCAGAAGTTCAAGAAGAGAAATTATTGAATATTTTTATTATTTCTTTATTGAGTCGAATTCACTCTTCCTCAACACTGATAGCAATAAGTTCGGATTTACACAAGTTAGGAAGATTTTTCTAATTGAAATATACAGGGTGATTCTTTTTTCATATACCATTTTTCTGAGTCGGAACTAATAAAAAGATATAGCCATTTTAATTTTTCATAATGAGCTGTGCCAACCTCGGAAATACAAAATTACCTTCAGAATAACTAGTTAAATCTGTGGATTTTTTAAACAGTGTTGTATTCGACCAAATTTTTCAAATTTCACAGATATTTGTTAATTTTTCAATATCAAATTACTCGAAAACGGCTCATTGTACGAGAAGATATGAAGAATACTTTTATTTTACAAAACTTTCAAATATTCATTAGAAAGCGTCCAACTTAGTTTGAAGAGTTGCGTTCTTCGAATTTTTGGTATTTTTATGGCATGTGATGGTCATAATGGGAAAACTGAAAGACGTGGATGATATCTTGTGTTAAAAAAAGATTCATCAAATAAATGAAAATCTATAATCCTAAATTCATTTCATTCGATAAAACCGTTTGTGAGATGAAACTAAAAATAGCATTTTTTTATGTATCTTTTAAACCGAGCCGATTCGGATAAAATGGTGAGGAAAACAAGTGTTTCTTCTGACCTCAAGATTCAACTTTTAAAATTTTGTCTCCCTTTATAGGAGACCTATCACAATCTGTTCAATTACACTATTCAACAAGGGTTCTCCCACCTAAGAGTTTTATTTTTTTTTTTTGTTAGGTATTCCGCACCTTATTACAAAAATAATAGTACTTACGTTTGTTTAGCTCCCGTTATCAAAATAAAAGACATGCGTGAATTGTCCATGTTCGCACTTCTGTACCCTACGATACTTTATAAAATAAACAAACTATTGAAACAAGTTCAGTTTCTGGCAGCATTGAATGACTTTGAAAAAGAAGCCTGGTTGTCCTTTGTAGAAGTGACCAAAAATTTTCTTGGCAATCACAAATTTCCGCAATATGTATATATCGTCAAAACCGATGTTGCAAGCTCATCAAAAAATGGGATGCAACATGTCCCACCTAAGAGATTTATATTTTTTTTTGTTAGGTATTCCTCACCTTATTACAAAAATAATAGTACTTACTTTTGTTTAGCTCCCGTTATCAAAATAAAAGACATGCGTGAATTGTCCATGTTCGCACTTCTGTACCCTACGATACTTTATAAAATAAACAAACTATTGAAACAAGTTCGGTTTCTGGCAGCATTGAATGACTTTGAAAAAGAAGCCTGGTTGTCCTTTGTAGAAGTGACCAAAAATTTTCTTGGCAATCACAAATCTCCGCAATATGTATATATCGTCAAAACGATGTTACAGGCTCATCAAAAAATGGGATGCAACATGTCCTTAAAGCCCGTTTGCAACAGCCGAGAATTCTCTGGAGAATTCTCTACAAAATTCTCGCAAGAAAACGGCAGAGATTATTTTGTATGCAACTGAACAGAGAATTCTACCGAAAGTGCGTATGCAACGGTATATAATTCATGGCGCATGAATTTTCGAGCAAATTCTCTAGAGAATTCTCGGCTGTTTCAAACGGGCTTAAAAATACACTTTTCGCAATCACATATTAATTTCTTTCCACAAAATATGGGAGCCGTAAGTGACGAGCATGGAGAGCGATTCCATCAAGACATCGCGTCATTCGAAAAACGCTACCAAGGCAAAGGGGAACCCTCTATGCTTGCTGATTATTGTTGGTCCATCGTTAGAGAAGTACTGGAGTCGTCCTACAGCAGAAAAGACAAAAGATCTAAGCGATCGGAATCTTTTACAGCATTGCAAATATTACAATGCATTGTTTTTGTTAAAAATCATGAATATAATTATTAAAAAACAACAAGAGCTAACTTCCACTTTTTATTTATCGTTCGTTTATACCTTGGCTACGAAGATTAAAAATATATATATGTTCCTTAGGTGGGAGAACAAAGCCATAATTTTGTCGATCAGTGTTATTTTCTACCAGAAAATAATTTATCAAATAAATGAAAAACTATATTCCGAGATTCATTTCATTCGGTAAAACCATTTTTCTAATTTTGACATATAAAGTGACACTTTTTAACGCTCATTGACGTTTTGAAAGTTTTTACTTTTCGCAACCAGTTACTCAAAGTAAAATATTACGCAACTGATGATGAAACGATACTTGCTTTCATAGTAACGAAGTGAAAAATTGAATAATTTCCGTCACTAGACGATTTTCAAGGATTCTCCGAGAGAAGCTTTTGAAGACGTGTCTGGTATTTTCAAGTTGAATTCAAGAGCAACATCCTATTTAAAATTAAAAAAAAAATATTGGGTGGAACATGTTGTGAACACTATTTTTCTTTTGTGAAATACGCTCATTACGAAAACTAATGCTTTTCTCAACTGGTTGCACAAATAACTATTGTGAGATAGAACTGAAAATAACATTTGTCGTGGTTTTTCAGAAGCCTGTATGTTTACAATTATTACAATCGGAATTTAGTTAAATTTCGAGTTTGAAGTCGGAATTTCACTAAATTCTTTCGGTGATTTTTCGATATACAGAATGTTTTATAGATTCAATAAAATTTAAGTTCAATATTTATTTAAGAACAACGTGAAATCTGAATACTCTCATAAATATCTGCGTATACAGTGCGCGTCAAAATTATGGAACAAATTTATTTTCTCAAAAGAAATATTTGGCAACAAAATCCTGAAATAGATCAATTTTTGTTTCACTTTTACCACATTTTTATGCATTTTTGAAAGATTTTTGTTGCTCCCTGTGCCATCCCCATCAACCCTCTAAATTTTTTGAATGGGGATAGTGGGTCATGTGGTAGTTTTTTGGCGAGGTCTTTGTATCTTCTTAACAGGCGTGCAGAAATTTTCAAGAAATTTTTTTTTTTTTAAATTAGTTAGTTCAAAGAGTTTTTCAGTATGTGCGCTTTGTCATGGCTCACCTACTTTGAGACGATGGTACCTGATGAAATTTGTTACGAACAAAACGCAGTGTTTCACAAATTCCAATTTTTCATGTGAGGGGGTTGAAAGGGGTAGAAAGTTGTGCATAAACAAAACTGTAATGGTCGACTCTCATTCGGTGACAAATTTCATCAGGTACCATCGTCTCAAAGTAGATGAGCCATGACAAAGTGCACATACTGAAAACCTCTTTGAACTAACTAAGTTTTCAAAATAAAAATTTTTTCTTGAAAATTTCTATACGCCCGTAAAGAAGATACAAAGACCTTGCCAAAAAAGTACCACATGACCCACTTTCCGTATTCAAAAAATTTAGAGGGTTGATGGAGATGTCACAGGGTGCAACAAAAATCCTTCAAAAATTCATAAAAATTTGGTTAAAGTGAATCAAAAATTGACCTGTTTCAGGATTTTGTTGCCAAATATTTTTCTTCTCAGAAAATGAATTTGTTCCATAATTTTGGCGCGCACTGTGTTTGAAAATGAACCAATTTGTCATAGAGCAGACTATATGAGGTTGTCTTACCGTTATATATATGAGAAAGAAGTTTTTTCATAAAACATCCGGAATATACCTAAAAAAAAGAGATTATGGAACATCTTGTATAAGAATAAATCTTATACAATTAATCTTGTATAAGGTTGTCATGTCATTGTTATGACCTCTCATGGAATAAAACTCAAAAAATAATGTACACCCTGTATACATAATCATTCATTCATCATAGATGTGGGAACAACTAGTATTATCTGAATATGAACATTTGTAGAAAAGAGAATTGTATTTCACGAACTGATCTAGGTTGTCGTAGAACACCCTGTAGAAGTTCTGAACTGAAAAAAATTCCGACTTTGAACTCGGAATTTTGTTAAATTCCGACTTTGAACTCAGAATTCAAACTCGAAATTTAACGAAAAATATTTTTAAAATATTAGGTGGCCCTTCTACGCCTTCGTAGAATTGCACCCTTATTGGACGGAAATGTCCTGTTGAATGAAGAAGTGAAATTTGATTTCTTGATTTCATTCATGACAGCGCAAGAATGTATTTCTCCTGTTGAATTCAAATAATAGTCTCAAATGCTCAGAAAAGCATAGAGAAAAATGCAAGCTGAGTTATAGGAATCAACACATTTCAGTAAGGTGAAATTGCGACATTCATTTTTCCTGAGAAGAGGTGGGGAATTTCCAAGAATGTCAAGAACAGAAAATGGTAAACATTTTCTGCTTCATCCTCTTCAATTTGAATATTCGTAAATACACTGTTTTGAGTGACAATGCAATAAAATTACCGTTTTCGCGAAATATTATGGAGCAAGGTCTGTTTGCCTATTGTCAGGACAAATTCAACAAGAGCAGCGATAGATTTACAAGACGTTATCAAATTTGATATAATCCTTGAAAGTCAAGTTTAGCAAACATAAACCTACGACATGTCCAATCGGCCAGCACGTGAACCATCTCAGTAAAAAGTACTAGCATCTAGAAAGAAATAACAGTCACTCTGGGTAGCAGAGCAGATAAAACGTTCTGCATTTTTGTACTCCAACCGCCTACCACTAACACAGACTAGAACTACATCGGAGCTTAGTAGTCCTTCCGTTTACCAGTGAAGTCAGATTATTCGAACATCGATCGCAAACAGTGCTTGAACTTCATCGCGACTGGTTCTCGAGTCCGATCGTAGTCGGCCAGCGTTCATCGATAATCATCAATCAAGACCCAAGAACTGATCTGTGTGAGTTCAGCAGCTAGTTCTGCCCTGTGACTTTGCTTACTGTGTGATTTGTGCCGTTTAGTCCGTAACGGAATCGGGAAATTGTTTTCTGTTTTGCGGGATTCTCCTCTCTTGATCCACTTTTCTCACTTTGGAATTCTTCAGTCTGATCTGCTGCGATTTCATTCTCATTAGCAGTCGGTGAGTACCTACTGTTTATTACTATCACTAGATCATGAATTCAACGAGTGTCATCGATCCGGCAAAGAGCGGTTTTTTTTTTGTTAATGATTTAGATTACCATAGGTCTGTCCGAATTGATTATAAATAATAAAATTAGAAGTTTAGAGAGATAGTATCAACGTGAACAATGGATGTTTCATGTTTTCGGATTCGACGTGAAAAAATATAGACGTTGTTAACAGACGTTTTACCCTCTTCTTAGATATCGGATAAATTCTGACCCATCAGTTCGGAATAATGACAATGTTACTGCGATAAGATAATAGCAATCTTGGGTATATAAGCCTCATTGAGTGCATTCTTTCTAGATGAAGAATTCTGTGGTATCATCCATTTACAACAAGATAATTTCCTGTAACTCCAAGTCGAACCTGGAAATGTAATAGTGATCTTTCTGTGATAACGAATGGACTTAATTATATTTCTTTCAATACTATGTGAGAAATCTAATGTGAAACCGCTCGAGATTGTGTCTCGATTTATTAGAGCTAGTCTAGTCTAGATAAATTATATGAATTCAGGTATTTTGAGCTCATTATAACATGAATCGAAAATCATTGTTCGATTTAGTCGGGCTTTACAAGCCGATTGAAAGTAATTTTTGAATTCGACAAAAACTTAATCCGCAAAATTTGATGAACGTTTTATAGTCGTATTGACATTAAATTTTCAGTCCAGTTGGCCAAGAAACCAAATGGGAATAAATTGGTGAATAGATATGGAGAATAAACTCCCGTGTGGTATTCTTTACATATCAATTCTAATTAATTCGAATTCTTCGAGGCACACGCTATCTTGCATATATTTAGCAGTTTAGTGCCAACTTCAACACTGCTTGATCCTAAAACTGGAATCGTCATCATTCAGAATTTTTCAATGAGCTTTTTCTGCAATGTGAATCATAATGAAGTAGAAATAAGATTATTTCAATGAAAGTCATATTCCTAAAGAATAGAGTAGGTGTTTCCAGGTGATCTGATGAACAACTGTCATTATCAATAGTTGATGCTAGAAAACAAGTTGTTTCTATAGTTGGAAAATTTCAATTGCAAACTGCTGGATAATTTCGCATATCTAAATCTAATACCCAAGTGATACGTGCTCAAGAAACTCATTTACAAATTTTATACTGAAACCGACCTATTATAACCTACTACGAAAAAAACAAACTCAATTTAATAGCACTTAAATATATTTAGTGGAATTTTCTGGAAAATTTGAAGTATCTAAGGTGAGAAGAAGAATTTTCCTCTTGACTCATTCAGATGTTTTGAGAAGTCTCCTCTGAGATTGACAAAAAAAATTGTGGCAACGTTCTGGTGTAATCAACCCGTGATTCGAAACAAAACGTCATAAAACATTCAATTACAGTACAAAGTTCTAGGTGAAAAACCTTGGATAAACTCATCATCTGATTCATATTCATGCTCGTATTTATACAAGATGGAAAAATTGAGAAATGCTCATAAATCGCAATGTTTTAATCGGAAGAAAGTTTTTTCCATCTAGCTGTTGGGCAGCAATTTCATCTTGGGAATGGCATTCACTGTTTTCGGGGAAAAAAACTCATCATAATTGATGGTTCTATTCCACAATATATACAAGGAATAACCATTGGACTAATTAATAATAATTCATATTCTGATATGGTATAACATTTTCCTAATGTTGAATTATGATGCATAACTATTAAAATGATTTTTTTTAATGGAAACTGTGTATGCGAGACAGTATTAAGTGTTCAATGAAGTTTGTAATAAAAATAATGCTAGGGTAAAGCAGCCTTCCTGGAAAATTAAGAATTAAGAAAATTAAGAACTTACGCCCTTTTCATAGAAAACCGACAATCCCTGATGATATTTCGGGGACTGTGAACAAAATTTTAAATTTTTTTACATTTTTCCCATTGTTATACAACACAAAATAACGTTTCTGTGAAGTAAGACACTGTAATCTGGAGCGTTTTTAGACAAAAAACCTTAAAACGCCCAATCCTGAAATCTACTCAATCGTCCTAGCGGAAAAGGGTCATACCTTCAACGAGTGCTTCGGAAAATATGATGGTTATTTCAAATTCCAAATGGTATTATTTCAATTATTCTTTGAATGACGGGAATATTTTTAGAAGATCCTCATTCAATTTACGATTTTTTGAGCCCCGAGCTCAGCCGTAAAGCAACTTGGAAAAGTTCGTTTTTTCATACTCGAGTACTTTCAACTGTTCCGCTTATTTTTGAATTTGCTTTCCTAAGTTGTTCATTCCTTTTGATTTCGATTCTTCTAGGACCTGACACTAAACATTTATTAAAATATTTACGCACCACAGGACTATTGATTTATATTAAGGAATTGAATGAAAAAAATATATATTTCCTAGGTCTGATGATGATCACCATTTTATATGCTTGAATTCTTGCTTTGACATAAAGGACACTACCTAGCGTGCATTATGCATTATGCTTTTTAATGAAATCGAATTTCTTTCGGATGTTCCCGTGTTCAATTTGTCCAGCGAGTGCTTCACGATTTTCAGATCACATGTTAGGTATGTAAGGAACATGAACTATAACTCTTGCTTTAATTTCAGTCTATTTCAAGGTTTTTCTAGAATACATCCTACAAAAATTATGAATAGCAATTAAGACCTGTTATAGTCACAATAAAAATCATAAAAGAGTGAGTTTTCGTGATTTTTTCTCCATACACAAAATCCTTGAAATTTTTCATTTACCTATCTAAAGAATATGAGAAAAAATTGCACCGGCTCGGCCACCAACCATTTCCGATTCGAAATTGAGTTTTGGAACAACCTGTATGAAACAGAAGTAGTCATTCTCCATCATTATTAACCATAAAAATTTGAAATAATACTGGTAATTAATTGATCGAGTTGTTAAGATGAATGACCTCTCGATGAATATGATCATATTGCGTAAAATAACCTCGAAAATAACATAGAACCAGTCTTCATATGTGCGGCTAGTTCGGTCATCATCAATCTGTTCAAATGAGATCATACCTATATTGCTATTTTTTCTCTTCATCTTTGATGAAAAAATTCAAAACATGTTAGATTTGCTACAAAAATGGTATTCACTCTACATTCTGATGTGAAGTAAACAGAGTCTTTGACATACAAATATTTTAACAATAGTTTCCTGAGGTCAAAAGAAACATTTTTTTCC
Organism: Coccinella septempunctata; assembly: GCF_907165205.1. NCBI lineage: Eukaryota > Metazoa > Arthropoda > Insecta > Coleoptera > Coccinellidae > Coccinella > Coccinella septempunctata. Next base: position 17,117,751 of record NC_058189.1, on the reverse strand, counting down.
TATACCATTTTTTCTTATTTAGCCTTGATAAAAAATATAGCCATTTAAAGTTTACATTATGGAAAAACAAAATAACCTTCCGAAGAACCCGCTAAATCTAAGAAATTACACATCTGTGAATCATTTAAAGAGTTGCCTTCGGTCAAAGTACACAATTTTTCGAAAATCACAGATATTTTTTATTTTTGAACATTAAATTATTCGAATACGACGCATTATGCGAAAAAATATTAAGAAAAGTTTTATTTTACAATAAGGTTCATATATTCATCAGATAACATCCAACCTAGCGTCAAACTTAGTTTTCAAAGTTGGGTTCTTTGAATTTTTGGTATTTTTATGGTACGTAATAGTCATCATGAGGAAACTGAAAGACGCGGGTGATATCTTGTGTTAGAGAAAGATTCATCAAATAAATGAAAAACTATATAGTCCTAAATTCATTTCATTCGATAAAACCGTTTGTGAGATAAAATTAAAAATAGCATTTTTTAATGTTTCTTTCAACCGAGCCGATTCGAAAAAAATGGTGGAGAAAAAAAGTGTTTCTTTTGACCATAAGATTAAAATTTTAAAATTTTGTCTCACTGTATAGGAGACCTATCACAATCTGTTCAATTATTTTCTACCAGAAATTTCATCATATTGAGGTTAGCGTTATCAGAAATGTACGTACAGGGTGTTTCAAATTCGATGTTAGCTGTGACCAAACTCGAGTGCTGTATGATTCAAACAAACCCCCGAATTCTTTGCTTGAAATAATAAGATATCAGATAGCAGATTTTTATCCATTTGATGTTGCTTTTATCAAATCAGAGAAAATGGTTTCCCTTCAAGAGTTATAAAAGAAAAGTTGGTGTATTTGAAATTAGACTATATTTTCCGACATAGTTTTCAATCTTCAGATTATTCAAATATCATGCTACTGGTTTTTCAAAAATGTTTGAAAAGTATTCAGTTAACGTCTTCATTGAGGAAATAACGGGAATTTCCAAGACTACTTCATACTCGACTTCATATTTACCTATACCTACTAGCACAGCACAGTTGTGGTACTGGTTGAAAAAGTTTCATTCATTCATTTGAACTCAGGTTTACTAAGTTTCCTGAAAGTGATGCATTCCATATTGGAAAATTTTTCATCCTTTCAAATATCTGGAATGAAAGTGATCTTCAAAGTCTCTCATACCTGACACAATATAGAAGAATAAAGTTGTATACGCATTATCATATTATCAATGAAAATGATATACCAACTTGATCGAACTAGTTTTTGAGTATTTTTTATTGGAAGAAAAATTTGAGACACGACGTATATTTTAAATTTTGAGTCAGAAAAGAATATCGGACTTGAAGATATAAAAAACATTGGGTTTATGTTAAAGAAAAATGAAAGTCACTACTATTACATTACTGAGGTTTCAGATTGAAAAATCTTTGACTACGTCACTGCATTCTACATAAAAAGTGTCTGTAGAATGCGTGGTAGAATGTAACATTTTTTTTAGTAGCACTGAAACTTTACGAAATAGAGGCAGCAATTCAAAGAGCAAAAAAATGAATTTTCATTTATGACTTGAAAACCTTCAATGAAGCTCTTAGCTGAGCACTTGCATAATGTGATGATTTCATATAAACAGTGAATGAATACATGTTGTTGAATATTCTGTATATACAGGCTGTCCCAAAACTAGTGAGTCAAACGTCACACCACGATAGAGTAGACCAAATATTATCGAATGACACCAACATTAGTTCAACGAAAACGTACCGTTTCCAAAATAATCAGAATTTTATTAAAATACCTAAAGTTGCCGATTTTCGAACTATTTTTCTTGATCACAGGGCCAGTTTGTGAAAAAGGATGTCGATTTTAAATTATATTGAACTAAGATTATTGTTTTATCTTCCCCCTTTGAAATTATTTCAATTAGTTAATCGATAACCTAAGTAAATGTAAATTAAAACAATTGTTTTTTCTACATGATTTGGGGTGGTAATATGGGAGAGAAACGCTATCCTTTATCACAAATTGGCCTCGTGATTGAAAAAATAGTTCGAAAATCGGCAACTTTAGGTTTAGGTTTTTTCAGAAACGGTACATTTTCGCTCAACTAATGTTGGTGTTATTTGATAGTATTTGATCTATCGTGGTGTGACGTTTGATTCACTAGTTTTGGAACATTCTGTATATACATTCTGTATATCGAAAAATGACCAAAGTCGTCATACATTTTCATATCGTTGTTATGATCTCTTTATTGAAGAAAAGTTGAAGATTATCATAGAACACCCTCTATACCTAACATTCACATTCATGATAAATGTGTGAACACACAATATAAATAAATTTAAATATTTGTTAATACACATATATGAGTACGAAACCAAAGCCTTTCATTAATATCTCTGTATATCAGGAAATGATCTATGTCTTCATAGAACACCCTGTGCATATAGCTTGTATCGGTTTCCAAGTATATAAAATTCCGAGATTGAAGTCTGAATGCAGCAAAGTTCTGACTGTGTCAGGATTTAGCGAAAAATATTTTTGAAATATTATGTGGCCTTTTTTTAAATAAACAAAAACGTCGTTTGTGAGGAAAAATTATTCAGAAACGATGTTTCTAGTTTACGTTTTGCTCAACAGAAAAAGGCTAGATTTCGTTCTTCTCAAATTCATCGAGTTGTGAACGAAAAAAACTCGAGCGTCCATGTATATCATCCTTTTCAGCTGACAGTGGGCAGTTTTTATGTACGGAAAAGCTCCAAATTTATAATTTTGAATTTTTTAGAGTGAGTTCGCATTTACATACCTATATTTATTAGTATATCAGCCATTGGATTGAGGAAATTCAGAATGAAAATTTCAAATGATAACTCACTTAGATCCACGTCTATAAGACAAGAAATCTTCAATTGAATAACACTGTTCGGGTTGTAAAGAAAAAAATCTTGATTTTTACAACAAATTAAAAATCCTGTATTTCAGAAAAGGAAAAACCCTGACATGAACTTTCCATTCTCAAATGGAGGTAGGAATTCAATAGGTTTGTTGGTAGAGTAGTTCACAACGGTCGTGAACCGTACAGAGCAAGCGCAATTCCATTTTAGGGTAGGAAAAATATATCTGCGCTTGCTTTGTACAGTTCACAACTGTTGTGAAATAATCTACGAACAAGCCTATTATTATCAAAATATATTAATCATGTCATTTAGTCAATATATCTTGACCATGGAGGGTCCTTAAAGTACAAAAGATTGACCTTAGTGTGACTCACCATTAGTGGTAGACAAGAAGATGTGGATTGGAGGCGAAAAATGAACATTCGTGTAGTATTTGGATCAAAAGTTGAAATATGATTAAATGATTGTTGAAAAGCAAGTGAGGGGCTTGTAATTTCAAGGAAATTCCATTTCAATGTATACTGAACTGATTGATTCAACAAATCATCATTACTCGATGAATAATGCGAGGAAATTCATCTCGTGTAAACACAACATTCTGTAGAATTATTCACAGAAGAAGAATATTCTAAAGAAAATTAAAAACACGTTCGAATGAGTAAATGATATTTTTCCATCATTTTATCGTTATCTACCCATAAATTATTTCCAATTAGAAAAAAATCAAATTATTCGGACTCTGGTTGGAATAAAACGTCTCTTGGTTAACTGACAGCGTTTCCTTCTAGTTGAGATAAAAGTATTTCGGTTATAAGATTATTGCGAGTTCATATAACATCGGTTAGATTAGATGAACTCGATTGGCTTCTTCAATTTGCCAATAATCTGCGAATACATCATATCAATAAAAACGGACATATCTATACAAAGTGTTTACATTATTTATTATGTCTCGAAGGTCCCAATATCGACGAATGTGTCTAATCAAATAATAGCCCGTGCAAATATTTATATTTGATCATTTTAAAACAGCTACGAAGAAATTCGAGTCGAACTGTAAAACACGGTTTCAAAAAGAAAGTGGAGACCTTGAGTTGGTTTCGCATTGAATATGCAAAGCAGATGATTCCTGTTAGATGTGCTGGATATCTTTGCTTACCAATAAATAAAATCGAAGTATCTGTAATTCAGAAATGATATAACTGCATTTTCAAGCTTGTCGCGCTTTTCGCGAGTTACCTACAAAAAAAGAATATTTAATTTCTTGTATTTTTGTCCTGCCTGATCATACAATACTAACATTACTAACAGTAAAAATATAAGACTGTATAATGCACGTTCAATATACAGGCAAATTATGGAATATTATATTTTAAACTTAAGGGGAAGTAGTACATACGATTCGAGATCAAGACGATCGACATTGGTTGCTTCACGAATGCTACCCCAAATACGAAAATGTGTCACACTTTTAGCAATAGTCTGAATTACGTACTGAGTCAGTTGAAAAGTAGAAAATACCACGTGAGAGGTAATATTAGGAATATAGAATAATTTTTAGTTATTCCTGAATTTCAGCGTAATTTTGGCAAATATCGCTATGAAAATCTTTGCAACATATAAATCAAGGATTCACGAAAAAAAAATTGAAACCGTAAATAAGGACCTAGTAAATGCCGTTTTTGAATGGAGATTCTTGAGATATTACTTCCCCTTAAGAAACTATAAAATAATTGATTTTGTTATATTGAAACATTTTCTGAATTCAATTAAATCATGCTCAGTCCACGACATTGGTTAATTTCTGCTTGATGTTGTATGTCTGCTCACTATTTCTGTGCTTCTTGAATATGAACATCGTTCTGTTCGAGCCATTCAATATCTTTGTAATGAAATATTGCTGAAGTAATCACCATGCAAACTTTTCCTTCACTCAGGTCCACAATTCTTTTGTGTGTTTATGCATTATATTGCCCAGACTAGGAACTGGGAGCTTTTTATTACTTATCCTTATAAAAAGGCGCTGTTTATTATTTCCGTTAGTACGAACTTGTACAAAACGGTACAAAGGAATCAAATTATGTAATATCCTATGCCGTAATTCAAAAAATCATTAGGCTGAGATAAGAAGAACTCTTTACTTGAAAAATTCTAAAAAAATCTTCATTTTCCTTTAATTTGGATAAATCTACAACTTCTGAAGCTGAAATGCAAAATGTTTGACACACTAACCCCCACTTGATTGGAGAATTCGTTTTAGGAAAACTGCAAAATGCAGCAAAATTTTTACGCGATTGTTTCCAGGAGCAAAATCTATCCTACGGTTTCGGAGAAATGTTTTTCAGTACCTAGATGGAAAATTTCTGATCCAATTGAAATTAAACTTTCTTCATCTCATAAGCATCACTCGTTCATAGATGAAAATGTTGAATTGGATTCGAATAAATACAAGGAAATAATTACGAATATGCCAAAATACCAGTGCCAAGGATACTGAAAATGAACCATTTTCAAAGTTCGATCAAAATTCAAAAAACCCATTCTCTTGAGAAAGATGGGAGGTATTATTCTTCTATATTCAATCGCATGACACTAAACCATAGATATAGAGACATGGACTGTGCCTTCCCTTTCTATATATGCATGAAATACGGTCAAAAAAAGTGACAGAGAGAAACTGAACATCAGGCATGCAGTTGTCTTTTTCTAGAGTTTTGATTGGTCTGGACTCACCTCTTTGTGAACACATAAGAGATAAGGATAATGGCCCAACGTATATTTCTCTTTTTCTATAAAATAGCCAATTTTATGCTGGCATTTTTCAGTCCATGTCTCTATGTCTATGATGTCTATGCAGTAGACCGAGGAATAACACCAAAAATTTTTATTTTCTGTCAATCTCTCCAACTGCTTTATATTGGGAATTCCAAACAAGCGATACGCCCCCTGTTGTCAATTTTTGTAAAAAAAAAGTTAATGCACTTTTGTTTGTTTACAGCGAGGAACGGAGAATATTTTAGTATTTCAATAAAAGTTTTTATAAAAAATATATTTTAATCGGTTGAAAATATTTTAATCTATCTCGTAATAATGGGGAGAACTTAGTGAAGTTTTCATAAGTTGCATCCTTTGAGCAAATCTTCGATTATAACTTTTTTGTGAAGATGTCAGTTTTTACTATTTTCCACTATGAAATGAACGTTTAGTCAATGTTTAAAGACATATGTATCTCGTCCTTATAGCACGGTAATGTTTTTGTAAATTTCAAATTGGTTACGAAGAACAGAAGGTGAATTTACTAACCTGCATAAATAACTCAAAATGAAAGGATTTACACAAAAAACCAATCTGTTTTTCCCAGAGAGGACTTTTTCCACCTAGTAAGTTGATATACATATAAATTTCGATAACATTCACACAAAATTCATTCAGAAAATTATTTCTGATTTCCAGTTCAACTTGGACAAGTTTTCTTAGCGTCAATATTGCATATTTAGCCATTGTATATAATGGAGAAGGCAAGATATCATAGTTGTGGCTCTCCCTATAATCAATTTCCTACTATTATGATCGTGTGAAGAGCCAAGAAGGAATAAAAAAATATTGCTCCCTTTTATCAGCTGATTCAGAACATATTCGGAATTTTTTTCATAAATACTAACACTTCTTGACATTTATTGACGTGAAATTGATATCTAATAATTAATACACTTGAATCCTGTTTCGACAACCAATCTTCAAAATTGAGAAAGAACAACTAAAAACTGAGAAAAAAGGATTTATTTTACAAAAATCTGAAAATGCTCTTCAAAAATGACAATGACTGCATTAACTTTTTACTTCGAACTGTCATCACCATGTCGCTGCAATCTACATTTGAATTCCCAATATCGTTATGAAATGGTGATGAACTGGAGATTACTGTCCGTAGTCCACCTTGTGGAACATAAAGCCGGAATATTCATTAATAATTATGATTTTGTGAAAACCACAGCATTGAATATTCATAACGTAAATAATGTGCAACTTGTTCAAAAGTTGATCACTGAAACATTGAACTTCAGTCTTAAAAATAATTCATTGAATATTTCGAGAATTTATTGTTATCGATTAATTTCTCTTTCTCATTGAGAATTTCATTCATTTCAAAATCGATTATGTTCATATATCATCATCATTTCTGGATAATCAATAATAATCTAATCCAGTAATTTGTAGATTAAGATTTCATTTCAGACTTTTGGCTAATCATTCGATATCAGAAATCGAATGGAACATATTACTTCAAATCAGGAGGTTCCCTTCATAAATTGAATAAAATGAATTGCTATGAAGCGTTGTGAATTTGTTCTATCTTCAAAAAGTGCTCAGCTGGCACTATGGAGAGTAGAGAGAAGTAGAACGATCGCTGTTTGAGACCATAGATTTTTTGTCCCCTAAAATATGTACCAATAGGGTAGTTCATGTTTTTGCCAATAGCCGCGCTGGCGATCACGGGATGAAGTTGGCTGAGTCTTCCTAGTAACAGATGATTGGAATAATATTATTATTTTCGATTTTTGATAAGAGAACAACATATGATCATGGTGAAATCTTGAAGTGTGCGCTAGTGTAAGAGGGTTTTGGCATCGAAAGAAAAGGAGAAGAGATAAAATTTCCGAGTGCATTTTTGAGAGAAAATTGGAAAAAACTTTACCTCATGAATCGACTCTTAATCAATGTGTGTGTCAAGAGCACGTTCGCGATGAAGATATCAAAAAAGATGATGGGTTCATTATAAACGAAATCGAAATTGTCATCCCAAGTGAGAAGTGGATTCTTCTGAATAAGAATATCTAACCAATAAAACTACAGAAGTGGATATTCTTGAAGAATTTTGTTGGCATAACGTGATATATGGTCTATAACAGTTCTCAGCTGTGTATTGGAAACAAAATCTACTCTAATAAGTGATAAATCTGAGATTGTTATCTTTTGTTGTCTTGATATGTTCCACTCCTCACTGCAATGAATGATTATAAGCTTATTACTTAGTCCCCTTAAAATTCATATTCATTATAGATTTTAAGAAACGTATTTGAAAAATCATTAGAAAAAACACATAACCTAAAATAAAAGGAGAGTTGTTCATTTCAAATTGACGCTTAAATCCCCACCCCTTATCGATAAACGTAGCGATCGCAGCGACTCCTACCCTACGTTCCCCGTTTTTGGAGACACATTTTAAGTACGGCGATCGTTCTCCTTCCCTCTACTCTCCATAGCTGGCACACTGGATTGATCAAAACAGAGAGATTAAGAGATGAATATGAAAATCAGGATTTAAAATACTATAAAAACTAACACAAAACACAAACTTGTATGAAGAGTTCCATTAGAAAAATTGTAATTTATCTATTCTGGTACGATAAACTGCAATAAATTTTCAAATCAGAATGAAGTGTGTGAAAACTATCCAATTCAGTTATCACACGCTTCCCTCTTAACTCATCATCTAACCTATCCGATGATGATGGGATTATTGTGAATTTTTTTTCGAAAGTTTATTAATATTCGCAATTAACTCGCTGAATCATACAGTATTTATAGCGTTGTGATTTCTTGAGGTAGAGTTCTTGCAATTAGTAAACGACGAAACTAAAAAATTTATTCAAATCGACTCAGTCATAGATCAAATATATTTTTCAACTTACCTCGAATAGCATCTTCAGAACTTTTGGTACTCAGTACCCAACCTCTACTCAACCTTGAATAATATTGATGATCCATTATCCATTGTAGCGAGCACTTCGGTAGACGGGTTGGAGTTTGTTATCTTTATTTTATTTCTAACCTTGATTATTCACGATCGTAAAATCTTTCAAGAATTCCTTATATGAAGGAAAATTAAAAGATGACAAGTTTCCTGTGGAACGAGAAATATATCTAGATTTTTTAAATTACGTTCCTCGGTTTTTGAGTTATAGCTAAGTAAATATTTTTTTCACGATTCCGAAGGCTTTTTATTACTGTTTCGTCTTTGAATTTCTCATATTTCAAGTGGAAATAAAGCAAAGAATTAAAAAATATATGTCTACGGTTTTCATCTAAACTTGACGTGGCTCTAAAAATAGTCGCGAAGCCCAAGAGGCAAATTCGGTATTTACTCGAGCGTGTCAGATTAATATAAGAGGAAGATACCTTATATTAATCTTCCAAAAATTAGACCTGCAAATAGGATGAATTTTCTAGGACAGCCTGTCAGAATAGAAATAAAAAACGATCATTGTACATACTCGAGCGTGTCAGATTAAGATATAAGTAGTTAATTAAATGTTGAAAAGTATATTATGACGATTTAAGCGTGACGAAAATATGTGGGAGGGTGCCAAACTTCCAAAAAAAACGTCACGTATACAGTCTCGAACGCGGTGAATTTTTTCTTAATTTGAAGCTAACAATTCAAGAATAACGGAAAAAATATAATCTGACAGTTTCATCAAGCCGAAACAATAAAAATTGGCCATAAAGGTCACAGAAATCAGTTTTTTTAATTATATCCTCTCCCGGGCTTCAAATTGTTTTCGCATTCATTATGAAAGTTGTAGGGCATAACATTTTCTACAAATTTTGTCCGAAGCAATTTTTTCTACGTTCGAACGTTTTCGAGATATATGGCGATTAATGTACATTAGACTGGGTTTCTACATTGACCTTGGCCTTTCTCATGTGTGGCTAACCTCCTCGCCCTTATCGCCCTTACTCGGAAATGGTAGGCAAAATTGCTCAGATTAATGGGTAACATGTCTGCAACACCGAAATTAACCACCTGTATGAAAATCTGACACGCTCGAGTATGTTCAAGTAACGATTTTGTTTTGCATTTTCAAAGGACCGCTGCGTGACCTTGCGTCACGTCCGAATTGTCAGTTCCTTGAAGAGTAGCTTCCTTTGGGTCCAATCAACATATCCTCTAAAAATCTGACATGCTCGAAAAAAATTTATTTTTAAACATTTTCAAGTCTTCTGTACATGAATTTAAACAAGTTTACCTACTTTTATAATTACTCTCTTCATTCATAACCTTCAAATTTCATCTTAGTATCATCAAAATCAACGAAATTTTTAAACTTCTTCAGAAAGAACATTTTAAAATAATCAACTCAATTTAACAATCCTAATCATAACCACCATAAGCAATTATGGCCCAGAAAACTTATCTCATTTATAGTGCAGTCTACAGGTGCCCGCCGCTGACATTCTAGGCATTGAACCCATTTCAACCATGCTGTTTCAGCATTCTACAGAATACATTTCTTAACTTCTTTGGTCCTGATTTTTCTTCGTTCCTGTTTTGGAATTTCAAACTTGCTTGGAGTATCAGCCATCATTGCTGTTTTCCTGTCATTACTCCCCTTTACATTATTCTTTCTGGGTCCTACTATCGGCAAGGGCATAACTTTATAGAGACTAAATGATGTCATTGTGACGTCCTGAATCTTGGCTGAAGAGGTGGCGTATTTGATTCAGGAGTAGTTCTTGGCAGTATGTGGATCTAGCGAAGCCTTTTAAGCTTCTAGTGTCAGTTGTTAGTTTGACGCATGCTGTAGGGATATCAAACCCTCAGCCGAAATATAGCTTCATATTTCCCAAAATTCGATGAAGACATTCTTATAAACTGAAAAACAATCAGGAAGATAACGTTTGGAACTTCAAAATAGGAATATGAATAGTTGGGCTATTTTACTGACACTCAAACTCACGCAAACCAAAATAAACCATATTGAAAATAAACCCACTCGAAAAAAAAAGCCATAACTTACTTTGTACTCTGCTGGACGAACTTTGGCGGCATAAGGTTGATACGTTCGCCACTTAACAGCACAGTGTCAACTGAACTGAGGCAAACAGTTCTCCAAAATGGTGTATATCGGTGATACTATCATCATTGTAGTCCACATAATTCTTTTCAAAACAGAGCACTAGATCGAAAACAGAGGCAAACTAACTAACTTTACTAAAATATTTTTCCCGGGCTGAAGGACTTAGGACTTAGGTCGATTTCTTTGAATACAGTTATTTACTTATTTATTTATTTTTATTTTTCCCCTCACCTCATTCAACAAATTCTGTATTTAAATTCTTTCATTTCCAGTACTCACTGCCCAAATCCTGTACTGATCAAATTCAGTAATAATATCGAGATTCAATATGTCAATCAATTCAACATTGTCCGGCAGCGTATTTAAATCGACACCTTGAAATGAAATCCAAGGAAGACATTGATTTTATTTACTTGACGCCAATCATCGATGCATTCATTGTAATAGTTGAATGATCAATAATGTTCGAAGTTTAAGGACACGAAATTCCATCTATAAAACGCAAATTAGACGCGTTCAGCTTGACCGATAAAAGCAGGTTAAATATTGTTGACCCATTGTTATCACGTTTTCAATTCGTTGTTTCTATCACCAACTGGAATGTTCAAAATTTGATATCAATAGTCTCTTGCACGTCAGGTAACTTACTTATACTTACGTACCTACTCTTTTTCTGTGCGCTACGGGTTTTTCAAAACTGTTTTCATTTAGTAAAATGTGTAATTGTTGACGTGAAATTATTGAGGGTGGTAAATTTGTAGTAGGATCTAATGGACTGTTTAGTGTATAGGGTTATTATATAAAACGTTTCCTTCAGCATTCGAGAGGTGTCTTTGTTACTAATCGAATCAATGAAATATACAAATGAAGCGAGTTCGTTGATGATTTGATAGATAGAACCGTCAAGTCTTACAATTTTTTCCCTAAAAAGAAAACCTTCTTGGGTTGAAAGCGATTCCTTGTGTTTTTGAATATGTAGTTCACTCTTTCGGTTGAAAACGATTTGGGTCATGGGTCTAGATCAAACCAGAACTTGAGTACAGGCTGGCCCGTTTAAAACTCCCGATCCCATTATCTGTGGAAGTATAATAGCTACGAAAAAAAATTTCATATAAAATTTGTTCATGCTCTTTCGACCTTTATTTTTTTGATAAATTTCTAAAAGAAAATCAATTATATACAGGCTGGTGGTAAAAAGTTAAGTTTTGTTAAATGGAACATCCCATATATTATTAGATATTTGAATAGAGCTTGAAATGGTATTCACAAAAATATGGGACACAGGGGGTCTGTGATTTTCTATTTTTGGCTTATGAGCATTTATCTGTCAAAAAGTATCCAACTCCAAAAGTCTGTAAAATGTATTCTATTGAACCCAGAAAGTCCTACGTGTTGTCAAAAAACTTGTAATTTGGTCTTCCACTCATTAATGCTTTCAAATTTCGAATACTACCAACACGTAATAAGTGTTGCCAACATTTGAAAGTTGCAGTTTATCTAAAAAATGTAACACCCTATATATCAATACATTTTCAAATAGAGAATTTCAAGAGCTATTTATTAATGTGTCATATCATAGGTCTCCTAGTCTTAATTGAAGAGCTACTAATCAATTTATGTTGAAAAAATATGTAATTTGATTCTTATTAGCAGATTTTTAAATAGAAAGCGTTGCTAGGGATATGATTTTACTCATTCATTACTGAATCATACCAATATTCTAGATTTACCAAAGTAAATTAGTTAACTCTTAAGCCATGATATGCTATATCATCAACTAGCTCTTGGAACGCTTTACGCGGAAGTGTATTAATATATAGGGTGTTCCACTTTAAAAATTGAGAAAAACTACAATTTTCAGATGTTGGCAATACTGATTACTTGTTAGTAAATTCCCAATTTTAAAAGTATCAATAAGAAGAAGACTAAATTACAATTTTTTTGACACCAGGTAGGACTTTCTATGTTCCATAGAATATATTTTACAGGCCTTTGAAGTTGGACAGTTTTTGACAGATGAATGCTTATAAGTCAAAAACAAAAAATTGTAGACCCTCTTTGTCCTATGTTTCTGAAAATGTCTTTTCGAGAACTATTCAAATATCTAATCATATATGTTCCATTTAACAAAATGTTACCACCCTGTCTGTCATTTATTTTTTCAAATTTTTTCATCAAAAAAGGAAAGTTCGAAGCAGCATGAACAACTTCTATCTGAAACATTTTTTTGTTGCTATTACAATTTCTCAGATCAGGGGATAGGGGCCACCCTGTACCTATTGCTCTCATGGCCAAGTTTTAGATTTCGTCCAGAAAAGAGCGTATAATAATAATGAAGGGCCTTTCGTATCCTTTGAATTAAGATCATGAGGCGAAATTTAGTTTAAGTTATTATAATTTAATGTCATATTAACTTGCTAGCTTTCCGCACAACAGGGGCTGCACATCATGCACATTCCTAGGCTCAAAGAACTTAGGTTTACCAGAAATCCTTAAACAGAACTGAAAAACAAAGATTTCTATTTTTCATATTACCCGTGAATATTTTCTTTTAAGTTTTTCCTATCCTGAAGTGTATAAAATAGTATATAAAGCACGATACTAAAGTACATACTTTCATCAGAAAATTGCACAAACTTTTCGCATAGGGATTAAATGTGCCACCTTAGTCCCCAGGTTTATAACAGAATTTTTTACACGTAATGAATGCTGTCGCCCAATTGTACAGTGCATCCCATTTTGGGTGAGACAGCCAGGTCTCTGGCTTGCTATTCAAGATAGAGCCTTGCGGTTTTTACGTTCCTGTCCTACTTTTTTGTGAAACTTAAGTTGTCCTAATCAGATTTTGCATATCTGTTTCCGTTTATGATTACAGGACCATTTTGGAAATTGATACTTTTGGGACCCTTCTTTATCTCCGAAGTTATTAGAAATAATGCTGAGCTAAAAACTACCTCTGATACAGAATGCTGCGTAGAATTCAGGGGCGTACTCAATATTTTTTTCGAGGTATGATTTCAAAGATACTACACAAACCTATATTTTTTTCAATGGAACACCCTGTATTTTATTAATTCGTTGAATTTGTTATTTTTTTCCCTTCAAAATGACGTTATATAAGAAGGATGTTCAGAAATGCTAAAAAACACTAAAACATCACATCATGATGATTTCTGTTAGTGGGCCATGGATTTCCCATATAAAAGATGAATCATTTCGATAATTGTCATTTGTGATTTTTAATCATAGGATAGTAAGCGAACAAAGATAATACACTTATCGTTAATACGAAAACCAAAACGTAGGTACCTACCGAGATGAAATCATAATACAAATTAGATAGAGAAGAAATACCTACCCAATAAAATATTTATCATTGATACAAATTTTCACCATTACATAATATCTTACCAATTAAACTGTTCAAATTGCTGTCCATTTTTCCTAATACATAATTGACAAACCTTTTCAATATACGGATGAGTGCATTTAATATTAAAAAAGGGTGGTTTTGTAAATCCTGGAAAGCTGCCTCTCTTGATGCACGAAGTTTTTCGGGACTGTTGTGTCTGAAAGACAATAATAATCCATAGCGATGACAGCTAGATCAGATTTGTTTTTTTCTCTCAAATGCCTACTTGATAAAACAATGCTGCCAAATGCATATTAGCCATAATAACATAACAACAAGGATGTGTTTATCACCCATTACTTTTAATAATCAAAAGTAATAATTCTCTTCTTGAAACTTGGGAAATTTATGGCCCACTAATAAAAAATCATCATTATGTGATGATTTAGTGATTTTTATCGTTTCTTAACATCGTACCTATATAATATTATACATCATTTTGAATGGAAAAAAATAACGAATTCAACAAAGTAAGAAAATACAGGGTGTTCCATTGAAAAAATATAGGTTTGTGTCGTATCTTTAAAATCATACCTCGAAAAAAAATATTGAGTACGCCCATGGATTCTACGCAGAATTCTGTATCAGACGTAGTTTATAGCTCAGCATTATTTCTAATAACTTTGGAGATAAAGGAAGGGTCCGAAAAGTATCAATTTTCAAAATCGCCCTGTATCTCATAAACGGAAACAGATATGCAAAATCTGATTAGGCCAACTTGGGTTTCACAAAAAAGTAGGACAGGAACGTGAAAACCGCAAGGCTTTATCTTGAATAACAAGCGAGAAACCTGGCTGTCTCAGCCAAAATGGGATGCACTGTACAACTGCTTATCATATGGTTCTTTTGTTCAGTAATGATAGACTGGTCTTCTTAACCACGAACTTGGTAGTCTTTTTTCGAAACATTTTTCAACGTTCCTCTACTCTGACTACGAACTGGTTGAGTCAGGAGATTAAATAGTTTTACTTCAAAATGCATATTGATCAAATTCATAAAAGGAGAGAATAAAGAAAAACAACTTATTATACTATCCGCAAAGACAAATACAAGTCACTTACACTCCTGAGGTGGAGTTCATGCGTGATTCATCAAAACATAGTCATTTATGACTGTCGGCTGATCCATTTCATAAATATTTGTATAACTGAATGCGAGTAATCATTGAACTCTACCGAATTCAGTTGGTTGCGAAGTTGTATGAGAAGAGCAGAAATATGAGTAGGTATCTACGATGTCTCTACAAAGAGCACCATACCTAGTTGGTATATTGAATTTATTAGTAGGTGGGTAGGTATGTACAGGATGGGCAAAATTGGTGTTCCTAAACTACAACTTTTTCAACTCGACGAGATAAAGGAAAATGCATGGCACATTACGGTCGTCTTTTTTCGCGAAAATACTACTGCATCAACTGCATTCCTCATCTTCTTTTGTTTTCGAGTAATAGGTCAAAATTAAATGTTTCCACTTTAGTCATTATTTCCGTTTCTGTTAAGGCTAGGATGTTGAAACATAAACATTTTACAGACACTTTTTTGATAGCAATCCAGTGGCGTACTATGATTCTTCCGAACAGCTATATTGGCTGAGCTGTAACATAAAGATGTGTTTTTTTATGAAAACAGTAGTTTAAAATGACTTAGAAAGACTGAGGGCAATGTATCATATATTTCTGAAACGGTAAAAAATGGCGATTCTTTATAAGTCATTCTAACTACTCTATTCATAAGAAAAAAAAAACTTTATATTATAGTTGTAGGAAAAATCAAAGAGTGCGCCACTAGATTGCTACCAAAAAAGTGTTTCCATTTCAACATCGTAGCGCCAACAGAAACGGAGATAATGACCAAAGTTTAAATCTTCCAAATTTAAATTTTGGCCTATAACACAAAAACAAATGAAGAGAAAAGACGTTACTTTCATTTTCCTCTCTCTCGTTGGGTTAAAAAGTTGTAGTTCAGGTATCACCAATTTTGCCCAGCCTGTACAGGCTATACCAAATTGCTTGATTTTGGCTGTTTTTATTTTCGAAAATATCTTAAAACGATATAAGCTTTCTACAGGCACTTTTTCACACGATATTTATTTTTGGAACAAAATTACTTCGTTATTTCAAATAATCAGTGGATGGGAACGTATGGTCCTATTGCCTGGCCAGCAAGATCACCAGATATCAATCCCTCTGATTCAGAGCAGAGAGTCAGGAACGCCATCAGACACATTTCCCACGTTATGCAGTTGTGAATAGAAAAAGAAATTGAATTTCTTTACAGAATAATGATGCTGAATTTGGAAACATTTTATGCGTTTTATTGAAATTGATTATAGAAATCGTGCTCGATTTTTATCAAAATTGAATGTAATATGAATTACATGATTTTATTGAAGTTATAGATGTTTCAGCTAACAGAGGAAATTCTATGAATGGAAAGTTTGGTTCGTATCATAGAGATGGAGAATTATCGATAGTAAACAATTTTGAGGTGAATGGTTTCATAGAATTCCATCAAAAATTGAAATTACACTGAACTGGTGATTTGTCTTGATTAAGGAAGTAATATACCGACATATACAGGGTGTTTCATAGTTGAGTGTACATAGATCAACTGCGGGTAGAGGACAATAATATGGAAATAATCCATTGTTGAAGGGTCTACGATGCCTCTTTTGAAAGATACAGGGTGTATCGAGAAAATGACGAAAATGTACCAAGGTAATGACCTAATAATCCACCCAACAGAAAGGAATACTTTATAAGGCACCCAAAGTATCTACATTCCTAGCCGAAAAATTGAAATTTTTCGCTTCTATATGTTCACAGTCTGTAGAACGACAGGAGCTTGAAAAAAAATATGTGGCAGTTACCTGAAAAGTAAGGAATGTGCTTGATACCACAGGCGAAAAATCCTAAATAGGCGAAGAAATGTCGAAGTTATAGCCTGAATTTGAAGAAAAAAAATTGATGGAATGGCGATATTTCCATAGCAACCTATTGTATCCGAAAAGTGGCAAACGTGTCCCGAGGTGTCGACCGAACAATTCACACATCACAAAAAAGACCCTACTAGCCTTTCCAA
This sequence comes from Coccinella septempunctata, assembly GCF_907165205.1. Lineage (NCBI taxonomy): Eukaryota > Metazoa > Arthropoda > Insecta > Coleoptera > Coccinellidae > Coccinella > Coccinella septempunctata. The sequence goes on along the minus strand of NC_058189.1, from coordinate 17,100,490 downwards.
AACAGAAATTGCAGAGGGTCTTCTACAAACAAGTAGAACATGCATCAAATCTGCATGAATCTCAACAAAACAAAGGCCATGCTAATGAAAACCTTACACTCCTTAGAGATTTCACAACATATTGCCAACTCTGTGCAATTGTCTGAGCGAGCAAGGTTTTTGGGAATTAATGTTTGTATTCTGCTTTTCATCTGTAAGTTACAAATCTGTAGCGTACGATCGATCTGTCTGTGTCCCGTTGACAGATTCGTAAATAATGCAATTCTGGAAATGTTCCTGTAACTATCTTCTTTACATTGTTAGTTTTGAACTACTTATCGTGAATAGATACGAATTCCTGTAAGCTACAGATCACTAAAAACGTCCAGAAATGCACAATTTTCCAGTAAGCTTATGAAAAGTTACAAATTGGCTTACTGATGAAAGCAGAATACCACCGTAAGTTGGATGAAAAGCTTACGTGGGAGTCCCATATACTAGATCTGTCAGACAAGTTTACCCACACATGTTACTCCCTGAGTGTACTGAGAAGATATTTAGATATACAAGCACTGAAAGTCATATATCAGGCTGTTGTTGAAACCAAATTTCGATATGGCATTATGTTTTATGGAAGTTCAAAAAATGCAAGCAAAATTTTCGAATTACAAAAAACGAGCTGTTAGAACAATATTAAGGATGATAGTTATGGCTTCTTGTAGAGGTAAATTCCGACAATTAGGAATATTGACAGCACTAGCAGTTGACATTCGGGAATGCTTACTTGTCGTATTTAAGAACAGCGAGAAGAGAAAACAAGTACGTGACTTCGCCAAAAGAAGAAAATTTCTGGCTGCCTCATATTTACACCCTGTACAACAAGAAGAGATTAAAATAAATTACTCTGTGGCAGTGACATATAGGCTTCGCGTCTCGGGGTGTCAATCCAACATCATCAAAGTAATGTCGAAGTTACAGTAAGCTGGCCATTTTTCAGGTGTCCCACTTAATTTGTTGTTTACGAGTAGTTTGGGTACTCATTTCCATAAATTTATTGTTTCACACTTTTTATTTCAATACAAGAACAAGAGATGGTAATTGTTAATGCAACACATTTTCGTCATTACTCGCTTCGAAATAAATCTATGCGATTCAACCTCTTATACTACTACTCGTCTTACTATTCGGACAACTGAGGAATAAAGTAATAAGTCAATTAGGAATGAATGAACCATTTCATCAATATTCCAAAAACAACTGCATATACTTCAACAGGGCAGAAATTATGGCATGCAGCGAAACCACTTTCACTTCATAATGTTAATTCACTTGGCTGTAATAACAAACAGAGGAACCTATATTGATTCGAATAATGCAAAGGAGTAGTTGAGCGATTAACTCTCCGTTTGGCTTTCCAATACGAGTCTAAGACACTTTCGTGATTATTGGATTGTAACCGATATCAAGGTTGAAATAAATACCTACTATATGAGAAGGCGAAGTTTAATATTCCGCTAGAATATACGGTTTCATACTTTCTGTTGGGAAGGTAAGATGCTGAGGATACATTCATATCAACCCATCATCTCGACATGCGCCCGCATCAGACAACTTCGAGCGATAATCGTAAACGCTGCTGAACACGAGGTGAACTGATGAACTCTGTATGTTGAGGAACGAACAGACCAAAAATTATGATGCTTCTATATCTAGTTTCTTCGACAGCTTTCGTCTGTGCTTCTTTGGAGTTTTGCATTATCTGCATTTGTGTTTGATGAATGAACATTAGATATATGTATGCGTAGTCTTTATGGATAACACACTAAGTAAATATTTCTCTGTAGGAATGTTATTCGATATCATTTTCCTTATCACCACCCGTATTCTACACGTACATAGGTACCTATTTCTGATCAAGAAGTTTTAGTCAAATGGAATGAGCCAGCGACATTGGCCAAGCTCAGGAACAACATTAAACGCGAATTCAATATCTTGTCGACTCGAGTGAAAAAGTTTTGGAAAATTGTGTCTAATGGCTCCTCTACACTACTCGCGAAGTTCCTCGGCGAAGTACTTCGGAAAGTTTGGCGAAGTCCGGGAGTAAGTAGAAGTAAAGTTTGACGAGGTAAACCGAAGTGCCTCTACAGGGTGTTCCTAAATTGAACGTATAAACGAAAAATAGAGATTTCTTAAGTGAGTTTAAGAAAAAAAAGTCCCATAAACATGGGGTCGCAAACGTTTCGTTTTCGAGATACAGAGTGTTGAAGTTTGAATTTTTTTCAAGTTTTTTTTTCATAGTATCTACACTTCACAAGATATTCAACTGAAATTTTGCATAGATATTACATTTTAGAGTTCTCGCCACGTGATATGGCAATTTCGATAAAAAATCTACAGGGTGATATTTTTTCTGGAACACTGCCACCTGTTCTTCTGCAGAACTTTTTTTTGGTGAGCAACTGTTAATTTGATAAAATGTAAAAAGAAGCTTTGTTCTTAAACTAAACTTTTCGGTCTCGTGTAGTTTTGTCGTATCTACCAACGATTTCGAGAAAAAAAATTTTGAACGATTCTCTCGAAATCCTCGTGAAAATCCAAATCCACATTATAAGCTGTGGTGAATGAATTCAGTGTCAGTTTTTATGGAAATTTTCCTGATCTGTAGCGATGATTCATAAAGATTCGATAAACTCGTATAATCAACACAAAAAATGTATTACAACAAGAAACGTAAAACTGAAAAAAAAATCATAATAAGAAAACTAAGTAACCGCAAAGGACTGGCACTGAATTCATTCACCACAGATTACAAACTGGCCTTCCTATCATAGTTACGAGAATTTCGAGAGAATCGTTCAAAATTTTTTTCTCGAAATCGTTGGTAGATACGACAAAACTACACGAGACCGAAAAGTTTAGTTTGAGAACAAAGCTTCTTTTTACATTTTTTCAAATTAACAGTTGCTCACCAAAAAAAGTTCTGCACAAGAACAGGTGGCAGTGTTCCAGAAAAAATATCACCCTGTAGATCTTCTATCGAAATTGCCATGTCACGTGGTGAGAACTCTAAAATGTAATATCTATGCCAAATTTCAGTTGAATATCTTGTGAAGTGTAGATACTATGAGAAAAAAACTTGAAAAAAATTCAAACTTCAACACTCTGTATCTCGAAAACGAAACGTTTGCGACCCCATGTTTATGGGACTTTTTTTCTTAAACTCACTTAAGGAATCTCCCCTTTTCGTTTGTACGTTCAATTTAGGAACACCCTGTATACACTATCGTATTCGTTCAACTTCATTCAACTTCGCGAGTAGTGTAGAGGAGCCATAAGGAATGGACTCCTGTAAACGAAAACGAGCACGCGATGGACAAATTTCTTTCGTTTTGTTCTGAATACTCGATAACTACTATGTTTACCTTGTTTTTTCTTCAGGTACTCAAATTGCGTTATTTTCAAACGTCGGATTGTTCATTTTTTTTTAACTTTTCAAGTTTATTGTGTTCAATAGAAATATAAGTGTGAAAGGAGAAAAAAGAAAGTACAAAAATCGGGATCAATAAAATGTTATATTAGATAAATTTAATTACATTTTAGTTTGTGAGGGCCATCCTATGTACGGGCAACATAGCCCCCTATAGGTCCTATATTATTGTATATGGAAAAGTGGAATAGAAAAAAAAAGTGTCAGAAATTGCCTATTGATTTCAATAATGCAGCAATGCACCGGTCTTTTAGTGTCTTTCATCCGATTTCCTCATAGATTTGGCCCTTCTAACTTCATAGGTCAACTTACACCAGGTGAAAAGTCAACCTAGCCCAGGCATGGGGTAGGTTGACTAGTTTTTCTAATTAAACAAGAACTGGCCTGCACTCTATACCATAATGAATAACGTACTTTCTGTCGGTTTTTTTTCAAAGCTTAATAGTCAATCTATTAACTGAACCCGTTTTTGAATTAATATACTCTAAAGAACTTAAAATAGAAGCCTTTTAGCTAAAAGTTGTTCAACTATCCACGGTCTCCCCTACTTGATGGTCCTAATGAGAAAACTGGAAGACGTGGATGATAACTTGTGATCGAAAAAGATGCATCAAACAAATGAAAAACTTTATTCCAAAATTCATTCCATTCGACAAAACCGTTTGTGAGATAAAACGAAAAATGACATGTTTTTTCAACACCCTGTATCTTTTAAACCGAGCCAATGTGGAAAATGGTAAGGAAAGAGGTGTTTCTTCCGACCTCAAGAATCTACTGTTGAAATATTGGTACGAATCAAAAGAATCACCCTGTATAAAGAGTGAATAATTATATAATATTTTTCACGAGCTATCCAAATAGCCGAACAAACTGCGATAGTCTCTACAGTATATCGCATAATCTTGTCCTAGTCAATATAACAAGACGTACAAAATGAAAGCGTAAATTAACAACTAGTGAATGCCGTTTTTGAATGGAGATTCTTGCTTGAGGTATTACTATATGCTACGACATTAGATAAATTGAACATAATCATAGAATTTTCGGTTCCCTTGTTTATAAAGCTTATGCACACGAAATGATCCCAAAGTTTTAAAGCTCGGAAGCATTCTCTATTGTTTAAATGTTGACGTAAATACTTCGAGACTCCACACGAGACAAGACCTATAAGAGTATCGAGTTGAAAACAAGACATCAGGTATCATTATTTTCAAGCAATCTTCGAATCTTAAGTGGTATTGTGATTATCAGTTCTTTAGCTTTTTTACACATGAAGTGATTTCTTTTCATTGCATACTTAAGGAAAAGACCGAGATAACGATATTCCAAACGTTCAACTCCTTCAATTCCTTTGACTCATTATTATATTTCCTGATTCCATATATGAATCTTATTAAGGTGCATTTACACCAAACGAGCATTGTTTTCGAACGTTTCAAAACGTTTCGAAACGTTTTGAAATGTTTTCAAACGTTCGAGAACTCAGAATGGGAGGTGTTCACACAGCCCGCGCCTGTCCGAACGAGCAGTTGTTCTTGATAATTCAACGAGGTCTCTCTAAAGTGCACCGACATGGAACCCTCATTATCTATAATGCAATTAGTAAAAATTGCAATAAATTGCAATTTCTACTGAATCTATAGTACTCAGAGTCTCTGACAGTAATAATCTCTCAAATGAACTCTACGCCAAAGGAGGAGACGAACAACCTGGGTGAATTCTTTTCTGAAAGGAAGAAATTATACCCAGCTGCTAGATGACATGAGAGCGGACGAAACTGAACTTTTTAGAAATTTCTGCCGCATGTCATTATCGGACAAAATTGAGGAAAAAGTGTCAAGAAAGACACCAATCATCGAGAGAGCATTTCCAGCGTCGGTTAGACTGGCACTAACGATTTTTGACTACGGTAGGGTGACCAGACGTCCGTCATTGTGACGGACAGTCCGTCAATCGTCCAAGAAGTCCGTCACTGGAAAACGTCCGTCAAAATTTAATTCAGTATTTTTGTCAAGATTATTTGAGATGGATAGTAAAAAAAGAAAGTGCAAATTTATGGAAGATCTTTCGAAAGAATTTCCATTTTTTAAAACACAAAACTTGATTCTGAAGTCCAATGTACGAAGTGTTTGGGCCAATTCAGATTGCATTTGGAGGAAGAAGAGATAATGTACGGCATGTTTCAAGTTACGAACATAAAAAAAAATTTAATGCAGCAGCGTCTTCCTCCCTGACCAAATATTTGAGGCATTCAAATTTTGGGGATGAAGAAGCTTCTCTAGAAACGCCTGAAGCACTCTTCTCATTCCACAGTGTAATGCACAACCATTATATTAATATTATTAAATTTTCGTTTTTGTGTTGTAATAGACTTTTATTATTTCTCTATTTTCAATAAATAGATTTTTTTTATCGCCATACCTTGTAGGAAACTGAGTAGCTGGAATCATATACAGGGTGAGTCTTATAGACTCGTACAAATATTTCACAGTAGAATCTTGAGGTCAAAAGAAACACTTTTTTCCTATACCGTTTTTTTCCGAATCGGCTCGGTTTAAAAGATACAGGTTGTTAAAAAATATAAAAAAAATGTTATTTCTAGGCTTTATCGAATGAAATGAATTTGGAAATATAGTTTTCGAGTAATTTGAAGTTAAAAAATAAAAGATATCTGTGAAATTCGAAAAATTGGGTAATTTTGACCGAATGCAACTCTTTTTGAAAGATCCACAGACGTCACAGATTCATTTAGTTATTTTGAAGGTAATTTGTTTTTCCAGGGATGGCACAGCTCATTATGAAAACCTAAAATGGCTATATCTTCTTATCAGGGCTGAATCGGAAAAAATGGTAAAAAAAATTTTTCTTCTGACCAGGTCCGTCCGTCATTGAACATTGGATAATCTGGTCAGCCTAGGCTACGGGAGATTCTTATGGTATCATGTACCTTTACCGAATTTCAAAACCATCAATATCGAAAATTATAATCGTCTGTCTGTGAAGCCATCGTAAATGGCTCCATTTCAAATGGATTGATTAATTATGAAATCACGATTCAAGAGATCTCACCAAAATTCAAAATAAATTAAATACCAAGACCCAATAACTTATCACGGTCCACCGGTGATTTCGATGATATGACGCCAGATGTGCAAGGAAATCTGAATCCCTTTGATGATTCGTCGGTTTACCGACATGAGACGGAACGGGATCGAGCATTTTAAAACGTTTTGAAACAGGCTTCGTAAACTTTATTCGGCGTCGATGAGTGTTTACACCGCCTGTGCATATTGCGTGCATTGTTCGCAAACACTGCCTTATAATGAAACGTTACTTTACCGGCATGTGGCGAATGAGCTCGAGCTCTCTGAAACGTTCGAAAACAGGGTTTGCGAACTCTGTTCGACGCCGATGACTGTTTACACCGCCCGTACTACTGTTTGCAAACAGTGTTCGCGAATAATGCTCGTTTGGTATAAATGCGCCTTTATAGGAATTCTGCAAGCACTTAATTCCTCTCAATGTTTGCCGATCAAGGTGATACCTATAAACAGTTCGAACAACAATCGTGTGGTAATACACTCATTTTACACAATACCTTTTTATTGTAGATCAGGGTTCTCCAAACTACGTCCTCTACCCTAACGACCGTTTGCTCCGTTTCATTAAACAATGATTAAATTCTTAAACCACGTTTATTTCATACAATTCTTGTTCGAAGAATTATTAAGGAAAGTCCTGGCACCGTCGATTTTTACTTTCAAAAGCAATTTATTGTATGCTTTTTTGAAGTTGATATTTCTCATCCCCTAGGCCCCGCACCCTTTTACTTTATTTTTCAATTGGGAATATACGAGGGAATATATGGATTGTGATACATCAAATAAAAGGTAATTTGATTACCCATTCAGCGATGTGGCTAAAAGTAGAATTGGTTGTGCCGTTTTTCATTAAAAAATTACGAAATAATTTACAATTTGCGATTATTCTTTTAATCGTTATTCTTAAGGGAAATCCACGAATCCATCGATTTGTAATTTCGAAAGCATGTCTGCCTCTGCGTTTTTGAATTTGAAATCTCACCCTTTACGCTGAACCAATTCCACTTTTACCCACATCGCTAAATATACACCATTCACTTTTATTTTAGCAGTCGGTTGGCCATGGAAATTTGACACATTTCACTCTGTATAGTACAAAAATGTGGGGTTATGACGATTGTAAAAACATTTTTGGGTTTTAAATCAACACTATGCTGCCCATTCCACATAAAAGTTTCTGTTATTAAGTATTTTATCACAATGTCGAATCTCTTCGGAAAATATGTGACGAACATAATTGAAGTTTATACAGACTGATTGAAGGCATACCAAATTATATAAATTCTCTCACATTGAATATCTTCGCTACCGTCTGACGTATTGTGGATTTTAGAATATCAGGGTGTAACTATTTGAATGAGCGGACCTGAATTCTAAATAGCACTTCCTGAAACCCTGTCTCTTTTTTTCAATCACTTTCGGCATTTTCGTAATAAAAATTGATATTAGTTGTGGCAACGGCGTTATGGCATTAACGACATTTCATGAGTGCCAACCTTACTCCGTCCTACTTTCAAGAACTTGAAAGAATTATTTCATGGCCAACCGACTGCTAAAAAAAATGTGAATGTAGCATAGGTGCTCAAATTATCTGCCATTTGATGTATCACAATGCATATATTCCCATTTGAAAAAATAAATATCAAATTCAAAAAAGCATAGTATAAATTGCTTTTGAAATTAAAAATCGATGGGTGCCAGGATTTTCCTCAATGATTTTTTGTACAAGAATCGATTGACGAGTTACTTTTACGTTTACGTTACTTTTTGGCACGCTGTATATATTTTTATTATCTACCATAGCCATTTTCAAGAATTTTGGAATATTCAACCTCTCCGTCCCCATAACATAATGTTCAAGGTGAAGAAAAATCTACTTTTAGGTTTTCTGAATAAATGGAATTTGTCAATACCTAACTTGCTTCCAGAAAATTTGTCGTCAATTAGGCTATGAAATTTTGAAGGTTGATGTTCGGTGACTGAACGTAATTCTTTCCTTAAATCACTCCACTGCCACTCCAATTAATGACATTAACCTATATATCGTTATTTTGTTTGAAAGGCAATTTCTCAGAAAAAGTTACTTGCACATTCAATAATGATTTCTTCCAACCTGCGAAAAGCATTTTTTTTTCATTGAATTAGATTACAAGAATCCAAACAATCTGAGGTGATTGGAAAAATTTTCATAAGTCACAGACATGAGTCTTGAACTCTTGAACTTATTATGTTTTTTGTACTTTCAATTATGTAAAAAAGTAACATCGCGAAACAGTAATTTGAAAAGATTAGTAATCTATAGCAACGTTGGAATACTCCATCCTGAAGTCGCTGAAACATTTCTCAAGAGAGTATTTCCATGCACTCGCCTTCGATTTTCTCCCCATTCCTGAAATAGGATTCAATAATGAATGCATTTTGTACGTCGGGAAAAACCATCTTTATTATTTGCTGATGATTTTGATTTAACAACAATCCAAAACCATAGATATATAGACATAGTGTCTATGTCTATGTCCAAAACGCTCAACTTGACAGTTAACCTATAACCTGTAAAATAATACAGCACAAGCTAAGAATTACGTTTAGGCACTAAATATCGACGTTCAAAATTCCATAACCTACTTGACGACGAAGTTTTTTGAACGCACGTTACATAAAAAAACTAATTCAGTGCTGAAAGTGGCATTTCCATTAGGCATGCCCACAAAAACTGCTTGATTCGGATTTTTTAGTTGAAGAGGGCCGGGAATTATAATTATTGGGTAATATTTGATTTGATTGGAGAGGAAGACACCTTTCTGAATCTGAAGAATGGATTTTTTTCAAAAAGTTTTTCTCCTATCCTACGCTGATTGAATAAGGGTAAAAAAACAGTCCGAACCTTCCTACATTCAAAAAAGGATGGCAATTTATGGTTTCGTTTAGGAGTTAATAGAAGTCGAACAAACAATCTGATATCAACATTTTTTTATACATTATTAGTGTTGTAAAATCATGATAGAATATTATAGAGTATTACTTAATTTTGAAATACTTGAAATTAATAGAATGAAATACTTGTCCCCATGAAAATGTCATGAAATTGGATTTCCCCAACACATACTTCGACGGCGTATCTCTTTGACAAATTCCGGGCATGAATAATTTACCACTATGTGTTAACTGATTGAGTGTTTGAACAAAATATGAGTTATTTACTCAATTCATCAGACTAATGGAAAGAACTCATAGCTAAAACTTAGAATCAATCTTGATGTATAAAAGCACTGAGAATTTTCGAAATTGAACTAAGGAGCAAATGAAGTGAAACAGCTAAAACAATGCATAAGTTTGACGAGCAATAAATTCGACTGTCTGTCTCCAGAGTAATGTTGCAGTATTTTCACTCCGAGATGCAGGGTTTTGTTCTTTATCTGTGTGCTTCTGATGCAAGGATTTTTTTTCAATTTCTTCTTATTGTCCAGGTTGTGAATGACAAAAATTTTCGTTTTTAGGCGAAGATTTCTTGAATTGTAGAGGGCCACCAAAGATTATTTTGATGCGGTGTGAATTGCAAGGTCAATACCTCCTAACCATAGAAATTATAACTTATAGTTATATAACTTATAGTTTAGTATATCTATGCACGTGATATTTCCGCCATTTTTCGGATACAATGCTTTGCTATGGAATAATGTGTCGCCTATTCATGAAATAACCTTTTCTTTCTTAAAATTATAGCTATACTTCGACATTTTTTCTGCCATAGTTCACCGATTTGAAGGATCTATCACAACTTTACTTGTTTCATCATTTTATCAATGAATATTTCAATTTTACGGAGTCTATCAAAATTTTTCTATATACAGTACCTGACCAGTTCAATAGACGCACTGAGGATTTTTTTTATATTTACTGGTATTGCCCGAGGAAAAAGCAGAATATTTGAATTTCATTTCCACAGAATGTCAGTTTTATCTACGACTCTCATTAAATTGTTCTATTTGGCATTTATTTTTGATGTTGTAGTATTAGTACTCAAGTATGAATCAGCACTATGTCTTCCAGTCTTGCATTCTGCAGATATCGATTGAAGTTTATTCTGGGAGGATTTTGGGACAACACTAAAATTTTAATGACGGAACCAGACCATTTCAAACGAAAAATTAAAGAGTCTACGTGTATTCTATTAGATCAAGATAATAATTTGGCAAATTGTTCGGTAGGAATAGATCATATTTGGATCAATTTACTAAAGAAGGAACTGTCATCCGGTAATTTCAAAATTAAATGAATCAACGTTTCTATGCAGTCTCTGTTTCTATGTATTGACAATTAATGTCAAACAAAAGCCACAATTCAGAAGATTTTCGAAAATAGATTTTTCGTCTGATATAGAGTCCGAAACGTTACAAAGAATTATAATTTCAACGTTATTTATTTTGAGTTCATTGTCAGGCAACAATTTTTTCTAGTTAATTTGCTCCTGACAAATTAGTGCAAGAATTTACGCAGGAGCAAATCGTTGATTTCATTTTTAATTGATTTTGTTTCAGAGATTGGGAGTGAAAACCCTAAAAAGTTTATGAAGAGTTGCATTCTGCAGGTTCGGACATTATTTCGATAATCCACATATGAAATCATCATCCTGGAATGCAGCAAACGGAACAATTCTGCATTGATAGTATGAAGCTCTCTTAGTTACACAGGGTGGCTCAGCAAAATATTAGAATTTTATGTTTAATCATCAATAAATCAATATTTTTCATTGAATATGATATATTATATGTGAAAACCATTTACAGATGAAGTATATATAACATATACATTCAATTTAATAATTCAATATTCAAAAACCAATAACCTAATAACAAATTTCAAAGCGTGTTTAATTGAGATTTTGTATCGAATTTATGCGTCTAATAATATGGCCAGGGACTGTATATTACCGTTATCGGTGAAATGGTGAAAAAGCGTTTCCGTGAAAAAGCCGTCGAAATTTTTGGAATTTTCAGGTAATCGCACTTTTCACCTATATTCTGAATTCATTTTCGGCTAGTATGACTAGAAACATTTTTGGACCCCACTCAAACAACAGTTTTCATGAACTAACAATAAGATTGAAGACTTTTAGGCTGTGACTAGAGTCCGGACTCGGGATCCTTGTCCAGTCCCGACTTTGTAAAAGGGTTTTGAGGTTATGTTCGCGAATTGTATAATATTTCGTCGGTTTACTGCCAAAACAAGATAAGTACATTTTTTACGATTTTGGTGTTAGTGCATTTTCGTTACCAAAATCGGTATATAAATGTACTACATAATTATGTTCACGCAGAACTACAATCTATGTTATTTTTTCACTTACATTAAAAGTTTCCTTTCATGTAGTTGTTTTATTGTAAGGAGAATTTTTAAATTCACAAAACCCAAAACTAACAAAATGTTAAATGTTCTTATCTGGTTTTGGCAGTAAGCTGACGAATTATGAATAGTTGCGACAAAATTCAAGGAGTGATTCCTTTATTCCTCATCAAAAAATAGTGTGGGCTTTTTCTAAATCAAGATTGAGAAGACAGGAGAAAATACTATCTTGGAATTTGAGAATGGAAGGAGTAGCAAAGTATGCAATTCTAACTGGTGACGAAGTTGAGAATTGCTTAGTGTAAATTGATCCAGAGGAATTTCCAGATGTCATCATTGATTCAGAAGTGACCCTCTTCCTTACGGTCATTCTTGGCTAAAAAAAAAATGTGATCGAGGAAGGAAGCTGCCAAATATATTTGGTCAATGTATGATATTTTATACAAATTAACGATAAAATGCTGCGGCACCTCAATAAAATGTATTTTAATTTGAAGTGTATGAAAATTTAGCTAAAAAAGTTCTGTTTAAAATTTTCACCTTAAATGTTTCATTTCATGATTTTTCTTCTTTCTCTTTATAAATGTAATGATTTGAAAATAAAATATACTTCAACAACATATTTATCTTCAACAACTCATCATATCTATTGTCCTGGGTATAAGCTTATGATCTGTACTGAAAATTGAGTTTTTCGCTACTCCTTTCACTGCTTAATAATTTCAAAGCACCAGTGCAGTAAATCGTTGAGTTCAGGACCGAATATCAGTCCCGAATTCAATGACGTCAGTCGGGACTCTAGTCACAGCCATTTTTTTAATGAGTTAAATAATAACAGTCAAATGAATGGTCCGACAGTTCTTTCTTTATGTTCGATAGGAAAGTTAATTGTAGCAGATATCTATTCTCGTTACCTATTGGTTTTCCGTTAAGAGAGTGTGCAGTCAAAACCTATGGGGTCACATATGGTTGCATTGTTCGCCAATATGGTATTGCGAGTCTTTATCAAATTTTAATGAAAACTAAATAACATTATATCTTCAAAAACTTGCACTTGCTGCAATGAAGTCAAGTGACATTCAAACAAAAAACAGATCATTAGTTTTTTCGCTCTTCCCAAATTTCTATTTGAATTAATTTTATATCATATACCGTTTGATATTCCTCACCTGACAAGTAAATTGCCTGCAATTTTTTCTATTTATTTTCTTCTTGTGCTGACGGTGAATGACTCATCCTGTATATTTATGAATAGTGAGCGATGATGCTTAAACTGTACGATAGATAGTTGAATACCGAAAAATTTTCCAATACAAGGATTTATGGGTGTTCTTGAATGTTGATGGCAATTCATCTCTTCACAAACCTTTTAGGGCTTTCACGCCCAATCTCTGAAACAAAATCAATTAAAAATGAAATCAACGATTTGCTCCTGCGTAAATTCTTGCACTAATTTGTCAGGAGCAAATTAACTAGAAAAAATTGTTGCCTGACAATGAACTCAAAATAAATAACGTTGAAATTATAATTCTTCGTAACGTTTCGGAGTCTATATCAGACTCCTTCATCAGACGAAAAAATCTACTTTTGAAAATCTTCTGAAATTGTCGCTTTTTGTCTGACATTAATTGTCAACACACAGAAATATATAGACACATACCCACTAAAACCAAAGACTTGGTTTCTGTGTGTTGACAATTAATGTCAGACAAACGTTACGAAGAATTATAATTTCAACGTTATTTATTTTGAGTTCATTGTCAGGCAACAATTTTTTCTAGTTAATTTGCTCCTGACAAATTAGTGCAAGAATTTACGCAGGAGCAAATCGTTGATTTCATTTTTAATTGATTTTGTTTCAGAGATTGGGAGTGAAAGCCCTAAAAGGTTTGTGAAGAGATGCAAAATCCTCCCAAAATAAATTTCAATCGATATCTGAATTCATCTCTTGTTGTGTGAATTCAGTTTCTCAAACAACAACTATTTTCTTCAACCAAACTCAATTGTTAATTGCTGTTACAGTAACATACAGGGACAACATAGCATATAAGCTTCTTTTGGGGGAGTCCGCGCAGAGACAGAGTTGGACCGAATAACAAAACAAACTGTTGGCTTGTCGCGTCAGCCGATAAAACGTACCTACTTTACCTACTTACACACCGATGAGGTGAAGATTGAGGAAGTCTCTCCGACTGTTCGAAATGAATATTGAGACATACTTACCAGACTTTTGTCCAACACGTTGACCTTCAAGCGAATACCAACTTCATCATTGCGGTAGTGTTATTTCATTTCGATAAAATTTAGTGCGGTACTAGCGTTCTTGCATTAAGCAGGAACTGATTCTGTGATACTGGTTATTGAATGTGGGTGCACAAAAAAATTCGATATTTTCAATAACGCAAAAAAATGTGCCCTTCACAAAAACTATTATGTATCTGAATTCTTTTCTCAATATTTCAACAACACCGATCAAAATAAATTGAAACTCAGTGGTTGTACATAGCCGATAACACTCGGGCAGAATTTCGTCAGAATCGTACCATTAAAAAATATGAGAAAACCATCAGCGGCCGTTCAGCAGATAGCTCTCGAATGCTGAAGAGAACATTTAGGACACTATTTTGAAGCTAAGTACCAAATTCCAATTCGAACGGAGCACCTATTTGGGAATTATTCGAAGAGTATTCTTCTCGATTCCAAACAGTTTTGGCCATGTTCAATACCTGAATGATCGACCGCTGTGGTTATGAAATTGTACAAATGTCCAGAAGATCCTATTTTTTCATCTAATACGTTCTTCCATGTGTTGATCTTGTGTCCAAAAATCAAAAACAGTTTTCACCATTATCACATTTTTTAATACCTGTTTTTCAAACAGATGAATGCATGCCCGAAATGAAAAATTGATATGGCTATGAAATTCATATGTGAGAGAGAACTTGACTTTTCGTTTCATGAAAGTTTGTTTGGCTTCACTCTGTTTTTTATCTGTCAATGATTAGTCGTCTTAAATATACAAGGTGTGGTTTTTAAATCGAATGCGGTTTTCATCTCAAAAAATCTAATTTCCAAAAGTTTTTGAGAACAATGCTCAGTTCTCGAAAGATAGAATTACTTTAAGAAAGTGATTATTAATAACCGCGAGCCTTCTGTGAGATATCGGTGCTTAGGTCTGGGTACTCGGGAGCTCTTTTAGTCGGTGATTAGTGCCTACAGTGCTGATTGCTCATCACAACTCTTCCTATTTATATTTTTTTCTCCAAAACTGTTACTTCAAGCAAGAAATTACTGTACAGGGTGGGCAAAATTAGAATTTCTTAATAAACTTTTTAGGGTTTTCGCTCCCAATCTCTGAAATAAAATCAATCAAAAATGAAATCGACGATTCATAACTATTGGGACATAGGCTAAGGGCAGATTGTTTGGACCAAAATATGGCGATAGGACCAAATATACCTCAATAAAATATTGCTGTGGAAAAAGATAGAGGGCGTTAAAGTTGAATTTTTTATAAGGAGACAGAATAATATTTTTTTCGAAGTTCGAAAGTCCTTTATTGAAAGAATTAGAAAAGGCATAAAAGTCGAAGGAGGCCACGTAGAACATTTAATTTAATGCTATGTTGCTCTGATGAGGTCAAATGAGACCGAAACCATGGTCAGCATCTGCTTTTCTTCGGTGGAGCGTACTCCATTTGGGGCCTTGACGATGGCAAATTGGCTAGTTCAATTCAGATCGTAACACTCGTTGATATTCATATCAGCGGGTGTTATGCATCTGAATTTATCCTTATTATTCAATTTAAGTTTATTCTTTTTATGTTGCATTGTTTTTAATTATGCTTTATCGTCGAAATAAATAAAATTAATAAATCGTTACTTCAAATCCCCTTCCGATGCTGTGAACTGTTCAATTGCGTTTTCCTTAAAAACGGATGAAAAAATATGTGAAAATTATTAGCAGAAAACGAAAAAAAAAAATTCAAGTTCAACGCCCTCTATCTTTTTCCACAGCAATATTTTATGGAGGTATATTTGGTCCTATCGCCATATTTTGGTCCAAACAATCTGCTCTTAGCCTATGTCCCAATAGTTATGAATCACCCTGTATAATGTCTGCTGCATTTCATTTCTCTCAGTCTCATTTCTCTCTCTTTTTTAAAAAAAATTGCTCTTCAGGTGTCATTTTTAGCGTGGAGGAGGGAAGAAATTCTTAAGAGAGACATTCACTATTTTTCTACAAGGAACCACCCTTAAAATTTTTTCGCAACGAAGTATTCAATTAGGAAATTGCACCTGAGGTCTCTGAGTGTTTTTTGAAGATTTAAGAACCCATAAAAAATCTTGTTTTTCTGAAACTGTTCTCCCAATATTCAATGAATAGAATATCCTTAACGGTCCAGGATGAACTTCGTGTACCATCAGTGCGTTCCGAAGAATGTACCAGTGGTTGTTCAAGAGTTTGTTATATAAATAAATTCGCGAAACAACTCTCGGACCCGTCTTGCCGTAAATGAAGCTAACGGCTACGAAGCAAGAAGTAATTCTAGAAAGTGTGCGTCTATTTTAAGATTTCGCAACTTGACTTGGAAGTAACTACAGGTAAAAGTGGAATAGTTTCATTATCATCACTTCAAAGGATAACATTGAAGATTTGATCGTACATTCTCGTCCGTATGATTACCAAGATTCGTTAATGCCATCCGATTAACTTACGTATTCTTTCGTGCACTTCATTGTATTTGTGGTTAATTAGTTATGTATTGAGTGCGCTCAAGTTAACACAAGGAAGGTGTGGATGAACCAATGTTCTCGAGTGAGATCACTTTTCAGGACTTTGAGTTGTTGGAGAAAATAATAAAAAAGTTCATTAATTTTCACTAACCTCAAATAGGATATATTTTTTTAACTCGAATATATTTCATTAGTAATAGATCATTCCCTGGAAAACTACGAATTTAAAAATATTTCAACTCTTTTTTCGGTCCGGATTTGTTAAAAATCTCAGGATTTGTTATGGTTTCCGAAATACAGCGGATTTATCCGCAATGAAGCACCCTTTATGGATACTATATACTGTAATGATACAAAAATCTGAAGTAAGCACAGTGGATAAGTACATATGGAAATAGTAAATGTGCAAGCATGAGTTTTTAAAAAATATAGACGTACTCTGAATATTATTTTGACTCACATTAATTCTGTTCATGTCTGAATGTTTAAATATAAAGTAAATACATTGTATTAATTTCGACCATACAAAACGTTAAGCGCCCTTAACGATATTTTTTAAACACTGCTCGGTCTTAGGTGTAAGTCTAAAAAGATAACGAATTGTTCTATTATATATATATCTTTTTGATGTTTTTTGTACAGCTGTAGAAGAAAATTGTTCTTGTGTAATGTGATGTATACAGGGTGTTAAAAACATATATCGATTGAAATGTATTCTGGGAAGATTCTGCATTTCTTAATAAACTTTTTAGGGTTTTAACTCACAATCTCTGAAACGAAATCAATTAAAAATTAAATCAACGATTTGCTCCTGCGTAAATTCTTGCACTAATTTGTCAGGAGCAAATTAACTAGAAAAAATTGTTGCCTGACAATGAACTGAAAATAAATAACGTTGAAACTATAATTTTAAGTGGTGACGTTTCGGAGTCTATATCAGACTCCATCATCAGACGGAAAATCTATTTTCGAAAATCTTCTGAATTGTGGCTTTTGTTTGACATTAATTGTCAATACATAGAAACAGAGACTGCATAGAAACGTTGATTCATTTAATTTTGAAATTACCGGATGACAGTTCCTTCTTTAGTGAATTGATCCAAATATGATCTATTCCTACCGAACAATTTGCCAAATTATTATCTTGATCTAATAGAATACACGTAGACTCTTTAATCTTTCGTTTATAATGGTCTGGTTCCGTCATTAAAATTTTAGTGTTGTTCCAATCCATCATATGGTCTCCCGTATTAGAACAAATATGATCTGCGATCTGTGATCGATTAATTTCTCTATTTTTAATATTATTTTTATGTTCGCGTTTTCTTATTTCTAGAGGTCTGGACGTTTCACCTGTATAAGTTTTACCACAAATACAGGGTATGTTGTAAATACAATTTTTTGATTTTTGTTTTTCGTTCAAAGGTTTAGTTTTTTTTAATATAGATCTTAAATTATTTTGCTTTTTAAAAACAGTTCGTATGTTGAACTTCGAAACGATTCGTCTTATTTTTTCTGAAAGGCCATTAACATAAGGAATTACATTCAATAAATTTGGTTGTTCTTGATGGTTTGTTGGTAGTTCCTGATCATTATTACGATTTTGGTTAGTCGTAATAATCGTAATAATGATCAGGAACAACCAACAAACCGTCAAGAACAACCAAATTTATTGAATGTAATTCCTTATGTTAATGGCTTTTCAGAAAAAATAAGAAGAATCGGTTCGAAGTTCCACATACGAACTGTTTTCAAAACGCAAAATGATTCGAGATCTATATTAACAAAAACTAGACCTTTGAACAAAAAACAAAAATCAAAAAATTGTATTTACAACATACCCTGTATTTGTGGTAAAACGTCCAGACCTCTAGAAATAAGGAAACGCGAACATAAAAATAATATTAAAAATAGAGAAATTAATCGATCACAGATCGCAGATCACATTTGTTCTAATACGGGAGACCACATGATGGATTGGAACAACACTAAAATTTTAATGACGGAACCAGAAAATTATGAACGAAAGATTAAAGAGTCTACGTGTATTCTATTAGATCAAGATAATAATTTGACAAATTGTTTGGTAGGAATAGATCATATTTGGATCAATTTACTAAAGAAGGAACTGTCATCCGGTAATTTCAAAATTAAATGAATCAACGTTTCTATGCAGTCTCTGTTTCTATGTATTGACAATTAATGTCAAACAAAAACCACAATTCAGAAGATTTTCGAAAATAGAGTTTTCGTCTGATGATGGAGTCTGATATAGACTCCGAAACGTTACCACTTAAAATTATAATTTCAACGTTATTTATTTTCAGTTCATTGTCAGGCAACAATTTTTTCTAGTTATATTTACTCCTTACAAATTAGTGCAAGAATTTACGCAGGAGCAAATCGTTGATTTCATTTTTAATTGATTTTGTTTCAGAGATTGGGAGTGAAAACCCAAAAAAGTTTATTAAGAAATAATGAAACCATAGTTTACATAGATATTTTGGGAGCTGATTATAGACTTCAAAATTAGTAAAAAGTTTCATATAAACATGGGTCCACAAATGAGCCGTTTTTGAGATATAAATGCTTTTTGGTTTTCAAATTAAATACTAGCACAACCAAAAAATACAATACTTGATTTATTTTCATCTTTCAGATGTCTTGTTTACTGAACTTACAATTGAATTATTTTTCAGTAGGTTCTTTAAAAAAAAATCACAGCTGGCATCAAACATTTGCTTTTCATATGATATTTACGTACTTTTGTTGAGTATTTTGCATCCGATTAGAGTTGTTAACTTTTTTTATATTGTTGTTAAGAAAAAGTTATATATTATTCCTGAATTTGAACTGCCACATTTTGTAAAATATCTTCTGTAATTTTTCGTAATTGATAGTAATATTTTGAAAACCGAAAATCGCTCATATCTCCGAAACGGCTCATTTGTGGATCCATGTCTATAAGAAATTTTTCACTTATTTTGCGATCTAGAATTAGTTCCCAAAATATTGAAACATTGTTTTTCAACACCTGGTATAATAGTGCAGTAAATTATACATACAGGGTGTTTCATCATAAACTGGACAAACTCATATGACGTGTAGAGAACATCGGGAGAATCATTTTTTTTTTATGAAATATTTCCCGTTTTCGAAGCATAAGGGAGATACACGGTGTTTAATGTCATTTTCGAGCGTTATTATATTGAGTGTGGTCGGTTATTTATAAGACTGGAAGTAATGGTTTCTTGTCATATCGTAGTATTTTTGGATGCTTCATTCAGAAATGGTGTAGAGCACCGAAAAAAAAATTACAAAATGGCGGAAAACCTGCAATGTTCGTGATTTTTTTTTTCGGTTGCCAAATTGATTTTCATTTTCTAAATTAACACAATTTTTAAAGGATATCTGTGAAAAATTTTTTTCAGAAATCGAACACAACTTTTTCTTTACATGTCTACAGCGAAAAAAAAATTTCACTCGTAATTGATGAAATTTTTCACGATTGTACTTACTTTCATACCTAACACGAATATCAAAACAGAATCGAAAAATATCAAACGGTTTCGTTTTTACAGCCATTCAAATGTCCCGTTCGAATATCTGAAATAATAAAAAAACATGACACAGCTTATGTTCTTAGGCCCATAATTTTTGAATTTGTATGTCGAAACATTTCAGATTGCAAAATGAATTTTAAAAAAATCAGTGAAACTTCATTGAGAGTCGAACTCCCTGCTCTGAGTTAAGTACCTATTAAAATAAATGTGGAATCTGAATTGAGACTGTTCAAAGGTTTTTAATTTTCGTTGCCAAGCAATGGCAGCTCATAGAATTTGACAGAGTATTTGAATTTAACTGAATAATTCGAGTATATTGAAACGATTTGTATGCAAACGAAAATGAAATATTCACTTTTAGAAAAAAATGATATGGTTCAGGCTTATTATGAAGCGAATTCCTCAGGGAGAAAAGCAAGGGAAATTTACGCTCGCAGATTTCCAAGCCGAAACGTTCCTAATTTTAAAACTTTCATAGAAACAGTGCGTAAATTACGTGAAGAAGGTATTCTTCACCCCAAGAAGAAGGAAACAATCCGAAATAACGAAGAACGTATCCTGGATTTAGTGAGTGAAAATCCGATGGTATCAACGAGAACTCTAACAAATCATCCAACATCCAAGTGTGAATAAGAGTAAACCCACTGTATGGAGAGTTTTGAAAAGAAATCGCTACAATCCGTACCATTTCCATTCATGTCAAACCTTAGAAGAAGGTGATTTTGAGAAGGGGAAAGAATTCTGTGAATTTATTTTAAGGAGGACACGTGAGAATAGGAATTTCCTACGTCTCATACTGTTTACGGATGAAGCAACATTCCACAGAGATGGTTTCTTCAACAAAAAAGATAATATAATATGGCAAAGGGAAAATCCACATGCAACAGTAGCAAAAAATAGCCAGAAGAGATTTTCTGTCAATGTTTGGGCGGGAATGAAGGATGGATTCATTATAGGACCGTACATTCTTCCTGAAACATTGACTGGAAATGGCTATAATCAATTTTTGAGGGAAACTCTGCCCGATCTATTGGAAGATATTCCTTTGAGTCACTTTCAAGGAATATGGTACCAGCATGATGGTTGCCCTGCTCACACAGTGAGGAGTGTACGAGAATTTTTAGACTCTCAATACCCTTGCCGATGGATCGGCCGATTGGGACCTGTCGCATAGCCTCCTCGTTTTCCAGATCTTACACCTATGGATTTTTATTTCTGGGGTCATATGAAGAGTCTTGTTTATGATAAGCGAGCTCCAGTGACTTCGAGAGAAGAACTGATTCAAAGAATCGAATCAACCGCCGAAGAGATTCGCCGAAACCCGGAAATGGTTCGTTCAGCGGTGGATAGTGTGGCGAAAAGGGCGAGAAAGTGTATCCTGAAAAATGGCAATATTTTTGAGAACGAATTATGAATAAATTTTATACTAATAGGTTTTTTTGTTGCGTTTGTGAAATTGTGGAATTATTCGTAGAAATTTCCGCAATAATGCCATGCCATTAATATCTGGGAAGTATTAACCGCCAATTTCTACTCAAACTGCATAAATTGGTTTCAAGATAGTTGCAATATTATATTCAGTTAAATTCAAATACTCGGTCAAATTCTATGAGCTGCCATTGCTTGGCAACGAAAATTAAAAACCTTTGAACAGTCTCAATTCAGATTCCACATTTATTTTAATAGGTACTTAACTCAGAGCAGGGAGTTCGACTCTCAATGAAGTTTCACTGATTTTTTTTAAATTCATTTTGTAATCTGAAATGTTTCGACATACGAATTCAAAAATTATGGGCCTAAGAACACAAGCTGTGTTATGTTTTTTTATTATTTCAGATATTCGAACGGGACATTTGAATGGCTGTAAAAACGAAACCGTTTGATATTTTTCGATTCTGTTTTGATATTCGTTTTAGGTATGAAAGTAAGTACAATCGTGAAAAATTTCATCAATTTCGAGTGAAATTTTTTTTTCGCTGTAGACATGTAAAAAAAAAGTTGTGTTCGATTTCTGAAAAAATTTTTTCACAGATATCCTTTAAAAATTGTGTTAATTTAGGAAATGAAAATCAATTTGGCAACCGAAAAAAAAAAATCACGAACATTGCAGGTTTTCCGCCATTTTGTAATTTTTTTTTCGGTGCTCTACACCATTTCTGAATGAAGCATCCAAAAATACTACGATATGACAAGAAACCATTACTTCCAGTCTTATACATAACCGACCACACTCAATATAATAACGCTCGAAAATGACATTAAACACCGTGTATCTCCCTTATGCTTCGAAAACGGGAAATATTTCATAAGAAAAAAATGATTCTCCCGATGTTCTCTACACGTCATATGAGTTTGTCCAGTTTATGATGAAACACCCTGTATATTATGTCGGTCGTAAAATAACATCCTACGCAGAAATGAAATCGTGGCATATCATACCAAAGAAGATATAAATTTCAGGGAAATACCGAAGAAATAAGGCTATTTGAAAAATCTACACTTTCCTAGATATTGAAAAAGATTAAAAAAATAGTTCGCATTAATTCACTCGCAGCGGCATAATTACAGAAGAATGGAATTAATACCTATTACTATGTTGAAATTTGCACTTCTTATTCAAAAAATCATCTTGCAGTTTTTGTTGTTTATTCTGTGGTCACCAATTCTTCGAATTGTCTATCATTATTGTACCATAACTCTTGAATCGGTGAATTCATTTTTAATTTCACGGATGCAGTGGTCTGGTGTTCTGGAACACAATTTGAGCTTCGTCATTTCGCCATTCATGCGAAACTAATATTATTGTTTCAGAATTTGACTCACCTAAACATTTGAACCCATGCAATCAATTCAATGAAGTCGATATTTTAGAGATAATAATTTGTTTAACTTACCGTGATAAAAAAATAACAAGAAGGTTGTGGGATTGTGTTGAAAAGTACTGCATCGATAAGAATTCGCTGTTTTCACCCATTTTTCATTAATACAAAAATTATGTTTGAACAGATGCCGAATAGTTCAGGACACCTTTCACAAGAATCAGCAATCCCAATAGGAAAATTATTTTCAAGCCTCATATATCGTCGCTTTTGAAAACGAAACAGACTGGATAACATCAGGCGAAATGATTCATTTCGAAAAAATGCTCGATTTTTGATTGGAAAGGTCTTTTCATCTCGAGTTCATCATATTTAATTTTTTTCATTTAATCGTTTTCGAGATATTTCCATTTAAATTTTCAACGACACTGCATTTTTCCCTTGCTGGGTTTTCCCAATGCTCTGTAAATCAATCGAATTTTCAATCATTTATTCTGTTTTTATGTCCTGTTTATACGGCAGTTAACGATTATTATCGAAACCTCAGAATGAATCAGTGGAAATTTCAAAATTTGATGGGTTTAAACAGCATTATTAACGGACTGACCAGTACACTAGACTGCTTTACTATCGAATTGAAATCTGAATAGATTGAACTTTTGAATGATATACTTATCCCATATTTCCTATTCAAAATTTATGTGTTCGTGTTCCAACACCAAGGGTTAAAACCTCATGGTTGTGAATTTGATCTTAAAAGTTCTCCCTTCGAATCGAAAATCGACGAGCATTTTTGCGGATTTAGTTAATTTCGTGTGGTCTCGATTGTTTCGTTTTCAAAAGCTCACCCTGTACAAGTTGTTTCTTCTGATATCTGATTAAGGCCCGGTACTTTCACCTTCGAATAAATTTCATTCACTGTCAATAAGTATCCGTCAAATAATTTCCTATCTGAAGGATACCTTATTCCGGTGCTTTCAGATGAAATTATTTGACGAATAGCAATTCTATGAAAACACGGTATACTACTTTTCACTGATTAATGTAAAATAAGACACCGCATTGTAAAAATTGTCATCATTCCAACTAGAAAGCAAATATTTTGTGAAAATCACACAAAGAATAACCATATATCAAGAATCTAAAAAATTCAACCAATTATGACGTACCGACATTCGGTCTATGACAAATAAACTCTTTTAATTAAGTTTCAATGACAGATTTATTCGATGAATAACACTATCTGAAAGTGAAAAGACTGCATTTTTACTTATCCTAAGAATAAGACTTATCTATCGAATAAATTTAGTTATTCGCACGTGAAAGTACTGGGCCTTAGTGCGCTTCAGTATTATTTGAAGTTGAGAGTTTCGAAGTCAATATTTTCCCATAAATTTGCCACACGAACTGATTCTATGCGAGCCCAAACATATTTTTAGTTGACCTTAGCCGTTTAGGAAGTAAACTTTAAATTGTGATATTTTATGTCACATGGACAGAATAAACTTTGAGGCCTCTCTTCTCTTGATTGGTAGGTTTTCAGATGGTCTCCTTTACATAGTGCAAGCATTGATGAGTAGTGAGAATGAAAACGTGTACAAATTACCTTCATTTCAAATATGTCCCCAGTAAATGGCTAATTGATTGCAAGGTGCATGTCGGGTGTCACAGGACACAAGGACACAAGCATGTCGGGCATGACCGGACACAAAAATAATTACAATATTTTGTTAAATGCCGAAGGAATTAGGTTCTAGAAAATCTCCTTAAAACCAAAATACTCCAACAAAGATCAACGAACAATATAATTTAAGCTCAGCACAATCCACCAAAGGCAGAAAGAAATCAATGGTCAAAAAGAAAATATTTTTGATGAACAAATTCGCACAAAAATGTTTGTTATAATCTCGAAGAAACTTGCTACTTCCGAATACTGCAGAACACAGAATAGTTAAAAAAAAAACTTGAAAAAAGTGCCCACTTGCACTCTATTATAAATGACTTGGAAGAGAAAAATGAATATAAGGCTAAAGGAGTGAAAACATTTGAACAAAAGTTTAAATCAAAATGTTTCGAAACAAGTTGAAAAAAAAAAACAAAAACTAAAATTTTCATCCAAACGAAAGAACACGAGAGCAGGAAACTGATTTTCTCATTTTTTTTTCTCATTTTTCTCTTAATCTGACGATCTAAGCGTGACGAAAATGTGTGGAAGGGCGCCAAACTTGCAAAAAAAGTCACATTTTTGAGCGCGGTGGCTTTTTTTCTAGCTAATGATTCAAGAATAACTGAAAAAATATACCTAATCTGACTGTTTCAGTAAGCCAAAACAATAAAAATTGACCATATAGGTCACAAATATAAGTTTTTTTGAATTTTCTTCTCTCCTAGGCTTCAAATTGTTTTCGCATTCATTTTAAAAGTTGTAGAGCATAACATTTCCTACAAATTTTGTGTGAAGCAAGTTTCTCTACGTTTGAACATTTTTGAAATATATGGCGTTGAATGTACATTGACCTTGGCCTTTCGCATGTGTGGCTAAGTTACTCGCCCTTATCGCCCTCTAACTCAAAAACGGTTGAGTATATGAAATTGATTCAGACAAATGTTGGCTAGAATTTTATTATCTACAACTTTCATAATGAATACAGAAATGATTAGAGGTACAGGAGATATTTAAAAAAAAATGCTTTGTTATCATCTTCAAACTGTCAGATTAAGAAAACCCCCCCTAATTAGTGTTGGATTAATGGGACAACACGTCGCAACACCGAGAACCATCTGTATGAAAATCTGATACGTTCGAGTATGTGCAAGTAACTTTTTTTTGCATTTTCGAAAGATCGCTGTGACCTTGCGTCACGTCCGAACTATCAGCCTCTTGAGGAGAAACATTCTTTGGTTCAGTTAACATATCCTCTAAAAATCTAACACGATCGAAAAAAAAATTTTGTTTGTCATTTTCAACTCTTCCGTACGGCCAGCCCCACGTCGCAAACTTACCGATCAACATGAATTTATTATCAGAGACACGTAAATCATATACAGTATCTTGATCTGACACGCTGAAGTATGTACAGGGTGGGCGAAATTCGTTGTCTACTGAGGGGATCTCGGAACTATAGCAGCTAGAAGAAAAGGGACGACACATTCTCGAGCTCTTTTTTCCTGACTATTCCAAAGCTGAAAACAGATCCAGCCTAACATTCATAGATTTTGAGTTATGAACGAAAATTGAGAAATTGTCATTTTCAATGAAGCTGAATAACTCGCTTGTTTGAACTCGTATTCGAAATCAGTTATTACATTCTACAGGCACTTTTTTATAGGGAATTTGAATATGATGTTAATGAATTTTTTTATCCAGTCATTGTCGAGATACGACAGGGAATTTTGAATTTTCAAATATAAACCATAGTGGAAAGTTCTTTCATCTTGCTGCAATTTTTTTGCTGATTTCAAAAATGTATGATATGTTGCTATTCACATAAATATCACACGAGGAAAAAATGTAATACTTTTTTCTGCTCAATTATAAGTAGGCTGGCATTACCATAGCGACCGTTAATATAATAATACGCATTATCTTTCGTGAATCTGAGCCTCTATGATTGGAATCACGGATTGAAAAATAAAGTTTACGAAACAAGAATACAAAATTATGAACAATTAAGAAACAGAACGGAAAACGCCCTGAGAGAAGTCACCAATATTCACATCGGCAACGCCATATGTAGTATTAGTTTGTCATGCTTTTCTAACGACGGTTCACAATTCGAACACTACCGTTGATAGATGTACCTATTTTTCATCATCTTATTTTTTGCAAAAATTATAATTATATTTTATTATCGTATTTTTTTATATTACTGACTCTTGTCAGTATTCATGTGAATAGCGACGTATGATACATTTTTGAAATCAGCAAAAAATTTGCAGCAAGATAGAAGAACTTTCAACTATAGTTTACATTTGAAAAATCAGAAATCCCTGTCGTATCTCGAAAATGACTGGATCAAAAAATTTAATAATATCATTTTCGAATTCCTCATGAAAAAGTGCCTGTAGAATGTAACAACAGATTTCGAATACGAGTTCAAATAAGCGAGTTATTTAGATTCATTGAAAATGACAATTTGTCAATTTTCGTTCATAACTCAAAATCTATGAAGTTAGGCTAGATCTGTTTTCAGTTTTGGATTAGTCAAGAAAAAGAAAGAATGTGTTATCAGTTTTCTTCTAGCTGCTTTAGTTCTCGAGATCCCTTCAGTAGACAACGAATTTTGCCCAGCCTGTACAGCTGACGTTTTACATCTTTGAAAACCACCGCTGAAAGTGCATATGTACATAGAACCTTTTTTTTTCTACCATCTTATCTTAACCCTTAGGTCTCCACGACGCTCGAGTAAATCCCGATTTATCATCGTCGGCTGCCCGGCTGATAATCTGATTATCAGCTTGGTGGTTGCATATTATCTAAAAATCGTTCAATAAATTCTGTAGCAGTATCAAATTCCCGATTTTGTTCATAAATTCAGTGAAAGTTCACTTCAAGTAAAACAACTAACGCAAATTTTTTGACGAATTTCAGTGAGTATTACCCAATCTCCACAGAAGGAATTTTTTTAGGAAGAATTTCCTTCCCCGTCAACCCGTCAAATCGTATTATATAAATTCGTAAATGTGAAAATTTTCATTATCCATGCCTAAGACAGTACTGAATGTTAAGAAGAACAGTTTGTTAATATCAGGACATCAGATTCTTCAGGCCCGCTAAACGAAGAGCTATTTTTGCATCGTTTGTTTGTAAGCTGAACCTGCTGAACCTTAACTGGACCGCGAATAAAATTGGTCGCCCACTCGAAACACCGATCCTGGAACCTGAATCGAGATAAGTTGTCAAAGTTACCGCAACATTCTTGATCCTCACGCAATATTTGTATACGAATATTTTTATTTTTCTGCAGCAACAGGTTCTTGACTTCCCTCAGTGTTCCTTATCGCGATCTGTGAGATTTATGTTTACAGTTCATTTGCATGTGAAAGAGCGCCTTCTTAAGTCCAGTACAGCCAATTAGTAAGTACAAGAATTGTGGACCAAATTCGCCGAATGGGGTATTGAACCCGAATTAATTATTTCCAAGTTTTCCTCCATCGAAATTTAACAATAAAAATCTTTTGTTGGTAGACACAAGGAACTAGTGTATTAGGTAGTGTTATTTTTGTGACCTAATAGTTTCGGAATTTTGAATAACTTTAGGATGTCGGAAAAAAATAGAATTTTACGAAAACCTACGATTTGTGAGCAATCATACCAAAAAGTGTCTTTTTGCTCATACTCTTTTTACTAACTCACTCAGAAAAACTGGATTTCACAACAAATCAATACTAAACCAGTCTTATGCCGGATATTATCAAATTCATTGATATTTTTTTTCCGATAACCTCAAAAAACATTCTAGTTATATTTACCCGAAATAGTACCATAATGGCCTCGTTTTATGCACAATTTCATATTAATACATGATTTTCATAGGCCAGTAAACATAGAAGACTTAATAATCCAATGTGATCACTGTAATGAAATTACTGGTATTAAGTCCGAAATTTAGAGGAAACGGTGAAACTACCGTATTAGTTTCACACGTTATTGGTGCCTTGACACATTTTGTCAGAAAATATAGAAAATATACATGGTGGGCTCTCAATTTTCATATTCATCATCGGTTTATGTTATTGTCAAATCAGTCTCATAGATGCGCAAAATCGTCCCGAAAATGCTACTTTCGGTACTGTTTTAGTTAAGTGTTACTCTCGATTAAATAAATCATGGGTACCAAAAGTTTCATTTTCGGGACAGCTGCTAAAAAACGATTTCAAAATAGAGGCAGTTCTTTCGGATGCTTTCTGTGGGAATTGCAATCAATTTGAATACAATGGTTTCTGAATTTTTTGGGACGCTATGCGATAGCAGCGATCAGCTAATAAATTTTCCCTGGCGTTTCTGTTTTATCAAGGACAGGCCTGCGTTTACCTGTTATATCATAAAGGCATTATTTCAATTGAGTAACTATTTTGACTGTTATTGTTTTGTCACCTGCATAGATAAGTCATCATTGGGTATAAACATTGAACTCTAAAAGATCTTTTAGAGTTCAATGGGTATAAACGAGAAATTTAACGTAATAACTGTGAATAGTCGAAGTTATATCCTTCTGTTCACAGATTACAGAGTGGTTTTGTTATGGTGAGATTATGCAGACTTAGGAAAGAAGAATAGAAAAATACCTAAGAAAGGGACCAATCGCATGGGAAGGTGGCAAACATGTGGATGCCGTCTGTCAATTAGATAGGTACAGGGTGTCCGAGTTAAAGTGTCCCTATACCTTATTGTAGAAACCAAAGGAGCTAGAAGAAAAAGTTGGATACAAAACTTGTCTGTAATCGATTGAGCTGTTATTTTTCATAACCCACTTCAATACAGGGTGCTACATTTTTTGGATGTTGGTATCAACTTTCTTATTTCAAACGGAACACCCTGTATATTTTAGCATTTTTGAATTCCTTGTCAACTTTTAAGGTAACTTTGGAATGACAACTATGGTCCTATATAGCACCGATTCTGAGATATTCGACTTCGACCAAATTTTTCCCAGCTCTTGTCAACATATTGGATCATACATTACATCTCTATTTTTAGCAATCTGATATACAGAGTCTTCAAAACTTGAAAATTCAAATGGAAGTTCAATCAAAACTTAATTTTTTCAAATGGCAACCTAAATTTTTTTCGTGTTTATCATGTAGCGCAGATTAAAATAAGAAAAAAATGTATTTAAACTTTTTCTGTTAAGTGAATAATAGAATTATGAACGAAAAAGTGTATTTTCCCGTAAGAACCAACTATAACTAATTAATTAAGCTGATAGAATATGGTAACTATGGAAAGTAGCACTTATTTAATCGTGTATTTTCGAGTTTTATTTTGTGTTGTCATACACATATTTTATTATTTTGAGGAAAGTGTATCTGTAGAGCAAATTAAAATAAGCAAAAAATGTATCCAAACTTTTTCTGTAAAGTAAATAGTTTCAGAAATATGGACGAAAAAGTACATTTTTCGTAAGAACCATCAATTATTTTCAATTAGTGTTGGTGCTATATGATTGGCTTGGATTTTTTATGATAAATTTGATTAACTAGATTAACTAGTGAAAGACAAAAAGGCTCTTTCACTCATAATCAGTACTCGCTCCCAATGAAATTTAATTATTTCAATTTTAAAGGTTGACCAAACTAACAAATACATTTTCCTCAAAATAATAAAGTAGGTGTATGACAACACAAAACAAAACTCGAAAATATACAATTGAATAAGTGCTACTTTCCATAGTTACCATATTCTATCAGCTTAATTAATTAATTAAAGTTGGTTCTTACAGGAAGATACACTTTTTCGTCCATATTTGTGAAATTATTATTCACTTAACACAACCTGCTCTACATGAACACTAAAAAAATATAGATTGCCATTTGAGAAAATTAAGTTTTGATTGAACTTCTATTTGAATTTTTAACTTTAATGTTTGAAGTCCCTGTGTATCAGATTGCTAAAAATAGATATGTAACGTATGACCCACTATGTAGACAAGAGCTGGGCAAAATTTGGTTTTGATACATTCATTAGAAAACTAGTATCAGCTATTTTAGTGAGCACCTACAGCTGTCGATATTTTAGGAAAAAGTCGAATATCTCAGAATCGGTGCTATATAGGACCATGGTTGTCATACCAAAGTTATCTTAAAATTTGACTACGAGTTTAAAAATGCAATAATATAAAGGGCATTTCATTCAAAATAAGAAAGTTGATACCAACAGGAAAAAAACGGAGCACCCTGTATTGAGGTGGGTAATAAAAAATAAAAGTTCAATCGATTACAGACAAGTTTTGTTTTCAACTGTGTCTACTAGCTCCTTTAGTTTCCACAATAAGGAATAGGGGCACTTTAACTCGGACACCCTGTACCTTTCTTAAAGTCACCATCCAAGATTATATAGTTATAATTTTTGCTCACCATTATACCCAATACCACAGATTACAGCCCATTGCATTTTTACTCCTTGTGAAGGTATCGCCCTACTAGTTTTTTCTGACCGTGACAGTGCATCACCAACATCTTGCGACTTTACACTTTAGCAAAACTAATTCAATTGAATTTGAGGAAAAGACATACAACTATAATATGAATTTCAAAAAACAATATATCACTTCTTCAGCCGACTTGCGGCCAGTACATTGTCGATTATTCGCTTTTACGTAGCATTGAAGTATAGTTGTGATAAGGGGTATAAGCAGGAGATTCTGCTAAGAGAAGATGGCTTGTCGCGAAAAATCTTCATCCTATCTGATATGTTCATGAATAGGTATTTCATAACTGTACCAGCGCGCTGCAGGAAAAATTTTCTATCGGAGAAGGAGCTGTGTTTATGACGAAGTCAAACGAGACCCCAACCATGGTCAGCATCTGCTCTTCTTCGGTGGAACATTCTCCATTTAGTTGTCCTGACGATGGCAAATTGGCTAGATCAATTCGGATCGTAGCACTCGATATTCATATCAAAGGGTGGTATGCATCAGAATTAATTCATATTATTGTATTTATTGCCTCCCTGTTGAGGAGTTTATTTCATTATTACAAAGAATCTCTCTTGATGCATCATCGTCGCTATCATAGTCTTCGTCATTCTCACTGTGTTGATCATAAAATCAAATAGAAACTCTCCTGAAGCATTTATACAACGTTAAACGTTAAAACAACGTTATATTCTGATATAACGACCTTGCATGAGTATACCCGGAAACCTAAGGAAGGAACCAAACTTATTGGCAGATAACGTTGGTGTAAGCCCATCAGATTGATTCCCTTCTTAGTTCTTAGGAGCGTTGCGTTAACCATGTAAACATGTTCCTCGTTGTCTTTCTGAGATAATTTTGCTATTTATCTTTTGAAATAACCTGTGCATTACCAACATCAATAATTTCTTATAATTCGTTTTTATTTTATCGTCTCGTAGGTTTCTAGAAATATCGTTATAATCGTAATGCTCAAATCATGTTCAAGAGACGATATTCAATGCATCAGAAAACGTGAGGTAATTTAAATCACTTTATATAACAGGGTATGTGGTGAACCATAGTCCAAACGTTGGTTGGTCATAGTTAGGTGACCTATCTAATGATTCGAAAGAGACCATCGAACAATCTATATGTACATATTTTTTCGAAAATGAATTGTGATACTCTGGTCTGTACGAAAGTGATATACTATACAGGGTGAGCGTACAAATATTTTACCGGTAGATTCTTGTGGTCGAAGGAAACACTTTTTTTCCTTACCATTTTCTCCAAATAGGCTCGGTTCAAAAGATACAGGCTGTTGAAAAAGCATAAAAAAATTATTTTCAGTTATATGTATCTCACAAACGGTTTTATCGAATGAAATGAATTCAGGAATATAGTTTTTCATTTATTTGATGAATCGTTTTCGAACACAAGATATTAACCACGTCCCCAATGTTTTCATTTTGATGTTCAAAAATTAAAAATTATCTGTGAAATTTTAAAAATTGGGTAATTTGGCTTAATACAACTCCGTTTAAAATATCCACAGATGTGTAGTATCACAGATTTAGCTAGTTATTCCGAAGGTAATTTTGTTTTTCCTGGGGTTGAACTGCTCAATATGAAAACTTAAAATGGCCATATCTTTTCATCAGAGTCGAATCGGAAAAAATGGTATAGAAAAAAGTGAATCCACTATTAAAATTTTTGTGCGAGTCAAAAACTCACCCTGTTTATGAATATGAAGGTACCTACCTATGTAAACAAAATATTTACCTGATTCTACTCGAGGTGTGGTAAAAATTGTGTAAATAACGTATAAGAGAATAAAAAAAAAAGAATACCAGAAACAGTGGCAAACCTAGCCCACTACCTATCTTTCTGGAAAAATCAACGTTTTGCAATATCCTTGCTTGCTAGATACAGACATAACATTAAGCGGAATACACATGCAAATAACCGGAAGGCATAATAATGTATCTGTGGACATTTGACATTATACAGGTGTGTCGCTGGTGTATGTGGTCCCAAATCTTTATGTTGTAATAAAAAATTAATTGAATCCTTTAGTACTAAAAAGTACTCAAACTTAGAATTTACACTACTGTTGAATAAGCCTTTATAAAGAATTGTATCATTGAAATTGACTACATGCAGTGCAGGCTCAACAAGTAATGAAAGAACATAGCATGAATAATATAATAAATAATAATTTACTTCTCACTGAAATGGACCAATGAACCCATCAAACAGCTGTCTGCCGATTAAAGAAACGATTATCGAATATTTACGTATTTGCCTTCATATTCCGATAACAAACCAAAATAAAAGGCAACCTTGAAGCAACATCAGCATGTCCTCATGGAAGTGGAGCTTCTTTTATCCTGAGAATATGAGCTGCAACAATAAAACTTCTAAGTATGATTCTTGAAGCCAAGGTAGATTTTGGCGAAATAACACTTTAAAAATTTCTGTTCTGCAAATAAAACTCAATGATCTTCTTCTGAGTATTTATAGTTTCGAATAAAATTAAATCTAAATTAGTTTTGGGAAATCTATATTTCAACAACAATGAAAAGCAACGAATTATTTTGTTTCCATCGAAAAAGAGGTTCATCACAACGTCTCACGACCATGAATCAATGATTTGTTCTTCTTCATAACGAAGCCGTAGCCATCTAGGTTTTGAGGTCAATTAGCGAAAAAGTTCGCATTCTCATTAATGACTGCACATCCGAGAATATTTTGGAGTTGACCTTCGGAAACTTCTACTGCAGTATGATGCGTCGTACATAAAACTGACATCGAATATATACTCATCTTACCAGATGAAACTGCTTGAAACTACAAATTCTCATCATTAAAATCATGTATTTGTACAAAATGGATTGAACGATTTCGGAATGACAATTCTTTTAAGTGCTCATTCAATTACAGAAATACTGAAACTGATTAATCATTATTATTCGCAACAAGATGAGAGTTACATCCCATTATCCATTACTGTTAAAATCTCGTAGTAAGTAAGTACCTAACATGTATCCGTAAAAAGACTTTATGGGAGCGGGGAGGCATCCACCTCATTTAAAATTGAAGGTATGTGTTGGATTACGGATGCGCAATTTTTTAAAAACGTCGATTATGTTCCTCCTTTTCTGAGTAAGTCAGATATGAATTTACAGATCAATACTAGGTCAACAACTAACAACAGTTTCTCTGATAAAACGCAATGTTTGCACAAACATGACAAAACCTGTTCTAGAATTTAGTTTTTATGTTGAATCAATATTTTTTAAATCTAGGGAAGTAAATAATCCCCCTGGATCTCAAGTCGAAATATTTTTCAATAATTCAGGGCATCACAATATACAGAATATGCTGAAGAAACATGTTCGTGCAAGAACCATTAAGTATAGGCTAAGTATATAGGCATTTCAATAATAATCAATGCTAATGTAAAACTAAGTTTCTAGGAAAAATGAATTTTCGAAAATTCAAGATTCTTACTATGAATCTCGCAGAAAACCGATCATTTCCATATAAAATTATGTTATCTAGGAAAATCTGATCAATTTATTAATTCAAAATAAGTTGCTTGATTTAAATTTAAAATCGATCTGTTCGTGCATTTTTCCAGTAATATCTATTACCATTATACTGAAGATGAACTTTGTGCGTTACTTTTAACTCACTCTATATGGTGAAATCGGTATTATGTGTTTCTGCCTCAAACGCTTATCCTTATTGAAAATTTAATCTTCTCTCTGTTCCTCTATTGTATTGAGCTATCCGATCACTATCTTGATCTGTAAATATTTAATACAGAGTTTCCTGAAATGCCTGGTCAGTAGTACCACCATATTCTCAATAAATAAATTTGGTTCGAACATTTTTTTTTCCAAAAATCTTTCTCCACGCCGCAATACCCTAATGTATCCGCTGCTTACGTTGTGTTGTCGGAGACAAAAAGAGGATGCATGAAAGAGGCGAAGTGAGGACGTGGCTATCTTAGGTCATGAAGCAATGAATCCGACCTTTAGTATTAGGAAATTGTCCGATGTATTTGGCGTTTTACGAACAACAATCATGAGAATCCTTAAACATACTATTGCTTCAGGAACTGAATGAGGATGATCCCGATCGCCGACTCCAGTTCCGAGAAGTGGTCAGTGAAATGATTAACTTTAGTCAAAACTATACTCCATTCACTTTTATTTTAGCACTCGGTTGGCCATGGAAATTTGACACATTTCATTCTGTATTGTACGAAAATGTGGGGTTAAGACGCTGGTCAAAACATTTTTTTGTTGTAAATCAACGCTATGTTGTCCGTTTTACGTAAAAGACTCAGTAATTACGTATTTCAACACAATGCCGAATCACTTCAGAAAATATGAAGTCGAAAAGTATGTGACAAACATAATTATATATATATATATATATATAACAGTTCTTTATTGTCTTTAAACAAATGGCCATCGACCTAGGGTCCTTCAGCCTTTTAAATTTACAGTTTTATTTATAATTTTTTTTATATATACAATACAATATCGTACAATAATTATTTTAGTTGGTATTCAACATTTTCAGAAGAGTCTGTGTGGGATGTTTTCTTTTAGTCCTATTCGTTTCATCGTCGTGGTATTGTATAATTACATCATGCTGTTCTATCAGTTTAGAATGAAACTTCATATTGAGTCTCTTGATTCTTTGATTTATTGGTTCAATTCCTGTCTTTTCGTATAAGAGTTGATTCGGTGGATTATGGAGAACATTTCTCTACGTTGCATCAGTTGTCGATTTCAAAAATATCTAGCCGAATATGAAATGCATATGATGCAGTATGGTTGGGAATGTGTATCTCTCGAAGGAATTAACAGATTATTACAAGAATGTTAAATTCTTCAACAAAAATCATTTTGCGTCACTGGAAATAAAAGGAATTAAAGGAAGTTTCAAGTAGAGAGGAACTTCACCTCTGAACAAAAATTTCACATTAATTAACAATAAACAGGACAATTGTCTCGTATTTGTGGCTGTTTATCTTAGTACATACTTTGATATTATAATAATAATTATTCATTTATTGGTACCTTAGAATATTTACAATGTATAGAACAAGTCAAATGAAAAATAAAAAAATCAATTTTCGGGAACTTATTCTACGATGACATTCATGAAAAATCCTGTAGTAACCTCATTTCGTTCAACCGGTGCGTCAGTTGTTGGATGAAAATTTTCCTCATGCCTGTATTGGAAGAAGGGAACACATTGAGAAGCCACCCAGATAACCTGATCTGGCGCCACTGGACGCTGAAATCCAAGATTAGGCTACCCAGCCTGATAATAATTTGCGAACTCGGATCATTAATGGATATCGTCAAATTACACCAGAAATCTTGAGTAATGGACGTGAACGTTTTCGACAAAACTCATACTTCTGCATAAAAGTGAATGTTGCCCATTTCGAGCAATAAATAAAGAAATCACAGAAGTAAATAATCTTCCACTATTTTACTTGTCATTTCGTTATCGATGGCAATTTTGAAGCGAAACTCAGGATCAGATAGTACACGACAAGATCTTCAACATGAAGTATCGCAACACCCCCCCCCCTTTTCGAAAACAAAGGGTTTTGCTCACCTCCGTTAGGGGTTGCAGTTACGGGGATACAAAAAGCGGAAAAGTTGTACCCCCTCGAAAGAGAAATTGACGGGTCTGAGAGATTTTCCATATTTTCTTCTGAAAGCCGGAAAACCTAGATGTTGAGTTTTAGTTGGACCATACTGTATACCTTCAGTCGATAATTGAGGTATCAGACTATGAATTTATTGCCAGATTCATAATGTTGACGCTTTCTTCCGTCCCGCTGAAAATAAAACTGAAAGAATATGCAGAAAAAAGGTCACTGAATCTCTGTTCATGTGAGTTGCTAAAGAAAGAGTCGTACGCTTTCTTCAGAAGAGCATTTTGTTTCCTTCTAAAGAGTTTATTTCAAATATTCATGGAAATACCGCAACGCAGATTTTGAGGCAGTTCAAAGTCAGAGTTCACGGCGAGAACTGTCTAATCCTCTGAAAATGAATCAGTTTAATTAGCATCACGTTGTAAACAAACGCTGTCTCTGAACCTCGTCCTATTCAATCGGAATATTAATTTTAAATCAATTATCATTGATCAGAGGAATGGATTTCATAATCAGCCGTTATAGTCAGAGCGCACGTTCGGAGTACAATATAATATTACTCATTAAATTTGCGAGGTTGTGCATCATCCGTGAGTGATTATTGTTATCACCGAAGGCATTCATGTTGTATTTTTTCGCAATCAGTGCTCATCAAGAATAGCAACTAAATTTTTTCGATCATATTATAAGGAACACATTTTGATACTTCACTATTTTAAACATATACAGTGTGTCTGGCATAATTTGAGGGCATCAAATATACCTAATTTTATCGACAATATTACCCACATTGGGGGGTTCACCCGGTCACTATTTTTGGAATAGCCGCCATTATTTTATTTTCATTTTTGTTGACCCTTTCAAATAATATCGATTTCTTTGCATATGAAGGACCTACACATGTGAAAAAAATGTTTTTTGAAAGATAATACTACCACCTCTTATTGAAGTAGAACAATAAAAAAACATTCAAGTTAAAAATGTCATAAAATTATAGTCGAAAAATTTATAGAATTTTTTAGTAAATCCGCAAGCAACATTGAAGTATAATTTTTTTTTAAAGAACTAACATGCAAGGATATTAGCTACAAAACGACACCTACCCCATTTATGTAAGTTACATAATTTGAGAGTTATTGTTATATGACCGTTACGCGAGCGCTCTAAACTGTTTTTTTTTTGTCACAATAGATAGTCGGGCGTGTGAGCAGGACATTTTGAGCAATGTTTATGATTAATTTATTAGTTTAATCATTAAAAATTATCAAAAGTACAGTACTGATTTTTTTTTTAATTTCATCAATTTTCATAAGGGTCATGTTCAAACAGCAATAACTCTCAAATTATGTAACTTGAGAAATGATGTTGGTGTCGTTTGTAGCTA
This sequence comes from Coccinella septempunctata, assembly GCF_907165205.1. Lineage (NCBI taxonomy): Eukaryota > Metazoa > Arthropoda > Insecta > Coleoptera > Coccinellidae > Coccinella > Coccinella septempunctata. The sequence goes on along the minus strand of NC_058189.1, from coordinate 17,062,269 downwards.
ATTATATCCTTGTTGCGTGTTAGTTCATTGAAAAAAACATTATACTTCAGTGTGCTAGATTTTGTACTATTGAAGATTCACTGAAAATTTCAGTAAATTTTTTGACAAAAATTTTTTCAAAGAATTTTTTTATAACATTTTTGTGTTTCCATATGGTTCTACTTCAATGAGGGGTCATAGTATTATCTTTCAAAAAATATTTTTTTCACATCTATAGGAACTTCATGTCCAAAGAAATCGATGATATTTGAAAGGGTCAACAAAAATAAAAAAATTAATTTAAAATGGCACCTATTCCAAAAATATGGGGGTAAACCCCCCAATGTGGGTGTTTTTGACGATACAATTAGTTATATTAGAAAATATCGCTAAGTCATGCCCAGACACACTGTATAATATTTGACCAAGGGAGGCGTACATGGTCCATGATTTTTTTCTACCCAGCTATCCACTTGGATGTTTTTTCCGAACAGTAGGTGTTACAATGTGCACATCTTTATATTTTCATCTATACACAGTGAGTCGTCGACTCGTACAAATATTTTAACAGTAGATTTTTGAGGTCAAAAGAAACATTTTTCCTACCATTCTTTCCGATTTGGCCGTGTTAAGAAGATATAGCCATTTTAACTATGTTTGGAAGATTATCGACTCGTATAATGTAATTGGGATTAGTTATCGGGTGAAAACAGAGTCAGAAAAGCCACTATTGGCTTTATTGATTGAGGAATCAATAAAGAGAAACAAACCAATAGTGGCTTTTCTGACTCCGTTTTCACCCGATAACTAATCCCAACTATAGCCATTTTAAGTTTTCATAATGAGCTGGAAGAACAAAATTACCTTGAGAATGACAAACTAAATCTGTGTCACTACACATCTGTGGTTCTTTTAAAGAGATGTGCATTCGGTCAAAGTATCGAATTTTTCAATTTTCACAGATACTTTTCAATTTTTGACCAACAAATTACTATCAAATTACTCGAAAGGGCACATTATACATATGAAAAATACTTTTATTTTAAAAAAGATTCAAATATTCATTAGATAGCTCCCAACTTATTTTCAAGAGTTGGGTTCTTTGAGTTTTTCGTATTTTTATGGTACGTCATGGTCATAATGACGTGAGTGATATCTTATTTTCGAGAAAGATTCATCAAGTAAATGAGAAACTATATTCTGAAATTCATTTCATTCGATAAAACCGTTTGTGAGATAGAACTAAAAAGAACATTATTGTTTTATGGTTTTTCAGCAGCCTGTTTCATTTAAACCTAGCTGATTCGGAAAAAATGGTAAATGAAAAAAGTGTTTTAACCTGAAAAATCTACATTAAAATATTTTTACGAGTCAATTGCCTCACTAAATTTAAAATCACATTTCCATCGTTTTGCTTTTACAAGAAGACTTAATTTCCAACTAGATGGAACTCCACTCATTGCTTTCATCTAGTGAGGCAATGGCTCATTGATTATTTCCAACAAAAATGAATTGGTAGAATAGGGAATAGGGACACTATAGGTCCTTTCGTTTGCAAGAAAGTGTAGCACTTTTCTACACTCGATTTGATTTACACCAGTGTAGAGAAAGTGTAGTTTGTCTACACATAGTCAAAAGGAGATGTAGATAAACTGCACTTCCTCTACACTGGTGTAAATTTAATTAGCAAACGAATACTAAAATCGAGTGTAGGAAAGTGCTACACTTTTTATGCAGACGAAAGGACCTAATTGAATTAATTCTTTAACCACTACATGCATTTCAGTTGACCTCCACCTACCTGAAGATGCTGGTGCGGTAGCGTAACACGTTTCTTGGTTAAACAGCTCATGTTGTGTTAATCATAAAATTCTGTTTCTAGTTCAAAGTTCTTATAGAGTATTATGGTCCAAATATCATTGTAAAGTTGATATTTGTATAAAGTTTCACAATTTTTTCGCCCAAAATAAGGCACATCTTGAAAATTTTCAACCTAATTGGAAATTTGTCTTATGATGTGAAATGAATTTTGACTAAAATTATAGTTTTCAGTTGAAAATGTGTGAAACATCACCAAATATAACTTTACGATAAGATAATTGGACCAAAATCTATAGGAACTTTTTTGTCAGTTGACTGTACAATTGCTCTGTGAAATTTGGCCAGAGATTACTTACACACACTACATATTACCTAATGATATTTTGGTGAAAGTCAAAGATTATACCACGCTTATGTATATAAGCTTTATCATCTTGTCCTATATTTTGACGAATACATTCGCACAGCATGAAGATGGAGGAGCAATAAAATATTGCAAAGGGCTACACAGATAGATATCAAATTCTCAAAAATTCTCTTATCATGAAAATTAAACCTCTTAATCCGAACTCAATCAATTGGCATTAAATAAAAACTTCCATTTGAACAATGTTCGATGATTCATTCTCACGATGTTGTTATTTGCGAGAACATAATAAGGAATATTGTATCTATATATTACCTCCACGAAATTAATGAGTATTCAGTATGCATATTATATGGAATTGCTATTGATGCCTTTAATGTTTCGATTTATTGTTTTTAAGTGACCACACAACATACTGACTGTGTTGGGTAGTGGAGAATTTCCACCGATCGAATAAATGATGATATAAATCAATACAATAAAAACAAAATACTATGACTAAAATTCACATCTTTTCAGCATTATAAAAATAAAAATAATCATTCGAAAGGATATTTTTGAAATGCGATTTGAAGCAAATTTTTCATGGAGACAAGATACCTTGGACGATTCCGATATTTCTGATTTCAAGATGTAGGTACTGTATAGACAGAATGTATCATAATTTCGAAGTTGTTTATATTTTTATATTATTAAATGGTGCTTGTGTTCGAAGTTGATTTTATCGAACCAATATTGTATCTGTTTGACACATTTTCCAACATAATTTCGATTTCGCAAAAGTTCCGTTGTTCCCAAATTTCTATAGGATATTGGTAAAGAAATATTTCCTTCACCTCTCCTGCCGTACTCCATTGCCTTCTTAATCTGCCATAATCGAGATGGTTGAAAAAGTGATCCAGTTACGCTGCAAACCAGAATGTCCAGTTTTTCAACTCATCTAAGTGTACGTCTTCTTAGTAATATGGCTAATTTGGCAATCTAACTAGATAGATTGTTAGGTTCATGGATGGTTATGAGTCAGTCAAGGAACCTGATAATATGAACTTTTAATTAATTCCATTTCCACTTATAGTTAACCAGACTGGAAGAGTATGGTAAAATAACAAAATTGATCGTCTAGAAGCCTAGATTCTAGGCAACATAATTCTTTTTTTTTTTGGAGGTGAAGCAAATTGTGAAATTTCAATATCTGACTATTCCATTCTCTTTATAGGGTGTAAGAATGTAAAGAAGGAAACGTGAAAGATCCATGAAGAGTTTATAGTCATCAGGGTCATCAATTCTCCTCATGAACAATTACTGTGATATGAATTTAATCATATAGTAAAATCGTTTTACTCCAAAGGCTCATGCACATTAATGTTATTTCTGAATAGAAAATAATATCATAACTATCGGTAATGTCTTTATTTGCTAGAACTGACGGAATATGAGCAAAAATTCTGCTATGAATTTAAATAGAAAAAAGGGTGCCTCGTATATTTTTCATTTCATTTGTTGTCTTGAAATGCAGTAGAAATCCATCAATCACTCATATTGAACGATTCATGACGATTCTGATTGAGCCTTTTCTCTTCAGTTGTTCTGAGCCTAGTAACATGCGTTCAAATAAATTCATTGCCGAAAGAGTTATGGAGTTGTGAAGGTTGATATTTTGTGCCAAAACGTATCCTTTAGCTTCTACCACCACATTATTCGAAGAGTGAAAATATTTTAATATACCAATGACATTATAATATCTAGAATATATAATATCTGGCGAAATTTTCGATAAGAAATTTTTTTAGGATAAATTCTTAGCTGAGTCTCTAAAACTCTAAAAATTCGAAAGATTTACTAGATAATTTCATCAAATTCGAAAGGTTACAAAATGTTATTACAGAAACTAATCGTCACGTTCAAGGATTGAATATCAACCTTGAAAATTCCACAGCCTACTTGGCGACGAATTTTTTTGAACCCACGTTTATAAAGAGCAGAGTTGATATAGGGAATCCTTTAATTTATAATTTATTTTAGTAGAGCAGGGTGTCGATTAACCGAACTAATTAATATAACAGAATATAGGATAGGAACTGAAATTTTTGGTGGAAAATAAAAAGAGAAAATTCCTTTTCTCACAAGATCAATAAGCTTCATTTTATGTATTATATATTGGTAGGATGGACAGTAGCTGATTAGTTCTATACGATCGGCAAAACATTGAAAGCCTCTTAAAAATGGCTACAATGGCAGAACTAAAATAATGTTAATGGAATAAATATCCTTGTACAAAAGTCTTGTTTTAATTTACAATAATCAGGTATACTCACTGAAGAATTGTCCATAACTTACATAAATTGTAAACGCCAAGATTAAAAGTGTCATACATTATGTTAGTGCAAAAATATACGGAGAACCACCCATTATATTTTCATGGAGTTCATTTCCAGTGTATTGTCAATTGTTGCACATATGTTTGATAGGTCATTATTTATTTTTTGTTAAGAAAAATATGAATTTTCAGTTTTTGATGAGAATTCGATTTGATATTCGCCACTCTTTTGCGATTACCCTATCTATAGTATTCTTTCGTCAAAATCGGAACGGAAAGGCGTATAACTTCCTGAAAATCATCGTCCTTAAAGAGCAAGTGGCTATGACCGTCTTTCTGGTTATTCCGGAAAGAGAATGAGCTCAAATAATCCTGGAGTATCACTGCAGTCACATAATCAAGGTCATAAGATTTGAAGTTATGATAAAGAATCTAAAAATGTGATTATCTATTGAGCAAGCCCTTTGAGGAAAAGAAGTTGTTAGTGAATGCTATTCTTATTCATCATTGAATAGAGAATCGGCAAGATTGTTTTTTCTGTTTTGTACTTTGTTTCTACAGGTTGTAATATCATAGCCGCATTTTTGGAGGCTTATTCATAAATATGCGTTTACAACCAAAAAATATGATAAAAATATGATTAAATAAATAAATAAAAAAATAAAATTATCCCGCCCCAAAAGCTAAGATATTTGTTCATTGACAAATTCGAAAAAAATGATTTTCCTCTTATTGATATGGATATCTATCTATCTACACATACAATTCTGATTCTATAATACCGTAATGGACTTAAAATGTACGAAAATTTCCATCGATTAAAATTCGAAAGCGCACTATTTCATAACAACTCATGAATAATTTTCCAGTTCCAATCCACAGTGAATAATTTTATTTATCGTAGTGTTCGTCGTGCGTTTTCAATTGCTTAATCCGGTACTTCAGAATGTCCATATCATAGACCAACCCAGTGGCGTTTTTTGGGACAAGGATCATATCTCTCATTACTAGGATTATTAGCTGTTCTATAATTATTATAATTCCGCTAATCTCTGAATCCTCCTCATGACATCATCGGTATTCTGCAAAATGCTTTCGACTTTCGCATGGGAAATCTAAAGGTAGAACGTGAAAGAGCATTTTAGATTTCCAATTGTATAGATAATAAGTGTATATCGATAAGAATTCTTCACAACTCGTTTTACATTATGAAAACTTTAATTCCTTAAGCAATCACGTTTCCTGATAAATTCATCATTATCCCCTGGTATTTGTGTCCTCCGTTTATTGGTATAGGTACCGAGATAGTTGATTGATACCAACACCTGATGAGTTGCAATAGCCCATACGAACCACAAAAAGATTTCATACACCTACAAGACTTGACTACCTAGTTTTTTTCAATCAAACATTCAAGTGTCATGAGGACCATATTTTCGTGCAAAATTTTAGTAGATCCTCGAATATCCACTTCAATTTCTGAGCATTTTTTTTGATTTGGAGAAATAATGTTACATAATGGTTCATTATTTCCGAATCTCTTGTTACCACCATTACTTTTCGTTTTTCCCTACACTATAGCTAGATCATACGAAAAGTCTGGGGATAACAGCATAACTCTTCCATTCGCACAAAATTGTGTACAGGGTGGGCAAATTTCGATGTTTTAGCACTACAGCTTTTAAACCAGAGAAAATAGACAATATCTGATACCACATTCTCTTTTTTTTATGAGAAACTTACAAGAGTAGTAGTCATTCTTGGCCACCTTCTTTTGTTTTAGAGTTATAAGCGAAAATTGGAAAAATGGCGATATCGAAATGAATTAAATCTCCTCTAATACTGATGATAGAGCTCTGCAATTAAATCAATATATGTACAGGAATTTTTTTACGGAAAATCCAATGGCGTGCTCGCCTTCTTAGCAGGATTATAAATTACGAAGCTATGATCCAGTTATGTTTTTTCAAATGGGGACACACTTTCTGTGCAATTGATTTTTACTGATTTCCAAAATATATATGGTATATAAAAACATGAATAATAGAAAATGGTCAAAAACCTTGATTTTTCTCAATATTCTCAATATTTCTAAGGTTTTAACTTTTGACGAGCACACAAAAATAGAGCCTCCTATAACAAGAGCAGTCTTCTTCCAACAATGTGTATGCTTTTTACCAATTTTCACATATTTAAATCTTGGAGAAATCGAGTGAGAATCATAGAAATGAAAGGACTAATAGAAGGAGACTGTGGTTATCTTACGATGCTACATTTTCTTTGCTCATCAGAAGTTGAAACCATAGAAATATTGAGCAAAAAAGTTTCTGGCCATTTTTTATTATTTATATTGATACAAACCATATGATGTTATATATTTTTCAAATCAGTAAAAATTAAGCTTTCAAATAATTACACAGAAATCTAGTGTTTCCATTAAAAAAAATCTTTGGGTCATAGCTTAGTGATTGAAGATCCTGCTAAAAAGGCGAGCACGCGACTGTATTCTACGTAAAAAAGTGCCCGTACAATGTTTTAATTTCACAGCTCTATCATTAGCGGAGATATAAAGTTATTTCGATATCGTCATTTTTCCAATTTTCGCTTATATCTCGAAAACAAAAGAAAGTGGCCAAAAATGACTACTACTCTTGTTAGGTTCTCAGAAAAAGAGAACCAGAATGGGATATCAGATTTTATCTTCTCTGGTTTGAAGCTGTATCGCTGAAACATCGAAATTTGTCCACCCTGTACACTAGAAAATTTTCATCGTGATTAGAACGATCTAATTACCATCTAAGATTATAATATTAGGTGCAAAGGAACCTGATGGTTAACACGTCATTACGTCATCACAATCTTTATGAAGAATACATCCATCTTATTTTATAAAATTTTAAATCCACATTCCCTTTCTTCTAAGATATCACACATAAAATTGAAGGTGGTAGGAAAATCAGTACCTACCGAGGGAAAAATCACGAAAATATGCCGCTGTATGCAAATATTATACACCGATATAGTTATTCTATGGGCGAAGGATGAGAAAAGTCAAGAACCGACCTAGCTGGTCAGAAGCAATCCTAACTGTTTTAATAGGTGAAGAAGAAGACTGGTATTATTGCTAAGCACGTACCGCTTGTTTCAAAGTATCCAACGCGTGTTTTTTCGCCACTCATTACTATATTGAATGGAATTCTAACAGAATGGAGTGCTGTTTGAATTGATAATAATGGCGCATAGACGAATACGTTGAAATAAACTGGGGTATTAAGTTCATTAATTTTTTATCGGTAGTTTTTCGACAACTTGGATTTTAAGAGATGGTCTCTTGTTAAGCTTTTGATTACGAAAATATCTAACAGTTATGATGTAAATGTGAATTCAATTTGGTAGGAATCTCCTTTTCTCGTTTGTACCTCAGATTGTGGAACAGCCTGTATATGCTGATGATATTGCACTCGTCATTCAGATGTCAAATGCATAGAGAATAATCTATCTGCAGATATGAGCCGTTCGCAGCCGTATTTTGGCGTGAAATTTTCCGAAAATATTTCGTCACACACAAAAATATTCGAAAATATTTCATGAATATTGAAAGCTGGTTCTGGCATAGTTAGAACCGCAAATTGTTGTTCAAAACTGTTCGTTTTGGCGAATATTTAATTATACGTTTTCAAGTTCGAATTGGCGCTAATCAGAATCAAAATGACATTAGTGAAAATCAAATTGGGAACATCAATTTCAAACTGGCATGAAACAGAAGCAAATTGGCAATAATCGAGTTCAAACTGGCATTTATCAATTTCAAATTGACAATAAACAGAATTAAATTGTGCAATCAATCCTACATCAAAGTTCGAATGGAACTGAATCAGTTGATCACACAGATCAACACACCTTTCCTGCTCTTTTTCTCCGACCTTTTCGTTCAAAACTTATGAGTTTTTCTGGTTGTAACACTTCGAAAGCGTGAAACTTAGTCAGGCGACACGAAAAGAAGGAACACTTTAAGCGACTAAGGGCATGATGAGATTTCTTGGAGAAAATATCATGTCTATTATTACTGGACTAGTAACTGTTAACTGTTATCTGAGGAAACACGGGCCCACTATTGTCATCTTCAGAGAACTACCGTACACGTTCCGTTGGAAGGAGGAAAAAAATGACATTTCATGTAATATTCGAAGGCCAAGCAGTCCTACCAATTTGTGGATACAATAACACTGAAATCACATTCTCCTACCAGGGCAACACAGTATGTCTTTCGGACTGCAAAATTGTGATCGAAAAATCTCTGTCAGGTTTACAATATAGATACAACACAAACTTTAGTACCCGTTTTGCATTGGGTCATCGTGTTGCGAAAAAGTTTCTACAATGATTGACTGTTTCTTTCAAGGAATCGTTTAATAGTAAAATAAAACGAGGTTTGGAGCCTTCGTAATCTATGTAATTAATGGAAATTCGTAGAAATGGTATAACCAAAATCATAGATAATATTTAGATTTACTTAAATCGCAGAGCTCGATCACTTATGCAATTTTCAATTTAGGAGTAAACCATCATAATTCTGAGACTTCCATAGACCAAGGTTCCCAATAATATTCCGTAGATTGATGACGATAATGAGACTTTTATATTATGTAACCAACCAATTTTTTTAGCCAATTATGAGTTTGTCGGTGGAGCCACTCATACGTCGTCAAGTATGAAGTACGAGTATTACTTAATAACCAATATTGTAGAAGGTAAATATTTCCCACTGAGGGAATGGCAACTTCAGTTTTTCTCGACGATTTGGAGATTCCGTTTGCTTTAATCTCAATGGAGTGAGTGCTCAGACTCGGAATAATTAGTATGATAGTTTTGAGGAATATTCAGTATTAAAATGAGGTTAACCACTCAAAGAAGCCTACGTAGACGTCCTGATAACTAGTTATACCAGTTCTAAAAACAATATCCATATTGAGCTGTATAGCAATCTAGGGTGAATGGTAAGATTTTAATATGGTCCATACCCTTCCTAATTCGACGTGATAATTAGAGTGCAAGCTTCTGCAAGAGGTGAATTCTCTATAGGAAAATTAAACCGATTTGACAGTTCAGTTCTGCTCCTTCCTGGATAGAATATGTTCCAATAAATGTTTTTTAAGCTTCAAATATAAGAGCAATATTTAAGTCCTCATTTGATGTGGGTCTTGAAAAGTAAAAAAGTCGGATCCGGGAAGAGTTATTTCTTACTGGGAATGGATACTCCAGCTTATTTGCAGCTCAACATTGGTCATATTTTCTCTCAACATATCAACCAATTCAACGTCACGCCAAGAAAAAGATGGATGTATGGACTCTCTTGGTGTGTCATTGTTATATGAAGATAATAGCATGCTGTCCACTGCGAAGCTGACGACATGGTAGATTTCTACAAATCATTACCAAATCAGCAGTTGATGTAATGAGTATGAGGATGAGGCCTAAGATGTTTCGTGTTCAGAAATCAGATGGAAATAATTTAGCTCCGTTACTGATTGAGATTTCCACCAAAATATTGAATTAGTTTTCGTCGTGAACTGTGTTTCATAAAGGTTTCCGATGTTTTAGTATTTATTCTGGACACAGACGAATCCAACCAACCAAATATGATGGTTGTTGGATGATAAATAGTGTAAATAATTTATTGGGACGATATTTTCATTATACTGATGAAGGCTTTCACGGCCGGTTGCGATGAGAATCTTATAAATCTCCGAGTTTTTTTACCATTGTTCAAGAAAATAGTAGGGGAGACTAGGGAGCATTGATACATGGGGAGGCTTGATACAGGCTTATATCCGCGATCTGTAGCCGTTTTCAAAAGTATTATACTAGTGAACACTATTCTTTGGCAGAGGGCATTGCGTGACGTTAATCTGTAGGTCTAACAGTAGTTTGTTTTTGAAATATTCAACGAAGAGTGTTTCGAGGTGAGAAATTGTAAGTTTTTACTCAAGTTACCTAAGGGTTTTATGATCATGCATTAATTCTTCCTCATAAACAAACATTTCACTGGGAAATATGCATAAAACTACTCAATTTACAGTTTTATTCGCTTTTCAAAATATATGGGTATAAGATGAAAACATAAATCACTTTAAAAATTGCTTTCAGGGAGGTTCGAGACATTTGTCGTGGGGAGGCCTGATACATGTATAATCTTAAAAAATATTCCGTAGCTAGTTGGATAGGCCTACATGAAGGCGTCTTCACCATCCAACATATCAAAGGGATTTTTAAAAACCGTACAATCCCCATGTATTTAACGAGGCCGACTTTTCTTGTGTGGAAGTGACTAACTGACAATTTCCTGATTTTTCTACACCTATAGGACCAAAGCAAGCCAGTATCATTGCTGACCTACCTACTGAGCTGAATAATCCTCTCGATTACTCTCCCAGTACATCGCATCAATCCTCCCATATGTGGGGAGGCTTGAGACAGTTTGCATGTTTTTCTGTTCAACGTTCTGTACAGAATAAGATGTTTATGTTTTGCGACTTCTATATTTATTTTGTTGAGCGATTAATTGAAGAATTATATAATATAAGAAAAGTCCTGCTTCTTCATATAATTCCGTTTCCAGAATGAAAATTCCAAAAAACGTATCAACCCTCCCCAGTCTCCCCTATATATGTTATCGATTGCATCGGACAGATAAGTCAGCCCACCCTGAAATATATGCACAACGTCATATTCTAGAGAACATGCATTATTTTCCACATTGAGAGTCACTATCCGAAGAGGGATATGAAAGGCTCCAGGATCTACAAATATGAAGATAATATCAACAGAAGAAAAGGCTCCTGAAGTACATAGCGCTTGGCTGTCAGTCATTGATCAAACGAATATAAAACCACTGCTTAATGGAGAGAATGAAACGCCACGTCTGCTTCGCTGCCATGCTGACCCAGGGTAGGGTATAATAATTCCTTCGGAAGACATTAATTGCATCAGTTCGGAGTAATAACTCGGTAATGTACAATCTTAGAGATTTCTCTGAAAATGCCAGCCGCTGAATCACCTCAAAGAACAAAAAAAAATGCTGCAAATTTAAAATGTTAAAATTTTTATTTCATCAAAGAATAAAATCAGTTGAAAAAGCATTTCGAAAAACCTTCAAGTTCATTGAATTAGGAGTAATGAACCAATGTGGAGCAAAAACATCCTCCGCAAAAACACCCTCCGCAAAAACATCCTCCACAAAAAATCAACAATCAGTGTTCAATATTTAAAATAATCTTTTCATAGATCAGTGATGATTCACACTCATGTCGGTTTAACGTGATGAACCTATAGTTGGACGCAGTCTAATCCTACTTAAGTCAACGATAATTCAAAGTAATAGAGTTACGATAAAAATTGTCTTTATAGCCTTTCGAGCTCGAGAATTGCATACAATAATAATTTTATCGAAGGATGTATACAGGTCATGCGTGTCTTTTTTCTACCAACTATAATTCGATGCTATTGACATTCTATTCATTGACAGTCCCTTAGAAAGAAGGATGAACAGTGGGTAATCAGAATCACTTTCATCCGTAATATAGAATCATTATGTCAAGTTTTTTTGCAACGATTAACCTTTTCTAGCAGCATCACATGTTGGATAATAACTCCGCGTACTAGGTAGCAAATTTTAATCTTGGTATCGCCATATTTAGCGAACTCAAATTACTACACTTGAATCGATGGAAGAATTTAAAACACCATCATAACCAACGAGGTTCATTCAGAATGGTTAATGCCAAGGTTGTCCATATCTTCGTCTTGTGTGAGGCAGAAATTGCGTTCCGTCCCAGTGGAGCAGAAAAAAAATTAATAAATACAACAATGTCGGCTGTATTGTGATTGTTTCTTGTGTACTATGACTACACGTTTCCGTATTCATGCTATTCCGCACAATTGTAGATCATTATCTATATGCGAATATGAATGAAGTATCTATTAGTATAGATCACAAATAACTCATTCGCAAATAATTCATTCTATACAAGGCTGTCCTCTAACGCCCAAAATTATACGATGTAAGATAGATTGCTTTAGGTGATATTTTTACTCCCGGAGCTGAATAGGTTATTTGAAATTTTTTGATCAACCTTTTAAGGAAGTCATAATTAAAAACTAGAATTCGAAATTAAGGCTAGTACATAGAGAACAGGATCTACTGGAAATAGGAACCATATTTGGATTCTTCATCCGAAACTGAGTTCATATATATGATATATATATACAGGGTGTCCCGTAAAGACCACGTCAAACGAAAACGGAAAGTAGATCAGAATGTGCTCTACCTGATGTGAAAAAATCGTTCATATGAAAGTCTCACACTTTTCGAGATATTTGATGTTTTATGAAAATGTTGAATTTTTTCACTTCAAATGCTTTCTCTCTTGCGGAAGCTACAATTAAATACTTTTCGAATCAGTTTTTTTCCGTAAATTTTGTTGAATGATTACTTCAATTCATGCAATGAAAAATACCACAAAATATTATACAGGGATTCTGAAAAAAAAAATTGAAATTCATGTTCTGAAGGAAGTGTTTTTTTGTGCTGAATTTCTGACGTGGTATAAAAAAAAGACACTAGACCTTTTCTGCATATTACGTTGAAAAGTTGCCCATTTTGTGAGGATTCCGAAAAGGTAAAATACAGGTGATAACCTTCTTCACGAAAAAAGATATTTGAATGTTTATCGAAAATGGAGCATTTCTGTGAAAAACTGATTTTGTCACCTTTTCCATAAATACTTTCATTTTGCACTTCCTGCTGAAAATAATCAATCAACAAATCAATAAAATGTTATTAAGATGCTAATTCACTGACTGAGTTTTTTTATTTCTTTTTCTTTGCCTAAAGAACTCTCGAACATCGATATGATGTGATGCGATTCAATGATTCACCAGACTTAAATCCTCTGGAGTTTTTTACTGGGGTTTTTTAAAAAATGAAATTTATTCGAATCCTATAAGAGATGAAGTACAACTTAGGGATCGCATTTAGCAGCCAAAATAGCGGGGAGAAGTTTGTATGGTTTGAAAAGGTCATTTCTCAATAGATGCAGGGCATGTATTAGCGAAGGGGGTGGTCATTTTGAGCATTTGCTCTGATAAGAATCCTGAATTTTTATTATTGATATTTTTATAAAGTTTCTCCACAATAGATTTGTTGATGTTGAAGGTCCTGTGCGTTATTACATTATATCATTGCAATTAATGAATAATTTCATTTTATAAGTAATTTAAAGACTAACTGACATTTTTCAAGAGAATCATTCAATATGTTACAGCAGAATCTGCAAAATGAAAGAATTTGTGGAAAAGGTGACAAAATCAGTTTTTCACAGAAATGCTCCATTTTCGATAAACATTCAAATATCTTTTTTCGTGAAGAAGGTTATCACCTGTATTTAACCTTTTCGGAATCCTCACAAAATGGGCAACTTTTCAACGTAATATGCAGAAAAGGTCTAGTGTCTTTTTTTTATACCACGTCCGATAGAATTCAGCACAAAAAAACACTTCCTTCAGAACATGAATTTTAATTTTTTTTTTCAGAATCCCTGTATAATATTTTGTGGTATTTTTCATTGCACGAATTGGAGTAATCATTCAACCAAATTTACGGAAAAAAACTGATTCGAAAAGTATTTAATTGTAGCTTCCGCAAGAGAGAAAGCATTTGAAGTGAAAAAATTCAACATTTTCATAAAACATCAAATATCTCGAAAAGTGTGAGACTTTCATATGGACGATTTTTTCACATCAGGTAGAGCACATTCTGATCTACTTTCCGTTTTCGTTTGACGTGGTCTTTACGGGACACCCTGTATATTTTCAATTAAGAAAAAAAAAAGAGAGAAAGAAGAAAAATTCAGTCCTTGTCAACTTTGGCGTAGGCATGCGATATTATTCAAAAAATCGAAAAACTTAATTCTACAGTATACGCAGATATCGAAAGTATCATAAAAATGGCTATACAGGGTGATTTGGCGAACTTCTTATAGAACTGTCCAAATTTTTGAGATACGGTCCTGCAAATCGAATGATATTCGACACTCCTGAATCTCGTGGGAAGCTATTCTCATTTCAAAAAGCAGATAAATCTGATAGTTCGTTCAAGAGATATATGTAGTTGTTCTTATTTTCATTCAAATTTGAACAACAGCCTTAAATCAGAACCTAGTATTCCTAGATACTTCAGTTGAGGATTTTTCGTGATGTTCTAGGGTTCCTTCATCTCCCATTAAAATGTTTCCCATATCAGCAGAGACACCCTGGTGACAGGGTTGGTTGAAAAGATACCGGCTGTTGAACATCCATAAAGAAAGTTTATTTTTATTCATATCTCACAAACGGTTTTATCTACTAATAAAATGATTTTCGGAATCTAGATGTGATGAGTAATTTGAATGTTCACTATTGAATATTCGACTATTTGAAAACGGAAGTATTTTCATATTTTCCTGTTTTGCTGCGTTTTAGAGATATTTGAGATTCAAAAATACCAATTTGGGGAGAATGATTCTGTACAGTTTTGTTTTCTGACGAACAGACGAACTAAACGAAAATCGCGCAGCTACACTCATAGATAAACTGAGGGATTATTTGTCTATGGCTACACTCTTTACCCTGTTTAGTTAAGTAAGATTATTATTATTACCAAGAAACTATAGAAAGAAAGCGTAATAGGAGATCGAAAAAACTTGGGTCCAAGAAGATATAGAAATAGGGTGCAATTCAGCAATTCGTCAGAAAGGTAATAACTTAAATGTACTGGTATCGTTAGCAATGGCGTAACATAGACAATGGGTAAAGTTTGAGAGAAGATTTAAAGATATAAATACCAACTTTCCTGCGAAAACGATATTTTTTATGAATACCTATTACTATTAACGCTACGCAACAGTTCCAACTGCTAACGGACCCACTCCTGTCAATTTAAATTGACTGTGCCACCTTTGACGTCATTACCCTACCAATCGGCTTTGAACTGACTTACAACTTCTTTCTCTATCCGTTTTATTTTTACAAAGTGGTAGTTTTATTTTACCATGGGTGACATTGACTCTTCAGTAAACAGAAGCCTTACAGTTTTAATAAAAATATAAAATGATCAGTTGGACTAATGTGAGTGGAAATGATAAAACTGAATAACTGAATCTGAAACCAAAGTTGCGATAGAGCAGCAGTAAAAGGAAAAAGCAGCACAATTCAGCAATGCAGGATAGTGGCTCTAGTGGCAATACTGACAGAAAGAAAATTCGGTGATTATTTTGAAATTGAGGTGGACACAAGTACCAACGGCAAAAATAATAAATGAGCCAAATTCCAACCATGTTTTCATGAACATAACAAAGAGTATACCTGAAAATAAAAAATTGCAAATCTAGTTCAAAATTTGAGGTTCAACAAGATTATCATTAATTATTTTCAATTAACGTTTTTCTAGCAAAAAATGTGATCAATGAATGGTCATATTTTATGTTAAAATATGTTATCTTTTTCACAAATAAACAAATTTTAGCGTTTTCATTGTTAAGCAAGATATTTCAAGATTTCTTGTTTTCTTTTATTCTTGTTTTTTTGTATTGACATAACATTTCTTGTCTTGTCTTGAATTTCTGAAATTACTTTTTGTCTTGATTTCAAAACAAGATTTTGAAATTTTCAAGAACTTGGCGACCCCTACAAATGATATAAATAACATTACCTTCAGCGATGATTTGCAATTTTGTTTGGATACGACTGATGGACGATGAATGTTGAGATGAAACAGTAGAGCACCGTGATATTGGGTTTATTGCTGAGAGACTTTTACACATTTTTGTGTAATTGCTATTGCATTTGCATATGGAAGCCCATTTTAATCCTCTTGTTTGAGGAAGTATGACAACTCGCGTTATGTTGATGATGTCCTCCAGCAAGACAACACACGACACTACTCTTCGAGTAACGAACTGTCTTCAAGGGGGGGGGGGGATTATGTTTTGTCGTGCCTACGAATTCTCAGTAGCTGGGAATGAGGTGCCACAATCAATCATCTATCATCGCATTTAGTCGATGTCTATTCAGGCAGTACAAGATTGTTATATATAATTTTTTTTTGGATCACACAGTGTTGACAATATTTCTCGCAAATTTCATTATTCTTTCTGGGTGTATCACTTTCAATATCACGGAACATTTTTTCTGTTGATTTGATGCATAACATTGAAACATTTTTCAATGTTCAAGGGTTATGAAAACTGAGAACTGCGAAAAAATAAATACATATGTGCTAATTCTTCGGGTTCACTGAATCTCGGACACAATACCCTCATTTAGTGAGGACCATAATGAATCCCGGATGTCGCATTAAAAATTTTGGTATAAACTGAATAGTAAACTTACAGTTATGCTCAGGTCGACAATCCTGCTTCAGTCATTCGCGAAATTCGGTAGAATTAATCGATTACGGATCTAGATGACAAGTATAACTGTATATAAATATTTCCATTCGATAATCCATTACATTGATAAAGTCCACACTACTATGTTCACCAGAGTGATTTTACCGCTAGCTTATTAAAATATCATTTCCTAGACCTTGAAAATCGGATTGAAATAGGTTGAGAATAAATACACTGCTCAAAAATTGCATTAGATTTGTTTACAAAAACAAAATGAATCAATTATTGGTGATATGAACCATCACGAAAATAACAATAAAATTTCTTCAGTAGGTACTGTATGTATTGATGCGTTGTTTTGTAGATTGGTGCAGACAGAATAATATTATGATTAATATTAATAAAACGGAGTATGCGGTACTCGGAAAATGGCATACAAGCTGGATGTCATGCAAAATTTTTCGGGATTCATTTAGATGAAAACTTGAGGCGGAACTCGTGTTGATAATGTCTGTAAAGAAACTTAATAGCTCATACTACGCTATGAGTGGAATAAGAGATTATATTCCTCTGCAATCACTAATGAATGTCTACTACAGTCTTGTTTAAAGCCATATCTAATATATAAAATTCTCGTGTCATAGTTTTCGTTACCATACTCCTCCGAAACGGCTTGACCGATTTTGATGAAATTTTTTGTGCTTATCCGGTATCTATGAGAATCGGCCAACATCTATTTTTCATCCCCCTAAATGTTAGGGGTAGTCCACCCCTAAATTTTTTTTTGTATTTTTTAGACAAAATTTTTAATTTCTATTTTTTTATGATACAACATACAAAAATACATACAATCCTCAATTTTCACCCTTCTACGATCAACCCTTATTTTTTAATAGCCATTTTAGTAATTTAATCATTAGGAAATTATTTATATGGCAAAACAACGTTTGCCGGGTCAGCTATCTATGAGAATCGGCCAACATCTATTTTTCATCCCCCTAAATGTTAGGGGTAGTCCACCCCTAAATTTTTTTTTGTATTTTTTAGACAAAATTTTTAATTTCTATTTTTTTATGATACAACATACAAAAATACATACAATCCTCAATTTTCACCCTTCTACGATCAACCTGAGAGCTTCTTAACTCTAAGAAGCTCTTTTCGTTCATTACCACTAAAGAAAAAAATGTTAGTTTTCCCAGCGCTATGACTTTGAACGGCGAAATCTCTAATGGAGGTCATGAATCATGTGAGCTTTTTGCGAAATATTTCAAAAGTGTTTACGTTGAACCATCTTCTAGCTCACAGGTATCATCGAAATTAACTGGGAGTTCACATTGTTCTCGAAATTTTTGTGGTCTTCAGTTCTCTGTAGATGAGGTTGAACAGGCTCTGAAAAAACTAAATAAAAATAAGGGAGCTGGACCCGACGGCATTCCCTCATACTTTGTCTTTTTTTGTTCTTCTTCGTTAAAGTATCCACTAACTTTAATTTTTAATCAGTCTTTACGAAGTGGTGTGTTTCCTGACAGATGGAAGGAGTCATGTATTGTTCCCATATTTAAAAGTGGGGACAGAAGTAACGTAATGAATTATAGACCGATAAGCAAATTGTGTATTTTTGAAAAAGTGTTTGAGCAGCTTATTTATACTTCACTTTCATATTTAGTTGGTGACCAAATAATCCAGGAACAGCATGGATTTCTGAAGGGGAGATCGGTTGAGACCAATCTTGTTGATTTTGCTGAGTTTTTCCACGATTCCTTGGACCTTCGCATTCAAGTCGATGCCATATATACCGACTTCAGTAAGGCATTTGATAAAATTAGTATTGAACGGCTCGTATCGGCTCTTGCTGGTGTCGGTGTGTGTGGTGTCGTGTTGCGATGGTTCAAATCCTATCTGACGAAGAGACGACAGTTTGTGTCAGTTAGTGGTTATTCCTCTGGAGTTTTCGAAACCAATTCTGGGGTTCCTCAAGGTTCCCATCTTGGGCCACTTCTTTTTTTGATTTATATAAACAATATATCAAAATGCTTCGAGAGTTGCAAATTTTTACTTTTTGCTGACGACCTTAAGTTGTTTATGAGGGTGAGGAGCCTTGAGGACTGTGTTCAGCTCCAGCGTGAGCTTAATAACCTAATACGTTTTTGTCGTGAAAATCATCTGGTCTTAAATATTTCAAAATGTCAGTTTATTACATTTACAAGAAATAAGTACCCTATAAAATACCCGTACTGTCTTGGTGGTGAAGAACTGTGTAGAGTAAGCCAAGTTAGAGATCTTGGAGTAATTTTCGACTCTAAACTGATTTTTGACGCTCAGGTGGAGGCAGTAGTCAATTCCTCTAATAGACTGCTTGGGTACTTGATTCGTCAATGTCGCCCATTTAGTGATTTGACTACTCTAAGAACTCTTTACTACTCCTTCATTTTCTCCAAATTAAACTTCGCTTCAACTGTATGGTGCCCCCAGTATTTGACATACATTAATCGCATTGAAAATGTTCAGAAAAGGTTTCTCAGATTTCTAAGCTTTAAATGTACTTTTCGCCTTGTTCCTGGAAATACTGAAAATTATAATATCAGGCTCAAATTTTTCAACATGATCAGTCTTGAGGATCGCAGGAAGGTTAATGACATCTTATTCTTCGTCAAACTCCTTAACTTCGAGCTTCATGATAGTAACCTTTTGCGTCAAATTGATATTAATGTACCCGATAGGAGACTCAGACGTCCAGATATTTTCCATCTCAAGTTTCGAAATACCAGATGCGCACAGAATTCGCCACTTCAGAGAATGACTCATTTGTGTAACGGTGTGAATGATCATTTTAATTTATTCTCCAATAAATCTAAACAGTTAAAGAAATCCTTGAAAAATCATTATTCATTATAATAGTTCGATGAATGTATCGTTTCTTGTTTTCTTTAATTATATATATGTTTTTTTTTGTACTATGCTATTTTTTTTTCTTCTCTCTCTTTCTTGATGTTTCATTTTTGGATTGAGTTCAATTGAGTTGTTTTTCTTTTATTCATTATTATATGATGTTATACCTCAATTTATGTACATGTGGATACAGTAGTGGACTTTAAATAGTCCGTTGTATTCCTTATTTCTAATAAATAAATAATAAATAATAAACCCTTATTTTTTAATAGCCATTTTAGTAATTTAATCATTAGGAAATTATTTATATGGCAAAACAACGTTTGCCGGGTCAGCTATCTATGAGAATCGGCCAACATCTATTTTTCATCCCCCTAAATGTTAGGGGTAGTCCACCCCTAAATTTTATTTTTATTTTTTAGACAAAATTTTTAATTTCTATTTTTTTATGATACAACATGGAAATTATTTATATGGCAAAACAACGTTTGCCGGGTCAGCTAGTCTCTTATAATATTATGTTATGGGGTAACTCATCGGACGTTGGTAGAGTTTCATAACTCAACAGAGTATTTTGCGCATGATGTTTAATATTCATTGCACCTTCGCCTTTCATGTAGGCCGATTTTTAAGCAGAACAATATTTTGTGTGTCGCTTCCATATTCATTTTCAAGTGCTTGTTATACGTTGAAGAGAATAAAAACCATCAGCTGTCTTATTTTCCAGTAGTAATATCCCTAGGACATTGATAAAATAGACGAGATAATTTTATGACAATCGAAAGCTCGGGCTGTTACCAAGCAACGAGCTTAAGAAATTTGTCAGAAAATTATAAAGCATTTGTCAATGTCCGAGGGATATTCGGCGGAAAATTTTTTGACAAAAAATTCATAACTCAACACAACAAAACATTTATTTATTTATTGAAAGTAGAGTTAGTGAAAGTGTAATTATTAAAATTTAACTTAACATTAGATTCGTTGCTGTTCTCTACTAAAGAAGATTTATTACCACGCATAATATTTATGATCTTGTTGTGGTGTTCTGTATCTAGATTTAAGTATGGTTTTATAGAATTTTGATTGTTATGACCAGTAATTTTCAACAATTGTTGTTCTTCTACACCACTTTTGCCAATTCGCTAACAGCAGTTATTTTTTTGTCCTTTACATTCAAGCCAATTGCCTCAGCAACAGATTTAGTCCATCCATGTATAGTATTTCTTGCAACAGGTACATTATCGTACCATTTGTCAGTTTCATTTTTCCAGAGTCGATTTGGTTTTAAGAACAGTGGTGGTGAGGTAAGATTGTCGCCTCGTTTTATTATTTATATTAGTTTATGAAAAAGACGTACAGGGCAGCTTTGTTTTTCACTATTGGAGATCAATCATTTACTACTTATACAGTTTTTAGAACCACCTTGGCACGTTTTACTGAACGCTGTATTGTATTCACATGATCCAAATGCAAAATTTGAATGGTTGTTAGAACTATAGAAAATTTTTTAACAATTACAACACCAGAAATAAAACAGTGCTCTCCTTTGCAAAACACAGATCAACTAAGTTTCAATGTGCCAACGTTTTTCCATCGGAGAAGAAGCTGTGTTGTTCTGACGAGGTCAAATGAGATCGAAACCATGGTCAGCATCTGTTTTTCTTCGGTGCAACGTACTCCATTTAGTTCATTGTCCTGACGATAGAAAATCGGCTAGTTCAATTCAGATCGTAACATTTGTTGATATTTATATCAGCGGATGGTATGCATCTGAATTTAATTCTTACTTTTCAATAATCTTTCTGGGAATGTAAGATCTCTCAATCTGAAGTTTCTGAAGAAAGTGGTTAAAGATTGGCTTTTGACGAACTTTTATTACTCAGTAAGTGAATATTTTAATATTTATGTGATCAATTGTAACGGTCTGATTAATGCGACTTGTCCTAAACATTGTTTGATGTCTAACAGGATCGATAAAGCATTATTCACACTCCTCTCCAGAGGAACATTCACATATCTCAGATATCAAAAAGTATTAAGCTCTATTGGAGCCTTTCGGACTCATGGTGGTGGTCGGGCCCAGGCCGCTCCTCGGCCTCCTGATGTCAATTGGGGCCTTCCTCCTCCCTTTGTTTCTAGTGCTCGTTGGGTTCCTGATCTCTCCGCATCTGCGGTGCTCTCTTTCCACACTCTAGCCTTGAATTTCTGCTATTAATTGAATATACTTAATAGTGTACCTACTATTTCTTACAACGCCATCTTCGAATATTCAATTGATATAGAAGCTCTTATGGGCGAGTTATCGTCTAAACTTGAACGATTTTCCTTTTAACTCAAGACTTGCATCATATCCAACATGAAACTCCACTTCTTCAACACTCACCTTTCCAGCTTGAAAATACCGGTCCTACGTAGTCAAAACCATTATTCTCACGTAATTGATTATCTGTAAAGCTGTGAACACAAGAAAGATCCTCCCTGTCCAATATTGTATGTACAGGTTGGCCAAAATTCGTTGTCTACTGAAGGAATCTCGAGAACTATAGCAGCTCAGAAAACAGATTACACATTTCGAGCTCTTTTTTTTTGATTAGGTACTCCAAAACTGAAAACAGATTCTGCCTAACGTTCATAGATTTTGAGTTATGAATGAAAATTGAGAAATTGTCATTTTATATGAAGCTGAATAACTCGCTTATTTGAACTCTTATTCGAAATCCGTTGTTACATGCTACAGGCACTTTTTTATGAGGAATTTGAATATGATTTTAAGAAATTTTTCGATCCAGTCATTTTCGAGATACGACAGGGATTTCTGGTTTTTCAAATGTAAACTATAGTTGAAAGTTCTTTCGTCTTGCTGCAATTTTTTCGCTGATATCAAAAATGTATCATATGTCGCTATTCACATAAATGTTACACAAGAAAAAAATTCAATACTTTTTCCTGCTTTTCGATTCACTGTTGAATTTTCAGTAGGCTGGCGTAACCATAGCGACCGTTGAAAAAGCAGAGCCTCTATGATTGGAATTACGGATTGCTGAATAAATATTTCAATGCTTAATTTGCCATCGTTTGTTCTCGCGATGTTTGGTATGCTTATATTACGATGGTTTAAAATTTCAAAACTATTGTTGACAGTACCGTTGACAGAAGTACCTATTTTCCATCATCTTACTTCTGTAAAATTATAATTATAGATAGCTATCGTATTTTATTCATAATATCACTGACCCTCAAAGTTTCTTTCATAAATAGAAAAACGAATATTGAATAAATTTTCTCCTCAAATAATCGGACGAAAGTCTTTTACTCTCTTTTAAAGGATATCGATCTCGATATCGATGTATAAAAGTAATAATTATTCGTCAGTCGGTGATTCCTATCGCAAAATGTTGAGTTCACATAGGATTTACGTGGAGTTCACGAACCATAATGCATTTTCAACGGTCGCTATGGTTACGCCAGCCTACAGAAAATTCAACAGTGAATCGAAAAGCAGGAAAAAGTATTGAATTTTTTTCCTTACGTTATCTTCATGTGAATAGCAACATCTGATACATTTTTCAAATCAGCGAAAAAATTGCAGTAAGATGAAAGAACTTTCAACTATAGTTTACATTTGAAAAATCAGATCCCTGTCGTATCTCGAAAATGACTGGATCGAAAAATTCCTTAAACAACGGATTTCAAATACGAGTTCAAATAAGCGAGTTATTCAGCTTCATTGAAAATGACAATTTCTCAATTTTCATTCATAGCTCAAAATATATGAACATTAGGCTGGATCTGTTTTCAGTTTTGGAGTAATCAAGAAAAAAGAGCTCGAGAATGTGTCATCCGTTTTCTTTTAGCTGCTATAGTTCTCGAGATCCCCTCAGTAGACAACGAATTTTGCCCATCCTGTACATAGGCACATATATCTCGTTTTCTGATTTACCACAATAGAGTCAATCACAGACTTCCAGTCAATAAACTTGCTATGAATGCGTGTACTTTTGTTGGATCCTATTTGCACCAAAGAATACAAGTTGTGAAAGTTGGGGATGAGTTTTCACAAAATATAATACAGAGTTCTGGTGTTCCTCAAGGTAGTATACTGGGGCCATTGCTGTTTCTGATATTTGTTAATGACCTTCCTGCCTATTTGCGATTCTCATTGGCATTGTTGTTCGCGGATGATTTCAAGTTGTCTAGGAGGGTCTTGAGTCTACTTGATTGCTCTCTATTGCAGGAGGACTTGAGTAGGGTGGAACAATGGTTCAAGATTAATAGAATGTCTCTCAACATAAAGAAGTGTCATGTTGTCACCTACACTCGAAGATCCAACCCGATATATTTCAGTTATGAAATTAAATCGGGAATCATTGAACGCAAGTCAGAAATTAAGGATTTGGATATAATATTTCAAAACAATCTGAAATTTAACACCCATTTTGAATTCATCACCAACAAAGCTTACAAGTTGCTAGGTTTAGTTGTTAGAAATAGCAAAGATTTCGATTGGAATACTACTATTTTACTATATGAATCTGTAAACTGGTGACCTCACATCAACAATGGTAATATGGGAATGGTGGTGGAAAAGGTCAAAATATTCGGGATTTAAACTTCCAACTTAGCCAACGTTTCGGAAATTATATTTCCATCATCAGGGCACTGAAAATGAGAAAACGAACTCTGAAAAGTCTCTCCCTTCACGATAGTGAGACAAAAGTGCAAAACATCAATACAAGGATACTTGTTACTTCTTAAAAAATTGGTATAAAAAGTGATTAAAAAAGAAAATTACAAAATTACTCGAAATTACAAAATATCACAAAAATAAAAATGACAAAGTCAAAATCAAGAAGCACAGCACAGAGGAGAAGGAGAAGAGAAAGGAAACATGTAAAAAACAAGAATTACCAAATATATGAATATGCATATAAATATCAATAAATAAATAAATTAATAAATTAATAAATTGAAATGTAAAAGAAATCACAGATCAATTGATACTCACAAGATGAAATTGCTTTTCCCACAGTCATTGAAAAATATCATATATAAAATTCATTAAAACAAAACAATGGTACGCTTTCATCGAGGTAAAACAATGACAACAAAGGGAGATCGGGAACATATGAAGACAAACACAGAGAAATGTGGACGGACACCGAGAAATGTTCACGTTTTCTTTCTTACTTTCTTCAATAAATTATGATATATTATAGAAAGGTGCTGTATGTCGGTTCTGGAATTGACAGAATCGTGAACCTTGATCTGGATCATCTCGTGCAACAATCGTTTGCCGAGGAAAGGATGTCTTCCCAAAAGAACAACATCATCGAAATCAAAACGGTGTCCAGTTGACTCACAGTGGTGGGCTAGTGCAGTCTTAGGGTTGGTGATGGGTAGACTAACAGAACGTTTATGCTCCTCAACTCTAATTTTTAAATATCTGCCAGTCTGGCCAACATATACTTGGGAGCAATCATTACATCTAATCATGTAAACAATGCCGGACTGTAGGGAAACAGGAGTTACGTCCTTGATACGGGTGAAAAAATTAACGCCAACAGTGTTCTTATTTCTGAAAGCTACATGCAAAATATCAGATTTCAATATATGCGCCAACCTTTCCGATAGGGACCTAACGTAAACTAGTCCGTAGAATTTTTTTGTTGTTAAGACATCCCCAACACCATCAACCCCCTGGGAAGCAACCGGGACATTAATCGGAAAACCCTCACCAAGAATACGGTTTATAATAGAAATAGGATAATTATTTTTAAGAAGTATCGATCTTATGTATTCTAAGTTTTTCCCCCAGTATACCTCATCAGAGAGGTGTAACGCTCTATGTTACCTCTCTGATGAGGTATACTGGGGGAAAAACTTAGAATACATAAGATCGATACTTCTTAAAAATAATTATCCTATTTCTATTATAAACCGTATTCTCGGTGAGGGTTTTCCGATTAATGTCCCGGTTGCTTCCCAGGGGGTTGATGGTGTTGGGGATGTCTTAACAACAAAAAAATTCTACGGACTAGTTTACGTTAGGTCCCTATCGGAAAGGTTGGCGCATATATTGAAATCTGATATTTTGCATGTAGCTTTCAGAAATAAGAACACTGTTGGCGTTAATTTTTTCACCCGTATCAAGGACGTAACTCCTGTTTCCCTACAGTCCGGCATTGTTTACATGATTAGATGTAATGATTGCTCCCAAGTATATGTTGGCCAGACTGGCAGATATTTAAAAATTAGAGTTGAGGAGCATAAACGTTCTGTTAGTCTACCCATCACCAACCCTAAGACTGCACTAGCCCACCACTGTGAGTCAACTGGACACCGTTTTGATTTCGATGATGTTGTTCTTTTGGGAAGACATCCTTTCCTCGGCAAACGATTGTTGCACGAGATGATCCAGATCAAGGTTCACGATTCTGTCAATTCCAGAACCGACATACAGCACCTTTCTATAATATATCATAATTTATTGAAGAAAGTAAGAAAGAAAACGTGAACATTTCTCGGTGTCCGTCCACATTTCTCTGTGTTTGTCTTCATATGTTCCCGATCTCCCTTTGTTGTCATTGTTTTACCTCGATGAAAGCGTACCATTGTTTTGTTTTAATGAATTTTATATATGATATTTTTCAATGACTGTGGGAAAAGCAATTTCATCTTGTGAGTATCAATTGATCTGTGATTTCTTTTACATTTCAATTTATTAATTTATTAATTTATTTATTTATTGATATTTATATGCATATTCATATATTTGGTAATTCTTGTTTTTTACATGTTTTCTTTCTCTTCTCCTTCTCCTCTGTGCTGTGCTTCTTGATTTTGACTTTGTCATTTTTATTTTTGTGATATTTTGTAATTTCGAGTAATTTTGTAATTTTCTTTTTTAATCACTTTTTATACCAATTTTTTAAGAAGTAACAAGTATCCTTGTATTGATGTTTTGCACTTTTGTCTCACTATCGTGAAGGGAGAGACTTTTCAGAGTTTGTTTTCTCATTTTCAGTGCCCTGATGATGGAAATATAATTTCCGAAACGTTGGCTAAGTTGGAAGTTTAAATCCCGAATATTTTGACCTTTTCCACCACCATTCCCATATTACTATTTTACTATAGTTCATTCAAGAATGATTGACATCTCGGGTGGCTATGGAAAATCGAATTTAAGTTGGTAATAGCTGAGGTAATATTTGAGATTTTGTGGTGCGGAATTCAGGTTGGTATTGTGAATAAACATTGATCCATAGACCTATTATATGTGAATCTATGCACTTACCGACGCTTATTTGAATTTTGTACAGCTGTTAATATTCTTAATTTAATCGTACAAATTGTCAATTTTGAATGCAGATTAATATGCTGCAAATTTGAATATTTCTTATTTTCAGATACTTTTCTAGGTCATATCAATATATTCTAGTTCTGTGACTGAAAGTACAGAAATTTTTAAAGATCTTTTGTGACCAGATATTAAGCTGCGCCTAGACTTTCCATACCTACTGGGATGTCAATCATTCTTGAATGGACTATATATAAAACTCTTTTGAGACCACACCTTGATTATGCTTCAGTGCTTTGGATGCCATGTCATGTTGACATGATTGAAAATTGATGAAATTGCAGAAGAGATTTCTTCGATATTTATACCTGAAAAAATACAATGAGTATCCTTTCATGAAGTCATATATTTCAATGTTGGAAGACTTCGATATGTGCACATTGATTAACAGACGCAAGTGCAACGCAGTTCTTTTCATTTTCAAGATTTTAAATAATTTAACATTTCAAGACTGTAATTTTGTTGATCTTGTCAAAAAAGAAATTTATATCTGAGGCTTAGAAATAGGGAAACTCTTCATGTAACGCCAGGTAGTTCATCTTCTATCAATTGAATGATGCTTATATGCAATGAGTTAATTGAAAAATTTGACTTGGATTTGTTTAATACTAGTTCGAGAAATGTAAGAAGATTGTTTTCCTAGGTTAAGTAGTTGATAGTGTTTTTGTGTTGTTCTGCATATGTAATTACCTTCTTGGGTGTATGTGTAGAAATAAATAAATAAAATAAATAAATTCTATATCTACATATATCGCGATGAATTCTCGACCTGGTTTTTGTAAGAAATTAACAATTTACCCCGGGTCTGCCACTCTGCCTTAGGTTATATTGTTTGAATACTATAGATCATTTACCCGATTTCTGTAACAAGTCCGGGACCGATATTTTTCAGATGATATTCAAAATTCGCTCAATTAAAAGGAGTTACGCATTTAACGCTCTGTCATCACCTTCCTTCTGAAGTAGAAAACTTCATAACCCAATTGCGAAGAACAAAAAGCCAGCTTATCAATAGCTGCAATTGAGCGCAAAATTTGGAACGCATCAATATAATAGTTTACACGAATTCCTCTGAAATTTTCGATTTCATGAGTAGAAATTATCACTTTCACTCGTTCTGGTATTACTTGTGAATGAAGTAACCCCCAATATGGATAATAATCAACGCACGCAATAACCCAACGAAATAGCATATTTGAGTAATCCAATTTGCTTTACTTTCTTGTATCATACTTCGGTTGAGAATTATCTCCCTAAATTATTGCGTACTATAGGACCAACATGAAAACATTGTGAACTAGTAGTGATACCGATTGAAAAACTTCCACAATAATGTGAAACAAAAATGTATTGAACAAAGATCTGTGAATAAATTAAAATAGGAATCAGAAGCTTAGCACCTTGAACAGTATTCTTTACTAGCGTTTATTGGTACTCCCTGTACTATATTTTGAAAAAATTACTCATAGAAATTTATTTTGCTTATCGCATCCACCATTAATTATAAACCTGTTTTCGTGTATATCAAATTTTATTTCGAAAGGAGGGCGATGGCGATCTTTTCGAATAATGTTTGTGTACACATTAAAAATCTTGTCCAATTAGTCAATTATCTACAAATGAATAAGATGGATTATACATCCATTATAGAATTATCTCAAAATCCACCGATTTCGAGAAAAAATGCCACCGCAGATGCGACAAAACTACAAATTTGCAAAAAAATTCCAACTGAAATACCTTGAATTGTTCGTGTTCCCATGTTTATGAGACTTTTTTTCTTATAAAACTAATCCAGTAATCTCCTCTTTTCGTTTGTACCTTCAATTTAGGAACACCCTGTATTTACGCTCTCATATAACTTGCGTTCAAATGAATTCGTCGTCAAGTAGGCTATGGAAGTGGGAAAAGCATTTAACGTTGAATTGGATCACAAGAATTCAAACAATCTGAGGCGGTTGGAAAAATTCTTCGTGAAAATTTTAACCGATGTCCACTATTTTCATACGTAACAGACATGAATATTGAAGGGGTCGTGGTATTATATACTATATATACTATATACTATATACTATATACTATATACTATATTATCCTGATTCTCCGAAGGTACCGAAGTACCCCTCAGAAGCTCCGTTTTTTTTTCTAAAAAGGTAGTCAGGCAACAATTTTTTCCAGTTGATTTGCTGCTGAAAAATTGGTGCAAGAATTTACGCAGGAATTGATTTTGTTTGTTCCAGAGATTGGGAGTGAAAACCCTAAAAAGTTTCAGGAAATGCAGAATTCTCCCAGAATGAATTTTAATGGATACTTATTGTTGTCTTAAACATTTAATGGTAACACAAAATCACAAGCAACATTTTTTTCAATAACATGTATTTCCTCCACGAGCCCTTATAACTGCAACTACTCGTCTTACCATACTTCTGATGACGTTGTCGATCATTTCTTGAGGCAAATTCTCCCATATTTCCATCAAAGCAGTTCTTGCTTCTGCCAAGCTTCGAACAGCAGGAATTCTTGACCTAAGTCGTCTGCGTAGCATGTACCAGACATGTTCAATTGGATTCATGTCTGGAGAACATGCAGGACAATTCATTTTCGATATTTTAACCTGATTTAAATATTCAGTTACACAACGAGCTGCGTGCGGGCGAGCATTGTCTTGTATGAAGAGAAAATCTGCCCCCATAAATGGGACAAAAGGTATCACATGATCTTACATAATATCCCTTATGTACCTATCTGCCGCTAAAGCGCCGGCATCAATTACCACCAACTCTGTGCGTGCCCCTAAACATATGCCACCCCACGCCATAATTGAGCCTCCAATGAAAGAGAGTGTAGGAGTAAAATTATATTATTCGTTTTGTTCTCCTGAACGACGATAAAACCTTTCCCTCCCATCTATTGAATTTACACAGAAACGGCTATCCGTGAACAAAACATTACCCCAGAGATCATTCCAATTTTGGTGTTCTCGAGCAAAAGCTAGTCGCGCTACTCGATGACATCTCTGGAGTTATGGTGCTATTTTGACCTATATGACTTCAAACCAACTTATTTGAGTCTTCTCCTCACTGTACGCTCACTTATGGTGGTTCCACGAACTTCTTCCAATTCGTTTCTTGTTCGAACTGCAGTTCGATGCCTATTGCGGAGTGTTTGTAATGTGATAAATCGGTCATATATGGCCGTGGTTGAGTGTTTTCTGCCTTGACCTCGTCTTCTCACATACTCTCCAGTTTGACTCCATCGCAAAACACTACGATGGATCATCGATTTTGATTTCCCAAACATGTTGGCAACATCATTATAAGATCGACCATTTTTGATCATTGCTATTGCCCAAGCGATTTCAGTGGGTGCTAAATCACTCATTATTTACAGTTTCACAATCAAAGCAATGATAGTAAACAAAAATCAAACAATCACTTACGAAAAAACTAGGAAATTCTACTTGGAGAAAATACGCGTTTCAAATGTAAAGTATCAATCGACCGATATTTTCACTTTGATTTGGCTTTGACGTAGACTTACTTGGTAAAAACGTGCAAAATGAATGACAATTGTGTAAGAATGGCATGGCTTCTAGACCTAGGCAGCACAAAAACCAAATAAAGCAAAAATATCTTCCATTTACGGAAGTATATCTCAATTCCTTTAAATTTGCCGGTGTGTGTATATTTCCATCATTCCGAATATTCATTCACAACAATTCAATATTTAGAATTAACATTCCCTAATCTTGAACTTTTTTTTTTGCAGGAAAGCCTCAACAAAAGCCGCCACTTATTAAAGGTAAGATGACAAATATATTTATTACTTTCTGCTTTTATAGCAAAGCATCAGATTAATCAGTTATCTGGTCGAATTTCGTGATTTATTTCGACAGCAGTTACCTGCATAATACCTTATTTTTTATTCATTGACATCACAATGAAGATCTTCGATAATCTGAATTCCCAGAAAGGATGAGGTATTCCCGAGTCAATTTTCATTTTGTTATGATTTTTCAAACCATCCTGAATACTGAGAAGTCGGTTTTTTCAATGTGAAAATGAATGAATTCATGATGTTTTGTAGACCCGCCAAATTTTTTTGTGCATAAAATTACTTGATATGGGTGAATTACATGAGGAGTAAAGTTGTTCTCCATACACAGTGTCCCTACTACAACGTGTCTACTTTATAGATGGACAATCAATTTTTTCGGAGTTTTTGATTGCTTTGCTTTGATGATGAGGGTTACCACAAATTATTCCTTTTAAATTCAGAAGAGCAGTATATCCTTAAACCGTTTTACAGGCCTCCTGGTTTCCAAACTCCCTCTGTGAATTCGCCATGTGACATGTAGTGAAGAGAGTGTAAACAAGGACAGCTATTGGGATGCTATTAGTTTTTCAAAAATCTGATCTGCAATTATTTTCGTCTTCCCCATCTCCGTTTTTGTAAATTGGGACTACTTTGGAAATTTTCAGGCATTTTGCAAAACAACCTGCTATCAAACATTTGTTCATAAGTTCAGTGAGTGGCAGAATAATGCTGTTTATATTTGATTTAATTATCTCAACTGAGAGGCCATAGTAATCGGTACTTCTACTATTTTTTATATTCCTCACTACTTCAGGTACCTCATTAAATCTTACCTAACAGAATGTGAATTTTATTTCCAGTGGTAACTGCGTTTTGAATGATTCTTCAAAATCTATAGTGGGTCTGGGAAGTTGTGATATTATTTTTTCTGAAATTGTTGAGAAATAATCATTGAAAACCTCTGTAGCAATTTCCAGAGGAAGCCTTTGATTTATGCAAATAGTTTTTGCTATTCGCCAAGCTGTTTCTTCTATACCTTCTTGTTAAATTATTTCTTATCTCAAGAAGATTGTCTGAGCTACATTTCGAATATAATGATTCCCGGACAAAAAGCAGAGATGATGTCACCTCTCGAAGTTGTACGATGTGGATTTGCTTACATTTACGTTTTACGTTCGGTAAACGTCAAGAATAAAAATTTTCTCCTGCTTTTTTTCTTGAACCACGAAACGCGGCGGTTTGGTCAAATAGCCCTCTGAAACAGCTGATTTTCCCCTCTTGTTTCTCCCCCCCAAGGTGCTTAAGAAATTATTATATAAATGCCGAAAATTACTGTGTTGCCCGTTTTTTATATCTCTAGGAAGATTGTTTAAATCTTAAGCCCGTTTGTAAGAGCCGACAATTCTCTGGAGAATTCTCTACCAAATTTTGGTAAGAAAACGGCGGCAGAGATTATTTTGTATGCAACTGAACATTCTTGAACAGAGAATAAGTGCGTATGTAACGGTAAAGAATTCACGGCGCATGAAATCTCGAGTAAATTTTCTAGAGAATTCTCGGCTGTAGCAAACGGGCTCTATTTTCGAATTTGGCTTTGGTGAGACACGTGAATTATTTATCATTGACCAGCTACCAAAAACATATTGAAAAAATTCGATAATTGTCAGCTTTGTCCCAGTGACAAAAAGTGTAGATCCGTCCCTGATCATTACTGTTCATCGGTATGTGCAATTGAATATGATTATGAATTGCGAATTTTTGTCTATTCGCTGGTTTCGAAAGTAGAGGGATATATGAAAAAGGGACGCACATCCCTGTATAAAGAATAGATATCATTGTTCCAATTCATGACATCTTCTCCAACTTATTCACAATACCATCAAAATAACTAAAGCTGAAATCATATGGTATCGAAACCTATAGAGGTGAATGTGATTGAGGATTGCGAGGACAAGAAAGATTGGTGTGATGCAACTGCGCATTCTTCGTTTCGTAAATTGTATACTCTTCTGTAATTATTCACTTGAGTACGGAAATCAACTGCAGGCGATTGCGTGTATTATCGCTGCAGGCGCACCTTTATATCCGATATTAAAAAACGGCCTTCCCTAGAGGCATCTCCGCCGAAATAAAAACCTGACTCGGTGGTTTATTGATATGAGACTCGTGTGCTGTTATTACGGCATTTTCATTAATTTATGACGTCTGTTAAGGTGTCTGAACAAATGTTCCTCTCTGATAAAATACCATATTCAAGATTCACTAAGGTATTTCCTAAGTATTATTGCTTCCAACAAGGCATCGTCAATTTAATAGGATATAAAATATTAATAATCTCAGATTAAGTAGTTGAGAGTCCAATATTTTCAAGCTTTTCATTTCCTGCTTCTACTCTTCCTGTATCCAAGAAAAAATATTACGGTATTAAAACCTTTAAGATTTCCTTAAATAGGTATGTTGTTTCGCTGTTTGAGGAGACAGGATTGGGGACTCTTATCGAATAGGCAAACGTTGTTTCACTTGTTCAATTAGGTTTTCGTCATTTCTATTCTGAAAAAAAAAAATTGCAGTTTTTTCTGACTCTTGTAGTGAATAGTTTGTGTGAAGTAAAATTTGCAAACGAAATCTTTTTAACCTCGAGTTTTTTGTTTTCGATTAGGATGTGTATTTTCTATCTATTATTCAGGTTATACTGGGTGGGCTTTTTAAAACGAAACAGACGAAATAACGGAAGGAATAAATTTATTTAGAAAAAATGCTCGGACACGTCGATTTTTGTTTCGAGGGGGACAACTTTTGAGGTCAAATTCACAACTATATCGCTTCAACCCTTAGTGTTAGAACTCCAACCCCTAAATTTTGAATAGAAAAGATAGGGTGAGTGATACCTCATTTGAAAGGTCTTTTCATCCTGAATTCAGCGTATTAATTTTTTTCTTATTCAATGCATTTGTTTTTGAGATATTCAATTTCGAATTTCGTACAGTACCAGTCATTCCGCTAACCATACTATGTGAAATCATCATGACTAATTCATTCTGTGGTTACGATGGTAACCATTAATTGTCAACATTAGACAAATGAATAATTATTATTGGTAATTACTTTCTTCAACAATTAAGGTTTCGTTTTGAAAAGCCCACCCTGTATGTGCTATGCATAACATGTAAATATACCTACAGGGTGTTCCTAAATTAGAGTTACAAACGAAAGGAGAAGATACCTTGAGTAATTTTAAGAAAAAAGTCACAAAATGGAATCATGTTTTCGAGATACACTGTGTTAAAGTTTGAATTTTTTCCAGTTTTTCTCTTACAGTATCTACACTTCACAAGATATTTAGCACAAAAATTTGATTAGATGTGTCAAAACTAATAATGAATTTAGTCACCACAGCTTACTAATTGAATTTTATGACAATTTGGATTTTTCTGAGGAGTTCAAGAACACGTTCAAATGTTTTTCTCGAAATCGGTAGCAGATAGTACAAGACCATAAAATTTAGAATAACAACAAACACATTTTTTCAAATTAACAGTGGCTCAAAAAAAAAATCCGGGGACAGTTTTCCGGAACAATATCACCCTGTAGATTTTATTTCGAAATTAGCATGTCAATTATCTCAACTGTAATATATGTGCCAACTTTTGGTTGATTATCTTGTGAAGTGTAGATACTATGGGGAAAAACTAAAAAAAAATTCAAAGTTTAACAAACTGTATCTTGAAAACTAAACGATGGCGATACCATATTTTTGGACCTTTTTTTTAAAAATTACTTAAGGAATCTCCCCTCTTCGTCCAACCTGAATATACGAAAAAGCTTCGTTTTTGAGATACCCACAGGTTGTAGTAGAGAATGAAAGAAAGCAAGTGAAAGTTCCAACAAGTTTGTACCCTTTCAACTCGCTGTGAAAGGAAATTAAATAAAAACCTATATATCAGGACGAAGCAGACAATGTATTATATACATTATAATAGTTTTTCACGTCCTTTCATTTAGTATTGGAACAGTTTTTCACAGGGGTTGGGACCACTAAAGAAAACAACTTTATAGCAAAGCCGACGTTTCGTCCATATATTTGGACTTCTTCAGGGCTGCAAGGTAACAAGTACACAAATTACAAACAAATACAAAAAGGGGGCACTAATACATGGTTAACTCACCGTAAGCTAAATGTCGTTCAGTGTTGTTCTCATCACAATTCAGAAAACAACGTGAGAGGAACGGAAATTCGTTCAAATTTATATAAAATAAAACCATGAATGAACAAATAACAAAATCGTCAGTCAAACCATCAGAATATCACAACAAGAAATTATTCAGAATGACAATTACTATCAGTAGGAAAAAAAGAAAAACAACAAACGAACATCAAGACCTCATGCGCAACGGCAGATGGTATCTACATAGAATTACAATATAAACCATCGAACAAAGAAATTATGAGTTTTCAGACTTGCACTTATTCAATATATTGCAATAAATTGAACTTAAACCCTGAACATCCGTCCTAGAATTTACACAATCATTCAAATTAATATAAATCATCTCACTAATACACCTTTTTTTGTAATTTTCCTCCCTGTCTAAAATTTTAACTCTAGTAAAATCAAAATTATGTCCCACTTCAAAATGATGTCTAGACAATGCAGTTTTCTCAGTTTTTTCTATGTTCTTAATATTACAATCATATCTGTGCTGGGCAATTCTACTATGCAAATATTGCTTGGTCTGTCCTACGTATCCCTTATCACAATTTGTACATGGTATATAATAAATTAAATTAGAGCATTGAAGTATTGGGGTCACACTCTTCAGAGTCGAGAACAAAGAGCCGACAGTTTTCAAAGAATAAAAGGCAAACCCAGAAGAGGTGGAATATTTCCTGAACAAATTATTAAGCCCCTCTGATAATCCCGAAATATATGGAAATCTCGAATAAACGGGCTTTAAGAACATAGAAAAAACTGAGAAAACTGCATTGTCTAGACATCATTTTGAAGTGGGACATAATTTTGATTTTACTAGAGTTAAAATTTTAGACAGGGAGGAAAATTACAAAAAAAGGTGTATTAGTGAGATGATTTATATTAATTTGAATGATTGTGTAAATTCTAGGACGGATGTTCAGGGTTTAAGTTCAATTTATTGCAATATATTGAATAAGTGCAAGTCTGAAAACTCATAATTTCTTTGTTCGATGGTTTATATTGTAATTCTATGTAGATACCATCTGCCGTTGCGCATGAGGTCTTGATGTTCGTTTGTTGTTTTTCTTTTTTTCCTACTGATAGTAATTGTCATTCTGAATAATTTCTTGTTGTGATATTCTGATGGTTTGACTGACGATTTTGTTATTTGTTCATTCATGGTTTTATTTTATATAAATTTGAACGAATTTCCGTTCCTCTCACGTTGTTTTCTGAATTGTGATGAGAACAACACTGAACGACATTTAGCTTACGGTGAGTTAACCATGTATTAGTGCCCCCTTTTTGTATTTGTTTGTAATTTGTGTACTTGTTACCTTGCAGCCCTGAAGAAGTCCAAATATATGGACGAAACGTCGGCTTTGCTATAAAGTTGTTTTCTTTAGTGGTCCTAACCCCTGTGAAAAACTGTTCCAATGTATTTATTTATTTATTAATTTATTTATTTATTTAAGACA
This sequence comes from Coccinella septempunctata, assembly GCF_907165205.1. Lineage (NCBI taxonomy): Eukaryota > Metazoa > Arthropoda > Insecta > Coleoptera > Coccinellidae > Coccinella > Coccinella septempunctata. The sequence goes on along the minus strand of NC_058189.1, from coordinate 17,025,624 downwards.
AATAGGAATACAAACAGGTGGTAACACCCAATACAGCATTCACAGTTTAACAATATATATATCATACAAAATAACAAATCATTGAAATGAAAATTTACACTATTCTATAAACTAAAAACGAAACATAATATGAATCTAAAAGAGATGAGAAAACTAAGAAACGTAGGGCAACTTTAACTTCAGAAATTTCTTCAATTGATGGAGTTTTATATTGAAAATATCAACACCACAGGAATATAAGTTAAATGTTGATAGCATTCTACAGAGTGGAGAATTTTGAGTAATATTAATTCTACGGTATGGAATAGCGAACAATTCACGGGACCTTAGCCTTCTCTCGGGAACTCTAAAATCGATAGATTCGAGAATTTTCGGGACATAAAGTAAACCATTAACTATTTTGAAAAGCATACACATATCGTTTAATCTTCTTCGATTTTCCAAGCTCAATATTCCAAAGCTTTGTTGAATTTCGGTGTAATCATGAACAACAATTTTAATTCTACTTCTGAAAGACAAGAACCTCAGAAACTTATGCTGTACACTTTCTAATCTGTTCACATAACATCTATACTTTGGACTCCATATTGACGTTGCAAAGTTAAGCCTATTGAAAACAAATGAATAATAAAGGGTTAGTAGAGTTTCATTTTTCCTGAACAACTTTCCATGTCTAAGAGTAAACCCGAGCATTTTATTCGATGACTCGATAACTCATTTAATATGTACGACAAATGTTAACTTCGAGTCCAGATGTACTCCCAGATCTTTAACAACATCCACTTGCTTTACAATCACCTGATCAAAAGTGTAATCGAATGCAAAGGTATTAACGTTCCTAGTGAAAGATATTTTGAAACATTTCTCGAAATTTAAATATAGAAAGTTTTGACAGCAGTATTCATAAACCCTGTCTAAATCCTCCTGAAGCTTAATGCAGTCTTCGAATCTCCTTATACTCAGAAATATTTTGAGATCATCGGCGTATAATAGGAACTTAGCATAGCGAAAGCAGTAAGAAATCAGTAATTGATAACTTCTCGGTTTAAGGAACTGGATGAAAACTCTTTGGACTCTTAGAGCGACGTTTCGGCGTTATATTTCGCCTTCCTCAGGAAGTTATCAATTACTGAATTCTGGAAGGAACGAGAACTATCCACAAACATTAAAGCAGTAAGAAATATTGTTAAGTAAATTATGAATAACAAGGGTCCCAGATGAGATCCCTGAGGAACACCTGATCCATTCGGAAAAATTCTCGAGTTTTGCTCATTCACGCAGACAAATTGGGATCTATTCAGAACATAGGACTGTATCCACCTTAACAAGCTTCCACATATGCCCACCTCCGCCAGTCGTCGCAGTAAAATACCATGATTTATTTTTAAAGTCTGTGTAAATAACATCTATCTGACACTGGTTCTCAAAGCCATCATGAAGGTTTTCAAGGAAATTCAATAAATTTGTTTCAAGATTGCGACCTTTGATGAATCCATGTTGATTTTCCACTATGATATGTTTTACATGATTAGAAACGAAATCGTACACTAGTGACTCGAATAGCTTAGGAATAGCTGACAGTATGGAAATTGGACGATAGTTCTTGATAATATTTTTTGCGCCACCTTTGTGAATAGGTACTATTTTCGAGAGTTTCCATCTATGGGGGAAAATGCCCGAATGTAAGGACAAATTGAAAATCATTGTGAGTGGCTTCACTATGTTTATGCTACACTTTTTCAACAACAATGGTGGAATATCATCTGGGCCGGGACCTTTATCTGGATTAAGAGCGTCTAGAGCCTCTTTCACTGCCGTCTCTGTCAAAGTGATTTCGGACAAATATACACTATTATAAAGATTTTGGACCTCATTCGAAACATTATGGATATTCGCAGATGATTCGAAAGCACCGCTGAAAAATTGAGCAAAGAGATTGGCTATATCCTCAGATGAAGAAGCCTCAACATTATCGCTTTTCATTCGTGAGGGAAATTTACCATGCTTTTTCCTATGAGATATGAATTTGAAAAACTCGGTGGAATCCCTTGAGAGCTTTTGTTCAACCTGATCTAAATAATTATGAAAATCTCTCACCATTAAGTGTTTAGAAAGTGTTCTGAGATGTTTGAAATGATCATAATCGGATTTATTCTTATAGATCTTAAATTTTTTATGTACCTTGAGTTTGCTCCTGATAGTATTAATAAGCTCTTTCGAGTAAAATATAGGAAATTTTTTTTTACATCTAACTCTAGGTACATGCTTCCGTACATATTTTTTCATATTATATAAAATATGAAAAATGCTTTATTTTAATCTTTAATTATTTCGGTTGAGTATTTTGAGTAGAAGATCTGGTAACAGCTGCATTTCTACACGAAGTCAGAAGGATGCACTGTTTTCGGGATCCTCTGCAAAAATGTATTTTACTTCTGGAAGAGTGAAACAAAATTTATATCAACACCAATTCAGGTGTTGTTCATCTTTGCACTTTTTCACCATACTGATGAATGCCGAAAGCCCGAAACGCTCCTCCTATTTTTTTCAAACTTTTCTCTCGTTATTCTTCGTTTCATGTGATCTTTATTTTCAACGTGGGAATTAAAAAACAGAGCAGATCGATCAAAAGGAACAGAAGATAATAACAAGTTCTGATGAAATAAAGGTCTGTCTTGTTCATTCTTTTCTCAAATCGCTTTCTTATTGTGTGGTTCATAGCGCGTGGATTATTTGGCATTTCATCAACATCAGCAATTCATCTTTTCAACAAAGAAAAAACTTGAAATAAGGAAAAAGGGCCATTTCGAACTGCTTGACTATTCAGCGACCTTCGGAAACCCTAGAAAAAACAAAAATTCTGTTTTTCGATCGATACATTTGATATTTCATGAATTGTTGATGAATTCTCAACAATCCCAACTAACGGTTTTGTTAAATACGATCGATTCATGAAATGCCAAAATAAAGCAGCTTGAAATGGCCTTTTTCCCATATTTCAAGTTTTTCATTGTTAACTCTGAAAGTATTCATTTTACATAGGTATAGAGTTCATTAAGATAACGCACTCCCATTTTTCACGTAGAATCAACTGAAACAATGAAAAATATAGGCTGTTATCTGAAAATCTGGAGTTTTGATGAATTTTATTAGTCCACCTTGATGATCTCCTCACAAACAACCTGTACATTTTAGGTCCAAACACTAAACTTAAAATGGTAAAGATATTTTTGAAAAAACCTTCTCGGCAGAAATATTACAAAAAGAGTGACTACCTATTTTCACGATTTTCCTCATAAGAATCTCAATGACTCATAAGCCGTTGAGTTTATATCCAAGATACCTATACTGTTGAAATCGCCATCGAATAAGCTATTTAACGATTTAAAGAAAGACTAGGTGTGCTATTTGGAATGAGAAATGTCTGAAAATAGATTCATATTATTTTATATATATTTTTATTATAAATCCTACTATCAGTCCTAACCTAACCTACCATCAGACCTCGAAAGTAGTTCATACTCGAGATAACAAAAATTTTCTGCGGAAAATAAATTCATTATTTTGAAAACCCTACCCGCTTCTATCTGTCACTAATTATAGTTTGCAATCCATTCAGGATGAAGTGGCTATAAAGGCTTTTAGTTCTTTTTATTCATTGTTTTTCAAAAATAACCATCATAGATTCTATTACAGAAAATCTCTACAAAACACACTAAATTTTAGAAGGAGTCTTTCCGAATATAGGTTTAATATGAATTTTTCTTTGACGTAGAGTATACCATGAATATATTTGAACCGAATTTTATCAAAATTCAATAATTCTTCAGCATCAATGGATTCATATAAGATATAGAATTCACGTTCGTAAATTTGTGAACGACTAATAGATCGATCATTAGGAATTGTCTTTTTAAAACACAAATTAATGATGACATATGGGTTATTCCGAATAGTGAGGAAATTCGTGATTATACGGCTCTTGGATCATGAGAAAACCTTGAATATCTTGAAACAATTATTGAGAGGAAGGAAGTGATAATTGATAGAAGTAACTTCCAAGAATCCCATAATGAAGCATCGAAGCATTGTACAAATTGTTATAAAATGTAACTCAAACCAGTTGATACGTCTCTGGTCGAAAGAATCATTCAAATTAAAAAACTTCCGGTTTTTTAATATTTTTCTTAGGCGAACCTGGATGTATGGATTAATGTTTCACAACTCCACAAAAATTTATAACTCAATTCATATTTGTAACCTTATACAGATTGTCTGGATAATTTTGATTTTGGATTGATATTTGTTCACTAATTGTAGTCCAGTCAGATTCGGATTCAATTACTACAAAAAATTTTATTATTTGAATGGGTCACTAGTGGTAGTAAGGCTATATGCTATGTCTGAATAATGTGACGTCAGAAGCAGTGTATTTATGATTTATTAGCAGTATATCTCGAGGATGTCCAAAAAACCAATTAGCTACTTCTGTTCCTTGCATGAAAGTTGTAGGGCACTAAAAATTATACGTCGAATGAAATCAAGCGTTGTTTTTGAACAGCCTGTTTCTATACTAGAAAACCGCAAATTTAGACAAATTTTTGGAGATATTTTCAAATGTTCGTTTCAAAATTGGCTTTTAAAAACACCTTCGAATCTTGTTTGATATAAAAGTGAAGTGGTTTTACATATTTATATTTCCGCCGGACATTTTAATATCCTCACGCATTTTGCGTCGAATAAGACAACGTTGATTTTTCTGGAAAATCTTCGAATTCAGCGGCGATTGAGATCAAACACGCTATTTTTAGAACACTCGATCCAATATTATAGATAGAGGTCCTTAAATTTGGAAAAACTCATGTCAACTGGATCAACTTTCAGGTCTTCTCCAATGGAAACGGTTTGACAACAAATTACAATCTCAATCGATTCAGTCAGTTTTTATATGTCTACATACTGCATTTGTTTGATTTAGTTGAAACGAGATATTTGAAGAACGAGACGATTTGAAACGAGACTATTTGAGATAGTCTGTAAACTACAAGACATGTAATCGTCTATATAAAATAAACAGAACCGATATTGGAACAAACGCATTTCAATATTGGCTTCTTTGGTTTCTATTAGTTCAATCTATTGGGTGATTCACGAAGAACGTTCGTTTAAATATTTTAAAGGAATACTCAAGATGAATGATGAGACTTGGAATTTGATAGGTAAGCTTTGTTAGAAGAGATAAATTTCCGAAAAAAATTTCAGATTCGTTTGATTTCCGGTTTCACCGAAAAAAACTTTCGTTTTTTGAATGTAATATCCAATTTTTTCATTAATAATCAAAAAAACCATTAAATTCTGAATTATTTTAATGCTTCACTATTACCCTCAAACAGTTCACCTGAAATCTGAAAAAACCCTGAATATTTTCTCAAATAGGGCTTCATTCCAATGTTAATAACTTGTAGACTTTTGCATAAAAATTCCTAATTTTCTGGCTTCCATCGGGAAACGTACCAAGGATGGTTCATTGATTATATTATAAATTCCATTTAACATATACAGCGTGTTTCTGTTTCAATATCAAAGTCAGTCACGACAAAAACCTCAAAGCTAATTTTTTTCGAATGAGAATCAATTTTTTTACCACTCAGCTGGAATCTACGTCAAAAATAGTGTATAAGTGTATGACCTGTGTGAGCAATTCATGAAATTGTAAGAACACCAATAAACTCTCTTTCTCTCCATAGTAATTGCTTTTAATACTTATTTCCCGAGATATTCGGTAAAGTTAAATTTTTTTTTCAGTTTTCTTTCCTCAAAGAGTGAGGGTCAGAAGAAACAAATAATGATGAGGTTTTAATTACAAATGTTCGATATAATCACAGTTTCCATCAAGGCATTTTAAAAGATGTTCTCCAACAGATTGTTTTGCTCTACGAATTTCGGCAGGATCCGAACTATCGAAAGCCACAACAATTTCAATTTACTGGAAATTCATAATATTATCATTATAAACTAATTCCTTGATCCGACCCCATAAAATTGAATCTAGAGGACTGAGATCCGGTGATCGAGAAGGCCAGAGAAAAGGACCACTATTTCCCTACCGAGATCCATTTCTATATTGGAATGTGCTGGCGCTCCATCCATTTGAAACTAGTGGATTGAAAATTTTTCCAATACTTCGCTTAAAAAGTTAATAATGAGCTTGGTGGAACGTAAGATTAAAAATATAATATTGATTACTAAATTCTTATTCTTTTCTCCACCATGACTTCTGAGGAATGGATGAAAATTCAATAAAAAATTCAAAAATAAGCATTTTTAAGCATGTATTACACTTATACACTATTTTTAACGTAGATACCAGCTGACCAATAAAAATGGGTTCTTCGTTGAAAAATATGAGTTTTAGTCATATCTGACTTTGACAGTGAAATAGAAAGACCCTGTATGTCCAATGGAGATTTTAATTAACGAAGGGAGAAGCATTGGTACATCTCTGATAGAAGCTAAAAAATTAGGAATTTTCTTGCAAAAATCTACAGGTTATTACCATTGGAGTGAGGCCCCATTCGAGAAAATTTAAAGGGTTTTTCCAGATTGTACACATATTTTCTGAGAATAATATGTAAGTTACACATTAAAACAATGTGAATTTCAATGGGTAATCTGATTATCAATGAAAAAACTGGGTATATTACATTTAAAACATGAAAGTTGTTATCATTTCCGGTAAAACCGGAAGTAGATCGAATCTGAAATTTTTTCCAAGAATTCATCTTTCTTAACAGAGCTCAACTTTAAAATTACAAGTGTTTATATCGAATCTTTATTCGAAATATTCTAACGAACGGTCTTCGTGAATCACCCTGTATATGAAGTTATATCGTGAATATTATGTTCTATATGATATTATCTTGAAATAAAGCAGAGCTCGCAATATTAGGAACGATTATATTTTTCGTTGCGCCATAATAACATATATATTATGTTATATATATACGTATACTTAAATAGACTTAATTAATGAAGTACCCACTCCCACACGACACAAGTATTATATTACCATTAATACACGGCATTGTTTCATGAGTAGAGAATGTTTTTGGCGGAGGAATTTGATATGAAATCATGTTATTTTATCAGATTCACGAGAATGTGAAGAAGTGGTGCAAATAAAAATTAAGTAAGTACACGAGTCTGATATTTTCGACTTTGTCCGTCACTCATGGTGAAAATTAATTTCAGAAACTATTATTTTCAGGCCTGAAATGTTTACTTAAAAATGAAGACCACTCACTAGGGTATCTAAAACAAAAAATTTCATAGCATGCCATTTGAAAAAATTGACTTATGGACAAAATGGTAATTTTCGATAGATTGCAGTGTCTGCCGTCAAACTGTAGAGTGATCCGAAAAACTGACGAAGACTTTTAAACTCCTCTAGAATTAAAAAAAAAATCATACGTTTATCTGTAATGGTTTTCAATATATGATTTCTAGTTAAGCACAAAGGTAAATTATAAAATAATATTCGATATTTGGGAATCAGAATTTCATATAAGAATGATAAAATATGAGATAAACATTGGTGATTTTCATTTAAAAAAGCAGGGTGGTATCGTGCTTCACCACTTTCGGACCAGCATATGAAGTCAAAAATAACTTGACATTTATGAATTACTGGTGGAGTGATGATAAAATCAACGAATCTGAGGCAAAAACTTATGGATCATATGAGGTGTCCATTCAAAAAATACCTATTTTTCTTTATAGCTATTTAATGGATATTAATTCCTCTGATCAGATAGAAGTAGCAATGTACACTCATGAAACTGAAAAAAGACAACCTGAAAAATGAAACAAGATCAATGAGCTAAACATTCAGAATAGTAAGTATTCAAAAACGCTCCGTAACATATATAATCAAGATATCTATCATTTGCTTCCTGATATATTATAATTAAAAAAAAAAGCTCGGTGATCCGAAAAATTTCCATTTTTGACACCCCATGTTTTTCATCACTGGTTTTCCCAGGATTGTCTTCTGGTTGCATCAACAGAGCAACACTGTGACGTCATTATTATCATTATTATTAAATTACAATAAAAGTGGAGGTAAACACCTATACACCCAAAAAAAAAAGTATTCTGCTTATAAACTAGTAGCCTACACCTAAATATGATGAAAACAAAAAAAAAAAAAAAAAAAAAAAAAAAAAAAAAAAACAATCAACTCTCAACCCGCACAGGAAAATCTCTCCTTCCACCGATCATACCCGTTTTTAAACCCGTTCACAGATGTTGCACCTACCACCTCCCCCGGAACATGATTCCAAACATTGAAGACTCTGTTGGAGAGAAAATTCATCCGGCAAGTGGTCCTGAATGGCTCCTTGGCCAACTTGTAGTTGTGGCCACGAAGACTGTTATTATTCAACGCGAACAAGTGCCGAAGATCCACGCCAAAAAAATTGTGCACCGCTCTAATTAATCATTATATTCTATTGTAATTCGATTTGCAAATTTTCAGCTCAATCAGATTCCAGCAAGTGGTTAAAAAATGGTTTGCAAATTTGAAATGGACAAAGTCATATGGAGTTAAATGAAAGCTTGTAAAAGTAGTTTAAAATTCAACCAATCTGCGTTAATTATAGAACCAGTGTTTAATATTCATTAGCATTATCTAGCGAAGCATACATAAATCATCTGGAGTTATATTCCTTCATTCATAAAACGCTACTACTATTCATTACTCAATCTAATAGAGCACATATAATAATTGTCCTTAAAATGAATAGATTTTGTTGCACTTGGGAAGGTGCAAATAACTGCATGTACCTACGTACATATAATTTTCCTTGAGATTCTATGTGAACAGGTCAACCATTGTTTGAAAAGCTGTATTATGTTTCTGGACATAAAGACACCGGCCATGGAACTTTTTTCCAGGAAATGATTAAATAAACTAGCCGTAAATTACGAAATATTTTATTATATATACCTATAAATTTATAAGTTCCCCTCAATTTTCACTAGCGCATTCACCAATTTGCGAGTAATTGTTGATCTACAAAAATCGAAAATCGGTTTATATAAAATGTTTACAAAATTTGGGGGACGAGGGAACATTGAAATATTTCTACTTTCTTCATTAATATCTGGAATGCGAATAAAATTTATGATAAAACAAAACATTTTTACACATATATTATTTGGACACCGAGATATACAGCGATTGCCATAAATTTTGCAAGAGAACAATGATAATATTGACACGTTTTTTCCTTCTAAGAAGTAAATAGAGTGGGGAAGCTGAACAATTGCCTAAGTTTGACTACTTTACTTTGGTAATGTTGCATATTCACCTCGAATTGCAAAGTATTATCTTTCATCTGTATGCCACTGGCAGTACTGACACAGGGTATTTTTCTTCTTTATCTCTTCTTGTTGTACATGGTGTGAACATTGACCTAAACTTCTTTAGTTCAATGGGTGTGAATGAGGGAGAGCCGAAAACTTCCGACTCAACGAAGAATTTGGGAATGGTAGGGGGCCTCACAAAGTTATTTATGGATATATTGTTAGGTCCACACCTCGAGATGTATTCGCCACTTGCTTTGCTACGGAAATATCACCATTCTATCACATAACCTTTTTTCCTTGAAAGTCTATCTATAACATTAACACATCCATGTTGGATTTTTCGCTAATGATGTGAACACCATCCTTAATCTCCACGAAACTGGAGCAGTATATTTAAAAAATATTCTTAACCAGAAAACTGACATTTTTTCAACTCTATGTGCACACAAAAAGAGCTTAAAAAAAAACCGTTTGCCAGTTTCGTGAGCACTACATCACTGACGAAAAATCGAACAGTGGCGAAAAAATGTCAAAGTTATATCTAAAATTTTGAAAATGAGGGTTGATTTTATAAAATGGCGATTTTGCCATAGCAATATTGTATTGTACCTGAAAGGTGACACAAAGATGTCCCGAGCTGATGAACTAACATCCAGCATAGAAAAAACCTTTGAATGGCCTTTCACTATTTCCAAATTCTTCGTCGAAAACACGGAATGTTTTGGCTGTCTTACATTCACACCCTATAGATACAACAAGAAGATATTAAAAAAATACCTCAGCCAATGACATACAGGCAAAAAAAATAATTTGTATCTCGGATTGAAAATCCAACATCACCTAAGTAATGTCGAAATTATAACTAGTCATACTTGGGCAATTGTTCAGCTGTCCCATTCCATTTGCTGCTTAGTTTATTATTATAATATTGGATTGAATGAATGATTGATAATATTTCCTTCGATTCACCTCAATATTACAATACTGTCGGTCATTAGGGAAAATCAATGAAAATGAGACCTCAAAAACGGCCAAGTTTTTTACTTATACCCACTCATTGAAAAACTAAACAAGGAAAAGAATTATCTGCTCATACGAATATTGAAAAGTGAGGAAAGCAACGACGTGAAATCATAAGAACTTTCCTGCTTTTACAGATTCATTAACAGATCGATACTGAAAACACCCAGAGATGCTTGGTTCCCAAATTTCCAGTTAAACAGATCTGACCAAGATGAAAACTAGTACTTGGCTCCAAAATAGGTGAGACTTTGGAAATTCGTGCCATAACTGGAGGATAGTTTCTGGCACACAAAATTTAATTCTTATTCTCGCCTTATATGTCTGATATTCTGCACAAGTTTTTGTATCTATCAGTCAAACCAAACTGTTTGAGAATATTTTCGGTTCGAAATTCTAAATTATCAGACGTTAATCTGGTCCAAATGATAACGCTCTCATTCCTATAAAGCAGGCGCTCAAAAATGAAATCAACGTAAGCCATTTCGACTCAATATGTCTGACTTAATGTATACTGTATACCCACATGAAACAATTCACCCTGGGACAGGTCAATTTTCATTTGTAGAAGTACATCTTTTGATTGTAACTTCGTGGCTGTACTCAGCCTTTCAAGTTGTTTGGGAAAATGGGAACCGTTGAACTTGAGTTCAATGTTGGAAACAGTGTGAAGAACCTTGAATGACAATTATTAGGAATCGAGTGGCACATCATTTCGAAGGTTCTGCAATTCTTTTTATGGACAAGCTGCAAAAATTCTATTTGGCGTTCATTTCGGTATGAAACCTCTTCGAAAGTGATGCGCGATCATCATTTAGTTCCTGAACGAATACTAAATAGTTAGATGTTGAATTGATTATATTATGTGTCGAATGGCATCAGGAGCATTTTTAACACCCGTTTCAAAACAATTAAATTTCGAAGTTGTAACTTTACAATATAGCCAGAGGAAGACCTAAAAAAAGATGGTTCAACGACGTTCTAGAAGATGTGGGTGCGAAATTGGAGACTGAAAGCGTTGGACAGACGAATATGGCGGAGTATTGTTGATTAATCCAAGGCGGCCAAGGCCCACATAGGGCTGTATAGCTAAAGAAGAATAGAGTGGTTTAAGGACTCAAATTCACATAACTGGTCTGGGGATAAATGGGGCAATGGCTCTTCAGCGTGGCCTGCTTGAAAGAGTACCACCGAATATTTGAATTATTTTTTCTGATGAATGAAGAGACGGGTCAATTTTTAACCTTCTTCAGACGGTATTCGTATATAAAACATATCAATAATTCAGTGACTGTTTCAGTTGTGAACAAACATGAATTTTGCATTTGAAAATCATCAATATTCATGGAAACAACAATTCCCAAAGAATTGTCGTTCCAATAATGCGAGCTAGTCGAAACATTCAAGTGCAACTATAGTCCGGTTTCGGGATCATTGTCCCTCGTCAGTACAGTGTAGCACTGAATCCTCCGAATGAAAAACACAACATTTTTTTTTTTGTAATTTAAAATCAACGTTACAGGGTTATATATACAAGGGGATATATACAATGTTCACATATGGCTTAATATATGATAATAATATATGAATTTATTAATCCTTTATGCTAGCTTTGCTAGATAGGAGAAGTCATACGAAAAAATACAATAAAATATCACTCATGATGAAAATACAACAATTAAATATCAAAAATTCAGAATAATAACATAGGTATATAAGTAACAGAACACACAATATAGACAGATTACAAGTAGATTATAAAAGGTCACATAAATTATACAAGGTCACATAAATTATAAAAAGGCACATAAAGTTTACACATTTTGCCAGAAGAAATAGCGTTATGGCATTTTTGCATTGGGTGTCAGGCAAGTTCTTGAATCTGATAAACAGGAGACTGAAATTTCGATGTTCTGTGCCTCGGAATACATAGCAATTCACCGTCTCTGGTGTTATAATCATGAAGATTAGAGAGCTTATGCATTTGGTGAACATTCTGTTTTGCGTTTATAAAGCAACTATACAAGTATATACAAGGAACTGTGAGAATAGAAATAAGAAGAAATATGGGTTTACAAGAGCAACTGGATTTCAGATGAAATATTAATCTCACAATTCTAACTACATAGTCTAGAAATTTCAGAGAATATTCACCTAAGTTTTGAAGGATCGTATTAATCTTAACTGAGGCATGTACGAGTGCTAGAATGGAAAACAGAACTAGCGCTCAGATGGGTTGAAAAGAAATTAGAAGCTGAATTAGTCTATGCTTCAGCTTCCCAATGGGATCTTGTTTCTAAGATGGGATGTCTTTTCTAATTTGGTAATTTTTAGCTTAAATACAGAATATTTCTTCATTCATAAAATTTTGGCGAAATTCAGTATTAGATACTTTGTGGTGGTCTTTTTTCTCTGGATTTATTGAGAATAATTCATTTTGTACCCGTAGGAGCTTGTCATAGTTGGTTTTTGTTGTTTTACTTCATATCGTTGTCGAATATATCGTTTTCAGGGTGGTTTCGAAGGTATTCATTCGGTTACCGATTCTTTTTTGAGTTGGGTTACTAATTTCAAAATTATTTAATGAGTAATATAAAATTCAATACACCCCTCTCGTTTTTTTTCTTTCTTTTTTGTTTTCAGATTATTCTTCGTCAACCATCATAGTAGAAAGAATAGGAAGAAGTTTTTGGATTTTGTCATATGAAGAAGATGTCCTTCAATTTCAATTATTTTCAGCTTATTCTTTACACAAATACATCATCATTACATTTATACGGGCAAACAGAGAGTTTTTTCTGAGGTTTTTATCTCTGTTTTTTCATGTATCATACGAAGATATGTATGGTACCCCGTTGACATTTTTCCTCTGCTTACACTGAGATCTGGAACGAGAAACAGGTTTTTAGGATCTGTCTCTTGTTCCATTTCTTTACACCCGCTTCATTGTTATTCTCAGATTGTAAAAGTTTGTAACACTCTTTTTCAAAAGAATATATATATATACTTCATATCGGATTTGCGTTAAGATTAATAGGCCCAATACTGATTTTAGAAGTAAGGTTGAGTCTACTTTTTCTGCAAATAAATGGAAGACGCCACTGATTGATGCATAACACTTGCTGAAGACTTCGTTGGTGTGTTAATTGAAACTCAATTTCTTGTCAAGAGTGACTCCTAAATATTTCAAGTGGCGAGACCGGTGCGTAGTTTTGAGAAATTCTTATCCCGATGCGCCCTCTGTCCCGCAAAGACTGAACCAAATCATTATGACGTGTGATAATCTGCGAAGCATGTTTCACATAGTGGTAGGTCGCACTCTTGGAAAACCGTTTTTGTTCTCGTTTATTTTCCGTTAGTTGTGAATCTCTTCAACGGCTTCTTGTTCCTCCTTCGTGAGGTAAATGTAAAGAGATGTACGAAGGCGTAGAAGGGCCACATAATATTCTTAAAATATTTTTCGTTAAATTCCGACCTCAAACTTGGAATTTTATTTAGTTCCGAACTTCTACAAGGTGTTCTGCGACGACGTAGATCAGTTCCTGCAATACAGTTTGCTTTTCTACAAATATTCTAATTCATATAATATTATGGTTCCCACATTTATGATGAATGGATGATTATGTACACAGGGTGTACATTATTATTTGAGTTTTCTTCTATGAGAGGTCATAACAATGATATGACAACCTTTTACAGGGTGTTCTATAACGACATGCATCTTTTTTTAGGTATATTCCGGATGTTTTATGACAAAACTTCTTTCACATATGTACTCGAGAGGCTATATCAATGGTAAAGAAATCAGTACACCCGGTGTGTTTTGATGTTTCTTTAGGTTTCTTACATGAGAAGTTCATTACAACGGTTAGCAAACCTCATGTAGACTGTTCTATGATGAATTGGTTCATTTCCAAATATACTGAGATATTCATGAGAGGATTCAGATTTCACAAAATAATCACCTTGTTTTTTAATAAATATAATAAATAACTTGATGTATTTTATTGGAGAAAATGGTCATAGGTACATGTTTTCGAATAATTATGAATTAATGGTCGTAGACAGGTAGAGGCCAGGTTGGGCACAACTTCCCCGCACCCCAGTACTGATAAAGTAACCATAAAATAACATTGAGCACCCAGCCCCCCCCCCCAAAAAAAAACGGCTACGGCAATGTAAGGATTTTATGTATACAGAAGGTTCTTGGATATATCTTCTGCTTCTGCTTGAGAAAGTCGGAATTTAACTAAAGAATATTTTTAAAAAATTATGTGGCCCTTTTACGCCTTCGTAGAGATGTGTTTCATTATCTTCCCCCTTTCTGATAGGCAAGCCCAACAAAAAAACTTCCGAAGGATTTTATTTTTCAATCGAGAGTACATTATCCAAGAATTAAGCGCAGCTATCATTATCAGCCTATAAAAGATTTCTTCCACCATTCAAAAAGGCTTGATCTGCTAAGTCGTTCCCTCCAATTATTTCTCTATCAAATGCAATTTTGTAAATTATCCTCAACATATGTTTCAATTCTAAATTGGATCAATATCTTTAAAAATTTTAAAGGGACACTGAATAATCTTATAGGATGATAATTATTCGGGTCCGAACAATTTTTACAGATATTAAAAAATAATAAGAAAGCTTCTTTCATACAATTTCTTGCTAGGTTGAAAAAAATTTCCTTTCCTATTTTCGAGGTAGTTGGTATGGAAAAGGGCCCGAAGAGACTTTATCCTCGGAGCCCTGCATAGCTCTGGTTCAAAACCAGTCTACGGAAAAACTGAAGACTCAATGAATCCTTATTTCAAATAGCACTGGATGAAAAAACGGGTGAACAGACAGCTCCTTCTTCTATTCTATTCTTATCTAAATGTCACAAACCGTGAATTGTAAAAATATCATGACGAATTTTGATTTTTACTATCGTCTCTGCTTCTATTTTCAGAAATTATAAACTGAATCATCACGAGCACTTCCGTGATTGAACCTTCCTCGAATGTACGAATCACCATAATTTCGTAATTATCTTTCGTCATTTTCCCATCTAGAATTCATAGAGACATCGGTAAGCTGCATGCTTAACCTAGAACGAATCTAGTTGTGTTAATTTCGTAATGCACGCATCTCACCGTAAGGAAATGCAAACACCTCGTAGCTCGTACAGCACGCGACTGAAGATCGGTCAAGTGTTTGCACTACGATATTTGGCATTAACTATTACACCTTGACGTATTGTTTCATAATGAAACTCAGCTTACTACTCAAGGCTAAGACTAAAGGGAATCAAACAGTACGTCGTTTTGCAGAGCACTCATGTTTGAAAATGTTCAGTATCATCTAAAACTGGCCGGAGGCTCGAGCTACATACATCTCAGCTTCATTCGCTCCGCGCACCCGCATCGTTGATAACTAATTGTCTAATTACCTGCTCTTGCTATGTTCGGATTCGTCTAGTGGTGTTCCGGATTTTTTTTTGTCTCGCGAGTATTTTTCAAATATGAATAACAACGTCCATATCCCCAAGAAACGGGCGCATTCCCTAGCGGTACCGCCAGTTTCCAACCACCATGATATTCCACCAACGAACTATCAACAACAGCCGAGAAGAATGTCTATAAGAAGTTTCTATTGGATGTCCCTCATGGTAAATATAACGTTGATTTATAATGCCATTATTTGCAATTTTCTCCCATTTTCGCGAATCTGTTTCCGGTTAGAATACCTACAGAATATTCCCGATATTTATAATTCTACCAATCGACATTGAGAGCACAAAACATTGAAATCTCGACGTATTTATCTGAGAACACTGTATAATCAAGTAGGTACTGCTTATGATTGTCAAACCGAATCGGAATTCATAACATTAAATTTTTAATATAACATCGAATCGGTATCATTATTTATTCCGATCGATTTGTTTGCTTTTGAATTCCATAAAAATAGTTGATTTTTGAATGTTTTCCCACGAAGGGACACTAGATTTCAGGAAAATTCTCTCAAATTAATTTCCTTCGAACGAATTCGGTGAAATTCCAAATGGAAAATTGATTGGTTATACACCAAATTGTTTCATGAATCAACAACATTGGAAACGAGGTTAGGTTCATAAAATTTTAATTGAAATAAGTAATTTCGTGGAACTATGATGATAAGGTTGACCGTTGCTATCGAGGTGCAGTTTTTTCATTAAAATACATCAGAATAATGAGAATAATATGCGTCTTTGTCTTCGAAAATTTTAGGAAAATTCAATAAAGAATTAGAAACTGAAGACGATTGTAAATATTCTGTAATTCATCAGAAAAAGGATTTACACGGAATAGGCATTTCAATGGAAAAATCAGAAATAATATAATAACTAGAGTTCATCAAAATTGGTCGTCAAGTGAGCCGTAGAAATTTAATAGTTGATAATAATATACCTAACTTCAACATTTGGCTCAGCATGAATCATAATTGAAAAAAAAATAATTGTAGGTAACCATTGGGGTTGTCAAATCATTTTTGTTATTTTTACTATGAATGAGACAATTCTCATTCAAATCCTTCAACAAACCAATTTCAACATAGTCACGCTAAATCTCAAACTCAAGATTTGATTGCTTAAATTGCATCCATACATTTTTTCCAGCACTAAAAAAAATTACCCAAAAAATATTATATATTAAACTCGTACAATTATTTTAACAGTAGATTCTTGAGTTCAAAAGAAACAATTTTTTCTGATTCGGCCTGATAAAAAAATATTTTGAGTTTTCATAATGACCTATGCCAACCCTAGAGAAACAAAATTCCCTTCAGAATAACAAGCTGAATCTATGACACTACACATCTTTGGATCTTTTAAACAGATTTGCATTCAGCAGATGTACCCAATTTTCCAAATATCTCAGATATTTAATTTTTGAACATCAAATTTCTCGATAATGGCTTATAATACCAGAAAACATGAAGAATACTTTTATTTTATAAAACGTTCAAATATCCATTAAAAAGCATCCAACATAGATTCAAGAGTTGGGTTGTTTGAATTTTTAATTTTTTTATGGTACGTAATGGTCATAATGTGAAAACTGTCTGTGATATCGTGTGTCCGAAAAAAATTCAAAAAATAAATGAAAAATTATATTCCGAAATTCATTTCATTCGATAAAACCTTTTGTGAGATAAAACTAAAAATATATAATGGTTTTTCAACAGCCTGTATCTTTTGAACCTAGCCGATTCAGAAAAAATAGTAAGGGAAAATGTGTTTCTTTTGACCTCCAGATTCTATAGTTGAAATATTTATACTAGTCAAAGATTCATCCTGTATATTCCAGATGGTTTTTAAAAACCATATACCAATTTTCAATCGATCGTTTTTCCACGAGAGGGTAGCTTTAAGTTGCCGAATTCAAATCAGTGCTGTAATCATTTTTATTTTTCATAACAAAAAAAATAAAAACGAAGTGCTATTCCACGAACAGTGAATGAGATAATGATAAAATTAATCTAGAAAAAATTTTTTTCTCGTCAGTATCAACAGAGTTCACCAAAAATATCTCACCATACCTTTTTTCCTTCGGTTTGCCAAATTTCAAAATTATTGTTGTTTTTGAATAAATTGTTTTTACATATAGAAATCATGTTTCATAGTGTGAAAAGATGTGTGGGGGTTCCGAAACCTGACTTTGAAATCAAATTCAAATTATGCACGTAAAGAAAAATTATAAGATTCCTATGCAAGACCTGAATCGAAACAATCGTACAATTTATTCTAAGAATCGAATCCTCCCGATATTAACTAAAATTTATTAATGAGAGATCAAGATACGTGCACACGATTATTGTTAATGATAATTCTTCGCAAATAATTAACAATTATACATATTCAGTTCGGAATATTTTATTTATGCTGTCGCACAAGTGGATAGTTAACGATTGATTTTTCATTTACATTCAAGAATTATTAATCAAAAACTTCGTTTCGAATCTATGATGATGGAACGAAGCAACGTAACTGAAAGCTTTGAGAATTGACCCCCATGAATAATAATAATAGAGTTTATTAAATAGTTGAGCTACAGAAAAAACTCTGAAAAAAACTGTGAATTATTAAGTCTCAGAGATATAATAACTGTGTATAGCTATAACAACTTAAAAATCCTTATTTAACGGCGAAACAAACTAAAAAGTATCCATTATTCTCAATACATTCTAAAATATCTCAAAATTTCAATATTAATTTGTCGATGTTCGTGAGTTCTTGTCTTCATCGTGTCAATTCGTATTATGAAATTTGTGCCCAAAGCGAAGTCCCAAGTGTTGTTTCCCTTTAAATTTTGTCAGTTACGTCTTTACGTGATGCAGACGACAAAATTTATATTCACTTTCAAGAGTAAACGTTCTTCTTCACATTGAACATACCGAAAAAACAATGGTTAATTTAAAATTACAAAAAACTGCAATATAGAATGTCACTAAAATTTTTTTTAAACCCACTATTATGCTCGAATTCACAAAGCATGGCCAGAGAATCACCGCTTGATTGACAAATCCATATAGATTTGTTTCTAGTCGATAATTTATTAATGGACATTCAGCATATCATCGTTGCACCCAATTATGATATTTGTTTATCCATTTAATGACTCACAATTACTACTTCTTCAATACGAATCAAACAGTTGTGATGATTCAATTCTAGAAGCCGAATAACTGTCAAATCGTTTATCGGGCAACAGCCAATTCGACAGAATAGGCAGGAAGATTTGTTACCAAGAACCCTTCACTTTCCATGAATTCTTCTTATGATTCATCGCAAATCAATCATCTTGATTTTCATGGAAAGAATTCTGGCCACCAATCCATTGTTTGCATATACAGGGTGTCCAAAACTAGTGAATCAAACGTCACACCACGATAGAGTAGATCAAATACTATAGAATGACACCAACATTAGTTGAGCGAGAATGTACCGTTTCCAAAAAAACCTAACCTGAAATTGCCGATTTTCGGTCTATTTTTGTAATCACAGGGCCAATTTGTGATTAAGAACAGTGTTTTTCGCCCATATTATCACCCCTATAGAAAGGGTTATTCTGAGTAATAAAAATTATGTAGAAAAAACAATTGTTTTAAATTATATTTACTTAGGTTTTCGATCAACTACTTGGAATAATTTTAATTAGGTGTAATAAAACAATGATCTAGGATTAATACGATTTAAAATCGCTATCCTTTTTCACAAACTGGCGCTGTGATTGAAAGAAATAGTTCGAAAATCGGCAACTTTAGGTATTTTCATAAAATTCTGAATAATTTGGAAACGGTACATTTTCGCTGAACTAATATTGGTACCATTCAATAGTATTAAGTCTACTCTATCGTGGTGTGACGTTTGATTCACTAGTTTTGGGACACCCTGTATTTAAAATTTTCTCTACAAAATTTACGGAATGCGAAACTATTCGTCTCAACTCTCACAAAGCAAACTTGGAAACATTCTGAAAAAACCCCTTGGACAATCCTGAACGATTGTTGGAAAAGCGGAGGCGATTCTGAAATTTCTATTTTGGTTGGGCAATTTTGAGAAGGACCTCAATATTTTTAAAATAAATAATAGATAAATAGGCTCACCTACTATTGTGAATAATATAATTCGAATAATGTTTTTCCGTATGTACCTATTACGTATATTACGTATCAAATATTTTAACAGCAGATTCTTTTTGTCAAACGAAGCACTTTTTTCCTAACCATTTTTTCCTTTTCGGCTCTCATTAAAAGATATAGCCATTTTAAGTTTTCATTATGAGCTGGAGCTGTGCCACTCCTGGAAAAACAACAATTCCCTTTAGAATAACAACCTTAATCTATGACACTTCACAACTGTGGATCTTTGAAACAGAGTTGCATTCAACAAAAGTACCTAATTTTTCTAATATCACAAATATTTGTTATTTTTTAATATTAAATTACTCGAAAGTAGCACATTATACGAGAAAATATAACGAATACTTTTATTTTACAAAACGTTCAAATATTCATTAGGTGGCGTCCATGGTTGCGTGGGTGATATCTTCTGTTTGAAAAATATTAATAAAATAAATTGAAAGCTATATTCCGACATTCATTTCATTGAATACAAACATTTTTTTTATGGTTTTTCAACAGCCTGCATCTTTTAAACCGAGCCGATTCAGAAAAAATGGTGAGGGAAAAAAGTGGTTCTTTTGACCTCAAGTATCTACTCTTAAAATATTTGTACGAGTCGAAGACTATCCCTGAATGTCATCGGAATGATACAATGTAACCCGACGCATTCGATTCCGAAACTTCAGCGGAAATATTCAGTTATCCACACCACAAGTCGTTCAGATATCCTAAACAGTTGGGCTCACATTTCGGGTGACAAAGATGCCAATTAATCCTGCACTTCATTTAGATCATTGCACTGTATCAACAACATTCAATTGAGCTTATTCATGAAAATGAGGAGTTGTGCCAGTTGTTACCAGTTCGAAACAGTTGAACAATTATCGTCTGCAATTGGGATTCGCGTTTTGTCAAGGTTTAATTGTTCTGAGAGTAGCCGCACGAAAGTCACCAATTATCACGTTTTTAATTAGTCCAGTTTTTCATGAACCCTAATAAGTGGAAGTGCTGACTAAAAAGCTAGGAATTATTCTTGGACTGATTAAAACTAAATGAATTACATGCAAAGATGAAAATTTGGTCTGAGGGATGAATATTTGAAGAATGTTTTAAACTTGTGGACACTCTGATTGAGCATTACTCGAATGTGAATAATGTAGTACCTAATATTCATTCCCGTTGTTTTCAACGCTTCAAGAGTAATTATGATCTTTATACATAAGAACTAAAAAATAATATTTCTTGTTTTATGAATTCCATTTTAAAAATCTCAAAATTTACACATAGTGTCAATATTGCCAACACATTTTTTTTCACATTTTCTGCACCTGAATCTCCAAAAAAAAAATTAGAAGTGGAGATCGTATGTTACGTGATCAATGGTACTCAAGAAAAATACTGGTGGACACTTCGTTGCCCAGTGGGGGTATTCAATTCTAAGGCCAAAATGTATAATACAGTTTTATTTTCTGAAATTTTCACAAAGAGCCTTCGAGCTGACGTAATTGATTTTCGAGAAAACCGGGAAAAATAGCATTTTTCATTACAGACAATTCTTCATAACTTGATTATTTTTACAGCGATTCAAGTGAAATGTTCAAGGTTGCATAACTTCCTAATTTCAATCTAATGTTGGCCATTGAATGATCATAGCTTATCTTCAGAAAACAATTAATTTTTATTTTTCAAATATTACTCTTCTCAGTCATTTGATAATCAATTTCAACTCAATTTTGTTGACAAAACACTTCATCTTACACAAGTGTTCTATGGCATTTATAAAATTATCTCGATCATCTCGAATTTAGTACTGCGGAAAACTAAAAATATAACGTTCCATAATGAACAAACTTTGTAAAAACAATAACCGTAACAAACACAATAAAGAGAGATATACGAAACAAGCATAAAATGTTTATTGAATTTATGTGGCCTATACTTGATGAAAATCCATAATTGAACTTAAAACAGATTATACGATTTTCACGAAATGAATTTTTAAATCACTACACGTGTTTCGCTATTATCATAACATCTTCAGGTGGGTGAAAGTGAAGTCATTACGTGACTCTTTCCTGGATGTGAATAATTAATATAAAAACGAGTCAGGAATATGCTTCAATTTATTTTTTCCCCCAACTCCCCCCCCCCTGCGAAGATATGAGCCTCAAAATGGTACTACCATAATTCAGTTATTTGTGATAATTCAACCGATTTCGGTAGTTTTTTGAATTGAAGTCAATACAAATATGTTGTTTCCAACACCTTCACCATAAGTCTTCAGGATCAACAGAAACAGACTGACAGGGAACTCAATGGTTAGAATCTTGTTTTGGTCGGAGAAATTTATCCATTTATGTATTTTATCATTGATTCTGCAAAAAAAAAGGAATGGCGGTGCAACATCGAAAAGGTGCACAGTTTCAGAGTTGCCAGCATTTTTATGATTGAATATCGTCGAAATAAACAAAAAATGACATTTGATGTACTAATTGCCGAAAGAAAAGTTGACCATTTCTCAAGGCAAGAAGTACTTTTCATCTGCATTCACTTTTCGTTCTCAAACACTTTTCGACTGCTCTGTTCCTGGCTCCTTTTTCAATAATATTATTAATATTGAAAAATGAGCAATATCGTAATAACTCATAATCAAATTTGCAGTCGTTTTAAGCTTAAAGCTTTCTTTAATGTCATTTTTAGTAGGGTTGTAGGAAGCTTTAAAATTAAAGCGACTTAAAGTTTGATTATGAAACAGGCCGTAGCTTTTATTCGGTTAAACATGAAAGAATATTTGACACTTCATAAAGTTTCGACAAAAGTTACGTTCAAGTTACTTTTGCATTGTGAAAACTTTACGAATAATGACAACATTGCGTTTAGTACAACTTTACGACTTACGTTCATCGTGAATGGACACCAATGGCGAATGTATTGGAATTAAATCATTACTGTTATTTTTATTGAATAAAATTTAAAAAACTACCAGAATCGGTTGAGTCGTTCAGAAGTTATCACAAAAAACTGAATTATAGTGGCACCATTTGGAGGAACATATCTTAGCAGGTGAGCATTGTAAGCAAAAAACTCAGCATTCCTGTTTTTACTAACTTTATTCGCAACTCAGAAGGAGTCAAGAAGTGCCGAGGCACTGGACATATTGAAAATAGATTATTTCACTTCGCTAACATGAATTGGCTCATCCTTTATTTGCACCGTCTCATAATATTAGAATGGAATGTTTTCAAAATAAACAATTTATAATTAAACTCATCTAATGGCTGGAAATTGGGAAATGTATCGGAAAAGTCGTCATATTTTCAATAATGCGTTTCACTCATTCGTTTCAACGCGATCACATTGAAACTTCATCACATAACAATTCACATTTGAATTATATACCTAGAGTACCTAAAAGTTGTTCCTGAACGAATGTACCTATCGATATTTATTTTGCCTACATTGTAGGTTTCACTTCATTATTTATTCTATAGCTACAGCAAGTTATTTGGACATTTTCTCAAAATCGTACATAAAATATCAAATTTAATCGAATTCACAGTAGTTGAACCCTTTGTGACCTAACCGAATCAATACCCCGAACCCCCCCCGAACAATATCAAAAGTGCATTTCATACAATTTACGAAAAGTATGAATTGAATGTAATTCAATTCTGATCACTAGGGAGCCATGATTTGTTTCATGAAAAATTATGGTGTACCCAGCAATACTCTCAGATATACTCTATTTTTGTTGACGTTCAGATTCTATTATACAATTTTGATTTTTGAACGTGTTTTTCCGTGATCATCAAGTCTGTTTTATAATCCATAAAGTCGATTGGGAAACAGGAACTCGTAAAAAATATCGCGACATATTCTGAAATTATGTCTCATGTGCCAATCTTCGGTAAGTCCGATAAGCAGAAAAGGATCAACATTTTATTGTTCCAACAATTGCGAAGTTGTTCCTTCACCTAAAAAACAAAACTTGTTTCACAAACAATGTATAAGGGATAATCCATATTCAAATATTTTCGGAGCATATTATTTTCAGCCGAACTGCATCAAGACAGAACCAAGGACATTGAGTGGCGTTAAAATTCGTCGAAAATTAGTGTTATCTCCCGCATTTCATGTGACAATAAGATAATGATGTAAAGCTTCTAGTGAAATTTTGGGGTCATCATGTCAACACTAGCTTAACTCGGGAATATTCATTAAGGATGTTGGCATTGTGATTCACATAAATCATAAGATAAAACTTTCAGTTGATAATGTCACTACGAATATGAGAAAATCATGTCAAGAATTAAGTAGGTCATATTGATCAACCCTGTTAATTTTTCACACAACGTTAAACAATTTTTTTAATATTTTTCCCGTTAGTCGTAATATTCAAACATTCCATACACTACACTTCTGTATCTTCGAGATTTTTCTTGTTTGGAAAAGTTTTATTCAAAGAAAGCCACTCAAACGTTAAAAGAATATTCATTTTAGTCTCAGCTTTCAACGAGGTTAGGCGGACTCGATGATTCACTGGTTTCATTTTATTTCAACATTGACCATTCTCTAAGAACCATGGTTGTTATTTCATTTCCTCGATGATCTTATAATTGCTAATCCTGAAAAAGACAAAGTTATTTGCCGAAAGCTTGATGATACCAATGAGGAGGATATAGTAGACATTCAATTTGCCCTGACTGAATACAGATAACTATACATATTTTAGCGAAGTTGTTTTTCACATATTCAAATGATATGATTTCTCACGTATCTATATTATTCAGATGATATAGATTCATCTAAATTTCATCAGTTGAATTGTTGCAGATTTCGAATATACCTGATTTAGCTGATATAGTTATCTTCTAGAAGTTATGTTTGTTTTGGGCGATTATCCTGAACAGGAATTGAAAAATTATCGTGGTCAGTAGAAAGTCTTAACTGTTACAGCTAAACTTTCTCTGTACACATACCAATATGTATATCAATCAACGTGCTTGTAATATTGAAGAAAATTAATGAATATACAGGGTTTCCCACGGTGGGTGCATATTATATGTTTACGGATAACGGATTGTTCTGAAAATTTTGGTACTACTGTGTACGCTTCCCATCTTTCTGAATGAAATATTTTCAATGTTTCCGCTTCTACGTGAAAATACTACAACAAACTTCGTTATTTCAAATGGGACACATCACTTATTATAACTTGTTTCGCCTCTCTATCCCTTTCTGAGGATTTTTTTCTAATACATACATCACTATAACTATCCCTGATACTTTCAGCAATATTAAATGTATTCCACAAAAAAAATGCCAAAAACATGAATCCAATTTAACTCAAAGTCTCCCAAAAAAAATACTTATTTCTATAAAATTTGAAAGATAAACGCAAATTTCAAAATCTGAGCGTTACGAAGACAAAATATCAATCGTCGAATTTTCTCAACCCACATTACCAATAAATTTATTGTTCAGCAATTAAAAAATACCGTATCATGTCAATAATATTAACCTCAGGCGTGATTGTTGATAATTAAGCAGATCCACCATTAAAAATTGGAACCAAATCGAAAAAATTTTCTAAATTTTCCGCAATCCTTTTCGTGATAACCTGTCATCGCTGACAATCTTCAAATAGGATTTTTGTAATAACAATTTTCTGTCATATATTGAATAAATCTGTTTACTGGCACCTTCGCCATTTTGCAATGAAGTATTCATAAATAAAATCAAAAAGACAATGTACCCAGGGTCTATCTGAATATCACCGAAAAAATGTAGGGGGTGATTCTGTGGTAAAATTAAGGTGGGCTTTTGGTATAAAATTCCTTGAAAATCCCCCCCCGGAATAGTTATACCGAAGATTAACAGGGTGTTATACAGATACACATACAGTCCCTGGCCATATTATTAAACGCATTAATTCGATGCAAAATCTCAATTAAACACGCTTTGAAATTTGTTATTAGGTTATTGGTTTTTGAATATTGAATTATTAAATTGAATGTCTATCGTCCAGTTGCAGGAAAGTCCATTAAAATTTAAAATTTCATTAAAATCTTAATCCTCCATTTTCCCCTTCAAAAATGACAGTTTTAAATTTTGATGAGACATCAAATCTTAATGGACTTTCCTGCAACTGGGCCTAAGTTATATAGACTTCATCTGTAAATGGTTTTCACATACATATAATATATCATATTCAATTAAAAATATTGATTTATTGATGATTAAACATGAAATTCTAATATTTTGCTGAGCCACTCTGTGTAGCTAAGAGAGCTTCATACTATCAATGCAGAGTGGTTCGGTTTGCTGCATTCGAGGATGATGATTTCATATGTGGATTATCGAAATAACGTGCGAACCTGCAGCATGCAAGACGTCCACTGGAAGACAGAGTACTGATTCATACTTTAGTACCTACTAATATTACAACATCCAAAAAAAAATGCCAAATAGAACAATTTAATGAGAGTCGTAGATAAAACTGACATTCTGTGGAAATGAAATTCAAATATTCTGCTTTTTCCTCGAGCAATACCAGTAAATATAAAAAAAAATCCTCAGTGCGTCTAATAAACTGGCCAGGGACTGTATATACTCTATATTATGTATCTAGATATAGGTGCCAAATATGATTAGCTTTTACATCGATTCAATTATCTGGATTTCGATGCTAATCTACTCGAAAAATCCCTCAAGAAATTCAACACGCAACACGAAAAATTATGTATGCAGGTAGTCTATTTCATTACGTATAAATGCACCAGAATGAATCCCAATTAAAATTTTTGATTGATTTAGAACAGAGCACTCCACTAATGGAGTATCTTTCGGCCGATTTTCAGATCTGAGGGTTCTCATCCGTTATGTTATTGACGACTGTTTTTTCAAATACACCTACATCTGAATATGAAAATATATTATTATTATTTATTAAAATTTTGAATATTTCGAATTTAGCTCTTTTATAATTGCATAGTATCCTATTTCTCAAATGCTTTGTTGAAAAATATAAAATTTCCGAAATAGCAGTAATGCCAACGTAATATAATAGTAGTTCACCTGAACGAAGGTTCAGTACCCGATGAGCAACGTATCAAAAGTTAGAACTAAGTTACCTTTTTTATATAGTATCAATTGAACGGATAGTTGTTTTATGCAACCGGCACTAATTTCAATTAAGTCATTCAGTGACATGAGGACCATATTTTTTAATGTGTGTTATGTGAAAACATACGCTTCTCCAGCTGTTATATATAGGTAAAGCAATATTGAACAAGTAATTTAAGAGCGGAAATATTCTCTCGAATATTCACTTCAAATTTTGAGGAGGGTATACCGGAAAAGATATTAATATCTTGCTTTTCGTCTAAAACAAATTTTTAAAAATTGAATTTTGAATACTCCATTCACTTTTATTTCAGCACTCGGTTGGCCATGAAATAATTTTCTCAAGTTTTTGTAACTAGAACGGAGTAAGGTTGGCACTCATGAAACGTCGTTGAGGTGCTAAAATAAAAGTGAATGGAGTATACCAACTCATTTCCGGTAACATAAATGCCACAGCATATAAAAATGAGTTGAAGAAAGCTTGAATCTCGTTCTCTATTCTAGAATACTATGCAGCAATTCACGATATCGTTTGCTTAACACTCCAGTACTCGCGCGTCCGATAGATACATAAGCAATACGTGGAGCCTGGGGTATTGTAGTACCCCGCGCGAGTACTGGAGTGTTAAATGAAAAATTTACGACAATCAATTTAATGAAACGGTATAGAAACACACAGTGCATTTTTTTCTTTCTGAAATTAATTCTATACGTTTTCCGGACCGCTATCCCACGCAACAGAACTTTACATGAAACGACCAAAAATGCTGACGAATTGCGATAACCAGTACGTTTCACTTCTTTTTTTCCAGTAAATTCGCTGACGCTGAATATGGTTGAATGGAAGTCATTAATCATGATATCTTTATTGGCCTGTTTATGAGTTTTCATTTATTATTCCATTGTTATGTCATAAAACAAAATCTTTTTCGTATAGCCCCACGTTAGTCACAACCAATGATGTTTTCGATTCATGAAAATGTGGAGAATAAATTTCTACCAATTTTTCACGCTTTCTTCAATAAAATCTTGTTTCAAATAAACGCGTAGAAATTCGAAAATTTTCTCAATCCATACTCAATTCCAATATACGGGGTGATTCTAAAATAAATATATGGCCAAAATTTCAGAACATATAAAGCAATAAAAATATGACAAAAACCTCAATAAAAAATTAATTGAAATATAAAAATAAATTTTTGCAGAAAATGGCGTTTATCATCCAATTCGAATAGGAGTATCTTTTTCATCTAAGAAATCTTGAAACATCATAATTTCGTATAGAATTAGTGAATATTTGATATACAGTAATGTTGAGGTTTTTTACCCCTTTTCAAACAACTCTGAATTGAATTCAAGGGTGATTTTCATTTCATCAACAGCCGTGTGCACCGACTTATTTAAGGCGAGATTTACGTTAATACTTCTCTGATTTCTATAGCAGTTACCATAGCAATCACCGAATTAACTTAATCCTGTCATAAATAAGTCGGTGCAAACGGGTTTAAGTATCAAATAACTAGTGCATGTATTATACTATTCTGATTTAATCATCAAAGCCATCAAAGGTATTAAGGATAATACATCGAAACTATATTTCTTGGGGTCACATTAGAGAAAACTTTCATTGGAATTTTAAACAATTATTTTCATTGCTATATATGCTCCCAAATTTTTACCATCTATTTCAGAAGGACTTCGTATATAGAATGATAGTTTTACGCCTTATTTCAGAAATTTTATTCAATATTATCCTGAGGTAATTTGATGTTATTCATGTTTGAATAAATTATTTGTTTTGTCGATGTATCTTGTAGTAAAAATATCACAGTTTTCCCAAAGAGCAAAACTTGAAATTGAAATAAAATAGTCAGAAATTGTCACCAAACCATTTCATTTTGAAAAGCAATCAAATCTGCAGAAATATTTTTTCAAACCGAGTGTCCAATGTTCGGAACTTCTTGCCTGAATCCGTCGTAGAATCATCTTCAGTGAATGTATTCAAGAACAGCTTTGATAGATAGGTGACCTCATCGTAATGATGGTGTTTCTGTATTTTTTGTTTGCTATTTACAATCATATGTATTGAGTTCGACTATAGGAGTTCAATTTAAATTTATTTTTTTATGTGAGTTTAAAGGTGTAATCCGCAACTCTCATTTGAATAAATAATAATAAAATTGATTATTTTTTCAATAATTAATTAGCAGCAGCTAAATATCATCAGCTTGTCACCAATAGTTTTCAAAAAATAGTCTTGATGGTATGGACAGCGTATGAACCGATCCTTTCCTTTTTATTTTGAAATTCATATCCCAAAACGGAGAGTGTACCTAACAATTTCAGGAATAGCCATAATTTTTTTGGCTCCTTTTCAAAGGTTTATAATAGAAAAATGATAAACTTAAGCGATACATCCCAATCTTCCTACAAGTCCTACAACCAACTTTCAAGGTTATAAATAGTTAAATGGAATATTGGTCTATGGTCTATGTATTGCTCCAATAGTACTAAATACAATTCTTGTCTGTATGCCGTAAATTTTTCATTATATTAAAATTTTCAGACATTAAACAATTTTCATTTACCGAATACAACATTCTTCTTCACTTAGTAATTGACGGTAGCCTACCTGCTTTGATTTTTTATTTGCTGTTTTATGTGAAAGCTCGTGCTCTTCACTTTAAGATGACCTTCGAATTTAAAATTTCATAGAGCCTCTTAGAATATATTCTGAACTCTTAATTCTATTTAGTTATGAGGTTTCTACCACTACACGTGTTTTGCTATGACAACAGTTTGTTCAGGGTGAAGGTTATAGGTACTAAGTTTGTGGACGACGCACGGATGCAATGATGTATGAATAATAATATTCGATTCAGAGTAAATTATGATTCAGTTTTTTTAGTTACTTTTAGTTACTCCCTAATTACTAATTTGATCGAATAAACAAACTGATGACTGGACAATAATCAAACTTTTGTTCGAAACGTTCCAGCATATTCTGAAGCATTTGTCAATGATATTATTTGTAAGAAGATATTAATTTTCATTCAATTTTTGAATCAACAAGAAATTCTTCATGGATGGAATTTATTCTTCTTCAAAATATGTACGTAACTCGAATTGCCGATATTTTCACTAGTTATGAATATTTGTGGATAAGTTAAAACTTTGAAATCTAAACTCGTAATAAGTAACTATTAGGTAGATGAAATCGTGAAGTTTGAAGACTATTGTGA
Source organism: Coccinella septempunctata (assembly GCF_907165205.1). NCBI lineage: Eukaryota > Metazoa > Arthropoda > Insecta > Coleoptera > Coccinellidae > Coccinella > Coccinella septempunctata. The sequence continues at coordinate 16,995,223 of NC_058189.1, read as the reverse complement.
AGAGAATTTTGATATGTTCTCTGTTTCAACTTGCTTCAACACAACATTTCAATTGTCGGACAAAAGAAGCAAAGTTTTTCAGGTCTTCTCTTGACTGTTTTGAATTCATGATGCCTGCATCAATTGCAAATTACGTAAAAACAGAATAGTCTGCAAAATATAAAAAAAATGGAATTGACGAATAAAGTTAGCGTGCTAAACACATAAGTATTATAAGCTCGATTATAAGTGTATATTTTTAATCAAACCGGACATAATATTCGAATCCAATTATTATTATTCACTGAAATATTTCAATCATTTCTCTAGAGGATATTTATCAGGTTATACCTTTCATAGTCTGAATTATCGTTCTCATTCAATCATTCGAAAGCATGCATAGACGCATCGAAATTGGGTAGAGCTGGAAACGATAACATAAACAATCGACAAAAACAAGTATCGAGTAGGGTGAGCAATTTTTTCCTCGAATGGTGATTTTCTCATTGAAGGAAACGAATTGTTAGTAATGCGATATTGTTTTCGGGCATGAGTATTATGACTGCAATAAAGCAAACCTACTTAGGAAATATTCAAGATAACGTTGAAATTTAATGTTACTTGAATGAGCTGATGTCGAACCAGTATATTTTGACTGATTACTTCTTTACGTCGAACGAAAATTAGGTATGATGAAATGAGTTTTACTCATTTTACTTTTAGAGTGGCCAAAAAATGCGATGATGATAAGTTCAATATATCGGGTGGTCTACATGAAGGACTCCAGCTGGATATTTCCATATGTTTGAATTTTCCACCAAACGCCGATACAAATCAACTTATTTTATTCACTGTAAACCAGATCAAAAACCCTGTTAAGAATCTGAATTGCCAATAGGGCATATTCACTGTAAACGGAATCAAAAACCCTGTTAAGAATCTGAATTGCCAATAGGGGTCGAGAGATTCTATTGATGAATATAGAAACAAATTTCAGTTTGTCTTTCGTTTCGTTTGGATGATGGCTGCAGTACAGTGTGTTTCATGCTTTTGAAATATGCTATCGAAAGAACTATCGAACATTGGCATGCAAAGTTATCACGGAAAAACCGTTTTCCTGAAACAAATTTTGGGCACATTTGACTGGTTTTCACAATCAAAAGATATAGAAAAAAATTTTATTCTCAATTTCAATCAATTCTCAATTCGAATATATAGTTAAAATGGTAGTTTTAAATTGTTATCAAGCAATTTATTCCAAATTTCACACAGGAAATTCAAAATGAACATTGGGAAAATAAAGGGTGAGTCAACATTGATCTATCGGTCAATAATTCTAAAATTTTAAGCTAAGAGAATGACCCAAACTTTAGGTAAAATTATTTTTGACTACATAGGTTGATCCGAAAGTGATGAAATATGGTCTACCCTGATTTTTCAAATGAGAATATCCTATTTTTATATCATCTTCTCTCTATATGAAATTCTGATTTCTAAATACCTCAATTGTCATAAGTCATAAGTGTGCCTTTATGACGTAGGCCACTTTCATGGAATGATTTTTTCTTCGAATTCCAAAAGAGTTTTCAAGTATTCTTTAGTTTTGCGGTTTACTCTACAGTTAATTTAATATGTTTCCATAAAAATAAAAATTTCCACCAGGATATCCAACAGACAGAACGGCATGCTGAAAATAAAGTTTTGGGTCATTTCGGACAAATTATAGTGTCTTTGGGACCAACTCTGAAGTGATCCGAAAACCTACAGAAGAAATGAAAACTCTTCGGGAATTAAATTAAAAAAAAAATATACATTCACCCCAAACGATTCTCAAGATATGATCCCTAGTTAAAACCATCAGAGTGGTATCGTTTCAGCACTTTCGGACTAGCCTATGAAGTAAAAATAATTTGAGCTTATGTAAACTCGATTCCTCAAGAGTTCGAATCATTTTCTTAGTGCGATATTTCTAAGAGTTTTCGACTGATCGAGCAGTGTTGACATGTTTTGTATGGATCATATATTTGATAGTGATCTAGTGATCATTGGACCATGCACAACATGGATAAAATTTTACATCAAGTGTTTATTGAATTATAGACAAAATGGATACCTATGTTTCCTAAATTTCGATTTTGAATTTTCTCGGATCATTTTGAATAAAACGAGGCATAATATATGTTGAAATAAATTTGTATAGAACAAACATTATATTGGAATTGAGAATTCAGAAAATATAGAGAAACTGTTTTATGGGTATGGTGAGCAGTTGAAGTTGAAGTAAAAAAAATTGACAGAATTTGTCCCTTTAACATTCATTCGAGAAAGAGCAGTCAAATCGGCAGCTTTCATTTTTTTAAATAACGGCTATGTCGTACTAACTTTTCATACCTATGCTGGATTGTTACAACGATACCCTTTTGATTGAGTGTGTCAAAAATTCATCATACACATAATATTGGTGGTTCACTTTTCAATTTTGCTGAATGTTTTTATGTATAGAGATTTTGAAATTGTTGATCTTTTGGTTTAGGGTAGCAATCAAATTATTATTCTTCAGTTGCGATCGAAGGATCAACACTAACAAGTGTTTGCATTTACTAACATCTGAAATGTTTCATGATGTAAGAGGAAATGTTGCACGCTATTACTGTTTAGATATGAACGGTGGGCAGTTCATTCAGACACTCCACATTTGATGCACTTCACTGATCACTTCCAACAAGTCTTTAGCAAACCATATCACATCGGATATTTTTCAGAATATTTAACGTTAGAATTGCAAAACCTTCCACCACAAACTTTCATTCGAAAAATGAAAAATAAAAACTTGAATGCATTTTCCATAATCAGGAAAATAATTGGTTGTTTGACTGTTTTATGTGTGCCAGCTTGTATATAAACGGTTTTCGAATCGATCAGGAATTTGAACTCATGCACGGTTCCACAAAGTCTGTTTGATATGGGCGTATTTATTCTAGAGATTTTATTCTGGTAACATTAGTCTATTGGTATATTCATAAGTGTATTCGCTAGCATTGCAGGCGCATTGTATAACTACTACTTTCACCAATCTGACTATCAAAATCTGTAATTTTCCGTGGACGTTTTAATATTGCTAGATTACTAACTTCCCTGTTCTAATTTGGAAAACCACACATCGATACAATCAATCGCATAAGGTTTCGCACTTTACATCGTTTCTTCTCTGAAACGCAAAATATTATTGAAAATCGTTAAGTTTGCGTGAACTGACGAGCATGTTGGTGGAATTTCTTTGCATGAAAAAATATCCCAAATAGTTTCGCTACATCATTCTGCTCCTTTTCGAAAGGTAAAAAAAGAGTCTTTTTATGTTCCGTAAAAAATTCTTCTTCGATACATCGAGTTTTTTCCAGGAACTTAAAATAGCATAGCTGTGATTGCGTATCGAAGAAGGAATGTTTAATATTTTAAAGTCCTCAGATTTTTCAACACGTCTGTTGTTTCAATGGGCACAACTAGAATCTTGTAAGTTATTTTTATGTAAACATAAAATTTTTGAAAACTAAGAATGATGTTTCACTACGAAAAGTAATAAATGAGTTGTGTTTTCAAATTATCTCTCTAATACATCAACTGATGATCATGATATTCGTCTGGTGCTTAGATTATGCTACATTCAATTGAAAAACTGATTGTTCATATACCAAATTATGTTTTTCTCTTCGGAAAACTAATGTTTTTGAGATTCAGACTATTGAGTTTATGTTTCCAAACTAACAAATGCTACGCTAAAGCATTTTTAAATACCTATACAGGCGGTCTGTAAACAAATGCGAAGGACTTGAGGCGATGATTTCTCGATGAAAATAAGCAGGGGTAGTTCCTATAATTTTTTTTTTCGAAATCGACCTGCCTTCCAAGATACAACCTTTGGAATGCGATGACGAGTTGACAGTTTTCAATTTTTTTTACGCGTTCTAAAAAACACTGAATCATGAAGCTACACAGAATGTGAAGCACTAAGTAGATTTAACTATCACAATTTTTTTAGATCCCATGGCTTTATTATTAGGGGTTGAAAATAACAACATGTATTTTGAGCGGAAATGGAATGAACAGTGATCAGAACTGCTTATAAGTTTTTATTTATTCCGAGAAAATTATCCAGTGTATCGAAATTTTGCAAGAGACTTGTTTTCTCCAGAATTGAAAGGGAAACCATAAGAATTTTATTTCCCGAAAATCTATTCCACAAAAACAATTTTTAGAGGAAAAATCATACGTTGCTGTTATTTTCAACTCCTAATAATAAAGTTATGAAATCTAAAAAAATTGTGTGAGTAACATCTACTTAGTGCTTCATATTATGTATAGTTTTATGACTTTGTTTTTTTAGAATCCATAAAAAAAATCTTGGAAGGGAGGTCGATTTCGAAAAAAATTTATAGGAACTACCCCTACTTATTTTCATCGAGGAATCATCTCTCTAAGTCCTTCGCATATATCACCTCAAATGGGAGAATTGAAATCCGATATCTCGGTATATGGTCAAGAGCAATTCTGACCATCCATCCTGTCGGCCCTTAGGAAAATTAAGCCTAATTTCTAGAGTAGGTTTAAAGTTCCAATGCAGAGTAGTTAAAACATTTGGTGATTACCTATTCATTGATAATGATTTCTCGATCTGTTGAATGGGTTTTTAATCTGGCGACAATTATGATCGACCGATCACAAACAAAGAGTAAGAATTGGCAATAATAACAAACTAGTCTAGAAGTTGGCAACCTTTTCAATTCTTCATCTATAGTTACATTGTTACGTACACTACCTACTGAAGATTCCGTTGCGCATAACCTTCACGGTTGCCTGTTTATAATGATTTTTCATTTATATTTAGAAGTTCGTCTGTCCGAAAAGGAACTAAATTGCTTTCATCCTCAACAAATTGCCTATCCGTTTTGTTGCTTTCAGGCAATGTAGCCATGTTGTGCAGTTTCCGATACATCGAGATACTTCAAGGATATGCGATGATAATTTAGTCGGATTCTAGGTAAATCGAATGAAGTGTTTCGATGACAGCAGCCTGATATTGTTCGTAATGAGTGGACTTATTGAATGGAATAATTTTACACTGGATACTTTTAGAAGGTTCAGGGTTTAGAGTCATCAAATGATTAAATAATTTATACTTCGCTAAAAGGTAGCGGAATTTATTTTTAATGAATGAAAAATAATATTTTTAATGATAATTACGAGTGAACCTCTTTCGATTTTCAGTGATGCTTTGCCGAATATAAAAATACAGAGTGAGTTTTAAGTATGGAACGCCTCAATAAACTCGGCAACGGGTAGCACGATTTTTATAGATTTTGGTGGGCGAGGATTTTGTGATATGGCCTACATTATGATGGTATTTATATTGTTGATAGATCATTTCTCTTTCTGATCAGCCTGTATATTTTTTGCCTTCAAAAACCTTAAGAAGTACTAAATATTTTTCATTTAGACTTAGGGAACATGCGATGAAAAATATTCTGTATTTCTTCAGAATTTCAAAAGGCAAAAAATATACAGGTAGTAATATCAGAGTTCATTATTATTCCGTTAAAATAATAAAACAATATGGATACTGCCATTATATGGGTCATATCACAATATTCTTGAACACCAAAATTTATAAAATCGTGCGATCCGCTTCGAAGATAATTGAGGCGTTCCATACTTAAAACTCACTCTGTATAATGAAATTTATTTTTCTGCAGGTGCATAATGATCATTTGAAATAGAAGAAACGATCGACGTTTCATGCGGAATATAATGTACTTATTCAATTCGAGAAAACTGATCGGCTATCACAGGCGTTAGTCGTGTGAAGTTAGCCGAACACAGTAAATCCTAAATGGTTTCTTTGGAAAACATATGAAGATAGTCCATTTTTGTATATTTTTCGGAAATAATTGCTTTAATCCCCTTTTTTCTCCAGAATTGAATGGGAGATCATAATCACAATCATAATCAGAATTTTATTTCACGAAAATCTATCCCCCCAAAAAAAATGTTTGAAGGAAAATCAAAAGGGGTTGTAATTTTCAACCCCTAATAATAAAGTTATGAGAACTAAAAAAATTGTGCGAGTAACATCTACTCCATATTATGTATAGTTTCATGACTCGGTTTCTTTAGAACATGTAAAAAAATTAAAAACTGTCAACTCGTCACCCCCTTCCAAAGGCTGTATTGTGGAAGGGAGGTCGATTTCGAAAAAAATGTATAGGAACTACACCTGCTTATTTTCATCGAGGAATCATTTCCCTAAGTCCTTTGCATTTGTCTGCAGACAGCCTGTATATGAGAATATCATATATGTTAGATTTAATAAAACACGTGGTTGATACTTTTTATTCACAAAGTAAGATGGCGGTCGGTTATCTAGCACGTGGAGGTGCTCTAACAAAGGGTCAGGTACAAAGCGTACCGCCCGACAAGGTAGTTCAAGTAATAGTGTGTTCGGCCTGTGCCAAAGAGAGAGCAGGTAACATTGGAGCACAGAGTTCACAGAGCATAGGTTCTATACTCTTATTCTTCCTTCGACATTCGTCGTCGGATATTATCAGTATATTTTAAGGGTGGTCAAATTAACATTTGCTAACACGGCCATACTGACCACTGAAACGTCCTCGTTTCACTTAGTAGGCATAAACAATATCTTAATATCAAACAACATTGTTAAAGGGAGCTTGTAAACATAAAACAGTTGAATCTTTGTGTACATGGCTCTGTTTTATGCGCTGGCTCGCGCTGCGGCATTATTATAGGTGGAAAAAAGAGCCAAGCGAGAAAAAAACCACCACCGCTTACTGTTTACAGATCAGGTCAGCAAAACACTTGGAATTTCAAAAGTTGATACAATTGTCATTTACAACATATAAACTGTTAAATTAGGTTTGTGACATTGCACAGAAGTTAGCCTCTACTAGGGACTCCCGTCCGGGCCTTACTTGTCAATTGCACAGAAGTTAGCCTCACTAGCGACCTCCCGTCTAGGCCTTACTTGTCAATATCACAACTGTGAAATTGCACAGAGGTTAGCCTCAACTTGGGACTCCCGTCCGGACCTTACTTGTCAATTGCACAGAGGTTAGCCTCACTAGCGACATCCCGTCTGGGCCTTACTTGTCAATATCACTACTGTAAAATTGCACAGAGGTTAGCCTCACTAGCGACCTCCCGTCCAGGCCTTACTTGTCAATATCACTACTGTGAAATTGCACAGAGGTTAGCCTCAACTAGGGACTCCCGTCCGGGCCTTACTTGTCAATTTTACATATTCGTATTTGAAGTACCGAAAACTTATCATGGAATTTCAAGTGCTTTAGAAAACATTCAACATAAAATGAACATGAGACAATACAGTGGATCATAACATAACAATAAGAATCTCATAAGGAACAGTATAGAACATAAAATCTGATGGACATGAGAATATTTCACTTCATCATGGCGCATCATTGAAACTAGCACTCACTCATCACTATTTGCTTTTTTTAGGCCAAGGTCTCATTGGTTCTTGGCCGGATATAGTTCTATTCTGGACTCCTACTCTTCTCAAGGCATATAGATCGTTTGGTAGGACTGCTTGCACTTCGAAAGGTCCAATAAATGTTGGCTTCAGTTTTTCTTCATTCGAAAGATGTCACCTTCATGGAAATTTTCTGTTTAACATCAATCGGTAACCTAACCTGATGTTCGAGACTGGCCGGCGTTATACTATACTCCTGGATTGCTCAACGGGAACATTTTACATTCTTGAGAGCGCTTGTCTTGTGTAGATCTTCATAAGAATTCACGTACGAAACAGATCAAACTTTTGCAATTGGTTTTGATTTTCCTGAAACATAACAAAGCGCCAGTATCTTATTTTCACTAGGTAAGTTCTGACTAAGTTAGTCGACATGCTTGAAAATTTTTGTTATTTGAGAATATTCGATTTATTCAATACACTAATCGCTCGTCCAATCCTGACAAGTCTAGATTCAAATCTAATGTGCTAATTGATTGTTACGAACACTGGGTAACTAAAGTTTGACTGAACTTGTTTCTCTCTTTTTCTTAACGAAATAAAAATCTTCAGTATGTCCCTTTCTATGACAGAAATTACATTCAAGACTGGAATTTTCTGGATTAGAATTAAAACAACATTTCTTTACAATAATCTAACTTTCTATGCCTACATTTTCCACAGTTCTTACAATTTCCATGAAAGGTTTTGTCTGATTCTGTTTTCAGTAGCTGCTTCATTTTTCTAGTTTTCTACTATTTTATCTGAGACTAATATGGAGCGTCGGAATCCTATGAAGAAGGCAATTTCAGCTGCTGCATTTCATTCTTAGGTTCTTGCACTAATAATCTATTCTTAACTCCTACATTAGTGATATCATGTGCTATCAAGCTCAACACTATTTCTCACGGAAACTTATCACAAAATTTCCTGATCGAATTCAACTTGGCATGAGCATACTCTATTAACGAACTAAAATTTGCACTACTTATCAACATGCTAGCTCTAAGCCTCGTGGCCGGAGTTCCTTTCTCAGGGAACGCTATCTCTAAATTCCTAGAAAATGTTGACCAATTTCTAACAATCGGTTTCCAATTTTGATAAATTTTGGCTGCACGGCCTTCAGCTTGGGCTTGCCCAGCTTTTAATACTACAACAGTATCAGACGTACCTGTTTCGAATTTAATTTGAACAACTTCTAAATCCACTCCTTGGTTGAAAAGGATGTATCGTCGGGGTCAAACTGGGCTAACGATAATTATGCGGTCACCACGTGGTCGGTGTCGTTCCTTAAACTAAACATGTTGGCTAGCAACTCCATCATCTCCATTTGAAGTTGGGCCTGGTTCTCCATTATCCGCATTACCGAAATGGCTTCACTTTCTTTGGGAGCTTTGTTGAGATTTTGCTGGTCCATTTTGGCTTATTCTTGTAGATTCGGACAAAACACAAACGATTTTCACTCACAAAATAGGATCCTCAATTTCTTTTCTCGAAAGAAGGAATTTAATCCCACTTCTGATGTTAGATTTAATAAAACACGTGGTTGATACTTTTTATTCACAAAGTAATATGGCGGTCGGTTATCTAGCACGTGGAGGTGCTCTAACAAAGGGTCAGGTACAAAGCGTACCGCCCGACAAGGAAGTTCAAGTAATTAGAGGTGTGTAGTTCGTGAACGAACTAGTTCAATTGAACTATTCCGTGTAAGGAACGAAAGGAACTAGTTCACGAATAGTTCGAAGTATAGTTCACTCGTTCCCTGAATGACAGAAACGATCGATGAGTTCGCAACGTTTTCGTATCTCCCTCACCCTAAAAAGTTCATCGAATCTCACTGTATTTTTTATTTTATAACTATTGACCTCAATATATTTCGTTTTATTGATCTTCTTTCTTTTATTCTCGAAACAAATCCCAGAACCCAGCAAAAAGCATAAGGCTTGAAATAATGTACACTTCCACTTGTTTTCTCGTGAAACCCGTATCAGAGTTCAGTTTCAATTCAACGTTAGTCCAGTTCCAGACATGAAAGAACGACTGCATATCACTAGTTCATAGCATACCAATAACCGTCAATCGTTCCATGATTCATAATGGAAGTGAACGATTGTGAACTAGTGAACGATTCATGTGAACTATTCACCATCGTGAACGAGAACTAGTGAACTATATCCTCTGAGTGAACTAGAACTCCCACCTCTACAAGTAATAGTGCGTTCGGCCTGTGCCAAAGAGAGAGCAGGTAACATTGGAGCACAGAGTTCACAGAGCATAGGTTCTATACTCTTATTCTTCCTTCGACATTCGTCGTCGGATATTATCAGTATATTTTAAGGGGGGTCAAATTAACATTTGCTAACATATATCATTTCATTTCTGAAATAATGGTGTACGCCAAAGGGTTTAGAGGAAACATCCTTGAAAATAGCCAAACATTTAGATAGCCTATTCAATTAAAATACTTGGATTCTTGCAAGTTTTTCATGAAACGCAAGATTTTCGAAAATAATTTAAAAATGATCGCATTTCAAATTTTGTATGGAAGTCTACTTGTTAATCACAGGTAGCTGAGGTTTAATCAGATTTTTAGATTGCTCTCAAAAATCCTGCATTGCATGAAAAAATACAAGGGACGAGAAAGTTTTTCTGTTAAATATACTTGCTAACAGTTTAACAATTTACAAGAGATGCAAATAGGCCTGGCAAAAATTAAAATTATGCAGCTTCTAATTTTGTTTGGAGAATCTGTGAACAAATTTTATTGCATTAATATTGGGACATCCTGTACTCTTTGGGTGATAATTTGCTTTAAGTTCAAAAAATCGGGGACAAAAACTTGAAATAGAATTCATAAATTATTATGATTATATATATGATATGAACGGTACCAAAATCCAGGCAACAAAAAAAAATTCGACTAAAGGTGCATTTATACCAAAGGAGCATTGTTTTCGAACGTTTTGAAATGTTTTCAAACGTTCGAAAACTCAGAATGGGAGGTGTTCACACAGCCCGCGCCTGTCCGAACGAGCGGTTGTTCTTGATAATTCAACTAGGTCTCTCTAAAGTGCACCGACATGGCGCCCTCATTATCTAAAATTGCAATTTCTACTGAATCTATAGTAATCAGAGTCTCTGATAATAATACTCTCTCAAATAAAAGAACTACGCAAAGGAGGAGACGAAAAACCTGGGTGGATCCTTTTCTGAAAGGAAGAAATTATACCCAGCTGCTAGATGACTTGAGAGCGGACGAAACTGAACTTTTTAGAAATTTCTGCCGCATGTCATTATCGGACTTTAAGATATTACTCGCCAAAATTGAGAAAAAAGTGTCAAGAAAGACAAATTATCGAGAGAGCATTCCAGCGTCGGTTAGACTGGCACTAACACTTCGATTTTTGGCTACAGAAGATTCATATGTAAGTCTCATCATGTACCTTTACCGAATTTCAAAACCATCAATATCGAAAATTATTACCGTCTGTCCGTGAAGCCATCGTAAATGGACTGCATTTCAAATGGATTGATTAATTATGAAATCACGATTCAAGAGATCTCATCAAAATTCAAAATAAATTAAATACCAAGACCCAATAACTTATCACGGTCCACCGGTGATTTCGATGATATGACGCCAGATGTGCAAGAAAATCCGAATCCCTTTGATGATTCGTCGGTTAACCGACATGAGATGGAAAGAGATCGAGCTTTTTGAAACAGGCTTCATAAACTTTATTCGGCGTCGAAGAGTGTTTACACCCCCTGTGCATATTGCGAGCATTGTTCGCAAACAGTGCCTTATAATGAAACGTTACCGGTATGTGGCGAAATGAGCTCTCTGAAACGTTCGAAAACAGGGTTTGCGAACTCTGTTCGGCGCCGATGACTGTTTACACCGCCCGTACTACTGTTTGCAAACAGTGTTCGCGAATAATGCTCGTTTGGTATAAATGCGCCTTATGACGTTCGTTTTTCAAGCTTGGATCAAAATATCTATCGATGGATGAAAATTCATTCAAAATTTGGCAGAAAAATTAAACTTGGTTTTTCCATAAAACTGTTTTGCCATTCATCTCATCGAACTCCGATTCTTTTCTTTCTTAGCTTTGAAACAATTATTTTTACGAAGAATATATTTTTCTATTCTATCGTAAAATGAAAGGAATAATTCTGAAAATCGAAACAGATTTTTCGAGTTACATCAGAATGAAACAATGAAATATTCTTTCTTCCCATTATGCTAAATATCGCAGATTCCTTTTACGACTGGCAGAATGATCTGTTGCATGGTGAATTGGCAAGAACCTGCATAATGGTAATCGTTGGGCGTTCGACTAGAATAGAATCAAAAGATACTAAAAGATTGAAGATAATGACTGAATTGAAATGAGTGTGGCAACCGGTGTGATTCATTCCGACCGTGAAGCTCCGAATAAATTAACGACTGAATTTATTTGATTACTTTTAATTTGGAAGTTGATGAAATTTTATTAATCCACTACAAAGGATGAAGGAGATCACTAAATGTTCAACAGCTCAGAAAATGAATAATCATAAAGGCATATTCAAGAGAAACACCGAAGGCTGATATGTTATCACTTCGTTCCACGTTTATTATGTTTTCGTTCACGCGAAAAACATTCGTGACATTTTGGCTATTTCAAAATCTATTTCAGCCAGACAATTCATCACGACACAGTCGAAATGTTCTCGTCTTGAAAAAGCACTGAAAATGCTCACACATAGCATACGTGTTATGTTAACCTTCTCCGCATAATTCTTTTCATGGTTCTTGCGAATCAGACGAAGGGTAAGTATACCCTAAATATGCCGATTTTGCCATCGAACCATTGGGTATTAACCTCAAATACTAAAAGATCGAACTCAATTGGAGCCTGCTATTGCGGAACATTGTCAGCAAAGGCAAAATATTACTGATAGCAAGCAAAAGAGAACTGTTTTTTACACATAGACATACAGACATGGACTGTGCCTTCCCCTTCTATCCATGCATAAATTACGGTCAGAAAAAGTGACAGAGAGAAACTGAACATCGGGCATGCTAGTTGTCTTTTTCTAGAATTTTGATTGGTCCACAATCACCTAATGTGTACAGAAAAGAGACAGGTAATGGCCCGACGGTCATTTGTCTCTCACTATAAAATAGCCAATTTTATGCGAGCATTGCTCAATCCATGTCTATATGTCTATGTTTATATACCTGAGGTAATGACAGATATACGTACGGTTCTTCAGTGGCCTGAGACAAATTAGAGCCAAGCTAAGATGGAGCTTAGCTAAATTCAACAACTGGGGTGTCTGTCATAATTTGTAAGATTACACATGTTCGAAAGTCCTCCTGAGGCTTCCAATTAGTTCCGGGTTTTCCACAATAATTTGACCCCCTTTAACTTCGTTATAGATAAAAATACAACAAATTTTTGTGTGCAAATGAATTCTGATCAAAATGATTTAACAAAAAGAAATATTTACAGGGTACCACCCTGTTTATTTTTCATCTGTTGGATAAGCTGTTTCTGTCCTTATCTCAAATATATATGCATCTGTCGTCCTATCTCCCTTATTTTGAGGACTACATAGTTTAAAATTTTGAGAACCACCTGGCCAGCTCAATACTCAGTTGCCATTCAACTTAGTTTAAAGAGTTGATTTCTTTGAATTTTTTGGTATTTTTATGGTACGTGATGGTCATAATGAGAAAACTGGAAGACATTGGTGATATCTTGTGCTCGAAAAAGATTAATCAAATGAATGATAAACTATTATCCGAAATTCATTTTATTCGATGAAACTATTTTTGTGATAGAACTAAAAATAACATTTCTATGGTATCGTCAGAACCTCAACAGTCTACTGTTGAAATATTTGTACGAGTCAAAGACTCACCTTATATATAGGAAAGCAGGAGAAAACGAACCACCAAAAGATGGAAAAATAAGCAGTGTCCTATATAAAAAAAAAGTTATGTTCAATATATTGTTCTCCATGTATATATTCTTATTAGCGTTTTCATTTTGAGAAAATTCATTTGATTTCGTACAGTTTTTGTGAAAAATATTTTTATGTATCTATTCTAGCGGGTATTTTATTTATTGTTATATGAAAACATAGTATTTAGAGAAGAGTTTGAGAGGAAGTTGTCAAAATATAGTTTATGGAAAAAGTCATTATTTAATAGAAAGCCTTCCAAGTTGTGCTAATTTGGTCTTGCACAACAGAATTTATTGTTATGGTTTGAGTTTTTCCAATATAATATTGTTTTGTTTAGAATGTCCAATGAGTAATAGGAATCAGAAGAAAAAAAAATAAAAAAAAAGGTAGATAATTGTCAGTCAGAATATTTTTTAGAAAAGTCACTTATTTTAGTTGAGAATTAAATATTTTCGATAAGTTGCGATTCCTTTGATTTGAATATCAAGTTTATGTATAAAATAAAATAAAGGTATAATAAAACGGATCGTAACAGTATCTCTTTTTGTAACAGAGTTAAGATGGGGGCAATTTGTAGTAAAAAAACGTGGTTCAATTTCATAAAATTCAATACCAAAATTGCCGAAGAAGTCTTTCATCACCAGACAAGGCATTTGAGAAGTTCAAAACTCTTGAATCCCTTCGATACTACTCAACTGAAAAGAAGTGTAAGAGGAATACGTCCAATTTTCATTTTGATGGTCATGATCATTTTTACGCTGATAGATATTGATCTTCGACAATTTTTGTACAATCAACTTTTTATTTTCACTCCAAGTTATTTTATTTCTCCTGTTATTTGATCTTGAACATTTAAATTTCAGTAGATGAAACCGATCTCGATTCAAATTGCACTTAGATGATTAATAACAAACTATTTTGTTGTTTTTCAATAAGTCAAATATCTTCATACAGTTCTTTATTTTCTGGACTTTTTAAGGCATTTCACTTCCAACCTCTCTAACAAAATCAATTAAAAAATTGAAATAACCGATTTGCTCCTGAGTTTATTCTTGCACTAATTTGTCAGGAGCAAATCAAGTAGAAAACATTGTTGCCTGACAATGAACTGAAAAAAGGAATTTCTGAAGAGCTTTGGAATTGTAGCTTTATTTATTTGATATTAATAGTCGATACACAGAAACGTTGATTCATTTAATTTTGAAATTACGGAATGACAGTTCTCTCTTCAGTGAATTAATCCAAATATGATCCATTCCAAATTACTCTTTAATCTTTCGTTTATAATGATCCGGTTCTGTCATTAAAATTTTTTTCCAATCCATCCTATGGTTTCCTGTATTAGAACAAACATAATCTGCGATCTATTAATTTCTCAGTTTTTAATATCATTTTTATGTTTCTTATTTCTTGAGGTCTAGACGTTCCACCTGTGTAAGTTTTAGCACAAATACAGGAAATGTTGTAAATTCAATTTATTGATTTTTGTTGTCCATTCAAAGGTTCAGTTTTTGTTAGTATAGATCTTGAATCATTTTGTTTTTTAAAAACAGTTCTTATGTTGAATTTGGAACCGATTCTTCCAATTGTTTCTGAAAGACCATTACCTTAAGGAATCACATTCAATAAATTTGGTTGTTCCTGACGGTTGGTTGTTCCTGATCATTATTATGATTTGGGTTAAGTTAGGTTAGGACATTTTTCTTCCTAAATTGTTTTTTCAATGAAATCTATCAGGTATTGATTATCCCTAAGGAATTTTTTAATGAATAAGTCAATACCATTATTTATAATTTGGGGTGTGGATGAAATCAAATTAGCTCTATCATAAAGTGTTTTAATAATACCTCTCAGTGATTGAAATAAAAATTTAAATATCTATTAGTATGTGTCTTTTTTTGGTATATTGTACCAAATCTCAAGGATTCACATTTGACTGAGAGATAAGGTTGAATTTGTTATGTTCCTGTAACAGCTTCTACATGCACTGAACTTGAGTTGAGGTCTTTGAACCGATCGAATAAATAATAAGAAAAAATAATGAAATTGAATGACCACATAAAACACGGATGCGTCGTGGTAACACCCAACTACTTATATTTAAGAAATTCGACTGAGTCGATGAATTATGACGACAGGAGGTGGATTACGAAATACGCCTGTATGAGAATTATTCTGTATGTACGGCTGCTAAAAATACCTTTCAAATTTATGATGCAGGTACAAGTAGCGTCTGCTCGGAATGGAGGGTAAGATAACTTGAATCAGGCCGAATAAGGCAGTAGTCGTCTTAGTGAACAATCATGAATATAAATGGAAATATAAATCAGGGTGCATCACTGAAACTATTGAATATGGAAGAGTCTTTCTGCCAGCATTCGAAAATGAATTAATTTTGCAGTTTTAACGTTGATATTTTTTTTAATTGACGAGTTCCTAAACTTCACATCCTTGTGAATACTCGAAATAATTTTATCACCGGAAATGCATTTTTTTTCAAATTCTTTAGGTATGTGCTATTCTGATACCGAATTAAGAAATTGTCAAAATGGTTCCCGGTCTTAAAATCCAACTGACATTATAGAAAGTTGGTAGATCGACCGTCTGCCAATTAGATTGGTTGCTTTATCAAATAAGCCTGCATAAACCCACAACAGTGGCGGATTAACCTAACTGGGGGCCCTAAGCGCAAGACAAACCTGGGGCCCCTTTGAAGAATAAAGTGTAGGACACAGACATATCTTATGTGAATACATACCGAGGGCTTTTTTTCAATTGTCTATGAAGTGAGTTAGGCTACGTTTTACTTATATCTTTATTTCAATACGAACAAAAATAAAGAGTCGGGATAAAATTAATAAGAAAAATAAATAAACATAGGTTTCTTGTGATCACTTACACTCAATTGCAATAGGACCTCCCTAATATTTTTGTAGCTTTCAGCCAAGGCACAAACTGCATCAGCTCTTGATGACCATCTAGTATCGCAGATTCTCTTGATATGTTTAGCTTTGTCAATCAAGCTGTTTTGCAGAATATATTCCATCGTTTTGTTGAGGCAGAGAAATAAACATATAAATTCTAAACGAAACAGAAATAATATATGGCACCTCGACATGATTCGGCTAGTTTAGTTCCCCACTAAATTGAGAGAGTGGCTGGCACAAGGTATGTAATAGGCTGTTGGACCGAATTTAGATAAGTATTCAATGCAGGACAAAAAATTCCCTTCCGATTAGATTGTTCTCCTTCCCTGTGGCCTCTAAAAGCGATTCCCTAAGAAGACAATGGTTTCATAGTAGCGACAATCCTTTTTAGAATTTCACGCCAATAATTTTTCTCTGCATCTAACTGTTTCATTAATTCTGTGTCAATGCGTCCAACAGTCATGCATCATCTTCTGAATGAACACATTGCAGATATGTGTTCATTTGAACATATTTCTCAAGTCCCTGAAGCCAGTTGCCAGTTTTGTGGTTTTTGAAACTAGTTTGCAAACATAACAGTAAACAGCATTCGTTGTCTCTGAAAATATCAGCCATTCTCGTCTTTCTTTCGAACCATTGATTTTCCCTGTGGTAAAATTTGCTTCTTGTAACAGCCTTCGATAAATCCTAATTCTCTCAGTATATTCACTTTTTATTTTCAAAATATCCCCAATATTACAGGGTTTATTGATTATATGATATTCAATCATTTTATCAGTGTTTTCTACCGGCCATGAAGCTATGTCATGAGAAAAGGTTGCATTATTTGGTTCATTGATTGGTAGTATAGGCTGAAGGGCTTCGGTCGATGGCCATTAAAAAGCAGTTATTATTATTATTAATTGGTAGTACACTCACTTTATAGAGAACAATAATCGTGCTGGGGTTGTCGAAATTTTCATTTTCTCCTTCAACTGCGTTTTGGTACTCCCTGGGTTCAAATTTTCATTTCCCTGTTTTGAAACAGAGTTAGATTCAGCAGCCACTAAAAATGAAGATAAGAAATTCTTCTGTTTTGCACATTGCTCCTCTCGTTGTCTCCGTTTTCTTCGCTTTTCAGCCCCTGATTCATACTTTCTATTCATATTCACTCTCACTCACTCACTCAAAAATGTTAAAAAATATGAGAAAAAGGGATTTTTCGGAGTGCCGGGGGGGGGCTATAGTTGGAGGCCCCCATACGGATAAGAAAGCATGGTCAGGTGGAGTGCAATTCTTATGATCTGTAATGAAATTCTGATAACATTGTTTTCGGTCCGACGGAAACGGATATTTTTCGGATAGCCGAGGGGCCCCTCTTTAGTTGGGGGCCCTAAGCGCGCGCTTAGTGCGCTTCTGGGATAATCCGCCACTGACCCACAATTATGGTTTTATCACATAACACTTTAGGTAAGGTGTGGGTATGTGATAATGGGTAATTTAACAGTCATTACGAAACTATATTTAATTTCGATATTAAAAAAATACGCCGAAATCCAAGTATGCAAGACGTTCAAGATATCAAGAGAATTTCAATAATAATATTTAGTCATAAAAAATGAAAAGCCCATTCTTATTATTATAATTTGCACTGGGGTCGTTGTGGCAAGATTAGCCTTTGGGGAACTGCGACCATGTGTTCAGCTGTTTCTGCTTCTGATCCATAGAGTCTACAAATCTCATCTGCTGACTTTCCCATACAGTACAAATGATTTTTGTACCGACAGTGTCCTGTCAGCAGTCCCACCATCACCCGAAGCTCAGCTAGTGACAGCTTTAGCAGTTTTCTGGTGTAGGTCGGTGAAATCATCACGAATTTCTTTGACTTAGTAAGTCCAGGAATTTTTCTCCAGAGGGTTATTCTTTTCTTCGATTCCATTATTGAACCGCTGCTTCACATTGGTATTTTCCAAGCCCTCAGAAAGGCTCAGTTCCAGCAGGTGTTAAGCTTGATTTTTTTTTGCAAGTTCATCGGATTTTCATTTCCTTCAACACCACAATGCCAATCTATACTATCTTCTCAATTGATTTTGAGTATGCGGTAACATTTTACTTGGGTTATCAGAGTCACCCTTTAAATTTATATTAAAACTTAGATTTCATCGGACTATCTTTGCAAAAGCGAAAAAGCTTTGATTGATTAATATCAAAAAACTTTATTTCTGAAAAAAATTATACAATATCAAAAGGTTTCATTTGGAAAAATATATAAATCCTTGAATACCAATATTACAAAATTCATATCAATTATCAAACTCCCCCTATAAAATCAATTGCACACCTTTTGGCCGTTATTGCAACTGTGCAAGGGGGTGATATAAAATTTCGACTCTATCAGAAAACCATAGAACACTTTAGTAGCTAAGTTATACTTAGAGGAAGAAAAACTTGGAAAAACGTCCAAGTAGGGTCGGACTCACCTAAGAAAATTTCAATATAAATTTTCATCCTACAGATTTGCTATTATTCCAAAAGAATTGTTATGATCTTGGCAACCGCAAAGCACAGATAGAATTTTAGAAAAAATGCGTTTCTAGTGATAGAGTTTTTTTAAGTAGTTACCCAATTGCGAGTTTGCCAAAAGTTTCTGACCAACTCCTTAGTTCGTCCGAAATATGTGTATAGCCAAATAGAGGAAACAGAAAGATGCGAATCCCTCGGGTATGGTTCAAGAAGTTAGAATATGCGATGTTAATTTTTAACGACCTTTGAGTCAACTTTTCTTCACAGTTGATAGGTCGAGATCTTTATTTAAGAAATCTACTCCAAAGACATGCCGACATTCCTAGTTGGGGAGCCGAAAAGGGAAATTCGGGATTTACTCGAGCGTGTCAGATTAATATAAGTGGACATGCCTTGGACCCTGTAGAGTACCTCTACCAAAAATTAGACCTTTATATAGGGGGAAATGTCTAGGAGAGCCTGTCATTTGACATCCTCGAGCGTGTAAAATTAAGACATATGTGGTTAATTGCATGTTGAAAAGTATACATTCTCTTAATCTGACAATTCAAGCGTGTCGAAAATGTGTGGGAGGGCGCCGCAGTTGCAAAAAAAAATTCGTCCGTGTACATTCTGGAGCGCAGTGGCGTATTTTCTTATTTTGAAGCTAATGATTCAAGAATAACGGAAAAAATATAATCTGACAGTTTCAGCAAGCCCAAACTACCATAAAGCCGAAATTGGCCATAAAGATCACAAAAATCAGTTTTTTTGAATTATCTCCCCCCGTGGGCCTCAAATCTTTTTCGCATTTATTATGAAAGTTGTAGAGCATAACATTTTCTAAAAATTTTTCCTAAGCAATTTTTTCCTACGTTTGAACGTTTTCGAGATATATAGCGATGAATGTGCATTAGACAGTTTCTACATTGACAAGGTACAGGCAGGGAGGCAGGGGAATATTCGAAAAAAAAGCATTTTTATCATCTTCAAAGTGCCAGATTAAGAAAACCCCCCCTGATTAGTGTCAGATTAATGGGTCAACACGTCTACAACACCGAGATTAACCATCTTTATGAAAATCTGACACGCTCAAGTATGTACAAGTAACGATTTTTTTTTACATTTTCAAAGGACCGCTGTGACCTTGCGTCACGTCCGAATTGTCAGTCCCTTGAAAAGTACCTTCCTTTGGGTCCAGTTAAGATATCTTTCAAAAATCAGACACGCTGGAAAACAATTTTTTTTACCGTTTTCAACTCTTTCGTACGGCCAGTCCCACCGCGCAAACTGTCAGATGAGCATGAATTCATTATCAGACACGCTGGAAAACAATTTTTTTTACCGTTTTCAACTCTTTCGTACGGCCAGTCCCACCGCGCAAACTGTCAGATGAGCATGAATTCATTATCAGACACGTAGGGCATATACAGTATCTTAATCTGACATGTTCGAATATGTACACCTGACGATATTTTTTACATCTTTGAGACCCTGCAGACGCTTTCCCTACCGCTGAAAGTGCATACATCATATAACCTTTTTTTCTTTCTACCATCTAATCTTCAAAATATACTAGTTCTCCACTACGCTCGAGTAAATCCCGATTTAGCATCGTCGGCTCCCCAACTATTCTATATATTCAACACCTATTAAAATACTATTTTCTGTGTCAAACGAAATAAAGAATCGAAAGAACGAACACCTTGAAAAAACTTTTCAGCAGCGAAATTCATTTTCGGCAACTACATGCATTACCTTTGCGGCATTTCCCCAATGGTAATAATAATAACAATAATGTCAACAAGTCAATTTGGTATTTCGTTCCAATATATTTCACTAAGGGTGGCGAATATGTTCCTATGACCGTCATTCGCCACCCTTAATAATGTCAACTTGTGTCAAACTGACGACTGACGTAGATTTGTTGATATTTGCGTTAGGCTGACATAAAAAATTACGAATTTCTTGCTTTTTTTCCTTGTTTCCAATGTGACTTTCGATTCGGAAGTATTAGCTGGAAACGCTCGAGTTACGGTAAGCGTCCACAGTTCCGCATCGTACGCAACGCACGGATCGCATCGAAAGTATTTCAGAATGCTTTGTATAAAAACTCATATAAGTGCTTCCACTGATATGTATCGTACTGCCCGGATTCATCGCTTCATCCTTTTAATGCGATCCGTGCGTTGCGTAGGATGCGGAACTGTGAACGCTTACCTGTATTCGCCTTTTATTTGGCATTTTTACGGCTTTCAATATGCAGCGGTTCTCTCACAGATGGCGATTACCCAACCCTCTAAATCAGCTGATTTTTTTCTCATCAACAACGTTACCACTGACAACATCAATTGATTTGTTTTTATTAACATACTTTTTTGTTCTATGTCGAAAGCTGCCGCAGTATCATCTATTTAACAGTCGAATATAAGTGTATTTCAAATTCATCGAAATACGTTTTTCATATTTATGATAGGTGATTTTTCTGCAAAATTAACTATTTGTAAGTGACTCTTGCATTCTATTCAATTCCCTCCTCCCAATCAATCGGTCTACTGGAAGAACTTCGAATTCAAAGTGTTTTTAGTTTCCAAAATAGCCTAATACATTAGATACAATAACAGTATTCGTTCCGGATGCGTGTCCCACCGGAGAAGACACCCTGTATATAATAAGTATTCTTCAACGCGAGCCGTTATGCAAACGAATGTCATTCTAAAAATAACCCGCTTAAGGTAAAAAGACAGCAGCATCCGAGGAGAAGATCATGATAAATTTTTTCTCGGATCGTACATACACGTTGTGTACGTTGTTGTAATTTTATTGCCTATTATGGCACCAACGTATAATAATAATTCAGTTTCTATATGGTAGGGTTGTTGGCCGCGCTCGCAGCATCCCGTCGGCCTTGGATACACGGTGTACGATCATTGTGCGCACCTACAAATCTGGTAACTGTTTATACCTTTTAGATTAGATTTGTTCCTATTATACCAAGTTCAGTGGGTTTGGTCAATTTTAATTATCAGTAGAAAACTCGTTTTAGGAATATCGATTACTTCCATGCGATTCGAAGCGCCAACCCGTAAAATGAGCTGTTATTTCTATAATGAATGAGATGGGCAGTTTTCCGTTAAATACCGGGTGGCAGATGAATAATCGCAATTATTCGTTAATGCTTCCTGAAGTTCATTCGATTTATTTCAGATTTACTATCTATGAGTCGAACATTGCATATGAAAGATGAGGTATGACATCACGTTGTATTGGATGGTTACTTTTTTAATAACTTGTCAGAACCGTTTAATAGCAAATTACCTATAAAAAATTCCCAACTGGAAAAAAAGATCGATATATTGGTCGTATGTGACATGTGCTGTCACTCTCAGTTTGATGTCCGCAGTTTTGCTCGACGTACAGTGGGACAAAAAAACGGAAGCAATATTATCATCTTGACTACTCGCAATTTCCAAATTTTGCCCCGATTCTTTCAAACTGTACGTCTCCCTATATACCGAGGCTATTTTCAGAATTTGTTCCTCATCATGAGGCGTCACGGGCTTTCTCCAAGTTTTTCAAAAAAGAACAGTCGTTTCTTGCTTGCACTGACCATAAATCAGAATCGATTTCAATATTTTCGTAAATCCATCTCTCAACAAATTCACGTTAATCAGAAACAGTAACAAAGTTGAGTCCACTGTTCAATTGATTCCTCTGATGACACTGATCAGGTTCGTCAAGTTTGCTGACTAACAATGACGTCACGGTATTCTACCCACAAATTCGTTTTCGAGATTTCACGAAATATCATTCGACTTTAGGGTATAATAGATCCGTCATCTTTTGTTTTAGGCAGTATTTCTTGCAATGATTTATTTTGAAAATCTCTATTCGTTGTTAGAAAACGCACCTTTCGAAAACCCTGTTTTTTTATTTGATTTAGGAATACTAAAGTTAAATGCCATTTCGATGAAATTTTCGTTTATTATCTTAATAGATAGCTTGGAAGTAGTTTTCTACTCAAAAAGAATCTCTATAAATGATTGTAACATATAGTTCATTCAAGAATGGAACATCCCAGTAGACCTTGAATGCCTAGACGCAGCTTAATATCCGGTCACTAAGGATCTTCAATAATTTCTGTAGTTTCAATCACAGAACTGTACTATGTCAATAGAACCCAGAAAAGTAGGTATTCGAAAGGAAGAAATATCCAAATTCGGAGCATATTAATCAGCAATCCAAATGGATACAATTATGTTTTTAATTTGCTCGATTAAATTAAGAACATCAGTACAAAATCCAAATTATCTTCGCTCAGTACACAGATTCACATATAATTGGCCTATAGACCACTGTTTATTCACAGTACTAATCTGAATTCCACAACACAAAATCTCAACTTATGGGCTACTACCAACTTGAATTCAATTCACCATAGCCTCTCGAGATGTCAATCATTCATGAATGGACTGTAGTAGTAGTTGTCAATTTGAAATTCTGTGAAAGGGTTCGAAACCCTTCAGAAATAAACGGCAGGGAAAATTTCAAAGCCAACTGCGATGTTACAATCAAAAAGACCCCGTACAAATCCCCACACATATGGCATCCGGTCAAACGGTAAGCAAAATTTTTTTATGACAGTTAGGCTTGTACTCTTGAATTCAAGTTTAGGAAAGTTCCATTGCGTTCGAATGAGGAATTGATGAGGTCTCGTTATGTTTCTTTTCATTTTACGAGGAAAAATTTCATCATCATAGGATATTGGATGTGAACCTGCAGAACCGTAGGTGCACCAGTATACTTATATTTCCCATTCCTAAATATTGATATGTAGCTAACGAACAAAACTATTACACCCTTCCTCATCGAAGCTTAGAACGGAAACCGTATTGTTTTGTCAAACAGCTCTGTCTATTCTATATAGCTATTTATTCGTAAAAAAAAACCACTGTGTCAAAACTTATGGCAACATGTTTCAATCGACATGACCATTATCAGGTCTGAAACTAAAGGCATGAAACCCAGCAAGTTGTCTGAAATGTCTCCACATATAATGGAATGGAATGAAATTGAATTTTGAACGCATTAGAAGTTTTTCGACAGAACAATTATCATATTTTCAACTTACAGCATTGTTTGACCGGAAATACTTGGAATCGATTACTCAAATTGCTTAGGCTGACCAGATTATCCCCAGTTCAATGACGGAGGGACCTGGTGAATGTGTATATATTTATATACAGGGCGAGTCTTTGAATCGTAAAAAAAATATTTACATTAGATTATTGAGGTCAAAAGAAAAAATTTTGTCATGTACCATTTTTTCCGATTTAGCCCCGATAAAAAGATAGATATAGATTTTAAAAGAGTTGCATGAGGTCTAAGTACCCAATTTTTCGAATTTTACAGATATTTCTTATTTTTATGAACGCCAAATTACTCGAAAACTATATTCCGAAATTCATTTCATTCCATAAAACCGTTTGTGAGAACTGAAAATAAATTTTTTTTATGTTTTTCAACAACCCCTATCTCTTAAACAGAGCCGATTCGGAAAAAATGGTAAAGGAAAAAGGTGTTTCCTTTGACCTCAAGAATCTACTGTAAAATATTTGTACGAGTCAAAGACTCACCCTGTATATGCTTCCAGCTACTCCTACCCCGTATAGTGATAAAAAAATAATTCATCACAACACAAAAACGAAAAAATAATCATCTTAATACAATGGTTGTGCATTACACTGTGGAATGAGAAGAGGGCTTCAGGCGTTGCTAGAGAAGCTTCTTCATTCCCAAAATTTGAATGTCTGAAATATTTGATCAGGGAGGAAGACGCTGCTGCATTAACCATTTTTTTATATTTGTAACTAGAAACATGCCGTATAATCATAGGCGGAAATAGGAAGGGGGCCGTGCCCCCCTCACTAGATATCCATGGTGACCCACTCTCCAGAAGAAAATGAGAAATACGGAAACAGCAGTAAAAACAGCTATTCTTGAGCTTTTTCGTCGTTTTTAGCCATTTCTAGAATTTTTACCCACTTCTCCACTCAACATCTTTACCTTGTGGGTGGTCACCTCAGACCTCCGTAAGGGGTCCCTCCCCCCACAAAAAATGTTTATATACCTTCTTTCTCCAAATACAATGTTGAATTGACCCTTCGTACATTGAACTGAGTTTTGTTTTTTTGAGGAATGGAAATTCTTTTGAAAGATCTTCCGTAAATTTGCACTTCCTGATTTTATTATCCATCTCAAATTTTCTTGAGAAAAATACTGAAATAAATTCAAGATTTTGACGGACATTTTGACGGACGTTTTCCAGTGACGGACTTCTTGGTGGACGATTGACGGTCGTCTGGTCACCCTAAAATTGCTTAAACTGATGAATTCTGCAATATTTATTGTATGAATTAAATTCTGTATTTATCACCTATAAAACTGAAATATACTGAAATAGTGATATGAAATGTTTAATTTGCTCTATTATATCCAATATATCTTGATCCATCCGACCCCTGACAGCAAAATCGCAAAGATTACAGAATTCGAGTTTACCACGAAGCAGTTTAATTGAAATGAACCGGTAAATAGCCAACGGAGCTCTGCCTCCTTTACCCCAAAGATTATAGAGTTACTAACTCTATAATCTGTGCCTTCACCCTATTGACCATTCAGTCGGCAAGCTTATAGTCCAAGATCCCAGAGCTACCAAACATAACTTATTTTCACACAGATGAAACTTTAGGATCTCAGTAGAGTCTCATTTGATTTGAATACCTGCGAACTTGTGGAGCTTACCTGGTGACACCTGAGCAGGTACCAGGTGGCAAAGGTGACTAAAAATGAGTGCTACTTAACTTATTTTCACATGGCTGATTTTTATATATGTTTTAAAGAATATCATTCTGAAGTTATATTATAAGTGCCAGACAATTCCTATGGGCCAAAACTCTTGCCAGACGCTTTGAAGATGCACAAAAAATAAATGAACTTTACTTATTTTCACATGTCTGATATTATAAAACATGCCATTGAAGTATAGGTGAATCCCCACCACTCCATCCACCTCAACTGCTGAGCTTTTCCTTGTTAAACAATCTTCAAGAAGCTGACACTAAAATTGTTTTTCATATTTGTAATATAGACGCTCAAGCAAATTTTGTTATAAGATGATCTGATACCGATATTGTGATAATTATGTTAGGACATATGCATAATTTGAAAAATGAAGATTCAAATGTATGGTTGTACGCAGGCACTGGAATTAATCAAAGATTTTTAAATTTAACAAAGCTTTACGAGCAATTGGGTCCATATTTGTGTATAAAAGTTTGCCAGGATTCCATGCATTCACTGGATGCGACTTTAATCCAGCATTTTTTGAAAAAGGTAAACAAAGACCATTTAATACATTGATGAAAAAATATGAGTATCAGCAAGCTTTTATGCAGTTTGGAGATTCAGAGTCGTTTACCAATAGGACAATACAAATAGATATTTTCAACAATATACAAAAATTTATCTGCGAAATTTATATTCCTGGTATACTTGATGTTAATGCTGCCCGGCTCCAAATATTTTTAAATAAATACAGCGTATCTGATATTAAAGTTCATTTATTTTTTGAGCATTTTCAAAGCGTCTGGCAAGAGTTTTGGCCCATGAGAAGTGTCTGGCACTTATAATATAACTTCAGAATAATATTCTTTAGAACATATATAAATATCAGCCATGTGAAAATAAGTAAAGTTCATTCAATTTTTGTGCATCTTCAAAGCGTCTGGCAAGAGTTTTGGCCCATGGAAAGTGTCTGGTACTTATAATATAACTTCAGAATGATATTCTTTAAACCATATATAAAAATCATCCATGTGAAAATAAGTTAAGTACCACTTATTTTTAGTCACCATGTCTGGTCGCTCTGGGATCTTACTCTATTATGAGAACTCTGAGTTTACGTTGATCTCGTGCATTACGCTCTCGGCGAAGTCAAATTGCCGAAGAGTCTCCTCTAATATGCAACACATTGCAGGATAGCGCCACAGCCGCTAAATGTGATGCTACATTTTCACGAGTTCGAATCGGAGGATTTTCATCTGAATATCTACTCCAGGCGTTCTAAAATATTCAGTTCAAATTTATTCATGAAAATTATGATAGGTTAGAAATGTATGTACATTATGAATTTTGCTTATCATGCCTCCTCTGACGAGCCGCCCTTGATATTCATTCTTGTTACAGCTAGAGGAGGGTGATCGCGGCCACGAGATGACCGCGTCCCTGGACAACCCGCCAAACTCAGACGGGAAAGGCAATGACGAGAACGCTTACACAGTGTCAGTGACAGGAGCATACGAAAATCAGGGTTTCAAAAGGGACGACACGAATGGCGATCCCATAAAATTCCCGAATCGCAAGCTCACTGCCGAAGAAATCTCCCAAGGCAAATTCCAAGTGTCCACCCAAGAAAAATGGAGAATATTGAAGAACGTTTCAGCCCTTTCGTGTGCCTTCATGATTCATTTCACAGCGTTCCAAGGAACGGCGAACTTACAGAGCAGTATTAACGCTGAGGGTGGACTCGGTACAGTGTCTTTGTGTGCCGTTTATGCCGCGTTGGTTTTGAGTTGTATATTTGTTCCTACATTCTTAATCAAACGGTTAACGGTTAAATGGACCTTGTGTTGTTCGATGTTAACCTACGCCTGCTACATCGGTGCTCAGTTCTATCCGGAGTTCTACACACTCGTGCCAGCTGGTATCCTCTTAGGTATTGGTGCTGCACCTATGTGGGCATCAAAAGCAACCTATCTTACTCAGGTCGCTGGAGTGTACGCCAAACTCACAGATCAGGCAGTGGATGGAATTATCGTACGATTCTTTGGATTCTTCTTCCTTGCTTGGCAAACTGCCGAGCTCTGGGGAAATCTCATTTCATCATTAGGTAAGTTCCAATTTATTTTCGTAAACGAAGACGTTTCTTACTCACTGTTGATTTCAGTGGAGATTTTAGTAGGTGTTCATAAATGATTTTAAGATCACAGTTACTTTGGAATAATTCTCAGGAACTCCATTCTGAAAGATTTTCAAATATCATTCAATTCCAACTTGACGCCCACTACGACGTCACTTTAATGATAACCGTGTGCCTTCAAACAAGGTTACATTTGATGATAAGCTTTGTAACGGCAATATAGAAATTGACAAAGAGTATGAGTAGCAAAATTTATTCGCAATTTCCGATGTGGATATGGAAAGGTTCCAAGAAACAATAATTGTTAAGGATGATTGATGTAGATCGTCTACTAATGTATTTGGGATAACTAGAATCTAGAAGCAATTGATCGGAAATGTTGTATTCAACTCAATTATTTTGAGATCTGACTTTCTTCTGCACCGAAAACAGCATTCTACTTCCTGTTTTCAAATAGAGAGCCAATATTTTATGGCACCATAAGTGAAACTGAACGGTTCCTAACGTTTCCTTACGTTGGTGTTATCTTACTTCTCTTCGAATTACTGTAGCAAACAGTAGAATAATGGAGAATTATAATTATTATCAAAGTGGTTTTAGTTGGGATCATGGAAAGGGTCATTTTCATCAAATACAAATATCATTTCTTAAATTATAAAACGTAGGATAATGAGGGAACTGTTCGAAACATAACCTCAGGGGGTTATGCCCGTTAAATTCCTTCTATTTCTTGAATGAATCACTTATATTGAAGACCTCCAGTGCCCTAGTTGAGCACGTTCATATCTCCAGTGATGCAAACACAGGTTTTTGTATTCCATCAAGAATTTTTCCTGTACTGTTTTAACTTGCCTTGGCGTGCAAGACTGTTGTTCCAAAACAACATTTTAGGTTTCACAATCATGACGTTTATCCATCCCAGTGGTTTTGGATCACATCACCAAGCTTGACCAGCTAGATTTCTGCACGCCATCAAGGCTTTTCTTGCTTGTCTAGCAGCCATCTCAGTATACATATTCCACATAACCTTGCTATCAAGAGCTATTCCCAGATATTTAACTTCAGACTACCACTATATGATGTCTCCATTTAGAGAGAGGGAGTTTTCATAGCTCAAACCTTTTCCAGGTTGATGGGATAAATGTGGTCTTGGTTGGGTTGATGCTTAGCCCTACAGAAAAACACCCCTTTGCATTAAATCGCATAGGATGCTCTCGAATTTTATTCTTACTATTTGAAGAATACTATTTCGTCGGCATAGCCTATACCAAAGAGGAACTTCTTTGCCTATACATTCAAAGCAAGCTCCGTAAACCTACGGAGCAGATCGTCCACAACTAGGCTCCAGAATTAAAGATATCACTCCTTCTGGAAGTGGTTTGGTTATCCACAGTTATTTTTCTTCTCATACGTCCATTTCATATTGGTTTTGTTTACTACTACTTTTTTCAGTGCCTCTTTGACCAATACATGTGTTGTGCCCCAGATATGTACAGGAAACTCGACAGGAAGGCACATAATGTTGCTATTTCTTTATGATTCAGATTTCTTGGGTTGACTTCGGTCAGCTAATACAGAGTAGTCTTTGTTGATAAGCTCACCTTGTAAGCATGCTGTCACTCGTAAAGTGGTGCATTCTCCGGATTCTCTGTTATTGTGTAGAATCCACTAGTTTCCAGTAGTAATGATGTTAAATGGGTCTGAAAGATCCAGGATAAGTCTCATCTTTCATCTTCTTTTGTTATGCAGGGTACTTTTGACATTCTCCATTTTCTTTTAAGAAAGAAGAAGAATCTCCTCCTTTTCTTACTACGTACTGAAAATATTTCATTCACTTCTGGTGATTTATATATGGTTGAAAGATGTTTATTGCCCATTACAACCGTTGTCTCCTCCATATTTTCATAGCAATATCACAAACTTCCTTACGTGGATTCTTGGTCTCTGTTGATGTATCAGGGGAGTGGGGACCCTACCTGGGAAATTTGCTTTGAGGATAAGAAAAAAAGATCGCACAATCCAAAACATGTCGAATAAAGTCGAACGTCACAAAAAATAAGGGATTTCTTTTTGCCCAACCTATTGTTGTAACTTCACATTTTAGCAATGCTTGTTTCAATAAAGACATAAATACTCGTATAAAAAACTGGACTAACAACTATGCTACATTTTTATACTTCTTTTTCAGTTTTGAGTAGCAGTCCACATGGTGGTGCTGGTGGCTCCTCACAGAATGTCTCAACAGTTAACTATTGCGGTGCTGAATTTTGTGTGGTGAACAGTGACAAAAATGGTAATTTACAACGACCACCTGATTCAGAAATTTATGAAATAATGACGATATACTTGGTTTGTATATTAGGAGCAGTTATTTTGATAGCTTTGGTTGTGGATCCATTGTCTAGGTGAGTAACCTCATCTATTTAAATTTTTTATTCTCGCGGATACTCTTTGGAATTTCAGATAATAAAAATTTTTGAGTATTTTCATACGATGATAACACCATGTCCCTACTAGGTTTTCGTTAGTTGAAGTGTTCCATTGATATATTTTCGTTTTTT
The DNA here is from genome assembly GCF_907165205.1 of Coccinella septempunctata. Classification (NCBI taxonomy): domain Eukaryota; kingdom Metazoa; phylum Arthropoda; class Insecta; order Coleoptera; family Coccinellidae; genus Coccinella; species Coccinella septempunctata. The sequence continues at coordinate 16,964,794 of NC_058189.1, read as the reverse complement.
GACGTATTTGTGTCGAAGTTGTATATTTGTCAATTCTTTAAATTATAGTCCATTCAAGAATGATTGACATCTCGAGTGGCTATGGAAAATCAAATTTAAGTTGGTAATAGTCCCAGAGTTAAGATTTTGTGTTGTGGAATTCAGATTAGTACTGTGAATAAACAGTGGTCTATAGACCCATTATATGTGAATCTATGCACTGACCAACAATAATTTGAATTTTGTACTGCTGTTTATGTTCTCAATTCAATCGCATAGATTGAAAACATAATTGTTTCAATTTTTAAAGCGGATTAATATGCTCTGAATTTGAATATTTCTTTTTTTCAAATATTTCTCTAGGTTATATTTATATATTCAAGTTCTGTGATTGAAACTACAGATAGTATTGAAGATCTTTTATGATCAGATATTAAGCTGCGTCTGGACTTTCAATGCCTACTGGGATGTCAATCATTTTTGAATGGACTATAGATATATCAGGCAGTGTGATCTGACCTAAATATGCGTCAGTCTACTCTGGTGAAAACAAGCCGAAGGAAATTGTAATAGTTGACATCAAATCTAAATATATCATCATAAGGTATGAGGTACCTCTGCATATAGTTTTATAGAAAATTTCGTTATGAACCATCAAACTCTAGAAAATACTAAAACAGATAATTTCTGTACTATAAAAATTGCTATTCCATAAAATAGGAAAAAAATTTTTAGCTGTTGCAAATGAGAACATTCATCTGAAAAAAAAAAACATTTCAATGATCTCAGAAATATAATCTTCATTGTGTATTATGGTAGATACGTGGAATATAAATATAAGAATACCATATCAATAGAGCAACATTACACAGAATAGTTTATTACTTCTAAGAATGTACAGAGATTAAACCTAATTATCGAACAATTAAACATCATTTCATGGATAATTTTCAGATTTATCTTGACACAAGCGTTGAAATCTGACGATCTAGTATATTAAGTAAAATGATGTAATTGAGTAATTACTCTGATAATTCCGATTAATATGACATAGGAAACATAGGTTCGCTAAAATCAGGGGTGTAGTCCAGTGGGAACTAGCTGTGATTGTCAAGGGAGTATAATGAGCGGAGAGAATTAGAAATGAATTGGTCAGAAGTAATTACGTATTGAGACTACAAAAAAGTTTACTTAAAAACATAGTTTGCATGATGGAAACAAAATATTAACATTATAGGGCATGTGAAGCAAGTTATATTGAGTAAATTAAAAGAATTTGGGAAGCGTAGAGAAGAAGAGGGAAAAAGTTGGGATAAGATAATAGTAGAAATACTGAAAAAAAGAGTAATGGGAGTAGCTACTGCCAGAAGAATGACAAAGAAACCTTATCTCTATATATGCTGTGCCACCACTGAACTATAGGTACTATCTGAAAGTTTCATCCTTGTGCACACAATATGTAATTACGTAAAATTAAAAATGCTACCGTCAAATTTAGTAGTCAACACCAAGCATGAAAAAATGCGATTCGCAAGCAATTTCATGAACTTGTTATACGAATAAGCATTAATAATGTGTTTGACGACCACGTAGCTATATAAGAACAATTCTGTACATGTTTAGGCATCGGCAAAATGAGATGATCTGTCTGCTAGTTCCAAGCCCCTTAAACTTTGAGGAAAAACTGTACCATAGGGTTCAGAGGATCTCTCCTCCCCTAAATATCAAACACAGGGTGGTATATTGAAAATTTCAAGCTTGCTTCTTGGCCAAGGTTTGACAATATGGGAATATTCATTGTTTGGCAAAATAAAAGGAATACACTGTTAGGTTAAGGTTTCGGTTGTGCGTCAAACGCATGCAGTGACTGCAGAATATGGCTTTTAGGTCAAAGTTGCATGCAGGGATAATCGAAAGCTACAAGCGTCCGGCGCACACACCGGATAGAGCACTATCCAAACCTTCTAAATGCACTCATTCTCCCTCCTTGCTCCCCCACTAGGTGCTTACCAAATAAGTATATCGGGTGGTCCAAAAGTCTGGAAACGGTGAATTTATTTGGCGCACTGGTGGAAATTCGAAATTTCGATACTGGTCTTTCGCCCAAAGAATCGAATTGTCCGATCAGATTTTGGGCCCGATGATGCCTTATACGAGATATGAGGACCAACTTTAAAATTTCAAATTCAAACCCATCTTTTCATTCCAGATTCGGATTTAGTGGAAAATTCTACATCCTTATTGGTTAAAACCAGAAATTTTTCCGTTCCATTCAGACGCCTATGAGTTTCAAATATTCAAATGGTTTACTTAAGGTCAGAATAAAGCATATCCCATCACACTTCAATTCAGCCCTGTAACAGCGAAAATCCTCAGTATCAGAATATCGGTATGTGATCAATTGAAATGAGCAGGGTTGCCAACAAAGGTGTGAAGAATAATGGCAGTTGTTTTTTTTTGATGGCACATCTTTTATATTATTGTTTTCGATTCAATTCTAAACATTTTTTATCAAACACATGTTAAACCTAAGGTCATTAGTTTCCTAAATATTTCGATCATTTACCTACTCTACGCAATAAATTTCGAGAGACCATCAAATAGGTTCACTTCAAACAAAAACGTATGACAAATAATGGCAAAACGGTTCTGTTTTTGAATAAGTGTCGAAATGCCCCGGCATTTACTGAATGACATCAGTCATACAAATTATTGCATTAATTACCATTATTCACACCTTTATGGGCGAGCCTATATATTTCAGTTTATCTCAGATATGTAGATTTTCAGCAGCAGTGTAATTTTTATAAGACATTTCTAGATATTTTGAAATAATCGACCGTTCGAGTAATTTTTTTAACCCTTTATGTATATATGCATAATATTCAACTTCAACGGTGAATTAGATATTTTTTTTTAATTAGTGTTTTTGGCTCATCCTTCGATATCAGCCATCTGATTAGCCATTAAAAATACTAGGGTTATACATACATAGGATTTCAACATTTTGGGATTCACGAGGATACAATACGCAGAGGTGCTCATCAAAGCGATTTTTTCTTCATACACTAACAAGACTGAGCAACGGACCAGAGGAAGGGAATAAAGGGACTGAATATAACATTCTGCCTATATAAGCAGATCACTATTCTTAACAATTTTATAGACTTCATAATATACCCTTGTGTTGTTGGTAGCCATTATGCTGCTGAGATTAAAAGGGTATTTGGTTTTAAGAATCGAACAAATATTTACAATTGTCGTCTCAAGATTGCGTCGGTTTTTGGAACACCTGAGAATGATATGCTCCAAATCTCCAATCTCTCCACAATCACATAGATTGTCAGTCTTTTTTCTGATTTGGTACAAATATTTGGGGCATATAGTATGACCACTTCTCAATCTTGATATAATTCGGATAAAATCTCTGGATTCTACCTCTTCATTGATTGAGCGAGTAAATTGTTTGTTATTGAACCAAGGGTGTTTCACCGGTGTAGGCTTGATTGATTTATAATGTTTAGCGTTTGTCTGAGTGTTGTAGATTTCCTCCCATTTTGCAATCATAGTAGTCTTTATGTGGGGTATAAGATCTCGAAAACTGGAAGACGTATGTGATATCTTGTGTTCGAAGAAGATTCATCAAATAAATGAAAAAAAATACTCTGAAATTCATTTCTATCATTAAAACCGTTTGTAAGAAAGATCTAAAAATAACATTTTTTATAGTTTTTCAACAGCCTGTATCTTCTGAACCGAGCTGATCTGGAAAAAATGATAAAGGAAAAAAGTGTTTCTTTTGACCTCAAGAATCTACTGTTAAAATATTTGAACGAGTCAAAGACTCACCCTATGTATATATTGCTGCGCAAGAAGAGATAGAAAGGAGGCGCTATTCAATTCAGAGCCGTTTGAAAGAGTGATGAAATTTTATGATTGCTATGCTAATAGGCGCCAGAGTGACCTAGTGTGTGACGACACCCGAGTTACCCCGAGTACTTCCGATCTCCTATTTCCTTCACATATTTTGTTGTTACTTCCATTGCATCAAAATTAACACGATGTCTGATTTAGCGATAAGACGAACCAACATAAAGATAGCCAACAAGAGTGCAAATGATTGCATTATTACTCAGTATATACCTATGTCCTACTACTAGGAAAACCAGATCTCCAGACATCGCCTTCAAACCTCCATCAAAATAGCGGAGGTTGAAGACCCCTGACATTCAAACTTCTCTTACGAGTAAAGAGAACGCAACCGAGCGAAAGATTGCCATCTCTAATAAGAGGATTTACCCGTCTGTTATTTGTCAGTTTTTCATTCGTACGGAGGTGTTTTTTTTTGCCGGGATGATTTAACGATTTAAGAATAGCCACCTGCCTGAGAGTTTATCTTTTTATCGCTTCGTTGATTGATTGTACACGAGAATTTTATAGACAAAAAGATGAGTAAAGTATGAAACCGGAATAATGATTATTATTGAGGAATACAGAAGTGGTATAAAGCTGCATGAATAATTATATCTATTACGGTTGGTAGGAGTCGATCTATCGAAGGATTAATCTATGCTTCAAATGTATAGGTACGTATTTAATACAAGGAATTCAAGAAATAGTCTAATGAATGTTATTTTTTATATTATTTTATAAGTGCTCTCGCATCTCATAGAAGTTTCTCAAGATTTCCAATACTCATAAAGGGTTATTCACACACGAATGCGCAAAAAGTATTCGAATTCTGAATAAAATAACGAAATAACATTCTCCTCAATAAATTCGATTTTCGGTCATCGATGCATGAAGTGTTCGTAATATTTTTTATCTTTGTAAAAAAGATCAAGTGAAGGGTAGGTACAGGGAAACAGCCATCGATGTCAATTTCCCTTATAGCTGAGAAACACGCGTTTTCAACTTCAAAATCCGTTCATATTATTTGATATATGACAAATTAAATACTATTGTTCTCGAAATGAACATTATCAATATTATTATACATAAAATGAGTGCATTACATGTAATAACTTGGATATTTTTCTTTCCGTATATCGATCGACATCGTTAGTTCTTTCCCTGCACGGTAAATCTTCGGAAGCGATTTAACGTATGACTGAGCTAGTTTCATGCCTGTTTTAATATACCATAATATACTACTTTTCATTCTGAATCGAATGGTGTCTCTAACTCATTTTCGGACAAAAATTGACATCAATGGTTCTTTTCCTGTACCTTTCAAGTGAGGAAAATTTATTCTCATCGTTCACTACTATAGTGATAGCAATAAATGATACTATTCCTTTCGATTATTCTCAAGATATCATCAATTCAATTTTGTCAAGAATATAATTGGGCAATGTGGAATATGACGACCAGTTGATCCCATACGATAGTATCATAACTCTCCTTTTTTCTAATCCTAGTTCAATATTTATTTCTTGTCTCATTCTTTTTATGAAACCTGGGTATATTCCCAACGAAGTAGAATCTGAAGAAATAATTTCATTCGACGAGACGACCATATATCAAAAATATATGTACAGTGTGGGCAAAATTGGTGATACCTGAACTACTAACTTTTTCAACTCATCAATATAGAAAACAATGCATGGCACATTACGGTCGTCTTTTTTCGAGAAACTTATAATGCCATCAACTGCATTCCTCTATCTTCTTTTGTTTTCGAGTTATGGGTCAAAATTAAAATTTCAACTTTGATCCTCATGTTGAAATGGAGCATTATACAGACAATTTTTTGACAGCAATCCAGTGGCGTACTATGATTTTTTCCAACAGGTATATTCGCTGAGCTATAAATAGAGATATATTCTTCTCATGAAAACAGTTTTTTAAAATGACTTAGAAAGAGGGCGATGTATGATATATTTCTGAAACGGGAAAAAATAGCGATTCTTTCTAAGACATTTTAAACCATTTTTTTTCATACGAAAAAACACAACTTTATGTTATAGCTCAGCAAATAAACCTGTTGGAAAAAATCATAGTACGCCACTGAATTGTTATCAGAAAAGAGTCTCCATAATAGTTTCATTTCAATATCCTAGCACAAACAGAAACGGAGATAATTTCAATTTTGGCCTATAACTCGAAAACAAAAAAAGTTTGTGGAATGTAGTTGATGCCATTATAAGATTCTCGAAAAAAGAAGACAATGCCATTCATTTTCCTCTATCTCGTTGGGTTAAAAAGTTGTAGTTCAGGTGTCATCAATTTTTTCCACCTTTTACGTAAAAATGGAGAGTGGTAGTATTTTTATTCCAAAAGCTTGAGATCGAGAGATAATTCACGAAAACTTCTACTGTTGAATATAACTGAATATACCTGAGCATATTTTTAAATGATAAAATTCAAATTGCAATAATTCTTTTCAAAGTATTTTGCTGAATCATTGGATGACATTTTTGAGGGCTTTTCGGTTATACAGGATGTTTTCTAATTGAGTGTCAATATTTATGGGTGTGATTTTTAGGCCCATTTTAAGAAAAAAACTTCATATGAACATATGTCCTAAACGTCTTACTTTTTGAGATACAGGGTGGTAAAATTTTCAAAAATAAATCATTTATTACCAATATCTACAATACCACTTCAAAAATTTTAATGAAATTTGTCATACATGTGTACTATGAATCAAGAGGCATTTTTTAATGTATCACTTTTTTCTTAATTTCCACCAGTGGCGTTCGTACATAATTTGACCTTCCTATTTTGGCAGACATTGATGGTACGCAACACTTGACTTTTTTCAATCCGATTCACGGTTTCCGCTTAAACAAATAAAAATAGTTTCTCTGCATGGTCATAACAATATCCTTAATACATACATTTGACAATATCACCATACAGAGACATACGTAGTTTTTTTTCAGATGAAACCGTTCGTAGGACTAAAAAAATTCAAGAGATCAAATTTGCTCATAGTTGAATACAGTCAGTGGCGTGCCACTGACTGTCAAAATAATATCACCCTGTATCTCAAAAGGTAAGACGTTTAGGACATATGTTCATATGGAGTTTTTTTCTTAAAATGGGCCCAAAAATCACCCCGATAAATATAAACATTCAATTAGGAAACACCCTGTATAAGGCTGGTGGGTGTACAATGCAGTTTGCGAAATATGTTGCAAAATATAAAATGTGTATGCTTTTTGGGAAATCTAGTAGACCGCTGTCGTGAAATCTGAGATATCTACAGAATAATTAAACACTATTTTTTTTTTCAAGACAATGTTATGAAACACAATTTTTTAATTTTCAAGACAATGAATAAGAAGCAATTTTATCCGTTGATGAAAGACTATTTTGTGACAGAAAAAAATACTGTTGAAGGCTTGATAAGCAAGCATTATGGGGACTCCGCATCAGGGAAATCAACTATTATGCTGAATTTGAATGCGGCCTTAAAAGCACCGATAATGCTGCCCAAAATCGGCAGTTCTTCCGGAAAATATAACAAATGTTCACAGAAAAGTTGTGTAGAATATCTTATACTGTGAAAATATGAGAAGGTAGGGTCGTTAAAATTTTACATCAAAATTTAGGCATGCCTAAGTTGGTTCCGAAGTGCGTGCCGCGTTTGCCGGACCAGAAACAACAACTCGTCAACAATTCAGACTGCTGATTTTTGGTGATGTCCAAGCGAATTGAAATGAAGTATATATCCACCACTACACTCCAGAATCAAAAAGATTGAAAGCTGAGTGAACAGCAGCCGGTGAAAAATTAAAGGGACATCTCTTGAAAGAGATAAAGTAAAAACCAAAAAAACGAATTCGTTTTTCTTAGTTGGACCGGAGACTTAGTGATGTGTTATGTGCATTGAAATCGAGCAGCTGTGAGAAAAAAATCAATTTCATTCTTGTAATCCTGAATCTTATTTCCCATATCAATCTAGACTACAAATGTTTCGCTTTGTTGAATTCGAAATCTATTGAATCGGTCATATTTCCGTTTTCATCTTGTAAACAACATAGTATTCCCATCCAATTATTTATAACCTCTGTTAGAACAAAAGGAGGATTAAGGTAATTATCGATGCTGTAATTATTGACCATATATCTTTATTCGGTATTCAACATTGAATTTATTCGTGTTTTTACCGACGACAAGTGAGATTTACACTTCTGTCAAGTAGCTTTGAAGTCGTCACTAAGAAACTCTGAGATAAAATTTCCATAAACAAACAATGTTTTGAAGAAATATATCGTTCATGACTCAGGGTCACACCATGTGAATTTATTGCGGAGTAAAAAAAATTATACTATTAATCATCACACTTTTACTAACTACTACACGTGTTCGGATTGAAACATAGGTCATTTAATCAGAATACCATCCAATATCCATATACAATATGGAATACAGAATATAGGGTGAATTTCGACATAAAAAACCATCTCTTTTCGAGCAATCTATGGAATCAAACGAGAATAGCCGGCCATACTCATACGTCCTTTTTCTGGGTTTGGTTGATTTTCACTGTACTTTCCGCATCCTCTCCATATCATATCCTTTCCGTCTACCTAAAATATTGTATAGGTAAGTAATGCGTAATGGATGTATGTGCATACATCCATATTCATACCACATTTTATCCAACTGCCAATTCCTACTATCACTTCCATATCCACACCAAATTCATACAACTTCCAATTCCCACTTTTCCTTCCATATCCTGTCCGTATCCTCGCCCTTCCATCTACGTAAAAAAATGTTGGTGTGATTGGGAGTATCATATTTATGGCAATTCATGCGTTTACAGAATAACATGCATGAATTGCCATAAATGTTATGTTGATCAAACTGAACAACATTTAAGGAACAGAATCAGATATGATTGCAACGAGGATAATAAAAATAAAGACTCAAAAACTGCTTTAGCCAATCAGCATTTTCAGGAGCATCAGTTTTTGATTTCGACAATGTCAAGATTTTGGATTTTAAGGACAACTGGTTGAAGCGCAATATTAGCGAAATGGTATTCATAAGACACCGTTTCATACTGGATGGCGCTCTGGGTAACTGTATAGTACCCAGTAGCACGTGCCAATATTGAATAAAGTTCCATCTATTCCAAACGTTCTCCATCGGAGCAAAATGCTATGTTGCTCTGATGAGGTCAAATAAGACCGAAACCATGGTCAGCATCTGCTTTTCTTCGATGGAGCCTTGACGATGGTATATTGGCTAGTTCAATTCAGATCGTAACACTTGTTGATATTCATATCGGCGGGTGGTATGCATCTGAATTTATCCTTATTATTGTATTCATTGCCTCCCTGTTTAGACGTGATCATTCTATTATTATGGTACTCATAAGGTTGAACGAGACAGATAATAATGGAGTGGACACTTACAATTTGAGTTTTATGTATGAGAACGTTTTAGAAATTTTCAAAACCAGAGAACGATAAGGGGATCGGTCTGGTATCTGATAGTGGGACATATGTATGTGGGTGGCACTGTGTACATAAATTCATTTGAATTCTGTCTCTTTCATTTGACAAAGATTTGACAAGAGAATAAGTTTCTCAATGTAAGCATAATTTGGCTTTGGTAAGTATGTCTGAGTGCGGATCGTGACTCTGCAATTGTCTATTTTATTATATATACATGTTGATTTATTTATTGTCCTCTGTGTGTGTTGTCGTTTTTTTTTTTGCACGATAATCTGTATTTTTTAGACCTGAAGCATTGGCTAAGATTTGCTGATTTTTTTACCTTCCTAGTTCCCATTAATGTACACTTACAATAGAAAAAAAACATTTTTCGAAAAATTTATTATCATTCCCTGTATAACTGAAAGCGCTAAAGCTTCAAGAATATTTTAGCTTATTAGGTGATGTTGAACAATATCATAATCCCAATTTCGAGATTCCAGATAGGTCCAGTTCTCCAGAAACGTCTAATACGCTCTCGAACTCGGTACACCGTACACCCTGTATATCAGACATCATCGAACATATATTCAATGTAATTAAATTAATATTGAAGCTGTGTTTTGACGTTGAACTGTGTTCAAAAATATTTTCAGAAGAATTCTGCGTGACGCCGCTAGTGCCCAAAATGAACAGTTTTGAAAGCTTCATATCCCTATATTATGATGAACTATGCAAGAATCTGGTCAACGTTGCAACGCTAAAATACGTATCTTTCAAAGCCTACGAAATATTTTTGAAAAATGTTGACTCTAAAATACACCTTATGTTTCATCTGAATCTAAACGACTTATATTTTAGCTGAATGTTCCCACAATCAGAAATGTTATGAATGAACAGGATGACCAAAAAATTTCCTTCTATTGGGAGATTGCAAGATGATTTTTGTTGAAGAATTCAATGTATTTTTGTAATTATCCATTAATTGTGAGATGCTCAATCCCTACCAATGCATCAGATGCATTTCATCTTTGGGTTGTTTTTTTTTTTTATTCAACAACTGATGTAACGTCTTCAACCTCTAGCTAAATAAGATAACATGATTCACATCAAGGATTTGGTCAGCTTTTCTTGTACGTATCAGCTCCAACAGTAACTCCTTCACATTCAATGGACAAACTGAAAGTGTTGTAATAATAAATGAAGATTATGTTATTGAGAGCTTTCAATCAATTTCCTTTATTTTTGGAATTAGGTGCCAATAAACATCCTTATGCAAGGCTATCATCTATTTGGCCATCTATGTGTTTTCTTTGCTTTTTGGGATAAACACCTGTTTGTTTAATATATTATTATTTATTTGCACACAAGTATCGAGAACTTTTTATCCTTGTTCTGCATGCTGCTGCACATTTTCCATTTATTGTAGCATAATTTCTGGTTTTCGTTGAACTCGTTCAGGTTTCAATAGAGTTTTGTAGCTTCTCAGGGGGTCTCTGCTGAGTAAGAGGAATAATAGAAAAAAAATTACAGGTAATGAATTAAGCCGATTACAATATAAGAAATGTTGGACCCACATTAGGTTGGAAAAATTATAATTTTCCCTCAGTTTCATAACTGCTAACACAAGCTTCCAACAAATATGTAATAAATTCAAATTCCAGGAAGGTTTATTTACGAAAATTACTAAATTACCAATATCTAGGTTAAAATCACTAAATACATTTGTTTTTGACATTTGACATTACTTGCCAGCGCCAACTGGCCTATTGGCAGTTTCTTGCGGAGACTTTTTGGCCCAAAAAGCCCCGAAGTTTGTTCTCCTTCTCTCTACCCTCCATAAGTAGAACGTACAACAAAGCGCTGATTTAAAACCCAAAAATGTTTTGACAAGCGTCATAATCTCATATTTTCGTACTATACAGTGTGGAATGTGTCAAATTTCCATGGCCAACCGAGTACTTTTATAAAAGTTAATGGAATATATGTGCGAACCGTACGCTTCAACGTTTTAACGTTAACCGAGAGTCTCTTTGCCGCGTACACAATGAAAACATTTTTCTTAATAATAATAATATTTTTCTCAATAATATTTCTCCTCCGTGTGGTTCGTAACGAGCATAGACATAGAGATTGGCTATTTTATAGAAAGAGAGAAATGTACGTCGGTCCATTACTTGTCTCTTTTGTGTTCACATAGAGGTGAGTCCGGACCAATCAAAATTCTGGAAAAAGACAACTGCATGCCCGATGTTCAGTTTCTCTCTGTCACTTTTTTTGACCGTATTTCATGCATAGATAGAAAGGGAAGGCACATGGAACCATCAAACCATCTCTTTGCTGCAACGTACGTTGCAGACGTCTGACAGAATTGGATTCTTATATTCAGGATTAGTTCGCCAGTGAGCATCTGGATGCATAGAAAATTTATCATTTCTGTGACCCGAAGGGGAATGGCACCATGTGGATTTTCTGTTGATTGGACCTCACACCATATTCTCAATGTGGAATTTTCGATATCTACAATTGTTTATGGCATTATATAATATTTCCATAAATGACGGATATAATATATTTAATCAACAAAGAAACAAATATTAATGGCTCAGAGTTGTGAAGAATAGGCTCTACTGAACAGTTATAAAAATGTGACATGGTGTCCTCCAACTCCGGGATGCAGATTTTATTCGGTGATAAACAGATCATCTTCTGTCGTTCAACCTGATTGTAATTAATTCTAGACCGCTTCTGAATTCCGCAAAACTTCAGTTGAATATCGAAAAACGATAAATTTATGCAAATGCCCGTTTTGGATACAGCAACGGCATCTGAAACTGAATTTTAAATATTAGTCGGAAATTCCTATATCGAACGTCCTTGGCTTGTCGCAGTCCATAATTCATGAGATGATCAAAGATGCATCATCGATTTATTGGTTATAAATAAAGCACTTGAAAGTGAATAGCTGAATTCAAGCCAATCTAAATTTTGGTGACATATTTCATATGTTTCAACTGCCACATTGAAGAGGAAGTGCAGAGATACCAGGATTATTTGTCATACGGTTCATCGCTACATTGCCGACTTTCGGTTTATTTTTGTTTTCGTTTCTAACCCTTTGAAATCAAGCAAAAAAAAGAATTCTTAGACAAGGTGAGTCTTTGACTCGTACAAATATTTTAACAGTATCTTCTTGAGGTCAAGAGAAAAAAATTTTTTCCTACACCATTTTTCCGATTCTGCCTTGATAAAAATATATAGCTATATTTTAATAAAACATAATAACTAGCTAAATCTGTGTCACTACAAATCTGTGGATCTTTTAAACAGAGTTGTATTCAAAAGCACCCAATTTTGCAGATTTCACTGCACTACTTTTTAATTTTTGAACATCAAATTACTCCTAAAAGGCACTGTATACGAGAAAGTATAAAGCATACTCTTATTTTACAGAACGTTCAAATATTCATCAGATAGCGACCAACTCAGTTTCAAGAGTAGGTTTCTTAGTAATTGGCCGGAAAGAGTTTGCGACCAATTTCAGATGATAATTATTGCGGATATTGAGCATCTGAACTGGTGAAAATGTTTTCCCCTACGGGATTAAGAAGGAATCTGGCGATTCTCCACTAGCCTGGTAGCAGAAAGGGGGTTCCAAAGGGAAGGAAAACAAGGACTAACCTTCCTTCTGTACCGGCTTCGTGGTTCTAACCTCGGTGATATAGTTGACACAAGGCACACTTCAAAGTTGCTCAATATCACCAATATATAGATGATTTCTGAGATGATAAAAAGATGAAATGGTGCTATAAATGAGGCGATATAATAGAGGAGTACTTTATTTTTTCGTAGCGCACGGCTACCATACGGTTTCGATTGTTATCGTTATTGACAGACGACGAAGTTTCTCTTTCTTCCGCATAACGTCAGGAGCGACTTGGTCAACAAACGCCTGACAAACCGGAGTCAGGCATCCCAATTCACGATCGAACACTTAGAATATTAGGTATTATGATACATAAGGGTCATAATGAGAAAATTAAAGTTCGAAAAAGATTCATCAAATAAATAAAAAACTATATTCCGAAATTCCTTTTATTCGATAGAACCGTTTGTCAGAAACTAAAAAATAAACCATAAAGCCATCAAAAATAACATTCTTAATGGTTTTTCGATAGCCTGTATCTTTTAAACCGAGCCGATTCGGAAAAAATGGTAAAAAAAATAGTGTTTCTTTTGACCTCAAGAATCTACTGTTGAAATATTTGTACGAGATAAAGACTAATGCTGTATATTTGGTGGAAATAATTCTTCTTCTTGTCCTCTTTGAGACGTGCTTGGTTGCTAAGACCATCTACACAACTTTAATTTCGTCAGCTTATTAGCAATGTCATTAAGAATAAGCTGACTCAGCTTCTGACATTGATAATACTCAACAGGGTTTTCTGAATTTGTGCAAATGCTAGCTAACTTCCTTCTTTCTGGGTTTGCTACCTACATAAGTCTTCTCTTCTTTATCTTTAGGGCATTATTAGAAAAAAAAGATGAAAGTTCATGTGAATTATAAGATATCTAGCTTCGTCTCAGAAACTCAAACCTCATTCGAATTCCGCTCACAATGTTGTCGAAGATGTTCAAACAGAAAATACTTGTTTTCAACAATTAGTGCGACTGTGCCATGTTCAATATAACACTCACCTGCAATTCCTCTCTTGTACGGACGGACATATTTGGCGTAGCTCCACGGACCACGAGATAAAAATAGAAATTCTTTGCAATGAAGATACATTAGTTGCTTTTTTCTCCATTTTGTGCAGTGATACACCTGTGCAACCAGACAAGAAGTTATTCGGCATATATAGGTAGAGTATGGTCAGGTTCACAAGGCAATGGGAAAAATATCGGGAAAAAGCAATGTTGTTGAAATAGCATAACAGGCGGAGAAGTTACATGTTTTCGAGAGATCGCATAAATACTTATTTCATTTTAGATACACAGAGGATGTTATTAATGGGAAGTACAATCTGCAGTGGTACCTACTACGATCGATCGACTATCTATCTACAGCTTATCGATGTCGGACTCGATAACGCGTTGTCGGCAATCTGATTATACCAGACAATTTTCGTGTCAAAAAGATGTTCATACAGAGGAAACCGATCATATGTGGTAATGTGGTACAAATTACCACTTACTCGACGTAGGTAGGGAAAAAAGGGAAAAACGGGATTACTGTCGAGTCCTGCGCTTGTCGTGAGCTTATGATACGTACTCTGATCTAATTACATCGCATAAAAATATTATACTATAGATTGTAATGAATTCATAATACTTTTGGTATTCATAAAAACGTTAATACGGTAAATAAATCTGAAATAAAGATGTAATTTTTCTTCATTCATTCGTACTAGAACAATAAGAAGACCAAAGCTTCTACACATGTTTTCAAAGAATTCTCATCTTACGAAAAAACATATTTTTTATATACCTTTTCGCATATTCTTCGACCGAGTTTGGGCTATTAAAAGTTGAGATGAAATAGAGAGCAATATTCATTTATCTTTTCATCTACTCAATGATATATTGGAATAATTTGAATTTTAGGTAGGTGTTTACTTTTTCTTCTATAGGGATGTCGAACCTTTGGTACATATTGATTTTATTTCCTTCAACTCTGTAATAGTGTAATAGGTAGTTATCTGCTGACCAACAATATTGCATTCATTGGGGTTCTGTATTTGCCAACATATAAAGAAAAAAGATGTACGACTTAGGCCCGTAAGATTAATGGTAGTTTAAACCAAGAATGAGGGTTTAAACTTTGGATAACGATTATTTCTTAAGATCAAACATAGTTAAGCCATCAAGGATAGTTTAAACTATCGATTAGTTTAAACCTTCGGGACGGTAGGTTTAAACCATCCAAAAGGGATTAAACCCTATATATTCTACGAAACTATTTTCTACCTGCTTCTATGAAGTTTTTTGAAGTTTCTTGTTTGTTTTGATTCAAGAAATTGTGTCTAGGTTTGTGTTGCCGGTTAGAGAATTATTGAGTTCAATGTTTGAAAATGAACATGTAATCAGAATATGATAGTGATTCGGATTCAGATATTGAAATCTCGCACGAGTTGAATGATTTCAATAGGTATCATGATGGACCATATATTATCCGTGATCGAGAAAATCATTGGGATGATATCGAATTCATTCGATCTCCAAAACTTCTGCAAAAGCAATTTTGCGTGAGATTGAGAAAAAAATAAGCCACCCCACCTGAAATATCAACATTCAATTTCATATTTTGTCTCACTTGCAATCCATCTTCTGAATTGCTATGTTCAAAAGCAATTCCTTATTTCCACTTCGAAATTTGCCTTTCGTTAGATACCTACTAAATATAGATATTTTCAGAAACGAAGCACTGAATGCTATGTATGAACCATAGGTTTTACCTCACACATAATAATATAACAATAATAATGCAGATACAAAGATCACAACAAAACACAATAAATCAATAAATTGTACGCTGCAGTCTGACAGAAGCACTGATCCAAAGATCAACACAGAAAACTAAGAAATGACAACCAATGAGTCACAATTAGTTCAAATAGCCAACTATTTTGGCAACTGCACAGGATTAGTTAATCTCTTCTCATTTTATACTTGATCTTAACTAAGATGTCTAAAACTATGGTGTATTCACTGATTCGATTTTGTTTTTAATTTCGTGGGGATATGGGATCAGTTTCGTTTTTCCCACTGTAGGTAGCGCTGTTTAGAATTTGACAGAGCATTGTCATTTGATATTTGAAAATAATTTGAATACTTTCCTACGACGTACGAATATGTTGTATTTATAAGCGATTATTGGTGTGTGAAAATATATTAGTTTCGAGAAAGGGGTGTAGAACATTCATTTATTCAACATGTCGTTCAGTAAGTTCAGTTTTCTGTATGGACAATCAAGAGCTACAGCTAAGAATTCGGTGTTGTTGGAATTTGAAGCAGAACCAAATCAGATGAACGAACATTCGGGACCGATATATCTAAGTTTCATGGAAACTTCAGCAATATTTCCAAGAAACTGTATTGGAAATACGTAATGTGGATTGTGATCATGTATTGAGAATCATAAATACATAAATCTATAATCTATTCGAGTCTGTTACTTCAAATATTCTTCCTGAGTAGATATAGTGAAAATTCCCTTTCCGTCAACTGAATATATTGGGCATTTGACCAATCAACTGTGTTTCATTAAAATCATATTGAATTACCCCCCTCACGAATGTCAAACGGAAATCATCTTGAAGAAGATCAGTAAATCCTCCTTCGAACCCTTATTCGATAGTGTTGAAATATTGACAGATTTAACAAGTTACTCACTAGACAAGTAAGTCCCCATTCTGTTGTTGTAAGGGGATCACATATCTATTTCCTTTTTCCTTTTGTAGAACTCCTGAAGATGCCCTAACAAGGCGAAACATGTAGAGTAGATATTAAATAAAAAGAGTCCATTAAGTACAAGTAGTTTATTATATTATATTGACAGATTTGTTTTTACAACGAAAATTGAACTGTAAAGCATAAATATTCCTTAACAGCTGACAAAATGGACGAGTTCATATTTTGAACTCGTTGATCGACATTCGATATCAACGCAAAACCGGCAAAACAAAATAAAACGAGAGAGTATCATTGGACTTCCTTTGGTAAAACAAGGATAGATCGAAGCAAATGACATGGTGGCGCCGCCACGAAACTGATACCATATCCCCGATTTTCTGAAATGTTGATGCTTGCAAAAAGTAACAAGTGCACACACCAGTGTTTTAGACATCTTAATCTTAACACGACGGTTTAAACCATAGATCAACTTTAATCGGAGATTTCTTAATCGGAAGTTTAAACTACGATTAATCTTACGGGCCCTTACACTCCAATACGATATTGGTGATCTAACACTATATTATATATTTCACCATGAGTAATGTTCAAAATATAGACTTACTCCTAATGTATAACCTTCATATCGAAATTATAAGAGTTATAGTGATGAGATAAAGATTTTTAGATAAATATACAGGGTTATTCACTGCGATGGCTATGGACGTCATGGGGACTAATCAAAATTTTGTGTTGAAAATTTGCTTGCGACTTTCGACAATGAATTGATACCCGAAATATTTTCGGACCTTTACTGCTCCGATTATACAAGAAATAACCTACTACGTACTTATTACCAAATGACAGATCCAGTATATTTCTGCATAGTTAGATAGCTGGTTTGATGTCAGTTTCAACAGTATGCCATATCTTCACCCTTTTCGAGTTTTTCATTACAAAGTATTACAACACACTTTGCTGTTTAAACCTATAATATACGGAGTGTTTATAAAAAGGGGAGGTTACCTAAATAAACCTTCTAGCTAAAATGCAGAGATAAATTACTAAAATGGAAACTTTCAGATCTATCAAAGAAAAACATGATACAAGGGAAAAAAGCCATTTTGAGCTAATTGATTATTTTGTGACTTCCGAAAACCATAGAAGAAAAATAAAATGAGCGGTCGGGATTGTTGAGAATTAATCAAAAATTCATGAAATGTCAAAATAATTCATCGAAACATCGAATTTTAGTGTATTTATATGGTTTTCGGAAGTCACAGAATAATCAAGCAGTTCGAATTGAGTGTTTTTCATTATTTGACGTTTCTTTTGATAACTCTTAGACTTTTCATTTGACATATAGGGTTTACTTGGGTAACCCCTCTTTTATCTCTACATAGAATTGACCAAAACAATTAATGAAAACTATAAAGATGGTACATAATTTGAAAATTTTGAGATTTGATGACTTTGATGATCTTCTCATAAACAGCCTATATGTTATAGGTCCAAACAGCAGAATCCATAATATAAAAATCGAAAATGGTGAAGATTCTTTGGAATAAACTTCCTCAGCAAAAGTATTCCAAAAAAGTGTTTCGTTTTTTTACCGGCCAGTTTTTCTTAAACCGAGCCGATTCGGAATAAAATGGTAAAGAAAAAAAGACTCTACTACCAAAATATTGCTACGAGTCAAAGACTCACCCTGTATATAAGTTACAAAATGGCGCAGGCGCCAGTGTTAAACGTATATTCAACCATGATGATGATCTTATTTTTAGTTTTATGATTAGACATCGGAAATTAATTCAATAATTGATAACTTTTTGTACCACGTAATTATTTCTTCAATGGAGGAACAGACTTCTAATACGCATTCTGTCCATATTTGGAACATTTCAAAAAAATATGTTACATGAAAAGCCTTCGGACAATCATTACGTTGAATGTCCATATGCAATGGGCAAATAAAGAGCAGTTGGTCCTTGTATAGTGGACTAACTGACATGTAATTCTCGTCGCCTGTTAAGATGAAGCCAATTTTCTCACACAATCATGATGAAAATGATGTCCAAATTGATCAAGGCAATATTGAAGAAAAAGAACATGATATCTCTGAAAGAGATGACGCCTATAACAGTGAGAAAATGAGTTATTATAATTCTTTTCAAAATATAATATGATTTGAATGAATTTGAAATTTGAAAGAACACTTTAGTATCTCAATAATTTCTTCTAATTTTGACAGAAACCAATTACGAAAAGTTAAATATTTCTGACGATGAAAAGATACTTGCTTCCATAGTAACGAAGTGAAAAATTAATCATTTCCCTCACTAGAAGACTTAAAAACAATATGTCATTTTCAATTTGAATTCACAGTCACATCCTATTCAAAAGTAGAAAAAAAATTGTGTACACACTATTTTTCTTATTCGGGTATTTTTCGTACGATCATAACGAAAAAATAATGCTACTCCCAACTGTTTGCACAAATAACTATTGTTTTTGGTGGAATGTATCTTACCAAACAAAATTCATTTTATCTTGCAATTTCTTATAGAAAATAAGAAATATAAATTTTCTACATATACGATAGGTGCAATATTCACATGTTTTTTTGAATTTCTTGGGTGAATTTGTTTTCAATAAATTAACTCAACATGGGAAAAAATTTATTCAATTGTGAAAGTTACAAATGATAGACAGAATGCATAGGGCAAGTCAGCTCTCAATTGATGCTTGTAATCCTTCAATTTACGTCAAGATTCAAGGATATCGCAAATTCCTTGGAATTTGGTAGGTACTGTAACTATTAATAGGTCGGTAGAATATAGAATCGGTTCGAATTTTAAGTTCATGTGTGCAATGTTCACAATTTCTGGAAGAGTAACTAAATATGTATGAAGCTTTTGAGAGTTGGCGTTGAATTCCTGCATGGAAAACATGTCACTAGTGTAGGTACTGATATTTTCATGATGCAAAGTGTTTATTTCATAAAATAGTCTAAGTTAGTAAATATTGAGAAAAATATAACAATCCTAAGTTTCATTTTCATTCCCACGTAAAAAACGAACGTTCAATATACTAAAAGACACTATATGGTTGAGTCAATCATCACGAGATAAGTTTTTTCCACTGCTTTGCGATAATTGTATAGGTGATTTTTAGGGAAATGCTTTATTTTGACCAGTTCTACCTTCTGTTAAAAAAGCCTCACCTTTAAATACACCCTGTATAGACTCTCTGTGAATATTATGACATTTCAACTCTGCAGAAATCTGTGAAAAATGTGAATTGTTAAAAATATTGAACTCATATGTACGAGTAATTCATAAAATTGATCATTGAAGCCCTTCTTCAAAATCTTCAACGACCATAAACACAATAAAAAAAACAACAGCACTAAGTCCATTGAATAGTCGGTCATTTATGCTGCAGATGGATACCAGAGAAACTACTTCTCGTTTCAAGTTGTTTCGAATTTCTATATCCAATTCTCATTTGCATATCAAGAATTCATTTGATGAATGACATCTTAGCATTCTAGGAAACATTTATTCTGCCATGAAGCCGTGATATTATCGTTCAGTTTTCCTGGAAGTAACTGTAATAGTATACATCTTATGTGTACAGAGAGTCGTGATGGTTATTATGAATGATAAATTATTTAATCAAATTGGGAACTTCAATTAGCGGGATTCTTGAAATGTCAAGTTCCACTTGCTTCTTAAATTTCAACAATAATAAAACAATTCGAAAAATTTAGAGAATTGCAAATAAATTCACTTTCAACATTCGGTTATTTCCACACACCTCTCAATTTCGTATTGAGAAGCAATATCTCCAATAACAAAATTCGACAAAGTCAAAAAGTAAGACAATCAATGTATTACATGAATGCATTTGGAGGTCATCTGCTGAAAGTATTTTAAAAATCCTGAAACTGTTGATAACCTCATTTGTATATGTGATTAAAAAGGACCTAAATGGAATCCATGAGGGTCCCATGAAGACACTGAAAAATATCGTGATATGAATACTTCCACCGATATACTGAAATCTACAGGGTCATTATAAACGATTATAATATTTTGCCAATTTTACTAATTTTTACCATTTTGGAAACAGATGGTTCACGAAATCTCAATAAAAATAGAGAATCAAATAAATATAATTACTGCAATTTGGAAATTCCATGATATTTTTCAGTATAGAACGGCAAAGAATAATCCAGAGCCCACTGCGATTTTACAGTATCATTTATAAGGACCTGTATTATTCAAGTATGATGGACCGGTCAAAAACACACCCTTTTCAAGGAATGTGGAGTTGGAAAGTGTTTTCTTGATTTTCATCCCATACATCCCACTTTACCCTACCGTTTGTTCGAACAGCCAAAAGTTTTTGTTTTTGAGGCAGCATCACCTGAAGTAATGATAATGATATCCTATAACGAAGATACATACCTATAATCCATACTTATTACGTAATACGCGTGTAGATAATTACAATGTTAATAATTCTGGAGTATTGATTAGACACAAAAAGTAATTGCTTGAGCACCAATTGCCATAAATTTTGTTTCTACAAAGTTTTAAGGAATATTCCGGAATCGATTTATGCTGGAAATTGACTGAATACACCCAATTCTCATTTCTCTTCGTGACAAGTGACAATCATATTTCATAACATATTTCATCATTCTCTGCCACTGTAAACTCATGATCAACAAGGCTTCTCAAATTACACTTCAATTAATGCAATTTAATTTCATTGGTTTTTAATGATTATCTCATCACACAGGATATATTATTTTCTTCCTTGAGAAATTTTTCGATTTTCACTAGGTGCAAATTATGCTTCAACGCCTAGCTCGAAGCTCTCGTTAGATCTAGTGAGAAAGTAAAAGGTGTTTGATTACGACTGTTTTCATAAGCCTTTAGGTATTGGTATATATCCATCGTTTCAGTTATTGAAGATAGATAAAACCATCCCTTGTCGCTGATTGAGTTCTATTCTTATCTGAATAGATTACCCAAGTAAAAAAAGTATTATCTGTAATTATTGTATCGACGTTTATACAACAATCCAAAAGAGCAATAGCATACGTATAGGTATAAGTATGAAATTGGTATCTAATAACCTCAGTAGCACGGTTGCTACAACGAAAATGGGATTTATCTCACTGAATATACTGTTGTACCAATTTAATAACAATTTCTGTAAATATTCATTTCAGTTATGTTATATGTTTTGCAGTATGTTTATAGGACTGTTGTTTTGAAGTCTAATACAAAACCATTCTAATATATATTTTGAACGAAAAACTCCATGAGTGTGTCTGATGAATCATTAATTGGTAAAAGGGGACACACTTGTCTTTTATAATTATATACTTTGACTATCGATTTCGGCACTAGGCCATAATCAGGTCAGCTGAAATATAAATAAGACATAGATAATAAAGTTAACAAGACGTCAAATAACGTAAAATTTTTACAAGTGTTTTGTTCACATTAATATTCTCTGATAAACACGAAGCAATATATCACAAACTCACCGTCAATGAAACATGTACAATTAAAAGACATCAGATGTATTATAAATTATAGTCTTCCTTTGAATATTCGTTTTTTACTTTTTTTGATGTTCTAGGTTAAGTCGGTATAATCTCTAATTCCCTATGAAAAACACCTCGACAGTTTTCAATTCTTCTTCTTGGTTTTATGTATACATGTACACATGAACGCGTATATGGAGGCAGGTGGAAAAGACTATATAGCAGGGGGGTGAATCATCTTGAATAGATTGACCGTCGGGAAATCTTTAATATCATTGAGGAGATGTTCGTCGTTCTTGCATTTTAGAATTTCCAGTTGTTCTAGGAGTGTTAACTTATGGAAATCACTATGCTGATGAAGTGAAGTTAATTAATCGAGAGAAGTAGAGTGTTTGCTCTCAAATAGATGGTGACCCATGGCCGAAGCAGGTCTATTCTTGATATGTTCGTTGAATCTGATCTTTGAAGCTCTAGTTGTCATACCGACATAGAAAGCAGGGCAGATACCGCAGGTTATTTTATATATTCCGCTTTTTTGGGTTTTGCCTTTTTTGGGCTTATTATTGATTAGTACTCTTTCTAGTGTCCCATGTG
Organism: Coccinella septempunctata; assembly: GCF_907165205.1. NCBI lineage: Eukaryota > Metazoa > Arthropoda > Insecta > Coleoptera > Coccinellidae > Coccinella > Coccinella septempunctata. The sequence goes on along the minus strand of NC_058189.1, from coordinate 16,941,868 downwards.
AAGTATTAACGAGATTTAAGTTGAAGCCCTTTAGTAATGATTGCAGTTTGCTGTTGAGGTTGGAAAAGTAGGGGACGGCTATGTATGTCGTCTTGACAGAAGTTTGTGGATATATCTCCTTAAGAAGTTTTTTCTTCATTACAGTGGCTAAGATATCATAGACAAATTGTTTTGTATAGTGATTTTCTGTTGCTACTTTGCAAATATTATCTAGTTCTCTTTGATAGTTCACTTATTTAGATAGTGGGATGTTGACTAGGCTTTCTGTAGATGTCAAACTCGAACGTATTATCAGGTTTTAGGGTTATGTTCAGATCTAAGAAGTTGATGGTATTTTCTTCTGAAATATCTAGAGTGAATTTAATTTTGTAGAGTGAATTGATGAACTCTTGGATTGTTCCACACCACACATTATAAAAAACAAGTGTGTCTTCCTTTTACCATCCTAATATATGTTGATACAAATAATTAATAACGTTTTTTTCTCATTTGATTGCTGAATATATATGTCTAGGCCTTATATTCTGATCTGAGAACACTCATAGATAGGAACAGGAACCTTTAATCTTCAAAGACCAGACAAATCACCTTAACTTTATCTGTTTTGCCTTACAATATTCAACCTAGTTTATAGTTTTCTCCATTCTTAGTTATATAGTTATAGTTATAGTGAGAAGGGGTTACAGTTCACTGCGACCTTAAGGTCTATTGTGCCCCCTAACAGAGCTGTTTTCATCGCGCCCTTTACAGCTCGCCTTCCAGATCCAGAGATCTGATGAAATCCAATACCTCATCAGATCTCTGGATCTGGAAGGCGAGCTATAAAGGGCTTAGTTAAACGATAGATAGAGATTCGAAGGTTCAATGAACACGGTTTTCACAAGCGAAGCATTGCAATATTTATAGGCTCATGCAGGGTGTTTTAGAGGTGAGTTTTTTCAAGGAAAGGTAGTACTCCCCAAAATAAAGACTTACAACAAAAATGACCTATACATAACTCTTAAGACGACAGAGTTGAAGATTCATCCATTAAATAGATCCCTATACCATCCTAGACCCTCTATGATCTGCATCATTAGAAAGCCATGACAAGGAATCCTGCGAACAAAATTTCTTGGAGTTGTTGATTGAACAGTATAGGATTGTGCACAATATGCTTCGGGAGAATTTGGCAGCAGCAAGCACCATTTTCTTCAGCTGAGCAGAGGATCGACAACGATATTCTCTTCAAGATTAGATACTATTTTAAAATATTTCAACCACAGAGTCCTAAGCTGATGGAATCAGAGACTGCCAATTAATGTTTTAGTACGAGTACAAGAGTCTGATCTGGAGTGAAATATTTCCTAACCTTGAAGAGCTAGCCCATTTCATTGTGCAGCAGACTTCACATTGTTGGCCACAGTTGCTTCATGAAGTTATGAATCACGAATTGGCTTTTTCCAGAAAGACTAGTAGTTCGGGGCGTCTAAGATTGAATCCTTCCAGATTACTTTGGCTCTGTTCACCCCTATTTTCACACTGAGTTTAATACTCAATTGTTGTTATAACGATCGTTCAAAAAATATTAATTTCAAGAAATTTTGAAGCCCCTTTGTTTGAACGTCTTGCTTAGTTCTTACCCCCAAATTATTTGAAGATCTAAAGAATATAAATGTGCCATTAACCATTAGTGTTAGTATCGATATGAACGAACTTTTCCAATTAAAATACTAGCAGTTTCTCGCCAAATTCGAAAAATTTACTCGAAGGTTGGTAAGATAACCACCAAATGATGATAAAAAAATATTTTACTAGGAGCTTGCATCCTCAGAATCTTCATCAGATCTCTCTTCTCTCCCAACACAAGAAATGAAGATCATCCATTATTTTTCCTGAAATCGATAGAAATAAAATTAATTTAATGAAGAACCTAAATTTTTTAGATATTGAATAAAAATAATAATTTTTGACAAAAACATCATCAAAAATAACAACGAAGAAACCATAAATTAGACGATTTAGATTGGTAACGGAAAACTATATAATAACCCAGAGTTTTCAGTTATTTCAATACAAGAAAGATAGTTTTGATTTTGATTCTATATACTGGTCACTAGACCTAAAATTCATCATAACACCATAATACTGAATATTTCAAGCTGGCTGAGGTTGAAGATGAGAAAATGAGATATATTTCAATGAGAAGAACCTAACCCTCAGATTTAAATTTAGAAGTCAAAGATTCGTCCTGTATAAACTAAAGAAAGTGATGTACAAAAAATAATCTCAAGGCGGAAAAAAATAGTCAAAAATCCAGATACACATAACACCCATCGATACAAAAGTCAAGAAAAGTTTCGATCCCAATAGAACTTCCCATTCACCCTCATTGGGAGTATGAATAGAAAGACTGTATCATGCATGCACAGTACGATTTCTGCATGAGTCTGTTCGATTCCAAAGAGTAGCCGTAGAACACCGAATCATTTTTACAGGCAAATCCTCATTGCAAGTCGATTAATCATACGTATTTTTGCACAGGTATGGTGAACGACAGCGAAGGCCCAGTACCGTTGAATTGAGCGGCATTCAATTACTCTCCGCAACCGCTAACCAACTGAAGAAACCATACCAACAACTGCTTATACCGATAACTATCTTTATCGGTATGGAGCAAGCGTTCATTGGTGCAGATTTCACACAGGCCTACGTCTCTTGTGCCTTGGGTATTCCTTCGGTAGGTTATGTCATGATCTGTTTCGGTGTAGTCAATGCATTATGCAGTTTGCTCTTCGGATCCGTCATGAAATACGTTGGTAGGGCACCCATCATTGGACTTGGTTTTCTTGTACATAGTGGACTGGTGGTTTGGTTCCTCATTTGGAAGCCGAATATCAACAATTCGAAACTTTTTTACATGGCCTCAGGCTTATGGGGAGTTGGGGATGCCGTGTGGCAAACACAAGTTAACGGTGAGTATACGAATCTCAATTGCTTACCTTCAAGATAAGAAGTGAATCATTGCCTACCTTCATTATCATCTAAAGATGAGAACTCATGTGGCAAAATTGTTAGAAATATTCCAGAAGAATCGCCAGAGAAAAAGGATAACGAGGTTACTTCTCTTTGACATCGATTTATCCGTTATTTTCAACCATTTGAAACTAAATAGAAATGTTTTTAAAGGAATAAAGATTAGTATAGAGTTCGAAAAGCAATAAGATGACAAGTTCCCATACCTTTTTTTCCTAGCTGCCCACTCTACGGAGATACGGCCTCCTAAATTACGCCACTGGATATCCATTTTACTGAAATAAATTTTAAATTACTCAATATAATTTAATGAAAATTTGATATTATAAACAGTAGTAATGACCTCTTAGAATACTGCCCTTAAATTTAAATTAGCTTGTTTAGTATACCAGGTGCAGAAAAGGTTGTACATTTTAATGCGTACATTTTTAACACCCTGTTAAAATAAACAAATTTGGAAAACTTCTTCATTGTCGATCAAATGAACCGTTTAGGAAAAACAAAATAATAAAAGAAGTAATTTTTTATTTCTATTTAAAAAAAACATGAATTCTAATTTTTTTGTATGCAACAAAGTGTAATTCGAAAGTTATTCGAGGAACCAAAAAGTTTCAGTTTATGTTATTGAATCCGTATTTATATTCAACCGTTGCGAGCTTTCTAAATAATATCTTAAAAATTATTTTGGTAAAGGTGCCTTTCTCGGTCAAAACTACATTGTTAAGAATCTTTGTAAATTTATGGGATTCAATAACATAACTAAAACAGGGATGGTGCGTTACAGGCGTACCCATTACACCCCAAAGTGTCCAAAGAATGGACACTGGCTGTATTCCTGGATATAGAGGGTGCATTCAACAACACTGCGTTTGGCGCGATGCAAGCTGCGTTGTCCAAACATCGCGTGGAACCGACACTTTGTCGTTGGGCGAGGTCTCTGCTGAGGGATCGCAGCATAACTGCTCGGCTAGGCGGCTCGACAATCTGGGGCTCACCGAAAAAAGGATGTCCGCACGGAGGTGTTTTATCACCTCTACTGTGGAATCTTGTCCTGAATGGGCTCCTGGTCGAGCTGATGAGGGCTGGGCTCGTTGTTGTGGCCTATGCGGATGACCTTGTCCTACTGATCAGAGGTAAGGTAATCATTGTCATCTTCGATCTGATGCAGAATGCTCTGCGTATGATTGAACGATGGTGCTTAGAGAACGAACTCTCGGTTAACCCTGGTAAAACAGACATGGTTCTTTTTACTAGGAGGAGGGTGTCCCACAACATCAAGCTTCCTAGCTTGTTTGGGATTAGGCTCACCCTATCCGAGCAAGTTCGATATCTCGGTGTGACACTGGACCACAAGTTATTGTGGAACAAACACATTGAGACTCAATCGAGCAAGACTAATGTAATTTTTTGGTCTACTCGGAGAGTGCTTGGTATAGAATGGGGCTTCAAACCACACATTATGCACTGGTTGTACATTGTAGTGGTGAGGCCTATCCTTACCTACGCATCTCTGGTTTGGTGGACTTCCATGGGGAAGAACTCCAGCCGCACCATTATGACTAGATGTCAGAGGAACGCATGTCTAACCATCACAGGCGCTCTGAGATCCGCCTCTACGGCAGCTATGGAGTGTCTGCTGGGCTTACCACCTTTGGACCTTGTAGTTACACAGGTGGCTATGAAGACAGCTCTTAGAGTTTGGGAACAGGGACAATGGCGCCATAGAGGACTATTCAGGGGGCATTCGAGGGCTCTTAAGATGGTGAGGGATGCCAACGCATCCGTTCTCCATAGAGGGGACCGCGCGTACACCAGCCTTTGCCGAGACCCACAGGGTAATTGTCCCTGACGGAGACCTTTGGTCTACACCAAACAGGCTTCTTGAGCCTGAAGGTCCCACTTGGTTCACCGAAGGCTCAGTGATGCCCACAGGGACTGGAGTGGGAATAGTGGGACCTCGTTTCAATATTTCTATCCCCGTAGGGAAGGATTGTTCCATAGTGCAGGCTGAACTGTATGCTGTTTTAGCCTGCACACTGGAGAATATCCGCAGAGGTTACTCCGGAAAACATCTATATTTGTTGTGACAGTCAGGGAACCCTGAAATCCCTTTCTGAGGAAAGGGTTAACTCACACCTAGTAGAGGAATGCAGAGAGGCTCTGCGGGAGCTAGGCTCTGATAACATTGTGAAAGTTATCTGGTGCCCGGCTCACGCAGGACTTCTGGGGAACGAGAAGGCAGACATACTTGCAAAGCGGGGAGCCCGCTCAGCTTTTGTTGGTCCGGGACCGGCGCTGCCTATCTGTCGTACATCTGTCAAGAACTTCTTCAATAGATGGCTGAACAGGAAACTTTCCTCTGGATGGAGCATGAGAGGTGGTCTTAGGCAGTCGAGGCTTCTCATTGAGAGACCATCCTCTGTGCCTGAAGTCAAAAAAACTCTTAGCTCTTGAGAGGAAACAACTGAGTCTAGTGACTGGAGCAATGACTGGCCATTTGTTTAATGAACACTTAAATATAATGGGACTGACTAGCTGTTCCCTGTGCCGCTGGTGCAGGAGCACGGATAAAAAGGTTGAACACATTCTGTTCTTCTGTATCAACCTTGAAGACTTAAGGATGACACACCTAGGAAACACAACACCCACAACTCCTATGGTGAGAGGGACACCTCTCTGTCGACTTGTGGCCTTTTTGTCAGCATGTCATAGAGTTTAAGTCTCTCCAACTACAAGCGGACAGACAATGGGTCACGAGGCCTCAGTTCAGCCTAGTGGGGCACCGCACGTTGAAGAAGAAGAAAAAAACTTTTTAGTGCCTTGAATAACTCTCGTATCACACTTTGTTGCAGACAAAAAAAATTAATCATTAACATTAACCATGAATACAATTCATGGTATTTTTTAATAGAAATAAAAAATTAATTTTTTCATTATTTTGTTTTCCGAAATCGGTTCATTTTATCGACAATGAACAAGAGTACCTTTTCTTTAGCTTAATGTTCAAGGTATCCAAATTTGTTTTTTTAACTGCTCATCATACAGGGTGTTAAGAATGTAAGCACTAAAATGTACAACCTAGTTCGCCCCTGGTAAACTAAACAAGGTAATTTAAATTTAAGAGCAGTATTTTATGAGGTCTTTACTGTACTGTTTACTATATCGAATTTTTATTAAATATAATCAAGTAGGTAGTTTAAGATTTATTAAAGTAAAATGGATTTCCAGGGCGAAATTTAGGAAGCTATTTCTCCGTAGGGAGGGCCGCTGTGAAGAAAATGATGGAACTTTTCATCTTGTTTTTTATGGGTCATCTGAATACGACAGATTTCCCACATTTTTCCGGACACTCTGTTTATCGGTCTGCGAAATCTTTCAGAAAATGAAACACATTCTTTTATCTGAGCACCATATGGCGTTTAGGCGATAAAAAAAAATTTCGGAAATTCTTTTCATTCTCTAATAATGATAGGATCTTCACATAATTTTGCACAATTCTGCGTATCGCTACTACTAATTACATATATAACAATAATTCAAGATATCGGTAAAACTACAAATCCAATAGAAATGAACATCAGTACAATAATTCATCATCGTTCGGAATCATTTTCAATGCTGTTGACAAAAATAATAATAAGAAATAATTCAGGTGCATACCACCCGCTGATTAGAATATCAACAAGTGTTACGATCTGAATCGAACTAGCGAATTTGTCATCGTGTGGACAACGAAGTGGAGAACGTTCCACCGAAATCGAGTATATGCTGACCAAGTTTTAATCTTATTTGACCTCGTCAGAGCAGAACAACTCCTTCTTCGACGGAAAACGCTTGGAATTGACGGACCCTAATTATATACCAGCAGCAGCTTCTGAGTATTATCGAAGTACTCGAAGGCCATCTGGTATGAAACAAGATTCTCGGTTCAATCCTCCCCAGTTCTGAAACCAGACGAAGACAATGGTTATATGTTTCATCTGGGGGTATGCATCTTAATTCTTATTATTGATTAATTGCCTCCAGTTAAGACGTTATTATTCTTTCATCAAAAACATAATATGTAATTCAATTTTGTTCCAGTCAGCTAATTGATTAAAAAAAATTATAGTTTGATGTCAGAAATAGGTAAAGATTTTTAATTGATGAACGCCTTGTTCCGATCTAGAGTCTGCAAATATTCGTCTTCTAAAGTTGTATGCGAAAAGTTACTAAGATGTGAAACAACTGCCTCTAGTTCTTATGTCCTACTGCAGCATTTTTTTTCAGAAGTTAGATGTTGACTCATTGAAAACAATTTTTTTAAATATACCTACTATGCTAACAAGCCATCTTAATGAAGTCAACCGATCCAATTTACTTTTTCAATTGATGAATAAGCCTCAGTTTTCAATACCAAGCACTATGCATCAATTTCAAACCAATAAAATGCCACAATAAAGAAGAAATAAAAACAGAATTTCCTTTGGCGTAAATTCCTATATCACATCAAGTTATTGATCAATCAACCTATTTCCAGTATATGTTTTCTGAAACGGGCCGAATCGTTCGCTTCTAATTGTTGATGTGAGCCTTGATTTTCAAATCCTTTCAGTTATTGGAATTCATTTGTTTTGATATCGATGAAACTTTATCCTTGTGCTCAATTCATTGTTGAAGATGTCATTGTGTAAATCAAATTCCCTCACTTAAGTTCTCAATTATACATATGCACGACCGGTATAATGATGCTTCACAGATGAGCATGTTGATTGTCTTCTGAATTATCCAGTTACAGTATTACACAATGTATTCACAAATGTAGAAACTGATGACAACAACCGATTTTCCAATCCGAATTGAAAATCATTGAAAAGTATTCAACGGAAAACTTCCTTTATCTCTCCGTATTAAACGTCATTGCGGATAAGTATTTTCCAATATCTTCTGCGGCTCAAAAATGGTAAGTGGAAATACGGTGGCATCAAAAAAATTATATAAGAACCAAGATCCGGACGAACAGATGACTAATATAAAAATGCGAGTGTAAATCAATTCTCATTCTTGAGAACCCAATTTGCATGAATAGACCTTAAAGAATGTAATTTCACAAAATTCAAAGAAACTGTTATGTTTTATTCCGCAATTTTCAACCTTCAAAACATATCGATCCAAGCAAAAAATGGTAGCAAATTTTCTGTAGTTACTTCCAGCAGTTTTCAAGAGGAATTTTAGACGATGGATGAATTTTTAATTCGTTTCTGATATACCATTTTACGAAATATAAATTATAAAGATTTCAGAATGGGTTGTAATATTCTTTCACATGCTCAAGTCTTTTTTATGTTAGTAGTGCCCGAAGCCAGGCGAAGTCCAGAGCAAAAACTGATCTCCATTCTACTTCTCATTCGATAGTCCTTATACGCACATGCGTCAGGGGTGCATTTTTGAAAATAATTCAAATAAAAGAAAAACAGTACGACTGAAAAAAGAGGGTGTTCGGATTTATCGTCATATATAAGCTCATATATTTCAGCGGGTGATTCTAGAAGTGGAAATATGAGAAGAAAATATCAACTTAGGTCCTAAAATGCATCTCACGGATGCTAGAACCTCATGACCTCCAAGAACCAATCAATTCGCGATAGCTTTATCAAAATTCGGTACATAGATGTTGTAACGTGCGTTTCTCGGAGAAGCCTTAATCTCGAGCGCCAGCTATTCTTTTCAATAGGAAGAATAGCAAACCTACCAGAGTAGCTGCTAGCCGGAGACAGAGCTCGGTGTTGTCTAGGGTAGTAGCGACAACGAAGAAGTCAAAATCGAATTATGTAAAAGTTTATTCACACCTTCGGAAACTAGTTATATGTACAAGGGAGATATGTGTGATATAAAATATGAGTGATTCTATAAGTGAAAATACATTCGGGAAATCTTATCCGGTCACGAGCACTTTATGAAATTTATACCGGGTGTAGTGAAAAATTAACGGTTCAATAAAAATGCGCCAACCAGAACTGACGAATGCTAAGGACTTGCTATACGGTATCGGTATGTAGTTGTATTTCTCCGGAAATGAAACACAATAAGGGCGGATCTGTTCGAGACTCTTATTCGCTGCCCCAAGGGTTATAGCACGCCATGACTGACAGCGAAGAAAATGTCTATTTTTAACGCAACTACGGGATTTCACTGACTACGTGCGGTATCTCTTATTCTCTGCCCCAAGGGTTATAGCACGCCATGACTGACAGAAAAGAAGAGATTTCGGATTTAACACTTATGACGCGGAACGCGGACAGGGGGGTTGACGGAACTTTCCCTTCAGTACCCCAAGGGCTAGGGCGGATCTGTTCGAGACTTTTATTCGCTGCCCCAAGGGTTATAGCACGCCATGACTGACAGCGAAGAAAATGTCTATTTCGCGCAACAGGGTAAAGAACGATAAAATACAACAGAAAACGATACAGTACAGCAGTGTCAAAGTTAAAGAAGTAACGGCGTAGGTCTAACAAAGAAACTGAACGGTACAGACGGGGACCTACCTCCTTTGTTTCAAACACTCGAAACTCAAAGGATTTAAAAGAAAAACTAAAAAATTAACTCTAAGCACTGATGCCAACACAAAATGATTATTCTTCAACGGCGAAAGAATACCGAAAATTAACTGAATCTAAAAAAAAGTCACCACGTTAGAAAGCGAAAAATCTAAAATACTCAAGCGAAAGGAAAGCACTGAAGTAAAATTCAAAAGTGAGCCGAAGAACTGAAGTAACAGTCGAAAAGTGACCGTCGCGGGGGGAAAATTTGCTTTTATAGGCATATCCCCTCTCACGGTAAAAATCTGAAAATTCCAGAATACGACAAGAATGAAAAACGTCGTCAGCTCCGGTTTATCGCATATCAACAGATGAAAAACGTCGAAATCTTCAGCGGCATGTAAGAAAAACAACGTGAAATACAGATAAGCGGTTTTTTACATTTACTCTGCCTGTCGGAATATTCGAGAATTAAAATATTTTCAAAGACGGAAATTTAAAACGAAAGAAATGCACTAAGATGAACTCCAATTTTCCTCAGAAAACTGGAGTTCATCACAATGTTTCTAGATAAACTGAAATTTCAATCGAAGAAGAAGAATCTTCCAATATTTTCGAAGAAAAAAGTATTCTTCATTGAATGCATACAGAGCACCATTTTCGAGAAAAAAGTAATTTTGTGATGATATGCATTCTAATTGAGCCACAGACTACTCAACTTGAAAAACATTGGCGTCTGCCACTTTAACATTACGTCAATATTACTGCAAAATGCGATTTAACTTGTCTGAAATACTGAGTGGTTTCTGAAGTAAGACAAAAAATTCAATCCGGCATATCGAATACAGAGGTTCACATTTGGTACATGAATTAAAATAAGAGGCTTTATCTAGTAGTTTTTTGAATGAAACCAATATAAGAAACAGAATGATTTTTTCCATGATAAATTCATGTGATATTAGTCCACCCTGTAGAATAATCATAGAAGATCTGTGCTCATATACGAAATTCACCTTTTCAATTATTCTGTAATAAATTATTAGTTTCTTCTCACTCGAAAATTTAATAAATAGAATAAAAATTAACGAAACCGAGGCATGAATATTGTTATTTTCTTCACTAATTTCGAAGTAAAACATTATAAAATAATCTCCTGAACCGAAAAACAAACTGAAGAATAAATTCGTATAAAGACCAGAATGATTTTTTTTATGTTGAGTTCTTGTAAGAATAACTGAATTAGTATAACAATTATCAATAATTCGTTTGCAGATTCGAAATCTACTGAAAAAACCGTATGGGAACTTAATAAAAAAGACTAAACGAAATTTTTTGTAAATCAAATTTACATATTGTTAAATTTAAATTCATTGAAATAAAACACAACGAACAACAATTTTTTGTAAAAACAATAATCGCTTTGGAATCAATATATTTTTGAAATCGCGCCCCTAGGAAATAAATAATTCCCTAACTTTCGAATAATTAATTTGGGGGTAATTTCTCCCGCTTCTCACACTATTATATGCATCTGTAATTTTTTCAATAATAGAAAATAATGATATTCAACAGAATCGCTGAAATGATGCCAGAAACTATTTTAACGAGTTCCCATAGGATATTTTATGTAGATTTCCAATCTGAGCTCAGTTTGTTCATAGTTAAACAGGTTGATTCATTCCTATAAACTCATAATGAAAAAAAAAGACTCTGATACTGGTTTCATCCACTAGTTGAAGGCATTTCAGTTAAATTCATGTTCCAAATTTGAACATAATCGGCCAATTTCTGTATTCATATGGAGGATTGAATTTTTTCTTCACAAATCACTAACGATGTTGTTTTGGACATTTGTAAAGGTATTTTGTAATCATTACTAAAACATTCTACCGTTCAGATATACATAGCTTTCCAATAAATCAATAGTCAGATGATAGGTAATTATCATTTCCGTGACATGTCCTTTCCATGGCAAATTTGATGTTCTGTAAATCCATAATATCACTTTCCATTTCAGGTTTGTATGGTACCCTGTTCAGGAGAAACAAAGAAGCAGCCTTCTCGAACTACAGATTATGGGAAAGTGTGGGCTTCGTCATCGCTTACGCATATTCGACACATCTTTGTGCAAAAATGAAACTTTACGCACTCTTTGGTGTACTCTGGATTGGTATGGTAATGTACACGATGGTGGAATTCCACCATATGCGCAAGATACGCAGACAGAAGGAGAAAGAGAAGAAGGCTGCAGCTATTGAGGCAGCTACCAAGCAAGTGGTTCAACATGAACCGGAAGAAACTGACGATGAAAAAGACGATATCGACGACGATATTATTGTTACGCACTTGTAAATAGGTAAGTGTCAGAGGGATAGGAATGACACAACAGTGAAACAATGTTTCAGAGGTCTATTTGATCATCCCCAAGACAAACTCCACCCTGTCAAACAAGTGTGGGGTTACTTACTCTCCTGAGCTAAAGCCCCGTTGTCACGAAGCGCATCTATTCGCACATCAGCCTCGCTTCCGTATATTGTGCTACCTCGTATAGTGTGCTCTTCGTGATGAAGCCACTCACCCTCGAGGAGACTCAGGGTGAGCCGCCGTTGGTCGATTTTTAGTCGTGCATCAAAGAAGATGCGGCGTATCGTTTGATCAAGCCACTGGATTAAAGCACGGCCTGCGCGTCGTGTGAAGACCGGAGCGAGGAAGAGTCTTTGTGCACGAGTCGGTGGCTAGGTTTGACTAGCGAGTAGCTGTGCTTTATCTGAATCTGGCTTAAAACCTAAACCTGCTTTTTCATTGGTTCCGGGCATTTGCCTTCAAACCGTTGGTCTCTTAGTCGGTTTCTTCTTGTACACCGTACTGGGGTTCATGTTTTTCTATTCCGTTTGGATATCAATTCATGTAATAACCTTTCTGCTTTCCTCATCATAAATTTGATGATGGTTTCCCAATTCAAATCTCGATAAATCTGTTTGTTCCTGACAAACCGAGGCGCATCTATTACACATCGTTGCAGCTTGTTTTCTGTTTTCTGAATTCTTTGGATATGGCTATTTGACGAGAATCCCCAAGCACCTGATCCATATGTCAGATGTGGTCTAGCAACGGCTTTGATTATCTTCAATATTGTCCCTTGCGCATGTGACTACCTATCAGTGGGTAGAGCCTATTCATCGCTGCCTTGCAAACAGCAATATCATTGTTCTTGGATTCTTTGGTATACCGTGAATGTATATGTTGTACAGTAGTGGCCCAAGTAATGAACCCTTGAGGCACTCCAGCTTCCGCATATCTGGTTGTGGAGCATTCTCCCTCCATTTTCACGTAAAATCTTCAACTTTAACGCCCTCTATCTTTTTTCCGCAGCAATATTTTATTGAGGTATATTTGGTCCTATCGCCATATTTTGGTCCAAACAATCTGCCCCAATAGTTATGAATTACCCTGTATAATATTAATCCTTCATGCCACACTATGACAAATACTCTGGCGACGTCTGGTAAAATAAGGCCTGTTGATTATTTATTCTGGAGTCCTTATGTTATGTATTCTGTGAGTCTTAGTAATTTCTGCTCCGTTGAAGGGTCTCTTCTGAATCCGAACTCTCTGTTGTTTTATGAGGTTCAGGTTTCTTCAGTTGGCCTCCTAGCTATAACTCTTTCGACTATCTTTCCTAGCGCCGACAATAACATATCTTACCGAAAGTTTCATTTTTCGGACGGTTATAGAAAAAAACTTTACGTTAAATTTGATGAAATGGATAAAATTTCAATATTTGACTTGAAGTGTTTATTGAATCGTAGAAAACATGGATATACTTTCCGAAGTTGTTGATTCAATTTCCTCAGGGTAATTTTAAATAATATTATTCAGAATTCATAAAATATGAGAAAATTTTTTTCAAGTAGATATATATTAGGCCAAAAAATTTCTGTTTTCGGCCTAAATGGAAGTTCAAATAAGAAAAATATGGACAGAAATTCTTTATTCGAACCATATGATTTTGAAAACCAGAGGAGTCTTTCTTCAGTCATTCTTACAAAATGGTTTTTCCATAACAACTGGCTATTTTCAATAGTTTTTCCAATTGTACATTCGTATAAATCATGAAAAATACACGTTGATGTTTCACTTTTCAATTTTCTTCGCTGAATAAGTCACAAAAGATTACCAACTTCTGATCGGGATGTCAATAATTCTTGAATTCAGTACGAATAGTTGGTGAAGTAAAAGGCGTTTAAGATATGAGTCAATATCTTGTAACTACCAGTGGCGTCGACAAATCAAATCGGGATTTCAGAATACCTTTCATTTTCGAATTTTTGGGTAATATGACGAGCGATTTTTTCAATAATTTAAATTATTGAAGTCAAGATTAATATGGAACAGACGAAGCAGAAAGTTCGCTTGAAAAATATTGTCCGAAAACTAAGTATGATATACCTACTTAATAATTATTTTTCCCTTTTCATATGCCTCTCCATTTTACTATCACAAGCCACCCCGTCAAATTATGTTGATAAATAGTATAAGATGAGGATCTCATGATACTTGAGTCGACAAATATAGAGCAAGCTAAAAGAGAAGTCTGAAAAACTGAAACAACAATATCAAAGACAGCGATATAGCTGAAGCGAAATATGTAATACCACTTAGTGCTATAACTGCTACCTACTGTACTTATAATACGGGGTCCTTATAAATGATTGTAACATCGCAGTTGGCATCGAAATATTCTTGTTTTGCATAATTTTAAAGGTTTCGGAAAGAGATAGTTCTAGAAATTCTGATGAGAATTCAGAATACAATGAGTAAAATGACTGTCAGTTCCCAAATTCCTCGATATTTGTTAATATGGCAAATAATATTTTCCGCTGTCCAAAATTTATTATCAACTCATTTCATTACTTTATTTCTTTTTTACAGGATCTCACAATAAAATCTGAGGAATATCAGCACGTACAAAACCTCCAATGGTGGTGAATTATCATGGACAGTATTGGCCGGGCTCTTTCGAAGCAAGAATGAAATTGTACATAAATATTTCTGCGTTTTCTTTCATTGTCATTATTGTAAGGAAGATATAATACGTATTTATGAATCCTATTTAATATTATCTCGAATGATAACCACAGATCTGTTAATCGAAAATTCCAGTAGATTTAATAATAGCGACGAATAAGAGCAAGAATTAGGTAATGCCAGAAAGCCAAAATATGTAGAAATGAATTACTTAGTTATACTTGAAGATGTTTGAGGATCGAAATCACCAAATTATAATAAAATTCTTAAATTTAGTTTTTGAGCTGTATTATGATTCCTTTCGTATCGCAACTTCTAGTTGTGTTCTGGAAAAACAATTTTTGCAAAATTGTATTTTTCAGAAACCTGCTATATATAGATATGGAGATTTGGCAGGATGTCTGGCTTCGACTGTGACTAATAATTTAGTTGCATTTTTATTATTAAAAATAATAATATAAATCCTTAAACTGTAGGTTTATAAGGTCATCATAAACAATCAAATGTGATATACTTTTTATTGAATAGATTAATATTCCCTGATCTTCTTAATTTTGCCCTAGTTTTTCATAAACTCGCTTGAATTGACTTTTTTACTTATCCTTTACAAGTATTCAGCTTCCACGAAACATATGAAAATGTCAATTGAATCTAGATTAATTGTTCTTATGTTCTTTCCAAAATGTGCCATCACTACAGAACCAAACATATAGTGAGGAGCAATTGTTTATGAATAAACTGTGCAAGTAATGATATAACCAAATTGCTGTTAATGAGTTGAAACATTCAAGTATATGAAATGTAAGCATATCAGCAGGATCTTTATTGAGAGAGTGAAGTGGCTCAATGATGAAATTTGTCATGTAGTATCGTTGAACGTTATGAATTCACTTTTGTTTTTATTAGTTAATTTATATTATTTTACTCATATGATAATTTCTATGAAACACTGTGTACAGTAAAAATTAATTGTAATTATTATATAAGTGAATTAGTAGTATAATAGATAGATTTGTAATGAATTTACCCAGTATTAGTTTGGTAATACTGTAGAAATAAAAGATTTCAACCAAAGAGTTTTCCTCGTTTCTTATTGCCCCCCCCCCCCGGAGTATATTCTTGAATTCTCGAAAGGTTATGCCATTTGTAATTTCAATTAGGTAACCTCTTCACAAATGAGGTCATTCAGACAACCACTGTGAAAGAAAATATGACAGTGGTACTTTTTCGCACGAAGATATAGTCATGCAATAGAGTTCCCAAAAGATACTTATTTTACTATTTATTACAAAAATTTCCGTAAAAACGTCCAGTAGACACAGGACGTCCATAAAAAGTCCATAATTGGTACATATGAGCATGGACCTGAAATGGACGTCCAGTTGTACATCCAGTAATTGACGTACTATCAAAGATTAAAGATTCCTCCTTGGTACTATAGATAATCAAAATAATAGACCTCCATTGTACCATTGTACATCCATTCATGGACGTAATATAGATAACCAAAAATGGACATCCATTGTACACTCATTCCTGCATGTACTAGGGATTTCAATATCTTTTCTTAAATATATGAGTAGACCAAATACTATCGAATGAAATATTAGATCAGCGAAAATGTTTCCGAAATAATTAGAATTTTATGAAAATACCTAAATTTGCAGATTTTCGAATTATTTTTTCAATCACAGGGCCAATTTGATAGCGTTTTCCGTCCATATACAGGGTGTTCTACAAGCTCTAGGACAAACTTTGACAGAATGTAGATGTGCCTCTTTTGACCATTTTTTTTTCCTATAAACATAGGTCCGATTCGTTTTCGTTTAGGAGTTTTAACTATTTCAAATTTTTTTTTTTCATGTTTTGATTAAGTAGGCCGACAGAAAATATCGTTTGATATGGTAATCGACGTTATTTTAATTATTCATTCGACACTTTTTTTACTGAGGATGGTATCAGCAATAACTATAATGAACATGTATGGGCACTGCAGAATCCATATGCCATTAGACAAAGACGATGTCAGCAACGTTTCAGTGTAAACGTTTGGGGTGGGATTTTCAACAATGATTTGATGCCAGTACATGTTATAAATGATCGTTTAAATGCAGATTTGTATAAAAATTTGTTTTGGAGCACAAACTTTTTGACTTCGTTGATAACTTAGAGCTCAACATTGTTGGAAATATGTGGTATCAGCACGATAGAAGGAGACACAAGTAGTCCGTTGGCTGAATGAACATTTCCCGAATGAATGGATAGGTCAAGGAGGACCAACAATGCAACAAACCAATTACGAAACGACCCAAATCAGCAGTGGTACCACGATCGATCGACAAGCTTTCGACAACTTATCGATGTCGGATTCGATAATAAGGTGTTGTCGGCAATCTAATTACACCCGACAGTTTTCGTTTTCGTTAACAAGATGTTCATACAGTGGAAAGCGATCATCTGTGGTACAAATTTCCACCTACTAGAGTAAAGATAAGGTAGGGAAAAAAGGGGAAAACGCGATTACTGTCGAGTCGTGAGCTTGTGGTACGTACTCTACGCCGAGTAACGGCATCTTTAGTTCGTCGATGTGAAGCTTGCATTCAAACCGAAGATGGACACTTTGAACAATTTTTGCACTTTTGCAGTCTCAAAATTTCCATTGATTATTATTCATTTGAACATAAAAATTTGATTTTTCAAATGCTTGTATCTTCTAAACAAAATCGAATCGGATATATGTTCATAGAAAAAAAAATGTTCAGAATAAGCACATCCACCATCTGTCAAAGTTTGTCATAGAGCTTGTAGAACGCCCTGTATATTGATCTTAGATTTTTGTATTATCACCCCTTATTGAAATTATTCTAAGTAATTGATCGAAAAATATTGTTAATGTTATTTACCAATTTTCAATCTCTAGAAAATGAGTCTATGAAACTATTATGATTTTTTCAAACCAGAGGGTATTTATTCTGAGTAAAAAAAATATGTAGAAAAAAAATTTTTAATTTTAATTTACATTCATTAAGGTTTCCGATGAACTACTTAAAATAATTTTTATTGAGGGTGATAATACAATAATCTAGGATTATTATGAGAGGAATCACTATCCACTATCCTTGATCACAAACTGGCCCTGTGATTGAAAAAAATAATAGTTTGAAAATAATAGGCAATTTCAGGTATTTTCATAAAATTGTAATTATTTTGGAAATGGTACATTTTTGCTGAACTAATGTTGGTTGGTGTCATTCAATAGTATTTGGTCTACTCTATCGTAATGTGACGTTTGATTCACTAGTTTTGGGACATCCTGTATAATATCATAATATGGTATATATTAAAATTAAATAATAAGTCATAAGCTTATACCTAATTTCTCACATTCAAATGTGAATTATACCTTACTTAGAATTCCTTTTTTTTAAATTACATGAAAAATTATATGTTCAACAAGAGATTGAATGAGTCTTGTGTTTAAAATAATCTGGATTTCAATTTTGCATCTCATCAGCTTTATATAAGGTATCCTAGCAGATTCAGTTTAATCATTTCACTGTACCAAATTGAATTTACCAATGACTGTACACAGTGGAAGCTTGAATTTTCTTCAGTGTTCAAAAGGGCCTCGAATGCTAACAAAGATGTATCCACAATCTAAAACACTACCCAGGGAGAATCGTCAATGATATTTAATACAATAGCTGTTAGTAATTTTTTTGCGCCAATTGTGATTTCAAGTGATTCTTAATCAAATTGCAATTCAGAGAAAAGTCTTACTGGTACCTACTGTGGACTGTGGAGTCAATTCTAGGGACAGTAGATAAATGTCTGAATACTAATATTTTAAATTCTTTCGAGAAGAATAGTCGAAATAGATCAATATTTCCAATGTCGGCAATGTCACACTATAGTAGGTAGTAAGTATAGTTATTAATGAATTTTGGTAAAATTTCAAGTTTATTGAATTGATTCCCTCCATCTATGTCCAAGTTTGTAGAATCATTGCTCAATTTCTGTTGCAAATTTCTTCTTAATCAACTAATTAACATAACAATATCAACAGTTAAATAAGTGTTTGTATTTGAAATTAGAATACTCCTAAAAATTCGAAGCAATAAACCGCAACTGAATATAAATAGCGCTTATAGGAATTCCCCTGCTCTGACCTTGCACAACTATACATACCATACAACATGGAAGAAGATAGCGAATAATAATTATAATCGTTATTATGATTCATGTGTCTTGAAAGCTATGCCGTTTGTTAACTAAATAGAGCAATCGTTTGATTTCGGGGCATCGTTAAGCTTCCTCCTACTTCCTTTTGTATTTACTTTGAAATTATGGAAAAAATAAACGACCATACATCTACGTCTAGTGATGATGTAGTAGAAAAATGTAGTACCTGGTTGGAAAGTTGTTCCCTTGATGATAGTTTCGAAACGAATTCGTGCTGTAGTGAATTTTCTAGTTCTTCTAATTTAACTTATTCTTCTAACTCTACGCAGAATTCAGCTATGCAGAGTGGATTTAAGTTTCTCACAAGTGAACCAACGATAGGAAATATAACCATAGACAAACATGTGAGTATGGAAGTCTTTCATCTATACTATCGCTAGACATCTACCCGCAATCGCCTACTAGTTGCAAGTGATATTTCAGGCTGATGTACGATAACAGTATAAAATAGTCGAGCGAATGGGAGGTTGCTTTGATTTATATGAATCTGATTAACCCTCTAATACCCAAGTCCGCCTTGAGACTGGTTGCATATAAGTGGATACAAAATTATTCTGCCCATGTCCGCCTTCAGTATAGGTTCATTTTGTGAGTATACAGGTGTTAATGTAAATCAGTTAACTATTTGCGAAAAAAAGATGTAGATTACATGAGCTAATTTGAAACTATACGGAAATAATTTTAAAAAAGAAAAAAAAACTTGGGCATTAGAGGGTTAAGAAGTAGGCTCATCCTCCTCATCTCCAAAAAATTTGACTATGTCCACCAATTTTCGTTCAAGTAGTCTGAAACTCGGTTTTGCAAAGCTTAATACCGAAGTCAACATCTGATTGACGTTTCCATGTTATTTGCTTTCGATCAATAATTCACTTATGAGTATTCAGAAGAACTATAATTCTTGCATCAAATAATCTATACCTACGTTATACCTATGTCCATTGTCCGAATCACTATCAAACCGGTGATAGGTTAATCAACGATTTTTCACCAACGTATAGCGGATTAGAACGATAAGAAACGCCATAAATAATAAGTCTCCGAAAGGTGATGCCCTATCCAATCCTAAACATAGAGAATAATTTTTTTTCAGAAATAGATAAAT
Source organism: Coccinella septempunctata (assembly GCF_907165205.1). NCBI lineage: Eukaryota > Metazoa > Arthropoda > Insecta > Coleoptera > Coccinellidae > Coccinella > Coccinella septempunctata. The sequence goes on along the minus strand of NC_058189.1, from coordinate 16,921,963 downwards.
GTATTTGATGTTCTGCGAAAATTCATAATGAAGTTCAAAATGATGAAAATTACAAAATGTAATAATTTGAATTTTATTTCGATCTCTACGGAGGAAATTCATTACCAATAGATGAAAATTCAAAATCGGTAATAACTTCCATAATATTTTCAGAATCTTCATTAATTATATCACTGAGAAAAATCCTGTTACTCAATGTAAAATCAGCTATACTGGTTACAGTTGAAGAGTTCTTTTTCTTCCACTTATTTAGATGTTTCTAAAGGAGTACCGCGAAATTTCAATGAAAAACGATAATTACAATGTATATTCCCAGTGATCATGAATTTTTCAAAGAAACAAAGTAGTGCTATTATTTGTTAACACAGGGACTGTGAGTATTCACCGAAAAAAATTAAATCTTCGATGTAGGTAATATCAACATAAATTTGTTATTTCACATAATATATCTGGATTGTATTGACATCAACCTATTTATTTCACTACTCTTACGATTGGTCAAAATCTGCCGAAAGTCATATCATATTTTAGTGGAAGTTCATGGTGACCATACTCTAGCTGAACGAAAGTATTAGTGGTTTGCCTGGATTAGAAAATATCTCTGAAAATTGGCTCAACTTTGATGTACTCTAATATGGAAACGGATTGCGGAGCGTAGCCTCATTCGAAATTCGAGAATTGAGTGATCTACAATTCAACAAAAAATAGAACTTTGTTTATATTCAGTTTTTCAGGGGAGATACTACGGAAAAAAACACGAAAACACTCATTTTTGGCCACCAGAAGTTTAGTTTAACTCTCTGAGGGGGAATGGGGGAAACCTAATGTAGTTTACTGACTGGATAAGCCATTCAACCAATTAAATTCTATACAGTAGTATGGATCGAATTTTATTTTTACTCTTTCTAAAAAAAGAATTGCAGTACTCAAAATTTTCATCCCAACATCACTCTACTATTATCTCTCGTTACCTATTTGGCCATCATATACTTATTCACGAAAAAAATTGAGTTGCTACTATTTACAGAAACAACTTAAGTGGCTTCAGAGTGAAATGGGGTTCAACTCTCCCAGACTTCCCATACCTCGAATTTCGGTTTTGATATTCTAAAATTTTTCTTCGATAATATAACATCAACTTCAGAATGAGTCGAATGAAGCGGAAAATCTGAAAATCTTCATTCACTTATTTCGAAATAATTATCCATATTTGTACAACAATCAATGAATAAAATTTCATATGATATTAAAATTATACTTCCAAATGGAATAATTGGAGAAAATTACTTAGTAGGTAAACTAAAGTATGCCTTATAATTATTAGATTTAAATCTTCCGCTGTAAAAAAACGAAACTAGGAGCCTACGAGACGATACTAGAGTAAAGTCTCTTCTCGTGGGCATCACTAATTCATGATGATTTATTTCGCCTTTGTCCTTCTTTTGCAGGACCAGCAATCTCAAATGACTCATCTATCATCTCTTATAGGACGAGATAAAATACCAGAGAATAGTAAAATTCAGATATATAAGTCGAAGAAAGTACATATTGGAGACGTCAACTTTATACAAGGTCCAATTTATGTGAATAAAATAACTCAAAAATATTCAGAAACTGAGAATATAATAGACAACAGTTCTAGTTTGAGTACACCAGGTGAGAACATTTATATTGTTTGACTACCACAATTCCCAACAGATTTTAAGTAATGGGGATTTATACAGAGTTCCCAAGAACTAAGACTGAGATATACAGGGTGTTTCATTGGTAAATGAACATACGGTAACCTAAGCTGCAGCTACCCTAGGCGAGTTCAAAAAATCCATATATGATAGGTCTAATCAATTCCATAACCGAGATACAGAGTGCTTTATGTATTCAACTAAAATTTCAATTTCTCATAACTTTTGACCCAACCAGTATAGTCGGTTGTTATTTGGAATATATTATTCAATTACAAAGGTCGATAGATTCACATTTAAATTTCCAAAAAATTCCAGGTAATTTAATCAAAATTTTTGGATTTGGTGGAGGTATTAGAAAAGAGCAGAAAATTTTCAATGAGAGTCAGTAGATTTCATTGTCCCGCACGTCATTTTACTCAAAGGAAACTCCAGGGAAAGATGAAATTGAAAATTGGAATTCCTCTAATCTTCAGAAAAATCATACATTGTGATCAAATTGACTTTTTTAGTTTTTTGTCCCACTTCTTGCAAATTAGTATTTCATAATATTCTGAGGAATCATTTCAAGTTATCACCGGAAAAACATGACTGATCAAGAAGAATTTATTCGAAGACAACAACGATGAATAAATAAATAAAGAAACATAAAAACTCAACGATAATTAAATAAGGTGCTCGAAAGTACCACCGTTTTGCGCAATACACATTCTTGCCCTCTTCAAAATATGTCTGATACTTTTTTTTATCATTTCTGGATTCTTGGGTAATTCATTGCAGGCGACTTCGATACGTTGCATGAGAATCTCCACACTTCCTATTTCAGATGAGTGTACTGAACTTTTTAAATAACCCCAAATAAAATAATCAACCGGATTGAAATCTGGTGATCTAGCGGGCCAGGCATGCGGTCCACCTTCTACCTTTCCACATATTTGGAAAGTTCTTATCCAAAAAATGTCTGACCATTACTCTGAAATGGGGTGAAGCTCCATCATGCTGAAAATGCATTCCTGCAATGTCCTTCAAGTAATACAGCAAGATGATTTTGGAGCCGTCTTGTTAGGACGTGTTGTCCAATTAATCGATTTTTAAAAACGCCGTACCATACATTCATTGAAAATTTTCTGCTCTTTTCAAATATCTCCATCAAATCCAAAAATTTTGGTGTTAAATCCCAGCTTAGAAGATGTGGCATATTTTTCAATTACGGACCTGGAATTTTTTGGAAATTTAAATGTGAATCTATCGACCTGTGCAAGTGAACCATATATTCCAAATATAAACCGACTATCCTGGTTGGTTCAAAAGTAATGAGAAATTGAAATTTCAGGTGAATACATAAAGCACCCTGTATCTCGGTTATGGAATTGATTAGACCTATCATATATGGGATTTTTGGACTCGCCTAGGGAAGCTCTAGCTCAGGTTACTGTATGTTCATTTACCAATGAAACAGCCTGTATGTAATTGAAAATTTTTTTAACGTCCTCTTTGGAAAATTTTGCTTTCCATTGTGAAAAGAATCTCTTAAAATTACTGTAGCAATAATATCATTTTGACCACCAACAATTTCACAAGCCTTTCAATGCATCCACTCCCTTCTATGATACTACATGTTTTTCAAAAAATGACCCCAAATATATTTTTCAGATAGTCTGGAAAATTTCTTCCTATTCTTTTCACGCAGCCAGCGTTTGCTGATTCAATAATCAGATCCGTATTTGAAAATTTCATTGAATTGAAAAAAGATAGCTCCGCGAAAAATTTAACGGGGCGATTCCGTGTCAAAAAATATTGTGGCTCTTATATATGTATAGGTATTTTTTGTAGCTGCCTATGGATGGCACCTGAAAAGCAAATTTTTTTCTTACTAGTCAGAAAACTGACAGCAATAAAATTGAGAAGACATTCTATGTGAGCGAGAAGACCGTAAAAAAATTTGGTGATTTTACTCTATTGCAAGGGGTAGAAAAAGCAACAACTAAAATTTGTTTCCCAGAAACTTTTTTCGTTATTCATATAAATTAATTCGAACTTTCTTTAATGGCATGCAGACAATTCTTGAATACTTGAAAAATTTCAAATTTATTCTCAGACATCAAACTAATTTCTATATAAATTAATTTTTGCTTTTAGAAAACTTTTTCCGACTTTTCCATGAAGAATGGTGGGAAAAAGATACTTTTCACAGAAAAAACAATGTATATTCAACTGTTTGTGTGCATTAGTAGTAGTATATTCAATATAAATAAACATTTGCGCATCTCCCCTCCCTAAATATTGACATTTGTGGGAAATCATAATCAATATTCCTAGTCAATGTACAATACCGAAGAGAAATATATGTTACGCTCAAGCATTCATTTGTTTCCTGTACAAATCCTGCAAGAAGACATAAAAATACATAACCTATCATTTCCTACTGTAACCATTTATATATTTACTCCCCTATCCAATCTGATTATTTCTGCTCTCAAATCATCGTTTACCTTCACATGGAAGGTGGCAAATTTGTATATGTTACGGCAAAAAATAGGTGTGAACCTAAACTTAAGATAAGCCGGGTAAACTTAGGCGTAGCTTCGAGTATATGCTAATGTTAATTTCTTTAGCCGACTGAACTTGAGCCTTATCACAGCCACAATGTAGAAGCAACTGAAAAAAGAAGCAAAAATGATTCTAATACTTATGAATATAATGAAACTATAAAAACAATGCATTTTTTTGTATGATTTCACATATACTTTAAATAGAAGTAAAATATTATGTTAAGCAGTTAAGAATGAGCATACAAGGGCAAAATATGAGAAATTAAACTTTTGTTTCCTAACGCATTCTTACTATCGAATCCAAAAATCTAAACACCTGATGACAAAACACGAGAGGAACGTGCATTTTTGAGTATGTGAGTTTTTATTCATAATTTGACAAGGGAGAAATGATCAAAAGCAGGGTGACAAGAATGATGGAACGAAATAGTTCTCTTTATTAAAATCCATAAACCTAATTCTGAAGAAATATAAGTAGCAGTTACCAATCTCGTTTGTAGCTATCCAAACTATTTGACTGATAAGCTTTACGAAGGGTGCACTTGAATCCTTCATACAGGGTGATTCGTCAAAGGTGGCGACCGGCTGTATTTCGGAAACCGTATGACCAATGTCTTGGGAAGAAATTCTTCTAACGAAGTCATCTTGAAAAAGTGCTATTCTAGTTCACCTATGAACTAGTACGAGGAAATAAAAACCTATTTTTATTTCCTCGTACGATTGTTTTTCAAGAAATATACCCGTGTTAAAGTTAAAAAAAATTACAACATTAGAAACTATCGTCTCTGTTTTGTAAAAAACTTTTTTCGACTTAATATATAGAGTTAGGTTAGGTTAACTCTATAATCTTTGGCGATACCATTGAGTATGAAACCCACTAGAGTACTTCTGATTGCATCTCCTTTGCTATAGGCAGAGACAACCTGTCTCTGCTATGGGTATCTACTTGGCATTTGTATCCTCAAAAAAGCCCTGCATTCACCAGGTTGCACCATGTGACCTTTTCTTATTCTTCTGGCTTAGGTTGCTCCTTCGTGGGTAGAACTTCGAACAAAATGCGAAGGGGGCATTCGCGGAGTACATAGATGATTGAATCAAGCGTCAGAGATGTTGTTTTTGGAAAAATAACATAAATTTTTCCTTCTAGCGTTTCGAAAGTATTACTTTCCGCACGCATTGACGTTTGGAAAGTAGTACTTTTGCAAAATCGTGCGAAAAAAAGCCCCACTTATTCACTTTCCGCACGCAAATATTAAAGAGTCGCATCAATCATAAAGTTTTCGCATGTCCCTATGCACCAGTCATAAAATTCAAACGTTTCTCTATGGGACTGAGCGCACAAAAATATAATTCCTTAAAACCAAAGATTATAGAGTAAGTGCTCTATAATATTTGCTTATAACGTCAGTTTCCTAAGATTACAGGGTGGGCTTTATAAAACGAAACAGACGATATAACGGGCGCAATAAATTTATTTCGAAAAAATTCTCGGACACGTCGATTTTTACTTCGAGGGGGACAACTTTTAAGGTCAAATTCACAACTATATCGCTTCAACCCTTAGTGTTAGAACACCAACCCCTAAATTTTGAATAGGAAAGATAGATTGAATGAGTGATACCTCATTTGAAAGGCCTTTTTATCCTGAATTCAGCGAATTAATTTTTTTCTCATTTAGTGCATTCGTTTTCGAGATATTCAATTTTGAATTTCGTACAGTACCAGTCATTCCGCTAACTATGCTATGTAAAATCATCAATTATTTGACAAATTCATTCTGTGGTTACGTGGTTAAGATGGTAACCGTAAATTGTCAACATTAGTCAACGAAATTATTATTATCGGTAATTACTTTCTTCAACAATTAAGATGAAAATGGTTTATTATTTTTCAGAAAGAATTGAAATTATTTCTTTATTTTTCAACAATAACGAATGCGGTTCTAAAACGAACTTTCTGCAGATGTGCTTTTTTGGGTGCAATCGATTGAATAAATCTGCTGTACGATTCCCGCTTTCGTTATTCTTGAAAAATAAAGAATTAATTTCAATTCTTTCTGAAAAAGAATAAACCATTTTCACCTTAATTGTTGAAGAAAGTAATTATAATACCAATAATAATTATTTCGTTGTCTAATGTTGACAATTAACGGTTACCATCGTAACCACAGAATGAATTGATGATTTCACATAGCATGGTTAGCGGAATGACTGTTACTGTACGAAATTCAAAATTGAATATCTCGAAAACGAATGCATTAAATAAGAAAAAAATTAATACGCTGCATTCAGCATAAAAAGGCCTTTCAAATGAGGTATCACTCACCCTATCTTTCCTATTCAAAATTTAGGGGTTGGTGTTCTAACACTAAGGGTTGAAGCGATATAGTTGTGAATTTGACCTTAAAAGTTGTCCCCCTCGAAGTAAAAATCGACGTATCCGAGCATTTTTTCGAAATAAATTTATTGCGCCCGTTATCTCGTCTGTTTCGTTTTAAAAAGCCCACCCTGTATAGTGTAGAAAGATAGGAAACGCCCTCATGTCTCTAGTACTAAAAACCGACTATATTTTTATAAGTGAAAACACATTTGGCAATGAGATGGCGCTGATAACGTAATGTCAATACAGAAAAACTGTTTAATAACAATGTTCTGTTTTAAAATTGAGGGGCGCGAAATTGGAATTCTATTCCTTGTATCGAATTTCAATATCGACTTTGTTGAGGCCAGAAAACAAACATCCTGAGCGACAAAACAAAAGGATGGTTTTGTTTTGTGATCAGAATGTTAGTTTTCAACTGAACATTGTTCGGAATCAATTGATATCAATGAAACATGCTGTTGGATGTGCTATATATTTATTTGCAATTTCTAAAAAATTCAATTACGGATAACGAATAGAGCTTTGACTAGGACACAAAAGTATATGGTGATCTGCTATACGTCAAAGGTGTTATTTCTGTCCAATACGTTGTTTTGAATCAATATAGACATAATTGAATTTGTACAATTCATATCAGGAATTGATATGAGCCAATATCCAATATACCATCATAGCATACACATTTCAGTTACTTACATATTATTTAGAGAATATTCAGATCCCCGATTAAAAAATCTTCACTGAGGTATACAACACCTGTATGTTAGCCCGCCAGTAGAGTTTCTTTATAATTTCTTTATGATATGGTCTCTTTATGACACAATATACAAATTGATTAATGAATGAACAAAACACTCACAGCAGGTTTCATAAAACTTTGACTTTCCAAACAACAAGTTGACACTCACTCGATACCCAAAACGAAATCAATAAAACCTTTGCATTTCTGAATACATTGAAGGAAAAGCAATTCAGAATATTTGAATGGACGTATAAAAGTCATAATTTACCCTAAATGGGCCCTTCATGCAAGGGAACTTCCCGCATACAACAATTTACGTGGATGAACAGTTCTCAATTGACTTGAAGTAAAATGTTCATTACACATTGTGTAGTCAGTTGTGTTTGCAGGCCTTTACGCCCTGAAAATTTCATCCACTTCGTAGTACTGAAAATAAAAACAATGAATGACCGAGTCACATGTTAGCAGCTTCAATACTGACATTTCCATTTTCCTTAGTGAGGTTCGTTTTATTTGATCGACAGTTCTTCACCATACAATAATTTTCGAACGATATTTTAAGGTTTTCACCAAGAAATTGGACACAAATTTCAATAATCAGCAACTAGAACGATCTTGATTAAACAAAGGCGGTACGAGAATCAAAACATTCAAAAACATCTTTGATCAAAATGGCCTTCTGAAATCTCACAAAATTTCATATGTTTCTACAAATGTATATCTTAGGACCTTAAAAACACATTTGCGCTCACATCACTTTAGTCGCTTCGTTTCCTATCTTTCTACTCTATAATCTTTGATCAGTTTCAAAACGATAAGTCCACCGCGGAAGTCTTTCATTTACGCAAGTGGGAAAAATATTGTTCCTAACTCATGTGAAAAGTGCCTTTTCCGCAATCGACATGTATAGATCAGTCTATACATAAATATGTATTTTAACCCATACTGTATAATAACTGGAATACTGGAATAAAACAAGGCTGCGTGTTAGCCCCTTTACTGTTCGATATTTTCGCCATAGCTGTCTCGATATTTGCAGTCATGAGTTTGCCGGTAAGAGGTGTTGGGATAAGATTCAGATTTGATGGAGGCCTATTTAACCTGAAGCGCCTCAGAGCAAAATCCCGTTCAAAGGTTATCACGGAACTTCAATTTGCAGACGACTGTGCACTTATCGCTAGCAGCCCAGAGGATCTACAGATAATGCTGGACACCTATACACGTATATACGAAGCTATAGGCCTTAGACTCAATACCGACAAGACCAAAACCCTGGTAAGTCCCCCAGAAAACCTTCAAACACATATCAGCCTGGAGAATGAAACCCTAGAACAGGTCGAGCAGTTCAAATACTTGGGAAGCTTCATAAATACTAGGGCTAACCTAGACACGGAAATACACAACCGTATCAATTCGGCATCACGGGCATTGTGGAAGCTAAAGGTCAGAGTGTTTCAAAATCACGACCTCAATCTGAAGACCAAGACAGCTGTTTACAAAGTAGTCATCCTCCCAGCGCTTCTTTACGGAAGGGAAAGCTGGACGCCCTATAGGCGACATATTAAACAGCTTGAACAAACGCAACAACGTCATCTAAGACAGATAATGCACATCAGATGGTTCCACAAGGTTTCGAATGCAGAAGTCTTGCAACGCGCGAGTTGTACAACAATTCAGACTCAAGTAACGAGGGCCCGACTCAGATGGAGCGGCCACATTCTGAGGATGCAAGACACAAAACTCCCCAAGATAGCTCTGTATGGCGAACTGACAGAGGAAGCCAGGAAACCAGGAGGCCAGTATAAGCGGATATCAATCCCTAAAATCAATTAATGTCAATCATAACTGGGAACAACTAGCGTTAGACAGGTCACAGTGGAGATCTATGGTGCACAGTAATAATGGAGACTCGCGAAGAATTCAGCGGCGGCCAGATCTGGTTGGTGACTATCCATGCCCAGAGTGTGGAAGGATTTGTAGGTCACGGTTGGGTCTCTTCAGTCACAGGAGGGCACACAGTCGCAATTAGCCCCAAGAAATTATAAGTCTGTTCTTTTTTTATGTCTTTTTGTAGATTAATTCCCGGTAACGGGATACAGCAATGAATGAATGAATGAATAATAACTGTTTCACCAATCACCACACAATGCGCATATTATTTTGTATATCATATGTTGATTGGAACGAATGATTTCCACAGTCTTCGAACGAATCGTACGACAAGCTTTGAATAAACAAGTAGAAAATCACCGAAATTTTTATTAATCCCGCAATCAAGTTGCATCAAATTTTCTTTATGTGCACCACCCAAACTTTATAGTGGTTTGCACACGACAGCTTGACCTAACTCCGCTGCAGTCTATTGCGGAAAAGTATCACTTCCCACACTTGTTAGGAAAATAACTATTGAAAAAAATTAAGATAGTTTTCTTTAATTTGCAGTTACACAAAACCTTTTTATCATAAAAAGACAAATTAAAATTGTTTAAATACTTTAATTTTTTTCTGCTATTTTTCAGTGACCCTTTTCATCACCGAAAGAAGGAGTTGGTTAGCCCAGCCACCATTGGAAAGAAACCCTATGAAGGAACCTGCAAAACATGTTATAATATGTAAGTGCAATATTTTACCTTTTTTTCTTCTACGTTAGAATAAACCTTACATAGTATACGTATAGTATCACGAAATAAGGTTGATCATTAGCTAGGCATTTCGGAAAAACTCAAAAGAATGCAGTTCATGACCTTGTTGGCTAAAATATTTTCATTACTGTGATGTTGTACAACTTTTGGTTATGTATACCGGAAGTTGTTATTTCAAATAGAACATATTCTCAGGAATCAGGAATCAGATAATTGATTAATGAATTGATTAGGTATCGTCACAAATTTTCCATTTATTTAATTATAGGTATATATCTTAAGCCATGTTATTAGAGAGAATTTTCTTATATAGGGTGATTCATTTTGAAATGCGCATACAGTAAGGGTAGAATGGGGGACACTGAGGTGCCTCTAAATAACCTATATTTTATAGGTCTATCTTTCTCCATTATTAGCATAAATGGTGATTTACTGATATTCCCCAATTTTTAACTTAGATCTTATCTAGATGTTTCAATAATGAAGTGGCAGTTAATTGAAAAACAAACAAATTCTCTTCCCCCAAATGGTACTTTACCAGATGCATTCCATAAAATAAAATCTTTTTATTTTCTTAACTACTAGATCTCAATTTCATCGAGATACGAGAGAACATATCCTATATGCATGATCATAGTACGTTTACATCACACAACATTGAAAAAAAATGGAAGAAATCATAACTTTATTTTAAACACAAATACGAATAACCGAGTAACGGTTGAACAAATCTACATTGAAAGGGTTCATTCAACTTTTAAAATCTTGGAACTATTTTTGTTTAGAAAATGAGCAATTTTCCTCTTTTTTGAATTTTTTTTCAAGTAGTCAGCAATGTGATGATCAATTTACGCGAACAAGATATTTGAAAGTCAGTTATTGATTATAAAATTCGTTCTGAATAGCTACATATCCTCCCGTTTTTCAATAAACTTGGGATCTAGAAACAAGGAAAATAAAAATAGTTGTAAATACTATTTGGGGAAATAATTTATTTTATCAAATTTTTTTTCATTTTTGAAACATACAGATTTGACTCAAGCTATCAAGTCTGAAAGCTGTATGCGGAAAAAGCAAATACATTTATTCTTACTTATTTTTTCTGATCTTTCCAAATTTGTGTTGTTTCTACTCGAAATCTACTCCTTAAATTTTTCACAGTACTACCTGGTATAAAACTTTTTTCTCACAACTTCCTTAAAACCTTTGGCGTTCATCATAATTGAATTGAGGAGAGAGGATAGGATTCAATGCCTTATTTTAGTGAAAACTTATTCATTCATCATTATATTAAATTTATTCTATCAGACTGCGAAAGCACGTCTGCTCGACCAGCTCGAACGAAAATTTTTCTCTAGAAATTAACCAGTCAACATTTTATTTTTCTTTGAAACCGGCTCGCAGTAAAAATCGGACTCTTTTAGGGTTTATGAGTTTATTATCGCTTTCAAAAGGATTATATACTTTCATTATTGCACTACCAGGAAGTCTACGTCCCAGAGAATGAATGACTGCTACCAGTCCGATTTTATTTATGTATTTATTCAAAGATTATTGAGTTCTATAATCTTTAGTATTTATTATTTTCCTTTATCTACCCGCTTTGCCGCCCTGGGTTTTGCCATCTGAGATTTTTGTATTCCTCATCGGTATATTACTGACACTTACCCCATGTTTTCGTTTTTTTGTATCTTTCCCCCACGCAATTACAATAGTGCAGTGCAAATTATTGTCAAAGAACTCTGAGTTATCCGCATCGTTGTTCAATTGTGAGGACATCAGTTTTGAATGACTAAAGAACATCCGTTCTTTATTGAGACAACCGTACAAAGATTTAAAGTCATCTTTCCTTCGACTCTGAAAAGTTGCTGTGATACTGAGCTAGTTGGTCTAGCAGAAAATCTTTAGGCACACATTCGGAGATAAAATTGATGCAGACGTTCGCGTGTATGACTTGGCAAAACTTGTAATTTGCTATAAATGATGTATCAAACGAAAGTGTCAAGTTTGGCAATTTTTTTCATTGAAAATGCAACTGCAAGAAAATCAGATTCGAAGGAAATAATTTCTTCAATTTCTAATCAGAAAGCAACAAGAGTTTATTTTTCCAGTTGACCTGTTCTGGTATTTGTTCATGTTTTTTCATTTATCGTATTTTCCGATTCATTTTCGTTCCATTTTTTGAATTTTAATTATATTCCAATACTTATATACTTTTTTCCATATATTTATATAATATGTTACTATTAAATCATATTTATAAATTAATGAAAGCTTATGTAATAAAGATTTTTAATTTTTCTTGATCTTGGTCAAGCCTGAATTTCTAAATTTAAATTCACTCAACTAACACCCCCTCATTGAAAACTCAAAAGGAAAGGGCCCGGTGATATGATTTACACTAGGTCCTGGACAAAGCTTGTTACGTCCCTGATGATGTTGTTATATTCGACTCACTTGAAAATCTTCTTGAAATTCTTCAAAGTTTATGACTTAAATTTTTAATCGTAATGAAATTGATTTTATATGTTCACGAATATGTGTGACGGTCGATTTTTGGTAAGTTGGGTTCTCTCCTTAGCACATTTTTCAACCTGAAAATATTCCACGTAATTTTTTCTTTCCCTTTCGTTGCAGTGAAGTCTCAACTCACCGAAACTGGTCGAGCGGACGTGCTTTTGTAGTCTGATAAAATAAATAAGTTTTCACCAAAATAAGTCCCATCCTCTACTAAATTTTTTCATTACGTTAATCGATACAACTTCTGACAAAGACCATACAAATCAAATATCATGAAAATGTATGGGGTGGTTTATAAATTATGATTAGTTGAAAAAATGAATAAAAATGTGAATCAGCCTGTGTCTTGGTGACAAAGAACGGCAGACCCATAAAATATAGATAATTGAGAAGCACACTGGTGTCCTCCATCTACCCTGATTGATGTATGCGCATTTCCAGGGCCGGCGAGAGTAATTTAGGCCCCTGAAGCAAAAAAAAATTTGGCGCCCCTGCCAAAAAGTATCAATAATGACATGTACTCATGTATAGGGTGGGCAAATTTCGCACTACAGCTTTTAAACCAGAGGAGATAGAAGAAATCTAATAACCCATCTTCGTTCTCTTTTACTGAGAAATTAACAAGAGTAGTAGTCATTTTTGGCCACTTCTTTTGTTTTCGAGTTATAAGCGAAAATTTGAAAAATAGCGATATCGAAATAAATTTATATCTGCACTAATACTGATGGTAGAGCTCTGAAATTAAAACATTATGCAGGCCCTTTTTATACCTAGAATCCAGTGGCGTGTTCGCCTTTTTAGCAGGACCCCCACCTCACATAAAAAAACATTCGCTCCGATGATAATACACAAATTTCTTCTTCCCATGAATAATTTTGAATAAGTGCATAAAAAAAATTAAATTCTAGTGAATGAGTAATATTTGAGATTGAAGATGAAATTCCAGAAGGCGGTAAACTGAGCCGATATGCCGCCCCTCAGACAGTGGCGCTTGAAACGTTCAATTGAATCGCCGATGTCACCCCGTCGTTATTTTCATCGAAATATGTCGAAAAACCGTCGAAAAATGATGAAAACAATGGTGAAAACAAGTTTTCGTGACACTAAAGTTCAAGTTTTTTTTCTCATAAAAAACAACTAAATTGAAAAAAAAAAGAGACGGGGTGACAACAAGACGTCCTGTAACTTCACTTTAAAAAAAATCAAGGCTTCACGTGAGAAATTGAAAGCGTAAATTAAGAACTATTTTTGGCCGTTTTTGAATGGAGAATCTTGAGGTATTACTTCACCTTAAGGAACTAGCATTGGGAATTTCCCATTCATATTACGTTCGTAATAACTTTATAAACTCACATTGAGATTTTATTATCTGTTAATATTCGGGATAACTTTAGGAAGTCGCAATAAGAATTTCAAATTGATGTCAAGTTCGGGACATCTGCTGAAACTCGCAATAAGATGAAACCTGGAAAAAGCAATGTGAGATCTCTGCGGAGAAGTCAGTGTTACCTGGGTATATTACTTCAGACTGCCTAACTATCTCGATAATCCTCCACAGTACCTGGGTCAAATCCTCCATCACCCATATTCAAAATTTGGGGACTTCATCCTATCATGATGCTTGCTCTTTCTCATTTTTCTCATATATAACATCTGTCTCATCTTGTTTTCCCAGTAAATCCTCGAAGAATTCCTTCCATCTTTGCAGAACTTTTTCCTCATCCTATGCCATTGCTGTAGAACTTTTTTATTGATCCTCTGAATTGCACACTTATTGGAACTACCCTTTACAAGTCGTTCTTCATTTTTCAGGTCACTCGGCTACAGAAGGGGCAAACACGATAGCAGAAAACATTCTTCTTGTTAGGCTCATCCAGAGTTTTCATATGGATTCTCGTAAATGGTCTGATATAGGATACAATTTTCTAATAGGAGATGATGGATCAGTTTTTGAAGGTCGAGGCTGGAACCTTGTCGGAGCTCATACAAGACAATATAATTCGGTATCCCTAGGTATTTGTTTCATAGGTACATTCTCTCGACATAAACCGAGTCAAAATGCAATGACAAATGCAAAAAAGCTAATCGAGCACGGAGTATCTATTGGGGCCATTAGTCAAGATTATTCTTTACTGGGGCATTGTCAATGTATCGGCACTGAAAGTCCAGGCGAAGCTCTTTTCATGGAGATCAAAACATGGAAGAACTTCGATGCTACAGTCGGTTTGAGAAATCCATCGATTGCATTACCTTCATTGAAAAATGTAGATGAAATCTTCGTTCCTTAACACTACATCTGAATGTGGACAAAGCAAGTGAGAAAAAACTTCTTCAGACTGATTTTATGATCTTCATAATTTTTTCAAAAAATTTATATTTCAAATTGTGACGTTTCTTTTTTTTATTAAAAATTCAATTATGAAAATTCACATTTTATTGCCAATGAATCTTTCAATGTTTTTCTTTTAGCTCTTCCCTAACATTCCTTACCTAACCTCTTTTTTATGTACAGGGGCGGATGAAATTCCCCGAGAAAATTCCCGGTTGGCCGGTCGATTCCTGGGCCGAAGAGCTGGTCAGTTCGTACCATTTTTCTTGTCAATTTGAGATTAATGTTGGGTAAACAACTAATAAAGATATGTTTTTGCAAATAATACTGAATTAAAATAGGTAAATTTTGTGGCTTCTATCAATTTTTTTTTCGAATGGCTTTACCATTATTCCCGAACAACTGGCATAATTGGGGTGATTTAAAACCTGAAGAAAATACAGAAGATACAGAAGAAGAAATACCGAGGGCAGTGATGCTACACCTGATAATATGATTATTAGGCTAAACTTGCCTTATACTAAGCATGGGAAAACTACGGCCCGCGGGCCAGGTCCGGCCCACGTGAAAGTTTAATCCGGCCCGCGTCAAGATTTTGAAACAATCACCAGTATTTTTGTTTTTCTAAGTTTGACCGCCTGATAAGGAGAAGCAATGTCACCTAATACCGAGTTGTCTCAAAGCGTAAGTTGCGTACTGTTTATTATCATCTTAAAATATTGAAGATTATACATCGAAGACGACAAATTAGCTGGAAACGTATTAGGTGGAAAAAGGACTGATAAATGGGGGCTTCATAGCTGCTGAAGTGAACCAAGTCCATGCAGCCTAGTTTTGGGATACATGACTTAGGTTAGAATATAAGCATATGCTTACATTCACTTTACACAAATCTAAAGAAGTCACTTTTGAATTAATTGGTGATAAACAACTTCTATGTCATGTATCTCGAAACTAGGCTGCATGGACTTGGTTCACTTCAGCCCTGAATCCCTCAAATAAAAGTCCACCAATTTGTTATTCAAATTGCATAGAGTTGTGCTCGAGGCTCAGCCTTAGTACTGCGTGTGCATCTGGCAGCGGCTGGCATTATTTCTTGTAATCCCCAGAAAAAGCAAAAGTCGCCAAATATCCTTCGATGTTCCAACGACTGCATCACAGAACACAAATAGTGATGCATGGAATCCAAAACTTGCAACGAACGGCTTGTTGCTGAGCTCCAAACATGAAGGCAGTATTCAAGTGTGATTAATGCATGAAAATTTATTCAATTATTCGATTTTGTGTAGTTTGAATCGATTAAGTAACGGTTTCCTTCTAAAAGAAAATTTTTGAGCTTCAAGAACGGTATTAATTATTGGATCTAACATTAATTTTCGTTTAGCAATGTTTGCGCGCAACTTAGCATAGGTGTAGTGTTCTAGTTCTCTCCATTCTAAACTAAATTATTTTGGATTTGCTTGGGAGTCTTGGGACCTCGAGTTATAGCAGTCAACAGCACGGTTACTGAGATGATGATATTATGCTCGTGGTGGTTAGTAACGAATCAAGGATTAAAATTTTCGTTTGGTTCGTTGTCAACGTCTGTGTAATTCGAAGTATTTTTGACCTTTTGATTTTCATTGATGAGAGCAACAAAAATATCACATATTTTTCAAAAATTTCAAGAAACAAACAATCACGTCCTCCAAAGTACCTTTGACTAATATTTACAACATTACTACTGGAGGGAGGAGCACCAAATATGACGGGTGGAATCTGGTATCGAGGGCATATTTAATGAATAATCATAATTCCGAGTCATTCCGAGTCATTCGCTTGACAAGAGTGCTCCTAGTGCTATAAAAGAGAAAGCGGACGAGAAAGTCGAAGTGTCATAAAAGAGAAAGCGGACGAGAAAGTCGAAGTGTCACAGTGCCGTAAAAGTGAAAGCGGAGGTGAAAGTGTACACTGGAGAAGCTGCGGAATTTATGATTCCGTCTACGAAACTTCCGAAGTTTTTTGTAAGTTCTATAAGTGTATGTGTTATAGAGCGGAAATTCGTTCAAATTCAGTGTATTCAGTGTCGAGTCCAGATCCCAAGATCGCTGGTTCCACGGATATCACTGGTGAGTCGATTTATTTTTCTGATAGTATAGAAAATATTTAATTTAGCCACATAGCTTAATAGTAACATAGTAGTAAGGATTTCCAATATTCATTATTATTCCGAAATACCTCATATAGTTCAATACGGACAAAAAGCCATATCGGAGGTCTCAGACAATGAGAGCTCCTACATGGAAGCTACGGACACCGAAGAATTCAGCGATGGAGATGCAGAGGAGCTTGTAAGGCTCAAAGAAGAGAATGGGCAGTTGAAGGCTCAAATAAATAAACTGACTGAAACCGTGTCTCAGTTGGTCGGGGAGATACGCCTCTTGAGAGAGGAAGTTAACAAGAATAAAGCTCCTCAATCCCCTAGTTTTGCTGAAATTGCAAAACAGATTACGGCACAGAAATCCCCCACATTTGCAGAAATTGCAAAGCCGGTAGCGGTCCCCAAAAATTCCTCCAAACAGGAAGTAGCTCCAGAACCGGAGAAGAAGAGAAATTTTGCAACTCAAGTTGCTAAAACCCAGAACGCGCCGCCCACAAAACGCGCGCGTAAAGAAAGTTCATCTTCAGACGAAGAGACCGCAAAAAAAGCAACGGAGTTACCTAAAAAAGATAAAATTCCACCCATCACGACGATGGGTACAGCCGATTGGGTAGAGATCTCAAAAGCTCTCTACTTGAAGAAATTCAGCTACAACAGAGCAACCGTCGTAAAAGACGGGATCAGGATCGTAGCCTCGACTGTGGACGACTACAGGAACATAACAAAATATTTTGACCAGATTGGTAAGGAGTACTTCACGTACCAGATGGAGGAAGAGAAAAAGATATATGCAGTTATAAGACATATCCCAATAGATGCTGACCTAGATATAATAAAAAATGATCTAAAGGTCCAAGGAATCCATGACGCCGAGGTGTCCAGAATGACATCCAATAAAACCAAAAAGTTTATACCCTTATACCTGGTAAAAACTCAGAGAAAGGAGATTTTCGAAATAAGACGCCTCTACAATCTCTGCATTGTAGTGGAATCAAAAAGAAGGGCAGAAAATCCAAGCCAATGCTTCAGATGTCAGAGGTACGGACATGCCCAAAGCAAGTGCTCTTTTCCATACAGATGCGTCAAATGTTTGGGCAATCATTGCACAAAAGATTGCGAACTTACCAGAAAAGGTGAGGAGAGAAATGCCACATGCGTTCTGTGCGGCGAAGAAGGCCATCCAGCAAGCTACAAAGGATGTAGCGAATTCAAATTAGTTACAAGGGAGAGGAAAACAGGCTCAGCAGAGCACGATTCCTCAAAAAGTCCAGGAGAAAAAGAAGCCTACCCCCTCCAAAGTAGACGACAAGAAAAAAGAAGTATCCAAACCAGTACAGAAGAAGGAGCAACCGAAAATGCCCCAAGATAAACCTACGATCAACAAAACAAAAGAAAACAGAAAAGTCTCTGAATCCGCCGACGATTTAGACACTTTTACTGAAAAAATTTTCAACAAAATCATGTTGAAAATTGAAAGAGAGATGGAGAAAAAACTCCAAGGAATGTTCAGTAAACTGAAATAATGGAACATACAACTAGGAAAAATTCCCTTAAAATAGTCTCCTGGAACATAAACGGGGTCAGAACTCGAAAACCCGAGATAGAAGAAATAATATCAGAGAGAAAACCTGATATTATAGCCTTACAGGAAACAAGAATACAACCAAATACGCGATTGAACATCATGAATTATGAGATATATAGATGTGACAGAATCGCAAACACTGGGGGAGGTGTTGCCTTACTGGTTAGACGAGATCTGAAACACTATTTTAAAGGAAGATCTGACGAGTCACAAATAGAAACAGTGACGATTGTTGCTGAAATAAATCGACAAAGAGTCGAAGTCACATCGGCATATAAAAGACCCCCAAATAACTTATTGGAAGAAGAAATCAACAACTTACTAGATGGAACAAACCCGAAAATCTGCATCGGAGATTTTAATTGCAAATCTCCAGAATGGAACAGCAGGATGGAAAACAGAAATGGCAGAAAACTGAAAGATCTCGCTGAAAAACATGAAGCTATCGTTATTGGACCTGAAGAACCAACGTATCTAGCATTCGGAAATGGATTACCAGATATAATTGATATCGCAATTATGAAAAATATCACTAGAGAATTCTCGATAGAGACCTTGTGGGACGGAACCTCTAACCACAACCCCATCGAATTAACAATAGGAGAAGGGCCAAGAAGAGAAGTAATGCAAACAAGAGAATACACCGATTGGACGAAATATAGCCATCTGATACAATCGGAGGTAACAGAAATACCAACAATCAACACACCGGAAGACCTAGAAAGAGCAGTTGATAAACTAGAAAAGAATATACTAGATGCCTACAAAAAGAGCACAAAGAAAATAACGAGACCAGCACCGATACATCCACACGGTGATACACCCAGAGAAATCAAAGATCTCATCAGGGAAAATCGGAGACTAAGAAAAACATACAGGCTCAACAAAACAGATATAAAAGAGAAATCTAAACCGACACAGCCAAGTTCTAAAAAATGCCCTGAAGGACATGAGAACAAATAGATGGAACAAAAGAGTTCAAGAACTAAATACTATCGATCATTCTGCATGGAAAATGCAAAAATGTCTGAGAAGAGAAAAGACTAAAATACCACCTCTCCACGGAGAAAGAGGAATGGCATATACGAATATCGATAAAGCAGAAGCACTGGCGGACTCGATCGAAAGAGAATCGAGAATAAATTACAGACCTGATGACGATAATGACGATCTGGAAGTGGAAGAACTAGTAGAGAACAACGAAGAAGAAATGGACGAACCACCAGTAGACGACAAAATAGAAAAACCAACTTCTCCATTTGAAATAAAAGAGATAATCAGAAGCTTGAAAAATAGAAAAGCTCCCGGAAGTGATAAAATAACGAATGCTATGTTGAAGAAATTACCTAGAAAAGGTATAGCTGCTCTCACAAATATTGCAAACGGTATAATGAGGACTGAACACTATCCGGAAAAGTGGAAAACTGCAGAAGTCATAGTGTTCAACAAACCAGGCAAAGATAAAAAATTCCCCCAAAACTACAGGCCGATAAGTTTATTGTCCGCCCTAGGAAAAGTAGTAGAAAGGGTAATCGCTAGGAGGCTTACAGAAGAAACTGAAAATCTGAATCTCATTCCAGCAGAGCAATTCGGATTCAGAAGAGACCACTCAACTGAACAGCAATTACTGAGACTCACAGAATACATAACAGAAGGATTCCAAAATAAACAAGCAACCGGTCTTGTACTACTAGATGTCGCCAGAGCATTCGACAGAGTATGGCATGAAGGATTGATTTACAAAATGAGATATGCTGGATATTCAATGAAACTGTGCAAGTTGATTAGGAATTATTTGAGGAACAGAAGATTCTACGTGAAAGTGGAAGGAGAAAACTCCACAACCAGATATATGGAAGCAGGGGTGCCTCAAGGGTCAGTACTTGGGCCGTTACTGTATAACATATATATTCACGATATACCAAAATCTCCAAGGACTATGCTGACACTATATGGCGACGACACAGGAATCGCAATGCGACATCGCAAGCCAGAAATCATAGAAGGAATATTACAAGAAGCTATAGATGAAATAAATGACTGGTGTATTAAATGGAAAATAAAGCTCAACGGACAAAAGAGCCGAGCGATATTACTGCAGAAGAGGAGACTAAGAACTACAACAAATCTAGAGGTAGATGGAGAAGAAATCGAATGGAAAAACGAAGCGAAATATTTAGCTATCACCCTAGACAAAGGTCTAACATGGAGAAGCCATATCAAACAAGCCGTTGACAAAACCAAGGCAGCGATGAATATGCTCTACCCGCTGATAGGTAGAAAGAGCCACATGGCAAATGAGACAAAATTGAAAATAATCAAAGCCGTTGCTAGACCGCAACTGACTTATGGATCAGGTGCTTGGGGATTCGCGGCAAAGGCAAAGAGCCATATACAAAGAATTCAGGCAACAGAAAACAAGCTACTACGATGTGCCATAGATGCGCCTTGGTTTGTCAGGAACAAACAGATATATCGAGATTTGAAGTGGGAAACCATCACCGAATTTATGAAGAGGAAAGCTGAAAAGTTATTCGAAACAGCGAAGGAACATCCAAACGAAGAACTCAGGAGACTAGTGGACTACGATCCGGAGGAAGACAGAAGAAGAATGAGAATTTACAAAAGGAGACCGCGAGATCAATTGAGGAGAGATTAAAATGAGTTCGAAAACTTATTAAAACTATACTAAGAAGAGATATCCGAAATGGACGAACATGAAAACCCTAGCACGACAATGTGCAAGAAGAAATTAACCGATTAAGGGATAAATGGTTTATAGGCAAATGCCCGGAACCAATAAAAAGCAGGTTAGGTTTAGTGGGTCGCGAACTCAGGAGAGTGAGTAACCCCACAGTGTTCCCTAGAAATGGGTTCCTCTGGGCGAGAGATAGAGCCCCGTGTTTTCACGGTCGCAGATTCCCCCTGCTATAAAAAAAAAATAATAATAATCATAATATCTCGGGAACAACTGCATATTGTTATGTGAACAGGTGTTTTTCACTAGGAAACTATGAATAGCAGCGTAAGCAACCGACTATAAATGTGCCTACAGATTTCTCTAACGTGACGTGGGCCCATGTCATAATGCGCATGATTCAAAAATCTAACATCGGATTTTGCGCGGAAGCGTTCACTGTGGGAACGTGGGAATACACGTGTCAACGTCACGTCTGACTAGTTCTGACTAGGTCTGACTGTACAGTTATAGCTCATAGTGCAAGCGACGAACTAGTGCAAATAAATACGAGTGTAAATAAATAGTAGTGACATAGTTTGTTAGTTATAAAGTGTAAGTATAAGTGCAAATAATTTAAATCAGTCGGACGTTTTAATTAACCGAAGAAAACGTTACATTGGTGTCACGTGTGAGGTTCAACATCGCTCGAATTAAATAAATAATTTTGGATATTTGGAGTTCATGCCAGTGACTACAAGACTACAGAACGCTATGGATACTCAAGCGGTAATAAAATGGACTTTTCGAGTAAGATGAATGAAAGAATGGAAGAAAATTCTCGAAAATTGAATGAGAAAATGGACGAGAACTCTTGTAAGTTAAATGAAAAAATGGACGAGAACTCTTGTAAGTTAAATTAGAAAATGGACGAGAACTCTTGTGAGTTGAATGAACAAATGATCCAAATGGAAGAAAATTCTCGAAAATTGAATGAGAAAATGGACCAGATTGAGGAGAATTGTAATGATGTGGTGAGTCAACTTACATATAAATTGGCTGAGAAACTGGAAACCATAAACGAAAAAGTCGATAAAGTGGACGAGAAATTCGATATAGTGAGTTGAAAATTTGACAAGGTTAACGGAAAGTTTGAAGAAACGGCAGGAATAATTGAACATCATGCCAAATTGATAGATTCCTTGAAAAAAATGTCAAATAGAACAGATATTCTGGCTTCAACACCCTACAGCACAGCGAAAGCGGAAAATGACGGCGATGGTAGTAGAATGAAGATCAAGCCTCCAACTTTTGATGCAAAAATACCCTGGTCGACATATCAAAAACAGTTTGAAGCTGCTACGTTGGCGAACAATTGGAATGACAACGAAAAAGCCACGGCATTAATAATAGCTCTACGAGGAGAGGCACTCAACCTTCTGCAAACGATTCCGGAGAGTCAACAATAAGCCTGCTACGAAGTTCTTACATCGAAACTTCAGATGAGATATGCCGATGCTCATCTACAACAAATTTACCATGCACAAATAAAGAACCGAGTGCAGAAAACAGGGGAAAATCTCCAGGAGTTTGAAGCTAATGTGGCGAGATTAGTCAGGCTGGCTTATCCATCTGCTCCAGATAGATTCCTAGAACAGCTATCAATCCAGACATTCGTGGATGAGATCAAGGATAGTGAAATGCAACAAACCCTGAGACTAGCACGCCCTAGAACCATAGATGGTGCCTTAGCCCAGGCTTTGGAAATTGAGGCAGCGAAGCAAGCGTCGCATAGAGGACACCTTCGTGTAAGACAAGTCCAAGAAACAGACCGATCTATTGAGGACATTGTCACAGAAGAAGTCCGCAGAATATCGCTTGCTAGGAGAAAGAATGCTGTGGGCTGGAATTGCAACAAAAGGAGGCATTCCAAGCGAAATCGTCCAGAATTTGAAAGAGGTACAGCTGGGAAACTAAAAGGAGTCCCTGTGGTAGACACTGGCTCGACCAAAACCATTGGGTGTCCCCAGAATTCCAGCCATTGTTCGCTCCTGAAAGAAAGGATCGATTTAAGGCGGACCACCGTAATCGAAGACGACTGGCTACCTGAAGTAAGTCAAAGAGCACAAGAGGAAGATAACGACTTGAAAGTGATCCTGAGTTGGGAAGAAGTATCCACACTGAGTCAGAATATAAAGTCCTATTGGGCACAATGGGAAACGTTGAAGATTGATGGAGGTCTTCTGAAACGTTGTTGGGAAAATGAAGATGGAACTGAGCAGAAACTTCAGTTGATTGTGCCGAAAAGCCATGTGACAGATATTCTGACCAGACTACATAATGGAACTTCAGGTGGACATTTCGGAATAACTAAGACGTTGATTTTTATAAGACGTAAATTTTAGAACAGATATAGTTACGTTGAGCGCTGCATATTGCAACTTAATCAAAGAAGTCAGATTATGACAGTGAACATATGTGCGCCTGTCTTTCATTGTTGTTTAACTCTTTGATCTCTCATATTGTTGTTTATATTACGATGTATACATTCATTTTCGTTAGAACCCTATTTTCCCTGTAAATTATGTATTCATATATTATGTCATGTTTATAACTGTTATTCTGATGTGGTGAGTTCTCTTTCTTGTAATATTTTATATATTTAATTGTAATATTTCATATTGTGTGAGTCTTTGAACATGACCTTATTGGGTCATTATGAAATCTAATTGGTTTTCATTTTAATTTCGACTTTTAATATATGTTTATTTTTATTTTATGATGTATGTGTACTTATCATTGTTATTATTTTTATTTTTGACGTTTGTATTCCTTATGATTCTTTCTGAGTGCTCAATTGATTGTGATTTTTTATTTTTGTGGCCTGAAGAAGGAAATAAAAGTTTCCGAAACGTCGCTGAAAGAATAATAAGTTTTTCATTTGGTTCCTTGTGCCGATATAAACTACTGAATAGCACCAATGAAGCAATATAAAGTCGGATCCCCTATGGAACGAGTAGCTAACGACATCACTGGCCCCTTTCCCGAAACAGACCATGAAAACAAGTACATTTTGGTAGCGATGGACTATTTTACAAAATGGGTGGAAGCCTAAGGTATTCCTAATCAAGTGGCCGAAATTTTGAATCGAAGTTATTCCAAGAAGTATGCAGCAAATTGGGGATTCACAAAACAAGGACTACACCTCCTCATCCACAATCAGACGGCATGGTCGAACGAATGAATCGGACCATGGGAAAACATCTAGCCAAAGTAGTTTCTGATCACCAGCGGGTCTGGGATGAATATTTACATCTATTCACCATGGCATATAGGTCTTTGGTTCAAGAATCTACCAAGGAAACTCCATCCAGTATAATGTTCGGCCGAGAAGTAAGGTTGCCTTGCGACTTAAAATTTTGGATGTAAGCATGGAGAAGACGTAGCTAGGGAGGCCTACGAGCAAATTAAGGAACAAGCTGGATTACATTCATGACAAGGTGCGCAATCAAATGCAGCAAGCAAGTGACCGAACGAAAATGCGCTACGACATCAAGGCTATTGAAGGTGGATTCACCGCTGGATATCTGGTGTGTGTACCAAAGCTGCAGAGACAGTGGGAGGGAACGTATGAAGTAATCAAGAGGATAAATGATGTAGTGTATCGAATAAGAAAGCTCCCCAGAGAAAAACCAAAGGTCGTCCATTTCAACCGATTAGCCTCGTACGCGCAGGACGAAGAAGAAGTACGTCTTGTGGAAGCTCCGATGCAAGGTAGTAGTCTACTCTGTAATCTGTGGTAGTAGTACTCTGTAATCTGTGGTAGTAGCGATTACCAGAAGTTTATGGATTGCTATGGTGAGACACGCGTTGCACGGTTCGGCGTCACACAAGATCACAAGAAGTACATCAAGACCTCTTTACAGTTTCTGAGGAATACTCTCTCGCTCATTGTGTAGCTAACGTAGATAAGCCAATCAAAGTTTTGAGAAACCCGCGGTTACATGTTAAGCTCAGCGGTGCAGTTTTGGCCCTTAATACATTGAGTATTAAACCCAATACTCTTAAACTATGTTTACCTTAGCGAAATTCTCTCGATAAACTCATTCGGGCGCGAAAACTAGCTTCGAGTAAGAAATCTAGGTTGTCTATGGAAATTTCGCACTACACAAAACAATGAGCGAAAACTCTCGCGCCTTCATTTTTGGTTTCGTAGTCCGGCAGTCCTCCGGCTCTCAACTAGGGCCATATATCTATTATAATATAATAGATATATGACTAGGGCCCACGCTCTGCAACCATTGAACTAGGAAGTCTTTAGTTCAATGTCTGCAACACACATTACAGAGAGATGTAATCTGTGCTCTTAAATTGCAGAGTACAGGTCCTTTTTGTTGATTTTAGAGGTTCAGTGAAAAACGTTGAATCCTTTTTATGGTTTATTACACACTTGTGGAGCATTTACATATACTCATAACGCATCAACGCTTGCATCAAGACTTACACTACTGAGACATGTAGAAAAATTGCCGCGTCTTTTTGCTCTGACATTGACAATTAATAACGATACATTCAAATGTATCGTTATTAATTGTCAATGTCAATGTCAATGTTAGTTTTAGTTCAAACTAAAACTAACCTCTTAGAACTAACAGAATTGTTATTTTGGGTTGCATAACCAACACTTTTAGCAAAGAGTATCAACTCTTGATACTCTGCTTTTTTGCTTTTTATCTCTTGGGTTAATATAGGTATGGGTTAATCGCATGGAGGTAGGAAAAGCCCTCCATGGTTAATCGCTGCTTTCATGATAGGAACATTCTATTTCTTTTGACTACCCTTTCATTTCTGAAGTCATTTGGAAGATCAAAATGGCTCTTCTCAATCAACTGTTCGACTCTAATCAATATAGGTATATTATACTTTGATACTGTTAGAAAATGTACGCAAATGTTGAAGGGAAATATTTAAATGAACTTGTTTAGATTGTTACAGTAATATCTCATACAATATACATGTTGCTGGTACTTGCAAATGAAATGGCAGAACAATTTTCTGGATAGAGCCCAAACCTTACATATTAACCTTTGAAGCGAGGGGCTCCTCGCCCACGTCGCCTACAACTTCCGCCGCCTCTGATTATATCAATGGAACTTGAGGCATCGGGGAATTCCGATGTTGTGTAAAGAGCCTAAATCCAAAGATAATATATAATCTTTACATAAATCCTTTCCAAAACCGAATTTATGAATTATTTATTGATGTTTGTATCTTCCCATTGTAAAAAAGTCAATTTACAAATGTATTATTTCTTACTTACTGCATTTTTCAAACTCACTGAGAATACCTCAAAAAAATTAAATGAAAATTAAATTTTGAATATGCATTTTGAGCCATGAGTTAATTATCAAACTATACTGATTTTTCAGTGTACTATCACCCCCAGAAAGCTCGTTACAGATTTTTGACTCACCCTGTATATATTGATAATAATAATACTTTATTCATCCTGTCAGTCAAAATCGAAATCTACTCACAAGAATCAGAAAAATATTCAGCAACAGAATAATAACATCTACTAACTACAATACCAAGTATTGCATACTAATCGGACTTCCCCAGAAAATAAAATTTTATCATATCATCACAAACCACGACAATAATTTGAATCTGATCAAAAACATATTTCTTTTCATGAAAGCTGCCTAATGCAGTAATGAAATTAAATATTAACAGCATGCACATGTGACTTGTTAAAATTCCAGTACTGCCGGTAAGTCAAATAGTTAAATGAGTATACTTTTCAAAATGTCTGTTTTCCAATGGTTTTTAGTGATACTGCTTCATATTTGATTCAAATTATGAATATGATTGCCCAAAAATCAAACAGAACTATCAAGTCAAGACAGGTTGAATCTACATCCTTCTCGAAGAGATGAAATCAAAAACAACATAACTTATTCAGTACATTTAATAAAAAATTATATACAAAAAATATTTCAAACAAGCAACCTTTCTATTTCATTTTGGATTGTTTGTATTTGGGGTTTCAATTGGGACCCTTCATTTATAGTGACAGAGCATGCTATTACAGGCCTTGAAACACCACAAGCTCTTCCTAAAGCTTGCTTGGAGCGTACAAATACATATGCAACATTCTTATCTTCACATAAAAGTGGAATATGCAACAAGATATCCAAAGGCTGAGCATCAGCAGCCATTACCACGAACTCAGCAATTCCTCTATTCAAAGTTTTTGTCACTTCATTGGCACCTTTCCTCAACTGCTTGTAGTTCATAGCTTGTTGAACCAAATTTAGAATCTTCATGGTCAGCTGGGCTTCAGCGAGAGGATACGCTTTAGGATTTACTTCTTCAGCCTAAAAGTATGATTAATAAATATTGTTTAATGATTTCTCATTGATGTAGTCAAACTAATGTAATAATACATATTTAATAAGTAAATAGTTAAAGGGTTTCGAGATGAACTGGCCTTTATACATATGACTGTTTTTTTTAGGCTATGGACGTCCCAGAACTGAAGTTTTCCATGATATATATTGATAGTATTTCATTTATAAATTAATGTGTACTACGATCATTTCCAGAATGTGCGGATTTCCAGGTAAATTCATAGGTACTTGTTAATTTCATATATGAAAAGATTTTATCTAGAAGCCATCAAAAACAATTCTAGCCACCAAAATTTCAACTTGAAAATATTAAAACATTTCTGAATCATTTCTTACCATTTTGCTCAATTTGTCTGATTCAAATTAATAGAATTTTGCAACCTCTCTGCAAAAACTTGCTTCACTGAGGAACTCAAAATTTCTTTGGATACGTGTGCGGCGTACCTACAAGGCGGTTCACTATTCACTTATCAAATAAAGCTAACCTCAAATAATCAAACGTTTCGAGTTTCGACAAAGATTAACCTCCTCTTGGTTTCGAGCACGTGCATATGGTGGAGTCATAGAACAGGTAATACTTTTTCTTTTTCTGCATATTTCGTTTCTGGTGTTTTGTCTGTCTGGTGTGTGGAGGGTATCCTCCATAGTCTAGTGCAAAAAGGTGAGCAAAGATTATACAGTTTATGTTTTATTTTATTTAATTTAGTCTATAATTTTTTAAGACACTTCTTTGGAAGGAGTGTAATAATGTTTGTCTGTGGTAATGGAACATAAGTGTTCTGTGTTCCAGATTCTGAGTAATTTGTCCTTTTTGTGTTCTGTGGTTCGTTATTTAGATTTTTTGATATTTTCATTTAGGTTAAGAAACAATTTTTTATATTATTTTGGATTTCTCTATAAGAATTCCAAAATAATCAAGAGAAAATGGCTCTTCTCAATATAGGGGAAGATCCCTGGTACGTTTTAATAGTTATAAAAATTTTGATAATTATTATTGAAATTAAATCACAGGTTGCTGGAACATGAAACTTGTGAGAAGTTATATCGAGAAATTATGGAGCAACTTACTCAACGCCAGAGGCAACCAAGGACGAGTGATAAATTTTCACAATTATCAGCTACAATCAGATTGAGGCTAAAGCAATATAATAACGAAGTTGAACAATTACTTCAAAAAATTGGGTTTGGTGGTAACTTGTATCCTTTGTAAAATGTTTGTTGATATGAAAACACATGATTTGATCATTGGTCGTCCTCAATGATAAGTAGGGGTGCCCACCATATATTAATGAATTATTATTTTGATGGTTTAAAGGAAAGAAGTATCATTTAAGCCGGTGTTTTGTAAAGAAGATTTTAAGTCATTTTAGATAGATAGATGGTGTCTATATATTTCCAAAAAAACAATATATATAGTAAAATGTGAAATGGAAAAAATATCAAAGAAATATAATATTAGGTTTTACTTCAAGGATATTTATAATTTTTACAATATTCATAGAATTTATTAATTTGATAGAAGGGCGTCTCCATAACATCGCTATTTTGTGGATACGCCACCATGGCACAAAACCCTTGATATGTGATCAGAAACTGAAATATTTCTTTTTTGAAATGGGTTCTCTCGTAGATGTGGCTAAACTCTAAGTAGTACATTATGGAGTTTCATACACATATATCTGACGCAATTTTGTGCTGGAGCTAAGGTATGCCTTGGGTACATCCTTCTAGTGTTGTTACCATTTTTGTATTGAATAAAATAATGTGGGTGTTCTGTAACAAACATCATGCATTTAAAGATATATAATCTCCAGACTGTTAACAGGCCATTGTCTTGAAAGGCTCTCCTGCAGCTCTGTCTATATCCTGTATATCCAAACCCCAGCATTGTACTCAAGGCTAGCTTTTGGGTCACCAAAATACACTGAACATTATCACTATTTCCCCAGAAAATGATGCCATATGATAATAAGGAATAAAAGTTCGTCTTCAAGATATTTAAGTTTAAAGAGTTTCTTAGTACCTTCAGTGAGTAAACCACAATAGCTAATTTTATACTATCACTTCCCCTTTTATTGACAGTCTAGTATTTAACCTAGCAATGTTACCTCCTTGTTATATAAAGGTGTGGTACAAGTCCCATAAATATAATTTTATAAAAGAAATTATATTAAGCAGATTTTTGTATTATTTTTAATTGATGACCTTTTTATTTTTTTGCTTCATTTTTCATTTCAATTGTCATTGTTTTTAAAGCTATTATGTATAATTCGGTTTTATACTTTTGTTCTTTTATATTTGTTTGTGTTGCTGTTTTCCTCCATGAGCTCTTTCTCATCTTTTAAGATTCACTTTTGTGATTTTTCTCCTGAAGATGCGCTGTTAATCGCTCGAAACATATTATGAATTAATTAAAAATCAAGTAATTCTATTATTTTACTACAAAAAATTTATATGCATGCTAACGATGACAGTCTCAGAAAAGGGTTGCCAATATAAAAACTTTGTACCTCAGAGGCCTCAGAAAACTTCATCACACCAAAACATGCCTATAATGTGAAAATTGGGAACAGTTGTACATAATACTTTGCCCAAATTCTCTCCTTTTTAGGATGATGTACTTTATCCGTAAAAATTTATTTAATAATAAATTTATTTAATAATATACATTTATAAATTAATAAAGCATAAAACATTTTGATTGCCAGATGTGGAATTGATAACTCAACACTTTCTCGCTTGCTGGTTAAGTTGGCAACCAATATTGGAAAATAAACTTCGAAATGTAGACTTGCAATACATAGAAAATTATATTAATCTGTTTTATCCTTGGCACATAAATACTTGGGATGGCCATTGCAGTGCTACGAACGAATTCCGTCGTTCTCACATTCGAACTGGTCCAAACATTGAGCTTTTGTAGATTCATGCACAAATAATCCAATGTCGATCTTCCTAGTACCAATATCGTACAATAGGGAATACTCCTTCTGACGAAAATGATGTATTTTTTATGAAATATCTTTGAAACGTCACATTTTAAATGACCATTTCAACCGTTTCCCAAAAAAAATTATTTTAAGCACTTAAAAATGAAAAATAAAAATGGGTATTTAAAGTTTAAAGCGTTTTGTGAGAATTACACAAGCTGGCAACATCGACTGAAATATGCCTTGATAATAAAGAACAACAAATGCATTATCTTGATGAGATAAACAAAGATTGCTGTCTATGAAGTCTGCGACGAACGAGGAAGGTCGTAAAATTTTATGGGATTTTTATGGCCGGTTGCAGTTGAAGCTCACCAGTAAGTACGCGCCTGTACATCAACAGCTGTTATTTTATAAAAAAGCTGATCGGACATTGTTCTTTTCATTGTCTCGTATGCGCTGTTGCCAAATCGTAAGCTCAGCACAAAGCGATTTAAATTTTAAAACCCCCTATTTGAAGGATGATTTTGAATAGTTTCCGCAGTGAATTTGAAAAAATCATGAATGAAACTCATAATTATTCAGTTTAAACTTGCATATGCACTGATAACCCAAATTAAGGAGAATTCCTCATTGATGGTTTTTGTTTTCTTTTCAAATAAAAAGATGACTTTCTGTAAATAAGAGATTTTTAACAAAAAATTTTGCACAAACATTTGAGTGTTAGGGGGCTATCTGCGTGTTGGACTCCCCAGTTGTAGACAAACGGGTTTGTGTCTATTGGTACTTAAATGCCTGTAAAATAAAACTGCGGTGCATCCAAATCCATATACGGCGTCGTCACGGTCGTGGATTTACTCATATGAGCTAGAAAGAAAAGACCAAACGGCAGTTTGTTCAGTATCATCTTCTTGTTTTTCGATAACGATTTTACAGAATTTCATCCTTTTTGTGTTGGCCTCAGAAAAAAAAATTGCACAAACATTTGAGTGTTAGGAGGCTATGTGCGTGAAAGAAACGGCCAAACGGCAGTTTGATTAGTATCATCTTCTTGTCTTTCGATAACGATTCTTTTTATGTTGGCCTCTGGAAAAAAACTCCTGACCTGCACGTTATAGCAATGGTATACATTCCTCCTCAAAATATCACCGATTTGTCGACTTGTACAAGGCTAATTTTTCAACAGCGGCATACACTTCCATATCTCTTTTCAGATTATTGTCATTCATGGATTTTGATGGTTCATCAATATGTTTTCATTTTCGACTAGCTCGTACACATTCACATTTCTTAAATAATAATAATTCTAGGGATAGTGGATCGTGAAGGAATTGGTCTATCATTAAATGCAACAATTTTATTGTCCCTGGAATTGTGTGATCGTCTTGAAATAATATTAAATAATTTGATAATAACATTGAATAATTTGAATTTTCTCATCATCATTAAATTTCGAGAAATCATTTCATCTTCAATTCTTCAACCGTTTCTTACCACGAACACGCTGCTTTGGTGGCCCGAGATGCAATTAAGTCAGTAACCAGTGATCGTCTCCTCATCACGTTATACTACAATAAGGGGAAAAGCTTCCCATCTCCCTTTTTCGTTCTGTCTGATTCATGCTCTCTTTCTTAAGATTCGAAAGTCTTATCTTGACCAGATTATTCAGTTGCTTTTGTTTCCGTTTTGTTGTATAGTGATATAATAAGCAAAATGGATATTAAGTATATATTGTATATTTATATATGACCATTATGGATTTTATTTGCATTCCTCAATAAATAAATAGAACTTCAGCAGAATTAGAGAGAAGGAATAGACAAGTTGAGGTTTTGAAATCGAAGGGATTACAAATGCAGAAGCTTTTCGATGACCAATTAACACATAAAAATAATGAAGAGAGACAGTCATTGTTTGGTGCCACATCTTCAATGTTTGATGATGATGACTTCAGGAGAGACACTGTTTCAGACATCAGGAATACTCAACAAAAGATGATAGGTGGTAAGTTCTTCCTATGAATGAAGTTGAACTCATTAAAACATTCAACGTTCGCAGAAGTTGAGAACAAAGCTCAGTTCCGACTACTGCCGTCCTCCGCTCACACTGAATGTGTTAGCCAACTAACCTTTGGGAATAATCTCTAGCGTGCGAACAAGAACAGCATGCAGTTCTGCCTATATAATGGAACATTATTTCACTAGCGGAACCTTCAAGCTTAAGAAGCCTGTTTGATTTAGGTTATTGAACTCGATCAATGACAATGTCCTGGAGGGTTTGTTAAAGCAGAAGCTTGCCACCTTGGGCAGCAGTCCACTGTCCTACTTCTCTCTTGTAGATTCATGGTGATCCATCACCTTATGGCTCCTCAATTTGTTTGTTTTCTTGATTGTATACTTGTCTGAATAGTTAAGATTTATTAACAGAGGTTAAAGTGCCCCGCGACTTTGAGGTCTAGTTACCCCCAATCATACCTGCTCTCACCACTGCGATATCTACAGTTCACCTTCCATTTCCAGACTTCTATTGAATTCCTGTATCTGAAAAGGTTTCAGGGAGGTAACATCCTCACTGCTACAAGTTTTTTGTCCATGCCATTCTTCCTGTTGGTTTGCAATGTACACCCATTCTCATCAGAATCAGATGCTACCTGGGCGACGGTGTCCTGTAAGACAACCAGTGAAGAGGTATAACTTATATTCTTACCGAGATCCAGATGCCCTTTGGATCTTTGAAGTTTTAAAGTTGCCAAGGAAATTTTTGGAGCGATCCATCCCTGGAAGATTTTCTCTCGGTTTTCCCCTTCCCCCACAGAAAAGTGGGCAGTAACTGGCATTCTTGATGCCTTTCTGGCAAGTGTAATCCCCGAGTGTTGAAGATTCAACAGCCTGTTGCATAATGTATTTCAGAAGTGAACGTGGTGAGATGGGGATTGTTTAGATGAAAAATTGATTCTTGATATTTTTGCCTAATTCATTCAGTTTTGTTTGACACTCCCACATAAGCTAATGATTTGCCTGAATGGTCAAAAATTAATATTATTACGTTGACAGAGCAAGAAAGGGGACTTGAAAGTCTATACCAAATCATATCCAGACAGAAGAACATCGCCCAAACCATATCGAATGAAGTAGATTTACATAATGGTAAGTCTGATGTATTAATTTATTTCTGTTTCCGAATTTTGACAAATTCAAGACTTTGTAGTAATGGGGAATTCTTCCTTAGACGAAAATGATTTCATATGAAATATCTTCAAACCTTCGCTTTTCAAACACACCATCTCAAGTATGTATTTGAAAAAGAAAAGCCAATATGGGGATTCAAAATTTAAAGGGCTTCCATTTGGCATCGACTACAGATAACGTAGACAATAAAGCACAGCAGATTGACTACAATGTTTAGGTTTAGATACCTGAAGATACCTAGATTGCCTTCTTGAAAATCACCAGCTGTTATTGAGTAAACAATACACAACATCATTCTTTGACATTTATGAACCTGTCATTTAGCATCAAAATTCTCATGGATAATGAAATGCATAATCAGTTAAAATAGCAGATCCAAAAGTAGATTTATATTATTTTTACTAGCATGCGTTGTTGAAACGACTACACAGGGTTTCGCTATCACAATATTCACAATGGCATCTTAGATAAACTAAAATAATTTGCTCTACCTTCAACCACCTGAAGATGCTATTGTGATAGCGAAACACTCGTAATGGTGTTACCAACTCACGTTAGTGAAAATCAAATAAATTTGTAGTTCTGTTTACCTAGTATCTACCACATATATTCAATATTTAAAATGACAGAGAAGGCAATGTGGAAAAAATTGACTACTCATTAACCAAAAAAAAGGAGGGCTTACTTTGTTAATAGTTTTTGAAATGCTGAAATACTTACCTTAAAATATACAGGTTTTTCGTGAATTAGGGTCATGCAGTCTTTAAAAATCTTGGCCGTTCATAAGAAAAAACATTTTCATTTTGACTCTTTTGGGACCCCTGTATATTTCAATACTATATAAGAATGTAATCCGAAAGGATTCTATTGATCTTGTGTTGAAAATGTTGGAAAACTTAACCGCTTAAAAGTAATAGAGCCTCGCGTTCCGTCAACGATGGAGACCCTGCATAAGATAAAATATGTAAGAATAATATCTTCTTTTGTTGTTTTCACTCTCAATTCGTTATTGTAGTATTTATTGGGCCATTCCTATCTTTCGGATCATTATTTTCAACGCGATAAATTTTTTCAACCCGCGTTGTGTATTTTATCCACTTTCCGTGCTCATTTCAGATTCGAAAGTATCACTTTTCCTGCACTAGTGAGGTAAAGTGGAACCCAAATAACCGCGCCATTGTATTATCCAATATTTCTAACGAGAAATTGGTCGATTACGGTTTCGTTCATTGCAATTCAATTTATAACTAAAACATCAAATTAAAGGGAATTGAACGTCCTACAACCTTTGAGTTAATAATCAATGCTACCTTATTTTTGCACAATTTCTAAAAAAAATATCGTATGCAACACTAGAAGCAAACATTTTGGTATAAGGTTGGGCTGAAAATAATCGATTTTCAATAACGTTAATTTTGAATACAGGAAATCAATTTATGGCAAATTCAATCGGCTTTCATTTTCTCTGAAGGGCATTCATGTCCTAGATTGAAGCAAAAAAACTGAAAATTTTATCTTCTCCACTCCCTCCTAACTTTTAGTAAATTCATCTACCAACTAGCTCTAAGATGTGTAGTGAAGTCAAAAATTATTACATATTTCATGCACACAATACAACATTCTGGACTAGGCAATGCTCTAGGTAATAGAACTGAACAAACGCATCTCTATGAGCAGTGGCGTATATAGAAATTAATTTGCATTTAATAATTCGCATTTAGTAATGTTAGGGAACAACAATAAAAACAGAAAAATAGTATAAAAATATTACAGTTTATGTAATAATATCTCAACGATTCGAAGACAGGGTGGGCCCGGCAACCGAGCAAGGGGAATTCAAACGAGTAGTTGCACAGAGCCTTTCCTAGAAAGTATGGATATTCTGAGGAAATAGATTCCTGAATTTTTTAAATTTGAAGCGAAAAATTAATTTAGAACTCTCGTTTACAACTTCATAGTTAATATCTTATGTATTATTTGGAGTTAATTAGTGTTCATTCATTTGCTAAATTTAATTCAACTCATGAATTCGGACTCACTGGGTTGATATTATTTTGAGATTCAGAGAATGATTATATATTGGACAGAATAATAGTTAAATTTATTTTAAAGATATCCTGGATGATTTGGACACTCAAATGGAAAGAACAAACACCAGAGTGAGAACTGAAACTCAAAATATAGGTGTCATAGATAGAAAGGATAACACATGTGGATATTGGATAGTTATTATACTTTTATTCGTAAGCATAGTTTTAGTTTCGATTGTTTAGAAGACATGACACGATCAATACAAAATAATGAATGTATATTTATTAATTCTCAAAAGACATCATTCAAAATCCTAGTTCCAATTGCCAAGGATTGAAATTGATTCGAAACAATGGTGTAAGAATATTTCAAGGAGTTTTCGCAACTTATGAAAATTAAAACATTTTTCGAGCAAAGCATTCGACATGCACCATTTCAACTTTTTTTCACAAAAAAAATTGTAATCTACATGTGATTTGATTTGATTATAACTTTATGATATTGCAGACTTTGGTTTTTAGACCTTCTGACATATGTAATATATGCTACTTCGTCTTTCCAAATCAAAACTAATTGAAATATTCAGAGAGTTTCAGAAATATTTACTGTGATTATACCAAATAATATATTAATTCATAAATGCGAATTGTGTCCTGTCATATCTTGTTATATTGATCTATATATCTGCTATTTTTATCTATTTATACAATATATTACTTCAAAAGATTATATTTATTTTATTACTATCCAACTGACCTACTTCCGCACAATTAATTTAATTAACATAATTTAACCATTGAAGATATCTATAGTAGGATATCCAATGGTTAACTTATGTGAATTATAAGCAATTTCAAGCAAATACTCCCGTAATATGCTCAATCGCAAATCTGAGATTCTGCTACTCGTCAAAAATTTAAAATTGCAATCTATTATCATTGAGTATCAATACTCAATGCCATTATCGAAGGAACTGTTTTACAGCATCCTAAGGTAGAAGGATAAGGCGGGGCAAGCAGGGCAATTTTTCACTTGATCGGTTAAAGCTCCTCAACGATAAGTCTTGATGGTTTGATATGCATACTGGTGGGCGACTAATTTTTTCAGGTCAGGTCTCTATACACCTAACGCAAACTATAAGATAGCCATGGTAACGAGGAACGACACGCAGAATTACGTCTATCCATTCATATGAATCTTGGAACATAGATACATGATGGAATTGAAAATAAACATTTGTCGTTGACCAAAGACTAGCGTGAGATAGTTCCTTAGTGTCTCCAATCACAAAATGGACTTAGACATTGCTGTCACATCAAATTGTGCGAAAAGGAAAATATGTAAATTCATCCATCTAACGCCACTACCTTTTTGTCGCGCTAGATACATAAGTATCGAATGTGTGGACGACAACAAAAGCGTTTGTAGTTTTGTAGCACTCACTGCAATGGTCATTCCATGTATCTATGTTCCAAGACGTGAATTAATCCAAATTTAATCTGTTTCGTAAAATGGAGATGTAGGCTGTTTTCAAAGGTGAGGCTTTTTTCGACAGAAGGTAGAAGTCATCAAAATAAGTCATTTCACCAAAAATTTTCTATATAAAATATGCAAGATGGCTGTTCTACAACCCCTAGAAGTACCACCAGGCGCGTACCCAGCTATAATCCAATAAAAGAGGAAAATGTAACAAAAACATTTATTTATTTCTTATAACTATAAAAAATTATGAGTAATACAAAAAGAAAAAATATTAAATTATGTAAGAATTGACTAGTTTTTCGTTATCAAATGAAATAAAATCATTGATTTCTTGTAAATATAAATGTATAAAAAAAAATATCAAACAGCTTACTAGTTTTTAGTTATTAAGCTCCAAGCGCTTTGAGGCAGCATTAGCAAATCTGGTCACAACCATTTTTGTATCAATGACTCTCTCGTAATTTATGTGCATCAGAGCTAATCCATTCGAGCAGTTTTCTGCCATAGTGCTTCTTGAGTCTCCTTGGAAGAAAAACTGCGCTCTGCTTCTTCAGCTGTTGTTACAGGAAGTACTAAGAATATTTGAAGTAATATGTACAAATTTGGGTAAAAATCTTCGCAACATTTCTCGAGTGCTGATGAAGGACATGATTCGGGATCATTCGGTGTTGAAGTGATCCATTTTTTCTAGAGCCCCAATAGCTTCCCCCCCTGCGTACGCGCCTGACTCTTGAGTACCACAAAATTTAATTGAATTTCAAGTACAGGACTGTGG
The DNA here is from genome assembly GCF_907165205.1 of Coccinella septempunctata. NCBI lineage: Eukaryota > Metazoa > Arthropoda > Insecta > Coleoptera > Coccinellidae > Coccinella > Coccinella septempunctata. Next base: position 16,883,893 of record NC_058189.1, on the reverse strand, counting down.
AAGGTGACTCCGGCATCGGAAAAAGTAAACAAAACATAAACATATTGCTGGACAATGAATGGTTCAGTACTTCCGAGTCTATCTGATTAGTTGCATCAGGTCACTTGAAAAAATTGTTGTATCGTGTGCGATTTATGTTGGCAAAGTACTATTATTGTAAACCGTATTTCATCCCATTTTCACGACGATTGTTGGAGGGTTCGAACAAGAAGAAGATTGTGATGACCATTGTGAAAAAATTTCTGAAGTTGCATCGAATGGCTGGGTGCTGAGCTCCAAACATGAAGGCAATATTCAAATCTGAATAATACATAAAAATTTATTCGATTTTGCGTAGTTAGAATCGTCATTTCAAGAAACAATCACGTCCTCGAAAGTACTTTTGTCCAATATTTGCAACATTACTGCTGACGGAGGGCATCGAATATGAAGGGCGGAATCTTGTATCGTAGGCATATTTTTAATGAATCATCTCGGGGACAACTGCATTTTGTTATGTAAACATGTGTTTTCAACTATGAAACTGTGGATAGCAGCGTTAGCAACCGACTATAAAGGTGCCTACAGATTAATCTGAATATGACGGGCCCACGTCAGGTCAGAGTAATGTGCGGAGTTTATCACCGTTTGGTGAAACGGGCCCTAAATATGGAAGAGAAAATGAAAAGTAATGTATGGCAAAACGCACACCGAAGTGTTGTCACTGTTTTTGTTATTTGTAAAAGAGCTGGATCGAAGATTAATTTTCGAGTAGCAAGCAGAAGTACTTGCAAATCGCTTTCATGGCCGAATGCATCGGTTCATTAGGAGATTAATTGCCTTTTTTCACAGAAATTCTATGTTTAGTCGTGGCTTAAAAGCTCAATTTTCGTTTGATGAAACAGCGCATATACGTACGGCCATTAGTTGAATATTTATACACCGGGGCAAAATAAATTATAGTAATTTTATAGACATTCGAATACATTTTTCAATAACTCACAGACACTAAAAGCAGGATTAAAAATCACGTACGTACCGATTCGGCATAAAAACTTTTCCAGCAAGAAGCATGTATACTTGAACTATTGTTTTTAGTGTCATTTAGTTAACAATAATATTCAAATATCAGAAAAAGTAAACTCATAAATTTGAGTACGTTTTTATTTATTTATTCAACTATAATCAAATTTTCAAAAACTGTATAATGAATGGTAGCATTTACAATACGTGAAAGATCGATACATAAATTATAGGAAGAAACAAAAATTCAATTTTTTTGTATCTTTAATGACTGGAGGAAAACTTAATTTTTAGGTAAGAGGATTGAGCTAGTACCAGGAGCCACTGTTGTTTCTCCACTGTGTCCACTGGTATCTCTTTGAGGGCTCTAAAAAAATATAATCGATATGGTATATTGCAATAAAAAACTCTTCTTTTATAACCTGCCATTTATAACAGGGTAATAAACAAAAAACATCTAGCAAGAAACAACAATTATTTAGGTACTTATTTCTGGTTTGAAGGCATTTAAACTACAGACTAAAGTAGAGCCTTTTTGTATTCAACCCCCTCATTTTACAATGGTAGAAGAAGGCTTTTTTAACCTAAGGTTCTGACAAACTGCCCATGAGTTCTAATTTTGAAATCCAACGAAAATCAGTTGACTTGTTTGCCGAATCGGAACAGCCATATTGAATTAAAGAATTTAAACCGAACACAAAACAAGGACATAAAAAGTTAATTACCTCCTATCCCGAAATATCAATTGACAATAGGTCCTTTCGTTTGCATAGGAAGTGTAGCACTTTACTACACTCGAGGTAATTTACACTCGATTTTAGTATTCATTTGCTGATTGGATTCACACCAGTGTAAAGTAAGTGTAGTTTATCTACACCTAGTCGAAATGAGGTGTAATATTTGTGTTCTTTAGTGTGAAATGCAAAATTTGATGTTAATGTCACGGACGTCACAGTAAAATTTGCGATAAGTTCACTTAGGAAGAGGATGAAAAAGTAACAAATCTTCTGAGAAACGTAACCATATATTAAATCAAAATTTTTAGTCTATGAGCGTGACAACCTAACGTCAGTGTTTTTTTTTTCATTCGTTTGCACAATTACACTGAAAATCAGGTGCAATGTATAGTGTAGATAACACTACACTGAGAAACAGACGAAAGGACCTAATTTGGAAACAAATCCAACCAAATTTCAATGGCCATATTGGGGTCTGTATTTTGTTTTTCTCCAAAAAAACTTCATAAAGCATTGTCAGCGCCCAATTCGAGAACATTTATATATCTGGTAGCTGGTAGAAATTAAATTGAAGGATTCTGTTACACGAATTGATCCAAGTCAAGCTAGAGAAAAGATATGACAACCAAGTAATAATAAACAAAGTCTTCCCACAAAGGATCAGCAATCCAATTCACAGAATATTACAGAACAAAAGAAGTTCTGAATTTTGACAAACATAAAAAAACTGTACAATCTTATAATGAAGGAGAGCCTGTTGGTATTCTACCACATTGGTGGGAAGAAGCAAATATTCTGAGATATTCATATTTCAGTTCAAAAGAGAGTTGGGCAATTGAAAAACTCCAAAGCATATAATAAATTCGGTATTTTTAATACAACGTAAAGTGAAAATCATGGTTGAAGCGTTTTGTGACGCCATAAGATAAATTTTCTTTCATATCACTTCTACTGATGGTCAGCACAATTCCAAAGATTGTTAATTGATTAGTGCTCAGAGCAACAGAAAGGTAAAAAAGAACAGCAAAAAACAATTTTCGAGACAGAGTTTTCTGAAGTACTCACGAGGTTGCCAAGCGTTTCTGAAACATCCATTAGTATTTTTTGTACCTAGAGCAAAAATTTGAGATGCCTATAACTACGAAACCATCGGTCCGATTATACCCATTGGCCATTAACGAACAGTGGCGACACCACTCAGAACACACGTAAGCATTTCACCTGGTGTCATTTTGATTACTCCACAAGTTTGGTTATGTCACCACCGGTGTAGCGTTCGGGCATTCTACTTGAGATGTCTAATACACTAGTGCACGCACTTGTAATGTTTTATTAAGCATCAATTTTGGACCAAACGGGGATATGGGATTAGTTTCGTGGCGGCGCCACCATGTCATTTGCGTAAAAAGTTTTGTCCCTTTGGCTTTATGAGGATTTCCATTTTTTCAGGAACTCGTATTTTTAGGGATTGCAATGTTCTTTTCATTGTTACTATTGTGAGGATGACAATGTTCATTCATGACGTTTAACGGGTTCTGCTCCATTTGGCACCAAATAAATCTCAAGTTGATGACCCTCTCATTTTAACTGATGGAGACTTATTTAATTCCTATCACCTAGATGGTGATTGTTTAAAAAAATTATAAAAAAACATAAACAAACATCAAGTAAATAGCTTCTACATATTATCATGAGCAAATTCTTATCATGGGGTAATTTTATCTTAAAATTTAAGTACTTAGATATTGACGTCTTCCTTATAATTGTGTTATTATCTAAATCATTCAAAATCTTCACTTTGCATAGGTGATGTTAAAAGATTATTAGAATATATTAATCATCAAAAAAGGGACCCAAATTGTAAATACTTTATCTGAAAATTTAAACATGCATTCAGGTGATTTTTGACAGGTTACTTGTGATTAATCACAAAACCAACTTTTTGGAAAAAAGGCCAACTAGTTTCGACTTTATTTTAAAATCTTCATCGGGGCTCTGAAATGGTAGAACAAACCACAACCATTTCAGATATTCAAAACTTACACTTAAAAGATTATAATCTTGTTTTTAAAAAACTTATTTCTAAAATACATACACACATAAATAATATGAGTGTTCTTCCATTTCAGAGCCCTGATGAAGATTTTAAAATAAAGTCGAAACTAGTTGGCTTTTTTTCCAAAAAGTTGGTTTTGTGATTAATCATCGACCTAGTAACCAGTAACCTGTCAAAAATCACCTGAATTCGTACTCATAGGTCTCATCATCATTCATCGTCAAATATGTATATCGAATTATTTTTCACAAAGGTTTTGTTAATTACAAATCAGTTTGTAAACAGGACTGTTATTCCCGAGATGCGTGATGTGAAGTAATAAAAAATTGATCTCTTTCATAAACAATGCAAATCTACACATCTGCTATTTTCCAGGCCAGTCAAAATTAAACAATATATGGAAATGAACTGAAATTTGTCATGGTAGAATATGCATGTCAAATAATTAATGTTAGTTTCATAAACACTCATCTGGAACTCAGAACCATCACCCCACATCAGACACATTTTGAAAACGCATATATTCGTGAACGTAATACACAAGCCCCAACGAAGTATTAGAGATGAGAGCAATGAATAACGATGAATTCAACTTAGTCTGTATACATGGTTCCCCACTGAGAGTACCAATTAGAAGTTTGAAGAGAAATATACAGGGTGTATCTGAATAACACCGAAAAAATGTAAGGGGTGATTCTGTGGTGAAAATTTGGTAGAACATTTTTTGAAGAACCTGCCCCTTGAAAAGTTACACCCGAAGATTAACAAAAATGGTTTTTCTTTTTCATTTTCCCTGTATATTAAGCTAAAGACACGAAATTTGGTAAATATCATTTGTCAATGAAATTACACATGTTGGAATTTTTTCATCCCTGAAGTATGATCAGAAAGAGTTGAAGTAGTATATTTTTTCTCTCTCTTTTTTTGGATGAAAATTCTCCTTTAAAAACAAACATGCTATTTAACTTCTTTTATTTCTCCAAGTATTCTGGACAATTTAAGCATTTATGAGAGAAAAATGCAATGCGTTTTCAAAAAGATAAGCTAAAGCGAGGGTATTTTGCATCAATATCTTGTAGTAGTTTGTGCTTTATTATGCCAATTATGAAAACAATACTATCGACACCAGGATTGTGCACTGTCATTTTCTGTGACCGTTCTTATTCTTTCACAAGTTTAATGATTGTGAATTGTAGAAAATAGTAATATTTGATTGAAAATATAAACACATATTTGAATTTAGAACGAGCAGATATGCTTTTTACATACATAAATACTTTGGGCTAACGCGCATTGGAAGCACAAATTTTGATTAAATTTAAATCTTCGGAGGGGTGTAATTTTTCCGGGGAAAGTATTTTCAAAAAATTTTATACCAAATACCCACTTTAATTTTCATCAAAGAATCAACCTTTAATTTTTTTTGTGTCATTCAAATTTACCCTGTATATTGGATGTTTGAAATTGTGTAAGATATAAGGCCCAAAAACCTTCCTTTTATAAATATGTACTTGCAAGGTATTATGAGTTCAGGTTTCCACGGAAATGAATATAAACTAGCGTATTTCAAATGGAAGACTCTGTATCTTATTAAATTTATAATTTATGTTCAAACTTTACTTTATTTTCTGGCAGCATTCCCTGTAGGTATGTCAGTTTGTTATTGAGTTATTCACAGTTTTTTGAAAAAAATTACATTCTTGTAAGAAACTGCTTATTTTTTAGGAGTGCAATGCGAAACCTCAGATCTGTTTCAAGAAATCGGTTACCGAAAAGAAATTCCATTTTATTATACTTAGGTGACATTGTTTTCTGATCTTAGACTAATCAGAAGCAGTGGCTGCTCAAAAAAAATTATATGAAATAACTACATAATTTAACAAGGAATCACCCTTAAATTTTTTCGAAACTATTCATTTACACCCCGTAGATATGAAAGTGTTGATTTTCTGAATTGGCAAAGTGGAAATTTCAACCTGCATGTCTATGCACATCAAAATTCAACACAATTCGACACAATCTTTCAAGAGAAGAAGTCTGAACAAAGAGGCCCAATATTGTATCTTTGTTCTCCTCATTGTAAGTATGTACTTGTTGGAGTCAAAACGAAACAACCATATTTAAGGGCTGTTGCGTATTATTGAGGTATGAAGGGTAGCCTCCATTGTTCGAGAAGGTTTTCGTGTGAAATTCATTTCTAAATAATAATGAGATGATAATGATATCGTTTTGTAAACAAGTAGTGAATGAAGCCGTTGATTTCAGGTCTTTATGGCTGACGCTAAGGAAACTATAGTATATAGAGAAAAATGATTAATTTCTGTTTTTAGAGCATGAAGAATTCTATAAATGAGTCCACGATTTTATCTAACTTTCGAGGATAACCACAATAATATTTCGAAAACGAATAGATAGAATGAAAAAAAATTACATATGCTCAACTCAGAATAGAAAGGTTTTCAAATGAGGTATCACTTACCCCATCCTCCCTATTCAAAATATAGGGGTTGGGGTTTTAACATTAAGGTTTAAGGTTTTGAATTTGGTTTTATAAATTGTCCCTCTGGAATAAAAAAATCGACGTGTCCATTTTTAAACAGGGTGTCCCAAAACTAGTGAATCAAAGGCACACCACAATAGAGTAGACCAAATACTATCGAATGACACCAATAGTTCAGCGAAAATGTACCGTTTCCAAAAAAAAACCTAACTTGAAATTGCCGAATTTTCGAACTATTTTTTTTTATCACAGGACCAATTTGTGATTAAGGATAGCGTTTTCGATTAACTATTTAGAATAATTTTAATTAGGAGTGATGATAAAATAATGTAGGATTAATATGAGCTAAAGCCCGTTTGTAGCAGCCGATAATTCTCTACCTAATTTTGGTAAGAAAACGGCAGAGGTTATTTTGTATGCAACAGAGAATTCTACCGAAAGTGCGTATGTAACGATACATAATTCACGGAGCATGAATTCTCGAGCAAATTTTCTAGAGAATTCTCGGCTGTTGCAAACTGGCTTTAAATCGCTATCCTTAATCACAAACTAGGCCTGTGATTGAAGAAAATAGTTCGAAAATCGGCAATTTAAGGTATTTTCATCAAATTCTAATTATTTTGGAAACGGTACATTCTCGCTGAAGTAATGTTGGTGTCGTTCAATAGAATTTGGTCTACTCTATCGTTATGTGACGTTTGCTTCACTAGTTTTGGGATACCCTGTATAATTCGGTTCTGCCAACCTACAGAGCCGCTGTATCATTTCCAATGGCCAACGATGTATTTTAGTAACAACAGACCACACTGGTTGCTGTAGCGAGTCAGGCAGTCTGACTAACATGTAAATAATATGTAATCATTTTTGTCCACGATTATTTGAGGACCTTTTGTTTTAACCAACTGCAAACCTAAAGGTGTAATTTTCATCTTTAACATTCAATATCTAAAATATTCATCACAAATCATTCACTCATTAGGCGACATTTCAAAACCAATGTTTGGCAAATTGTTACTGAATTTTGAATATAGCAAATAAAAACATATGACACTCAAAAGGCAGTACAGATAGAGCATATAGTGATATATAATGCCAGACTACTGAACAAGTAGTAAGAGGTAAGAAACATGATCACACAAAAAAAGAATGAAAAATGGGAAAATACATGCCTCAGGCTGAATTCGTATCTGGGTGGAAAAAGGAGTACAGAAAGCTGGAGACTACTGAAGAAAATGAGGAGCGACACCAATAAAGATATAATTTCACCTATAACACCTAAAGAATGGAATCAGCACTTCGCAGATATGCTCAAAGAAGATCGAGCAGCCTTCACAACTACAGAGTACGCAGATGTTAATATAACAACTGAAGGAACTCCCATAACAATAGATATAAAAGAGATTATAGATGTAAGTCGAGCATTGAAAAATGTTAGATCCCCTGGACCTGGTAACATCCCTGCTGAACTGATAAAGTATGGATCAGACAAGCTGTTTGAGAGGCTTAGAAATCTCTTTCAAAGATGTATAAATGAGTCAAAGGTGCCTACTGAGTGGAAAACATCTTATATTACAACAATTCACAAAAAAAGGGGACAAGAGTAGATGTGATAATTATCGGGGTATCTCCATATCGAATACCTTGAGCAGGGTCTATGGAAAAATCCTTAAAAAGCGGATAGAGGAAGAATATGGTGAAATGGAAGCTGAAGAACAGGCCGGTTTCAGAGTGGGAAGATCAACGATTGACAATCTCTTCACGGTCACCCAGTTTATTGAGAAGAAACTATCGTTCAACCAAGAAATACATTTGCTCTTTGTCGACCTTAAAAAAGCATATGATAGTGTCCCTTTGACCAAACTTTGGGAGACCTTACAAGAAAGTAACATGAACGTGGAGATAATCAAAGCTGTCAAGTCACTGTATGAGAATTACGGAGCGAAAGTTAAAGATGGAAATAGACTCACTACGGGGTTCAGAGTGACCAAAGGATTGAAGCAGGGATGTTGTTTGTCCCCTTCACTTTTCAAGATATACTTGGAACGAGCTCTGAAAGGTTGGAAGAACAAATGTCGCAACATGGGTGTCCCATTGGATGAGGAGACGACGCTTTACACTCTTTCGTTTGCGGATGATCAGATTGTAATAGCACAAGACGTCGAAGACTTGAACTACATGACGCGCAAACTAATAGAGGAGTACGCCAAATGGGGGCTAGAAGTCAACATCCAGAAGACCCAATACATGTGCATCGGCGGAAGTCAGGAGAACTCTGACCCAAATCTAGCCCTGTCAAGCTCTCAGTTTATAAAGCACTGCAATGCGTACAAGTACCTGGGATTGAGGATATCGAAAGATGGATCTCTCGATGGGGCAAAACAGGAGAGAAATACTCTTGGAAGGAGGGCGATTTCGATGCTCAATAGTGTTTTATGGGATAAAAATATATCCAAGGAGAACAAAACAAGGATATACAACACAATAGTGAAGAGCGTGATAACATACAGCTCAGAAGTGTGGTCGATAAAAGCAAATACTGAAAAAATGCTCATGGCAACAGAGATGGACTTCTGGCGGAGATCAGCTGGAAAATCAAGAATGGAGAGAGTACGGAACGACAGAATAAGAGAAATAATGGGTGTCAAAGGTAACATCGTAGATGACATCCGAACAAAACAACTGATATGGTTCGGGCATGTACAGAGGATGCCCGACAGTAGAATTCCGAAGAAAATCTTCAAATGGACCCCACAAGGACGAAGAAGAAGGGGAAGACCTAGGAGAAGTTGGAGGGAAGGAGTCGATAAGGAAATGAGAGATACAGGGATCGGAGAAGAACTATGGAGAAACCGATTAGAAATCGGAAGACGGCGAAGAACGTTTTAATCTGATATATATATATACTGAACAAGTTTTCCAGAGTGGCATATTAATGATGCTCTTTTACTTTATTTCATTATTCCCGACGAGAAATTACCATTGGAAATGGGTTTTTCTGAGTTAGGAAAAGAAATTGTTTACTGTACCTTTACATGTATTTTGTATTTCAAAACTGATGCTCTCAAAATAAGCATTCTTGTCCTCCTCTGATATTTCTTTCCCATCGCTAAACTCTTTTCAAAAGTGGTGCTTCTTTGATCAATATCTTTTGCATATAAAATTTTATTGTGTGAATCTATTCTTGCTTGAATTTGCCCATCCAAAATGAGCTGCATTAGTTCATCTTCCAATGCACTGACAGATCTGTTGAATGCAATTGCCATTTTATGCATATCTGCAGAAAGGTAAGGACTGAAGTATTGTATTAAAGCTCTGTTACGTATTCTGGTATAAAGATTGTTAACATGTGGTGCTATGTACAGATCAAGCAGTAAGTTGTCTCTTATTTGTTCGAGGGATTGTAAGCATGATGCATACTTTGACTCATAAAATTTATATATAATATCTCTTAGTTGTGGCTCTAACTCTAGAAACAATTTGAAGGAACTACTGAATACATTTTTTTGCAATTCATGACGATCAAATGTTGCAAGTGCGCATAAGCCACCATACATTGCAACATTATTTGCAGATAACACTTCTGTGAAATCACAATGGTCTAAGTTTGCTAACAGAAAATGCTTTGCTGCTGATTTATATTTGCCAGTAGCTAATTCTGCCAACCCAGCAGCACATTTTAGTTTTGTTACTGTAAATTGATGGAGCTCTTTGTTTTGTGATGTTGCCTCATTGAAGTCTGGGGTACTTTCTGCTTTGGATACATAGCTCAACACATGAGACCAATTTTGTAGATAAACTGAAACTTTTATCACATTCAAACACATATTGACCACATGTTTCCCACTAGTGCAATAATCTCGAGCCCTTGAATAACATTTCAATGCATTTGATAAATCTCCACAATCCAAATAGTGATCTCCTAGATCATCATGACCTCTTCTTATACTCTCTTTGATAGAATTTGCTTTGTAGTTCTTTAGGTCATTGTCTAATTTCTCCAATTTTAGAGCTGCCTTTTTAGCACGAGTTTCCATCCAAGAATGATCGATAACCGGTATATCTTGAGAAGTTGAAGGAGAAGCAACATCTGGAACGTTCATCGTAGAGATAACTTCTTGTAGTTTTTGGTGGAAAAGTTGATATAAGGAAACGTTGTATGTGGTCATTACATATTGAATTGCCATTTTCAATGCTTCAAGCCTCAAAGATGGACAATGATCCATTATGAAAGACAACCTGAAAAGTTTTGCTAATCCTGTGTAGCTGTTAGCATACACTTCCAGATCCAGTGTTGGATTCTCCACACTATATGTTTCTTCATCAATGTTGTCATTATCCTCTGGAGGCGCGTCCACTTGCATAGGTTCTACTGCGTTCTGCAATAATTCGAAAAGTCAAAAATAATATTTTACACTCAAGAAGACTTGATAATTTTATTTGTCACAACGAATTTTCAGGTAGTTTATTACCTGTGCCATTATAAGCGGGACCCGAAAATTTTTAATTATCGAATATGGTAATTACAAAATACATATAAACAATCACCAAAGAGGAAGGTTAATTTTTGCAATCACGTCCGAAATGTTCGAATAATTATGTTATAAAGCTGGTTGATGAAATAGTAAATTTGTAGTTGCCATCCACAATGCAATCAAAATCAACAATCGACAATCAAAATCAAAGACAAAGACAACTGACAAGAGACGGTTGTCTCTGCAAGAGACAGCTTGCGTTCACAAACTTACTCTGAGTAAGCTCTGATTACTCGAAGCGTTCACAAACGTACTTTTAGTTCCTCAGAGTATGCTCTCTGAGCATGACCATACTCATACTCTACTCTCGGAGTAAGTTTATGAACACACCCACAGAAATTTCAAATTCCTAACATTTGTGTTACAAACATTGAACTTTCTTCAGTTCAATGGTTACAAATGAAGTTAGGAACCAGTTGCTCAGCAAAACCTCCTTGAGCAAAACGTTCGTGAAGTGGTGAAGTGTAGCGAACAGTGAACTGAGTGATCCACCACACTCTGAGTGAACCACCACACTCTGTAATCTGTGGATAACAACATAAAGAAGTTTTAAATTTCTTAAATTTTAGTGAGGAGAGGATAATTATATGCCTTATTTTTGGTGAGAACTTAATTTATTTAATCAGACTGCAAAAACACGTCTGCTCGACTAGTTTCGGTGAGTTAACACATCACCATCTTCGGGAGCCAAGTAACAAGACGAGATGCAGCAGTCCTGTCATAGCTTTCCAAGTGGGCAGAAAAATCGACCGTCATACATATTTGTCAGTCAATCTGTCAGCTGTCTTGACGGCGGTGTACCTGCGTGCCGTAGCTTTATTGTTTTGTTTTGTTTGTGTATTCACTTCACTTGAAAATTCTTTTTAAATTTTCAAAGTTTGTGACTTGAATTTTAGTTTTGTATCTGTTATATTTTTTATATGTTGACAAATATGTATGACGGTCGATTTTTCTGCCCACTTGGAAAGCTATGACAGGACTGCTGCATCTCGTCTTGTTACTTGGCTCCCGAAGATGGTGATATGTTAACTCACCGAAACTAGTCGAGCAGACGTGTTTTTGCAGTCTGATTAAATAAATTAAGTTCTCACCAAAAATAAGGCATATAATTATCCTCTCCTCATTAAGATGGTGAACGCCAAAGGGTTTAAAGAAGTTATTAAATTTTAGTTCTCTGATAGCGAAACCAAGAAATAAAATATTACAGGGTGGCGGCCTCAGATCAATAAAAAATGTTTTTTATTGATCTGAGGTGGCAGCAAAGACTATAGGGTTAGTTCAACTTATCGAGGGTGGCGGCTAGTCAGAGTTTAGCAAGAGTAGCAAGACATGAGTTCAGCAAGGCTATTAACAGTGCAAAACAAGATTCGCTGATTATGATCTCTGACTCTTACCGATCAAAAAGACCGTCGACCTGCTTTGGGGTGTGGATGAAGTCGAAGCAAATTCATGTCGAAGAATACGGAACAACTGTTAAACACCTAACACCCTCAACTTCTTCGACCATCCAGGAACATCTGAATCAGATTGGGAAAATGAGCTGGGCAGGCGTTTGGGTTCTTTATAATCTGAAAATCTGTCCACTGATTACAGAGTAATTCTCTCCGTAATCTGTCTGAACCTGTCCGAAGAGAGCAAGCTGAAAAAGGGTAGAATGTCTAAAAAATCCTACTCTATTTTGCTCCGTGTTTATTGTACAGCCTTCTTTGTGTATGTTTCGACATACCGTCATAACTTCAGAAAATAGAAGTGTAACCATGGAGGTTACACCTCCTACCTCCATGAGTGTAACAATGGAAGAGCCAAAAATTTTTGCGATGTACTACTAGTTATTACTTTTACTAAAGCCATTTCGACCAGATTAGAATCTGGTGATTAGTACCATTGAATATTTAATACTCAATGCTAGTACTAGTCACCAGATTCTCATCGATAAAATTAAAAAATTTAAATATCCAAAAACTAGATCGAAAAGGGCTCCGTCCCAATTGTGAATTCTTTTTCTCATTCATATTGACCTCTACGATGGATTATAAAATAATTACGAAGAGAACAAAACCAACCGATCCAACACGTCATGCGAAGCATTACTTCAACGGCACCATAAAGAACCTTTTTTTGAGCTTCAGATCACTGGAGACGAAAATGGGTACTATCATTGAGTATTAAGGTATTGAGGTTTAATACTCAATGGTACTATCAAAAATTCCTCCCTGGTACTATATGATGATAATCCAAAAAGCCAAAGACTTTTGAGTTGGGTTTTCATCTCGAAAAGGCGTTTCCGTGTGGACCTCTATTGTGAACAGTTGGATACAGTGAACAAATCTCTAATCCAAAAGACGAAAGTATTATAAACTTATTGGTTTGAATTTAATGTAAGATAAACGACATTACACTTTTTGGTTCACTTAATGTTTGCTGGGGATAAAGTATTTACTATTCTGCGTATCTACGAATATACAGGGTGAGTCTTCGACTCATACAAATATTTAAATGTAGATTTTTGAGGTCAAAGGAAAAACACTTTTTAGCTCTACCATTTTTTCCGAATCGGCTAGGCTTAAAAGATACCGGCCCTGGAAAAACAAAATTTCAGAATGAAGCTTCATTTATGACGATACACATCTGTGATTTTTTTTTAACAGAGTTGCATTCAGCTTAAATACCAACCTCTTTGTAAATACCTACCTACCCAATTCTTCGAATTTCCTGATATATTTTATATGAAATTACTCGACAACGGCGCAGTATACGAGAAAATATGAAGAATACTTTTTTTCAAAGTGGCCATAAGTGTTCTTTCGTGAGCGTTGAACTTCTAAGAGTTGGGTGCGTTGAACTTCTAAGAGTTGGGTTCTTTGAATTTTCTGTATTTAAATGGTATCTAATGGCCATAACGAACTTTGTCTTCGGAGAAGATTCATGACATCAATGAAACACAAAATATTCCGAAAATCATTCTATTCGATAAAATCGTTCATGGGATCTAACTGAAAATGACATCATTTCATGGATTTTCAACACCCTGCATCTCTTCAACTGATCCGAATAGAAAAAAATGGTGAAGGTAAGGAGTATCCCTTTTGACCCCCAGCAATCTTATTCTAAGTAGAAGACTCACCCTGTATATCTGCTAAAACACTTCTAAACGATCTAAACGGCGCGCCCAAAGATAATAGAGGTAACTGTAAAATCTTCGGGAGTGCCGTTTAACGAAGATTTGTATAAATCCACAATCATTGTCCTGTTTCATTGCCTGAGCCGTCTGCTACGCCACTGGTCGTATACCAGAATCCATCGTTGAAATAATATTAGTGTTCTGTGGTTGAAATCAAAGATTCCTCGTTGTTGAAATCCAGAGATATATACTTCATTCACATTTATTTTAGCAGTCGGTTGGCCATGAAATAATTTTCTCAAGTTTTTGTAACTAGGACGAAGTTAGGTTGGTACTCATGAAATGTCGTTAATGTCATAACGTCGTTGCCAAAACTAATATCAAAATTCGAAAATGATTGAAAAAAGAGACAGGGTTTCAGGAAGTGCTATTTAGAATTCAGGTCCGCTCATTCAAATAGTTATACCCTGATATTCTAAAATCCACAATACGTCAGACGGTAGCGAACATATTCAATGTAAGAGAATTTATATAATGTTTCATCTTAATCTAAACGACTTATATTTCAGCTGAATATTTCCACAATCAGAAAGATTGTGAATGAAAAGGATGACAAAGAATTTCCTTATATTGGGAGACCCAAAAAAGTGGTGGCATTTGAGAGTTTTATGTTTGAGTGAATTAATGCGAAAAGTTTACTACAGGATTTTCGATAAATGTCATCGGAGAATAAGTTCCCTAAAATGGATTTTTCTATTTTTCATTTGACTTGTCCTATACAATGTAAATGTCTTAAGGTACTAATAAATACCTAATTATTATTATTACATCAATGTATTAAGATGAATAGCCACAAATACGCGCAAGTTGCCCTGTTACTTGTTAATTCATGTGAAATTTTTGTTCAAAGGTGAAGTTGCATCTTAACTTGAAGCTTCCTTCAATTCCTTTTACTTTTATTGATGCAAGATGATTTTTGTTGAAGAATTTAATGTTCTTGTAATTATCTGTTAATTCCTTCGGGAGATACCCATTCCCAACCACTGCATCATATGCATTCCATCTTCGGGTTAATATTTTTGAAATCTACAAATGATGTAAGCCAAAGAAGATAACGAACATTAACTATTAACTCTCCTCAAGCTAGTGCATATTATGATATTATACTGATCTCTTGTATTTTCCATGAAAATAACTAGATTTGGTATGCCTTCAATCAGTTTGTATAAACTTCAATTACGTTCGTCACATATTTTCCGAAGAGATTCGACATTGTGATAAAATACGTAATAACAGAAACTTTTACGTAGAACAGGCAACATAGCGTTGATTTAAAACCCAAAAATGTTTTGACAAGCTTCATAACCCCACATTTTCGTACTATACAGAGTGAAATGTGTCAAATTTCCATGGCCAACCGACTGCTAAAATAAAGTTGAATGAAGTATAGAAGAGATATATCTCTGTTGAAATCCTTTCAAAAAAGATAAATATCAAGTCATGTTGGAAAGAAGAAAACGTAGAGCTTCTATGCGACTGAGAGAATCTGTCATATTAAAGTTTTTCTATGATATTCAAGGACATCACTTTGACGGATTAACGTCATCTGGACAGTACGAAATTTATACTGTTCTAATGATTGTGAAATGATTGTTTGAAAATTTTTCTAAAATGATTAATGTTATAACTTGCAGTGACTCTCATTTATCTCCCGTTCTGGGTTTTTTAGTGGAATATGACGAGTGACTGATTTGAAGTCATTCGAATATTTGCAGTGTTATAGACTTTTGTGAGGGACTGTTCTCTAATTGCTTAGGATATCGCAAAAATTGAGGTGAGTAAACATATGTTCAGTGTATATTATGTTTCCCTATGTTAATTGACTGTGACTGATCACCAGTTTGAAGTAGAAATGGATAGCTAGAGCTTCGAAAGGATATTGAACATACTGTTGGAATTAATAACAAATTTAAATATCTCATTTACTACCATTGTTACCGAAACCAGATCATAGTGGAATTATCATCATCACTGCTTTATTTTTATTTTTACTTCAGTCTTGTTGCTTAATATTTCTATTTACAATACTCTACAAAAAGTTGAAAACTGCACTTCAACATCTTTTCATATAAAATTAGGTATTGCAAAGGCATCTTGGTGTAGATCAACCCTTGGTTCTGATAAAGAATATAAAAAAAGACTTCCCGACAAGTAAAACGAACTATCTCAGATTTTCATATAGTGAGGAAAAAATATCAAATTCGATGATTTGAATGTATGTGTAAAGAATTTTGATAACACTCATTTGTTTCTACTATTTGAAAAATGTATCAGCTTGCTCTAATTTGAAATCTTATCATTAAAATCATTATTTTGATAATTCACTGCCTCTGATTGATTTTGATACTCATCTTTTGTAGTTAACTGGGTTGCAAACTCGGTTGCAAATCCCAAAAAATAATAATGTGGTTCACACAATCACTTTATTCTGTAATTATTCCTGATTTATTCAAATTATGTATTTCCAAATATGTAAACAAGTTTAATGTACCTTAACAGATTTCCAATTTCAAAAGATCACTCAGTCTAATGAGTCATGGTGGTAGAGTTTTAAACACTCAAACTAGTAAATTAAACAGTGAGAAACCTTTTCTCTTTCTCCCCTGATAACATTCTCGTAATGAGATTTCAGGAGATTAAAATTACGATTTGACAATTAACAACAATGAATTGGGGAATTGTTTATAAACATCGTTTACTGAAAATTTAAAATACAGCGATGAATAACGTTTTTCTAGTTCAGAATGTACCCGTATAGTATCCTCTTAAAAGATTTCTTCAGTCATTTTCTGGCGCAGATCGAGCATCTCCAGAAGCTGCCGTCTCTTCACTAGGGGCTTATGCTTATTTTTTTATCTGTATCGAGATCTGTATATGTATATCCCTTGAACTGATTTTTTTTTTCTTGAGATATTATTCAAAGTTATTTTATTCAAGAAATTGCTCACACATATCAATATACCGAGATCAATACCAACGAGTTTGCCATTTTCAACTATTTAGGTGATGAATAGGGCCGAATTGAAAAATAAAGGTTTTATTCGACTCTAATTTTGACAAAGGGTCTGTCTCGTGTCTGTTGGAAAACATTTTTTGCCCTTCTCGCCGAATCCTCACTTTGATTTGCTCCGATACCCATTGGACTAGGCTCGGGACTAGCTCGCAACCTCGGTCGCAACAGATCAAAATCAAAATTTTAGAATATTGCTACTAAAATACTTACCAGCTGTCAGTCGGTTATGAAGGGAAAACACGCGGGAAAACGTATAAAATACATACTTCAAGTTTATTACTGCGCCATACAGTGTGGAAACCTTTTATGTAATGAAATTCCTTATGAAAAACACTGGGACTCGTCAACTTTTAAATTCAACTTTTACTTTTAAGCATAAATTTAAATATACAGGGTGATTCACGCACAGTCTCTTTTTATTTCAATCAAGGAGGTTACCACTTCCGGAATCGATGTACTTTTGAAGCCCGAAATTATTATCCACAGGTCTAATTAAGAGGCTGAAGTACACCTAAATTAAAGAAGTTTTAAACTTCGATCCGACATAACTTCAGAACGGTGATCTCGAATCAATTGAAAATTTTTGGGAATTTTGTACTTTACCGTACTTTACCCACATAAAGCATTTTCATAATTTCGTGCTGTGGCCTGAACCTGTTTGTGAAATTTTCCCAATGGATTTTGTTCTTAAGTAAACTTTTCCACTTGGGATGGTATTATCAATTTGAGGAACATATTTGAGCCGATGAAAATCCCCATGCAATCTGCATAAGAGTAATAGTAGTTTGGTTAATCTCTTGCATACAAAGAAACAATTCCTTCTTCTTTAAAATATTCGTCTAGATCTAGATTCTTCTATAGAATCTTAAGGGGTTACATGGATTTCGTGGGTTCAAAAAATCAATTAATTTTTTTTTGGCTCATTACTTTCTACAACATCTCAAGAATATTGTCCTAAATTTTCAAGTTGATCCGAATAATAGTTTTGCAGATACAGCCTTTGGAAGGTGTGCTCTCCAAGTCCCTTTTATTGTTGCTCAAAACTTTTAACGCTAAATTTCTCGGAACCGTGTTTTCAAAGTCGGTTGTCAAATGTTCTCGAAAACTGCACAACCGATCTTCATGAAATTTTACACAGGTATTCGAGATACAATTTACTTGTGCTTGGACGAAGGATTTATTTTTTATTCAATTACAACTATTTAAAAAAAAAAAACAAAATGTCAAGCAAATTTGACCGAAATTTTTATTTTTTCAGAAAAATGTCTGCCAAAATTCCAATTTTTACTTTTTTTTTCTTTCCTTCGTTCAAGCACGAGTTTATGGTCTTAACTAAACCACTTATTTCTGTTTTTTCATTTTAGATGGTTTTGTCAGGAGTTATGCTGACAACGCGGACGCACCTTTTTTCCGAGGGGTCATCGGAAATGACCTCACAATGGAGGAGTTTTAATTTTTTTATTTTGAAAATTTCAGGAATTATTCTTTAAATATGTATCTATAAGACAGAAAAAAGTTTGAATCAAATAAATAATTTTTTACATAGAAAAAAAAAATTGAAAATAGGCCTTTTTTCACCCGACGAAACCCCTTAAAAGAGCCGTTCAATGCAAAATGTCGATCTCTAGTTATGAATAGAGTAACTACCCCAACTAAGTTTTACCTCGAGTTTTACATATTTCAGTACAGTATTTCAATGCGGCCAAAAACCAAGTTGTGCGAAAAGATTTTCATGAATTCCTCATCTGAAATACGGAATTACCTCGAAATATTTTACGAGTGTTTACCAGTATTATATCATTATTATGAATAATATATTATTATTTAATTGTTTCAGTATGACGAGTACAATCAGCAGCATAACAACGCAAGTTGCTAATGCAACTTCCCAAGTCCCTCCCACGACCGAACTATACTCTCATCCTTCAGAACCAATATTTCTTCAGACAAAACTAGCCCAAGTTATCGCAGGAATTTTCGTCTTTGCCGCCCTCTTCATAACTTGTACACAGGTAAGTCTCATAAATTCCATTCTCACATCTCCGAAGTTTTGAGAGATTTAAGAAAACATTTAAGTGTTTCAATGGTATAGTGGCATCTTCAGACACTCACCCCGACCAACTCTGCGTTCTCTCAACACCAACAAAATGGCAACCTTCTACTTGTGGTAGATTGTCCCACGGCAGAGCTGTGCCAAAGCATTGTGCTTAGTGCTTGTGAAACCACTTGAAGCCTTCACGCTAGGAAGTGTAGCACTTTTCAACACTCGGTGTAATTTACACTCGATTTCAGTATTCGTTTATCTACACCTATTCGAAATGAGGTGTAATATTTGTGTTCTGTGGTGTGAAATGCGAAATTTGATGTTAATGTTACGGACGTCACAGTACTCTACTTCAAAATGGATACGATTAAATTTAAAATTTGCGATAAGTTCATCACTTTACAAGAGGATGAAAGAGTAACAAATCTTCTGAGAAATGCTACCATATATTAATTTAAAATTATTAGCCTATGAGCGTGACAACCTAACGCCAGTGTTTTTTTCATTCGTTTGCACACCTTAAATCAGCTGATGCAAAGTGTAGTGTAGAATACACTACAATGAGAAACAGACGAAAGGACCTAATGGTACGCTGTTAAGCTATAACACAGTGTCGTCCAGACTTATACAAACAAAATAAAAGTTTTTATTCTAAAGTTAAAATTTTTCTTAAGGCCCGGTACTTTCACCTTCGAATAAATTTTATTCAATGTCAATAAGTATCTGTCAAATTATTTCCTCTCTGAAGGATACCTTATATCGGTGCTTTCACATGAAATTTTTTGACGAATAACAATTCTATGAAAACACGGTATACTACTTTTCACTGATTAATGTAAAATAAGACACCGCATTGTAGAAATTGTCATAATTTCAACTAGAAAGCAAATATTTCGTGAAAATCACACAAAGAATAACCATATATCAAGAATCTAAAAAATTCAACCAATAATTACGTACCGACATTGGATCTATGACAGATAAACTCTTTTGATTAAGTTTCAATGACAGATTCATTCGATGAATAACACTATCTGAAACTGAAAAGACTGAATTTTTACTTATCTATCGAATAAATTTAGTTATTTTACTATCGTGAAAGTACCGGGCCTAAAAAGGTTAAACTCTTTGTACAAGCTCCCGTTTCCGCTTCCATTCTATTTGAACTCTAGTTAAAAACGCCGTGTTAGGGACTCCCTACCAATTACAAACGTTTTCTCGCAACGGAATTATAAAACCAGAACTTTCCCGATGTATCGTATCGGCAAAAAAAAGTGATACCCTTCTATCACTAGCTACGTCTGACATGGTCCATTTGAAAAAAAGCCATTGACGACTCTCTGATACGGTTCTTCTCTCGGACAAAACCGCCGCGTCTGTCATTACCCTCACGACGGGTGTGATGGCAGAAACGGTTTTTTCATTTTCGCTTCTACTACATATATATAATATAAAAATACCCGTTGTTCGGGTTTTTTGATACAAATGGGTTACTCCGAACATTATAAAAACAGTCAATAGGGTGAAATAATAAGTGCATCGAAAACTACCCCCACCAACCCCCCGAAATTGATACTCTATGAAAAAAAACCGTTGCTCGGAGTTTTTCCATGGAAATGGGTTGTTACCAACATACTCAACACGATCTGTAGGGTGAAATAATTTGTGCATCAAAAACTCCCCCCCCCCTCCAACCCTCTGAAGTTGACCTAACTTGATGCAATAACAAGTGTGAAAAAAAAACGAAAAAAACCGTTGCTCGGGGGTTTTTTGATGGAAATGAGTTGTGTTGTTACCATTATACTGAACACGACCTATAGGATGAAATAATTTGTGCATCAAAAACTACCCCTACTCCAACCCTCTGAAGTTGAACTATCTTGATGCAGTAACAAGTGTAAAAAAAAACGTTGCTCGGGGTTTTTTGATAGAAATAGGTTTTCAAGATTATACTGAACACCACCTATAGAATGAAATAATTTGTGCATCAAAAACTACCCCCCCTCCAACCATCTGAAGTTGAACGAACTTGATACAGTAAAAAGTGTAAAAAATACCCGTTGCTCGGGGTTTTTTGATGGAAATGAGTTGTGCTGTTACCATTATACTGAACACGACCTGTAGGATGAAATAATTTGTGCATCAAAAACTACCCCTCCTCCACCTCCCTCCTTGCCTATACAGGGTACTACCCTGTATAGGCTTGCCTATACAGGGTACTACCCTGTATAGGCAAATGTCATTAATGTTTACATATTTTCATTTTGGGAATGTGAAGTGATTCAAGCAAAGAATTACGTGAGGTCATATAATATCAACCTTAAAAATTCCATATCGTAGTTGATGACGCACGTTACAATGTTTTGGCCGATATTTTTCGGTTTTCTTGTGATATATTAACAATAAGTGTGTTTCATCTAAGAAATTTAAACGAATAATACTAATAATCCAAATAGAAATTTGTGTAAACTGTATGTATAATTTGTATCGTCATATTCCGAAATCAAATTGGAGTAGTAGCGCGCTAATGCCAACCAAGGCCGCTCTAATAGTCTAGGATTTCATATGAATTAACAAGTTCGATATTTTCCACGAATTCACCATCTTCTTAATTTTCACTACCGATACATACCTATTTCCCAAAAAAATTTCCTGCTTACCTGTCAAAATCAGCAGTCTCTGAGTTGAGGTTTCGGCCGGGGATGAATTTTCTGGGCCTTATGGGGATCTCTTGTAGTAGCCCTTAAAGTGTCGTGTTAAATTAAATTTTATAACTTCCTCAGTAGGAAGTTATTATGTCAGTACATGAGTTGCAGCGAATTGTGCTGGCTTTTTCCATGCCTATATTGCGGAACGAAAAACTGCATATATAAGGTTTTTTGTAACTCGATGAGGTGCAAGGATTATGAGCATAATTTAGAAGAGGTAAAGAAAACACACTAATCCAATTTTTTATTTAATTCTCTTGGCGATCGATTTCGGCATCTATGCCATCATCAGGCCAGCTGAAATACACAAAAACATATAATCAAACAGAATTTCCATGGACAAGCTGTTAGACATGACATAACAATTAACAAGCTAACAGGGAGAACATGAGTGACCTCGAACATGGACCTACCGTCAAAATATGAAGAATCGTTGCAATAAGTGTCATACGGGTATTATAAAAAAGGGTTTATCAAAATCCGTTGTTTAATGTCAGTTTATCTATCAAGAAGTACCAGAACCATCAAATTTCCACTTCAAACTCCAATAGAAAAGCATGTGTATCGTCATATGAGGTTAAACGAATGGACCGGAAACATTAGGTGACAACTCGCTGTCAGAGTCATAACACCACAGAGTATGGTCATATCATTGGTATAGAATATGGTGTTATTTTTCTTATGTTGGAAATGTCTCTTATAAGTACTTGAATAAATGCCTCCCAGAAAATTCTGAGATGTCATTTAGAAGGTGAATATTATCCTTGTTTTTGAGGATCTCATGCTGTTCAAGGAGAACTAGTTTATTATAGTTGTTTTCTTTTCGTATCAGTGACAGATTTTCTATTGTGGTCCCATGTTTACATTCGATTAAATGGTTTCCAAAAGCTGATTTAGGCCTGTTTTTTATATGTTCATTGAACCTTACTTTGGCAGCACGAGTTGTCATGCCTATATAAAAGGCCGGACAATCGTTACAAGTTATCTTGTATATACCACTATGATATTCATTACTAAGTTTGGATTTGTTATTAGTTAAGATATTTTCTAGGGTTGGATGTCGTTTGTTGACAATTAAATAGTCATGTTTTCTCAGAATGGAATTCAGTCTATCATTAAACTCTTTAAAGAATGGTATGGAGATGTAATTTTGTCTGATACAAATGTGGGGGTATATTTTTTTGAGGAGTATTTTCTTCCTTATAGAACTCAAAATATTCTCAACATAATATCTGGGAAAGTCATTAGATTCAGCGATTTTAAATATTGTCGTCAATTCTCTGTCAAAATCATTTTTGGACAGTGGAACACTCAGAAGTCTGTGGAAAAGAAACATAAAAGCAGAGTTTTTTATAGGGGTTGAATGATATGATCTGTAAGGGATGATAACGTCTGTCTGGGTTGACTTACGGAAAATATTGTATGTGAAAGTGTTATGCTCTGTCAAAGTAACTTTCAGATCCAAAAAATTTAATGAATTATTTTGCGCTTTTTCTATGGTGAATTTAATCTTAAATTTTATATTTAATGTGTTGAAGAACGCTCTTAATTCTTCTTCAGTTCCGGTCCACACGCAAAAAACATCATCAACGTATCTCCTCCATAGTATTATATATTGAGCCAAAGGTAAAAGCATAATCAATTTTTCCACAAAGTTAAGATAAATCTCTGACATTGGGCCACTAAATGGAGATCCCATTGGTAAACCGTCCTTCATTACATACACCCTATCATTAAAAATGAAAAAATTTTGTTCGGAAGCAATTCTGGCTAGAGCCATGATATTTTCTATATCTGTTGCGTCCAAATTAAGATCATTGTTGGCTTCAAGATAATCTTTCAGCTGTTTATACAAAATTGCAAGTGTATCCTCAACTGGGATATTATTATATAAATTAACTATATCGAATGAAATTAGAAGGTATCGTTTATGGGGGTCCAGCTTAAGAGAATTCAGATCGAATGTAAACATGGGACCACAATAGAAAATCTGTCACTGATACGAAAAGAAAACAACTATAATAAACTAGTTCTCCTTGAACAGCATGAGATCCTCAAAAACAAGGATAATATTCACCTTCTAAATGACATCTCAGAATTTTCTGGGAGGCATTTATTCAAGTACTTATAAGAGACATTTCCAACATAAGAAAAATAACACCATATTCTATACCAATGATATGACCATACTCTGTGGTGTTATGACTCTGACAGCGAGTTGTCACCTAATGTTTCCGGTCCATTCGTTTAACCTCATATGACGATACACATGCTTTTCTATTGGAGTTTGAAGTGGAAATTTGATGGTTCTGGTACTTCTTGATAGATAAACTGACATTAAACAACGGATTTTGATAAACCCTTTTTTATAATACCCGTATGACACTTATTGCAACGATTCTTCATATTTTGACGGTAGGTCCATGTTCGAGGTCACTCATGTTCTCCCTGTTAGCTTGTTAATTGTTATGTCATGTCTAACAGCTTGTCCATGGAAATTCTGTTTGATTATATGTTTTTGTGTATTTCAGCTGGCCTGATGATGGCATAGATGCCGAAATCGATCGCCAAGAGAATTAAATAAAAAATTGGATTAGTGTGTTTTCTTTACCTCTTCTAAATACCGTTCACACTAATGGAGGATTTCATTAATAGAATTGTATGAGCATAATGTTGACTTTTGAAAAGAAATTAACCGAATCCTACGTAGATTTACCCGAATAATTATTCGAAGAGCGCGTGTGAAATTGACGATGACGCTTCGAATTTCTTGTCTCCATTTAATCAATTGTAGAAATTAGAAACTCATTCACTGTGTTCGACCTCTTAGCGAGGTCATTCCGAACAGATTGCGTTCCACCGATTTTAATATAGCCATGATTTCGTTTCAGCAAGAAATGTCACTATTCCGGAATAGTTCCACCTCAAGGTTGGTAGACAAAAAAATTATAAGTTCTTTTCCATTAAAATGAATTGGTCGGTCGTTACCTAACCCCGGTGGAACGCAAATAGGAAATTGTCGAGAAACCCAAGCAGCGTCGAAAAATCAATTTGAATTAATTATTTTGTATCGGGGTTGAAGCTGGATATCCAGGGCCCTTCAAGAGTGGCTGTTTAGGAAACAAATAGAAATCCAATCTTCTATGACCTTATTGCTCGAGCAATTTCACACAAAGTGCTCAATTTCGTTTTTTCAACAAGTATCTTTTTTGGCGTCAGAATAAAATATACCTTACGTACGAATATCGTTACTTCCAAAAAAAATTTACCATTTCGCCACTCAGAAAAAAAATTATAAACTTGCAGTATTTTAATTTATTTTTGGTCAAATATTTTGCATCGGTTACTCTTTCAAACGATATACAACGTGATTCTAAAATGGTTGGTCTAAAATTTAAAGCATGTATAGCAGATACCTAATGAAGAAAATCTTTATAAAATTCTCCTCCAAATTGCCTTCTCAGAAAAATACAGCCTCAAGTAGGGGCGAAAAATAGTATCTCATCTACGAAACCTTGCCTAATGAAAATCTGTGGATTTTTATATTCTCTATACCCGTAATTTTTTATACATGCCAGCCATCAGTATAGTGATAGCTTCGTGATAGTCTTTTTATTATTATTAAAAAACTTGCAGTTATTTTTAATAAAAACATAATACTCTTAATTTGTCTTTTTCTTCATTCCGTGTTGAATATATTAATTTTTATTGAACACCTTGGTTTTTTTCAATAAAACCCTAATACTCTTGTTGGGTCATCTTTTTACTCGGAATTAATAATATATTCTCTATACCCGTAATATTTCAAATAAAATATTTCTATGCGTGTCGTACCTAGAAGACCTCATAAAAAACACGGAAGTACGTTTTACTCCTTTCCGTGAATTTAAATGAAATACTGATTTTTGGGAAATGGTGCATTATCGGGTGCATCTTTCCGTGATCACCTTTGAAATGCAGGAAATATTCGAAATTTCATTACAAAAAAGTAAAAATCCAATATAAAAAAATGTAAGGGTTATTTTTACTATCACCCTATTCTATTTCGAATGTTTTTTGATTTGATTGTTTTTATTCTTCTGAAAATTTGAAATATTTTTATACCACTTAGGTTAGGCAAGGCCATCTCTATACTTAGGTTTGGCGAATAGAAAGGTATTGACACAAGTAATCAATGAATGCCAAGAAGCAAATTTCCTTCTAACTAAGCTGAATCATTTGATATTGCAATTGAAAATTTTTTGACAAGATCTTCTCTTCAGATGTGTATATAAGATATTCAAGATGGCTGAGCTACAGCCCCTAGAATTTCGACAACATTTTATTGAATTTCAGGTACAGGACTGTGGAAGGGGTGACTCCGGCATCGGAAAAACGAAACAAAACTTAAACATATGGCTGGACCATGAATGGTTCAGTACATTCGAGTCCATCTCATTAGTTGCACTTGAAAAAATTGTTTTATCGTGCAATTTGGAGTGAAAACAGTGTAGAAAATTGAGACATGTTGACAAAGTGCTACTATTGTTACCCTATTTCACCCCAATTTTACGATAGTTGGATTGTTAACTTTGTCATTTTGACCAGTTCTTCTATCTGTTAAAAAAAGCTTCCCTTTTAAATACACCCTGTATATTCCAAATCTGTGACTGAAACTACAGAAATAATTGAATATCTTTTGTGACCAGATATTAAGCGCGTCTGGACTTTCTAGTACTACTGGGATGTCAATCATTCTTGAATGGACCATAAGTGACTATAAAAAGTAGCTCTTCCTTCAAAGTGGATTATAAGACGGGTAGATTTCATGTACTGGTTTCGGCACAGAGTTGTGCTCATTAATATATTAACACATCCTATAGGATGTGGAAGTATCGGGATTTTTATTGCAAAAAGAACATTTCCTCCTTCATAATGTGAGAAATGTCCTGGAAAAGTGACCGAAAGGGACCCAGAATTCTGTTAGGTTTAAAAAAATAGTTATTTTTCTAAGTGCGGAAAGTGATACTTTCCCTCAACTGCTTACCTGTACTACTAACTGACAAAGAAACTGCAACACCCAGAAGGAGCTGTTTAAATTTAAAAATTTTTTTTGGGGAAACATATATAATATAGCAATAGTGTAAATGATTAAAATTTGGAAAAAAAATCGTGAAGGTTTTTTTTAAAAAAAATAAGCTTTCAAAAAATTGCACAGAAATATAGTGTTCCCATTTAAAGAAACATAACTTTGGGTCATAGCTTTGTAATTGAAAATCCTGCTAAAAGTCTACTCAAAAAAGTCCCTGTATAATGTTTCAATTTCAGAGCTCTATCATCAGTATTAGCGGAGATATAAATTTATTTCGAAATAGCTATTTTTCCAATTTTCGCTTATAACTCGAAAACAAAAGAAGGTGGCCTAAATTGCTACTACTCTTGTTAGTTTCTCAGAAAAAGAGAACGAGAATTGCGTATCAGATTTTGTCTATCTCCTCTGGTTTGAATGCTGTAGTGCTAAAACATCGAAATTTGTCCACCCTGTACACCGGACAGTAGGCGTTATGGTATGGGGTGCTATTGCACATGGAAGTAGGTCACCTTTAGTCTCTATTCAAGGAAACATGACTGCGTTACTTTCTAGAAATAGTGGAGCTATATTATGTTCTCCTTTACCTTAACCGGCTTGAGAATTCAATATTTCAGCAAGATAATGCTCGACCTCATGTTGCCAGAATTACTTTAAACTTTTTTGAAGCGACCCATGTGAATCTTTTGCCATGACCCCAAGGTACTGGGTTCGATACCGGGCTAGAGAAGGAATTTTCTGGTCTATACGGGTACGGGCCACCATTCACTGTTGGGTTCAAATTAACACTGTGCCTAAGGTGGCGTAAGGGCACAGTAAAAAATCCTACACAGAACACAACTGATTCTCCGAACTCGCACAAGTTAACGGAGATTCTGAGGGGTATTTCGGTATATATGAATATGAATGATAGATGTAATTCTGCATGCCGTTACCATGGGTTTCTCATCGTTGGCGCATAGAGACATGACAGAATAATTTACTCTATAATATTTGAGCTCGGGAAAACCCCTTGCTATTTCTTTCCCGCTATTTCTATGCCGCTTAGCAAAGTGATTCTTTGCGACATGAAATGCGTGCGAGAAAGGGTTGAACGTGCACGCTTTTAGAAAAAAGTTTTTATACCCTCAATAACACAGGTCGAATAAAATTTATATTTTCATAATGCCAAAACTGGTTCAAGTACCAATAATTCACAAAGACAACTTTAAAACACAGGCATTTATTTTCACCGCAGTTGTTTCATCGTGACAGGTTCATGCCATAGAAGAACATACTTCACATTCACGCAATTCTTCCAAAGAAGTACATCTGCAAAAATTTATATTCCTTTGAGTTCTAACTTATCCGTAGTATAAGGATAGGATAAAAGTCCAAAAAAAAAATTAGGATATACCTAAAATTCACTCACCTTGGTAACTCATATTTTATTATCTGTTCATAGTATATTGAAATCTGATAAATGCGAAAACATTCATTGATATAATCACAATTAATTCTATAAGAGGACCGTATATTTTATCAGGAAGATAAGTGTAATGAGGATTATGTTGTATTCATAGGAAAATACCATCTCAACCTACCTACGCCAAGTTGTGAATCGAGTGAAGAAACTTATATAAATATAACTATATGAATTATATATTTTTATTTATTCATTAATAATAGTTATTCCCGCCGGACAGAATTTCTTCACTCTGAGAAGAGAGACATATTAGATTTTACTTTACTCAACTTTACAATATTTCACTACCCTCTGCTCGAATAGAATCTACTGTACGCTACTCTATTGTACTTGACTCTGAATTTTTTGCAATCTAAAGCTTTCCTTAGAGAGTCTAAGCTGCTTGAAAATCGGTTGGGCCGATCTGGAGAGCTGGAGACAAACATTTCAAAAATAGTTATGTTTAGATAACGTGCAAATAACCCAAAGGATGAAGGAATTTACCTTCACCCACTTGAAGATGCTACAGTGATAGCGAAACACGTGTCGTGGGACGAATTTCCATCATGAGTTTGTTTCGAAAAAACCACCCCATGAAGGTGCCATCAATCCCCATGTCGAGTGTTAGTTAGTTTGAATCCAAAAATAATTCTCAAATTCTGTACGAGTTAGAAAGAATTCCTATGACGACATTGTTCCGAAAAAACCACGTGAGGGTGGCAACAACCCCAAATTGTTTTTGTGTTTTAAGTAAAAAGCTTTTCAACTAAATCTCCTCCAATATCTCCTCCCTATACAAAATATGTTTGAGGTTGTTGCCACCCTCAGCTGGTTTTTTGGAAGCAATGTCGTCATAGGAATTCTTTCTCCCTATTACAGAATTTGAAAATTATTTTTGGATTCTTCGAAATCCCTACCTTTACATATAGTAATCTTATGTTGGCATGAAAACTATTCGTGATTTAGGATTTGAAGAGTTTGAAACGCGAAGGGGATAGAAGTTCAGGTGAGCTGGTTTGAAGAGCAAAATAAAAGGTGTTTCAGGTTGGATACAATCTGCAATAAAAGTACACAAGAGGACCGCATGTGGAATAACAAAAGATTCCGATTTTCAAATTTTGATTGCTTTTTTAGTAAACTGGCAGGGGATGGAATTGTTTTTTTGAATTTCTTTCCTCTGATAAATAAATAGTAGTTTTCACTACCATTGAATGTTTATATACCGACTTGAAGTTGTTCGAAATGAATTGGACGTTATTTTATCACATTCATATGATTTGACCTCCGTTCTACATCTTATTTATACCGAATATTCGACCATGCACGAAGTTCGACCTTCTTTAATTCAGCTGCTCTTAAATTGTGGTTTTAATTCATCTCAATGGATTTATTTCTTTCATTAGCTTCATCATAAACACACATCATTTGTTTTAAATATTGCGTATGTTATTATTTGCCCATTGATGACGATATGTGATATTTATAAACAAAAGGATAATACTAAAAATGGTTACTAGAAATGCTTCTGCCTTAGAAGTTATGCACTATTCATTAGAAGCATTTTTCTAAACAATGCTCAACAAATAATATTGAAATAACGTGAGTACGTGAGTGATTCACCGTAATAGACTCTCTCCTTCCACAATTAACTGAAATCTTCAGAATTATTTTCTCCTTAGGTTCTTATTCCGAAATTTCCGAATGAAAACCTATCAGGAGAATAATCCTGTAATTTTTAGTTTATTGTTTAATAGCATCTGAAAACCAGATGTTCAGTTCGCTCAACATTATTTCTTTTTTACTCTGGAACTCCCTTGAAAAAGACCGAAACCTAGTTTCGTTTTCGGTTTTAGTATTATCATTTTCCATGATTGATGTTATCGTTTCTAGTAATAATATGATATGTTGCTTCATCTATACGGAGGTAGTTACGCCAGTCAGTAGATTCTAACTTCTAAGTTGAGGCCTTTAATCAATCGCCGAATGCCTTAATTCATTTCGAGTGGAAAACCATTCATTCTGCCTCTTCTTTTTTTGGTTTATGCTTCTTCACATAAATACGGTCGTGAAGATGAATATTTATACGGAACTATATTCAAAGACAATGGCAATTTATCAATTTAGAAATTGTTTTTCACAAGATTTCACATAGATGGACAATGCAAATTCGTTTGTCTGCTGACTGCCGTCCATACTTCTTATCGCAAACCAGTGGTGGTAACTTGGTGGCTATTGGGTTATTAATTTAATAATTTGAAATTTTTTTTATACCAAGAAATTAATAATTACTATTCGTATTCAATATTTTTTCTTTTCAGATTTACCACCACCTAAGGTGGTACACAAACCCAGCAGAACAAAGATGGATAGTAAGGATTCTGTTTATCGTACCTATTTATGCAACGTACTCATGGATAAGTCTATTATTCTTCAATTCCGAAGGATATTACATATATTTTTTCACCGTGCGTGATTGTTATGAAGGTATGATACGATTTACTTCTCATTGCTTCTCTCGAATTAATAGTACGTTCATGCTCAAAGCATTTGAGGTAAACTCGTAGCCTCGTTAAGTGTTGCATACGGATTTCTTTTTAAATTCATGTAGTAGTGACCAAAAAACTGAATTTTGCAAAAAAATTGGCAACCATCATATTCATTCTATTTCTTATTTTCAGCATTTGTAATCTACAATTTCTTGTCTCTGTGTTACGAATATTTGGGTGGAGAAGGTAATATTATGTCAGAAATCAGAGGAAAACCAATTCGATCTAGTTGTACATACGGTACCTGTTGTCTAAATGGTAAAACATATACTATTGGATTTTTACGTTTTTGCAAGCAAGCCACCTTGCAATTTTGTTTGATCAAACCAGTTATGGCCTTCGTTATTATTATATTGCAGTCCTTTGGGCATTACCGAGATGGTGATTGGAGGTGAGTTTCTCTCATATTAAGCAGTTCGTTCAAATTTTAGTTGCATAGTGAACACTTTTTAGTCCCTCGCCATTTTTCTTTCGCGGCTTAGATACAAAGATTTTGTATCGATACCTGATTGCATGGCATTTGAATCTTGTTCTGCATTGATCTCAATTGAATCCCGATGATAGGATGATTACAGTAAAATATGTAATCATAGACTCAGTTCAATAAAATATACTAGGCATCATGAAACACTAATATACTACGCTAGGTACTGTAACGTAGGTTCAAAAAATTTGTCAAGTAAGCTACGAAATTTTGGAGGGGAATATTCTGCGAGCGTAATGCTTAGCTTCTACTATAACATTTTGTGGTTATCTTGTAAATTACATGAAACGGCGAAGCAAGCGTTTCGGACTTTAGGGTGGATCTGCTAGGAATTTTTCTCAAATAGTTTTAATATCAAAAATTACGCTAGCTTAATTTCACATTTTGAATGATGAGGTATCACCTTCTCAGACGCAACTTTACGATAAATCATTTTGAACATATTGACATGTTTTCCGAGGTCTATGGTCTTCGAAAAATGCAAATTCTATACTCTTTCTCGGAACTAGAAAGTTATAGTTTTTCACCATATAAATTGCCTTAAAATATAAGAAAATAAAGGGTACCAATTTATAAATGATTGCAAATATTAATTATGTTCAAGTACCAATTGGCAATAACCTGTCGAATTTTGAATAGCGCTACCTACACTAGAAAAAAAATACCCATATTTAAATTTCCCTCAACCTGAATTGCTATCGAAGTTTTCAGTCCTCGTTTGAAGTCGAAACTTGTGGAGTTTATGTCTTAGTAATTCTTTAAAAATAATAAGAAGCTGCGTCTGAGACCTGCTTCGATGTCAATTATGCTTGAAAGCAAGTATAGGTACTAGAAACATATCAGTTAGTAATAATCTCGATATGTTATTCCTTCTGTGATCTGGGATTATTAATATTGTGTTTTTTTTTCAGTCCAAATGGAGGTTACCTATACATCACCATAATCTATAATATCTCTGTTTCGCTGGCTCTGTATGGATTGTTTTTATTTTATTATGCAACACGTGATCTTCTTATTCCATTCGAGCCCGTACTTAAGTTCTGCACAGTCAAGTCTGTGATCTTTTTATCGTTTTGGCAAGGTGAGTAACGTTTGATTATGTGATCCAATAATAATGTTTCCGATGGATATTACACCTATCACTGATAATAAAAAGCGTCTAAATTCATAAACCACTCGATTGAAGAAGTTCAAAACCTTCGAGTTTCATGTTAGTACTATTGATTTAATCCGAATGACATAAACGTGTGAAAAAGAGTAGGTTAGCATTAATTTTCCAGATGCATATTTAGATAATTTTCTCAGAAATGCTTAGTAGGTGTCACCTCGATATCTAGGAGAATCAGGATAATAATGATTATAATCTGCTGAAACATGACTTAAGGCGGCTGGACAATTGCCAGGGAAGGAGAACGTGAACGGAAACGAGAAGAAAAAGAAGTTGTGATAAACATATTATATTTTAAATTTTAAGTACCCATGCACAACCAGTTTCCGAAGAAACGAGAAGGAAAATCCAAGTTTTGCAGTTACCGTAATTTTTTCCCGTTCTTGTTCTCGGGAAATTGTGCTGTCATGCCACCTTGAGTTCTCGTTAGGAAGTGTTCAAAGAACTTATATTAGAGAACACTTAATTAGAAATACTAATTAAAATATGATCAAACCTATATAAGTAAGGCATGAATGCAATAATTCGAATTAATTCAGACGTATAGCACCTGTGGATATAAATATCAACGAATGCTAGAATCGAAATCCAACTAACCATTTGTCATGATTCAGGATACCGATGAAAAAAGCATACCTCAGAATAAGAGTAGCGATCTTCCCGTCGGTATTCCGAAAGATGGCGGGTGGCTGGTTCGTCTTAATTCATTCTTATTAGAAACACTTGCCTTTCAACAAATGTTAGCATCTGAATCGAACTTGCCAACGTATACAATCATTCAGAGTGCCAACGGTAAGTCTTCCTTCCAGGAAGAGTAGATGATGGCCATGCTTTCGGTCTTTTTTGATCTCGTCAGAGTAACGTAACTCTCACCTTGATGGAAAATGCTTACGAATTATTGGTGGATCTTCATTAGATGTCAGTAGCCGCTTTGAAGTTGTAACAGTAACCCATTGCCTTCTAGCAGGCGATGGCGAAAATGCCAATCCAATCGTAATAGTTGTGGAGCCCAAGTGGAAAATTCGGGATTTACTCGAGTGTGTCAAATTAATATAAGGGGGGATCCCTTGTCCTCTGTACAGTACCTCTACCAAAAATTAGACCTGTATATAGGGGAAATTGTCTAGGACAGCTTGTCAGAATAGTAAAAAAAAAGATCATTGTACATACTCGAGCGTGTCACATTGAGATATAGAATAGAATAGAATAATTATTTATTTTCTCATCACCCACTGTACAGTAAGAGAAGATAGAAAACAAGTCAGCAAAAATATCAACTATTAATAACAAAATTAATATCATAATACAATATCTGCTCACATATTATCTATTATCTTAAATGCTTACATGACGAGTAATATTCTTCCAAAGTATATGGTTCAATATCGAGAATCAATGCAAAGATTTTCTTTTTAAAAACGAATAAGTTTTTCTCATTTTTGATACTTATTGGAAGATAGTTAAAAAGTTTCAAGCCTGTGTAGTATGGCTGCTTTTCAGTCAGAGTAAGTCTGTGGCGTGGATAAAAAATGTTCGCCTTGTGTTATTCAAATTATTAGATACATTGTGAAATTTGTAGAGAAATAACAATGTTCTATACACATATATTCCTGTTAAGGTAAGAATACCATTTAACTTGAACCTCTAGTCCTCTACAGGTCTCTCTAAATTTCAACCCTTGCAAAATTCTTATGGCGCGTTTTTGTATTGCAAATATCTTCATCATGTGCATACTGTTTCCCCAAAAAATGACACCGTAGTCCATCAGCGATTGAAAACTGGCAAAATATACCATCCTTAGTACCTCATGCTCCACCTGATGTCTCAGCACCATCAAAGAGAACACCATGGAGTTCAATTTATGTCCCAGCTGTTCCACATGTTCATGCCACTTCAGATGTTGATGTGTATTCCAAGGGTTTTGGCGAAAGGAAGTATGTGAAGAACCTCATTATTGAGCTGTATTTTCTTTGGGAATTCCTGTCTAGATCTATCAGTAGAAAACACCATACATTCTTGTCTTGTCTTTGTGGGATTCAGCACCAGTTGATTTTCAAGACACCAGTCCTCTAGTCTTGACAGCGCCCTTATAACGATCTCACTAAGAGCCTGAGCATGCGGTACCCTCACAGTATAGTTGTATCGTCTGCATAGATGAATCCTCAAATGCAGATGGTAAGTCGTTTATATAAACAGCAAAAAGGATGGGTCCCAGTATACTACCTTGAGGAATTCCCATTTCAATGATTTTTTCCGTCGAAACATAGGTGGTATTGCTCTGAGTTAAACAAACCCTCTGCTTCCTACCTCTCAAGTAAGTCTCAAATAGTTTTAGTTGCTCATTACGTATGCCATAGCGTTCCAGCTTGTGAAGAAGTCTGGTGTGGTCCACACAATCGAAGGCCTTCGATAAATCTGCAAATAAAGCAACAGGGATATCACCACCTTCCAAAGAGTCTATTATTGTTCTAGTTAGCTCGTAAATAGCTGTTTGTGTACTTCTGTTCCTTAAAAAACCATGCTGACATTCAGTCAATATTTTAAATTTATCAAGAAATTTTACCAGCCCTTCTGCTAAAACCTTTGCAAAGGTGGTAATTAGGCTTATTGGACGGTAGTTATTCATATCATTTAAATCTCCTTTTTTGTGCAATGGTTTGATAATTGATATCTTGAGTCCTTCTGGAAAAATACCTTCTTTAAATGAACAATTCATTATATAAGTTAGTGGTTCTATTATAATATCCAAGGCTGGTTAATTATATATTGGAAATAGTTATTTTCCCATCAAGTGCGAAAAGTGATACTTGCCCGCACGAAACTGCCGTTGCCCGAACGATGCGAAGCAGAGTTCGGCTAAGCAGTTGAGTGCGGGAAAGACACTTTCCCCAAGAGTTAGGAACAATATTTTTTCTACAAGCGCTTGAAATATATAAATATATCCATTTCACGAAACCGATCATATCTCATTCATAGACCTATAAAACACATGGACGCGCCCTTTCAGTGAGTTTCAATAGCCACGAGTGCGGCCAACATGAGATGGAGCTAGTATGGGCAAGATGGTATTAATTTCCGAGCTATATTTGTATATTTGCGCCCGTTAGAGATAAAAACAAGTACCTATAATCGAATATAAAAAATTGAACGAATATTAGTATCATTTAGATTGCGTTTAATGATCCAATTAGAACTAAAGAGCACAATTTTTGCTTTCGGCAACTATTCCTCGGAAAATACAACAGATAAGTTCATGAAAAGTTTGTAAATAAATTGATTTGAATAAAAACAATTGAGCACATTTTTAGCCAACACAATATTCTGATTCTTGTTCAATATCTGAAAAAATATTTCATTGATCAATATTGATCAAAAGGTTGAAAAATAGACATTACAATCAGCATACTAATTTTCTCTTCTAATCTCAAGTGCTTCTTGAGTATTATTTTAGCTAGATGAGAAAAGAATTGACATACATTTATTGATTTGAAATGAATTATTCAACTATGATATAATAAATCGATTAATACATTCGAAGTTACTATACCTGTGAAATTTCACTTTATCTGTCTTTTCAACTCATTTCGTACTATTAATTGCACTCTACGAGGACACCATTATTACTTTCATAATAGAAAAAGGATACGACATTCAAAGTTGATCTAAAAATGATGAGAAAATTCTGAAAATTTCGATAAATACAAAGTTCAAACGAATGTTTTGCCCATACTAGCTCTATCTTATTTCGGCCGCACCCCCTCTCTCTCTACGCCGTGTCCATGTGTTTAATATGTCTATGATCTCATTAGATTAATTCATGTATAATGACAGACGTAATTCTGCATGTCGTTACCATGGGTTTCTCATCGTTGGCTTCCGGTGTATAGAGATATGATAGAATTTAATTTACTCTATATTATTTGCGTGCGGGAAAAACCCCTGCTAATAATCCATCCACGCAAATGCGTGCGGGAAATAAATAGCAGGCGTTTTTCTCGCACCTTTTGGGAAAGTGACTAAAGAGTCACTTTAAAGAGTTGCAAAGGCAACTTGAAATGCGTGCGGGAAAAAGGTTGAACGCGCACGCTTGTAGAAAAAATATATATTCTCTTAATCTGACAATTTGAGCGTGACGAAAATGTGTGGGAGGGCGCCAAACTTGCAAAAAAAAGTCACGAGTACATCCTCGATTGCGGTGGCTTTTCTTCTAAATTTGAAGCTAATGATTCAAAAATAACGGAAAAAATATAATCTGACAGTTTCAGCAAGCCGAAACAAGAAAAATTGGCCATAAAGGTCACAAAAAGTTTTTTTGAATTATCTCCTCTCCTGGGCTTCACATCGTTTTCGCATTCATCATAAAAGTTGTAGAGCATAACATTTTCTACAAATTTTGTCCGAAGCAATTTTTTCTACGTTTGAAAGTTTCTGAGATATATGGCGATAAATGTACAGGGTGTCCGAGTTAAAATGTCCCTATACCTTATTGTGGAAACTGAAGGAGCTAGCAGAAAAGTTATTTGCATTAGTTTTCTAATGAATGTATCAAAACTAAATTTTGTCCAGCTCTTATGAGCATATTGGATCATACGTTACATCTCTTTTTTTAGCAATCTGATATACAGGGTCAAAAATTGAAATTCAAATAAAAGTTCAATCGAAACTTAATTTTTTTCAAACGGCAACCTATATATTTTTCGTATTCATCATTTAGAGCAGGTTGAAATGGGCAAAAAATTTATTTCAACTTTTACTGTAAAGTGAATAGTTCCAGAAATATGGAACGAAAATTAATTAATTAAGCTGATAGAATATGGTTACTATGGAAACTAGCACTTATCTAAGTGTATTTTTGAGTTTTTTTTTATGTTGTTAGACAACTACTTGATTATTTTGAGAAAAATGTATCTGTAAGTTGAGTCTCCTTTAAAATTTAGAAAATTTAATTTTATTGGGAGCGAGTACTGATTATAAGAAAAAGAGTCTTTTTATCTTTCATAAGCCAATCTAGTTAATTAAATTTATCAATAAATCAAAGTCAACTATTAAGCAGCAACACTAATCAATAATTATTGTTGGTTCTTTCGAGAAAATGCTCTTTTTCGTCCATATTTCTGAAACAATTCACTTAACAGAAAAAAATTGAATAAATTTTTTGTCATTTTAACTCTACATGATGAATACGAAGAAAATAGAGGTTGCCATTTGAAAAAAATTAGTTTTGATTGAACTTCTATTTGAATTTTCAACTTTGATTTTTGAATACCCAGTATATCAGATTGTTAAAAATAGAGGTGTAACGTATCCAATATGTTGACAAGATCTAGGCAAAATTTGGTTTTGAAACATTCATCAGAAAATAAGTATCAGCTATTTTACTGAGCACCTACAGCTGTCAAGAATTTAGGAAAAAGTCGAATATCTCTGAATCGGTGCTTTATAGAAACATAGTTGTCATACCAAAGTTACCTTGAAATTTGACAGGGAATTCAAAAATGCAATAATATTTCATTTAGAATAAGAAATTTGATACCAGCAGGGAAAATTTATTAAGGAGGGTTATGAAAAATGAAAGTTCAATCGATTACAGACAAGTTTTGTATTCAACTTTTTATTCTAGCTTCTTGAGTTTCCACAATAAGGTAAAGGGACAATTTAACTGGGACACCCTGTACAATAGACTGGGTTTCTACATTGACCTTGGCTTTTCGCCAAGGGTTAAGGGTATGAAAAATTGCTTCAGATAAAAGTTGTATAGGATGGGGGATGGGGGATATTTGAAAAAAAAATGCCTTCTTATTATCTTCAAACTGTCAGATTAAGGAACCCTCCCCTGATTAGTTTCAGTCTGCTACACCGAGATTAACCATTATTATGAAATTCTGACACGCTGGCGTATCTACAAGTAACGATTTTTTTGCATTTTCAAAGAACTGTTGTGAATTCACGTCCGAATTGTCAGTTTCTTGTAATGTAGCTTCGTTTGGGCCCAATTAACATATCCTCTAAGAATTTGACTCGCTCGAAACAATTTTTTTACCATTTTCAACTCTTCCGTACGGCCAGCCCCTCCACGCAAACTGTCAGATTAACATGAATTTATTATCAGAGACACGTAGAGCATATACAGTATTTTAATCCTACACTCTCGAGTATGTACACCTGACGTTTTTTTATTATCTTTGAAAACCTGCAAACGCTTTTCCCTATGCTGACAGTGCATACATCATAGAACCTTTTTCTTTTTCTACCATCTAATATTCAAAATCCACTAGGTCTCCACGACGGTCGAGTAAATTCGGATTTAGCATCGTCGGCTCCCCAATTATAAGCGCAAATATATCAAAAAGCTGATCTACCGGGAGTTCATTGTCGCAATTGATAATCGAAAAAATTTGAGCATTGTATGATATTCGTGCTATTTTGTTTACAGGTGTTGGTCTAGCCATCTTGGAGAAAGCTGAAGTAATAACTCCGATTAACGACAGCACGGGTACTGGAACTGTTTCTGCCGGTTATCAGAACTTCCTCATTTGCATTGAAATGTTTTTTGCCGCTCTCGCTCTGAGGTCTGCCTTTCCATATCGTATTTATATTCAAGGTAGTGTAACAGATTCCAGAGGACGATCCGTCACCATGCAGAGTATTTCGAGTAGTTTGAAGGTGAGACACTTAAATTCGACAATAATTGAATTCCTCCTGTTATTCTGTAGGTCTTTGGAAAAATATTTTTATTTTTTCGATAATTAATATAAAAATGTGAAAGAGGTTCTACTACTGGAATGACGGTAGCAGAATATTTAATAGAAAATCCTGGTTAGATTACATTTTCCCTCAACCACATGAGCGCTGCTTAGGCTGCAGGAGGCTCCCATTCTGCCTATGTTAACTTTCAATGCCTCATTATGCTGAATAAGAACCCTACTACTATCTAAAAAGAAGTATTTCAATCACATCTAGTGTTTGGCCTGCCTAGTTATAACTGGAGCGATTCGAACTACTTCTTTCTCTGCGATGAAAGCAGCCCTTGGATCTCGCATTACGGAAGACTGTAACAATGTCGGTAAACAATTTCATAGCTCTAAATCTGGAGCATGCTTCAATATGTGTGGGACCTCTTATACTACCCACTGATATAATGGTATTAGCTGATGGATCAAACAATTCTCAAGGGGTGTTCATGTAAATAGTGAGGAGTTTAACATCACTCCCACCATACTACCAGGAAACTGCACTATGGCCTTGCAGGCTGGAGTAATTACAATTATTAACTCTGGCAAAGGACTACTTGATAGAAATTGAGAACGAAAGCATCTGGATTACTATCCAGATGCTTTCAATCTGTGTTACTAGAGTTGAGAAGTAGTCGATAAAAATAAAGCTCCGATTAGGGATCTATGAGCCGCTCTGTTAGGTTTTGTACCTGAATTGTACTTAGGATGGGACAATGACTCGAATTCGAACCAGATGGGGTAGAAGGGGTCAATTCCAGCTACTTATCTAACTCCTTCGTACTCACACAATACAATACAATAACTGAGACCGCCATCTGAAGCTTGTTATTGCATCTGTCGAGCTTGGCCCGCATTTTACTGGAAAATATCAGTCTATACTCGTATGCCACATCACAAAGGAGTCTGTCTAGCCGTGTAGAGACTGCTGATCTCCCACTGTTTTTACCTGAACGAGAAATAGATTGATCAAACAGTTACATACGTATTACCTCCATTTTTTTACTTCCTGTTAAATTGTTCTCTTCTCAAGTATTTCCTTACATAATTAGTTTGCAATGTTTCCTGCAGTTTGTTTCTTTGAGGGTGGAGATTTATAACTTTGTTTACAGGAAACCATGAATCCGAAGGATATAATGACAGATGCTATTCATAATTTCCATCCTCAGTATCAACAGTATACTCAATATAGTTCAGGTGAGTAATAGTATCTACGGTCCCAATATTATGTAGAAATATTTTATGTGAAAATTCATTCGACATATCCAAAACAACTGCTTGTGTAACTGAAATAGTCAAGTATTATATTGTTTTGCCCGCTGCATGGATGTATGTTTTTTATTATAAGTAATATAAGTAATAATAATAATATAATATAATAATAATAAGTAATATAAGTAACAACAGTGGCGTTCGTACGGATATTGAGTTCATATTTTCAGGGAAAAAAAGTATGCTGTTGACTTTTCCCAAATAAAATGGATCCTTAAATTTTTTATTCAATATGAAACAAAAAAGTATTTTCGTTTTTTTTTACAGAAAGCACAATTTTTCAGTCAAAAGTTTAGAACAAAAGTTAATTAGTAGATGATGATTGAATTATTAAAAATTGCTGCACCGCCAAATGTTTTGATAGCTACGCCAATACGCGAGGGTGTGACGTAGTTGCAGCAACACCCGAGTTGTTTCACCTTTGAATTGAATATAACCTTTAATTTAGATACATTTTTGTCCGTTTTATTTCTACATTTGTGAAGGCAATATTTCAGGAATAATCCTGCATTTCTTAATCTACGACCGTCTGTCTTTTCATTATTCGCTATCCATTCATGAAAAGTTTACAAATCGAAGACTTACCTACGTTTGATGAGGAGTTTGCAGCGGTATTTTATTGCAAGTAAACGAAATTCTGGGATGCGGATATTTGGGTATCCCGACTTTGACAACTTTCTAATGTATACTATTTCGATGAGCGGTTACATTTTTCTACTGATATAACTGAACGATTTGTCTGAGACTTGAATTTTAAGGTATTTTGCAACATTGGTTAATTACACTCACACTTTTTTCCAATTGATTTGATCGCACATATGCATATCTTAAGGCCAGTCGCCGACAAGCACTTATTCAGTTGCGCAACAGTTTGACCGCAGAAGGTTCAATTGCGCCCATATACGGAAGAAATACATAGTTCGGTCTCCAGGTGGACGCCCACATGCAATTTTTCATTTGCAACATGGACATCAACGAGTTAGCAATGATATATGCTTTTATTCTCTATAGACTGGAGAAAATACGGAAAAGCAGAAATATTGGATACATCGAATCCCTTCACAAATCAGAAACAATATGTAAATGATACGTTCTGTATTCAGTGAATTAAATGTTATATTCTTATTGGAATTTGAAAGAATGATACCGCTACGAGGCAATGGCAACTCTGAAAAAGTTGCTATTTGCTGTATTTTCACTTGAATGTTTTTCAGAAATATTTCATACGTATTTTGAAAAATACGTATTTTTGCGTTACAATAGGGACGTCAAAAAATGTTTGAAATGAAAGCAGATTCTGACATGGTTCGAACCATTGACATAGAGAATGGACTGAGAGTAATACCGCATGAAAAATTCTTCTCTGTAAAAAGAGAGGAAGCTATGATGCGGCCAATACCTGTCTCTTATATATGGACATAGACGTGAGTGTGGACCAATCGAAATTCTAGAAAAATACAACAACTGCCGCATGTTCGGTAGTCATTTTTACTGTAGAGCCAAATAGGGAATGGTCAGTCCATTCTCTATGTCTATGGTTCGAACTGCAGATCGCTGTCATCGCTTGTGCTCATATCGCGATGTGGAACTTCCAAAACTATTCATTTTGACGAAGATAGAACTAGTGACGTCACACAGAATATATTTGGAAAATATTTTTGAAGGAAGACTTGCTTGACTAACCTGTTAGAGCATTTTGCTAACAAAGTAGTAAATACCGAAAATATGAGTTTTGTGCGTTGCTTTCTACTCACATCTTATAAATTTTATACATATTTATGTATATTCATTATTGTGATTCATTCTGATTACATACTCTCAGGTAAATATCTTAAATAACGATATAAACTTCTCAAGTAATAATTATACATTGAAATATCAAATTTGCAAACTACAATCATAACTCTCTAGTCACTAAAACAAAATAATCATTAGAGTAAAATAATCTCTGAAAATATGATAAACTAAAGTTACATTTCGAATTAGGAACTTGGTTTACTTCAGAAGAGAGGAATTGCAGATACATTTGAGATCCTATTGCACAAAACATAATCTCAAAGTTGCGCAATCGTTTAGTTTAAGTCGAGGCACAAACTATTTGATCTCTCAACTTCACAGTTGCATGTCGGGAGAAGTAATACAAATTCATGGCACACACTTTTGTAACTAAACTGTTGCACAACTAAAAATTGCATGTCGGCGACTGGCCATGGACTAACAAATAGTTTTATTATTGGGTGACAAATTTATGGTTTTTTGGAATTTTCAATTAATACTACGGATTTATATATTCCTGTATCGAAAATATCTATTCTTCTTTGGCACAATTTGGATGCAGGTCGTATGGGTAAGCACGTTTCACTTTTTTTCATTTGTAACCCTGGGCGTCGATATGTATTTATTTTACAACATAAGTGAAATGAAAATTGCAACGAAATCAGTCACAACGGTAACTTCCATAAATGAGTACTATGTTCCCATAGGGATGTTTCTTTTGAAAGCCCCGGTATTTGTATGTTGTTCCTACAACATAGATCAATTACTTAACACGACTAAGTTTTTTTGAACAGTCCCCGCTTATATGAAGGCTCCAAAATATGCCCATTTTAGTTTTTTCGTAGAAAATCTTGAAAACCTGAAATTAAATAAAGCATACATTCTATGGGAGTAAGAAGGCAAGAAACTTTTTTTTTCCTTATTCATATTATACCATTGAAAAATACATTTTTGATGACTTGATTCATTTTGAACAAATTAGGTCTTTCTTGCTAAAAGTAACTGCTTTTGAGAAAATAATTTCAATAGGTACGTAGCGTGAGTCGTACAGAATTTCAGATCTTCGTCGAACTTGAATTTACCTAGTAGGTGGATTATCCGCTGACATTAAAGGGGAACACCACCAATTTTTTTGTTGTTGCCTTCTTGACCCCATAGAATATCTGCTAAAATTCATTCCTAGTTATCTGCTTTCATGTACAAGAAATTCAAAATGATAACACTGCTATGAAATTTCATACCGACGCTCATGCCTATGAATAAAGCAGAATAAAACAGAATTGAAACATGTGATGAAGCTCACTAAGAAAAGTTAGACTGATGGTTGTGACAAAAGTGAAACGTACTCCATACGACTCTAATTCAAAATAAAAATTTTTCGATCTGATTCAGTGTTGGTATTGTTCAGGCCGATATGGTTATATAGTTGGGATGCAATCTGGAGCCGCAGTTTAGGATATTTTTTAATGAATTACTCTTTACAGACGTTGGTTCACACTTGCCCTATGAGAGACTTTGATGTTGAAAATTGAATGTGATCATCATTAGCATGTTCTTCTGTTCATGCATGGCCCTTACAGAATGAGTTGCTCAGGGTATCATCTTGTAGGCTCGCCGCATTAAGATCTTTTGTTGCTAATAGTAATATAAACAGGCAATAGTCATACAACTTTCATTATGAAATTCACTATATTTTCATTTACAAGTTCCCGTCAACTAACAACTCTACTTGCTAAACTTGCACTGGTAACACCTGAATAATGTTGAATAATCATGCCTTGAGTAACAGAAGCATGAGACATTTTTTAATTTCATTCGATTCGAAATTGAAGACGATGACATTTATAAGAAAATAAGAATGAA
Organism: Coccinella septempunctata; assembly: GCF_907165205.1. Lineage (NCBI taxonomy): Eukaryota > Metazoa > Arthropoda > Insecta > Coleoptera > Coccinellidae > Coccinella > Coccinella septempunctata. The sequence goes on along the minus strand of NC_058189.1, from coordinate 16,839,768 downwards.
AAGTTTGAGTTTTATTGCCTGAATTGTATTAAAAATGATGAAATGACAAAATAAGTTAAACATTGTGATGCATAGTACTAATGAAGTTAAAATATCGTTTATCGTTCATCTAGCTTTAAAACTTGAAAAACATTTCGTCCAATAGTCTCCATAGCATGAAAAAGAGCTTTTGATGTGCAGTGCATATCTCATGTAGACATGGAAATCACTGTTTTTTTTTATATAAAACTGTTGTATGATGGCATTTTGTTGCCTTTAAAAATAAGATAAGTGTGAAAGTTGACTTGCACCTTCTCTTTGGAAATTTCATCACACAAAAACTGTACATACAAAGGCTTTTTAAGTACTTATTATATTTTCTTGTATATACTCAGTTGAATTAAATATTTTTTTTTATCAAAGTAGACATAGTACCTTTATTTAAAATGTAATTTTTTTAATAAATGGCTTGGTTTTGATGTATTTTTATTACTGCATGGTGATGTGTACATGGTTCATTGTGAGGTAATTGAATTGAAATTACGTATCATGTGTCCTAGACAAGCTGGTAACACATTATGAGATAAATAAGGATAAATGTTCGATTTTTGTGATTTCCATATGATTTTGGGTATGTGACGTCCTACTGGAATGCTGTTTTTTGGTGTAGTTAGGTTTTACAAATACAGGGTCTTTATGATCGTAACATGGATTTGTATCACTTTGTGCTGCTTTTTACTGAAAGACTTTAAACTATGTCATAGAATTTCAAAATTGATGCCCACCCATTTATTTTCATTTATAAAGACTGTATATTTACCAACTTGTAAGAAAAAGCGAGAATTTTCTTTCATTGTCTTGCTTGAAATATTCTCTCAAAATTCTTACACAATACAGAATATAAGTATTATAATTTTCTGATCTGTATTCAATTACTTTTGATAGAATAACTACAATAAAAAATTCCTTTAGGCTAGCAAATTATGGTAAAGCTACTTACTAACAATCGACAAAAGGACGACAATCATTATTTCCCCAAAGTTAAAAGGACTCCTCTCAGTATAATCAAAATAATTATTTTAGGAGGAGTTATATATGCAGGATGTCCTAAGTTCATTGCCTGTTGGACGTTTCTGGAGAACTAGGCCCATTTGAAATCTGAAAATGGGAACATGAATATTATGATGTTGTTCGGTGTTCTCTACTGATCTAAAACATTTTTACACCCTCGGCGCTTCCGCGTATTGAGGAACTGAAAATGAATCTTCTCAACAAGTTTCTAATTTTTTGTTTGACATGATTTAGTATTCAATGCAGATGGAATTTTTCTTAGAACTTCTGCACTTGTTTCAAAAATGTTTCCGAACGAATTTTAAAAATATCAATATATTTCTACTGCTGGGCAAAGTAAATTTCGCATCGATTGAAATACAAAATATTTTTGGCTGACCGGTCACCAAATGCGAAGTAAATCAGTAAAAAGAAAATTGTCTTTTCATTCTCCAACACTAGATTTTTGAATGTGCTGGGCCTGTTCCGATATTGCTGGTTTTACTGGCCCGCAATCGAATAACAATAGAACTCGAACGACTGGGCCAATAGGCATCGTCTCTGGAATACTGACAGTACTGTTCAGGAATTTCGGAACAGACGGTATTTCAGATAAATACACCTTCGTCGCGCGTGGAATTAATTTAATAATTCATTCAATAAACACAGTAACTTCCACCATTTGAAAAAAAAGTTAGGAGCTTATTCTCAAAATCTCAACTGCACAAGTCAGCTGAAATGTTGCACATCTACATATACATAGGAAAATTTTCAACAAAAAAAAAACGAATTTGCTGGGCATACTTTTTTCCAGAAAATAACAGTATTTCAGTGAAAACTTGAACAGCACACGTGTATCATAATTACTCGGCTAACTTTCTTCAATTTCGCTGGAAAATTCGACGAATTTTCAAGAAAATATTTACGGCACAAGTCAGCACAAATTATTTCACTCATTTTTAGGATGGAAGTGCTGGGCAAACTTTTTCCTTCATTTCCGATTTTCTGAGAAATAAGAGAAAATGTCGCAAAAAATTCGAATAGGAGTGGTATCTCAATTGTACCTCAAGTTCTAAGAGTTCTGGTTTGGTGAAAACTTAGGGACTCGAGGATTGAGATTGATAATGCGGATCACTTGATAATGAACGTTTATTTCCTAATCTAACAAACTATATATAGTAAAATTGTACAATGACGTCAAGACCACATAATCGAAATCGAATTACATTTTGCATATTCGGTAAATCTTTATTTGCAATATTGCTGCAGTTGGATTAAGGAATGTTAGATATTAAAACAAACTATTGCAATCCTTTGTCTCACCTGGCCTACTTACACATGAAATAACAATTATGAAATAAAGAATGATCTAAATAATTTCGAATGGAAATATTTGGTTGAATTGAGTTTATGAATTTTTGATATATCTAATTTTGGATATTTATTGTACGTTTCGTACAGCACAACTCAATACATATACAGGGTACTGCAATAGTGTGTTAGGCTTCCATAGCTGCCAAACCAGAGTTTTAGTAATTTAGTTGAAAATCATTTCCTTTGTACTTTCAATTCTGCATCTCAGGAAATTAATTTCTGATATACATTCTACAAATGAGTGATTATTTAAATGGAACACCCCTTATATTTTTGCATATTTTCAATGCTCTTCAATACCTCTACCAAGGTGCAAAATATTAGGGATATTTTTGCAACGGTACAGATCTTATTCAGAAAAAACAGCAAAATTTCGACGAAACAGTAGTTCGGTAAAAGCCCTTTACCGATTTACAGAAGCGATAGAAACATGAATTTGATCAGGATTTCTTTCAACTCAAGTTGAATTCTTCTCAATTCAAAAACGTCTGGTTTGGCAGCTATGGAAGCCTAACGCACTATTGCAGGACTCTGTATAGCACTATCTATTTCAGCCATAAATACCAATTTTTTTCTTTAAGTACTGGGCTGGCCCATTATACACATTTTGTGGAATGTGTTGAGAATATAAAATGAACAAAACAAATTCAACGGCAACGGCTTATACATAATTGAACTGAAAACAGAATTACATGATTTTCAGTAACATGAGTTGTTAAACAGCGACACGCGTTTCGCTATCACAATAATATCGGTGGGTTTACCTTCACCCACCTATGAAGATGCTATTGTGATAGCTTACAGTCCCTGGCCATATTATTAGACGCATTGATTCGATGCAAAATCTCAATATTGAATTATTAAATTGAATGTATATGTTACATATACTTCATCTGTAAATGGTTTTCACATATAATATATCATATTCAATAAAAAATATTGATTTATTGATGATTAAACATGAAATTCTAATATTTTGCTGAGCCACCCTGTGTAGCTATGAGAGCTTCATACTATCAATGCAGAATTGTTCGGTTTGCTGCATTCGAAGATAATGATTTCATATGTGGATTATCGAAATAACGTCCGAACCTGCAGAATGCAAGACGTCCACTGGAAGACATAGTACTAATTCATACTTAAGTACTAACCCTACAACATCAAAAATAAATGCCAAATAGAACAATTTGATGAGAGCAGTAGATGAAACTGACATACTGTGGAAATGAAATTCGAATATTCTGCTTTTTCCTCGAGCAATACCAGTAAATATAAAAAAAATCCTCAGTGCGTCTAATAAACTGGCCAGGGACTGTAAAGTTGCATTCACAATCAACGGGCTGAATTGCAATTCGCGGGCCGAATTGCAATTCGGCACGAAAGTTGGCACGGAATTTACCATTCGCAATAAACTTCGGACAAAATACTCAAATGAATTAAACATGTAACTGATCAAAAACATAAGCATTAGCATCATCCATAGCCGGCACGAAATTCTCTGCCGAAGTGATAGTTTGAAGCTTGCAAGAAATTTTACCAATTTACAATTCCGTGCTAGTCTTGAATTTCATTGGAATGGTAACGGAGAACGCCATTTGCTAAGCTTCCGTGCCGAAGTGCACTTCGACCCGCGAAGTGAATTGTGAATGCAGCTTAACCCGTGTTGTGTATTCTGTTCATAATTTTGATTGGTAGATGGACTGAAGACTTCAGAGGGTAGGGTAGGCGGCGCCTACTATTATTGCAGCACTATGATTGATTAACCGCAACTATAACAGACGCTTGTACCCGAGGCAGGAGAACCCGAAATTCATGAATATTTTTGTAGGCCCGATGATGACGGCAAATTTGTCCATACACACGAGAACGAGCCATCTTGCATGCATCCGACGCACCATTCCTTTTACTCCATGGATTTCGAAGATGAAGTGCTGCTGTGGCTTTTGCTCCGACGACAAAGGCAGAACCGTCGAAAATAGAATTAATTCTTTTATACAGAATATGCGGAACAGTCGGATAGAAATTTTACTGTTGTTGTTTAGTGTTGGATTAATTCCAGATTTTCGTATAAGATTCGTTCCTATATATTGAAGGGATGAGAAAAAATATCCGTTCGTAAACAAGTCTTGAATGTTCTCATGATTTATGAAATTACCGATGACGTCATATCTCAAATTTAGTAAAGGCCGTATAAAATTTTCTTACATCAAAAAAGCGCAATAAAATACTAATCGAGCATATTTACAAGAAAAATTTGGAACTTACACTGCATATCTAACTTCTGAATAGTTATGTAGAAAAGCAAGAGAAACACTGTTACAAAATTAGCAACGCCTTATTCAAATACTGTACAGAAAAGTGATGAACACCCAATCACTTCGGATATTGTACGGTTATTCGCATCGCGAAGGTCTATTGTGCATCCCTATCAGAGCTGTACAGAGACATTCTATCATCCTTGTTCCTTTACTTTCATTCCTTGCTGTATCCCGTTACCGGGAATGAATCTACAAAAAGACCAAACAAGGAAAATAAAGAAAAGGCGCGAACAGACTTATAATTTTTCAGGGCGAATTGCGACTGTGTGCCCTCCTGTGACTGTAGAGACCCAACCGTGACCTACAGATCCTACCACATTCCGGACATGGATAGTCACCAACCAGATCTGGCCGCCGCTGTATCCTTCTCGAGTCTCCATTATAACTGTGTACCAAAGACCTCCACTGTGACCTGTCTAACGCTAGTTGTTCCCAGTTATGATTGGCATTAACTGATTTTAGGGATTGATGTAGTATATCCTTAAACCGCTTATACTGGCCTCCTGGATTCCGGGCTCTCTCAGTGAATGCGCCATATAGAGCTATTCTGGGGAGTCTTGTGTCTTGCATCCTCAGAATGTGGCCGCTCCATCTGAGTCGGGCTCTCGTTACTTGAGTCTCAATTGTTGTACAACTCGCGCGTTGCAAGATTTCTGCATTCGAAACTTTTTGGAACCATCTGATGTGCTTTATCTGTCTTAGATGACGTTATTGCGTTGGTTCAAGCTGTTTAATATGTCGCCTATAGGGCGTCCAGCTTTCGCTTCCGTAAAGAAGCGTTGGGAGGACCACTGATTTGTAAACAGCTGTCTTGGTCTTCAGATTGAGGTCGTGATTTTTAAACACTCTGTCCTTTAGCTTCCAGAATGCCCGTGATGCCGGTTTTGTATTTCCGTGTCTAGGTTATCCCTAGTATTTATGAGTCGTCTCAAGTATTTGAACTGCTCGACCTGTTCTAGAGTTTCATTCTCCAGGCTTTCTGGCAGACTAACCAGGATTTTGGTTTTGTCGATATTGAGTCTAAGGCCTAAAGCTTCATATATATGTTTATAGGTGTCCAACATTATCTGTAGATCCTCTGAGCTGATAGCGATAAGCGAATACCGTCTAGACCAGGTGACTTATTATTTTTCATATTTTTAATCGCACTTATGACTTCCGACATTGAGATCTCGTCATCAAGCGATGTCATCGGACTATACGCGGGGAGCAGGTCTAAAATGGATACATCCGAGTCGTTATTTTGATTCAAGACCTGTGAGTAATGCTCCTTCCATCTCTCGAGAATTTTTCTATTATCAGTTAGAATAGCTCCATGAGCATCTCTTATAGGAAAGTTAGCTTTTCTGCTTGGACCATAAACAGTTTTAATAGCTTCGAAAAAACGCCTGTAGTCATGGTTATCGGCGTAAGCTTGTATTTCCCTAGCTTTTTCTTTCCACCAGCTGTCCTTGATTTTTCTTATTTCTTGACGGACCTCGCATTATATGTTTATAAAACTTTTTTGGGCTGCAACATCGCCAGGCTTGTTAATTGCTGTTTTCATCGCTCTGTGTTTTGCCTCCAAAAGGGGTGCGATATGAGTTTCTTTGTCAGCGAACCAGTCTTGGGATTTTCGGGATCGTTCTGTGCCCAGTATTTATTTCGCTGTATTAGTAAGAGATGATTTGAAGCGGAGCCAATGACTCTCAATGTCGTCGTTATAATCTGGTGGTGTTAGGCTATATTTGACGGCAGCTGTGAAGCTTTCCTCTGTAGAAGGGTTTTGTAGTTTGGAGATTTGAAGGCGCTCTCTTAGTATCTTTGGCTTGCGTTGGTATTTTGGGAGCATTGGGATCTTCTCGAGATTACCAGCCCATGATCAGTCCAGCACTCCAGATCTGCTCTGGGTTTAGTGACCAACACCTCTTTGAGATCTTTTCTTCTCACGATAACATAGTCGAGAGTATGCCAATGCCCTGAGCGCGGGGGGCGCCAGTTCTCCCTTGAATTGGGTCTTGTTATAAAGTAGGTGTTCGTTATACACAGATTGTGTTCTGAACAAAGAGCCAGCAGACGTTCTCCGTTCGAATTGATGCTGTCTGTGCCGTGTTTCCCTATTATTCCTGGCCACAGTTCTGAGTCTTGACATCTACCCACTCTGGCGTTGAAGTCTCCAAGGAGGAGAATTCGTTCCCGTTTCGGAATTTTACATAATGCATCAACGAGTGTTTCGTAGAAAGTGTCCTTTAAGTTGTCAGAGGAGTTCAAAGTGGGTGCGTATACTGCAATGATGTTCACAAACTTGTTATTTGCTGCCGGAAAGCGTAGGGTCATTAAACTTTCTGAGATGCCAACTGGATTTTCGGTTAGTTTGGCGGCCAGGTCGTTTCTAATGGCAAAGCCTACGCCATGTTGTCTGATTTGGCCTTCTGGCAAGCCCTTCCAGAAAAAAGTATACGCTTGTTCTGCCAAGCTACCTTCGTCCGAGAAGCGTGTCTCACTTAAGACAACTATTGCAATGGATGTTCGTCGCAGTTCCTTATCGATTAGGGCAGTACGCCTTTCTGGTCGTTCGGCCTTGGGCTTGTCTAGCAAGGTTCTGACGTTCCATGCTGCAAAAGCTATGTGCTTTTCATTGGTTGTTGTACGATGAATCACTCGCTCAGGTACCCTTCCCCGGAGATCCGAATGGGAGGGTATTTTACCTCCGGATACAAATTTTGTCCTGTTCGACTGAATTAGACTGCGTTAGAAGGTAACGCTGCACTGGTAACGCTGTCAGTGCAACTTTGGTTGCAGTTGCGACTATTAGATTATCTTGTGGCACAGGTATCCTGAGACGACAAGGTCTGAGACGTAACTTGAGCAACGCAGTGAGCCATTTCCTGCTCAAGCCAATATTTAGGCTAGGTGATTGTGGGAAACAGAGTTATACCGCTCATGTTCGGTCGCCAGAGCCTCGTTCGTAAGAACAGGGTGCACCGCGAGTAAGTGAGGTTGGAATTTGAGAGGAGAGGCTATAAAACGCATCCTTCCCCCTTACACCCCTATAGGTTCCTTGTCCAAACCATTTTTTGGGATGGCTTGTGATTGCGAGGCATTCTGTAGCCTGATGATTCTCGGTTTCTTCCGCTCTTGCCTTTTACAGCATGTGTTCCCAACATTTCTATTCGAACTACGTCGTAGTAGGTGGTAGTTGGTATAAGCTCAGCATACATTCAGGTACAGGAAACCAACAGTTTTAAGCCAACTTGAAGACGAATTTTTCAGGACACAGATAGTAGTGCAGTTGTAGAATGTAATTGGAAAAAAGTTTGTTATTTTCAATATAATTGAAAATCTAGAATCAATGGTCCAGAATTCGGGGTCACTATATCATTATTTGTTTTCTTCAATTAATTGAAAATATTTTTTCAAGCTGCTGGCAAAAACCAAAGAGGACAAAGAATATCAACATATGATCCAGATGATCCGATGAGCCCTAGTGGGGGAAGCGTTCCACAATTCTACAACAGTACTGACAATCCTAGGATACCACCTATGTCTTCTTCCCATAAACCTCTGAATTTAAGTTATACAGAGAAAACAATGCTTTTGAGTTCCGACGAAGAAAACTAAGAATATGACATTCGAATAACAATTTTTTTTCATACTATACATCCTACCTATTTGTTATAATAAATTTTTCATGGAACCCAAGAGCATGAAGGTATTAGATGTTAATCATGCACTCACATTTTCGAAGTTGCATAAACATTTCGGACATTCTTCTGTTATTCATTTTTATATTGTTGTTAATAGAATCTGCTATAATTTTGGAAAATTATTGATTGGAACTAAAGGTTGTAAATTGAAATTTCGCTCAAAATCTACTTTCTCATACATTCCAAACATTGAATAGGTAGCTACAAGAAAAGATATGATGCTTATAAAATTATGTTGAAAATGAACTCAATTAACAAATAGTACCTAATTATGATAAGGCCTTATTTATCTGATGCCTGTTAGATACAAGCTTTCTGAAATTATAGTATATTGAAAATTAGTTTCTGAATGATACCAAGGATGCTACCTGTGAATAGTTTTTTAGTTTTATCGAGAAAGAATATTTTTGTACTTATTATATTGCATCAATCAGGCAGTACCTTGTATATTATTATTAGATATCTTCTTATTCTTACGATATCTATTCACTTCTGCAGGGGAGCTTTGTTAAGTGCAATGAATCATTCCAAAATATATCCGAACATTTTGTATTTCTTATTGGGAATATATATGGTTAAATAATACTCTGAGATATTTTGAAAAAAAAAATACTTATATTAGTAGTGAATATACGTCTTCTACAAAAAATGAACCAAAGATACAAAATAAATATTGTTTATTGTTGATTTACCTCAATATTCCAAAAAATTTTTCATGAATGTAATATGTATTACCAAAAACGATGTGCAATCCCCAATCAAAATATTTCGTTATAATTTATTTATTTATGTCTGTTATAGTGTTAGTATAGGAACAAATGTCAAATAAACATTGTTGTGACAATCAGCTTGCATTAATTTAGAAGAAAAGGGAATGTTTACATCAGTTGATCATTTCTAATTCAATACCGTTTCACAAAATCAGCACACCTACTTTAACGATTATACAGAGAAGTAATGAAAAATAAATCACTCCAAATATAGTAGGAAGGTAGGTATAGCAGCTGCATACTGATAAACAATGGGCTAAAAGGTCGCGGTTCAGCACAGAAGAGGCACCACACATAGAAAAAAAAAATACATTGGCCCATTTAGCTTTCTCACTTATTTTGATCGCCGTATGGTCGGGAACCCAGACTAAAGGAGGGACCTTGTTATTTTTGCCTCTTTCAATACTTCCCTCATAATAGTCCTCACTCACATATCAGTTTTGAATCAATGACATGGTTAAGTTAAGAGCCTTGGCATCTGCTTGATAAAATAGGAGTTGCTATATATCACATTTCTGACAGTCTATTTACTGAGCTCATTTCCAAGCATCATTCAATCAAGGAATATTAGCTTTTCTTCGCTTTATCACCTCGATAAACTTTCAAATGAAGTTCACGTGATCTCAGAGCGTATGGATTTCGATACTCATGGGGTGGTAAAAACCTCCTTGAATCTGGCCTTGCTTTCATTTGCAAGTATTTCTGCATGAAAAACTCTCGGACGAGCCTAACGATAGTTAGTAATTGGTGCCTGACCCATAGACTCGATTGCCAACTGCTGTGGAGGTTTTTGAACCGTCTATTTACAATTTTATTTCAATTCATTTCACCCGCAAATTAATTTCACACTTGAAAAAGAAAAGAACTGTAAAATTTCCTTTTTAGACATAACTGTTATCCGAGAACACAACAAATTGGTAGCAAACTGGTATACAAAACCAACCAACTCAGGAAAGGTGCGTCAATTTCTATTCTAATCATAGTGCCTCACAAAAGAAAACCGTAGCCATAAACCTGATCAACAGAGGAATAAGTTTGAGTGACGATAAATATAAAGAAGAAAATATGGAAAAAGTCATCCAAATCCTCAAACAAAACAACTACACCTCACATTACATCAAATCATGCATCACCATATACCACAGAAATCAGGCAAGTACTACAACTAATCAGACAAGAAATGCACTGATCCAACAAAACAAGTAGTAGAACACAAAAAAATTTCAAACTTGTTTTTTACCCGTCATTACTCATTGTCATACAAAATCAGCAAAATATTACTGTACAGCAGCTTTTTACAATATAATGGACAACAAGGGGAAATATTTTACAAGATTAAAAGACAGAACTCCTGTTGAAAAAAGGTCAGAAGTGGTGTATAAGATTGATTGCCATAACTGTGAGAAATGCTACATTGGTCAGAAAAAACAACTTTTGAAAGATAGAATAAGACATCACTAACAGCACATACGCACATGGAAGGTCATGAGTTCAATTTTGAAGATGTCAGCATTTTGGACGTTGAGCCAAACATACAACAGAAGGCTGATAAGTCAAATGATTCATATCAAAACACACAATACTGTAAATTTCAGAGAAGACACGCAACATCAGTGTGATAAATAACAGCTTAATAATAGAGATATCCTAGATATCTCAGATATCGAAAGGATTGAGCTCTGTTGGAGCCCTTTCCCGGTTTTTGGACTCATGGTTGTGGTCGAGTCCAGCATTCTCCTCGGTTTCCTGATGTCGGTCGGGCCCTGTTTCTTCCTCGTCTCCTTGGTGTATGCTGGTTTCCCGATCCTCCATCATTTCTTTTCGAACTGGATTATCATTATGACTTTAGCCTTGCGGCTTTCACACTCCTCTCCAGAGGAACATTCACTTATCCTAGATATCTCAGATATCGAAAGGATTAAGCTCTGTTGGAGCCCTTTCCCGGTTTTTGGACTCATGGTGGTGGTCGAGTCCAGCATTCTCCTCGGTTTCCTGATGTCGGTCGGGTCCTGTTTCTTCCTCGTCTCCTTGGAGTATGTTGGTTTCCCGATCTTCCATCATTTCTTTTCGAACTGGATTATCATTATGACTTTAGCCTTGCGGCTTTCACACTCCTCTCCAGAGGAACATTCACTTATCCTAGATATCTCAGATATCGAAAGGATTAAGCTCTGTTGGAGCCCTTTCCCGGTTTTTGGACTCATGGTGGTGGTCGAGTCCAGCATTCTCCTCGGTTTCCTGATGTCGGTCGGGTCCTGTTTCTTCCTCGTCTCCTTGGAGTATGTTGGTTTCCCGATCTTCCATCATTTCTTTTCGAACTGGATTATCATTATGACTTTAGCCTTGCGGCTTTCACACTCCTCTCCAGAGGAACATTCACTTATCCTAGATATCTCAGATATCGAAAGGATTAAGCTCTGTTGGAGCCCTTTCCCGGTTCTTGGACTCATGGTGGTGGTCGAGTCCAGCATTCTCCTCGGTTTCCTGATGTCGGTCGGGTCCTGTTTCTTCCTCTTCTGTTTGGTGTATGTTGGTTTCCCGATCTTCCATCATTTCTTTTAGAACTGGATTATCATTATGACTTTAGCCTTGCGGCTTTCACACTCCTCTCCAGAGGAACATTCACTTATCCTAGATATCTCAGATATCGAAAGGATTAAGCTCTGTTGGAGCCCTTTCCCGGTTTTTGGACTCATGGTGGTGGTCGAGTCCAGCATTCTCCTCGGTTTCCTGATGTCGGTCGGGTCCTGTTTCTTCCTCTTCTGTTTGGTGTATGTTGGTTTCCCGATCTTCCATCATTTCTTTTAGAACTGGATTATCATTATGACTTTAGCCTTGCGGCTTTCACACTCCTCTCCAGAGGAACATTCACTTATCCTAGATATCTCAGATATCGAAAGGATTAAGCTCTGTTGGAGCCCTTTCCCGGTTCTTGGACTCATGGTGGTGGTCGAGTCCAGCATTCTCCTCGGTTTCCTGATGTCGGTCGGGTCCTGTTTCTTCCTCTTCTGTTTGGTGTATGTTGGTTTCCCGATCTTCCATCATTTCTTTTCGAACTGGATTATCATTATGACTTTAGCCTTGCGGCTTTCACACTCCTCTCCAGAGGAACATTCACTTATCCTAGATATCTCAGATATCGAAAGGATTAAGCTCTGTTGGAGCCCTTTCCCGGTTCTTGGACTCATGGTGGTGGTCGAGTCCAGCATTCTCCTCGGTTTCCTGATGTCGGTCGGGTCCTGTTTCTTCCTCTTCTGTTTGGTGTATGTTGGTTTCCCGATCTTCCATCATTTCTTTTAGAACTGGATTATCATTATGACTTTAGCCTTGCGGCTTTCACACTCCTCTCCAGAGGAACATTCACTTATCCTAGATATCTCAGATATCGAAAGGATTAAGCTCTGTTGGAGCCCTTTCCCGGTTTTTGGACTCATGGTGGTGGTCGAGTCCAGCATTCTCCTCGGTTTCCTGATGTCGGTCGGGTCCTGTTTCTTCCTCGTCTCCTTGGAGTATGTTGGTTTCCCGATCTTCCATCATTTCTTTTCGAACTGGATTATCATTATGACTTTAGCCTTGCGGCTTTCACACTCCTCTCCAGAGGAACATTCACTTATCCTAGATATCTCAGATATCGAAAGGATTAAGCTCTGTTGGAGCCCTTTCCCGGTTCTTGGACTCATGGTGGTGGTCGAGTCCAGCATTCTCCTCGGTTTCCTGATGTCGGTCGGGTCCTGTTTCTTCCTCTTCTGTTTGGTGTATGTTGGTTTCCCGATCTTCCATCATTTCTTTTAGAACTGGATTATCATTATGACTTTAGCCTTGCGGCTTTCACACTCCTCTCCAGAGGAACATTCATATATCCTAGACATCTCAGACATCGCAAGGATTAAGCTCTGTTGGAGCCCTTTTCTGGTTTTTGGACTCATGGTTGTGGTCGAGTCCAGCATTCTTCTCGGTTTCCTCATGTCGGTCGGGTCCTGTTTCTTCCTCGTCTCCTGGATGTATGCTGGTTACCTGATCCTCCATCATTTCTTTTCGAACTGGATTATCATTATGACCTTAGTCTTGCGGCTTTCACACTCCTCTACAGAGGAACATCCACGATCCGATCTTCCATCATTTCTTTCTAATTAATGTATTGATTATATTGTTGCCAAGATATTCACGGTGGACATTTTGAACATATACTTCGTTGACATAGATAATCTTGATTTTCAGTTTTTTCTAGATATCTCGGGAACCCTCGGAGATATTTTTGAACTACATAACAACACACTCACCCACAAATAAAAAAACTTTTTGTAATCCAAAACACTCTGTATTACAAAAGGTTTTCGATATCCCCGTAGAGTAGTCCCCTTTCAATTAGTTCTAACCCTGAATATAGATAACACTCAGTATTCGATACTCAATGTTAATACTCGGTAGTATTATATATTGGTTGTATTGTATGGAGTTGATAATCGATAATCAGACGTTGACATGTTATATGATTTTTTGAAAACAACTCAAGGACAACAAGATTTTTGGAGAGAGAATAAAGCTAACTCTCAAACGATATATCACGAACCCATACTTCGCATTTGAAAATAAGGGATGATAATTGTCACTTGAAGAGGTTTGAAGATAGAGATCACATATCTTCACATTGGAGAATATCAATTTATAATTTAAATTCCACATGTTTCAGGATATTCTATAAATATGTACGATAAACCGAATAAGGAATTTATTCAATCTGGATCCCACTGCATATACTCCTACTCCATGCACGACCTATATTTACATTGAAATTTCTATGGATGCGGGGATGTTTTTTGGAGAAGATATTTCGGTCCTTGATTTTCGAAATTTAGTTTTATGTAGCCGAAAACTACACGTTCTAGTGCAACACTTGTGTATTTGATAATTATTGACAAGGAAAGCTAATCTTTACTTTTTCAAAATCGTTTACTCCGAAATGATATGATAATGGAGTTTGGAAAATTATACTTTATCCATCATTTTCCTGTTGTCTCTCTTTTATATGAAGCTATCTCTGGCCAAATTTCACAGAGATATTCTACGACAATTTGCAACAAAGAACTACAGACACTTCAGAGGATAAAATCAAGAAATAAAGAAACAAAAATTCAGCATTCCTATACACATAGAAACTACTAGTAAACCCAGTGATCTATTTTTTCAGTGGATCCATCTTTCACCACTATCTTTCTGTAGACTATGGGGAACATGTTACTGATATTTCTTCGAATGTGTAAAACGACTGGTCAATAAAGTTGATAGAGAAATATATATCAGATTTAACCAGAAAAATTTCTGAGTTACACTTTAAGTCTATCCTCATAAGAAGGGCGAATTCTCGCAAAAATCGCTGCTGATGAGATCAGATCAGAAAACCATGCAGGGCCAGCGTGTTCCAGTATTGGTAGAACGTAGGTGATGTGAAGCTGCCCGCATGTGTCTACTGAGCATCTAGGGAAGACTTTTCTTGTTAAGTACAAAATTTTACTGCACTTAGAGGATATACTGCTAACATGGGCTGACCAGTACAGATCTTAAAGAGATCAACAGCCCAGTGGCGGATTTACATATTTGCCGCCAGTAGGCTATTCAAATTTTGCCGCCCTTATCATAATTATTTAGTTCAAAATATTAATATCAATTTTTGTGTCAGTGAAAATGTAACTTTGGGATTTGTACACGTTGGTACTAATAACAACTCATAATTATTGTGACCTAGGGAATCGATGTGTCCGAGTTTCCAGATCATTTTTACAACGCAACGATTAAATTAAGATTTCACAAGAAATAGAACGTTTATTTCTGAATGAAATAAAATTTAGTCATAGACTTCTAATAAGTTAAAGTAATGGATATATTAATTGATATTAGTCACACAGTGATATACATTCAGTAAACTTGATCATTTTTGTTGGGCACACAGTTGAAAATAGAATAGATAAATTCTATATCAAATGAAAAGAAGAAATTTATTATCATTAAGTATGGCATAGCATATATACATGGTTACATGGTCCATAGGAATAGTTGCAAAAAAATTAAGGGGGTGATTCTTCGTCAGAAAATAGGGTGGACCTTTAATATGCAATTTTCTTTTCTGAGTCCTCCTGCTTAGTTACAGCCCGAAAAGTAGTTTTCAATTTTTTTCTTGCGAATCGAAAAACTGACAAGAACGAAATCAAGCAGATATTTTATGCGGGGTAGAAAATCTCGGTGCTGTTCCTCTATGATTGAAAGTGCTAGAAAAAAGCTACCCCTAAACATTGTTCCGCAAGAAACTTTTTTCCATATCCGTATTTCAAAATAAAAGATTGATTTTGGATAGCTTGATCCATTCCTAATAAATAAGGTCTCTTGTAGTTTCTTGGGAAAATTCACGAAAAAAAAAAGGCCGTAAACAAAGTGCATATCGAATATTTCTGCTTTTGTGCACACAATCATCTTGATGAGTATATGTGACAAACATCTCAAGATGATTTTTTGAGAATGGATTAAGTTATCCAAAATTAATTTTTTATTATAAGATATGAATATCGAAAAAGTTTCTTGCTAAGCAAGGATCAGGGATGGATTTTTCTACCCCTTTCTATCATAGACGAACAGAACCAAAATTTTTTTGATGCCTTCCCGTCCGTATAAAATATCTGCTTGATTTAATACAGGAAAGTTCATTGATTTTCAATAAAAAAAAAAATAAAAACTGCTTTTCGGACGCCATCTTCAGGGGACTGTAACTAAGCAGGGACACAAAAAAAAAATAATAATAATAATAAACGCAATTTATTGACCAAAAGGCCTAATGGCCATCGACAGTATTAGTCCTACAGCCAGGTAAGTTTATAATAATGAAATGTGAGATTGCACAATATTTGGAGATTGATTGTTTGAAAATTCAACATTTGTACAGATCAAAAAAAATACAAACTCAATATATATATTATATTATTTCTTTTTGATGTGGTTGAAGTGGTGGTCATTGATCGGCATCTTGCATGCTCACTCAGTGGGTAGGACTGTCTCTGAACTCCTCAAGTTGTTCTCTGATAGTTTTTAGGGGGTATTTTGCTCTGGACTTGGAATGCTGGTTTCGTTGGTTTAAGTGCGGTTGTAGGATTTCCCAGTTGTGCGTTCTTTGTGCGAATTTCATGGAAAGTTTCCTCATTCTGTCAACTATAGGCTCGATTTTGAGTAGATCGTATAGCAGCGAGTTTGGAGGATTGTGTAAAGGA
Source organism: Coccinella septempunctata (assembly GCF_907165205.1). Classification (NCBI taxonomy): domain Eukaryota; kingdom Metazoa; phylum Arthropoda; class Insecta; order Coleoptera; family Coccinellidae; genus Coccinella; species Coccinella septempunctata. Next base: position 16,823,338 of record NC_058189.1, on the reverse strand, counting down.
TTATTGGGATGGCGAATTTTGGTTATTTTCTACATTGCTGTTGTTTCTGCTATTTCAAGTTGCCTAATGGTTGGTCTTCTACAGCCCAAGTATAGATTGTGCCCATAATCGATAAGTGGTCTGCATATATATAGATAGTGGCAGCAGTCTGAGTGTTGATTCCCTTGTCTTTGTAGGTAAGGCTGCGGAAAACTTCAGCTCTGGTAATTACCCTTTTTTTAACCAAGTTACTGTGGTATTTGAAATTCAGCTTTTGGTCTAATTGAAATCCTAAATATTGTAACGTTTTCTTCAATTGATTAAAACGTCCAACTTATTAAAATGATTTATTTACACTTAATACATTTATAACTCACAAACTAACTATGACACAACTATTTATTTCCACTCGTATTTATTTCCACTAGTCGCTTACACTTTGAACTATAACTGTACTTGTACTTGCCTACCTGCTCCTCCGCTGGGCTTATATAGGCGCCGGAAACATTTAGGTAGATTCGCGGTTATTCGAGAACCTCGAGACCGCTCTGGTTCTCGAAAGGTCCGACCGCAAGGGCCGGACTGGTTACACTGTCCCCTCCTTAAGCCTGTTCTGTCCCAGAACAGATTTAGTGAATTTCTCCGAGGACCGTGGCGAAACTTGCACTCATCACCATTCCTACAGTAGCCATTTTGATGGAAGTAGCACTCCACAGTTTTTCCATGCTCCCTGGCCTGCTTTGGGTTGAAACTGCACACCAGGATCAGTATACCAGTCCCCTGAAATACCACCTCCAGCATGCTTCGCACAACTCGCCAATTTAGCTGGTCCAATCCACAACCGAGCTTGGGAACAGCTAATTTCCTAACTCCAAAGCGTTGAAGGTCTTCTTTCAAGCTATGCAGTGCCGTCCATAGATTCTGATAGGTTGGCTTCTGATAGGAATGTTGCTTGGTGACTAGGTAATAAATGAACCGACCTTCAGCCTTCAATTTCAAAATTTTTCCGATTCTTGGCTGCTGTCGCAATAGTTGTTCCTGACGTCCAAATTTATTTCTGAATACTCTTGCTATTCCTTTGCTCATACGAAGGTCCTTCGCTACGCAATGAGCGAGAGAGTATTCCTCAGACACGGTAAAGAGATCTTGATGTACTTCCTGTGTAACGCCGAACCGTGCAACGCGTGTCTCACCATAGCAATCCATAAACTTCTGGTAATTGCTGCTACCTTGCATCGGGGCTTCCACAAGACGTACTTCTTCTTTGTCCTGCGCGTACGGGGCTAATCGGTTGAACCTTTGGTTTTCCTCTGGGGAGCTTCCTTATCCGGTAAACTACATCATTTATCCTCTTGATTATTTCATACGGTCCCTCCCACTGTCTCTGCAGCTTTGGTGAAAAACCTTTCCTCCTTTGTGGATTATGTAGCCACACCAGATCTCCAGTGGTGAATCCACCTTCAATAGCCTTGATGTCGTAGCGCATTTTCATTCGGTCACTTGCTTGCTGCATTTGATTGCGTACCTTGTCATGAATGTAATCCAGCTTGTTCCTTAATTTACTAACGTAGTCCTCCCCGGCTACGTCTTCTCCAGGCTTACATCCAAACTCTAAGTCGCAAGGCAGCCTTATTTCTCGGCCGAACATTATACTGGATGGGGTTTCCTTGGTTGATTCTTGAACCGAAGATCTGTATGCCATGGTGAATAGATGTAAATATTCATCCCAATCCCGCTGGTGATCAGAAACTACTTTGGCTAGATGTTTTCCCATGGTCCGATTCATTCGTTCGACCATACCGTCTGATTGTGGATGAAGAGGGGTAGTCCTTGTTTTGTGAATCCCCAATTTGCTGCATACTTCTTGGAATAGCTTCGATTCAAAATTTCGGCCTTGATCACAATGCAGCTCTAGAGGTATTCCAAATCTGCAGAAGAATTCTCTGACCAATTTATCTGCTACCGTAGTTGCCTCTTGATTAGGAATACCGTAGGCTTCCACCCATTTCGTGAAATAGTCCATCGCTACCAAAATGTACTTGTTTCCATGGTCTGTTTCGGGAAAGGGGCCAGCGATGTCGATAGCTACTCGTTCCATGGGAGATCCGACGTTATATTGCTTCATTGGTGCTTTTCCTTTACCATAAGGTCCGTTAGCAGCAGCGCAAACCTTGCATCTTCTACACCAATCTTTAACGTCCCTCTTACAATTTGGCCAATAGAATCGCTGCCTGACTTTTTCCAATGTCTTGGTTATCCCGAAATGTCCACCTGAAGTTCCGTTATGTAGTCTGGTCAGAATGTCTGTCACTCGGCTCTTCGGCACAATCAACTGAAGTCTCTGCTCAGTTCCATCTTCATTTTCCCAACAACGTTTCAGAAGACCTCCATCAATCTTCAGCGTTTCCCATTGTGCCCAATACGACTTTACATTCTGGCTCAGTCTGGATACTTCTTCCCAAGTAGGTCGTCTACCGCTCTTCTTCCAACTCAGGATTACTTTCAAGTCGTTATCTTCCTCTTGTGCTCTTTGAATTTCTTCAGGTAGCCAGTCGTCTTCGATTACGGTGGTCCGCCTTAAATCGATCTTTTCTTCCAGACGCGAACAATGGCTGCAATTCTGGGGACACTCAATGGTTTTGGTCGAGCCATTGTCTACCACAGCGACTCCTTTTATTTTCCCAGCTGTAGTCCTTTCAAATTCTGGACGATTTTGCTTGAAATGCCTCCTTTTGTTGTAGTTCCAGCACACAGCATCCTTTTTCCTAGCAAGCAATATTCTGCGGACTTTTTCTCTGACAATGTCCTCAATAGATCGGTCTGATTCTTGGACTTGTCTAACACGAAGGTGTCCTCTATGCGACGCTTGCTTCGCTGCCTCAATTTCTAAAGCCTGGGCTAAGGCATCATCAATGGTTCTAGGGCGTGCTAGTCTCAGGGCTTGTTGTATTTCACTATCCTTTATCCCATCCACGAATGTCTGGATTGATAGCTGTTCCAGGAAGCTGTCTGGAGCAGATGGATAAGCCAGCCTGACTAATCTCGCCACATCAGCTTCAAACTCCTGGAGATTTTCCCCTGTTTTCTGCACTCGGTTCTTTATTTGTGCATGGTATACTTGTTGTAGATGAGCATCACCATATCTCATCTGAAGTTTCGATGTAAGAACTTCGTAACAGGCTTGTTGACTCTCCGGGATCGTCTGCAAAATGTTGAGTGCCTCTCCTCGTAGAGCTATAATTAATGCCGTGGCTTTTTCGTTGTCGTTCCAATTGTTCGCCAGCGCAGCAGCTTCAAACTGTTTCTGATATGTCGACCCGGGTATTTTTCCATCCAAAGTTGAAGGCTTGATCTTCATTCTACTACTTTCGCCGTCATTTTCCGCTTTCGCTGTGCTGTAGGGTGTTGAAGCCGAAATATCTGTTCTGTTTGACATTCTTTTCAAGGAATCTATCAATTTGGAATGATGTTCAATTATTCCTGCCATTTCTTCCAATTTTCCATTAACGTCGTCATAAACTTTGTCAAACTTTTCGTCAACTCTTTCATGAACTTTGTCAAACTTTTCATCAACTCTTTCATAAACTTCGTCAAATTTTTCGTTCACTATATCAAACTTCTCGTCTACTTTTTCAAATTTTTCATTTATGGTTTCCAGTTTCTTATCCAATTTATCTGTAAGTTGACTCACCACATCATTACAATTTTCCTTAATCTGGTCCATTTTCTCATTCAATTTTCGAGAATTTTCTTCCATTTGGACCATTTGTTCGTTCAACTTACAAGAGTTCTCGTCCATTTTCTCATTTAATTTTCGAGAATTTTCTTCCAACTTACAAGAATTCTCGTCCATTTTCTCATTTAATTTTCGAGAATTTTCTTCCAACTTACAAGAATTCTCGTTCATTTTCTCATTTAATTTTCTCAAAAAGTCCATTACCGCTTGAGTCTCCATCGCGTTCTGTAATCTTGTGGTCACTGGCATGAACAAATAACCGAAATTATTTATTTTATTTGAGCGATGTTGAACCGCACACTTGACACCAATGTAACGTTTTCTTCACTTAATTAAAACGTCCAACTTATTAAAATTATTTATTTACACTTAATACATTTATAACTCACAAACTAACTATGACACAACTATTTATTTCCACTCGTATTTATTTCCACTAGTCGCTTACACTTTGAACTATAACTGTACTTGTACTTGCCTACCTGCTCCTCCGCTGGGCTTATATAGGCGCCGGAAACATTCAGGTAGATTCGCGGTTATTCGAGAACCTCGAGACCGCTCTGGTTCTCGAAAGGTCCGACCGCAAGGGCCGGACTGGTTACAATATTTTAGGTTAGCTTTAGGCTGGATGCTGTGTTGGTAGATCGTGATGTTTGGCGAAGCACTCGTAATTTTGTGATTGAATATTATTAATTCGGTCTTGAGGGGGTTTAATCGTAGCTTCCACTTTTTCAGCCATTCCAGTGTAGCAGCTGTTAGTCCTTGTAGAGCATTAATTACTTGTGGTAGGGTTCGGTTATGGGAAACTAAGGCTGTATCGTCCGCGAACTGGAGAACGTATTGGTGGAAGGCGCCGACCGAGGCAGGCATGTCATGGCAGTAGATGTTATAGAGAAGGGGTGACAGTGGTGAGCCCTGTGGGAGACCTTTTTCGATGGTGAAGGTTTGAGAAGTGCCGTTCCCTATTTTTACCCTTAACATTCTGGCAGTGAGGAAATCCTTTATGATTTTCATTAGATATGAGGGTACATTGAGTCTTTTGAGTTTGTAGAGTAACCCCTTGTGCCACACACTGTCAAACGCCTTTTTGATATCCAAAAACAAAGCAGCGGATTTCAGGTTGCTCAGTTTGGCGGTTTGCACATTTGATGACAGTATTGTAAGTGGATGGAGGGTTGAGCAGTGCTCTCTGAAACCAAACTGGTGTTTGGGAATGCGCTCTGCAATTGCTTCTGATAGTTTGTTCTTCAGGGTTTTTTCAAATAATTTTCCGATATTGGGCAGTAGTGTTATTGGCCTGTAATTGTTTATTTTTTTGTGGTTACCATTGGATTTGGGGATAACAATAATATCTCCTTTTTTCCATTCTGGAGGGAAGTAGTGGTTATTCAGACAAAATTGGAATATGGATATTATGAACAGGTGGACTTCGAGGCTTAAATTTTTCACTACCATCCAAGATATAGAGTCAGGACCTGGAGATGTGTTTTTTTGACTCTGAAGAGTGGCAAAGTATTCTTCTTGGTTGACTATAATATCTCTTCCTTCATTGGAATTATTCCTGAAAAAATTTTCGTGCCAGTCGTTTACCATGGAGTCAGTGCATCTATCAAAGTTGTCCTGCGATGTATCATTAAAAAGTTTTGAAAAATGTTCTCCAAACAACTCTGCTTGTTGAGCTTCGGTGTTATAAATTATACCATTTTCTTCAATATTTTTGATACGAGGTGATTTTTTGTATCCAGACAGTTTTTTAATTTGTTGAAAAAAACGTTTACCTTGGCAGTTATTGATTTCCTCGCATGCAGTCAGCCATTTATTCTGTTTATATTCTTGGATAAGCCTGTGAATGTTCTTATTGTATCTGTTAATGTGTGTTTTGATTTCTGGTAGAGGATTATTCCTGTATTCTCGGTACATTCTTCTTCTATTTTTAATCAATCGGATGATGAAGGGAGGAAGTTCATGTGTATGGTAGATGTTTAGCCTTTTGGGAGTATTATTCAATGTACTGACTTCTAAGGTTTTAAGAAACTCGGATACCACATTCTTGTCAAGGGGCTGGTCATTGACATTTTCAATAAATTCTTTCATACATTTGTTAATCTTTATCATGTTTGACTTATGAAAGTTGTAATGAAGTTCGTCTTCTATTGTATTGTTCAGTTTTACCTGAAGCTTAAATATAATGGCTTGATGGTCTGCTCCCAGGTCTGGTATGACATCGATTCCCTTAAGGCAATTGTCAAGAGAGTTTGAATATATAATACGGTCTGGAGTGCTATCTTCGTTGTTGGGCATAATAAAGGTTGGAGGAGTTTTTGCCATAATGAAGTTTTGGTTTTTCAGAAAAACCTTGAGTTTTTTGGGTTTCGCTGCAGTGTTTAGATTGAGATCGCCGATTATGATGCAGTATTTGTGTCTGCTGGCCATATTAAGAATAGTTTCCTCTATTTCGCCTTTGGGGTGAACATACAGTAAGAAGACGTGCAAATCGTCGTTTTTTAGAGGAATTGTGAAATGTAGAGCATCGTTGAAAGGATTTCTGATTAGGGGGCCATTGCACTTTTTCATATTGAGAGAAGGATGCGACATTGCTAGACTTCCACCTCTGATGTTGAGATTTAATATATTGCCATCGTGTTTAATAGTATCCCAGTTTCTGTAACTTAATTCATATTGTGGTTTAGTTTTTGTTTCCACAAACAGTGCAGATTTGATGTTGTATTTTTCAATAATATTATTGATGAGGTATTTTTTGGGTAGATAGCTATTTATATTGCAGTAAATGAAGTCAATCTCACAATCGAACGTGCCGGCTCATATTTTGATGGACTGTCTCGGTTGGAGAATTTGGCTCGTTGAGGTCTAAATCAAACATGAGTATGTAGACCCAATTGTTTCCAACGAATGTAATGGCTGTGTCAATATTGTACTCTGTGATGAATTTCTTCTTCAATTTTTCTATCAGAATTTCTCTGTTGGAGTTTTTGGGGTTGTTCAATTTTGAAATATAAGTGTTGACGATTGTATCATGGATGGTAACAGGAGCGTGAATTCTTGAGTTTCTACAGATGTTTGGGTCGATTTGGTTACTTCTCTTGTTTAGTGTTTTTACAGGTAGATTGGGAATACCTTCAATTGGTTGAGTGGGACGCTTAGGACACTTGAAAGACCAGGCCTGGTGATCTGTTGAGCCACAACCGTTGCATTTTGGAGGGAGATTTGATATGTACTTATTTGTAGAATGTTCCTCGTTGCATTTCAAACATTTGGTGGGTTCGGTGCAATCTTTGGTGCAGTGTGTGTACTGCATGCATTTGCTGCAAGGGAGTGGTGCTGGATCCGGGACATTGCTTGGGTATGCTGGATAGTGTCTGCTCTTGTAGAAAACACCCTCGGATAGTATTTTCTCGTAAGTGTCAATGTTTCCTGTGATAATACGTATTAAGGAAGTGGGTGTGTTAGTTTGCTTGGATATGATTCAATACAAAAAGAAGGAATACTGTATAAAAAGATATACAGTACTCCAAGCGCCTAACCGGACGCATCGGAAGAATGAAATATTAATGGAATCAACAATTCCGAAGGAATTGTCGTTCCAATAACGTGAGTTAGTCATGAACTATCATAGGAAATCCCAGAGAAGTCGAAGAATTCAAGTGCAACTGTAGACCGGTTTCGGGATCATTTTCCCTCGTCAGTACAGTATAGAACTGAATCCCTCGATCGGAGGATGGTGACTAACTCACGTTATTGGAACGACAATTCCTTCGGAATTGTTGACTCCATTAATATTGGATATGATTCGCTTGCAATATATGAATTCATAGTGTGCTTGTTTCAAGTGGTTGTTCAAATCTTCATCATTGATTTCTTTTTCAACTCTTGCAATTACACAGGAGAAATTTGGATGTGGAAGGGCTCTTTCATAGTTCCTCTGGTTGTAGGGAGTAGCGGTGGAATATTCGTTGATTTTCTTACAGTTTTTCATTTTTTTGGGCGTTTCTTCAATTATTGCTTTCGGAGTATCCGTTTTGAGTAAAAATCCTTTTTTCGTTTTCAGAATTGTGTCCTTATTATGCGGTCTTTCATTTTCCCATATATTTGCCATTTGGATTCTGGTATTGATATTGGAATCTGTATTTATATAGTAGAGTGAACTGTATTTCTTGTTGATAACGTCTTTCATTTTTTCAGAGAAATTGTTTCTAGTTCGAATTATTTGTTGATTGTTTACCATTTCGAATTGTTGGGTCATCTGTTTATTTTGGAATTCCGCTTGTTTCGATTGTAATACAGATGTTCCTGCTTTTTGTATGGATTGGGATGTTATGTTCGATGAATCATCTAGTTCCATCCTGACGTTGATTTCACTATCAGAACATGGAGCCAGATGTGGTTGGTTGATTTCAGTTTCGGGTGTTTTGTTATCGTTGATTTTTTTGTTTATGTTTTTCTTCAAGGTCTTTTTCTTCCGCTTTTTGTTCATCGGTTTCTTGAAAGATGTGTCTTCTTCTGATGAAACTTCCGAATTTTTTTGCGATGAATTTCCGGTAAGATCGGACATTCTTTATGAAAAGAATGCTTCGAAGTTCGTCGCACTATATGAATTTCAGCGTGAATTTTGTCTTATTTACGCGTAAATAATTAAATATCACTCTCAGAGAAAACTTATCACCATACATGTGCTTCATATGATGTCTGTCACAGGACTGACACAAAAAAGAAAAGACCTTTCCTACTATTCATATTATTATATGTATTATATCGCCACAATCTAACTGACGATGACAATAAAATAGGAACGTAAGTCATAAAAGTCTCACCTCGGGTTTCATAAAGCTTGATCAGGGAATCAACACTTGATTGATCAACAGAAGACGTCAATTTGTTTTCAATCGATAATTCAGTCATGATCATTCATAATATCATTCTCGTATCAAATTATGTTCATACGTCCATTAAATTATTCCCAATTGCTACTTGTTCAATAGCAATGAAAAAGTTTCAGTGATTTCGTTTTTGAAATCAAGCGTTGATCGCACAATCAAAGTTTTATGAAACCCGCTGTTAAAATATCTTTCTGCGATGTCGTCATACGAAATTTTGTTTAGTTATGACTTTATACACGAAAGAGCCAAAGCGTTCAGCTTTTCTTGGCTCAATGTGGTTCTTAGGTACCTAACTTTTCACTTTTTCAAGCAAAAAAAGCTTCTCTCTCCCGAACAATAAGTCGATGGTGTATACAGGGTGGGCAAAATTCTTTATCTACTGAGGGAAACTCGAGAACTATGGCAGCTGAAAGAAAACGAATGACACATTTTCGAGCTCAGAAAAACAAAGGATGGTGAAAACCGATTTTGAGTTATTAGCAAAAAATGAAATTTTGACGATTTCGAAAAGTTCTCATAACTTTTTTGTCTTTGAAGTTACAGATCTGAAACTTGAAACTTCTACAGACCCTTTTTTACGTAGAATCCACTGACGAGCACAAAATATTTTTTCATTTCGAAACATTAGGCGAACTTTCGTTTTTTTAAATTGAATTTGTAATTTTTGAATTGGAAAAGAACATTCTGTCAGTAGAATCTACGTATAAAAGTGACTGAGGGTTCTCTTTTCAGAATTGGATTGGTCATGAAAAAAGAGCTCGATAATGTGTCATCCGTTTTCTTCTTGCTCTGATAGTTCTCGAAATCCCCTCAGTAGACAACGAATTTTGCTCACCTTGTAAATAGAGGCAATAGAGCCATAGATACGAACTTCTGGACAAACATTTCATGAATTTTGTTTTCGTAGGAACCGAAGAAACACATCCCAACGATTCAGAATCTGGTTACACCAAAATTTTTCAACCTCACGAAATTTCAGTATAGAGTCCAAAGCGGCCGAAATGAGAGTGGAACAGGAAAATAGTAATGATGCACTACTTGGTCAGTTTTTTTTTATAATTAGGGAAAATCAGATGTAGATAGATATTAAAATATCTATGAAATACAAGTATTTCAGTTTCTATAATTAGTGCAAGCAAAATTGTCCCAAAATTTGCCGCCCCCTGAAATCTGCCGCCCTAGGCTGCAGCCTACTTAGCCTCTATGGTAAATCCGCCACTGCAACAGCCAAAGAACGATATGTTACTTATCGATTAATTCGATTCAAAAAATACAGAGTACCGATCACGCGCGCGAATAACTTGATACTGATTTATTCACACGCCGAACGGGCGAAATGAAAAAAATCGGTGCGTGAATCAACAATCTTCGTGTTCGAATTATAATCGAACGCTAATTTTTATATCGAAACAACACTAAACAATTCAATAGTTATCCTTTGTTCGCCTAAAAAATTTTCAATTCATTATAAATGACGATTATTCATACAACAATGCAATGGAACACTTTTTCCGCAAGTATAAATGATAAGTGTAATGGTAATCACAAAAAACATTACTAATCGATTAATTCATTCCCAAAAATACAGAGTACCGACCACGTGCGCGGTTAACTCAATACTGATTTATTCGCACGCCGAACGGGCGAAATCAATAATATCGGTGCGTCACGTAGTTATGTAAAAGCGTGAATCAAAATTAGAAATTTTCGAACGCTTATTTAATATCGAATCAACACTAAACAATTCAATAATTATCCTCTGTTCGTATGAATTTTTTTTTATTTATGACGAATGGCAAATTTTCACACAACACTGCAATGAAACACTTTTCCGCAAGAATAAATAATAATTGCACTATTAATCATAAAAAAGCATTACTAATTGATTAATTCGATTCCAAAAACACAGAGTACCGACCGCGGTTAAATTAATACTGATTTAGTCATACGCCGAACGGGCGAAATGAATAATATCTGTGCGTTACCTACTAGATAAAAGCGTTAATCAACAATCTTCTTGTTCGAATTAGGGACAACCACAAATTTTTATACCGAATTAACACTAAATAATTCAATAAGTATTATCTTTTTTTCGTTTGAATATTTTTTAAAATTTATTTTGAATGGCAATTATTCATACAACACTGCAATGAGACACTTTCTCTGCAAGAATGAATGATTAGTGTACAGTCAATCACAAAAACATAGAGTACCGACCACGCGTGCTGTTAACTTACTACGGATTTATTCACACTCCGTACGGGCAGAATGAATAGTATTGGTGCGTCACGTAGTTACATAGGAGCGTAATTTTTATACTGAGTCAAAACTGATAATTATCCTTCGCTCGTTTAAAAATTTCTGGATTCATTATGAATGGCGATTATTCACACAACACTGCAATGAAACACTTTTTCGACAAGAATAAATGATTAGTGTACTGTTAATCACATAAACAATTCTAATCTATTAATTCGATTATAAAAATACACAGAACCGACTACGCTCAGTTAACTTGATACTGATTTATTAACTCGTCGAACGGGCGAAATGAAGAATATCGGTGCATCACGCAGTTACATAAAAGCGAGAATCAACAGTTTGCGTGTTCTAATTAGAAATGACCGCTAATTTTAATACATAATTAGCACTGAACAATTCGATAATTATCCTTTGTTCGTTTAAAAATTTTTGGATTCATTATGAATGGCGATTATTCACACAACACTGCAATGAAACATATGATTAGTGTACTGTTAACCACCAAAAACATTACTAATTGATTAATTCGATTCCGAACATACACAGTACCGACCACGCGCGCGGTAAACTTGATACTGATTTATTCACACGCCGAACGGGCGGAATGAATAATATCGGTGCGTCACGTAGTTACATAAAAGCGTGGATCAACAATCTTCGTGTTCAAATCAGGAACCACCGCTTTATTTATACCAAATTAACACTGGATAATTCGATAATTATCCCTTGTTCGTTTAAATTTTTTCAAAAAAATCATTAATGGCAATTATTCACACAACACTGCAATGAAACAATTTTTCTGCAAGAATGAATGATAAGTGTACTGTTTATCATAAACATTACTGATCGATTAATTCGATTCCAAAAATACAGATTACCGACCTCGCGCGCGTTTAATTTGATACTGATATATTCACACGCCGAACGGGCGGAATGAATAATATCGGTGCGTCATGTAGTTACATAAAAGCCTGAATAAACAATCTTCCTGTTCGAATTAGAAACGACCGCTTATTTTTATACCTAATCAACACAAAACATTTCGATAATCATCCTTAGTTCCTTCAGAAATTTCTTGATTCATTATGAATGACAATTATTCACACAACGCTGAAATGAAACACGTTTTCCTAAAGAATGAATGATTAGTGTACTGCTAACCACAAAAAAACATTACAAATTGATAAATTCGATTTCGAACATACACAGTACCGACCACGCGCGCGGTTAACTTGATACTGATCTATTCATACTCCGAACGGGCGGAATGAATAATATTGGTGCGTCACGTAGTTACATAAAATCGTGAATCAACAATCTTCGTAATCAAATAAGAAACGACCGCTAATATTTCTAACAAATTAACACTGAACAATTCGATAATTATCCATCGTTCGTAAATTTTTTTTTAATTAATTAATAATGGCAATTATTCACAAAACACTGCAATTGAACACTTTTTCCGCAAGAATAAATGATAAGTGTACTGTTAATCACAAAAAACATTACTAATTGATTAATTCGATTCCGAACATACACAGTACCGACCACGCGCGCGGTTAACTTGATACTGATTTATTCATACTCCGAACGGGCGGAATGAATAATATTGGTGCGTCAAGTAGTAACATAAAAGCGTGAATCATCAATCTTCGTGTTCAAATTAGAAACGACCGCTAATATTCATATCAAATTAACACTGAACAATTCAGTAATTATCCTTTGTTCGTTTAAATTTATTTTTAATTCATTCTGAATGGCAATTATTCACACAACACTGCAATGAAGCACTTTTTCCGCAAGAATAAATGATAAGTGTACTGCTAATCACGAAAAAATATTACTAAACGATCGATTCGATTCCAAAAATACAGAGTACCGAACACGCGCGCAGTTAACTTGATACTGTTCTATTGACACGCCGAACGGGCGAAATGAACAATATCGGTGCATCACGTAGTTACATAAAAGCCTGAATAATCAATCTTCCTGGTCGAATTCAGAACGACCGCTAATTTTTATAAGGAATCAACACAAAACATTTCAATAATTATCCTTTGTTCGTTCAAAAAATTCTTGATTCATTATGAATGACAATTGTTCGCACAACGCTGCAATGGAACACTTTTTCCGCAAGAATAAATGATTAGTGTACTGTTAACCACAAAAAACATTACTAATTGATTAATTCGATTCCGAACATACACAGTACCGACCACGCGCGCGGTTAACTTGATACTGATTTATTCATACTCCGAACGGGCGGAATGAATAATATTGGTGCGTCAAGTAGTAACATAAAAGCGTGAATCATCAATCTTCGTGTTCAAATTAGAAACGACCGCTAATATTCATATCAAATTAACACTGAACAATTCAGTAATTATCCTTTGTTCGTTTAAATTTATTTTTAATTCATTCTGAATGGCAATTATTCACACAACACTGCAATGAAGCACTTTTTCCGCAAGAATAAATGATAAGTGTACTGCTAATCACGAAAAAATATTACTAAACGATCGATTCGATTCCAAAAATACAGAGTACCGAACACGCGCGCAGTTAACTTGATACTGTTCTATTGACACGCCGAACGGGCGAAATGAACAATATCGGTGCATCACGTAGTTACATAAAAGCCTGAATAATCAATCTTCCTGGTCGAATTCAGAACGACCGCTAATTTTTATAAGGAATCAACACAAAACATTTCAATAATTATCCTTTGTTCGTTAAAAAAATTCTTGATTCATTATGAATGACAATTGTTCGCACAACGCTGCAATGGAACACTTTTTCCGCAAGAATAAATGATTAGTGTACTGTTAACCACAAAAAACATTACTAATTGATTGATTCGATTCCAAAAATACACATTACCGACCACGCGCGTGGTTAACTTGATATTGATTTATTCACACGCCGAACGGGCGGAATGGATAATATTGATCCGTCACGTAGTTACATAATATCGTGAATCAACAATCTTCGTGTTCAAATTAGAAAAATTTATACCAAATTAACACAGAACAATTCAATAATTATCCTTTGTTCGTTTAAATTTATTTTTAATTCATTATGAATGGCAATTATTCATACAACACTGCAATGAAGCACTTTTTCCGCAAGAATAAATGATTAGTTTACTGTTAACCCCAAAAAAACATTACTAATCGATTAATTCTCTTCCAAAAATACACAGTACCGACCCCGCACACGGTTAACTTGATACTGATTTATTCTCACGCCGAACGGGCGGAATGAATAATAGCGATGCGTCACGTAGTTACATAAAATCCTGCATCATAAATCTTTGTGTTCAAATCAGAAACGATCGCTTATATTTATACCAAATTAAGTCTGAACAATTTGATAATTATCCTTCGTTCGTTAATTTTTTTCAATTCATTATTAATGGCAATTATTCACACAACACTGCAATGAAACACTTTTTCCGCAAGAATAAATGATTAGTGTACTGGTAACCACAAAAAAATATTACTTATCGATTAATTCGATTACGAAAACACAGAGTACCGACCACGAGCGCTGTAAACTGAAGACGGATTTATTCACACGCCGTACGGGCAGAATGATTAGCATCGGTGCGTCACGTAGTTACATAGGAGCGTGAATCAACAATCTTCGGGTTCGAATTAGAAACGACTACTCACTCAATGATTAATTTGATTCCATAAATACAGAGTACCGACCACGTGCGCTGTTAACTTAATAATGATTAATTCACCTTCCGAAAGGGAGGAATAAATAATCATGCCAAAATGTCTCTGAAACCACAAACCAGATATTAAAATTCATTGGAAATTGTGAACCGTTAGAAAGCTCATTCAATTGAATAACTTTCTTATTATTATGACTTTAGCATTGCGGCTTTCACACTCCTGTTCATAGAAACATTAACTTATCCTAAGATATAAGAGGGATTCAGCTCCGTTGCAGCCCTTTTATGTTATCTAAACTTATTTGTTTAATGGTGCTGGTCGGGGTACTCTTTCCTCTCCGTCCCCCTGTATGTTGGTTTCCTGAAGTCCCCCCACTTCTTGTAAAAGTGGATTATCATGATGAATTTAGCCTTGCGGATTTCACACTCCTCTCCAGAGGAACATTCACTTATCCTAGATATCTCAGACATCGCAAGGATTAACCTCTGTCGGAGCCCTTTCCCGCTTTTTGGTCCCATGGTGGTGGTCGAGTCCAGCATTCTCCTCGATTTCCTGATGTCGGTCGGGTCCTGTTTCTTCCTCTTCTGTTTGGTGTATGTTGGTTTCCCGATCTTCCATCATTTCTTTTAGAACTGGATTATCATTATGACTTTAGCTTTGCGGCTTTCACACTCCTCTCCAGAGGAACATTCACTTATCCTAGATATCTCAGATATCCAAAGGATTAAGCTCTGTTGGAGCCACTTCCGGATTTTCGGGCTCATAGTCGAGTTCGGGCTGCTACTCGGTTTCCTGATATGTCAGTCGGGACCTGTTTCCTCCTCGTCTCTTATATACGTTAGGTTCCTTATCTCCCCTCACTTCTTGTCGAAGTGTATGGTGATTTTTTTTCAGGTTCTTCTTTTCCAGGAACATACGTTCCAGGTGTCAATAGCAGTACCGCTTTCTGGATGACTCGTTTTTTAGTAATGTGTAGGCAGTTCTGTTATGTATTATTTTCTGATATATATAAGATAACCGTGCCATTCCAGTTGTCATGATTATTTTCCAATACAGAATCTGGATGGTAACTGTAGTAAGGAGGAATCTTTTTCGACCTTAGAAGTTGGTATTATATGGCCAAATCGAACAACATAGGGTGATCACAATACAGCCCATAGAAATGACGCGGCATAATGAGATCTCTAAACATCCAACATAAAAAAAATTCGGAACTTTTGACGGATTAATTGGATCCATCAGGATGTTACACCTGCCGTGTTAGTGGTTTCGTCGGTCTCTTTTGAAAACACGAGTGTTGGACTGATCTTTTCATCGAAATTAAAAAACATCATACAGGGATCATTGACGTTTCCCTTACGGGTGAAACTGTTTACGCTGGTTCATAAGCATTAAAAGATTAGGAATTTTTGAACAAGAAAGATGAACAAAGCAGGTTTATTCAGTTTATTTTTCAGAGGAATGATCCCGTCGGACAATGAGAGAAGGGCATTTCATTGACAGCACAAAGTTCAAGAAGTACGATTTTTCCATGCATATTGCTCAAAGTAAAGCCCTTCAATTCTCAATCTGAGCAGCTTGAAGTAGTCCGCGCATTGAGAAAAAAAATAAGAAAATAGATTGTACCGAATTTTCCTGGTCATGATAATTATTGAGGTAAATCAGTGAGGTAATTTTGATATTTCAAACATTTTGTATTGTGATTCTGGAAAAACTTATGAGACACAAATACACTGCTCAAAAATTTAAGTGAATATTCTAGAGAAAACTCACTTTTTGCATTTGAATCGAATTTTCGGTATTGTTGTACTCACAGGCAGTCCAAATTTTTTAATGTTGGTGTGGCAAAATCGGGGCCAGTATTAAATATAATGTTGTTCAACGGAACAATTCATGACGCCGACAATTCTTTTCGGTGGTGGCTCAGTATGCGTTTGTGATTTTAATATTTCCATTATTACAACTATGAACGGGGTAGGGTATCTTGATTTGATAGAATAATCTATTATTGTTGCCTTTGTGACATCCATCGCCGACAATTCAATATTGATGGACGATAATGATCGTCAACACCAGGTCACAATTGTTAACGACTACTTAGAAATATCAATCATGACATTCACCGAACGTATTGGCTCACTGCTCCTAGAGACCAATATTGTATTGAGCATGTCTGGTCTGCAATGTCACAGCAATTACATCGGTTACCTGATCCACCTCAGACAATACAACAGCTCGCCAATACTAAGGACATTTGGCAAAATATTCATTGAATAACTAATTGACGATTAACACAATGCCTAATAGAGTAAGAGTACTGCGAAGAGTTATACTCTATATTGAAATGTATAAAAGATACCCATATTATGTAATACAAATGAATCCATTCAAATTTAGGGTTCAATATCCAAATAAATTATTATGTAAATTTGAAATATTTTGTTATTACAATTCATTGAAGAAATAAACAAAAATGTATATTCCTTTGTTGTTTTTGAAATTTTTTGGAACTGGCTCTTTCATACCCCTCGACCGCTAATAAAATACAAACAACTTCGTCTTCACAATGTTTAGTCAGTACAAAACAAAGGACTATGTTTCAATTACGAAATAACTATTAACGATATCATCGCCACGGCCCTCTGGATTGGCCCCATTAGCGATGAAGGCTTGATCACTGATTAACATTTACATCAGGATTTGAGGAATTAGAATTTGACGGCTGGAGCGCTATATGGGACTTTGATGTGTGACACAACATATACGAAACATGATATGATCTGGGAAACGCTGCGAATTTCACTTATTGTTACATTATAAGCTGACTCAGATTTTTACATGCGTTCCTTTCATTTTTCATATAGCGTGCGCATCTCTTTTATGAATAAAGAGTATTGGCATCAAGCCACCTTATATACCCAGATTAACTCTCCAAAAGCAAGTGTAATAAAAAATATATCTTCAAACGCACAAATACACCCAAATTCTTAGAATTTTTAGGTGCATAAAATGAACTAATCAATTATACATATGAATGAATATTGTACAAGTGGTTTCAATGCAAAAAGATCTTCATCATTATGCATGCTGGACGGAAATAACATACGAAATTTTTAATGATTAGATGGCAGCACATTTTTAACTGAAAATATTTATAATGATCATCGTTTTAACATAAATTCAGTTGGCACTCATTCCTTGTGAGCCGAAAAAAATTGATTCATCCAAAAAAATATGCAGGAAAATCAAGAAAAAGAATTTTTCTATATTACTAATAGTTATTTGGAGATATATCGATGAGGGAAATAATTTTTTTTGCTAAATGTAGAAAACGTCATTGCTTTTTTACCCTCTCCCCCACACCCCTTTCAGTATTTGCCCTGAATCTGATATCAGTGTTTTTTTCCTGACTATTGATGTTATCACGCAGTGGTTCAGCAAATATCTATTTCTGACTTTATAAAGTGCCATTATGACAGGAAATTCGATGGACTACAAAAATTATTTAATGATGTCTCAAAAATGCACAATTTCATAGAGGAAAAGCAAACAATAATATATTTTCAGGCCTACGACTCACAAAGTTCAATATTTAAAATGAACTATCAAATTTCAAAAATTCATTTTCATAGTCGGAACATAAAACCGTTCAAGAATAAATAGCCACTTTTCATCCCACATTCGAGACTGAAGTGACACTTTTGATCTCTCATGAAAAATAGAACATATATTTTTATCAAATCGGAGACTATAACTTCTTCTGTTATTGTTTGAATGTCCATTCCAAATTGAATTATGTTTGAACAACTGAGTTTGTATAGTCATTCTTCCTCAAACGCCATAGCAACGGTTGACACCACACTTTTCGATCCTAATAACTCTGGACAAAGGCAGGAATTAAAACCATGTATATAGATAACACTCAGTATTTGATACTCAATGCTAATACTGAGTAGTATTACATATTGGTTGTATTATAGGAATTTCGATAATCAGATGATCAAATTTATATGATTTTTTGCCAGAAAATCAAGAACAACAAGATTTTAGGGTAGAGAATAAAGCTACCTCTCAAACGATATCACGAACCCTTAAATCGCATGTGAAAATAGAAGAAGTTTGAAGAAAGAGGTCACATATTTTCTCATTGGAGAATATCAATTTATAATTCAAATTCCACGTGTTTCGGGATATTCTCTAAATATGTACAATTATCCAAATAATCAATTTATTCCATTTGGCTTTTTCAAACTGCCTACTCGTACTACATGCCGGACCTATCTTCGTATTGAAATTTCTATGGATGCCGGGATGTTTTTTGGAAACGAAATATTTCGGTCCTTAATTTTCGAAACTCAGTTTTATGTAGTCGGAAATTACACGTTCTAGTGCAACACCTGGGTATTTGCTATTTATTGACAAGGAAAGCTAATCTTTACTTTTTTAAAATCGTTTACTCCGAAATGATATGGTTATGGTGTCCGGAAAATTATACTTTATCTATAATTTTCCTGTTATGTCTCTTTATATATGAGTGTGCAAGCTATCTCTGGCCAAATTTCACAGAGTTATTCCACGACAATTTGCAACAAAAAACTCCTATAGAATATGGTGCAATCATGTTTCATTGTAAAGCTATTCAATATTGTAATATTTTCTGACGTTCACAAATTTTTTCACCCAAAACAAGCCATATCTTGAAAACTTCCAATACTTATCGGAAATATTTTCCATAGTGAAATGAATTTTTACTGAGCTGATAGTTTTCAAGTTATGTTATGTTTTTAGTGGAAGATGGAATCTTGCATAACTTTAAAACGGAACATAATGGGACCATACCCTTTGGGCTTCTGTATAGCACTGAATTGATTACAATAACAATTGTTCTGATTGCTTTTAATCTGCCACCTATCTGACATTCAATTCTAGGGTTCAAAATGCTTCATAGGTTTCTTGTTATCAATAAAAAAATTATTTTCAGATAGTTAAACTCTCCAAGAACAGGGCTGTTTGAAATTCGTTTGTTGAAATTTGGGAATCTTCAATGATTCATGTTCATTATTTTCCTATTCTAATCTAAATATTGAAGCTTTATTGGGCAATCTGAGTTATAAATTCCATATTATTTTTACACTGAAGTATTTCTTTATATACATGACTGATGAGTTTATGAGAGATATCATCGAGTTTCGCCACCAACTTTCAGTTGGTGAGTTTTTTCACATGATAGACATCGAACAGAGTAGAGCATTACTCATTCGCCCACAAAATATCCTCATGATCCTGTATATAATACATGTATCAGACGACAATATATATATAATTCAGATGAGAACATATCGAAAACGAAAAATGTAATGCACAAACTCCATTGGACATGAATAATATTTAAAAACTTGATTTCGAAAAAAGTTAGCTTTGAGTAATTCTTGACAACATCTGTCATAATCTCAATCAGTTATGTATATAAAAATATGGTAGTATAAAAACATTATGGCATTCATAATTCTGATAATCCCACAATGATGTCGTATCGTGAAGGTTATTTGAAAAAATCCGGTGGAAAAGTATGAATATAAACCATTAAAAATGTTGTTATCGATGAAAAACTCATTTTTATATACCTACATAATAACATATGAATTGTCTTCCCAATTCATTGATTTCAGAATACAACTCTTCAATATTAACTAGATTTGGACGAAATCAAATGAATGATTATAATGAAGCCATACAGAACAATAATATAATTTTTATGTTTGTTTTTGCTTCAAATGTAATTTTATATTTTTGAACCGATAGACGCGCAGTAATTTATACAACGCTAATCACTGAAAATAAAGTATTAAGTCGGTGTACATAGTATATTCAAGCTTTGTCATAGGCAGGTAAATGAAAAAAAGAAATTTCAATGTTTAATGTTCATTATCGTTCTTTTCTATTTTGAACATTGAGGCCTCATGAATCAACATCATCGTAGACTTATTCGAGTTATGAATGCCATACTATAAACAATGAAATATTTTTTATTACACAACTGTTGAGTATATGCGAGATATCATCGAGTTTCACCAATAGCTTTCAGTATTCGAAATGAGTTTTTTCACATGATAAACATCGAACAGAGTAGAGCATTACTCATTCGCCCGCAAAATATCCTCATCATCCTATATATAATATATGTATCAGACGATAATATATATATATATATATATATAATTCAGATGAGAACACATCGAAAACGAAAAATGTAATGCACAAACTCCATTGGACATGAATAATATTTAAAAACTAAGTTTCGAAAAAAAAAGCTTTTAGTATTTCTTGACAATATCTTTCTAATACTCAGCCAGTTACGTATACAAAAATATGGTAGTATATATACAGTATGGTATCCATAATTATGAAGAGTAAACAATTATGTCGTTTTCTAAAGCTTATTGAAAAAACAGTTACGAGCAAAATAACAAATACAGGGTGTGGCGTAATGAATGGATAATATGGAGCCTGCAGGTAGAAGGCTCTATGGCGGTTCAGAAAAATATATTTCACGTTTAGTGAAAGTGCCTTGGTTTTCGAGATATTCGAGATTTTCGAAAATTCAAGAAAATCACACCCTTCGCCACTCTGTATAAATCATTGAAGATGTTGTTTTTAAATTAGCTCTTTACAGGATGATACACTTGCTACGAGAGAGTTGAGTTGAACAATGTACACTGACCTAATACCTGATTTTCACTGAATAGAGAAGCATGAATCACTACCCGTTTATCGATAAAATAATATAAAATTACAACTGAAGCAAAAACAAACATAAAAATTATATGATTATTATTCATTATAATTTTTCATCAGATATCAATCAACTCTAGTTAATATCGGAAACTTGTATTCAGAAATCAATGAATTGGGAAGGCAATATAAGATTATATTTGAAAATAGATTTTTCATCGATAACAAGCAACCTGAAGATCATTTTAAATCCTAGAACAATATTGTTATTGTAATCAATTCATTGTTGACCAAACAGAAGCCCAAAGGATTTGTTCTCATTATTTCTCGTAGTAGAGTTATGGAAGATTTTTTGTTATGAATTGCCTGTAGAATAATTCTGTGAAATTTGGCCAGAAATATCTTGAGCACCCAGTAAACAAACCAGTTACAATAAACGAGATACAACATTGAAATGATTGAAAAAGAACAATTTCGAGGACTCCATTATCATACCGTTCTGGAGTGAACGATTTTGAAAATATCACAGTTGTAGCAATAAAGAACGTGCCATTTTCGGCTACATAAAACTGAGTTTCTAAAATCAAGGACCGAAATATTTCGTTTCCAAAAAACATCCCCGCATTCATAGAAATTTCAATATGAAGATAGGTCGTGCATGTAGTGCCTACGAGTAGACAGTGTGAAAAAGCCAAATGGAATGAATTCATCATTTGGGTTATTGTACGTACATATTCATAGAATATCATGAAACACGTTTAATTTGAATTATAAATTGATATTCTCAAATGTGAAAATATGGGATCTCTATCTCCAACCCTCTTGAAGTGACGATTAATTCCCCTAACAACAAAACATAAAATTTAACCATCTGATTATAGAAATTTCGTAAAATACAACCAACATGTAATACCACCGATTATTACTATTCAGTATCTTATACTAAGTGTTATATGTATAAATCAGGATGAGAACTATTTAGGGGGGAGACTACATTACAGAGATATCGAAAGCCTCAAAAAACTGGAAATCAAGATTTTTTTTCCTAACTTATTCGTTTTTGGAGGTAATTACATTAACTTCGGTTTGTAGTCATTATGCAATATAGCGATTTTACTGGTATACTATTATACATTTCTGTAATTCAAGCCACCCCGTAATTCTATCGGTTTTCGATATTCCGATGATCTCCCTTCAAATAGTTCTCACCGTGTATATTATGTAAAATTATATAAGTATTGAATAATCGAAGATATAACCTAATTATCCCAATTTTGAATACACAATTTTGATACTCAGTAGTATGAGTGTCAGCCATATGTTCAAAATACTAACCGTGAAAATCTTGGAAACAATATTTTACATATTAATTATATTTAAGAGCGAATTTCGGCTACCATTTTTCAGTAACTTTTGAAAAATGTCCGGATCTTCTTGATTTTTTTGGATATATCACAAGGTATACTTTCCATTCAAAAAATTGGGAATTTAAGTAATACCTACTCAAATGGGGATGAAAGTCGACGAATTAAATATAAAATTCAGATTTGATGTTTTTCGAGATTTTCTATGAATTTGGCTTTGCACACTGTAGATTAGTATATTATAAACCTAGGGATTAAAGTGACACTTTTAATTCCTGCCTTTGTCCGGAGTTATTAGGATCGAAAAGTGTGGTGTCAAGCGTTGCTATGGGGTTTGAGGAAGAATGACGCTACAAACTCCGTTGTTCAAACATAATTTGTTAAAGATTCAATTCAGCATATGTACTATTCCCTACTAGATGGCGCTAATTCATACTGCGCATCGTGCATTTTGTGAAGTCGATGAGTACAGTTAGTTAGTAGTACGCACGGTGAGCAGAAGCTAGTGACTGTCTATCTTTTCTATTGTATAATAAAACATTGATGTTTATTCCAAAACCGGTTTATTATTAACCTGACATTAGGTTATGGGCCCAGTCCCGGTGTAATTTGGTAGAGAACATTAGTGTGTGTGCGAATTTATAATAGAAAAGGGACTTAGCGTGCGCGTCGGTTTTCAAGAGAAAAATGGCGGTTCAACAAGCGATCAACGTGAAGCCATTCGACGGTACCGGTAACTTCGCTAACTGGGAATTTCGTGTGAGTCGAGCACTACAGAGGTATGCAGTACTGGATGCTGTTCAAGAAACATTTCCGAAAGTGGGTGACGAAAATTATGATGATTTCTGCAAGAAGGATGCCATTGCTCGTGATATAATCGTACAGTGCGTGGCGGATAATATTCTGGAAACAATCATGGATAGGAAAACTGCTAAGGAGATGATGGAGAAACTGAGATCCATTTACATGAAGACGGGAATATCAAATCAAGTTCAGCTGCAGAAGAAACTGAGGAACATGAAGTTCGAAAGGGAAACATCACTTGGTGAATTTTTGACAGAATTCGAGAAAACCTACAGGGAATTGAAAACTGCAGGTGGTAAAATGGATGAACAAGAAGTCTTGATACAATTATTATCGGCGATGCCTGATGAATTCCAAGCAGTTGTGACGTCGATGGATGTTATGTTCAGCACAGATCCAAGTAAAGTCAAATTGGATTTTGTAAAGAGTAAATTGCTCTCAGAAGAGGAAAGACTCATGAAGAATAATAGTAACAATAATACTCCAGGTGTGGCTTTTGCAAGTTATAAAAGAAATAGCAAAAAGGATAAAAATGGTGGATGCCAACAGAGAGAGACAACATTTCGTGGTAAGTGCTATCTCTGTCATGCGTATGGTCATATGAAGTCCAAATGTCCGAAACGAAGTAGCGCCAATGCTGCATGTCAAGAGAAAGAAGAAGAAGAAATAACCTTCCTGACAGAGGAAAGTGACAATTTAAGGAGAAGCAGTCGTATAAAGAAATTGCCTAAACACTTGAGTGAGTATGATGTTGAACTCATGCTAGCTCTATCCGCAGGTTGCTTACCCTCAGAGGTACCCACAAATTACCAAGATGCAATAGAAATGGGAAATGGCTGGAAAGAGGCCATTGATGGAGAACTTGAAATGTTGGAGAAAAATAAAACATGGGAAATGGTTCCATTACCACCAGGAACTGACATAATCGATTCAAGATGGGTGTTTACAATGAAAGACGTAAATGGTGTAACAAAGAAGAAAGCTCGTTTAGTTGCCAGAGGTTACCAACAGCCAGCATTAGAAGAAGACGTATATGCTCCAGTTGCAAGAATGCTGACCTTACGAACACTGATGGCTGTGGCAGCAGGAAGAGATTTACACATTCACCAGCTGGATGTGCAATCTGCATTTTTGAATAGTGAGCTCAAAATTCCAGTTTATATGAAGCCACCAGATGGTCTGCAAATTGATAAACCAGGACTTGTGTGTAAGCTGATAAAAGCTCTATATGGTTTACGCCAGAGTCCAAAATGTTGGAATGACTTTTTAAATACTCGCTTATTAGATTTAAAATTTAGGAGGTCTAAAGCAGATCCATGTCTCTATGTAAATGATACCACATATATTCTGATATGGGTAGATGATCTTATAATATTATCTAGTAGCTTAGAAGATGTTGATAGAATTAAAAGAGGACTTAGAGAAATAATAGATATAAGGGATTTAACAAATGATAAAATTGTATTTTTAGGACTTGAGATTGTAAAACAAAATAATCAGATCTCAATTAACCAAAAGAAACTTATAAAGAAAGTGATAAATTATTTTGGGATGGATAATTGTAAAATATCTAAAATTCCAATGCCACCTAAGTTGAAGTTAGAGAAAAATACTGAATTTTGTAAATCAGAGCTTCAGTATAGAGAATTAATAGGTAGTCTTATGTACATAATGTTAGGTACTAGACCAGACTTATGTTTTGTAGTTTCATATTTTGGTAGATTCCAAAGCTGTTTTTCTGAAATTCATTGGAAATATTTGAAAAATGTTCTACGTTATTTAAAGTATACTGAAAATTATGGTTTGTGTTATAATGTTGTTAACAAAATGTCAAAAGTAGATTTAGTAGCATATGTAGATTCAGATTTTGCCAGTGATATTAATGATAGGAAGAGCATTAGTGGTTACACTATCTTAATTAATAACTGTGTTGTGTGTTGGTGCTCAAAGAAACAATCAGTAGTTGCATTATCTAGCAGTGAAGCAGAGTTTTTAGCATTGTCAGCCTGCATGTCAGAATGTTTATTTTTGAGTAAATTACTGGAAGAAATTGTAATGCCTGTATTGCAAATCATTGTTTATGAAGATAATCAAGGCTGTATTAAGATGGCGCATACATATGAAACAAAGAGAACTAAACATGTAGACGTTAAACATCATTTTGTTAAAGATCTTGTTAATTCTGGAAAATTTATAATTGAGTATTTACCAACAGATGAACAAGTAGCTGACTTAATGACTAAGGCTCTACCAGTAGTGAAATTTGAGTATTTTAGACAATGTTTGAATGTTATTGAAATTCATTAGTAATGTTTAGGTGTATTGCAGAATTGAGGGAGGGTGTTAAAGATTCAATTCAGCATATGTACTATTCCCTACTAGATGGCGCTAATTCATACTGCGCATCGTGCATTTTGTGAAGTCGATGAGTACAGTTAGTTAGTAGTACGCACGGTGAGCAGAAGCTAGTGACTGTCTATCTTTTCTATTGTATAATAAAACATTGATGTTTATTCCAAAACCGGTTTATTATTAACCTGACATTATAATTCAATTTGAAATGGACATTCAAAAAATAACAGAAGAAGTTATAGTCTCCAATTTGATAAAAAATATATGTTCTTTTTTTCGTGAGAGATCAAAAGTGTCATTTCAGTCTCGAATGAGGGATGAAAAGTGACTATTTATTCTTGAACGGTTTTATGTTCCGACTATGAAAATGAATTTTTGAAATTTGATAGTTCATTTCAAAATATTGAACTTTGTTAGGCGAGGGCCTGAAGATGTATTATTGTTTGCTTTTCCTTTATGTCTGAAATTGTGCATTTTTGAGACATCATTAAATAATTTTTTGTAGTCCATCGAATTTCCTGTCACAATGGCACTTTATAAAATCAGAAATAGATATTTGCTGAACCACTGCGTGATAACATCAATAGTCAGGAAAAAAACACTGCTATCAGATTCAGGGCAAATACTGAAATGGTTGTGAGGGAGAGGGTAAAAAAGCAATGGCGTTTTCTACATTTAGCAAAAAAAATTATTTCCCTCATCGATATATTTTCAAATAACTATTAGTAATATAGAAAAATATCGAAATTCTTTTTCTTGATTTTCCTGCATATTTTTTTGGATGAATTATTTTTTTTCGGCTCACAAGAAATGAGTGCCAACTGAATTCATGTTAAAATGATGCTCATCATAAATATTTTCAGTTAAAAATGTGCTGCAATCTAATCATTAAAAATTTCGTATGTTATTTCCGTCCAGCATGCATAATGATGAAGATCTTTTTGCATTGAAACCACTTGTACAATATTCATTCATATGTATAATTCATTAGTTCATCTTATGCACCTAAAAATTCTAAGAATTTGGGTGTATTTGTGCGTTTGAAGATATATTTTCATGGTATTATTTGAAAGATATAGGAATTTGATGATTGATGTATTAATTTTGAATAGATATTTTTTTCACACCAAGTTGTAAGTTGAGTAACAATGCATATGAATACATATTAGAAATATTTTTTAATTTTACAATCATATCATACCTCAACTCAGTCAGATACTTTTGTGAATAAAATAAAAATTAACACTTGCTTTTGGAGAGTTAAACTGGGTATATAAGGTGACTTGATGCTAATAATTCATAAAAGAGATGCGCACGTTATATGAAAAATGAAAGGAATGCCTGTAAAAATCTGAGGAAGCTTATAATGTAACAATAAGTGAAATTCGCAGCGTTCCCCAGATCATATCATGTTTCGTATGTTGTGTCATACATCAAAGTCCCATATAGCGCTTCAGCCGTCAAATTCTAATTCCTCAAATCCTGATGTAAACGTAAATCAGTAATCAAGCTTTCTTCGCTAATGGGGCCAATCCAGAGGGCCTTGGCGATGATATCGTTAATAGTTAGTTCGTAATTGAAACATAGTCCTTTGTTTTGTACTGACCGAAGCCATTGTAAAGACGAAGTTGTGTGTATTTTATTAGGGACGAGGGGAGTGCCATTTCCAAAAAAATTTCATAAACAACGAGGGAACATATATTTTTGTTTTTTTTGTGATTGAAATGTTATAACAAAATTTTTCTTATTTACATAATAATTTACTGGGACATTCAATCCTAAAGTGGAACGGATTCGATTGTATTACATAATAAAGGTATCTTTTATAGCTTTTAATGTCCAGTTTAACTCTTTGTAGTGCTCTTACTTTATTAGGCAATGTGTTAATCGCCAACCAGTTTATCAATGAATATTTTGCCAAATGTCCAAAGTATTGGCGAGCTGTTGTAATGTCTGAGGTGGGTCAGATAATCGGTGTAATTGCTGTGATATTGCAAAACATACATTCGTTCAATACAATCATTGTCTGGAGAGTCAGTTAGACAATCCGTTCGGTTAATGTCATGCATTCTATACAGTCGTTGGCAATTGTGGTTCGATATTGTGATGTTTGAACGTTAGATTCACAATATAGTCATGCGCAAAATGAAGTATTCAGGTATTCGATATGCACATGTCTATTAGTAGTTATAGTTAGTATGTATGTAGTAGGCGATGGAAAGAGAATCTGTATTCGAATATCAACGAAGAATTAAATTGAAAAAGCTCCATAGATGTTTCATTCCAAATACTCCACTCGAACACCACAATTTATGGCGACGAGGATTAAAGTGGAAATGGATTAAGTGGAAACTGTGCTAGTGAAAACCTTCAACATTTCCAGTTCCACGTGTGAGGTGATATGCAAAAAGACATTTCCAGTTCGAGAGACACTAGTCCAAATCCGGTTTCGGGCAGAGTTTCGTGGATTTACGAGTTAAATAAACAAGAACTAACTGACGAATTGCGAAAATTAGGTGAAAACGTCTCAGACAGTGAAAGTTTCGAAATTCTAAGGCGACTGCTAATAAAAAAGTGGCGCCATTTGCATGCAGGTGCAGATAACGTTTCCGACAGTGGTACAGAGAGAGAAAAACATAGCGTTCCTTCGAAATTGTCAGTGCGTGCCTCGGTGCGTGCAATAATGACAGACAATAAAATTTCGTTCACACTGAATAAGGACAATTGGGATGTTTTCATTGAAAGACTTGAACTATACTTCGAAACACAGGATATCGACGAGAAGAAATATAGTGCCGAACTCCTCACGCGAGTGTGCCAAGAAACATATATAATTTTTCGTAATTTAGTTGCACCAAAGAAAACCAAAGAATTCAAATTCGGAGAACTGGTGAAACTAATGAAAACTCATCTTAATCCAACGCCATCCGAAATTTCCGAACGCAACAAATTCTACAATATAAAACAATATCCGAGCGAGTCAATATCAGAGTTCGTCTCGAGATTAAAAGAAAATTCCTTGCACTGTAACTTCAAGGAAATTGAGACTGCTCTGAGAGATCAATTTGTTTGCGGACTTCTGCAACCTGAAACGAAAATCGAACTCTTTCGTCAAGAAAACTTGACTTTTCAAAGTGCCGTGGCCATCGCAGAGGCGAGAGAGAGCGCAGTCAAAAATTCCCTGAGTTTGAAGAAAGAAGAAACTATCCACTTCGTAGAAAAAAAGGGCTTCAAAAAACATAATAACTTCAACAACAAGGCAGACAGAAACAGTCGAGAGCGAGAGATGGGTCAACGGCAATTTCACCCCGAGAGAGAAAGGGATGGAGCATCACGCAGGTATGGGGATGGAGCGAATCGAGAACATGAAGACAGAAGAGGAAGGCAGAATGAAAGCAGTGTACGCAGACGTAGTAGTGGTACAAACGGTAACCGTAGTTCAAATGTTCAGGTAACCTCAAAAAATGTGACATGTTATTGTTGTGGAAAAAGAAATCATTTCGCTAAAGATTGTAGATATAGGTATAAGAGTTGTAATTATTGCCATACCAAAGGTCACTTAGAGAATGCATGCTTTAAAAAGAATAATAAAAATGTTAATATTTTAGGTAATGAAAAGGTAGATGAAGTCTATAATAATGATGACAGTAACGATGAGTATGATTTTTATTATTTGAACAAAAATGAAAGAAAGAATGTGAGTATTTCGACTATTTCTAATATTACGGCAGATCCTTTGGTATTCGATGTAGAAATTGAAAACGAAATTGTTAAAATGGAACTTGATACTGGTTCATATGTAAGTGTTATATCTGAGTTTACCTTTCGAAAATGCTTTCCAAACAAACAAATGGTACCTCCTCGTATGAATTTAACAACATATGATCATTCTAAATTAGCCATTAAGGGTATTATATCAGATTTGAAAGTGAAATTCAATAACTGTTATTATAAATTGGAAGCCTACATTTTACCAGGTAATGGAAAAAATTTGATTGGTAGACAATGGTTCAAAGTTTTTGGTATGTGGCCTCTTCAATTACCATCAGCTAATTCTGTGAACAATTTACAATGTGAACATGCAAATCTTATGAAATATTTTAGTTCAAAGTATCCTTTATTGTTTTCGGATAAGCAAGGGAATTTTTCAGGTAGGAAAATACAACTTAAATTGAAAGAGAATTTCAAACCGGTACAATGTAAGCCATATCGTGTGCCATTTGCCCTGAAAAGTAAAGTGAGTAGGGAAATTAAAAGGTTAGTAGAAATTGGTAATTTAGAACCAGTAACAATCAGTGAGTGGGCTACACCTGTAGTTCCAGTCATCAAAGGTGATGGAGTAAGACTTTGTGGTAATTTTAAAATTACTGTGAACCCACAATTGATTATAAAGCAACATCCTATACCGTTGAAGGAAAAAGTATTTCAAACTTTAAAAGTAGGTAAGAAATGGTCTCAGATTGACTTGAAGCATGCTTTCATGCAATTCGAAATTGCAGAAGAAAGTCGAGATCCATTAACAATTATTACTGAAGATGGATTATTCAGGTATAGAAAGTTGCCTGAGGGCATTGCTTCGAGCCCAGCTGAGTGCCAGGATATACTAACGGATATATTGAAGGGTATTGATAATACGGAAGTGTACATCGATAACATATATTGTACTGGTAGAACAGACAACGAACATTTACTCACATTGGAGAAAATATTTTTCAAATTAAATGAATATGATCTCAGGGTTAACATAAAAAAGTGTGAATTATTTAAAGAGAAAATCGAAATTTTAGGCTACTTGTTGGACCAGGAAGGTTTGAAGCCTTCACCTGAGAAAGTTAGAGCAATTCAAAATTTGCCAATGCCAAAGTCTAAAAAAGAATTACAGGCTTTTTTAGGCTTAGTGAATTTTTATGAAAGTTTCTTAGAAAATAGAGCTGATAAATTGAAAATTTTGTATGATAAACTAAAGGATGATAACTTCAAATTAGACAAGAGGTGTATTGATGCTATTAAGTGGGTTAAATATCAATTATTGTCAGGTAAAATCCTAGTCCCATATCAACCGGGTATTCAATTAGTAATTGCTTGTGATGCAAGTTCTACCGGGCTGTCTAGTATATTGTCTCATAAATTTGCAAATGGGGAAGAACGTCCAATTGCATATGCTTCAAAAATTATTCCAAAGAATGAACTTCATAGGTCAATTCTAGACAAAGAAGCAGCAGCCATTGTATTTGGGTTTCGTAAGTTTTACCATTACTTGATCGGAAATGAAGTTATACTCAGAACAGATAACCAGCCATTAAAATATATATTTGGTGAAACAAAAAATATTTCATCTATTGTTCATAACAGATTAATTCGTTGGTCATATTTTCTTGCTGGGTTTAAATATAAAATTGAACTTATATCAACTAAGAGAAATGGGAACTGCGATGCATTGTCAAGATTGCCAGTGGCTGATGATACAAGAGTTTTTGATTCCGAATTAGGAGTTTTGAATTTTTTGGGAAAAGATTGTCAGCTGATCAACTTAAAGGTAATACAGAGGGAGACTCAAAAAGATAAAATTTTAATTAGCGTTAAAAGAAAGTTAACTTTAGGTTGGCCAGATGATGTAAGTAAATTATCGGAGGAGGAAAGGAAATATTTTGATAAAAGGATTGAATTGGGAGTCGAAAAAGATTGTATTGTGAAGGGAGTGCGTGTTGTTATACCAGATTGTTTAAGAAAAGCGGTTTTAGCAAAATTACATGAATCACATTTTGGTGTAGTCAGAATGAAGCAAGTAGCAAGATCTTATTTTTGGTGGCCGGAAATTGACTGTGATATCGAAAATTTAGCTAATACATGTAAAATATGTGTGAGTAATAGTAAAAGACCTGAGAAAATATCTTTTATGAAATGGCCATACCCTACTAATGTTTGGTCGAGATTACATGCCGATTTTTTGGGACCTTTCTTTGGTCGCATGTTTTTAATTATAATAGATGCCCATTCGAAATGGCCTGAAGTTTGTGATATGGGGACGGTTACCACATCTGAGAGGACAATAGAAAAATTTGAAACCTTGTTTTCTAGGTATGGTATTTGTGATCACTTAGTTACTGATAATGGTCCTCAGTTCACAAGCTTTGAATTTAAAAGATTTCTAGAATCAGTGGATGTTAATCATTCGTTCTCGCCACCCTATCACCCTGCGACCAATGGCGCAGCTGAAAATTTTGTTCAAACTTTTAAGGATAAAGTAAATAAAATTGTTTCTTCTGGTAAAACGTTAAGAGCGGCAATAAACTTGTTTTTATTTGATTATCGCACTATGTTTCACCCAGTAACAGGCATTTCGCCTGCAGAAATAATGTTTCAAAGGCCAATAAAAAGTAGATTCAATTTGTTCACAAGTAAATTGACTGATGAAGTATGTAAAAAACAATGGAATTTGGTTGAAAAGGAGGGTAAACATAGAAAATATGATTTTAAAGTAGGAGATATAGTAATGACAGAGGTACTTGGTAATAAGAAAAAGAATGTAAAGTTAGAAGGAAAAATAATAAGAAAATTAACTCCTGTTACGTTTCATATAGAACTTAAGACTAATGGACAAATAATTAAAAGGCATGTTAATCAGTTTATAAAATTATATAATGGATTGAATATTGAGAATTGTGAGGATAAGAATAAAGCTGATTTGTTAATTAGGAGATCTGAAAGATTAAAAATGCAAAATAATACAAATTGAAATTGATGATGTCTTTGTAAATATAAAAAAAAAAAAAATAAGAATATTGTATTATAATGCTGTAATTATTAGGATTAATATTATAGATTAGGTTAGAGATATTTAGTTAGTAAGGTTTGTTGGTTAGAAATACGAATTTCTAAAAGGGGGAAAATTGTGATGTTTGAACGTTAGATTCACAATATAGTCATGCGCAAAATGAAGTATTCAGGTATTCGATATGCACATGTCTATTAGTAGTTATAGTTAGTATGTATGTAGTAGGCGATGGAAAGAGAATCTGTATTCGAATATCAACGAAGAATTAAATTGAAAAAGCTCCATAGATGTTTCATTCCAAATACTCCACTCGAACACCACAGATATGGACGAGAATTATCGTCCATTAACATTGAATTGTCGGCGATGAGTTTCGCAAAGGCAACAATAATAGAATATTCTATCAAATCAAGATACCTTACCTCGGTCATAGTTGTGTTAATCGGAATATTGAGTTCATAAACGCATACTGAGCCACCACCGAATAGAATTGTTGGCATCATGAATTGTTCGATATTATGTTGGCCCCGATCTTTCCACACCAACATTTAACGAAATCCAGACTGCCTGTATGTGAGCAATACTGAAAATTCGATTCAAGTGCAAAAAGTGACTTTTCTCTCGAGTCTCGAATATCCACCTCAACTTTTGAGAAGTGTATTCTTGTCTTATTAGTTTTGTCAGAATCACAGTTCGAAATGTTTGATGTGCCAAAATTACCTCACTGTTGTACTTCAATAATTTTTATGACTAGGAAAATTCAATGCAATCAATTTTCTTAGATTTTTTCTCAATGTGCGGTCTACTTCCAGATATTCAGAGTGAGAATTATAATAAAGTCCTTACTTTTAGCAATAAGCATGGAAAAATCGTATTACTCGAACTTTGTTCTGTCAATGAAATGCCCTTATCTCATTGTCCGACGTGATCATTCCTCTGAAAAATAAACTGAATTAACCTGATTTATTTATCTGTTCTATTCAAACATTCTTAATCGCTTAATGCTTATGAACCGGCGCAAACAGTTCAACCCGTCAGGGATACGTCAATAATTCCCGTATAATGTTTTTCAATTTTGATGAAAAGATCAGGACAACACACGTGTGTTTATCAGGGACAGACGAAACCACTCACATCCTGATGGATCCAGTTAATCCATCAATAAATCTCGAATTTTGTTTATGTTGGAGATTTCATTATCCCGTATCATTTCGATGGGCTTCGAGGTAACGTCAAGGAGTTTATTGAGATAAACCCATGTTGATTCGGAGTGGATAAATCCCACATATGGGAAATTGTGAAATTCTGGTAATTTCATAACGCCCCTCTATACAGGTCAGTTGACAATTTTACTAGAAATTTCATACGGTATTCAAAATTTAATTGAGATTATTAGATTCAAAAATTGAGAAATATTCATAGTAGAATCTACAATGAAAGCTTATCCCCATTAGAACTTTTTTCTAGATACCCATTTCGGAATAGGTAGCATGAAGATGATAGAAAGATGATGTTGCCAAGATTTTACACCAAGATTGGGCTATAAAATACCAACTTCCAAGGTCAAAAAAGGTTCCTCCTTACTACAAAAACTATCCAGATTCTGTATTGGAAAATGATTATCACAACTGGGATCGTACGGTTGTCACATATCAGAAAATAACACATAACAGACCTGCCATCATATTACTAAATAACGATGAGAACAGTGCACAATTCATCGACGTGGCGATCCTTCATAACACCATCTACTAGATAACACACATCGAAAAAATTTCGAGATACAGAGACCTCCAGGAAAATCCTGGAGAGAATGAAAGTTGAAAGGTATCAAGACAATTCCTATTGTCATTTCATTAGCAGGCAACAGAGGGTTTGAAGAAACTCACAATACACTACTCATTTATTATTGCTGAAAAAGTGTTCCATTACTGTGCTATACCTGCTCAATCCACTTAGCTCATTCTGCATAAAATACAACAGAAAAAATAATTGAAGATTTTTTTTTACGTTATATCGTATTTCTACTATTTCGAACTCATTTCGATAAAAAAAAGAGGCACTTTCGCTGCATATGTAGTGCATAAGAATAAGGATTGATACCGTTCTCACAGTTTAGGATCGAAGAATTATCATCACTACACTGAAACAAAAGTTTATCATCTCGAACGAACAATAAATAATTCAATTGTCGATTTTTGTTTTAAAATTTTCACAAATCATTATGAGTGGCAGTTATTCACAAAAACAACACTTTTTCTGCAAGAATGAATGATAAGTGTTCTGTTAATCAGGAAAAACATTACTAATCGATTAAATCGATTCCAAAAATACAGACTACAGAACACGCGCGATGTTAACTTGATACTGATTCATTCACACGCCGAACGGGCGGAATGATTAATATCGGCGCGGCACGTAGTTACTCAAAAGCGTGAATCAACAATCTTCGTGTTTGAATTAGAAATTTTCAAACGCTAATTTTTATATCGAATTAACACTGAACAATTCAATGATTATCCTTTGATCGTTAAATTTTTTTTTAAATTCATTATAAATGACAATTATTCACACAACACCGCCAAAAACACTTTGTCCGCAAAAATAAATGATTAGTGAGTCACAAAACCAATTCTAATCTAATGTACTGCTGATCACGAAAAAACAATACTGAACGATCAATTCGATTCCAGAAATACAGAGTACCGAACACGCCGAAGTTAACTTGATACAGTTCTATTGATACTCCGAACGGGCGAAATGAATAATATCTATGCGTCACGTAGTTATATAAAAACCTTCTTCCTGTTCGAAATTGAAAGGACCGCAAATTTTCATACCCAACCAACAAAAAACCTTTCGAAAATTATCCTCTGTTCGCTCAAAGAATTCTTGATTCATGATAAATTACAATTATTCACACAACGCTGCAATGGAACACATTTTCCGCAGGAATAAATGATTAATGTACTGTTAACCACAAAAAAGCATTAATTCGATTCCAAAAATACACAGTACCGACCACGCGCGCGGTTAACTTGATACTGACTTATTCACACGCCGAACGGGCGAGATTAATAATATCGGTGCGTCACGTAGTTACATAAAAGCGTGAATCAACAATCTTCGTGTTCAAATTTGAAACGACCGCTAATATTTATATTAAATTAACTCTGAACAATTCAATAATTTTCCTTTGTTGATTTGAATTTTTTCTAAATTCATTATGAACGGCAATTATTCACACAACATTGCAATGAAACACTTTTTCCGCAAGAATGAATGATTA
This sequence comes from Coccinella septempunctata, assembly GCF_907165205.1. Classification (NCBI taxonomy): domain Eukaryota; kingdom Metazoa; phylum Arthropoda; class Insecta; order Coleoptera; family Coccinellidae; genus Coccinella; species Coccinella septempunctata. The sequence continues at coordinate 16,787,467 of NC_058189.1, read as the reverse complement.
GTGTACTGGTAACCAGAAAAAACATTACTAATTGAGTAATTCGATTCCAAAAATACACAGTACCGACCACGCGCGCGGCTTACTTGATACTGACTTATTCACACGCCGAACGGGCGGAATGAATAATATCGGTGCGTCACGTAGTTACATAAAAGCGTGAATCAACAATCTTCGTGTTCAAATTAGAAACGACCGCTAATATTTATATCAAATTAACACTGAACAATTCCATAATTATCCTTTGTTCATTTAAATTTGTTTTAAATTCATTATGAATGACAATTATTCACACAACACTGCAATGAAACATTTTTTCCGCAAGAATAAATGATTAGTGTACTGTTAACCACAAAAAACATTACCAATTGATCAATTCGATTCCGAACATACACAGTACCGACCACGCGCGCGGTTAACTTGATACTGATTTATTCACACTCCGAACGGGCGGAATGAATAATATTATTGCGTCACTTAGTTACATAAAAGCGTGAATCAACAATCTTCGTGTTCGAATTAGAGAGGACCGCTAATATTTATACCGAATTGTCACTGAACAATTCAATAATTATCCTTTGTTCATTGAAATTTTTTTTAAATTCATTATGAATCTCAATTATTCACACAACACTGCAATGAAACAGTTTTTTCGCAAGAATAAATGATACGTGTACTGTTAACCACAAAAAACATTACTAATTGATCAATTCTATTTCAAAAATACACAGTACCGACCACGCGCGCGGCTTCTTTGATACTGACTTATTCACAAGACGAACGGGCGGAATGAATAATATCGGTGCGTCACGTAGTAACATAAAGCGTGAATCAACAATCTTCGTGTTCAAATTAGAAAGGACCGCTAATATTTATACCAAATAAACACTGAACAATTCAATAGTTATCCTTTGTTCGTTAAATAGTTATTTTCCTATCAAGTGCGGAAAGTGATACTTGCCCGCACGAAACTGCCGTTGCCCGAACGATGCGAAGCAGAGTTCGGGTAAGCAGTTGAGTGCGGGCAAGACACTTTCCGCAAGAGTTAGGAACAATATTTTTTCTACAAGCGCTCGAAATATATATAAATATATTCATTTCACGAAACAGATCATATCTTATTTGATTAATTCATATATAATGACAGACGTAATTCTGCATGTCATTACTATGGGTTTATCTTCGTTCTATGCATAGAAACATGATAGAATTTAATTTACTCTATAATATTTGCGTGCGGGAAAAACCCCTGCTAATCCATTCCCGCACGCATTTGCGTGCGGGAAAGAAATAGCAGGCGTTTTTCCCGCACGTTTTGGGAAAGTGACTCTTTGCAACTTGGAATGCGTGTGGGAAAAAGATTGAACGCGCAGGCTTGTAGAAAAATTATTTTTTATTCATTACTGATGGCAATAATTCACACAGAACTGCAATGAAACACTTTTTCCGCAAGAATAAATGATTAGTGTACTGCTAATCACGAAAAACTATTACTAAACGATTAATTCGATCCCAAAAATACAGAGTATCGAACGCGCACGTTGTTAACTTGATACTGTTTTATTGATACGCCAAACGGGCGAAATGAATAATATCTATGAGTCACGTAGTTATATGAAAACCTGAATAAACCTTCTGCCTGTTCGAAATTAAAACGACCGCAAATTTTTATACCCAATCAACAAAAAACATTTCGAAAATTATCCTCTGTTCGTTCAAAAAATTTTTGATTCATTATAAATTACAATTATTCACACAACGCTGCAATGGAACACTTTTTCCGCAGGAATAAATGATTGGTGTACTGTTAACCACAAAAAAGCATTACTTATTGATTAATTCGATTCCAAAAATACACAGTACCGACCACGCGCGCGGTTAACTTGATATCGACTTATTCACACGCCGAACGGGCGAGATTAATAATATCGGTGCGTCACGTAGTTACATAAAAGCGTGAATCAACAATCTTCGTGTTCAAATTTGAAACGACCGCTAATATTTATATTAAATTAACTCTGAACAATTCAATAATTATCCTTTGTTGATTTGAATTTTTTCTAAATTCATTATGAATGGCAATTATTCACACAACACTGCAATGAAACACTTTTTCCGCAAGAATGAATTATTAGTGTACTGTTAACCACAAGAAAACATTACCAATTGATTAATTCAATTCCAAACATACACAGTACCGACCACGCGCGCGGTTAACTTGATACTGATTTATTCACACTCCGAACGGGCGGAATTAATAATATTGGTGCGCCACGTAGTTACATAAAAGCGTGAATCAACAATCTTCGTTTTCAAATTAGAAACGACCGCTTATATTTATATCAAATTAACACTGAACAATTCGATAATTATCCTTCGTTCGTAATTTTTTTTAATTCATTATTAATGGCAATTATTCACACAACACTGCAATAAAGCTTTTTTTCCGCAAGAATACATGATTAGTGTACTGTTTACCACAAAAAACATTAGTAATTGATTAATTCGATTCCGAACATACACAGTATCGACCACACGCGCGGTTGACTTGATACTGACTTATTCACACTCCGAACGGGCGGAATGAATAATATTGGTGCGTCACTTATTTACATAAAAGCCTGTTTAAATTAGGAAGGACGGCTAATATTTATACCAAATAAACACTGAACAATTCAATAATTATCCTTTGTTCGTTAAAATTATTTTTTATTCATTATTGATGGATGGCAATAATTCACACAGAACTGCAATGAAACACTTTTTCCGCAAGAATAAATGATTAGTGTACTGCTAGTCACGAAAGAACATTACTAAACGATCAATTCGATTCCAAAAATACAGAGTACCGAACGCGCGCGGAGTTAACTTGATACTGTTCTATTGATACGCCGAACGGGCGAAATGAATAATACCGGTGCGTCACGTAGTTATATAAAAACCTGAATAAACAATTAACCTGTTCGAATTTAGAACGACCGCTTATTTTAATACCGAATCAACACAAAACATTTCGAAAATTATCCTTTTTTCGTTCGAAAACTTCTTGATTCATCATGAATGACAATTATTCACACCACGCTGCAATGAAATGATAAGTGCACTGTTAACCACAAGAAAACATTACTAATTGATTAATTCGATTCCAAAAATACACAGTACGACTACGCGCGCGGTTAACTTGATACTGACTTATTCACACGACGAACGGGCAGAATGAATAATTTCGTTGCGTCACGTAGTTACATAAAAGCGCGAATCAACAATCTTCGTGTTCAAATCAGAAATGACCGCTAATATTTATACCAAACTAGCTGACCCGGCAAACGTTGTTTTGCCATATAAATAATTTCCATGTTGTATCATAAAAAAATAGAAATTAAAAATTTTGTCTAAAAAATAAAAAAAAAATTTAGGGGTGGACTACCCCTAACATTTAGGGGGATGAAAAAGAGATGTTGGCCGATTCTCATAGATAGCTGACCCGGCAAACGTTGTTTTGCCATATAAATAATTTCCTAATGATTAAATTACTAAAATGGCTATTAAAAAATAAGGGTTGATCGTAGAAGGGTGAAAATTGAGGATTGTATGTATTTTTGTATGTTGTATCATAAAAAAGTAGAAATTGAAAATTTTGTCTAAAAAATACAAAAAAAAATTTAGGGGTGGACTACCCCTAACATTTAGGGGGATGAAAAATAGATGTTGGCCGATTCTCATAGATAGCTGACCCGGCAAACGTTGTTTTGCCATATAAATAATTTCCTAATGATTAAATTACTAAAATGGCTATTAAAAAATGAGGGTTGATCGTAGAAGGGTGAAAATTGAGGATTGTATGTATTTTTGTATGTTGTATCATAAAAAAATAGAAATTAAAAATTTTGTTTAAAAAATACAAAAAAAAATTTTGGGGTGGACTACCCCTAACATTTAGGGGGATGAAAAATAGATGTTGGCCGATTCTCATAGATACCGGATAAGCACAAAAAATTTCATCAAAATCGGTCAAGCCGTTTCGGAGGAGTATGGTAACGAAAACAATGACACGAGAATTTTATATATTAGATTAACACTGAACAATTCGATAATTATCCTTCGTTCGTAATTTTTTTTTCAATTCATTATTAATGGCAATTATTCACACAACACTGCAATGAAACACTTTTTCCGCAAGAATAAATGATTAGTGTACTGTTAACCACGAAAAACATAACTTATTGATTAATTCGATTCCGAACATACACAGTACCGACCACGCGAGGGGTTAACTTGATACCGATTTATTCACACGCCGAACGGGCGGAATGAATAATTTCGTTGCGTCATATAGATACATAAAATCGTGAATCAACAATCTTTGCGTTCAAATTAGAAACGACCGCTAATATTTATATCAAATTAACACTGAACAATTCAATAATTATCCTTTGTTCGTTTAATTTTTTTTAAATTCCTTATTAATGGCAAATATTCACACAAAACTGCAATGAAACACTTTTTCCGCAAGAATAAATGATTAGAGTCCTGCTAATCACGAAAAAACTTCACTTATCGATCAATTCGATTCCAAAAATACAGAGTACCGAACACGGACGCGGTTCACTTGATACTGTTCTATTGACACGCCGAACGGGCGAAATGAATGATATCGGTGTGCACGTAGTTACATAAAAGCCTGAAAAAACAATTATCCTGTTCGAATTTAAAACGACCGTTTATTTGTATACCGAAAAGATAAAAAAACATTTCGATAATTATCCCAAAACATTTCGATAATTATCCTTCATTCGTAATTTTTTTTTAATTCATTATGAATGACAATTATTCACACAACGCTGCAATGAAACACTCTCTCCACAAGAATAAATGATAAGCGCCCTGTTAACCACAAAAAAACATTACTGATTTATTAATTCGATTCCAAAAATACACAGTACCGATCACGCGCGCGGTTAACTTGATATTGATTTATTCACACACCAAACGGGCGCAATGAATAATATCGGTGCGTCATGTAGTCACATTAAAACGTGAATCAACAATCTTAGTGTTCAAATTAAAAACGACCGCTAATTTTCATACCAAATTAACACTGAATAATTCAATAATTATCCTTACAATTATTGATAATTATTCATTCAACGCTGCAATGAAAAAAACACTTTTTCCGCAAGAATAAATGATAAGTGTACTGTTAACCACAAAAAAACATTACTAATTGATTAATTCGATTCCAAAAATACACAGTACCGACCACGCGCTCGGTTAACTTGATACTGACTTATTCACACAATCTTCGTGTTCTAATTAAAAACGACTGCTAATTTTTATACCGAGTTTACACTGAACAGTTCGATAATCATCCTTTGTTCGTTTAAAAAATGTTTGATTCATTATGAATGGCAAATATTCACACAAAACTGCAATGAAACACTTTTTCCGAAAGAATAAAAGATTAGTATACTGTTAATCAGAAAAAAAAACTAATCGATCAATTCGATTGAAAAATACACAGTACAGACCACGCGCGCGATTAACTCGATACTGATCTACTCACACGCCAAACGGGCGAAATGAATAATATTGGTGCGTCAGCATCAGCGTGAATCAACAATCTTCGAGTTATAATCAGAAACGATTGCTAATTTTCATACCGAATTAACACTGGACAATTCGATAATTATCCTTTGTTCGTTTAAACATTTTTTGATTCATTATGAATGGCAATTATTCACACAACACTGCTATGAAACACTTTTTCCGCAAGAATAAATGATTCGTGTACTGTTAATCGATTAATCCCGGAGATGAATTCCGGAGGGTTATTAGATACCCTTACATCGTTGAATTAAATATAAACGGAAGGGCGGTGACTCTTATTAAAAGGGGGTTAATTCCAGAAGATGGAATAATAGAGACTATCTGTTGACAAGTGTATCAGGTCATACCTCACATTAATGGGGTACGGCTAATATTTAGGTAGGGCCTGAGGAAGAGAAATTAGGAACAAAATTGACAGCTATTTTGTGTGATGACGCTAAATTAGAGAACGTCTAAAGTTGCGATCGACCAGTAGACATTAATTTGCTGTTGAATGATATTTGAGTATTTTCAAAGTAAACTACCAGTTATCTAATCCAGAGATAGAAGTAATCGTCATCATTAGAACGACAATGGTTCAGCTTAGAACGGAAGGTTCTTCGAGAGATGCGAGTGGATGGAATCCAGAAGATAATTAGATAAGAGACGACGCCACGGGACATAGACTGTCCAGTACCCTTAAACTTTGGCGATCAAGAAGGAGTGGAATAAGGTCAACATACTGAGATTAATCCAATACATCACTAAGTAGAGAGTTTCACCAAGGGGTATATAAAACTTATGGGAGACTGTAGTGTATGACTAATAGTTGTATAATATCAGGATGATGAATAAATACGTTATTACTCTGCATCGGCAGTCTGGAGAGAGATCTCGAGGTGGACGAGCGATATCGATACGAACAAATTGTTTCATTTCTCCTTTCCCTATTCAATATATTGATCAGTAGTGGATAGTGAATACTACAGAGACGAATAAGGGCGAGTCAGTGCGAGCGAATTCTACGTCGAAAGTACGATACCACAAACATTAAGAGAACCGTTTGCAGGGTCATACCATATTTTACCTATAGTGATACCACACTGAACCAGGGGCTTGACACTTCCTAACCCCCACCCCAAATACGGTTTTTAGTTCGGCAATCAAACGCTATGGGGCACTGCATACGAAAATATATGTCATGTTCTCCACAGATTACTGTATTCTGACATATCGGATTTGTCAACGCCAACAATGTCAATGTCAATATGTTTTAATGCAAATTCTTGTTTACAAACGACATAATAGAAATCTTATACGAGGGTAAACTCGCTGTTTAAACAAGTGGGCTTCGGGGTGGTCCGTAACTCGCCGGTACGTTGCCAGATCGTACGATTATTCAGATAATTGAAGGAAGAGTAGAACTTCGATTTATGTCCCACCTCAGATTTTAATGATTATTTTTTAACGATAGAATTCTTTTAATTTGAGAGGAACGATTTTTCGAAAATTTCATCAGAATACGTGCATTATCATTTTATTATCATGAAATATAATCTGTCCTTTAAATCTACATTCAAATCCACAAAAATGATATTTTCATGTATGAAATTGTTTTTTCACTGTCCTAACCCAACCTAACAACCTAACCTAACCTCCAAATGATTCAATTAAATTTTTGGCCAAAAGTGATCAATTATGCACATTTTCCCAATGAATTATCCCAAAACCCCAATTTGTTGAGAAAAACATTCGAATTAATTACGAAATACAGTGAACAAACATTCAGTTGTCATAATTGAGTGCATTTAATGCACATTTCAAAAAATTATAGCTACTGAATTATAATTTTCCGCAGATTGATTAGATTCATCATGAAAAAATTCTGTCTAAAAAAAAATAATCATCAAAATCCGATTTTGATATAAGGTTTCTGCACAATCTGGCAACAAAAAGCACGAATGACGCTGTTACCGCACGCGGAATTTGACTACCAAATCTCACTTGTCTAAACAGCGAGTTTACCGCTCATTTCTCAATGGGGTAAGTATTTTTTTCAAACATAATAATACAAAAATTGACTTTTTTCCCTTTTTTAGAAATCAAGCATCCACTTGACTTTATACTATTCTTGGATGAGTTATTTGATTCGTTGAATGTATCCAGAGCTTGGACATCCACTGCGAACTCTTGAAGAGGACGTCTGATTTGCAGATTTTCCCCCTGCTACACCAAAAAAAAAAAAAAAATTAAAGAGGACGGTAAGTATTCAAACAGAACACAATAATCGTTGGGAGCAGGCGATACAAATTTTCAACAGTATTTCATTTTATTGCCCTCGAAAGAAAAGATCCATTGTGTTTTTTTTTTTTTTTATAGCAAGGGGAATCTGCGACCGTGAAAACACGGGGCTCTATCTCTCGCCCAGAGGAACCCATTTCTAGGGAACACTGTGGGGTTACTCACTCTCCTGAGTTCGCGACCCACTAAACCTAACCTGCTTTTTATTGGTTCCGGGCATTTGCCTATAAACCATTTATCCCTTAATCGGTTAATTTCTTCATGCACATTGTCGTGCTTGGGTTTTCATGTTCGTCCATTTCGGATATCTCTTCTTAGTATAGTTTTAATAAGTTTTCGATCTCATTTTAATCTCTCCTCAATTGATCTCGCGGTCTCCTTTTGTAAATTCTCATTCTTCTTCTGTCTTCCTCCGGATCGTAGTCCACTAGTCTCCTGAGTTCTTCGTTTGGATGTTCCTTCGCTGTTTCGAATAACTTTTCAGCTTTCCTCTTCATAAATTCGGTGATGGTTTCCCACTTCAAATCTCGATATATCTGTTTGTTCCTGACAAACCAAGGCGCATCTATGGCACATCGTAGTAGCTTGTTTTTTGTTGCCTGAATTCTTTGTATATGGCTCTTTGCCGCGAATCCCCAAGCACCTGATCCATAAGTCAGTTGCGGTCTAGCAACGGCTTTGATTATTTTCAATTTTGTCCCATTTGACATGTGGCTCTTTCTACCTATCAGCGGGTAGAGCATATTCATCGCTGCCTTGGTTTTGTCAACGGCTTGTTTGATATGGCTTCTCCATGTTAGACCTTTGTCTAGGGTGATACCTAAATATTTCGCTTCGTTTTTTCATTCGATTTCTTCTCCATCTACCTCTAGATTTGTTGTAGTTCTTAGTCTCCTCTTCTGCAGTAATATCGCTTGGCTCTTTTGTCCGTTGAGCTTTATTTTCCATTTAATACACCAGTCATTTATTTCATCTATAGCTTCTTGTAATATTCCTTCTATGATTTCTGGCTTGCGATGTCGCATCGCGATTCCTGTGTCGTCGGCATATAGTGTCAGCATAGTCCTTGGAGATTTTGGTATATCGTGAATATATATGTTATACAGTAACGGCCCAAGTACTGACCCTTGAGGCACCCCCGCTTCCATATATCTGGTTGTGGAGTTTTCTCCTTCCACTTTCACGTAGAATCTTCTGTTCCTCAAATAATTCCTAATCAACTTGCACAGTTTCATTGAATATCCAGCATATCTCATTTTGTAAATCAATCCTTCATGCCATACTCTGTCGAATGCTCTGGCGACATCTAGTAGTACAAGACCGGTTGCTTGTTTATTTTGGAATCCTTCTGTTATGTATTCTGTGAGTCTCAGTAATTGCTGTTCAGTTGAGTGGTCTCTTCTGAATCCGAATTGCTCTGCTGGAATGAGATTCAGATTTTCAGTTTCTTCTGTAAGCCTCCTAGCGATTACCCTTTCTACTACTTTTCCTAGGGCGGACAATAAACTTATCGGCCTGTAGTTTTGGGGGAATTTTTTATCTTTGCCTGGTTTGTTGAACACTATGACTTCTGCAGTTTTCCACTTTTCCGGATAGTGTTCAGTCCTCATTATACCGTTTTCAATATTTGTGAGAGCAGCTATACCTTTTCTAGGTAATTTCTTCAACATAGCATTCGTTATTTTATCACTTCCGGGAGCTTTTCTATTTTTCAAGCTTCTGATTATCTCTTTTATTTCAAATGGAGAAGTTGGTTTTTCTATTTTGTCGTCTACTGATGGTTCGTCCATTTCTTCTTCGTTGTTCTCTACAAGATCTTCCAGCTCGTCATTATCGTCATCAGGTCTGTAATGTATTCTCGATTCTCTTTCTATCGAGTCCGCCAGTGCTTCTGCTTTATCGATATTCGTATATGCCATTCCTCTTTCTCCGTGGAGAGGTGGTATTTTAGTCTTTTCTCTTCTCAGACATTTTTGCATTTTCCATGCAGAATGATCGATAGTATTTAGTTCTTGAACTCTTTTGTTCCATCTATTTGTTTTCATGTCCTTCAGGGCATTTTTTAGAACTTGGCTGTGTCGATTTAGATTTCTCTTATTTATATCTGTTTTGTTGAGCCTGTATGTTTTTCTCAGTCTCCGATTTTCCCTGATGAGATCTTTGATTTCTCTGGGTGTATCACCGTGTGGATGTATCGGTGCTGGTCTCGTTATTTTCTTTGTGCTCTTTTTGTAGGCATCTAGTATATTCTTTTCTAGTTTATCAACTGCTCTTTCCAGGTCTTCCGGTGTGTTGATTGTTGAAATTTCTGTTACCTCCGATTGTATCAGATGGCTATATTTCGTCCAATCGGTGTATTCTCTTGTTTGCATTAGTTCTCTTCTTGGCCCTTCTCCTATTGTTAATTCGATGGGGTTGTGGTTAGAGGTTCCGTCCCACAAGGTCTCTATCGAGAATTCTCTAGTGATATTTTTCATAATTGCGATATCAATTATATCTGGTAATCCATTTCCGAATGCTAGGTACGTTGGTTCTTCAGGTCCAGTAACGATAGCTTCATGTTTTTCAGCGAGATCTTTCAGTTTTCTGCCATTTCTGTTTTCCATCCTGCTGTTCCATTCTGGAGATTTGCAATTAAAATCTCCGATGCAGATTTTCGGGTTTGTTCCATCTAGTTGTTGATTTCTTCTTCCAATAAGTTATTTGGGGGTCTTTTATATGCCGATGTGACTTCGACTCTTTGTCGATTTATTTCAGCAACAATCGTCACTGTTTCTATTTGTGACTCGTCAGATCTTCCTTTAAAATAGTGTTTCAGATCTCGTCTAACCAGTAAGGCAACACCTCCCCCAGTGTTTGCGATTCTGTCACATCTATATATCTCATAATTCATGATGTTCAATCGCGTATTTGGTTGTATTCTTGTTTCCTGTAAGGCTATAATATCAGGTTTTCTCTCTGATATTATTTCTTCTATCTCGGGTTTTCGAGTTCTGACCCCGTTTATGTTCCAGGAGACTATTTTAAGGGAATTTTTCCTAGTTGTATGTTCCATTATTTCAGTTTACTGAACATTCCTTGGAGTTTTTTCTCCATCTCTCTTTCAATTTTCAACATGATTTTGTTGAAAATTTTTTCAGTAAAAGTGTCTAAATCGTCGGCGGATTCAGAGACTTTTCTGTTTTCTTTTGTTTTGTTGATCGTAGGTTTAGCTTGGGGCATTTTCGGTTGCTCCTTCTTCTGTACTGGTTTGGATACTTCTTTTTTCTTGTCGTCTACTTTGGAGGGGGTGGGCTTCTTTTTCTCCTGGACTTTTTGAGGAATCGTGCTCTGCTGAGCCGATTTCTGGCCTGTTTTCCTCTTCCTTGTAACTAATTTGAATTCGCTACATCCTTTGTAGCTTGCTGGATGGCCTTCTTCGCCGCACAGAACGCATGTGGCATTTCTCTCCTCACCTTTTCTGGTAAGTTCGCAATCTTGAACAACATTGAAAGCATTGCTTTACCCTTTACCTTAGGCAAAAACTGTTCAATGTCTATCACTTTAAATATATTCTTGCAATCAAGATTGTTTAGAAAACTTTTTTAGGTACATTAGAGCACATGGAGTAAGGAATACTAACCCAAATGTTGAACACTTTATTTCATCATTCAAAACTTTAGTTATTAATAATTTCATATAAGTGCATTCCTGGGGATCTAACTGTGAGGAAGATAAAACAGGGAGTCAATGTTTAGACACTTTGAAATCTTTCCTGCAGGAAAATATAAAATCCACATAGGTCTTTGGGCAACTAATTTTTTCTTTTCCAAATTATTCATGCATTCTAAGCTTTTGCCTGCTGTTTTTGATTTCTATGGCCGACTCCCAACAAACATTGTGTCCTGTTTGTATAATGTTGAAGATTTCTGAACATTTAATAATTTCAACTGCATTTTTTTTTATGTTAACGTATTTAATATTTTTAATTTTAAGCTTTATAAGCAGGCATCAGTTTTGTTGTTCTGATGAGGTCAAATGAGACCGAAAGCATGGACAGCATCTACTTTTTCACAACAAAATTGTAGTATTTATTATAATTATTGTCAATTTTATGCTTTATAAGCAGGCATTAATTGTGTTGTTCTGATTTGGTCAAATGAGACCGAAAGCATGGACAGCATTTACTTTTTCACAACAAAATTGTAGTATTTATTATAATTATTTCAATATTTATAGCTTCTGATATTGCAGAGTGGTATATAATAATTAAATTGCATATTTAATTTTTTTTGTATTGATAGATTTTTAATTTCAACTTCATTTCCTATGAACAATATTATTACTGTTTATTATAATTATTGTCTTAAGAAGATATGTGACCCTATTGACATTTTACCTCTGCTCATATATTCATTGCCATAATTATAGCTTATGTATTTCCATATTTTTTTTTTCCTGTGCTGGAAATATCAATATATGTATATTTTTCATGAGAAGTTTTATTTCTCCTTAAGACGTCTAAAACACCAGTGAATGGGCTAAATTGAATTTCGCGCCTTGCGATTGCAGTTTCCTGTTATACCGACATTACTCCCGGTTAGTTGGGTGGCAACCGCATGGGGTGCTGAGGACGGGATAAACTGTATTTTTCAACGTAGAACGTGAGTGTCAGATCTATTCTACTCTGTAATCTGTGCACTGAACTGAGAGACATAGCCGGAAAACGCGTCAACAAGGTCGAACTGAGTTTGCGTTTTCGTTACCCAGATGATCATACCGTATGGACCTTAGCACGGGTTAAAGAGTGGCGTTCCGAAACTTTTCCACTTGCGATAACTGAAGAGTAGATCCATGTGATTCTTAGGATGTGTATGGTTGTGTGGGAATGTTTGCGAGAGAGAGAGAGAGAGAGAGAAATAATTACGAAAATTGAACCTAAAGAACTCCATGTTGGAGATGTTGAAGTGATGGATGAAAAGATGTTGCTAGAAATTGTTTTGATGACCATTGTCCGAATAATCTAGTATTCAGGTTCAGTTTGTTCATGTTTTTTGTTATACCATATGTTTAAAGAACTTAGAGATGATTAACTCGAAAGTTCATCTAATCCGATGAACTTGGTACTGAACCATTTATTGTCCAGTCATATGTGATGCCTGAGTCACCTTCCACAGTCCCGTACTTGAAATTCTATGACATTTTGTCGAACTTCTAGGGGTTGTATTTCAGCCATCTTGGATATTTTATATAGACAATTTTTGGTTAAACGACTTATTTTGACGAGTTCTACCTTCTTTAAAAAAAAAAGCCTCACCTTTGAAATCATCCTGTATTTGAGAAGTTCACATTGTGTAGTATACTAATTCCAGGGTCCATCCTGGAGAACATGAAGATTCATTCATTCAACTCGACAACATTAATTAGATATATGTAAATGAGAGTTAACCATCAGAGTTTACTGAGAAATGAAATAAACTGATTTAAATAAGAGAGATAATCACGAGAAGACAATAAATCAGTATTCATTATCAATGAGAAAGACATATGGAAATGTTCAACTCTGGTGCTACATACCCATTTCCGTGTGAGAGAATCTAGTATTCATGTAAATCAATTTAATTGTAAAAATATAATAAAATATATATTTCTGAGCTGACAAATGAGTGATTCGACAACTATTGAGGATTACAAGTTTGTTTGAAGATTCAATGTAATTCACACGTGGGCAAATTCCTTACATAATCAACAGAACATGAAAATGGTTGAATTAATAATTGCGAAGACTGCGAGTAAATTAACTGTTGAGCTTAACAAATTTGCACCAGAATTAAGTGAGAAGACTTGAAAACAATTACTTTGATGATGTGAACAGTTAAAAGAAGTTTTACAACAAATAAGCACAATGAGACATTGATTCAACAAAGTGAACAAAGAGAATGATGATGGCAAAGATCTTAGAGTTTGATAACTTTATAATCTTTGGATGATGGCTTCAACGGAAACGGGGCTGCGTAGATCAAGTAAAGTTGTCTGAGGCATGGAGATAGGAAAATAGTGGAGGGGGCTTAAGGTTTGCAAAGTGTCACGTAAACAAATCAAAGATTCCCCATTCCACTATGGCCGACTTCGAACTATTGAAACTTTGGATTTTCAGTTGTTTTTGCTTCATTTTACTTCGGTAGCTATGACTTGGTGTTCATTTGTAGTGGATATATGTGGACATACCCCTAACATTAAACATACATTAAATGATTATTCAAATTAAACGAGTTTATCCAATTATAGGCATATCGAAATGTACCTATTATTTTAACTTCCGCCAAGATATTGTAAATGTAGCTGTTAACTCCGATGTTATGGCATTTAGGTATAGGGAACATGAAAAATATCCAGTATTTCTTGAGGATATACAGGGTGATCCATTTGAAACAACAACGTTCATTATTATTCTGAAAAAAGAAAGATCTAACAACAATGTGAATACTTCCATAATATCGGTCATATCACAAAATCCTTGCAAACGAAAATTTTCGAAATAGTTGAGGCGTTATTCCATACGTGTATCGTGTAAGCAACAGCTAATTATATATCATCAGAAACTTCCAAGTATGTAATGAATTGTATTGCAATTTTTGTAATTTGATGTGTTCAACAAGTTTCTCTTCCAGTCCAACAAATTTTGATACTGTTCATCAAAAGTTGGTATCGAAATTGGTGGTAACTTCACCGTAGAATGTTTTTACAATGCGAAGAAATTTCAGAATTGTCATTTGACCTACATTCGACTTACATGAATTACCTACTAACATTTTATTGCTTCACATTTTGTGAGCTGAAGCACCTTATTTCTCTTAGGAAGCCAAAAAATGCAGCTTCAAAATTAAATCTTCATTGATTTGAATTCTTGCTTCATCACTATTTTCTAATAATTCAATTTTCTCATCCCATGAAGGTGAACTTGTCCAACGCCAATTTGTTCTATAAAATACTAATTCCCCAATGAAGTTTGAAATTTTTCTGTACGTTTGAGAGGAAATATGTTCATATATGATATATGTATGAATACAGAAGAATTTGCTTGCTCTACTTTGAATACTACCTATCACGAAGACCAGGAGGAAGGCAAATTTTTGGGTTGAAATGATATTAGTCATTTGTGTTATCGTTTATTGTAAATACATAATTTCCTGAAAGACCTTCCCATTCACAGAAAAATGTTGATGAACCTAAAACAGTTTACGTTACGGCTAGTTAGAATATTCTTAAATATTTCAATGAATACTACTAGAAGAAATCGAAGAATGTGTAATACTAAAGTCGATAATTGCTCATTTGTGCTCAGATGTGTTGTTCCCTTCGAAGGTATTGCTGAAATTAGGTTATATGCCGAAGTCACGAAGCTATCACATAATTTTTTTAGGATGAGTATGAGACACACACAGCCAAAAAATTTTTATAACTGGCCAATAATATTGTTGAAATAGATCGAAAGCAGAAAGAACCAAAGTAAAATCTGTAATGTACCCTTATATTTATATACATTTATCACATTACGTTGTAGTTGCTGGGCAGCCTGAAGGCTTAACCATGCATGGGCTTCAGAACAAATGTTGCGATCTAACTGAGCATGGAAAATAATGATTTATAATGAATGCAAAGTAAGAATGAGAGATGTTTGAGTATTCCAATGGGGTAAAAAACATTAACATCTGCCGAAGGAACAACCTATATAGCCGATCTTAGTATTATAAATATCGAGGTCTTTCTGATTTAATCTCCAAAACGGTTTCAGATCCCACCTTACCCAGTTTTCATTCTTCTCAATTTCATTTTTTTTTACTCGTATCAACTAGTACCCCGACTACTGGCGCAAAATAATTATTTCTCCTAACTAATTCGTTCAAATTCATATTTCGATGTGGCAGTGTTCACGGGACACTCATGTCATAAAAATGACAGGTTAGATATATTTTGCGAAAATCAATTAATCTCTCAATATTATAAAGCTCATCCAAATGGCACTAACAAAAAAGTATTGCGTTGAACTCGCATGGATAATTTATTTCCCTATTAGAATAATTAAAATCGAATTCGTGAGGATAATCATTTTGTCTTTTGGGCGCATAAGGTCGCGACACACATACATGACCGCACTGTCCTCCTTTTTCTAGTCAATTAATCAACCCTCAACTCAACTAGCACTACCTCTAGTCATGGGCAACCGATCTGGTCCGGCAACTAGGCTATGCGCCCAATCTCGAGTAATTGAACTGGACGTTTATTCTTGGATCGAGGAAGTGCAATAATCTTGGACAAGCCGATCCCCAAGGAATACTAACTAATTCTTGTTTGTCTGAACCACATGCTCGACAACGAAAATTGAAAAATCACTGTATACAAAAACAATCACTAAAGACCTACACCAATAAATTATGGAAAACTATTATTTAAGAAATAAACGTTGTATGATATCGATATTTCATCAAATAATTGAATTTGAGAGTTCAAAACCAAGAACCGAGGAAAACTACTCATCTCGTCGTAACAACCATTTTGGAACTCGCGCACTGTGCCCGTGCAGCCGTGCATCATTTCACATATTATGTCATAGATCAGACCGAAAAACTTGATATATTATAATATATTATATATATTTTAATCTGAGACAAACTAATCCAATCTAAGGGTCAATTTCACCAAATGGTGATAAACTCTGCTTACTTAAACTCACATAAAAATTCAAACAAACTCCTTCTACCATTTGCTTTGTCTATGAAGTGAGGTAAGGAAGGTAAAGAAACCACAAAACACAGACACACTCCAGTTTAAATGAAATTAAGATGCATAGTCGACATAAATCGGCGAGTTGCTTTACTTAACGGCAGTCACTTCTAATCTCAGTTTATATCCTTCTTGAAAACGGCTCTAAGGGATCAGTTTCTCTTAAAAGCTGTGGTGATGACAATGAGACGGTGGGGAATGAACTCATGAAAACGTATGAAGGAATCCTAAAATCACAGGGAGTGCTCCGTGTCACTGCACCCGAATGAGGAAATCCTCATACTTCGTTCTACACATTTCTATAAGTTATTTATTTGATCTCCCACGGTGTCATGATCAACACCATAGAGATCCCAGAGCGATCATAAAAACTTGAAATTATTGTTGGCGATAAAGTAACTCAGAGTTTCTTCATCCGAAAGATCTCAAATTCATTGATATAATCAAAACTAAATCTTCTTAAAACACAAATCTCCGAATATTTTTCACCTGGATTTTCACTTCTACACTGACGCCTATAAGATTTTTGGATGGATTTCAGTTTAACTTGCTCCAGAAACAAACAAGAACGTTCAAAATCAAATTTCTCAGATAAAAGAATTCAGTATTCTTCCCCAGAAAAATCAAATAAAATCCCACCTAGTCCAAGATCCCAGAACAACCAGACATAACCTTGTGACACCTGGGCAAGCCAGGTGGGAAAGGTCACTAAAAATAAGTGTTACTTAACTTAATTTTTTTTTGGCTGATTTTTATATATGTTTTGTTGAATATAATTTGGAAGTATTATTATAAGTGTCAGATCCTTTCAATGGACCAAAACTCTTGAAAGACTCTTTGATTTTTTGTTTTTCTGGAATAACAGAATAATATTTTTAGGCAACCCAGTAAAAGTCCGGGAACGGCGCTGCCTATCTGTCGCACATCGTCAAGAACTTCTCTAATAGATGGCTAGACAGGAAATTTTCCTCTGAATGGAACATGAGAAGTGGTCTCAGGCTGTCGAGGCTTCTCATTGAGAGACCGTCCTCTGTACCTGAGGTCAAAAAACTCTTGGCTCTTGAGAGGAAACAACACAGTCTATAGTGACTGGAGCATTGACTGGCCATTTGTTCAATAAACACTTGAAAAGAATGGGACTGACTGACTGTTCCCTGTGCAACTGGTGGTTGAATGAATGGTTGAACATATTCTGTTCATCTACAGCAACCTTGAAGAGTTAAGGATGACCCACCTAGGAAACCCAACACCCACAATTCGTATGGTGAGATTGACTCCTCTCTGCCAACTTGTGGCGTTTTTGTCAGCGTGTCTTAGGGTTTGAGTCTCTCCAACTACAAGCGGATGAACAATGGGTCACTAGGCTTTAGTTCAGCCCAGTGAGGCACCGCACGTAGAAGAAGAAGAAGAAGAACCCAGTAAAAGATTTGTAACATTCACGAGATAACCACTGACATACAAATGATTCAACTATATCTTTGAATTTCAGGTTATGTATTTTTCGTTGTTTCAATTATTTTTACACTTCTTAAGTGTCTCTTTGGAAAATAATATTAATTTACGAGATTGTTCACACATTTCAATTTTTTTTCTTCCATGATTTTCACTACTATTTACAAACAACTCAATGTGTCTTAAAAATTACACAGTATAACGAAAAAACATGTGCTTTCATAAACCCATACTCTACTATACATTGCGCGCACATGGCACATACATATACGCAGCACATACACATACGCAATTGATTAAAATAGATTGTGAGCTTGAAAAAAGGAACCGAGTTAGTGAGTTACCATAGATATCTCACTCACTCTGAAACTTATGCATAGTGCTTATCCTAACTTCTAGTAGACTATGCATAGTGCTCTCGCGCTAATACTTACCTTAATAACATATTTCAAAATCAAACATGTGAAAATTAGTAAAGTTTATTCATTTTTTGTGAAGCTTTAAAGCTGACAAGAACAGTGTCTGACACTTATAATATAACTTCACAATAAGATTCTACTAAACATATATAAAAATCAGCCATGTGAATTCAAGTTAAGTAACACATTTTCAGTTACCTTTGCCACCTGGTACCTATCCAAGTGTCACTTGGCAAGCTCCACAAGTTCGCAAGTATTCAAAGCACATGAGACTCTACTGAGATCGTAAACTTTCATCTGTGAAAAATAGGTTATGTCTGATCGCTCTGGGATCTTGGACTACTAGGCTGCGATGCTGCTCGGCCAATGTGCGATTATGTGTGTTCCGACCATTATCTAATGTGGGATGTGATGTTTGTATGAATGATGATATAAAATTATAATTTTTCATTATGTAATCATTAGTTCTGAGTATAAATAAAATATTTCATCGAACATATACCTGTCACTAATACTATTATCCTTGTTCAATGATTTTTCCATCCTCTCAACTTTTATAGAAAATTTGTAGGTGCTGTGATCAATTATAATTGATCACAGCAAATCTGCAAAAATGTTCATATTCCGAATTAACATAAATTCAAATCCTGTCTATGATCAAGACTCTCAATTACTTGCTCGAAATTCAAGCACATACTATACATATTCTAAGTCTCACTATTTTATCTTCAACGAATTTTCCGAACCAACAGCAACTAGTCACTAAAAACTTTATGTTTGCTGTAGGTATTACACCCAATTTTTTTTGGGGAACTATCGATTTTTGCAGCTGTCGTAATCCTCTTGCAAGGCTTACCACCAAAGCATTGATTTTCTACCAACTCAAGACTGAAAAAACGATGAAACACGTTACTATAACGTAATTATATTATTCGTTTTTTCTTTAGTTGGCCCATATTATTTGTCGGTACTATGAAAAAGTTGAAAACAATCATTATTTTCAGGTCAGAATGAGATTTCCATTTGAACTGAGCCCATTTAGAAAGATTTATAGAAAAGATAAGTGAGTACTTAGCAAAGCTCCCCAGAGCAAGAAATATTAGATACTTATTTCACAGTCATTCACATTTTTACATTCATTGAAACTTCCTTATTATTAACTATATATGTAAGAAAAATCGGTATATTTCATTTCATACAAAGTTCATAAAACTTGTAATTCCTCCAACACAACAGAAATCAGATGATATAATGATGTAACATCCAAAAGTCCATTAAGAATTATTTGTTTAATTTGAGATTGCTCGAGTGAATATTTATATCACACATTAGAATATCTCGACTTTTTCACAATTCCACTATTGAAGACATAAAATATACTAGTGAAATGGTGAAAGGTTTCTTTGATGTTCGAGAATTCTCTTCCATATATTGCTATACAAAGGAAATAGTGAAAAGAACTACTTAAGGCACATGAAGTTAGAATAGAATCTTCCTCGTTATGTTATTGCTTTAACTGTTTCATATTGCTCAAGTATATAACTGGCCAATTATCTCCGTCAGGAAGTTTGAAAAAAAGGTTGTGCTTGAGGAACCACTTGGTACAGTGAATAGAGTGCAATATCGGAAAATACATAAACATGAAGAAATAACTTATGAAATTGTAGAAAATCAGTCTTATTTACAAGCTTATGATAATTACATTACAATTATTCAATTCTCATATACCTTTATTATGTTTGGACGTTTTTGTTCAAAATATATATGACTATTTACATTTTGTGGCCACCAAAATTGCCAAACATTTTCATTTGCTGTTATTTAGAGTCAGTAGTTCATGTAGCTTATCTGAGGCAAAATGTGGAAATTGGTGAAAAACAGGCTGGGAAGTGCCAAATTATTATTGAAAGTATTTGAAACTTTCGATAACATTAAATAGTATTCAGTGAAATCTATCTTGTGGGCTATCGAAATACATAAGGTGAGATCTTGCAATTGGAATACAAATACGGCTTATGCAGACAAGGTCGTGAAAGGTTTACGTTAGGTAGGAGCTAGATGATATAGCCCTTATTGGAAAGGATATAATTAAATGGATATTATCTGTATCTATTTGTTTCATTATCTGAATAAATCTTCATCAGCCAAAATTTTTTCTAGCAGACCCTTATTTTTGCCCTGTCTTATAGGCTTAAGCTTTGTTGCAGCAACGTTAATTATAATTTGATGATACTTAAAAACTTTAATCCTCCATTAATCGATGTATACAGTGTGTACATAAAGTATGTACACATGTACAGATAAAGGCAAGGTAATGTGCCCCTCTTGAAAAGTAGATCGACATGTTCCAGCATTTTTTTGTTTTAAATCCCACTGCGAAAAAATTAATTTATTCCATACTTTATATGCACATATTATAATCCGTTTAATGGAGAATTAAAATGTTAATGGTAAGTTAAATGACAGGGCGAGTCAACAGTATATTCTTGAGGTCAAAAGAAGCACTTTTACTTCATACCATTTTTCACAATTCGGCCCTGATAAAAAGATATAGCTACATATTTTGAGTTTTCATAATGAGCTGTGCCACTCCTGGAAAAACAAAATAACCTACGGAATAACTAGCTAAATCTGTGACACTAAACATCTGTGGATTTTTTAACAGAGATAGAGAAAATGTGAGGAATACTTTCATGTTACAAAACGTTTAAATATTCATTAGATAGCGTCCAAGTTTCAAGAATTGGGTTCATTGAATTTTTGGTATTTTTATGGTACGTAATGATCATAATGAGAAAACTGGAAGACGTGGGTGATATATGTTTTCGAAAAAGATTAATCAAATAAATGAAAAACTATATTCCGAAATTCATTTCATTCGCTTAAACCGTTCGAGAAATAAAACTGAAAATTAACATTTTTTGATAGTTTTTCAACAGCCTGTATCTTTTAAACCGAGTAGATTCGAAAAATGGTAAAGGAAAAAAGTGTTTCTTTTGAGCTCAAGCATCTGTTTACAATATTTCTACGAGTCAAAGACTCACCATGTATCATTGAATTTTCTGCACTGGGTCTATGTATGGAAAAAACGCAAACCCAGACCCAATAGAAAACTAGGGGAATTTTTTCTATTGAAAAAGGTGCGTCCCCTTGAAGACGCTGTTTATTGAAATAGACTTCACTGCTATTCGATGTTGAATTTGGCTTATATCTTTTCTCATATTGATGTTGTTTTCAGAGGATGAAATATTTATAATTTTATAGTATACGAAGTTGTGTGGATTGAAATTTATATTGTAAAAACGTTGGGAAACATCTTGAAACACCTCTATCTAACGGTTACAAATGTAACCGAATTTAAATTGGAAAAAATGACAAGGAAAAAAATATTTTTTCGAGCCAAGTAATTCATATTTGAAACACAACAAATACCCTTTACCCTGTATGTAGATTATGACATTATGAATAATAAAAAGAATACTCCTTCGACATTTCACCAGAAAATATCAGGCAATATTTAGGAGAAAATGTGTAAATTTTAAGCTATAGATCGATGTGCTAAAAATACAGAAAACGTCATCACATAATGCAAATTGAACTCTAATACAAGAAAAAAAAATAAGGGGTGTTACTCTGGATTTTCCTCCTATAATTTTTTCATCTTGAAGTTTTCAGCTTATTCAGCTATATTTTGTATATAAGATTCTGCAAATACAACTTATTATGTCGTTTCTAGGGATAGGTATCTGACAACCAAATCCAATCCACTAAAAATGAACTTAAACATCTACAAAATCGCTCATTTATTCAATATTGCATTCTGCTTTTATTTTCTTTACTTAATGATTGTTCGATGTTTAGAATATACATGTGATGGTTCCCTAAGATCCTCAACTATTCTAAGCCTATTTATTTTCAGGAAACGTTAATTTTTGCTTTTATCGAGTACGAATTTCAATTTCTGGCTGATAGGTAGCACCTTACCCCAACAAATCAGGGCTTACAATAATTAATAATCGGATCAGGTTGAAATTCACAAACAACATGATGATATTAAATAACCAATTATATTTTCTGTAAAATTTTTGTTAGTTAATTGAATAAGATCAAGGAACACTATAACCATTAGTAACGATAATAACTTATGATCGCAGTATGTTTTTAAAACGATATATTTTCTTTTCTTCGGTTTGATAACGAATCATTAATTATTAGGTGATTACATCTTTATACTCTTATGGAACAAATTGGACGCTCATATAACTTCCAATCATTATTGGCCATTCAGTAAAGTGCACTGTTTTCCATTTAATTTGTCCGCAGTAATAAAGTTTGACATGATTTTAATAAAAATATCGTGACTGTTCAGTTAACTAAGTGAAAAATCATATGACTCACCAGGTGAGAAAACTATTCATCATATCATACAACATAAATTTCAACCTGATCACTTCATCCAAATGTAATTGAATGAACTTAAACCTGGTGGGACTATTACGTTTAGTAATTCCACTTAATCAGAATGTCCATTTCCAGTTGTTACAACCATTTTCCACGAATCCTGTCGCGGTGATAACAGTTCTCCTCTTTTGTACTTGGCTCTTCTGCTCCTGTTACTTCCTTGAGCCGACAACTTACCAATACTACTGCTTTTTCTTATTTCGTGTCTTGGACTCCTGTGTTGTAAAAGAGGCGACGTGGCCTTGGGAGAATCTTCTCCCTCGCTATCAAAGCTGTCAGATGGGCTCCCTGATCGATCTCTATGTTTCAAACTAGTTTCTAATCTTCTTAGGAATCTGAAATTGAGAGTGAATAGTTGCATCACATATAATAATTTGTTCAGATGCAGCATGCAGATCAGAATGCCTTCAGCATAATCATCATTAATTTGGTTTTTATAAAGTTAGTTTGATAGGTTATCGATTCGGTATCTTTATTTATTGCTAGGATGGGGAGTGGAAAATATTCCATATACAGGGTGTCTGTATACAAATGCGAAGGACTTAGGGAGATGACTCCTAGATGAAAATAAGCAGGGCTAGTTCTTATATTTTTTTCGAAATCGACCTCCCTTCCAAGATACAGCCTTTGGAAGGCGATGACGATGGCAGTTTTTAATTTTTTTTTATGGCACTGAGTCATAAAACTATACATAATATGAAGCACACTTCATTATAATAAAGTTATGAAATCTAAAAAAATTGTGTGAGTAACATCTACTTAGTGCTTCATATTATGTATAGTTTCATGACTCAGCTAGTGTTTTTAGAACCCCTAAAAAAATTAAAAACTGTTAACTCGTCATCGACTTCCAAAGGCCGCATCTTGGAAAGGAGGTCGATTTCAACTCCTAATATATTAGGAGTTTAAAATAACAACCCCTTATGATTTTCCTTCAAATATTGTTTTCGTGGGATAGATTTTCGAAAAATAAAATTCTCTTATGGTTTCCCATTCTATTCTGGAGAAAAAAGTCTATCGCAAAATTTCTATACAGTCGATACTTTACTCGGAATAAATAAAGTATCGACTAATTTCGAAATTGTCATCATAGAAATACCTTGTTATTTTGACAATTGTAGATTAGACTGGGATTCTACATTGACCTTGCTCTTTCGCATGTGTGGCTAAGCTTCTCGCCTTTATCTGACACGCTCGAGTATGGACAAGTAACGATTTTTTTTTACATTTTCAAAGGACCGCTGTGACCTTGCGTCACGTTCAAATTGTCAGTCCTTTGAAAATAGCTTCCTTCGGGTCCAATTAACATATCCTCCAAAAATCTGAGACGCTGGAAAAATTTTTTTTTTACCATTTTCAACTCTGCCAGTCCCACCGCGCAAACTGTCAGATAAGCATGAATTCATTATCAGAGACACGTAGAGCATATACAGTATCTTAATCTGACACGCTCGAGTATGTACACCTGACGATTTTTTTTTACATCTTTGAAACCCTGCAGACGCTTTCCCCACCGCTGAAAGTGCATACATCATAGAACCTTTTTTTCCTTTTACCATGTAATCTTCAAAATCCACTAGGTCTCCACGACGCTCGAGTAAATCCCGATATAGCATCGTCGGCTCCCCAACTAAAACCTACACAGAACACAATTGATTCCCAAAACTCTCACAAGCTGTTTGAATAGCTTCTGAGAAGTAACACCTTGGTAATTTCGCATATAATTAAATGGTCTTTTTCTGGCAGATAGCAGGTAAATCATAACAGGAGAAGGAGGTGACTATACTAGACTTAAAATTTTCGAAATGATTCAATGAGCTCTACATGTTTCGTGCTGCAATGAGCTCATCCTCAGGAGCAAAAATCAATGAAGTCAAGCTGAAAATACAAGTCAACCTCAGCTCAACTCATATTGAAGATTTTTGTGTGAGTATTTTGAATTGACTCTAAAAGTCACATGACTTCCTACATTCTACCTTCCCGAAATCAATTTTTATTATTGTACGTTATTTTTAATTTGCTTATTAATTTTTGTCACTGTATGTTATTTTAATTGTTTATTAGTTTTTTATAATATGAACCTTTACATGAGATAGTTTGTGCTGAGCTTCATTTATATTTTCAGCTTAACTTCATTGATTTTTGCCCATGAGGATGAGCTAATTGCAGCTCGAAACATGTAGAGCTCATTAAATCAATCTGAAGATTTTATGTCCGGTATAGTCACCTCCTCCTACTTTTACGGATTTCCCAGACACGAGGACATTCTCGATGTTAAGGTAATATCATGTTTCATTCGCAAGAATAATGCGTGCTAATATTTTTGTGATATTGCATCCCGTTCCATAGGTCCGCTCAGGAGTTCGATTGAAAGCTTGTGCTGATCGAGATCAATATACAAAGTGTAACGATTAATAAAAAGCGTATGACTTTTAATCGCTTACTAAAAAAAAAGATGGTTCAAAAAACGGAACAATTTACCTGATTTGATGACTGATGGCTCTCAGTTTACTTAGCTTCTGACATTTCTTCAGTTCTTGTGACTTTGGCATTGTTTCTTCAGATATATCCTGAAATGAAAATATAACGTATAATTTTAGTGAGAAAATTATGAATTCAAAGGTTGATTTATTTTTATATTGGGAGAACTATAATAAAGCTTCAATAGCTGTAAGGAATGATAAATAAGCTTTCAAAATGGGATACTATGAAATGAGATTTGAAACAGAGCCAGAAATGTTGAACAAGCCCTACACAAAATTTGATAGGTACCTTTCAGTAAACAGAAGTTTGCTAGAAAACACGAATATTTATCATAATAGGCTATTACATTGGAAAGACTTACTTCTGGAGAGTTAACTACATCTAAACATTTAGATTTCTTGAAATCCATCCAGTCTGTCGAAGATGACCACCGTATTGTATCCGTACTAGGACTGGAAGAAGATAGTTTGACGTCTTTAGTTGACGTAACACTATCCGAGCTGGATGAAGATGAAATAACTGGATTTCTTGTAATTCTACGTTTTGGACTCAGCTTTCGTGGTGGTGGTATCTTGGATTCCTTAGTAGGTATGTCCAAATGATGATGTAATGAAGATGATGTGTGTATCGTTTTTGTAGGACTCGGCGTCTTACAGTTCCTCAATACTTTTTTCTCTCTCCTCTTACCGGATTTCTTCATCGGAATGATAGTTGATGATGTACTATTTCCACTACTCTGAAAGTCGTACAATCCATCAGAATCGGTGAAGGATAAAAGGTCTCTATTTTTTCCATAAAAATCTGGCGAAAATCTACTAGTCCGATCACTTAGTGGGCTCTCGCTTCGCGAACTCATAGGGCTCAAATGTTTTTCGTCGCACTGTACTACTATTGAAGGTAATTGAAGTAAGTTTTTTGAACTTGACGAACACGGAATATTTTTTTCTGTAACATTGTCTATACTTTTGCACTTGGGTATTACTGGAACAGGTATGACTATATCAGATAGGTCGATTAAAACTTGGGTAACATCGCCACTTTCACAACTCATCAGCATTTCCAAGTCTTTGGCACTTTTCACCTTCCCTTCTTCGATTTTCTCTTCTAAATGGTCAGTGCTAATGCCTTCGTCATTCGATTCTATCAATGGATCATCCGATAAAGTTTCAGAGTCTGATCTACCTCTACGCTGTTGTTCTTCGTTCACATTATTTTCCAAATTGCTTCCATCACATTCTGGGTGATGAGGACTCGTTTTCAAAATTGGAGAAGGTCTCCGGTGAGAATGGCCAGAGCCAGGAGGACCTTGATCTTCCATTTCAGATGGACATAAGGGATTGCTTGAGCCACATCTTGATGGTCCAGGACTTGCCATAGAGCTGTATCCAGAAGAACTAAGATTAGATTCAGATGCGTGTTGTTCTCCGCGAGTTCCCATAGAAAATGGACTCAAATAAGTCATTCCTGTTTTGCTTGCCCCCAGATGTAGTGAATTCTTAACAGCAGGAGATATTGACTCAGCGTCTGACTCAGCTTCACTCATGTTACAGGTGATGGTGATCATTGGTGGACCGCACGGAAGATCGAGGGAAGTTGGTTTATCGAATTCCTTTAACAATTTTCGTTGTTGTTTCGATGCAGGTGGGAACTGAAAACGGTTAGTTCCATCAGATTTGTGAGGAGGTGGAGAACCCGGAAAATATATGGAGGGAGAATGGCAATATGTTGGGGAAGGAGTTTCTATCATCAAAGTAGGAATCACAATTTCGGTAGCCCTAGTTTCTTGGTTTGAATCGGAAGTTTGTCCCAGAGGTGGCGGTCGAGTCTGAAAAATATAAAAAAGTCTACAAAGAGCAATATGGTGATGAATTGTTACCTTAGTTTTATACATGTTCTGTTGCATTACAGCAACTTCTTCAACAATGAGTCCATCTTCAGCTTGAAGGTCCACGTTTATATCAGGGCTGCAATGCATATCATCTTCATCGTCGTCACTACAGCTTATTGAAATATTTGGCAGTTCAACGCTTATCTTATCGTCACTCAAGTCGTTGTCTTCTATAGAAGAATTCGCTGCACTTCTACGCATGATCGGAGTCAATGCAGGCGATGGCATCGGAGTAGGAAGAGGAGTTGGCAACTCCCTTATTGGAGAAAGGCACTTATTGATTGTGCTAGGTATTTCCAACAAAATAGTGGGAGGATGCAACAAATTACTTCCACTACTTGGGAATTTGTGTGCGCTGAGTGAATCTAATACAGGAATTTCGATTGTGCTTTGAGGATTGTGCGCATATGGAACAGGGCTTTCGGGTGCACCGCTAGAAAATGACACTGGGGTGTGAATGGAGGATGTTGAAGATTCGTCGTCTCCAACAATATCATCCTGAGGACTAGAAGCGGTGGGAGTGGTTGATGGAGACACTTTCAATGAAGGAGGAAGATTAGCACCAGCAGAGCTTGATGAAAAGTTTCTAAACATTGCTAGAATTGAATCAGCACTAGTTGGCTTTTGTCTACCATTCGGCAACTTGCTGCAATGTCTTCTGATGAGCAAATCTGAAATACTGGAGCTCAGAGCACTGGGAATAGCTAAGTCAGAGCTGAAGGAATCACTACCTTGATTACTCGACGTACTGTTCGGTGATCTGGTGTCTATACACGGGGACGGTGGAGTGCTAGATGGTCTCATAAATCCACAACCAAGTTTATTATTCTGCATGATACCCAGTTCCATTTCTGAACCAGAGCTCATCTCGGCAGATACTTTGTTTAAAAGTCTTGCAAAGTGCACTTTTTTCTCTAATTTCGGATCATTCAAAACGGATTGCGTTGTATCGTTTTCGATGAACTTTGTCTCTTTAACTGTTAAATGGTGTTCATCTTCTGATGCTGCGCAGTAACCAGGATTTCTTTCATTCATTTGCATAAGCTCACCTAAACTTACTTTTCTAGATAATTGCTTACTATTGGGCGATACTAGTTGTTGCAGAATTTGCTTCTTCTCTGCTGCATTCTTTTTTGTGGGAGTTGAATTATTTCGTTTCTTCTTGGGAGACGGGGTTCCTGTAGAAAACGAAGACTACATGAGGATCCTCATTTTGCTGGGATTCTATTCGTAATCACGCAAATTGCAGTCATTGTATGATAAGTTTGTTGATTACGAGCAAAAATAACTTGATATTAGTTTTGCCTTTTTACTGAAGGATCAGAATGTTGAATGTGTTCAGAGATAATTTCGAGATCTGTTGCTTCAGAATTGAAATGAACTAAAAACTGAGTGTTTTATACAAATACACCACCTACTGACATAGTACATAGTTGATTTATTTTTCAAAAACTTTCGAATCAGAATCAATTTTTGCTTTGTAACGTGTGTTTGCAAAAAAATTACTTCTCCAACATCATTTTTCTACCGTCCGAAGATTACCACATGTTTCGAAATATAGATTTTGAGTTCAGTGAACCATAACTTCAAAGTTCCTTCAAATTTACCTTGTGCATTTATTTTCCTGCGTTGGTTGAAAACAAAATAACCTCAAAAAGTTTTTAACTAATGCGACTTAAATATCGAAATATCGTCAACTGGTATGTTTCATAATAACGTTATACAGGTTGACCACTTGATAGGAGAGGAGAGCCATATAGAGTTCTCGAACCTTTAGCATAATATTCCTTATATTTTAAAGTTTTCTTTTTGAGCTAGAGGATGGGTCTTCTTTAATAGAAAGTGTATTAGAAAATTCAAATTTTCGAGGAAAAAGTCAATATCAACCAGTTTCTCATCTTTCAAATATTTTCATTGCCCAATTGATTATTGTATTGATTTTGTCGAAGCATTGCTCTTTTAATGAGCACTCTTTACTTTTATATACTTATAATATAACTACATATTACATTAAATGTTAACCCAAAAATATTTTTTATTGAGTATTGAGTAGATTCACAAGAGGGGAAATTCAGGAGGTGCGATAAGTATGATGTGTACACGTACACGCAATATTGAAACTGGTATGAAACAGTAATATAAAATAAACTTGTTATTATGTCACTCTCGAGTTTACTAAGTATGGACAATACCATTACTATTCGGCACTTATTATTTCACACATCATAATAGAATGAATAGTTTTTATATGCACTTATTTGGTTTGATCTCTTCTAGTTGATTCATCTGAAAGTTGAAAAAAAAACGGATACATTCTCGATGAATTTAATATTCATTAAATTTCGCCTCATATAAAATTCTTCTCAAAATTTCTACAACAATTTGAAATACCTAAATCATCATTCGAATTCATTCAATCACCCAACGACAAAGATGAAAACAACCTAACCGATTTTCGTTTTCGAATTTCTAATTCGAGCATGCGTGTTAGTCAATTCCTGCCAGCAATTTGACTTCAATTTTCCCGTAGCCTAGAACGCGTGTTATCAATATTGGTATAATAAATATATGTTTACCCTGCGCAATAACTGCAATTCAAAGACCCAAAACATGAGTAATACTCTTTGGACTAATTGTTTAGCTTCACGTTCAACTCAAAATATTTTGAAATATACTAACTTTATGGCTATGAAGATATATAACGATATTTAAGTTGAAGATATCGGAAAACTGTGTTGAAATTGCAATTTGGGAAGGATCTAACAGTTCGTTGCCCTTGCCGAATGCCTCTGGTTGGAACCAGAAAAGTTTCTCCAACATAATTCGGTAGGGTGTATAGTACCTACGCTTAACGTGCGATAATATTCCAAATATTGTCAAAGAGTCAAATAGTTTTGAACTGCTGGTACAAATTATTCATAATTCTTCAAAATAAAACATAACAAAAAATATTCTGAAGCAAAAGAATATCATCAGAAATTATCAAATTCATTCATGATTTATCAGTAAACGTTTTTTGCCTTACTTTTCGAAATAATCATTTAGAAATTTCCACTCCGTATATATGATCTTCAAGATAAAATCATCTTATTCTCAAATGCAATGGTAATATCTAATGATGTCAGGAATATTCAGTTCTATTCATGTTATCCTTGTAAGTTCTATTATTATATTTTCTATGTCAAAATTATGGCACAAATATATTTATGCATTATGGTTTCGGTTGTGCGTCGGATGCATGTGAAGTGGCCTGTGGCATCTACTGCTTATATTAGACTGCTCACCATATACAGGCTGTCCCGGAAACCGAAGTCAATCCGACACATGGTGATAGCTCAATTCATTTCTGACAAGAATATATAGATAATGTAATGATAGTTTTTGTCTGAAAATATAATGAAATTGAAAGTTTTTAGCGGCATGACAGACAGGAATTGAATTCTGAAAAAAGTACCACCCAGAGCAGGATTCGAACCTACGCCCCCTGATTACCGGTCAGGTACTCTCCCAACTGAGCTACCCGGGCTGACGTGAGGATCCATCTGCATTTTCTGGCTACCACTATCCTCAGAATTCACATGTTAGTATTATCACTTCCGAACTCCGGCGTTCGAAAGCGATTGGAAATGTTATAGGTGGAGGGGATACACATTCGCTTTCAATGATCTTTGGGATTCTACATATCCATTTCCCAGTGCGTCGTCGACATATAGCGACATCAGCGGGGATCGGATGCGAACCTCCGATCATTGAACAATTTAAGCCGAAATTTTAAACTGTAATGATAGTTTTTGTCTGAAAATATAATGAAATTGAAAGTTTTTAGCGGCATGACAGACAGGAATTGAATTCTGAAAAAAGTACCACCCAGAGCAGGATTCGAACCTACGCCCCCTGATTACCGGTCAGGTACTCTCCCAACTGAGCTACCCGGGCTGACGTGAGGATCCATCTGCATTTTCTGGCTACCACTATCCTCAGAATTCACATGTTAGTATTATCACTTCCGAACTCCGGCGTTCGAAAGCGATTGGAAATGTTATAGGTGGAGGGGATACACATTCGCTTTCAATGATCTTTGGGATTCTACATATCCATTTCCCAGTGCGTCGTCGACATATAGCGACATCAGCGGGGATCGGATGCGAACCTCCGATCATTGAACAATTTAAGCCGAAATTTTAAACTGTAATGATAGTTTTTGTCTGAAAATATAATGAAATTGAAAGTTTTTAGCGGCATGACAGACAGGAATTGAATTCTGAAAAAAGTACCACCCAGAGCAGGATTCGAACCTACGCCCCCTGATTACCGGTCAGGTACTCTCCCAACTGAGCTACCCGGGCTGACGTGAGGATCCATCTGCATTTTCTGGCTACCACTATCCTCAGAATTCACATGTTAGTATTATCACTTCCGAACTCCGGCGTTCGAAAGCGATTGGAAATGTTATAGGTGGAGGGGATACACATTCGCTTTCAATGATCTTTGGGATTCTACATATCCATTTCCCAGTGCGTCGTCGACATATAGCGACATCAGCGGGGATCGGATGCGAACCTCCGATCATTGAACAATTTAAGCCGAAATTTTAAACTGTAATGATAGTTTTTGTCTGAAAATATAATGAAATTGAAAGTTTTTAGCGGCATGACAGACAGGAATTGAATTCTGAAAAAAGTACCACCCAGAGCAGGATTCGAACCTACGCCCCCTGATTACCGGTCAGGTACTCTCCCAACTGAGCTACCCGGGCTGACGTGAGGATCCATCTGCATTTTCTGGCTACCACTATCCTCAGAATTCACATGTTAGTATTATCACTTCCGAACTCCGGCGTTCGAAAGCGATTGGAAATGTTATAGGTGGAGGGGATACACATTCGCTTTCAATGATCTTTGGGATTCTACATATCCATTTCCCAGTGCGTCGTCGACATATAGCGACATCAGCGGGGATCGGATGCGAACCTCCGATCATTGAACAATTTAAGCCGAAATTTTAAACTGTAATGATAGTTTTTGTCTGAAAATATAATGAAATTGAAAGTTTTTAGCGGCATGACAGACAGGAATTGAATTCTGAAAAAAGTACCACCCAGAGCAGGATTCGAACCTACGCCCCCTGATTACCGGTCAGGTACTCTCCCAACTGAGCTACCCGGGCTGACGTGAGGATCCATCTGCATTTTCTGGCTACCACTATCCTCAGAATTCACATGTTAGTATTATCACTTCCGAACTCCGGCGTTCGAAAGCGATTGGAAATGTTATAGGTGGAGGGGATACACATTCGCTTTCAATGATCTTTGGGATTCTACATATCCATTTCCCAGTGCGTCGTCGACATATAGCGACATCAGCGGGGATCGGATGCGAACCTCCGATCATTGAACAATTTAAGCCGAAATTTTAAACTGTAATGATAGTTTTTGTCTGAAAATATAATGAAATTGAAAGTTTTTAGCGGCATGACAGACAGGAATTGAATTCTGAAAAAAGTACCACCCAGAGCAGGATTCGAACCTACGCCCCCTGATTACCGGTCAGGTACTCTCCCAACTGAGCTACCCGGGCTGACGTGAGGATCCATCTGCATTTTCTGGCTACCACTATCCTCAGAATTCACATGTTAGTATTATCACTTCCGAACTCCGGCGTTCGAAAGCGATTGGAAATGTTATAGGTGGAGGGGATACACATTCGCTTTCAATGATCTTTGGGATTCTACATATCCATTTCCCAGTGCGTCGTCGACATATAGCGACATCAGCGGGGATCGGATGCGAACCTCCGATCATTGAACAATTTAAGCCGAAATTTTAAACTGTAATGATAGTTTTTGTCTGAAAATATAATGAAATTGAAAGTTTTTAGCGGCATGACAGACAGGAATTGAATTCTGAAAAAAGTACCACCCAGAGCAGGATTCGAACCTACGCCCCCTGATTACCGGTCAGGTACTCTCCCAACTGAGCTACCCGGGCTGACGTGAGGATCCATCTGCATTTTCTGGCTACCACTATCCTCAGAATTCACATGTTAGTATTATCACTTCCGAACTCCGGCGTTCGAAAGCGATTGGAAATGTTATAGGTGGAGGGGATACACATTCGCTTTCAATGATCTTTGGGATTCTACATATCCATTTCCCAGTGCGTCGTCGACATATAGCGACATCAGCGGGGATCGGATGCGAACCTCCGATCATTGAACAATTTAAGCCGAAATTTTAAACTGTAATGATAGTTTTTGTCTGAAAATATAATGAAATTGAAAGTTTTTAGCGGCATGACAGACAGGAATTGAATTCTGAAAAAAGTACCACCCAGAGCAGGATTCGAACCTACGCCCCCTGATTACCGGTCAGGTACTCTCCCAACTGAGCTACCCGGGCTGACGTGAGGATCCATCTGCATTTTCTGGCTACCACTATCCTCAGAATTCACATGTTAGTATTATCACTTCCGAACTCCGGCGTTCGAAAGCGATTGGAAATGTTATAGGTGGAGGGGATACACATTCGCTTTCAATGATCTTTGGGATTCTACATATCCATTTCCCAGTGCGTCGTCGACATATAGCGACATCAGCGGGGATCGGATGCGAACCTCCGATCATTGAACAATTTAAGCCGAAATTTTAAACTGTAATGATAGTTTTTGTCTGAAAATATAATGAAATTGAAAGTTTTTAGCGGCATGACAGACAGGAATTGAATTCTGAAAAAAGTACCACCCAGAGCAGGATTCGAACCTACGCCCCCTGATTACCGGTCAGGTACTCTCCCAACTGAGCTACCCGGGCTGACGTGAGGATCCATCTGCATTTTCTGGCTACCACTATCCTCAGAATTCACATGTTAGTATTATCACTTCCGAACTCCGGCGTTCGAAAGCGATTGGAAATGTTATAGGTGGAGGGGATACACATTCGCTTTCAATGATCTTTGGGATTCTACATATCCATTTCCCAGTGCGTCGTCGACATATAGCGACATCAGCGGGGATCGGATGCGAACCTCCGATCATTGAACAATTTAAGCCGAAATTTTAAACTGTAATGATAGTTTTTGTCTGAAAATATAATGAAATTGAAAGTTTTTAGCGGCATGACAGACAGGAATTCCTGTCTGTCATGCCGCTAAAAACTTTCAATTTCATTATATAGATAATCTTTGATCATGTTGAATAGGCTGATTCATCTTTAATAGTCGATTAGAAAAAAACAAACAACAAAACATCAACATTTGTAGCCGTGGTACTGGAAACAATCAATGAGGTGATGATTTAGACGAATTTCACAAAACTGTCAATATCTCGAAAACCAAGACACTTTTACTAGAAACAAATTTTGATATTCTGGCCAGAAATGAATTGAGCTATCACGATGTGCCGGATTGACGTTGGTTTCCGGTACACCACGTATACGATTATGTTTACGGAACTACGAAGAATACTCGCGTCTACGCAACGGCGGCTGCAACAACCTTCATGACGTCGCTACGTTTGAATATTCAAAAATGAGAAGCAAAAATTTTGGAGTGTCAAAGACATAATGCTTGTTGAATTAATATCGAAAAAAAAACCCTATTTGCATAGGCATATATTGCTACAAGGCGATAATTTTGAAAAACCTCAGTGTGTCATTATATGTCCGCATATATGTCGTTTTTCCCTTACTACTACATACGTAAGTACATATTCCAATGGTCGAATTCGCACAGTTTGACTTTGCTACACGTAAAGAAACCTCACCGACGAAACGGCGAATGCAAGCAGCCGCTGCACGCAGGCCGTCGCACAAACCGAAACCTTACCTTAAATTGTAGCATTGATTATTTAATGTTAATATTCAATGGCTGTAGTGGTAATTTCAAGATGGGCTCCATAGAACGTCTTGTAGACCATAGACACGAAGCATGGAGCTGTTTCGAATATTTTTGTTGACATATGGACTGAATCTTCAAATTGTACATACTTTTCAATGTTGAATCTATCTAACAACTCACTTTCTCTTTATTTATTTATTATCAAAATTTTGCCTCTTTCGAAGGATGAAAGTGTGGGAAATTCCATTGAAATGGAGAAATTTTTTCATCATAGATTTCTCGTATCAAGAAGCTTATTAACTCTTCTTGCAAATTTCAATTTCATCTCTTATAACAGTTGAGCAATATAATAGAATATACCTATTTGTATTTCGAGAGTAGAAAAACGAAAATAAGATACTTAAGCAAAAACTATATGATTAAATATTAATGCAAAGACATATTGGAATTAAAAACACTGCAGATTCAATATAGGGAAGAAATAGAAAACGTTTCCTATAGACTGAATTTCAGTTGAGTTGTTAGGATAAGTATTTATTTTACGAAAATGTTTAATCTCCTATAGGCATTTTTTTTTATACGATCAGATAATTGAAGGTTCTTCAACTTCATCTACTGCTCAAATATATGTACAACTCAAAGATTTCTCCTATCAAGGAAATGATTCCAATGAATCATGCTATTTCTAGTTCTAGTAAGTTATTTAATGAAATATTTTACGTGTATTTACAATAGCTGCTGTACGTGAAACATTTATTACTACTAAACATTAAGTGGTGCAACCTACCAGCCACACGCAAGAGTGAAGAGGACAGATTAATCGGGCTACAAAAGAAAGTAATAAATGTGTATTAAGAAAATAACGAGTCAGAAAACTGATCAAGGTTACGAAAATCATTTTGAAAATAAATTTTCCTAAAATATAGAATCAATGCATTTTTGGATGAAAGCTGTGTAAATACTATTTTGGTGCTTTTGGTTATTCTGGTGAGCACTAATAGGAAATGAATGTGATGATCTTACTTTTCATTCTTACTAGTAGGGCTTCGTAATGGAGAAAATATGAAATCCACATGACAACGCGATGTTTTGAAATACTTATACAGTAGACTCCCGAAAGTAAGAACACAAGTTTTGTGTTAACAACCCAAAAGTGTGACAAAAGAAATAAATGAAATTTAGTATAAATACGTCAAACAGTATTGGGTAATAGGATTTTGCGATTTTGCAAGGCTAGTCGAATAATTCGACAGTTATCGTCATTACCATCAAAATTAAAGCAGAGTAGAACATATCCAGACAATACGTACACTTTAGAAAAATGTAATGTATACAACGAACCCCTTCAGTCTGCCTTTTTAGACTATAACGAAGCATTTGATTCCGTATAATTGTGAGCAAACTTCCAAGGAATGAATAACGCAAGAATAGAATCCAGATATAGAGATAAAATCAAGTAAATATATAACGAAGCTACCATCCAAAAATATAGCAAAAAATGTAGTTACCCAAAAAATTCTAAAAAAATAGAAACAAAAATAGAATTAAATAGGAGTTAGACAAGGAGACACCATCGCCCCAAAATTTTTCATCCTTGTACTGGAAGACGTATTTAAAAAACTGAATTGGACGAAATTGAGTATAAAAATCGACGGACAACATCTCACCCATCTAAGATTTGCCGACCTACTCATAAGCAACTTTGTTGTTCTTCCACTTTGTGGAAGAACTCCAAGAGATGTTAAAGCAGTTGAAAGAGAAAGTCGGCTTAAAGATGAACTTACCAAACCAAGGTAATGACTGAGCAGAATATTAAATTCGAAATAGATAGTAGTGAGATCGAGAAAGTCAACGAATATGTATCTACTTATACCTGAGACATACAATAACACTGCGCAGACAGAAACAAACTACAGAAATCACGAGAAGAATCCGTATCACCTAGTCAACAGTGGGAAAACTGTTCTGAAAAAATATTC
This sequence comes from Coccinella septempunctata, assembly GCF_907165205.1. Lineage (NCBI taxonomy): Eukaryota > Metazoa > Arthropoda > Insecta > Coleoptera > Coccinellidae > Coccinella > Coccinella septempunctata. The sequence goes on along the minus strand of NC_058189.1, from coordinate 16,750,307 downwards.
TGAGAAATCCAGACATTCCTATAAATCTAAAGAAAAAAATATTCAACATTGACAGTCCACTCAGCAAATCCTATTACAATGACCCAGACCTATTGAAAGGGATATGTTAGGAATCTCCTTGAGAGACCATATTCGAAATGAAAAAATCAGGAGAAGAGCGAAAAAAAAGAATATAATAGGTAGAACAGCAGAAATGAAATAGGCCTGGGTGGTGCAGGAATACGATCGATGGACTAAGAAAATTGTGCATTGAAGACCACGAGAATATAAACGAAGTATAGGACGATCACCAAAACACTGGTGAGTTGACATCAAAGTAAAGGTTGAACGAAGTTTGCACCAGTTGGCTCAAGAACGAATAAATTGGAAAAATCAAGGGGAGTCCTATGTCCAGGAGTAGGATGTTGAAGGAGAAGAAGAAGAATCATCAATTCAAGATCCAACATGTAGCACATGATTACCCATAATTGCTGATTTGGATATTAATGACTATAACTTTTCTATTATTCATCTAGTGATGCGATATCCGCAAAATTTTGCTTTAGCCTTCGAATAGGTACTTGCCAGCTCTTTACTTAGTTTCAATCCGAAAATTAGATGTCCATACTGCCGAAACTACCAAACCGGTGCATTCGCTGAGAATTTGAAGTCCCCAGCTTTTTTTTCTTCGAAAGTAATATTGTATCGGCCGGCGTCCGGATAGACAGAAATGAATTCGCATAAAAGTCAGGCGAGGCAAAAATAATTTATTAATTCTTTGACCCTTGGGTGAGAAGGAGAAAAATTATTGAATTAATCTATTTTTTATTGGGACTGGTAACTGCATAAATCTTTGCCCTACTAGTTTCAGCGAGTTCTACGGTTATCTTAAATGGCCAACTACTTTCTTAGTACTGTCGAACTAAGCCATTTCAACAGAAATCGATAGGAAAAACCGATCGAACTGATCTCTTTTTCAACTCAATGTATTTAAACACTGAAATTGCTTTTATAATACACGTAAACCTAAACCTGAAAATAATCCCTATTTACAACGGTTAGAAATTGGATTCCTTCCCGGGATTGGCGTTTTTCTTGCATATTTGGTGAAATAGAGTAAATTACCTTGATCAAGAGTTCGACTTCAAATAAAAGTTCATAGTTTTGTGGATTGACCACAGGACAGGTTACAGAGACAAAGAAGGCAATATACAACAGATACGAAAAGGTTGAGAGGCACTTCATTGACATTACGGACAGGCACGTAGTGCGCCTTACGTCTAGGGAGAGGTTTTAGCAAATCGTCCAAACTAAAGGTTCTAGCAGTAGCTGGCGAGTAGCCTGAACTGGCGTGTGGACTGGTCAGGCTGAGGATTGACGGCTTGCGAATACCGAGGCGGCCAAATAGCGAACGTGGAGCTCCAGGACCTGGATTTGGAGTCACTGTTACAGAGCCTTGGCCAGAACCAGTCGTTGAAGCTGCCGCCAGTTGTTCTCGTACTGAGGCACTCCTCAACGAGGACACTAGAAAAAAATTCAAAGATTAGATTAGTTTCACGTAATCGACACAAAATCAAACTGATGTCTCCTGACGGCGATGCCGATTATGCTTGAGTCTTGAAAATATGATTCTGTGTTGTACTTCTAGAAACGGTGCCAAACATCAAATCGAGTTCAAGTGGGCCCAAATATTTTAATGATTATTTTGAGTTTTATCGAAGGTGCATAGTAGCTCGTATCAAATTGATTAGGTAACATGAATAACCTACATGTTCTCATAGTCCTGGAGCTGGCAACAAAAATTGGCAATTCGCATTAAATATTATTTAGTATTGAGGATGTATATTAGTCATCATCCACTCTCAAGATCAAGTAGTGGAACACCTAGCGGCGACGAGCTTCGATGCAGGTATATGAAATTACAACTGCTCTACAAGTATTTTGTAATAATTGAGAATTGTCACTAAACTAGTTCATAGTACAGAAAACTCGAGAAAATGGTCAGACCTCATTTTTTTGAAACGCGGTGGGCCAGTACCCCACATAATTTGCTGCCATAACGTTTCAAGAGATTTGCAATGACTGAAAATGCATTTAGTGCTCAATTATCATTATTATTTGAGAATAAAATAGTCAGGCCACATATCAATAGAGGCAGTCACCCAAAGTACGGATATTGTAATTTAGTTAATTAAATCAAAGACCGTCGCCGCCAGATGTTCCACTACCTAACCTTGAGAGTGGGTGGACCTTTCACGAAAATGGTTTCAACGTTTTCACCTATCTAGTATAGAAGTACCAGAAACAGACAAAATCAAGCAATTTGGGATACCCTGTATGTACAATCCAGTCAAAAAAAAAATTGAAAAATTTCTGTACCTACTACATATATGTACAGTTACGATTGACTAATTGGAGTATTTTTGTTTCGATTAAATTTTAATTCTTGAAATAAAACCTGGAATTGTTTAATGTCAGTTGAGTGTTTGCATCTGATTTTGAAACACCAGAGATTCTAAACATGAATGAAGGTAGAACACCTCCTATTATATGATGAAAAATCAGATAATTAATGCATCATTGAATTCTATTTTAGAATTTGAGATTCTGGATGGAGAGTCAGGTATAAGAGTTTGGTGGTATTGGAAATTAATCTCCAACACAAACAATTTCATAACGATTACTCACTTGTACTCCTATTCCGTTCATTCTCTTCGGCTAAAAGTTTTTCAATTTTCTCAGGAAAATGTCTCTTCGCGCACCATACTAATCCAATTACAGCCATGACCACGAAAACTGTCATCAGGCCTAACCAAAAGGGTTCATGAAGCATCCTTTCACTGAGCGGTTTGTAGGGAATGTGAAGCATTCTTCTTTCACATCTTGGTCCTTCCCACCAGGCGTGGCACCTATAACAATGATTTTTTCAGTGACATTCCAAAAACAATTTTTCAGAAGACTGCTTATTATGGGCCACCTCCGAGTAATTTTTCTCCAATATATATCTTTTCAAATCCTTTTTAGGGGAAAAATATTCAAAATTCGAATATTTTCTCCATGTATCTGTTTAACACTTAGGGTAGCAATATTGGAGCTATCCAATTTAAATTTTGTACGACGCCGACGTTGTGGATATATGATTATCAGAAGTTATAGATTTTGATGAAATCACGAAAAATTTATAGTTTTCCGAAATTCTCCTCATGATTCTGTTTTTTTTTGTGTGGTATGGTGACAAAAGCAATTAGACATCGAGTTTTTCACCTCATGACTCAGAAGAAAGATACCTGCATTTTGTGACAATAATATTCATAGACCTGACCCTCAATGTTCTCTAGTCCCCGGAAGATATGGTCTGAAACCACCGGGGAATAACTTTACCCTTCAGGTAGAAAAAGGGACTAGAAACCTTGTCTGGCGCAGGTCTATGAACCCATTGGACAGGTTTAACAAGTCAGAATCCTCAGAGCAAAGATTATCGAGTTAGCTCTATAATCTTCGCACCAGATAAAGATTCAGTATAAATTTGGCAATTTACCATTTGTAACCAAAACAGGTCTCCGCAAAATATACTACAAAATAGGTCAGCCAAAATAAACACAAGTGAATTATTTGTTTTTCATGTTTTAGAGGTTTTTGGTACCGATGCATCGGTTGGCTGTTATGCCCCAGTTTCGAGTTTCGCACAGCCTGTAGAGGATAGCACAGCCATTTGTCGTAGAATGTATCAAACGCGGGAAGAAGTGTTTATTAGGTTGTTGATTACTTGTGTTTCGGGTCGTAACTTGTTCTTCAGAATTATTCAATGTACTGGTAATATTATTAATGCATCAAAGGCAGTTTCCACATATGTGATTCAAATTTCAACAGTTATCAGGAAATGGAAGGAAAGTAGGTAGGTCCTACATGATTCATCTCCTGATTCTGATGCAACAGACTTCTTCAGTCTATAAATCGAAACAAGCACACAACACACGCAGTTTTTTTTATTGTTAGTTCATTATCTATGAACAATGATTTTGAGTAATTGTGTTTCCTCTGAAACGTAATAGCAGGAGTACCTTCAGCACAATTACAGAAAAAAGTTGAGAACGATAATCACATTAAAATGGAGTCGATTTCCGCCTTTTGCCGCTTCTGAACATTGAGTAAAGAGTAAAAAATGATTTTTAATGTAGGTGATCACTCACGTGATGAAAGAAGCTTCGGGTTCTGAAAATTAAGTGTTTTGGGCTAACGAAAAATTTATAAAGAACTCAGTAAGTAATAAAAAAATACTAGTTATTCCTAACTTTTTTTACACCTGAGTGAAGCAATGTTTGCCTCATTTTCGAAATACAGCAAGTTTTTTAGTTTTATTTCGATATGTGAGTTCATTTAAGGCGACTCCTCATACTTTATAAAATTATATAATATAAAAATCAAGAATCATTTGCTTCGCACGCCAACGTTCCATGAAGTTCAGAACTTAGCGAAATGTTGGTTCTGTTCAGCAACTACAAGAAGAGAGGGTCAGAATATCAACAAATATGATGATAATTTTATATTTGTTTTTATTTTATTTATATCATATATGAATTTAATATTTTCTGTATGAAAAATCATGTATTTTTAGCTTTATATTATTTATTTTATAATTAAAACATTCATGAAAATTTTAGAGTTTTAATCAAACAATTTCTGTGTACTTTTCAGTGTCCAAAGTTTGTGTTACTATAAATTAGTTGTTTTAGTGAAGCTACTCTTGGTTTATCCCAGCGAGCACAAACATCCCTGGGATGTTTTGGGATGTTTCGAAAATGTTGGCATGAGGATGTTTCTTTGAAACGTAATATGCACTTCCCAAAGAGGTCTCCAAAGGCTATTGGAAATCTTTATTTGTTCTGATCTGTGCCATCTGTGGCATTTCTTCGTCTACCTACTGAGAGGTACTGTCGTGTTGAAAATAATGTAAACGTGTGGATATCTTCTCTTGGCGTCGCATAGTTTGCCTTGGGAGGTTTATTCCAAATAAACAATATACAATTCACCTATTTCATTTTGCCGCCATTTCCACTTTCTTCGTAGTTTGGACTGTGGACTGTTCGGAGTTGAAAGTTGATTGGTGATTTGTATAATATTAACTACTTCTGTGTTGGTTTTGATTGTGAATTTAGGATCGATCTCTTCATAGTAACCAAATACAATTAATAAGTAAGTATTACATGAATTAAATGTATAGTATAATGTCCAGAAACATACATATAACCTCAAAAGAATCCACGCTGCGTGGTTAATATTATTTGTGTATTTGGGACTAGGTATAAGAGATCATTGTATTTTGGTTGGAATAATCGAATGGTATATGGAAGGTTATTATAATTATTCAAGAAATAACTTTATAAAGTGTAAAGCCATATCATCGAGGATTTCAACATATTTCGATAATCTATCTCTGCCGTTGATAATTCCCAGAATATTTTGTAAGATTACTCTTCCGCCGATGATAATAATCATTCATCACTTGTGAATCAAAAAATAATTCAAATTGTCCCAGAAAAGTTCTTGTTTTTGAAAACTCCTTTAAATTGTTCCATCTTTAAATACCAGTACAAATAATTAAATAAATAAAATCGTTTCGCAAATCAACCTGGTCAGGAGCTATATACAACTCAAATCTTCCAGATCCTTTCATGCAGCTATTTTCTCTGTTATTTTAATTGGAAAAAATCATCTTAACCTTCATATATTTTGTGAATTAATTGTTTGAATTGTTTTTATTTTGTAGATGTAATCCATAAAAAATTCCAAATCACTAGGAAAGTATTCGAACTCTATGCCAAAGATTGGTTTAGGCATATTAGGCAGAGGAGGAGGGACGATAAAATGACGGGAAAATAAATTTTTCATAATTTTTTTTCATTTTCCCTTTCTGTGCATCTAAAACTATAATCAGTTTGTTTTCTATTATTTCTGTTTTTTTAATGTTAAATGTGATATTTCTTTTTGTTTATTTATGTTTGTTTTATTGAATGTGATATATTTTTTTGTTTATTCTCCCTTTCTGTAGTATAATATTTATCAATTGTTTTTTGTTGTTCAATTTTTTATGTGAAATGTGATTTCTTTTCCTTTTGTACCTGTTGAAGTATCATTAAAATATTTTTATTCATATATAGTATTCTGTATTTCATTTAAAAACTTTGTAGTTCATTTAAAATAGAATGTGGTATCCTCAAACATTCAAATGAAAGAAAAAAGGCCTCACAAAAGAATTTCATATAAAGTCTTACAAACAGCGATTTCGTGTACGCAAAGCGCTTTAGAAATGTTCTATTGTGTACATGAAAAGGCTATCAAAAAAACTTCTGAGTAGTTCTTTTTGTGACATCCCAGGGACATCCATATAATAGCCGCCTGCGGCGGACATTGGCTGTTCTATAAAAGTTCTATTCATGTATAAACAGAACATCGCAGTGGATGTTCAATGTCTCGAAATCTCTTACTTTTAACATCTCTGAGATGTTTTTGTGCTCGCTGGGATGCAGAAGTAATAATTATCTTTTTAAGCCATTTCTACAGAAAAACAGGCTATCTTCATAATAGTAATAAATAATGAAATAACCATCAATTTACAATTTACCATGAAGTATAATTTTTATATTCTCTGGCTAAATTTCACAGAGTGATTCTACAGGTATTTTGCAACTAATGTTCCTATAGAGTGTAGTCCAATACTCTTCTGTTGTAATTGTAAAGTTATTCAAGATTCTAATATTTTCATCTTATTCAAAATTCATTGTAAACCATAGAAAAGATTTTGATTTTGATTTTACTTTTTAAAATATACCTCGGTTTGAGTGAAACAAATTGTAAAACGTTACAAAATATTGTAGAATCTTGAATAACTTTGCAACGGAAAATAATTGGACCAAACTCGAGACGAACTTCCTTGGAATGCACTCAGTTCAACGCCAACGGGAAAATATGTTTGAAGAGTCAGTATAAATAAGAAAGCGGGCCATTGAATATCATGTCAATAAGCCTCTAGTTGGCCATTGAGACATTCAGTTATCGTGCCAGCATCGGTCTTCCGAAAGTCCTGCAACGTGATGAACGGCAAAATGAAGGCTCACAAGAGAAGGCCGGCCGCCAGGACACGGGCTAGCCGGCCCAATGTAGTTGTACATTTAAGGACCATTGATACCATTTGCCGGCACGTTATATTTCGTCTTTGATGGGCCGCAAGAATCATGCTTGCTGGGTCACATCACATCAGGCGCTTGGTTTCCCATCTTTCTTCTCTATAATCTTTGAAATGTATCATACTTTCGTTGGACGAGTAGTTGGAGATTAGGAGATATGATCCAGAATTGACCTAATTCGAATCTTACGTGTTCGATACCACTCGTCTCTGAACGTATACGTCCCATGAACCAATGATCTCGAGAATTGATACCCCACTGGGCCGGATATTGATAAATTGTTACTCAGTTACCGTGTAATTTCAACAAAGAGAGTTCCTCTTTGATTTCAACAACTGAAGAATGAGATAGAAGAGAGTTCGGATTTCTCTACTCATTGCATGGTGCCGAGTAAAGTACTCCGAGTTAGAGTAGGTACTCGAACTACTTCTTTTTCGAGTACTTTTATGGTGGGTTTACAGCGTGCGCGGTTCACGTAATCGCCATCTCCCCGTTTAGATTGGGGAGTGTGGATTTATGCAGGCGATGCAGCCCAAAATATAAAATATCATGTTACAATTATCAATTAGTTGAATATCTAATTTCTCAATGACAGAGTAGATATATGCAGCCGCGTAACAATGATCACTCAACAATTAACAAATGAGAAGTGGTTCCTGTTTGCTCCTCATAAATGCATGGTAACATTTCCAGCCATTTGTTACATTGTAATTGTTAATTTGTTCTTTTTACGCGATACATGTTATTTGATGCTTCATAAATGCACAGTTACTTTCTCAGGTTTCAGTTCTTAGGAACAGTGCATGAACCCGTCCTTACTTCGAATCGTAATCGGTAATATAGCACAGCATCAGTAGTACCACAAGCTCACGAGAAGCCCACGACTCGACAGTAATCCACTTTTCCCTATCTTAACTTTATGTCGAGTAAAAATGTGAAAATTGGTATCGAAAATGATCGCTGTTGGTATGGACATTTTGTTGACTGTCGGGTATAATTAGATTGCCGACAACGCCTTTTTGAATGTTGTTCGTAGATTGTGTTATCATTGCAGGTCTCAAAATAATTGAATTTACGTGTTAGTTAGGTACAATAATTTATAGAGCCGTTGAAGTATGTTGCTGATGTGGCAACAGGATAGGCGCACAAAAGTCTGTCGGACTTGTCGGACTGGCGTTAATGCGTTACAAAAATATAAATTATCCGAAAAAAGGACTGCTATAAAAGACTCGTTCATCGGATGATTCCACAGAATACAAGTATCGAGTACCTCATTAACAATTCCACGACGTTTATGAAACTCTCATCTACTTCAATATAAGATATTTAGTTCATTCAAGAATGATTGAGAACTCTAACTAGAACTAACTAGAACGAAGTAAGGTTGGCAATCATGAAATGTCGTTAATGTCATAACGCCGTTGCCACAACTAATCATCAACTAATATCAATTTTTATTACGAAAATGCCGAAAGTGATTGAAAAAAGAGACAGGGTTTCAGGAAATGCTATTTAGAATTCTGGTGCGCTCATTCAAATAGTTGATATTCTAAAATCCACTCTACGTCAGACGGTAGCGAACATATTCAATGTAAGAATTTATATAATGTTTCATCTGAATCTAAACGACTTATATTTCAGCTGAATATTTCCACAATCAGAAAAATTGTGAATGAAGAGGATGACAAAGAATTTCCTTCTATTGGGAGACCCAAAAAAGTGGTGGCATTTGAGAATTTTATGTTTGAGTGAATTAATGCGAAAAGTTTTCTATAGGAAATTCGATAAATGTCATCGTAGAATAAGTTCCCGAAAATGGATTTTTCTATTTTTCATTTGACTTGTCCTATACAATGTAAATGTCTTAAGGTACCAATAAATACCTAATTATTATTATTATATCAACGTATTAAGATGAACAGCCACAAATACGCGCAAGTTGCCCTGTTACTTGTTTATTCATGTGAAATTTTTGTTCAAAGGTGAAGTTCATTTTAACTTGAAACTTCCTTTAATTCCTTTTACTTATATTAATGCAAGATGATTTTTGTTGAAGAATTTAACATTCTTGTAATTATCTGTTAATTCCTTCGGGAGATACCCATTCTCAACCACTGCATCATATGCATTTCATCTTCGGGTTAATATTTTTGAAATCTACAACTGATGTAACGTATTCAAACCAGCCGAAGAAGATAACGAATATTAACTCTCCTCAAGCTAGTGCATATTATGATATTATACTGATCTCTTGTATTTTCCATGCAAATAACTGGATTTGGTATGCCTTCAATCAGTTTGTATAATCTTCAATTATGTTCGTCACATTTTTTCCGAAGAGATTCGACATTGTGATAAAATACGTAATAACAGAAACTTTTACGTAGAACGGGCAACATAGCGTTGATTTAAAACCCAAAAATGTTTTGACAAGCTTCATAACCCCACATTTTCGTACTATACAGAGTGAAATGTGTCAAATTTCCATGGCCAACCGAGTGCTAAAATAAATGTGAATGGAGTATAGTCACAAAAGATCTTCAATAATTTGCAGAACAGAACTGTGTTCATTGCCAGAGACTCCAGAAGGATTGATACACGTTGGTTCAAGTAAGCCTATATCAGGACCACCAAGACAATTAATTATAGGCGAATACTATCCTGCGAATTAGAGGGTCTTATCATCCACCGACGCCATTTTAACCAGGTTGTCCATGTCTTGATGTCTTTTAGGAATATTCGCACATGATTGTACATAATTGAATTAATCATTCATATTAATTATTGTTGTCTGTTAGGTAAGGAATAAAATTGTGAATGGTGAAAATTCTTTCATTTCCTTGGGAGAATCATAGATGCAAAAAAGGATTCAGGCCTGACCTCCTTTTGAATTATTAGAACGTTACAACTGAAACTTATAAATATAACCTAGAAAAGTATTTCAAAAGAGATAATATTCAAATTCATAGTATATTAGTAAACATTCAAAGTTGATATGAACAATTATGTTCCTGTTTCCAATTTATCCGATTAATTGAAGAACATTAGTATACAGTACCTAGTAAAAAATTCAATTTATATTCGATCAGTGCATAGATTCACATATAATAGATCTATAGATAACTGTTTATTCTCAATACCAATCTGAATTTCCGCAACACAAAATCTTAACCTATGAGCTATAATCAACTTAACATCGATTTTCCATAGCCACCCGTGATCTCAACCATTCTTGACTGGACCAATCCCGCTGCTCCTTCTTTTCAATCCAATAAGACTAAGCGTCTCGGCAAGAACATTATGTTAAGAATACAACAAAATAAAATATCTTTTCAGTTGTTAATAATGATATTTTTATTATTGCAAATGAGTTGGGGGTTGATTATTTTCAAATAAAATATTAATAACACTGATAAACAGTATGAATTCTGATAAATACATATTGTATATATACTGAAATTGTCTCAGTAATTACAACTCGTACTCACAACTCTATCGAAAATTCTTTCAGAAATCTTGAACTCGATCGAATTGCTCTGTGGTAACACCACTGGTCCTGCGGAGAGGCATTACGCTAGCAGGGCACCTCAAAGAATTTTTACGCCCTCGTTTTGCTCTCATTTTGCTCCGTTTTGCTCACCACTCAGTTTATTTTGCTCACCTATATACAATGATCTATAGACAATTCAAAGTGCCCTGCTGGTGTAATATTACACCAGCAGAGCACCTCAGCGGATCTTTACAATATTGGTATCATTCGAAAGCTCTCGTTTTGCTCCGTTTTGCTCACCAGTCCGTTCGTTTTGCTCATTTATACTTTACGAGTTCTTGGAGGAGAAAAAAAACTCTGCGTTTTTCTCTTTCCAAATCTGCAACTCGTTTTTTTCTACCTCTCATCATTACCGAGATATAGATAATTTAAAGTGTAAAGTGCTGGTGTAATATTACACCACCAGGGCACTTTGAATTGTCTAAAGCTCTTCGTATATAGGTGAGCAAAATAAACTGAGTGGTGAGCAAAACGAAGCAAAATGAGAGCAAAACGAGGGCATAAAAATCGTAAAAATTCTTTGGGGTGCCCTGCTAGTGTAATGCCGCTCCGCAGGACCAGTGGTGTTAACACAGAGCAATTTGATCGAGTTCAAGATTTCTGAAAGAATTTTCGATGGTGTTATGAGCACGAGTACCTAGTATTTATTGAGGCAATTTCAGTATATTTGCAATATGTATTCATCAGAATTCATACTGTTTACAAGTGTTACTAATATTTTATTTGCATTAGGTATTCCTGATAATTTACCAAGCACCTGTTATAGAATATCTAAAATGAACTCGGGAGTACATCATTGGGGTATTTATTGTACTTAGTACCTACTTGGACACATGGGAAGGAAACACTCCGAATATAGAAATGATGCACGATGGCAAAAGCAAGTGATTTGTTCAAACAACCAGTTAACCCTCTAATATCAAATTCCGCCTTGAGACGGGTTGCATATAAGTGGATACAAAATTATTTCCTGTGAGCAGTTTAGTTCAACTGCCCATGTCCGCCTTCAGTATAGGTTCATTTTTTGAGAACAGGTGTTAATGTAAATCAGTTAACTATTTGCGGAAGAAAGATGTAGATTATACAAGAGCTAACTTGAAATTACATATACGGAAATAATTTCAAAAGAGAAAAAAAAAAACTTGGGCATTAGAGGGTTAAATCACCTCAAAAGAAGATGTAGCAATGATTGCGAAGAAATATTGCAAAAGCCTAGAATATTATTGTTTTTTTTTTAATTGAATAAAATAACTTTTATGTGCATGACTATTGACTTTACTAATATTCCGCAAATTCACACTTTTCGATTTGATGTTGAAAAGTAACCTGAAACGCTAAATCATACCTGCAGATAAAACCCTCTCCTCTTTCCATACACAGTCCTCTACTCTCGCATGGATTTCCTTCACAGGGTCTTCTCTTCTGTTCGCAGGTTGGACCTGAATATCCCTCTTGACAATGGCATTTATAAGCGGTTGAGGTCAGTTCGCAGGTGCCGAACACGCAAGGATCCAGATCGCACTTCGTTAGGGCGCAAAATATTCCTGCAAATATTCAGGAATTATATAAATGGATAATAGTGTTTTGATAAAGGTCCTTCGCAAATGTTTTTGTCAGATTACTATTCGAGAAATATTTGTGAGCTGAAATGTTCCCAATACGCAAAGTGATTCATTGACTTGCATGAATCCACAGGGCGTGTCAAAGGATGAAACACAACTCCAGCAGTTAGTTCATTTTATTTTGGGATGAAAAGTTGCTATTAAAATATATCTAAACAAGAAACCCGTCCTAGAAATAAGGTGTCAATAGTATGGAAATTCAGATATAAGTAGGTATGTCCCCTTCATTCAAACTGCTGCCCCTCGTTTCGTTTTGAATCATTGCTAGCCAATAATATGAAAAAAATCCTTCATTTTTTCAATTCTACCAAAAAAAATCTGTTGAAATGAAAACTCTAATAAAATCATTTCACCCTTTTTCGCCTCAAGGGTAGAGATGTATACCACAGGGAATTTTCAATGAAATTTGTAAATATTGTATTGGCGCTTCTTTTGGATCCATCATATTCCCTGGAACCTGGAAATCTGAAAATGGTCAATATTTGGGAAGTAAAGATAAGTGGAATATTTCCAGTTTGTTGAGCTAGGACAATCGAGTTTATAGAAAAATCTGTTCCTTGGATATAGGGTCTACCGCTACACTTTTTTTTATATAGTCTTTCAAAAGTACCGAAACAGCTGAATATCTCGGATGGAGAGCCTTGAAAGTAATTTCCTAGCTAATTTCTAATTAAAGTCATTTTGTGGTCAAATTTAATTTTAAGAATGCTATTGAATACTATTGAAGCCAAAAATGAAAAGAGCAGAAAAAATCACAGCGTGTGTAATATTGTCGAATGTGTGACGTGTGAATGTGTGTCGAATTTGAGTTCTCTTAACCCAAACTTATTATCGATAAGGTGTTTGGCAAAATATGAGAAGCCAGTCGAGTTAGGGTTAAGAGAACTCAAATGTTCTTTAATGCTGGTTTTGAAGTTCCTCAAAGTTCTCCCTATATAAAACGCGTTACAAGATAATAATAATAATAATAATAATTATGACGTTTATTCGACTAGTAGTTACATCCTATATTGTCACAGAAAAAAGAAAAAAAGAAACAATTTCAGCATATTTACAATTCATTCCATGCATAAGTATATCTACTGTTGAAAAAACATCCCAGATACTTTTCCGAAGACAATTTCAGAAATTGTCTTGTGAGGAAAATTCATGAATCATTATGAAATAAACAAACATTCATACTGTATTTACAAAGGAGTACAAAGAAAAACTAATGATAGAATGTCATTTGTTATGAGCCATGGTTAATTTTTCGTCCTTAAGTATGGATATAAGAATTTTTCAAGTCTATCATTTGGCAAACTTTCCATGTCGGCAGCGAGACAAGCCACTCTTTAATTTTTCCTTGAAGACGTTCATTACAACATTTTTAATTTCAGGCGGTATTTTATTGAATATGAACGGAGCTAGATAGGTATGAGATCTTTGACCTATTGTCCTGTTCGTCCTCGAATGAGTTATCCACGTTCCTCTATTCCTTGTATCATATAGATGATCATTAAAAATTGCAGACACCAAATGTTTTTTCTGATGTATGGATAGCGCAAGGAAAAAAAGTTTTCGCGGGTCCATAACTCCGCTCTCCGCATACAATCTCTCGGTTGGAAAACGAAATGGTCTTCTGAATATTATCTTCAGTAGCCACTTCTGTGTTATCTCAAGCTTCCTCAGGCAACTTTTCGTCACTCCACCCCAGGCCAATATTCCATAATTCAGGTGCGTCTGTGCCAACACAAAATAGATCTTCCTCAGAAGTCCCAACTTGCAAAAATCTCTCAACTTTCTCAATTTTTTGGCCAAATGTTCTATCTGATAGTTCCATCTCAGATGTTTGTCCAGGTATATTCCCAAATATTTGAATTTATCAACAATTTTTATTTCATACGCTTGTCCAGTTCTTGAGAACGATAGCGACCTGAAAGAAGGAAGCCTCACAGATGTTGCAGAGAAAGGCACAAAACATGTTTTTCATAGTTTATGGTCAAGAGTTTGGAATTGAAAAAGTTCACCACTTCAACGAAATCTCTCTCAACCCGTTCCTTCAGCATCTCCCAGGTATCAGCATGGTAAAAAATGGCCGCATCATCAGCAAAAGCAGTCAATTCACCCTCAATATTGATTGTGAAAATTGAATTGAGATTTGCTATAAACAATAGTGGTCCTAAGATCGTTCCTTGAGGCACTCCACATTGGATGGGGGAAGAGGTGCTAAGATGATCTCGAACCTGGACACGTTGACTCCTGCCCGACAAGTAACTCCCAAACCAATCCAAAGCTCGACTTCTAATTCCATATCCTTCTAGTGTTTTCAATAGTTTTTCGTGATTTACGGTATCGAAAGCTTTTTTAAATCGATAAATAGGCATAGGCATGGTTTAGCAGTGTCAAGGGAGCGATATATATTGGCCGTTAGTTGCGCTACAGCATCCTGTGTTGATTTTCCCTTACGAAAACCGAATTGGCCTTCTTTCAAAACTTGGCAGCTTTCCAAAAATTCAGCTGTTCTTTCATGAATGATTTTCCCAAATATTTTTGACAAATTTGACGTGAGGGAAATTGGTCGATAATTGCTTACATCCTTCTTATCTCCCGACTTGTATACCGGCTTGATCAAGCTTTCCTTGAGAATGTCGGGAAAGACACCAGACTCCATTGACGAGTTGACCACATGACAGAGAGGAACCAGAATATTTGAGGCAATGTTCTTCAGCGTATTCGTCGTTATACCATCCAATCCTGGAGCTTTATCTGATTTCAGGGATTTTACAATTTTCAGCATCTCAGTTTCATCTGTTGGTTTCAGAGTTAAATTATTGATGTTCCTGTCGTCCACCACATTGACACTGTTTCGATCAATTTTACCAGCCAAAGCAGGACCAACACTCGAAAAGTATGCATTGAAGGCTTCCACTATGTCCTGATCTTTCTCGAGCAGAACGTTATCATTTATTATGGGCCCAGGTTCTATATTCATCTTTTGTTTACCACCCAGGAAACTCCACAATTTTCTCGGGTCTCCCCATTATTTCATCAATTTGCTTGCATAATAATTTTTTTTCGCATTCGTTATCAGTTTTTCAAGGAGGCTCTTATAAATTCTATATCTATTTATTAGTGTCTGATTCCGTGGACTGGTCCTAATCTGCCTGTAAAATTTATTTTTTTCATTGATAGCCTTGACAATACCTGATGTTATCCATTCTTTGCGTTTTATTTCTTTCTTCTTCTCAACTTTTTTGTATGTATTTTCTGAAATATGAAATTTCAAGATTCTTATGAACGTTTCAGTGGAGACATTTGGGTTTTGTTCTTCCAGTAACAAACGCCAATCTTGACTAGCCAACGCGGCATTAAGTTTGGGATAATTTATGAAGCCCCTTGATTTTCTGTACTCTTTTGATTTCTCCAATGAATTTCTTATGAATAGCATTATTGGGTAGTGGTCAGTTAGATCATAGTGAAAAACTGATGCCTGGTAGTCTTCCCTCGGCACTTCCGTTTTGATGAAAATATGATCAAGACATGTAGCGCTCTCTGGTCTTGTTACTGTATTTATTAGTGATGTATAACCATACTCGGTCAAGATATTATGATATTCCTCATCCAAATCATTATCAGACAATAAGTCGAAATTTGTATCACCTATTATTATATTAATATTTTTGTTTTGTCCATTTCCAGTAAGAAACTCTTGAAGACATCTGTTGAATGCATCCTTCAATATATCATGTGGTCTGTAGACCGCAACCAAGCTCATAGAACAACCCTCGTAAAATGCCTCGATCTGAATCACACTCAGCAAATCAATAGTTACAATATGATGAACAAAATTTATATTCTCTCCTATATAGATAGCTACCCCATCATTTTGATTCACACTACCATAATTATATACCAAACTATACCCCGGAATTTCAAACAATGATATATCCTGAATTTTCCAGGTCTCTGTTAGAACGATAAAATCGTAAGAACGCTCTATTTGGCTCAAAGCAATCTTCAGGCAATCTAAGTTTTTATTTAGACTACGAATATTAACATGAAATATGCTAACATTGAAGTCATTTTCTAATTTAATAAAATTATTCACATCTTGAACACTTAAAAAACATCTATTGGATAATAGATAACCTATATCGTTCCTATCAAAATCATTTAGGTATATAATTATCCAGAATTAATCAAATATGCTCAAAACATTATAGTCTGTCCTGTCCTCAACTCTTTTCATTTGTATTTTATACAGGGGACACTCCTTATCAAGCGCAGAATGACATACATCGAAATCGGTTCTATATTTGGTATTACTTTGAATACAATTAATGCAACAATTCTCTTCAGACTTACAAGTTTCATAATCATGTGATCCTGAGCACTTGGAGCACACAGGAGGTCCATTGTATTTGCAGTCATTCATCTTATGGTTGAACGAGTAGCACTTGAAACACCTCGTCACTCTCAAGTTCTCCCAAACAGAGCACCGCTGGAGTCCCAAGTAGATTTTACCCACAGAAATAAGCAGCTTTTTATATGCTGATCCGTTACATTCTATTATTCCAGATTGTGATGTTTTGTGTTTATTCATTTTCAGTGAGACTAGTTTAATCTCATCTGCCTCATTCAGAAAATGGTTCTGATTTTTCATGGCTTCAACGATATCACCTGACTGGAAATCCTTTTCTATATTCGACAAAAATATACTAGGTCTTCGCATTTGTGATTCTTTGATATCGTAATTTTGTCCCATTTTAGTAATTAATACAAGAATTTCAAGAAAGTTAGTAAACTCCGCTACGATCCATAGGTGCAACCACATCTTTGTTATTCACTAGTTTATTGTCCAAGCTTTCATTGGATTTGGATGATATCTTTACAAAGGGTATTTTCAATTCTTGTAACGCTTTTTATATAGGAGGAACTTTCAGGAATTTTTAAACCTGCATTATAGAACATTTGAGTTGTAACCCAAACTCGACTGGCGTCTTATATTTTGAAATATTTACCGATGCGTCCGGTTAGGCGCTTGGAGTACTGTATATCTTTTTATACAGTATTCCTTCTTTTTGTAATGTCTTATATTTTGCCTAACACCTCATCGACACCGGTCACACATTCGACACAAACACAAATTTCATAGAATTACACCTAGCAAAGAAGGGTTGGACAGTTTGGAAAGTAGGGCTTATAAAAAATCGTAGTATTGTATTTTGAATAAACTATTTGGTTATGACTTTGCACCCGTCTATTCTTCATTGCTCTGAATGAGTTAAGACCTATTATGTGCCAATTGTGTTTAAATTAGTAAATTCTTAGAATTTTATTTTAATTATAGATTACTGTCGTGCTTTCCTTGTTCTGATGACGAGTTTGAACATATTTCTGTTCTACCTGCTTTTTACTTCTTAATTTATATGTCGCCTCAGTATTCAGTTTGTTATTTGATGAACATATTTGAACTCTCTTTGTCTTTTTGTTCAATTCGTTTTTCCTAGACGCCATTTTATTGTATCAAGATTGTTCTATATATAACAGAAATTTGAAATTAATAGTGTTGTTCATTTTTAATTTAAGACCCTATGCGACTAATGTATACTCTTTTTAGCTTTTTGACTTGAAAATGAGACTATATTGAAAGTCTCGAAACCATAGTAGTCTTTAATATCTAATAAAGATTGTGGGACATAGGCCTTTTTCCTCTTCGTTCAACTCTTTTAGCCCCCATTTGAACCCACTGCGGATCTTGAGCTCGAGATTGTTTCATTGAATGGAAAGCAAAGAGAATTTTCACTTAGGTGATAAATTACCCTGCAATTATAGTGTGATCAGATTCTTGATGAAGAATCTATTATCGAATTGGTCCTGATAGCTTGATAATGTGTACAACACGAGATTTCTTCAACAAATGGGGAGCGACAAAAAATTCACTTTAAAATATCTTGAAAGTATTGTGTAACAAATTCTTTATGAACATTCGATTAGCTATCTGCTGGATTCTGTAAGTTCAGCGGTAAATATGTATATATAACAGATCCAATTTATTTGAATGTATATAAGGAAAACCCACAGTGGGTTAATGGAGAACCTGAAATTTTGATGGGATCAGATTTTGGATAAACATTGGATTAGCTTCTGAGCTCTGCTAGCTTAACATTGAGCAACTTCTTCAAAAATTGGGGAGCAAACATTTTTCACTACTGTTAATATATACAGGGTTAGAACTATTTAGAGGAGGACTACGGGAATATTGAAAACCGTTAAAAATACAGGGTGGCTTTAATTTCAAAAAAAGTAGTACAACATTATAATCGCTCTATAGGATTATGACTACAAACCGAATTTCGTGTAGTTATCTCCAAAAACAAATGGGTTGTAAAGAAAGAAAGATAATCTTGATTTTCAGTTTTTTCGAGATATCTCAGGAACCATCAGAGATATTTTGGAACTGTTCACACAAACACACTCATCCTTAAATAACGCAAATTTTTGGAAATTGAGCCACGCTGTATTTCTAACGATTTTCGATATCCCCGTAGTCCCCCTCTAAATAGTTCTAAGCCTGTATATTGTACAATTAGACTATATCAATAAGTTACGGTAATTCTCCTCGAATATTCGCAACTCGTAAATGCTTAAATGTTGTATGTGTTGCCTATATGTCATGTTTTGATATCTTTGCTTTTGAATATTTATCATATATCTAACACATGTTGAAAAACGTTCTCGAATATTCATTTTTGGCATTCCTGAAATCATTTCTGATACTCTTAATAGCTTGTGCGTAAAAAGGGTTATTTGTCGAATATTCCTGTGAGAATCCAAGTCTTGGGATTAGGATTATCGTCTTTCTTTTCGATATAGCTAATTTTATTGTTGGGGTGGCAATATTACCCTTGTGGGGATTGAAAACATACTTGTGCTACGAAGAGTATTCACCTTGAAAGGGCACCGAGTGAGTTTGTTTTTCTTTTACTTGATTTAGATCTTAATTTTTTTTTGTGTTCGTATTGTATGACTTTTTCCTTACTACATATATTTCTGCCTTCTTATTTCTTTCTGTTCTGGACTATACAAATTTCTGCCGATTTTGGATCGTCCCATTTTGAACCGAACATTGGAAATAAAATTCACGTACCTATTTTCCATCTGTAGAGAATTAAAAACATTTATGGATTGGTTGGGGTACCGAATTGGTAATTTTTTCAATTTTATTCCTGGTATGTATAGAGATTTTTTCTGATATTGACGCCACAAGAGGCCATTTGTGGAAAGTGGAAATATTTTTCATGTCTTTCATATTATATTTATTAAATAAATTGTAATAGCCTTCTGATATAATAAGTTGAATTTATTGTTGTCACATTCATTCAGGAAATTTCAGTATTTATATTTCATTCTACATTGATAAACTTTTTTATAATTGAAGAAAATTCAAAGAGACAATATCTCAGATTATACAGAGATATTATTTTCAAACAATAAATGAAGTTATAATTTTTTTCGATTGAAATAAGTTCCCCAATACTTTGTCATAACTAGGTCTATTCCTGCATTTGCGACCAAAGAAGTATCTGTATCATATCAAGAATCATCATATGAAAAATAACAAAAAAAATTGTTTACTTTTTCTCATCCCGAATATCTTGAATTAAACTCAATCCAATCATTATAAAACATTCGAATATTCAGGAAGAGGAATAATCAAAATATAATATCAGTTTACTACTGGGAAAGACTTAAGTTACCTGATATTTTTCAACAATCCATCTTAATATTGGAGTTATCCAGTGTGTAAATGAAGTAGGTAACCTAAGGTAACCTAACTTGCAATAATATTTCGATTTCTTTTAGGTACAAATCAGCAATTGAGTAATGCCATATCAGCTTTTAATAATAGACTTGTATACAGTCAAATATAAGAAGGAAGACAATTTGAACATCTAAATAAATTAAAATAATGTTATTAGTTGCTGTTAATTATGTTGGTAATAAATAAACGTTCAAGTAAATTTTTTCTCAGTAACTCTAGAATAAATAAGGTTAGAATTAGGTATGTGTTCTTCACGGTTATTTGTGTTATTTAATCTATTATGAAAAACTGAAAAATATACAGGGTACGAATTAAAATATTATGTTTATGAGGTATTTTGGAGTAACGAATCACCCTGTATATTTATAATCTAGTTATGCAGATAGCCTGAATTATTTAAAAATACTTTTTTCTTGTAAACCTGAAAGAAATCGAAAAATCAGCAAGTTTCGTTACTTTATTTACAGGGTATCCCAAATTGCTTGATTTTGTTTGTTTCTGGTACTCCTAGACTAGATAAGTAAAATCTTTGAAAAGGGTCCTGGGCTCGATTTTCGTGAAAAGTCCATAACTGAAAACCGTTTCACGATATATTCATTTGTCTTGAAGATATGACCAAATTTTGATATTTTCTCGATTTCGAAAATGTGCCGCATCTTCTTTATTCACGAAAATATCTGAAAACGGTGAAAACTTTCTTCAGGCACTTATTCATTGGAAATACGATACCATATTCAACTTCATTTTATCTATTGTACTAAGTGTGGAAAAAAAAAACAACTTCGTTATTTTAAATACGAATGCATTCTTTTTTTGACCTCATATCATCCAAAAAAAAATAACTTTTCAAAAATATATATATATAGGTCGATATATCACTTTCTTACTAAAGGCAAAATCACCATTTTAGTAAAATTTGAATTTTTGATAGAATTCTATGAAACCATTGACCCCAAAATTGTGCACTCACAATAAATCTCCATCTCTATGATACGAATTGAAACAAATTGACGTTTATCGGAAAATCAAGCGTTGATTCCTCGATCAAGAATATTGCAATGTTCTTGGGTATGGAATAATGATGCCTAATTCAGAAGGAGATTTTTTCTTTGCTGTGATCAATTTCGTGAAATCTTAAACTAAATCTCCAATTGAAAAAATTTCATCATTTGAGAAAAATCAAAGCAATGAGGTCTGCAATTATCTTTCATTTGCAGTAGTTGTGAAAACGGAAGATCAAATTTTAATATCCTTAGGAACTCTCTCAGAAACATTTTTTCATTGAAAGAACGAAGGGTTCAAGACAATATTCTGTTGAATTCTTCAATTGATTTATATCATTTAAAATTACCTGTGAAATGTCCAGCACATTCGCAGTATCTCCTGTCCTCCTTACTGATACATTTTCCGCCCTGCCTGCAAGGATTAGGACTGCAAGATTCCACTTCGTTCTTGAACTTCAGTATCTTCGTTTTGAACTCTTCATCCGGCTGTATTTTTATACTTCCATTCAAGCTGATGCCGCTGTTTCTTCCACTGATTTGTCTGAGGTGTATTGTGTTAAAGAAAGAGGTAATTTCTAATCTGTTAATCGGAATTATAGCATTCGGGGTAGGTGGATCGTAGCAAAGTTTCCAAATAGTTCCATTCCTATCAGCATAGTTATCGTAAATTTCCAATAGACCGTTATCCTCGTAACATTCGGTATTGGTAAGCTTAAGATGATAAAGCTCGAGCGAAATTACGAATCCTAAGGGTGCTATGAAGTGTTGCATAAAATCCACTTTGGTCTGGGGACTTTCCGGATAATTCAAATGCAGTAATATACCCGAAGTATCGTTATGGAGGAAAACATTCTTCTCTTCCTGTAATATATTCACCATTTTATAATGTGCTTTGAAACCGATTGCTCCAGTTTTCACCCCAGAATGAAGCCTTATCTGCATAGTTTCGTCATACGAGAGGAAACTACCTTCCGTTAGAAGATTAGGAATTGAGAATGGACGAAAAAAATCCATGTCACTTCCAAGTCGCATTTCTAAAAAAGTTTTCCCAGCTGCTTTGGAGTTTTCTTCATCGAGGGTTTCGCCCATATCAATTTTTAAAAACTCGAACCAGACTTTGTGCCCATAGGGTGCTTGCATGATTAAGGTACAGTTCAAATTTGGCAATAAAAAATCTGGATAGTTGGGACTTGTTACGAAGCCTTCTTTGGCAGTGAGCGTTTGCATGGGACAGAATGTAACATCTACAGAATGCCATTTCAATGAAAACCCCGAGCCAGATATCGAATAATCTGAATGGAATTTCAAAATGATCTGATTTGTTTCTGAAACATAATCGAATCGATGCATATCCACGTCATGACTTCCACACAGTTTTATTGCATTACTTGTTTCTTTACCATTTCCGTGTAAACTCCTCAAGTCAATATAGTCGTAGAGGCATTCCATTTGTGCTTCAACGTCTATTCTTTCAAATTTGATTACTAGTCTGGTTCTTTTTGGTCCGATAATTGCTATAGTCATATCCAAATTATTGTAATAGTTTCCAGGGTAATTCGGTGAAGTTATCGTTCCTTCTGAGCCGTTAACAGTTCTGTTGAAGTTGATACCAACACCTGGTTCTAGATTGGCACGTTTACAGATATAACCGCCGATGGAGTTGCATCTTTTAGATTTCCAATAGAGACCACTGGGCAGCGTTGGTGTTGGTGATGGCGTCCACTGAACACCTAAACATTTGGCAGTTTCGTTTCCTTTCCTCAGGTTTTCCAATGGTTTCTGATCTGGCAGCCATCCAACATATTCTACTCGACTGTTATCTATCCACGAAAACCCCGAGGTTTTTTCAAGTTTGCCCCCAAGCCAGTAAAGAGAACTGGTGCGATATTCAGGCGTTTTTCGTAGATAACTAATGACAAAGCGTTCTTCGTCAGCTGACAATACAGACGCGAGATTAGCTTTGATGCCCTCACATATATGCTGAGCAGTACTCCACGTCACTTCAGGATAAGTAACAAAGAGATAACAGGAGTTGTTAAAGATGTGATGTCGATCATCTGCGCATTGCACCACTGAAACAGAAAAAAGCATAAAAATAGGCTTTCTGTTCTCTGGAAGTTGTCATTTTGAGTAAATGCAATTTTTCGTTTTACTTCAACTCAATTCATTTCAACGAACACAATCATCAGAAATAATATTTTCGAATCTTTCATTAAACTTTTCATATACCGGTTTATCAATTTGGAATAATATGATTAAGTATATTGAAATAATTTATAATTGATATAAGGGATTTTGAATAAATTCGGACTTTGAAGAATTGAAGTCTGATGTCATATATAGCATGGACCTCGAAGATATAAATATTTTTGTATTTAATGCTTATCGACGAACATATTTTCAATTGAGTTTTATTCGGAGTAGGTACGCTTAAAGATACAGACAAGAATAAAAAGAAGATTTGAAATATACACTAAATTTCATGTAACACTAATGATATCGTTTCACTCGAATATTTTATTTGAGTTGGGGATATCCGAATTTGCCCTCCCTAAGATTTTGATAGAATTGAGTTGATCGTTTATTCTATGATAAGAGCCAATTAACTTGTAAGAATGACTTCTGTAATATCCGCCTTGAATTATCTTGTATCTGTATCAATATTTTCAATATTATGGTGAGCCATTTGAGTTTATGATCTGACATGTATACAGGATGCTATACGTAAAACACGCAATTTGTATTTGCAACTCATACAGTCGAATTTTCGAATACCCTTCTGACCCTCCAATTTGGTTGTAGGTACCTACATAATATGTCCATCTAAAATTTGGTATAAATTTTATTAGCTCTTCCTTATCTCCTTACCATTTAAAGCTATGCATTTGACTTTTTTGAGAGGGAAAGCAGTGGCACGTAATTTCAAGAGTCTTTTCATTTTGAGGACTCTCAGCCGCTATAAACCAATGGTATCATTTCAGAGAACTATTCACCCAAAAGTTAAGCCGCTGCTGTATATGAGGTCTTCTTTGTGCCATAATAGAAAAATCATAACCTATTACATTGTAGTTAAAAAAATATGTATTGGTCAGTAAGAACGTCGACGCCTTACCGTCTTTTTTTTGATCTCCACATTCTTCCTTTCACACACGGACTTATGTAAAGCACTTTGGCTATTCCAGTTTCGGAATATTTTTTTTATAGGTTGGTTGAAAGCTATGTTGCCTTCAAGTCCCATTCGTTTTTTATTGTATCATTTCTTATATGGTCTTTTCTTGAGAATCCTAATGATTTCATTATCGCTTTTATCTCGACTACTTCTACCCTTTTCTTATATTTCTCTGGAGTTCTCTTCGTGTCTGCTCCTTATAATAGGGTACTTTTAATCTATTGAAAATTTAACAATGCACCCTCCAATCTTGCTTCTTTCCACGCTCCTGACTAATCCGAATCTCAACTGAAACTAGGAGTTTGGAAAGGTGATGACGTAGAACGTGGCAAGGTCAAGCTCTTCAGCAGTGGCGTAGCCATAACCAATGTTTTATAAAGAAGGTAATTTGAAATAATTCCAAATTTTCTGTGAAAACGTTGCTTATTTAATGACTGAGATACTAGAAGTACGGAAGATACTTTCACGAGTTAGTTGAGAAGTAAATTATTTAAATTTATGGTAGCTACTCCAATGCGCAACAGTGTTACGTAGTGGAGATACTGGAGGGATCCGAGTACCTATTTCCGATCTATTGCACCTGCTTTGCTATATCTTCTTGAAGCGAAACATACCGCAAGTTCTTGGTACTCTGACAACAGCTGATTGACCAGCACTCCACACGCTGGGATTTGAAATCTCAGAATTGTCATGTTTCTTAGAAAACTGAAAACTGATTTTCACACCTTTTTTCAACAGAGCTTTTTTTGTGCTAACGAAACTCTGTAAAATTCCGTTTAATTAGACCTTCTGATGAAATATGTAGTTTTATTTCATATCTTTCAGTTAAATAAGGGTGCAAACTAGGTAATGTATTCCTAGTCTCCTCAAATTCTCAAATTATTATGAAATTTCGATGTCGTTTCATTATTCTATTACGCATGAAATGTGCCCAAGTGTAAGATCATAAAAAAACTACAAATAAATTGGTAATCTTTATTTGTACTACTCAATGTATAAGTTGTACACTCTCTTGAATATTCTATTTTATGATTTACACAGATTTTCAGACCTCTCTAGGTTTTCCACATAGAAATGGTTTTATTGCTATAGAATTTAATATTCTCATGTCCTTCTCTCTGATGAGAAAAACTGACTTATTGTTCAGTCATGCTTATATCACTACTTTAATCAGATTATTTCATTTATCAAGTCAACTCCATTGTTTACCTCTCAATTAACATATTGCTTATTACTGTTCTCGATTGAGTGTTCAAGCCTTCAAGGTGGACCCTGGATTCAGTCGATTTCCAGCAGAAGTAAAGGTGAAGCTCTGAATCTGTAGTATGGCTCGAAGGTCCATTTTTGTCGTACTGGTTCCACCCTGAAAGCTCTTCTCTGATATTCGTGTACTTACTGATTTTTGTATGATCTTATAATAATAATTATGAAATCTCATGTTCCTTCATCTTGTTGGAAGTACAAATTAGATCTTGAGGCTTCTGCTCTTCTTCAAACCTTCAAATAGTGGTTTCCTTGTTTTTATTTCAATACTCTCATTTTATAATGCTCATAATTCATCAACTGCATCTTATATTTACATAAAATATTATATCCTCACTTATATTCGGTATTTTGATTCCACGTATGAAAAAAAAATTTTGCTGTCAGCTTTTGTAGTCTCATTCTCGGAACAAATTCATTATTATACAACTCAGTGAAATTCGCTATTGCAATAAATTCTCTTTTATTGCTTGCTCTGTCACTGTAAAAATTGTTCGAATGATGATTGTGCACACTAAATATATGTATTAGGTAATTGAAACCAATTCCACACAGAAGTACTTTGTTTCAATTATGTACCTGTAAACATTGTGTTCAGTACATATTAAATTAGATGAACTTTAGCAGTGTTTAAAGCCCAGTTGCAGGAAAAGCCGTTATAATTTGATACTCCATAAAAATTCCTTAAAAAAATGGGAGTTTGAATTATGATGGGGCATTAGATCTTAGTGGACGTTCTTGAAACTGGGACTTGTTAAACTTCATGTGAGTCCTGCTTTGAACTTTCCTTGATTATGTAGTTCTGTTTTAATAGAATAATATCAGTCTGTGTTTAATGATTTGGTGAATACTTATGTTTGTTACTGCATTGACTTATTCATTTCATGATTGAGCGATGTACACTAAATATTTTCACACTATTTATATCCAATTCAATTATCTGGCAATAGTCCACACACAGTACCTTGTCAAAATCCGAACATTTCGATTTAGAACATTTAGTTCTTCTAGGGCTAGGCGGATATTTGAGTTGGAATTTCATCATCGTTCACTCATAATTTCCAATTGCTTGGAACAGTCTCGCCATGCGAAAATCTCTGGACAGCTCAATGTGACAAACTCTTTGCAACCCCTTCATGTTATTCTCAACGAACATAACTGCTGCTACAAAATCCTTTTCCCCATCATTCAGTCAGCGACGCCTCCAACAGAGCCTAAAAGTCTCGTACAGTAGTCAAAGGCCCCGCAAAGGGTTCCAGCCACTCAAAGACATCTCATTCTACTAGCTACCACTCTCGCCAACATCAACACCCCAGTGAGCACATACACAGCTAGAAGATAGCTATTTCTGAAGACAGATATCGCACAAGAGCTTAGCCTCCCTTGAAGCCATTCTAAAGTCACTATCATTGGAATTAGTATAGAACACCCCAAGCACAAGCGGAAATTTTTAAATCACATTGAAATCTCTTCACAATCACACGAAGGTAAATATAACTGCTCATATTTTGTCATCTCCATTTACTAATTTGCCATTTCTCAATTGTTGTGTAGGACCACAATCGCTTCATCTCGACAATTTGAAGCTCGCCAATCCACATTTCTTCACTTCGCGGCCTATCGTTGTAATACTGGGTGGTGACGTTTATGGTGCTGCCATTCTTTTACAATTCTGAAAAGGGTCAGATGCTTCAATTTGAACAGCTCAGCTATAAAACTTGATGGTTGGTGGTAGGTGCTATATGCCCTCATCAAGATGTTTCCTCCAGTAGGCATTCTCTCTATTATGCCACGCAAGATTCATTGAAAAGTTTTGGGAGCAAAAAGTCTAAATCCGTTAATCGCTTTACTCCTCCCGAACAAGAATGTGGAGACCACTTCAAGACAATTCATTCTCTACTTGTTTCTGGTGAATGAATACAATCATTACACCTATTGAAATCACCATCTTTTAGGATCTTCTAGAGAGCTTACTTTCCGATGCCTCCAAGGACTCTTTAACAAATTCGAAGGAAATAAAAATATTGCCATTTCACACAGAATATGAACAACTCAAGCATATGAAGAAGGCTCCATCGATCATCCCACATCCCATGTACTGTTTGCCACATCATGGAGTCCCCGCAGACCTGACAGCTCATACACCAAATTGACAACAGCTTTCAATGATTTTGCGTACTTCGTTTGAAATTGGTCTTCTTCGCAGACATCACGAATATGTACAGATAAATCATGGTGCATCCAGACTATTAAAATCTCCAAACTATGCTGTGGCGACACTCGAAAGATCAGATAGCAACGTACCATCTCACCACAGTTTCCTACGGAACCAAGGACCCTTTTTGATCATTAAAGTCCTATCCTTAATCTTCAAAGATGAAGGTTATATTGATGATATCTATGGTGGAGGAGATACGACAAAAGAACAGATATCGCCAAACATTTGAAAAACCTATGCATGGCAGGCGGCCTCCTTTTGGCAAAGTAGTAATCGAACACTCGCAAGTATCGAGTAAACAAGTATCGCAAGCAGCTCGTGGAGGCATGTGTCACACGCTATACTCAGCGTGCTGGATCTGATATGTCCGAATTTTCATGTTTGTCGAAAAAATTATAACTGAATTTCTTACTTTTCCTTCTCCGAACTTACATCGATTTTTTTTGCTTATAAAACTTTGTAAAGTTGTCAATTGGGCAAGTCTCATTGAATACTACTATTTCAACTTGAAACAGATTATACGATTTTCACAAAATAAGTTTTTAAACCACGACACGTGTTTCGCTATCACAATAGCAATTTGAGCAAAACATTTTGTGAAAATCGTATAATCTGTTTCAAGTTCAATTACGGATTTTCATCAAGTATCGGCCACATCAATTCAATAGTTCAGTTGTTCAGTTCAGTATTAGTAGTAGTATTTCATGCCTTCTCGTTCAATTTTGGTGCGAACTAGTTCTACGTGAAAATGTTGTATGTATTTCATATCGTTTAGTGTTTTCATTATGCATGAAATGTGTCCACGTGTTAGACCATAAAAAATCTACAAAAAGATTTGTAAACTTCATTTGTACTTCTCAAATTATAGGTTCACTCGATTCACTTTGTTTATATGCACGCTCATGGATATGTATTCGCTTTTTATAATTTACATGAATTTTCAGACTTCTATAGCTTTCTCAGATGAAAATGGTTATGTTGCACCAGGATTGAATATTCTCATTACTTTCTCTCTGAAAATAAACACTGATTAATTATATGCTTGCTCATGCTAATCTCAGTACTTTTATTGTTGACCTCTGAATGAACATATTGCTAAAAACTGTTCTCGAGTTTGAAATGAACTAATATTTTATATCCATGTACCTATTCATTTTGATATGATCTGCTCATTTTGATTTATAATGCACTATTATGTTCATTCATTTTGCTCGACATTATAAATTAGGTGTCGAGCCTTCTGCTCATCTCAAAATCAACAATTAGTGGTTTTCCCTCCTCTCAGTACTATCATTTGGTAACTAAAAACAGAGTTATATGATTTCACTAACATGAGTTGTTCACCATGATACGTGTTTCGCTATCACAGGTAAACTAATAGTGTACACACCAAAATATGCTACTAAATGATAGCGAAGCACTTGTCGTGATTGATCAACTCTATTATGGACTTTCATCAAGTATCGATCAAATGAATTCAATACTCTCATTCTGCACCGCTTATAATTCATCAATTGAGTCTGCTCTTTTTGTGAGGACAAACTAATCGTTTCTGAATATTATACTCTCTTCAACGTTTTTTATATCCATTATCGTATTATTGCCTCACTCATATTTGCTATATTGAACTCACTAATGGACAGACTTAGACCATTTAGCTTTCAACTCTTGTAGTCTAGTTCTTGGTCTGAATTCATTTCGGACTCAGGCTTATCATTAACATTCATTATTTAAATGTTAAATGAGAAGGCTCTCGCAATTAATTCTCATTGATTGTTCTGCCACTCTAAACGTTGTGTTAATTATCAGTAGTGAATTAGTTAAAGTTTCTAAGTGTCTAAGTCTGACTTCATGTGACATTTCACTGAAACTTTTCTAGATTATCTCTTTTTTTTAGTTGGGTGATTCCACTCTGAGTTTATAGTTGCTGTAAATACTTATGTTTGTTGTAGTATAGCCAATAGCCAATATTGATATTGGCTTCATGCTGGTGACTGTTACATCTTGTGAGTGTGAACGATGTTTAATAAATGTTTTTACACTACCATCTCTAACTCAAATATCTGGTTACAGTGCCCAAACACAGTAACTTGCCAAAATCCATTCCGATTTTGAACAGTGTCATTGTGCCGTATTTTTGATTCTTTGTTAGTTCCTTGCTCCACAATACTCCATTCAGACAGGCAATGATCTTTTTGTCACAACAGAACGTTTTTAGATCGAGCAATTAGCGTTGCTGTCATCGAACATACCACCCAAGTACACGTAGCCCAGACACTGAGAAATCTCCCATAGAGGGTATTGGAAATTGCTTGATTTTGGATGTCTCTGGTACTTTCAGACTAAATAGGCGAAAATGTTGAGATGAGACTTGGGCTCGATTTTCGTGAAAAGTCCATTAGTGGAAACCGTTTCACGATATCTTTATTTGTCTTGAGGATATAACCAAATTTGGATATTTTGTCGATTTCGAAAATGTAGGTAGGTACCATAACGTCTTCATTTTCTCAAAAATTTGAGAACGATAAAAATTTTCTACAGACACTTTTTCATTGGGAATAAGACACTATATTCAACTTTTTTCATCTCTTGTACTAGGGGTGGAACTCCTTTATTTTAAATACTGATCAAAAAAATAGCTAATATACAGGGTGTTCCTAAATTGAACGTACAAACGAAAAGGGGAGATTCCTTAAGTGAGTTTAAGAAAAAAAAGTCCCATAAACATGGGGTCGCAAACGTTTCGTTTTCGAGATACAGAGTGTTGAAGTTTGAATTTTTTTCAAGTTTTTTTCTCATACTATCTACACTTCACAAGATATTCAACTGAAATTTGGCATAGATATTACATTTTTGAGTTCTCACCACGTGACATGGCAATTTCGATAGAAGATCTATAGGGTGATATTTTTTCTGGAACACTGCCACCTGTTCTTCGGCAGAACTTTTTTTTTGGTGATCAACTGTTAATTTGAAAAAATGTAAAAAGAAGCTTTGTTCTCATACTAAACTTTTCGGTCTCTTGCGTATCTACCAACGAAGTGTAGATACATGAGAATAAAACTTGAAAAAAATTCAAATTTCAACACTCTGTATCTCGAAAACGAAACGTTTGCGACCCCATGTTTATGGGACTTTTTTTTCTTAAACTCACTTAAGGAATCTCCCCTTTTCGTTTGTACGTTCAATTTAGGAACACCCTGTATACAATAGCTAATATATACAAGTCAATATATCACTTATTTACTCAAAGCAGAATCACCATATCAGTGAAATTCCTATTTTCGACAGAATTCTGCTAAACTATTGACCAAAAAAATGTCTATCGTCAATAAATGTCCATACAAAAAAAACCTTCCGTTCATAGAATGGGGTATTTTCCTAAATTTCAAAATATATGTCATTGAAATCCTTATAACTCAAATGTATCGAAATATATTTTTTTAGAATTTCAACATATTGCGTTTTGTCTGTATTCACTTACGAAAATTCTGATTTCACGAGAGCTCTCTTATGAACATTCTACGTCATTTTCACAATCCGGCAACGCCCGTCGAATCAATAAAGGACATGAAAGTTTTATGATCATCATAGACTTAATAAATATCAAGTTTGGTGATCACATTTGACAAGGAAAACAAACAGTACATAGAAATATCAAACAATGACACAAAATGTCATCGTATGTATAGACCATAGACATATAGACATGGACTGTGCCTTTCATTTCTATCTATGCATGAAATACGGTAAAAAAAAAAGACAGAGAGAAACGCACGTCGGGAATGCAGTTGTCTCTTTCTAGAATTTTGATTGGTCTACACTCACCTCTATTGCCTCTATGTGAACAAAAAAGAGACAACTGCATTCCCGACGTGCGTTTCTCTCTTTCTATAAAAAAAGCCAATTTCATGCTGACATTGCTCAGTCCATGTCTCTATGTCTATGGTATAGACACAGACATAGACATAGAGACATGGACTGTGCCTTCCCTTTATATCTATGCATGAAATACGATCAAAAAAAGTGACAGAGAGAAAAACACGTCGGGAATGCAGTTGTCTTTTTCTAGAATTTTGATTGGTCTACACTCACCTCTATGTGAACAAAAAAGAGAAAGGTAATGTCCCGACGAGCTTTTCTCTCTTTCTAATAAATAGCCAATTTCATGCTGGCATTGCTCAGTCCATGTCTCTATGTCTATGGACACAGATTACAGAAAAAAAATTTTGTAATGTGTGGATATAGAATTCTATATCTTCTTAATCAGTTCCGCTGTTGTCTAATTAACAAAAATTACTAGACTTTAGTAAAGGCATTCTACGTCACAAGCTTTTACATATTCGGGTATATTTCTGTAAGTTCTTAATTTTGAAGCCAATCTCTTACGTGTTTTATAACTAATGGAAAAGGGTTTCCATAAATAATTTTGAATTCGATTTTGGAGTTTTAGGACACTTGCCCATTTCATTTGTTATTTCAGACATCTATAACTTCAATGAACTCATGTATTCCTTGTTTCAGTCAATTTTAATAAATATCGAGCAGAATTTCTATAATCAATATCAACATAACTCATAAGAAGTTCTCAAATTGAGTACCATCATTCTGTAAACAAATTCGATACCTATTCCTAACAGAATTCACTGTATTCAACATAATAACGCGGGAAATGTCTCTATTAATGACTGAATATTTTATTTTTAACATATCCCATACGAAAATACCAATAGGACCATGGGTTTCCATCCACTGGTTTCATATGTATGGAGAAAGCTTCTTTTTTGAAATAATCTAGAGCAAAAAATGTATGAAACTTCATCACATACTATGACCTTAACTACTACAATGTATTGAATTATTCCACTTCATTCATAGAAAAATGTATGTGAGACTGAACAGTCAGCTTTCGACGTCGTGCTCGAAAAATCGCGCGTGTTTTAATAGCTATTTATGTAACAAGTACATAAATTAGGTCTTTATGGACGAGTTCAAAAGTTTACTTGGGCAAGTCCATAAAGCCTAATTATGTACGAGTTGCATACAAAGCTTTATGTTGGACTGCAATGCAGAAATTTCATTTTCTGAAATGGCTTATTACTGAAAAACATTAAGTGTGCTTTTGATTTTCTTACCTTAGTAACCAGCGACCTTAGCAACCTTAGAAAACCAGTTGTTTACTTCCCTAATTTTGTGACAAACGTCATAATAATCCAAAAAATAGATAGTACTGGACATAGATAACCTATAGATGCGCAACTCTCTGTCTGAATTTGTTTCCTTATAGAGCGACATCTACCGAGTTTTTTCCTTTTTCGCCGGCATGATTTTGGCAGCATTGCTACCAGAATTACAGATGCCTACTGAACTGCCAACGCATTTGGTTTAAATTTCAATACATCAAGCAAGATTGAAATTTCGGTCGCGTACCATCACAAATTTATGCCGAAAAAAATTTAATTTCCGACATAAATTAGTAATGATGAGCAGAAGATTTGAAACTCGCCAAAAAAATTTCAATTTGTAGATTTGGTAACATCTGATTGGAAAAATTAATCTATAGGAATAAAAGAAGATAATACCCCCTCATATTGGGCTTGAAACTTCTCAACATCTACTTGCCCCCTGAGTTCTTCCCTAATTTTGAATTGGGTTATTAAAAGGAGTTATTTTGGCGAGGATATTTAGAGTTGAGCGATGAAAAATAGTATTAAATGTTCAGGAGGGTCTCACCAATTTTGTGTTGGCTTCATTTAGCCTGAATTACTACTACTACTTCCAAGCAATCCGAACATTTATTATAATATCATTCATCGTTTTTCTGGCTAAATATCCCTCCACATACGGTTTCCTCGAATCATTTTTTACATTTTTACGTCAAAAGTTTTGACTTCCATCACATTGTTGTTGTCACAGATAACAGAATCGTTGTTGTTTTGTTGTTTTTATTCTATTTCTTCTTTCTCAATCAAAGTTGCTGCTATTGAATAGATATTCGTGAAGAAATCTACTCTAAAATATCTACTCGTCGATAGTTAAAAGGAAAAAACTCGATAGATGGCACTACTTCTGCCCGAACAAAATCATTTCAAGGGAGTTAACCCCCCCTGGAGAAGAAAGCGTAGAAAAATCAGCCGTAAGCGCCAAAGAATTTCTCTTACCCACTAAATTTAAAAGTGCTTATGAAAATAATATGCGGCCTATAACAAGTGGTGTAAAACAAAGAAAATTGTAAAATCGACAGAAGACAGTATTCTGGCTTACTTCAATAGTGAATTGAAAGCTCACAAAAGTTCTTCGCTATGGACTACATAGTTGAATCGAAAAGTACTAAAATAAGTGTTGCCATTATAATATTGGGCCAGGAAGTAGTTGATTCAAGCATCGAGAGTATTGCAGATCGAAAACTGTGCTTCCACTTCGAGCTCGACTTCCTCAGGCATGCATTTTTATAATGACAAAGAATGTGTTTTTAATATTCACTACCACACTAATGTTTAGAATAGTAATTCATGATTTTGTTTTTAGGTCGAAGTTCAATTCTTCTTCCTTGAATAAAGTGTTGTTTGCATCTAGTATATTTACTTGACAGTACTTTACGTGACAGTTGAGTCCAATAAAGTGGTGTCCAATAAAGTAGTCAATTATGGACTCTAAACGAATTCATAAATAAAGTGTTTATGATGCAGTCGAACATAAAAACCTTAATATCCCACTTTATTATACTGCCACATGAGTTTTCACTATATAAATATAGCTTTGATACTTCAAAAATATTGTCGAATAACTCACATCATTTTGTGTGTTTGGTATCATAATTATGCAGCGAATGTCATAAAGTAGCTTTGTGCTGTATACGTACAATAATAATGGAGATTGGAGAGAATTTTTGGCCAATACTATTGGGTCCTTTTGACGAGAGTCAAAAGGACACAAACCGAAAAAATCTTTGACCCTAAGTAAACAAGATATGGATAAATTTCTATCTGTAGCAGATGAAAAGCAATACTTTTTTGGCAAGATATGTTTCGGCATTCTATATTTTCACAGTTCTTTTAGGTTATTCTCATATTCGGCGTTGCTGCTGAATGCTGACGCCGACGTCACGAATTGGTTTCTTCAGGTAAACTGCTGTATATGATAGTGGAACGCATTTTTCAGTAAGACTTCTAAGAATTTTCACATGAAAAAATTTCTCGAAAAGTCTGGTGAAATTGAAAGAAGACGTTCGTTAAGTGTTGCCATATTTTCGACGAAAGTAAAAACTATTGTAATTTTCTTAACTTCACTTCGTTCAAATCTTCCTTATACGGATGGCGAGAAAGTCCCGTGGTATAAACTCCTCTTAATATAAATAATCAGGAGTTACATGCCTTTTCGACCAGCTCATATCACCCACTGTTGATTTTTTATACATTAACCAGGGTGTTTCATTGAGAAACGGAAATACTCAACAGGCGGATAGGTGGCACCGTGGTGGTTTTGGAGATAACACATTTATTAGCTCTTACTGTCTTCGTAGCCGAGATACAGGATGTTTTAAGAATTTTGCTCGTTTGTTCCTGAGGCTATATCAGTCGAACCACTAGATATATTTTCTTCATATTTGGCAAACGTGTTTCTTATTCAAAGTTCAAAAGTGTCATTCATAACCGCAAGGAAAATGCAGGTCCGGGTTAACAAAAATTACGAATCGTTTGAATCCTTGAAACCCTGTAAATCGAAATTTTGAAAATCTTTTTTAATATTTGTGAACACAACAAAAAACTAAACTGTGCGTGTGCCATTAATTTTCGAGCAGATAGTTTTACCTCAACTTTTTAACGTAAAAGTGAAGTTTTTAAGAACTTGGATTCCTGAAAGTGGTTAGGAGTGTCTTTCCTCTCGTCATTTCCAGAAAAAATTAAGGGCCTGTATGTGTACATAACTTATTATCGAAATTGATATTGCTTGGATATTGTTATTGAATGTTTCAGTGGGAGAATTGAGTTGAATCGGTTCGATTCATTCTTGTTAAAACAATGATGTACATTTTTTCAAAATAAAAAACAAACAAAACAAAAACAAATACGAAATTGAAAGGAAAAACTACATAAACTGCTCGAAATGTCATCCATTTTGGTCTAAACATTTACTTGCTCGTTTCAGAACATCCCGAACTGCTTTCCGAATTACATTCGGGATGTTATTTATTTACTGGCTAGCTTCTTCTATTTTTATAATAAGCTGATCCCGAGTATCTCAGGGGAATATATTACTTACAAGTGATTTCATTTGAGCCCAGACATAATAATCCACGGGATTAAAATCGGGGTACCTTGATTCATCCGCGGGATTAAAATCAGGATACCTTGATTCATGTTTGTTTTGTTAATTTTTTTATTTTGAAAACATGAACCATAATTGTTTCAACAAAAAAAAATCGACCTAATTCATCTCAATTCTTTCACTGAAACATTCAATTACAATATCCAAGCAATATCAATTTCGTTAATCACTTATGTACATATTAATGTTTTCTTGAAATGACTAGTGGGAGAGAGTAACTTAAAAATACTGATTTTCAAATTTTCGATTTACAGGGTGTTGTTCCGAGGATTCAAACGATTCATAATATTTTGTTAACCCGGACCTAGATTTTTCTTGCGGTTATTGAATGATACATCTGAGCTTTGAATAAGAATCACGTTTGCAAAATATGAAGAAAATATGGCGGGTGGTTTGTCTGATATGGCCTCAGGAAGAAACAGGATAATACAAAAATAAGGGTTGCGAATATTGGGACAGGAAGTAGTTGGTGCTAACTGGGTCCGAGGTAGATTGAAAACGGTGCTTCCACTTCGAGCTCGACTTCCACAGGCATGCATTTTTATAATAACAAAAAATGTGTTATCAATATTCATTAGGACATAATTAGAATACTAGTCAAAATTCATAATTTTGTTTTTATCATTCAAAGTTGAATTCTTCTTCTTTGAATAGAGTGTTGTTTGGAACTAGTATGATATTTACTTTACAGAATGCCAGTGATAGTTGAGTTCAATAAAGTAGTGTCCAAAGTGTTCAATTATAGACACTGAAAGAATTAATGAATCAAGTGTTTATGATGCAGTCGAACCTAAAAAAAATTGTTTCATTCTGACAGCTCTAGAACCCCATCTTCAACGATCAAAACGAACCGATATTCTGTTTACGAGGGAAAGCCTTAGAACATAGATATCTACATGGAATGGACATTCAGTGCTACGAATGAATTTTTTGTAGTAGGTACACACATTCGATATTTTTCTGCCTAGGGCGACACTAAGGCAGTGGAGTTATATTGAAAAATTCAGATACGTCCTATCTATTCGTACTGAAAATTGACGTGACAATGATGTCCGCGTCAACTGTCTCAATTGTGATTGGCGACACTAAGCAACTATCTCACTCCAGTCTTTGGAATGTATATTTTCCATTCCATATATCTATGTTCTAAGATGGAAAGCATGCTATCTTTTTTTTTTTGGAAAATTTAAAATGGCCATCCAAGAATATAATTTTTTTTTGGCCATTCTGAATTTTCAAAAGAAAAAGGAGGAATGTGCTTTCGATCGTAGACAGAATACCAGTTTGTTTTGATCCTTGAAGTTAGAGCTCTAGGGCTGTCAGAAAAAAAAAGAAATTTTTCTGCGTAAATCTTATACATTCCTCTATCAATTTTATTGGCCAGCCGTTTTGCACATTCGGAGAAAAATAAGGAGCATACTCTCTATCGTTGACAGAATATTGGTGGTTCATTTCAATCTTGTAGCTAGGGTTCTAGGGCTTTCAGTATGAAAACATTTTTAGGATATTTTATGCATCCCTCTATTTTCTCGATCATAATTTTCCCCGATCCTATTTTGAACTGATATTTCTCCCGGAGGAGAAATCCTTCATATATTTTGAATAAAAAAAAAACTGTTGTAAGAAATCAATCATATAATCCTTGGTAAGAAGTCAGTACACAGTACACCCCTCCTTGCATATAGCTTATTTTCAGCTACGGCATCCTTTTTTAAATAAGGAATTAACAGACTGCAGCATTGATATCAAACATACGGTATATGGTGCAATAGTGGTTCTCGAATCTGGATGGGATGGTGTATAAATCGGGTTGATCGATTTTTTTCGCTTATGATTTTTTTAAATTGATTTGGTAGTAGTACGAGATCCCGCTGCAGAATTACTACGTTCATTGCGTACAGAGACAAACACACATTTTTACATACGTTTATGGATAGGAGAATACACTGATAACACCGCAGCCTGTCAAAAGTGGCCGCAAGTAATTTTAATTAAATTAATGTTAATCAATATTCCAAGAGAAATTTCGTTCACTCCGTTTTGAAATAAA
This sequence comes from Coccinella septempunctata, assembly GCF_907165205.1. Lineage (NCBI taxonomy): Eukaryota > Metazoa > Arthropoda > Insecta > Coleoptera > Coccinellidae > Coccinella > Coccinella septempunctata. The sequence goes on along the minus strand of NC_058189.1, from coordinate 16,712,133 downwards.
ATATCATCCACATCATAGCAATGCATGTAAAGAATACTAAAATCCATAGCTGCCGTTGCACACTCGGCCGCAACTACCTCGCAGCCAGGTGTAAGCAGGTAACATTTCGATGTATTTCTACGTTCTTGACGTACACGGATGTTTTTGATATCAAATTAAAGCTAATTTTTTTTCGAATAGGATGATGTATGGCTGCCTGTGAAAAAATGGCCGCAAGTTAGGTCTGCCATCTGTTAAAATAGCGAGATATCTGAAATAAAGTGAAAGAGATGGCTCGCAACGCCACTTGTTAGATGAGGATGGTGGATGCCAGCCGACTTAACATTTGCAAAATTATAATTACGTAATGAATATTATGAAAAAAACTTAAAGTTTTAAGAGATTTATTTTATAATAAAAAATAATTTATTCATCAAGTACAAATGTAATTAAATCTGAAGAATTTTCTTTCGTGTTTCTTCAAAATCAGTCTCTTGAATCAAGTTTTATTTTATATCAGTGTATTACATTTTCTAGTCCAATTCCGATTCCTCGCTGCTTTCCCAATCGCAGTTGTCACTATCGTCGTCGCAATCAGAGTTTTTTTCATCATCTGAGAATGTGTTAGCTCAATTACATAATACATTTTCTATTTGTATCGGAGTTGAACTTCCCAGAAATCATGTTGGTTTTAGGGCACCATCCAAAAGAAGCCTACCATTTATTCTCCGCACTAAACTTTAAACAGTGGTACTTAGTAGCATTGAGCAATATCGAATTGACGAAAATCGTCCGTAGCACCTTTTGTTTTAATGATTTCCAAACTATGATTTTTTTAATGAATTTTTCATCATTCTCTTTTGCCGCATACATCTTGTTGAACATGATAAATCGTCCAGTGTCTTTGGAATGAACTTTGGTGAGACATCATTTTTAAAAAAAAATCTTTTGTTTCGATATTGATTTATTTGGACCTTATTCTTATTAGAATCTATTATATGCATTGTGCCCGAACTACATTGTGCCCGATATCAACAGCGTTGTGTACAACGAGCTCCAACACGTGGTTATAATATACGAATAATTCAGATGCACTGTTGAGAACCCTAAGATTCCTTTCACACCACGGGTTTTTACCGTCGGGTTTTTACCGGAAAACAACCGAATGAAAAATTATTCATCGGGTTTTATCCGTACGGTGGGCACATCAAGCTCCCGAATCTCGTGGCGATAAGCGCCGCCGAAAGTGCAATCTGGTTGTTTTCCAGTGCCAAACTTAACCGAAACATGTGTGAAAGATCCCATAATATCAGTAGATATAATTCGGAACATCGGGTAAGAACCCGATGGTGCGAAATGAGTCTAACTCTCTCTTACTTTATTTCGGATATCTCGCTATTTTAACAGATGGCAGACCTAACTTGCGGCCATTTTTTCACAGGCAGCCATACATCATCCTATTCGAAAAAAAATTAGCTTTAATTTGATATCAAAAACATCCGTGTACGTAATGAACTTAGTAATTCTGCAGTGGGATCTTAGACTACTAAGAATATCGAGAAAACTTGAACCATAACGGTAACCACAAGTCAAAAAATATTCATCCTGTATGAAAAAATCGCACATGATTGTTGAGCATTCTGTAATGTTAAGATAAAAAAACTGATATCTGGATCCCTCAGAAAATAATCCTAGATATTCCGCTAATTGTCAAATGTTCCAACATACCAACGAAATCATTAGCATATAGCTAAACCTATTGTGAGCCGGAAATGCAAAGGAAATGCCTGAACATCACAACCACTCTCCATTAATTGCTTTAGATGGGGGAATGAGGATAATTTTCCAGATCAATAAGAAACTTCAGCTCGATTTCATTAAATAATCAAAACTGGAAACGGCATCTGGTTATCTCATTTCTGTTTGTTCTGTTTAATCATTAGGACTCATTAGTAATGTATGTACATCCGACGATCTCTATTGAATTTTCATTTTCCACCGCAGCTCCATCATTCATTAGTAAAATTCCATGAAGTTTTTTTCTGAAAATATGGATACAATTTGATAGACAGGTATGTAATGAACAATAGACGGGGAGAAAATGACGGGTATCAAACGAATAAACATTATGAAACAACAATTATATCGAGACAAGCTGGTGAATGAGAACTTCAGGTTTTCAATCCTGAATACTCAATACTCAGGATAGTTTTCTGCATATTTTTAAATATCTGCGAATAACAAATATTTATTTTTTCGTTGTCCGATTTTCTCAAGAAAGATTTAATCAGTGTAAAATTGCTATAATAGAAAATTGGCGATTTCATGTACGTAACATAGTACTTCTTTGAAATTATTTGAAATTCAAGAAGGAATACGCCCAAAATTTGAAATGTATGTATTCTTTGCTTGATATTTCAGAAGTGGGAGGGATTTTGAGAAAAATGCCGTTTTTTGACGAGGAATTTTGCGACAGCACAGTGATGACATACACACATTCCTAATAGAATGTCAATATTTATAGGGGTGATTTTTGAGCCCATTTTAAGAAAAAAACTTCATATGAACATATGTCCTAAACGTCCTACCTTTTGAGATAGAGGGTGGTAATATTTTCAGAAATAAATTATTTATTATTAATATCTACAATACCACTTCAGATATTTCAATGAAACTTGCTATACATGTACTATGAATCAAGAGGCAATTTTTATGCATCTTTTTTTTTTAAATTCCCACCAGCGGCGTTCGTACGTAATTTGAGCTACCTATTTTGGCAGACATTGATGGTATGCCACAGATTTTTCCTGAAATAAAAATATTTTTGAAATTCTCAATCATTTCTTACTAAAGTTGATCACTTGATTTTTTTCAATCCGATGCACGGTTTTCGCTTATAAAAATAAAAACGTTTCTCAGCATTGAAAGAAATTACATTATGTATGTAAGTAAGAAAGAATTGTTACTTATCGTAGTGAGCTGTGGCCAAAAATTTGATATTTCTGTTGTCAAGGCGGTTGTCATTATTTCGCGTAACAGTTCATCAGTTTTTAAATTCAGTTCTTCGCGTCTTATTTATATATGAAAACTTTACCACCCTGTATCTTAAATGATAAGACGTTTAGGACATATGTTCATATGAAGTTTTTTTTCTCAAAATGGGCCCAAAAATCACCCCCATAAATATTGACATTCAAATAGGAAACACCCTGTGTATACTTGAATAACGGTTATGGCCGTTTGCACACCGACTCATCAAAAAATATATGTGAACAGGGTTATTGGGGTATCAGCCGTTTTCCTTTAGCTCGAGCTTTCGAGATTTATTGTTTATCTCTTTATCAGAAGCAAGGAATTGATACTCCAATAACCCTGATATCGATTGAAATTTATTCTGGGAGGATTCTGCATCTCTTCATGAACTTTTTAGGGAGTGAAAACCCTAAAAAGGTTATGAAGAGATCCAATAACCCTGTTCACTGAAATTCCGAATAGAGCAAATAAAAACTCGCTTAAAAAATATATGTAGTTTAATTCTTATATCACGTTTGTGATTCAATAGAACTTCTATGATAGTTTCGAGTTATAGGCGGCTTTATTATTTCATCAATATTTAATGGAATTGAATTGAAACTCAGTGAATAGTTGTGAAATATCGAATCGCAAAGAAACATTTCATGGAAAAGAAAAGCTAAAAGAATTCAGATTTTTTTTTTAAATTAGGTATTGTAGAAAATTTTTGACTCGTCTTACAAACATTTTGTTTCTATATTAAGAGTGTATCGATTGAATGAGTATCAAGACAAGAAAGTTATACTATGAGAAATTTTCTAAATCGACAAAATCCCATTTTTTGCTGATAACCCTAAAACGAAGAATTTCAAGAAGCTACGGTTTTCACCATCCTTTTTTTTCTGAGAAAGAGCTTGTTAATCTGTCATCCGTTTTCTTCTAGCTCTTATAGTTCTCGAGATCCTCTCTGTAGACAACGCATTTCGCACACCCTATACAATTGAATCAGATAAAATTAAACGGCAACTTGCACAAAATATTTAAATAATTTTACAACAATTGTTTCGCTAACACTGTAGCTTCATCACGTTATCACAAAATTAATATTCCTCAGACATCAACTTTCGAATATATAAGCACAGGGAAAGGTAAGTAAAAGAATTGGGGTAGGACGCTGGAAATTTCAAAATTACATGAAGATATTCAAGAGAGGAGACCTATCTTTGTCGGTGTGTTCGTTCAAAAGGATTTTCCTAGAATTGAATACATTGATTTCAAGTGCTTCTAGGAGTGTCTCATGCTTTTATTTTCGCAATGAAGAACTTCAAATTCATGTTTGAAATTATGTCCCCACTCTTTCAAATGATCCGCATATATGCTGAATGCGTTTCATTTAATTCAGTATTCCTATATAGCAGGGGAAATCTTGTATACGCCACTTCTCTGTTCCTCGTTGGGTTTCTTTTTGTTATTGACTAGCAAGTTTTCCAATGTCTGATGCCGTCTGTTCATGAAAGTGTAGTTATGATTTCTGAGAGTAGAGTTGATTTTACCATTGAAGCCCTCAAAAAACGGTAAAGAAATGTATTGTTGTTTTACGAAAGTGTGTGGGTAGATCTATTTCATCATCATTTCATCCTTAACAGACTTCAGAATATCGTCCATGCACGGGCGTAGCCAGGGGGGGGGTTTTGGGGGTTCAAACCCCCCCCGAAATAATATAGTTACATAATATTAGTTTCGAAAAGTTTCAATTTATATGTCTAAATCAGAAAAATTTCATTTCAAAACCCCCTCCGACACACAACCCTGGCTACGCCTATGCGTCCATGTATTCTCCACTATATTGATTGTTTCCCCAATCTGACGTTTAATTTCTAGTTATCTCTTATAGTTTTCTTTGAAAAGAGGTATACTTAAAAGTCGGTTGAACAGATATCGAAAGGCTGTTCTTTTAATAGATGCAGAATGATAAAAATGGAAGGGGATAATTATATCTGTCTGTGTAGATTTTCTATGTATATCAAAGTTGAATTCATTATTATGTTGGAGTTCAATCTTATCTAGAGTTATTGATCGATTTCTCCACAGTAGAATTAATTTGGCAGCTTTCATTCAGTGTATCAAAGAAGGTGGTGAGTTCACTCTCAGTACCTGAGAGTCATTTCATCATTTGAAGGAGTCGTGACATAATTTCAAACATGAATCTTCATTGCGAAAATGAAAGCATGAGACACTCCTAGAAGCACTTGAAATCAATAGGTTCAATTCTTCTTCAATTCTCTTGAATATCTTCATGTAATTTTGGAATTTCCAACATCCTACCCCAGTTCTTTTACTTACTTTGTATCGTCCCCTCTGCCTATATATTCGAGAGTTGATGTCTAAGGAATATTATTTCTGTAATAACCTGATGAAGCAACAGTTTTGTAAAATTATTAAAATATTTTGTGAAAGTTGTCGTTTAATTTTATCTGATTCAAAATGAACTTCCATCAAGTAAAGACCAAATCAATCGAATATCTATATAATAGAACTTAATTTCCATGAATAGTAGCGACCTGGGCTAATGGTTTTAGAAAAGTTGTGGTTCACGAAAATATCTCCTTGATTAGTTATTATATTCATATATTCACTACCTTATCGATAAATGTTCGTTTCATATATTTCATTGTTCAAAGCTTTTACTGACTTTGCTTAATAATGTTGTCATTTTGAAACTGCAAAAATTTTTTCTGTCTCTCTGCTAAAATCATATTTCGATACTAGTAATTGAAACTGAAGAGTCTGTTTGTAATTTATGAGTTGGTATGTGACTATTTTTTTGAGTTATTTGCATGTTATCTAAATCTAATCAACTTTTCTTAATTTTTTTTCTGTCTATTTGTCCGGGGTAATATCCAGATTGGTCCAACCGATTTTCACTAGACTACTGGGAATGGGACTCTCCAAGGAAGACTTCGTTTTACCTATCAACTCCTCACCATTTTGCCACCATCCTGGAAAATGTAAGTGAAATAAAGACGTCCTGCGAAGGGAAAGGGCACAGGTAGGCTAGAAATAAATTATCAATTGCATATTCTAGCCAATGTTGATTCAGAACTGTTCAATTGAAACTCACTGAATGTGTGAGCATCGAGCCAAAACGATTCGATTCATTCCTATCAAACAAATGCTAGATCTCCGACCAGATTAAATGATGAAATGCTGCAAAATTGAGTGTTTGAATGAGAAGAATAATTTTTCTCAGTGGAACGGTGGAACCAACAGGATTGGGTTAGCGTTTATGTTATGTACTTGGGAAACAACCAATATTGATCTTCTCGCATGAAAACTACCAAACCTACCCTACGGATATTAATCCAATTATGGCAGCACTAAATTAGAGGTGGGTAACGTATTCGCGGACCCGGTTAATTTGCATTCCCAAACACGGGTACATTTTCTTCCTCCTGGTTTAACCATCTGCTTGATTTCCCGCTATCTTTCATGATAGAGAAATACGTTTTTGTTTTATCCTAGTTGAAGTTGGAAAATACTCTTTCGTGCTCAACCATCGACGAAAATCTATAATGCGTATCAGAGGCAGCTCAAGAACTCAATTTGATGTGGGCAAGATACATTTTGTGATGCTCTCTGGTGACGCAAGAGGACGTTTTCATGGAAGTGTAATAAATAGGAATATTGACGAGATATTATGCTTATCGAATTTTGGACAACGAAATTCTTTCTCGGGATCTCAGCGTATCAGAAAATTAATTGCATGAGAATATAGGTTTTGATGACAAGCGTATGAATGATAAATTTTCCACTCGGAAGATAAGTGTCGAAGAAGTAGAGTTTCATGTCGGACATGATTTTAAGTTAAAAGGAAAACGGTTTAGTTTAGACAATAACTCCCCATAAGAGCTTATATATCAATTCAATATTCAGAGATAATTGATTCGGCGTTGTAAGAATAAGCACGCTCTTGAGTTTTGACCGGCTAATTCAATTAGTTCAGAAAAATGCAAGGTTAGCGTGTGGTGGAATAATTGGGGATACACCCACGAGAGGTGGAGAAAAAAATTAGGTTTTTGGTCTAAGAACGTCGAAGAAAATAGACGTCGGGAAGACGGGAAGTAGAATCCGGGATTTGAATAGAGTAGATTTGGAAGTCCGAGAGTAGATTCGGCAGTTCGAGAAATTTAGAAGTATTTTTCGGAGTTAGGTCTCAAAAAGGGAGACGGGTTCAAGCTATTCGGGGAATAGTGTAAGAGAATTCGTATCGTGGTTAAAGTCAGTTTAGGGCGTAATATTGTTTTCTTATTTGTGGTATAGATCGGATATAGGATTTTAGGAATTTTGGATAGAGTCGAAACGAAGAGCGTTAATTGTTGACGACGGAAAAGTGCGGGAAGTGCGGTTGAGTGTAAATAATTCGCCGTTCTGTGCGAGGAAAGTCTGGTGATCGAAAAAGTTCACCAGTAGCCCCATCAGGCGAACGACGGTCGCTGGTCGCAGAAAAAGGTAGGAAGTTCCAATTTTTGTTTGTCCAGAGTCCTGAAAGCTCCTCTAAAATTCATTTGATTTTTGATCATATTTTTATTGCTGTTGTGCGTTTGAGGAGAGAGAATTTTAATCCAACATTTTGTTGACGAAATTTAAATGTTTATTGCTTTGCTCACTTTGCATGTCTGAAAGTAATTGAGATTTTATTTTGGTCGTCATCGACCAAATACATGCTTGTAAAGAAGTATTCAAATTTCTGCAATAGATTTATTCGTTAAATTTCAACAGAGTTTCATTCAAATTTTCTCCCCAGAAAATATAGAAAAACATCAAAGACCTGTCCTTCGCGCGACGGACCGAATCCACCATTTTTGCCTTTAAAGGGGCCTTCAATTTTGTGTAATTAACATCTTAAAAATAATCACCCCTGTTCAGTGGAAAGCCGCTCTTCCATTGATTCCAGATAAGGGGTGTTTTATTTCAAAAGAGCGATTGAATTTTAAAATGAAAAAATGGAAGAGATAAAAAAATTTCTGCCCTTAACCTAACTGAACTCATTAATGATCGAATCAGGGTCCACCTGAGATGCTATATCATATGCTTAGTTCATGGAGAAAAGCAAAAATTTCAAAATAACTATTGAGGACTGGTTCAAATGAACATTTGAAAGGCGCCAAACTTGCAAAAAAAAACGTCACGTGTACATTCTCGAGCGCGATGGCTTTTTTCCTTAATTTGATGCTAATGATTCAAGAATATTGGAAAAAATATAAACGGGCAGATTCGGTAAGCCGAAACAATAAAATTGACCATAAAGTCCACAAAAATCAGTTTTTTTGAATTCTCTCCTCTCCTGGGCTTCAAATTGTTATCGCATTTTTTATAAAAGTTGGAGAGCATAACATTTCCTACAAATATTGTCCGAAGCAATTTTTTCTACGTTTGAACGTTATTGAGATATATGGAGATGAATATACATGTACATTAGACTGGGTTTCTACATTGACCTTGGCTTTTCGCATGTGTGGCTAAGCTCCTCGCCCTTATCACCCTCTAGCTCAAAAACAGTTAAAGGTAGGAAAAATCGCTTCAGACAAAAGTTGTATAGCATTCTATTATCTACAACTCTTATAATGAATACAGAAACGATTAAAGGTACATGAAGGGAGATATTTAAAAAATCATCTTCAAACTGCCAGATTAAGAAAACCCCTTCCTGATTAGTGTCATATTAATGGATCAACACGTTTGCAACACCGAGATTAACCATCTGTATGCAATTCTGACACGCTCGAGTATGTACAAGTAACGTTTTTTTTTGAAAGTATCTTAAAAAGTAGCTTTCTCTGCGTATAATTAACGTATCCTCTAAAAATCTGAAACGCTCGATTTTTTTTTATCATTTTCAACTCTTCCGTACGGACAGCCCCACCATGCAAACTGTTAGATTAACATGAATTTATTATCAGAGACACGTAGGGCATATGCAGTATCTTTATCTGACACGCTCGAGTATGTACACCGGACGATTTTTTTTACATATTTGAGAACCTGCAGACGCTTTCCCAACCGCTGAAAGTGCATACCTCATAGAACTTTTTCTTCTTTTCACACTAATCTTCAAAGTCCACTTGATATCCACGATGCTCGGTTAAATCCCGATTCAGCATCGTCAGCTACTCAACCATAAGCGTCCACAGTTCCGAATCGTACGCAAGGAACGACTCGCATCGAAATGATTTATTTTTGGCAGTGCGCCCACTGTAACCGCTTTAGTGAGAGCGCCCACCAAAGTAGCGTAGCACTGACATGACACATACATGACAAAGTCGATGCATAATTTTAAGATTTGAACTGAGAACGATATATTTCCCGCAACTGACCAGTGGCGCACCCAGAATGATATCATGGGGGGGGCACACATAGGTTCTGGGGGGGGCACGCCTAGCTGCAAGCTTGATGAAAGTAGTTTTTTACGGTTTTACCATAGCAAAATCAGTTAGCTTCTCGACGCTTGGGGGGGGGGGGGGCACGGAGGCACGTGGGGCACGTGCAAGTGGGTGCGCCAATGCAACTGACACTCCACTCAGATGTGCGATATCTGAAAATTTTGTATCGCCTTTGTCATGTGTGTGCCATGTCAGTGCTACGCTACTTTGGTGGGCGCTCCCACTTACATACACAACAATCAATCGGAAAGCGACTATACTGTATTTCGGATTTTAATATCGAAATTCCCTCGCGAAAATTACTCGCTTCGAGCGAAAATTCGCACTACACAAAACAAAGCGCAATTAAATGGCTGGCTGGAAGAACGCGGTATGTCAGTTTGACAACGTTTTCAGGACGCACGTTTTTATTGTCGAAACGCATCATTTGATAAAAGTAAAAAATATTCTCTCACATACCTCGTTATTCCACCAGATATATTCTCGGAATCGGGCTAGGGAAATGTATTATGTTTTCATATTTTTAATGTTTGGATGGTTGACACATTTCTTTAAGATTAGGGCAACTTCGAGTCATTTTCACTTTACTTATGAAATAATGAAAAGTGAAAATTTAAAGAAGGTTTTAAAAATTCAGAATCAAGATATTCGTTAGGTATGGAACTTTTTTGTTGTTCCAAATGTGTTTGAGCGTTTAAAGTCAGTGAGGTACCTATAGTACCTATAATCTATTGCTTTTGCTGAACTTTCTAAACCATTTCACTAGTTCAAGCGCCCGCATCAATCAAACTTTGATGATCGGCCTCAATGATTTGCTCATGCATTCTGTAAACCTCACTTGAAATATACAAAATGTCTACTGACGCCCCTACTTTAGTAGGAGACGTTGGACATCGTTATGTAATTGATGAGGTCTTATTTTTTTCGAATATTTCTGGTAAGTCAGTTGTACTCCGTCGATTGATTTTATTAACAGCTCAATTTTTGGTACATCAGCTTGTTTGCTTGTACTTATTATATGGTATATTTCTTTATTTTTCGTTACAAAAATACATTATATATTGATTTCAAACTGAATCACTCGAAAAAAATCTATAGTGAATATTCTACTTCCCGCGATGAGTACATATCATACCATATCATTCATATCATTACACTTATACGGGCAAACAGAGAGTTTTTTCTGAGGTTTTTATCTCTGTTTTCATGTATCATACAAAGATAGTATGTATGGTACCCCGTTGTCATTTTTCCTCTGCTTACACTGAGATCTGGAACGAGGTACAGGTTTTTAGGATCTGTCTCTTGTTGCCATCACACACGCTTCATTGTTTTCAGATTGTAAAAGTTTAGTAACACTATATTTCAAAAGAATACATATATATAACAATGAAAGCAATTTTTATTGGGAACTAAGATTGATAAAATACATGAAAGGGAATTGAATAAACATAATAAAAACATAATAAACAGTTGAATACTGTCAAGCAGATGGCAAATTTTCATAAAACTGTCGATGCTCTTCTTTGTCCATGTCTAAAAGATCTTTTTTTTTTCTTTTGTGATAGGAATCAATTCCTGGTATAAAGGTGGTAAAAGTTCGGTGTTAGTGATGTCCAAAATTGTGGGAAATACTGGTGTAGTCTTCCAAGGTTGCAAAATACTGTGTGATTTTCGGGCATACAGATTAACAGGATCGTCATGTGTTATTTTGAACCAAGCAAACTCGGTGATTTTCAGTTTGCCTTTACTTAATTTTGCTGTTAAAAAATCGAAATTTTTGAAATCTTTTTGCTCCATCTCAGTTACTAGGAATGGTTTATTTACTCGTGCATTGGCTATCACCTCCTTTCAGTCACTAGGAACGATGGGCTTCTGTGATTTTTGAATCGTTCAATTACTGCAAAATCTCTTTCGCAGGGCATGAAACTGTGACCAGAAACGAGAAATTTTTGTTCGATTTGTGTGAAGTATCCAGTGTGTAGTAACAACATGTACATCGATAAAACACACCAGTTGTTGTTTTGCCCAGTGCATCTATCTGACCACACGACTAATTTTCTTTCTTCTCCAGCATTCAACTTTTCGTAATTGGTCACAATATGCTTCAGTATACAAGAAGCAATTTCTTTTGAGCCTCTCTTGGCAATAGCTTCGTACCACAGGTACATATAGGCATCTCCGGTGTTCATATTATGCACTGCAAAATTGAAGGAGGAAAGCTGCCTCTGATAAAACATACTTGAGTGTGTCAACGTGGGACAAAACAGAACCTGCTCCAAATCTACACATAATGTGATTTGATTACGTCCTCCCTGCCCGAGTCACTATTCAAAATTTTATAAACCTGATCAGCATTGAAATGATGTAACTTACTCTCCTCTACTCGCTGTCGTTCAACCTCATCAGGAGCTGTCTTCAACTGAACGAAGAGTAAGTCACATTTTCGGCAGGTATCAGACCTTGGTTCGCCGAATCTCAATTTGAAATCTCGATCAAAGATTTTTTTATACAGAGTGAGGCTCTGGATTTTCATTCTTAAATATTCTGAACATTTTTGTCACGCTCAAGTCCGCACTCAAACAGTTGTTCCTTACACTGGCATTTTTACTGTAATGGCCATGTTGTGAGGGAAAATTCCCAATATGTGATTTAATCAAATTTCTCACATTATTATCCAAAGCATGAGTCTATTTGTATGACAACCTCTTCGATCTTTGGGGGATAAATCTCCATTTTTCAATTTTGTCTGAAGAGTGTCAACCCGGCGGAGACTTATTTGGAAAACATTGCAGAATGTTTTCTTACAAACATCTACATTTTCAATTTTATATTTAAATGTAGCCAGTCTCCGAGAAGACGAATCTATTATTCCCGGTCTTCTTCGAATAGGTTCTTGTAGAGAAATATATCTCAAGAGGACCAAAGACTGTTCGTCATATGAGATGTCATAAAACTTTGTGAATATATCACGAACTTTTTGTATTTGCAAGTTACCGCAGTCTTTTCTGCAAGATTCGCTGCAAGCTTTTGGCTGTAAAAGAAAAATCATATTAAAACAAACGAATGAGATTGGAATTATAAGTGGATAAAAAACATATCATTATGGGATCGATTTTCTTATACCTCAATAAAAAATTTCAATATAGGGGAGACTGGGGAGGGTTGATACGTTTTTTGGAATTTTTATTCTGGAAACTGAATTATATGAAGAAGCAGGACTTTTCTTATATTATATAATTCTTCAATTAATCGTTCAACAAAATAAATATAGAAGTCGCAAAACATAAACATCTTATTCTGTACAGAACGTTGAACACAAAAACATGCAAACTGTCTCAAGCCTCCCCACATATGGGAGGATTGATACGATGTACTGGGAGAGTAATCGAGAGGATTATTCAGCTCAGTAGGTAGGTCAGCAATGATACTGGCTTGCTTTGGTCCTATAGGTGTAGAAAAATCAAGAAATTGTCAGTTAGTCACTTCCACACAAGAAAAGTCGGCCTCGTTAAATACATGGGGATTGTACGGTTTTTAAAAATCCCTTTGATATGTTGGATGGTGAAGACGCCTTCATGTAGGCCTATCCAACTAGCTACGGAATATTTTTTGAAGATTATACATGTATCAGGCCTCCCCACGACAAATGTCTCAAACCTCCCTGAAAGCAATTTTTAAAGTGATTTATGTTTTCATCTTATACCCATATATTTTGAAAAGCGAATAAAACTGTAAATTGAGTAGTTTTATGCATATTTCCCAGTGAAATGTTTGTTTATGCCGAAGAATTAATGCATGATCATAAAACCCTTAGGTAACTTGAGTAAAAACTTACAATTTGTCACCTCGAAACACTCTTCGTTGAATATTTCACAAACAAACTACTGTTAGCCTTACATATTAACGTCACGCAATGCCCTCTGCCAAAGAATAGTGTTCACTAGTATAATACTTTTGAAAACGGCTACAGATCGCGGATATAAGCCTGTATCAAGCCTCCCCATGTATCAATGCTCCCTAGTCTCCCCTAAATATTCCTATTTTATCGCGCGATGCATGGGCATGGAGCATGATCCATGTAAGTAACATTGGCCTTTTCGGGAAAGTACCTCGAGGATAAGAGTTGCAATAATGAATGAGATATCAATAGAAGGAACTCTTATATCATCGAGCCCTGTCAATATTGATGAAGTATAGGTATAGCAATCATACATACGACATACATAATATTATGTAAATAGTGATCAAGATATATACTTACTGAATCTGGGGCTATTTTCGGGAGAATCTGCATTCCTGTCCTGCTAATGAAAGATTTTCCACCATCTCTACACCTTTTCCGTTTTTTGTCCTTCCACTCACTTACATTTACCATTATTTTTCGTTTATTCAGACTTTCTTGGTCACTAGCGAAACTACTGATTTGCCAGTGCCCAAATTTTAACTGTGGCGTCACAACATCATGTAGAATCACCATGCAAAATATTGTGAAAATCGGTGAGGGGGCGTTAAACTATAAACTAAATTTAATCGGAATATTTCCCTTCAATCTCGATCCCCCTGTGGTCTTAAGAGTATTACCACAAAAAATATTTCGACGGGAATCAATGACGTAATCACTTATCTCGCTTTTCCACTAAAAAAAAAGAAATCGAAATAATGAACATACCGCGTTCTTCCAGCCATCCATTCAATTGTTGCGTATGGGGCGAGCCGCCTTCAGTTTTGGTTTCGCAATCAGCATGGAGACCTTTGATGCGCGGATGAAAACCAAGAGAACAATTAGATCGTGATGAAATTTCCGAATTTTATAATACCCAAGTTTTCTTATATAATCTTCTGCATGTCGATTGCCTTTTTATTAGTTGGTATATGTTCACCTGTTTTCTGTATTTTCATTGAATGCATTTGTAGACCCCACCCATCCCCGTCTGATGAGTTAGAAACGCTGACTCTGGCTTATTTTATTGTTTATTCGCTTCTCATTATGTTATTTTGTTTCGATCTTGATTTATCATTCAATAATAATTATTATTGAATAATAATTCACTGATAATTATAATCAGTGTAGACAGCCAGCCACGCCTGCTGTCCGCAGTGCATTCCCTCTATCCTTCATTTCACCTATCTTTTATTGGGGTGGTCTTTCTTCTCTCATTTATCTACTCCTCACATGACATGACAGCATGCAGGACGTCGGTGGAAAGATGCTGGGGAAGCGAGCTTCTCCCGTCAAAGAAGCTACAGCTCTAAATCAGAACCAACAACCAGTGAGTCGAATTCAATTACAGACTCAAACCACTGAAGATGCTGCGAAAGATATTCAGCCAGTGCTCAACCAAGCGAGGTAAGCAAGACAGCGCATGAAGTGGACAATATCCATGAATTAAACTATTCTGCTCATATACACTAGAGCGGAACAGGAACAATATATGAAAAGGCTCCTTGAGGAATTTTGCAATGCCTACTCAAATCCCAATATCACTGAACAACGGATAGCAGATCAATACCACGTAATTGAGAAATCAATTACTCATATCCAAAGCAAGGATCGACGCAATAAAAGAAGAATTTCAGCATCAGTTAGCAATATAGAGCCAAAACCAACGCTCCAGATGAAATTCATCTGCCTGGACAAGAACAACCAGAAGAAATTGTTGTCGAAAATCCATTTTTCAACGCAAGGGAGCTTGAAAACTAGGACGATAGGAAAGAGCTTTGCCGATTCTGACATTAGAAGATATGTTACTCCACATATCCTCTAAATATAATAGCAATTCCCTGACTCAATACATCCAGTCATAATTGTCTTCTTGAATGAGGACGATTGATACTTCAGAACCGGAATTTATTAGAATATCTGCATCTGGTTTTTTACTGTTGGGCATTAACAACAGCAAAACCCTTGGGGTCAAGAATTCGCCGAACGAACACTGATGCTCAAAAATTGTATAAATTACATATGCAGCCATGACAGAAACGTTGACGGAGTACTTGAAAGGAAATCGAGGAAATAAAATAGTGCAAATGGCGGAAAAAATCATAGTTAGGAACAGGAAACTGTTTCAATTGTATGCTTGACCAACAAAGAATGTATATCATCGATGTTGCCTCCCTATACACTGTTGATTGTTTGTTTTGATGTTCTTTTAAATAATGAAAAGTTTAACGAGGCTGAATTCATCAGCTGTCAATTGTTCTTAGCCTGAAGAAGACGATAAAATTCATCAAAACGTCGCTTTAGAACAAAGAGTTTGATTGGTTCCTTTACCCAGAATTGTACAGCAAGTAATATTTTCTTTCCTTTTTCTTGAAAAATAAATTAGAAATATAAATGATAAAAATTTTAAATTTGAAAATCAAAATTTTGTTGTTCTCTGTTTTTTCTTCTCATACTAAGTATATATGTGTATATATATTTCACTTCTGTAAACTTTATTCTCTACTTGTGGACATTCTTTTGGGTGCTAGATTACCTGTTTATGTTCTTGTTATGAGTAAATAAATAAATAAATAAATGAATAAATATTCCTTGTTTTTATCTTCAATAGTAAGTATTCCACAACGAAAATAATAATCGAGTTTGAATTTGTTTTGTCAATTCTTGTTCCAATATAAAATTGTATTACTTACCATTTTCCATTGAAGCTCTTGCCTTGTATCCCCCAAAATGATGGGAATAATCAGAGCTAAATTTCAGAACAAGCCTAGAAGAAGTGCTGATATAACGCAATAATTTGAGTTTGGCACTCCAATCACCACAAAGTCGTCTTGTAAGGGTTTGATTCTTAGATGAAGTTCGCTGTTGGTCGATGCCATTCTCGAAGATTTCCAAGTAGTCATAACTGCAACTGAAAAAAAAATTGTAAAAAACTACCTTAAGCCTAACGTTTTTCGAAACCTGTTCAAAACAATAAGATATTGCAGTCGAATTAAGCTAAAAGCTGAATAAGGTGTCGTATAAATAGATCCTAAATAGCAGTGCTCTCAATTTTCCCTGTTTTGAATTTCTCCAAGTTTGATGGAAAGCACTGGGAGAAATACTCCATTTTCATCATAGTAAGGTCACTATATCCGTCATGTACAAGTAAGCCTTAAGAATATAGCTAACCTAACCTAACCATGGTCAGCATTGCTTTTCTTCGGTGGATCGTTCTCCATTTAATGGCCCTGACGATGGCAAATTGGCTAGCTCAATTCAGATCGTAACACTTGCTGATATTCATATATCAGAGAGTGGTATGCCTCTGAATTAATTCTTTTTATTTTAATTATTTACTCCTTGTTAAGGCAAGATCCTTCTCATTATAAATTATAGATTTCAACACAAAATATAATTTGCTTTGGTTTAGGTAAATCCCCTGAAATTGACTGTAACCGTTACTTACATACCCAGGCAATGTCACCGATGACAGCGGTACGGACATTCCCAAGGGGAAATAAACCTTCTCATGGGGCGTGAGGGTTTGTTAAATGCTTTGGAAATAAAACCAGTAAAAACTGCATACTGGTCAGGAAAGACGAAAAAAGAAACGCTCCATCCGTGTTTTGTGGTAAAATAGAGCCGGGAATTCTCATAATGTGCATAATCTTGTATTCTCTCAACTGATCTCTCACTTACAAAATCATGCCAATTAAGTTTTCCTGTATGAAACATTTTTCCAATACAGTTCTTGATTGTCCACACATAATAAACGGCATGAATTGAAGTACCTACTTCCCGAAACTGTCGCATTTTCAGACACCAATAATCGCTTATAAATACAACAGTTGTAGGAATTTATTCGAATTATTTATAAGTATCAATTGACAAAAAGCTGTCAATTTATAGCGCTATTTATAGAGGTAAAAACAAAAATGATCCCATATCCCCAAAAAA
Source organism: Coccinella septempunctata (assembly GCF_907165205.1). Taxonomy (NCBI): domain Eukaryota; kingdom Metazoa; phylum Arthropoda; class Insecta; order Coleoptera; family Coccinellidae; genus Coccinella; species Coccinella septempunctata. The sequence continues at coordinate 16,694,820 of NC_058189.1, read as the reverse complement.
CGTGAAATGAAATCGAATCAGTGATTAGACAATAATTTCAGAGATTTTAGTTTATTGTCTGTTTAGAGTCTAGACAACTTCATTACTGGTCAGAAAATTTATTGAAGTTTCGAATGAAAAATGAGTGCTTCGATGCACATCGAAAAAAAAACAATGTTCGTTAATTATTTATCGCATTGTCATTGTGTATTCAATTTATGGCAAATGTAATAAGCAGAGTCATAATGACGAGCTAATGCAGATTTCTCTAGACAATGGGGCCGAGAATTTCAAACCCGAGCAGAATCACCGTCACGTCTTGGCCATTTCGTCTGTTTTCGAGTATTACTGGGCTTGAAATTTAATACTTAATTACATTTGCACTTATCGAGGTAATTACAACTTAGTGGCCTGGAAGTTCGCGACTTGTAGAATGAACATCGTTGAATTCGAAGCTTGTTAGCACGCTCTGAGGCTATTAGGATTTCTTACTTCGCATATACTCAGAAAACAGTTTGAAACGTAAGTTGGAAAAATGTTTTTTCTTCGCTTCGTAGCATTCGCCCAGTTTCCTTGGAAGTTTAAAGAATAAATTTCCTCTTCCAACTTTTATTAGATAAGTTTAATATCTGTTGACGTGAAATTAATGATTTTGGAATATTCATTGTAAGATTCGATGAACTATTCCTTTCATTTGGGATTATTCTTTTCAATGTTTCGAAAAACATTCATCATATTCACTGCGTTGAGATCGTAGAATTAGGAAAATGTAAGAAGAAAGCACTCAATTTCCTCAATGAGCAACGTTTCGCAACTTTATTGTTGATGTTTTATAATTCCTTCATTGTCAAAAAATATACACTGCACGGTAATAAAGCAGGTGGACAGCGACACACTCACTCCGTCGTGGAAGTGGTTCATAATATTATTTTTACAGGGATGAGATATCTTGTTTTCAACTGAAATAGTTATTTTTCTATCAAGTGCGGAAAGTGATACTTGCCCGTACGAAACTGCCGTTGCCCGAACGATGCGAAGCAGAGTTCGGGTAAGCAATTGAGTGCGTGCGGGAAAAACCCCTTTTAATCCATTCCTGCACTAAAATGAATGCTGGAAAGAAATAGCAGGCGTTTTTCTCGCACCTATTGGGAAAGTGACTCTTTGCAACTTGAAATGCGTGAGGGAAAAAGGTTGAACGCACACGCTTGTAGAAAAAAATTCAATCCTTTTCTCGCACGCATTTCGAGTCACAAAGAGTCACTTTCCTCAACCTGCTATTTCTCTCACTCATATATTATAGAGTAGATTTAATTCTGTCATATCTCTATATGGACTGAATGCCAACGATGAGATAACCATAGTAAAGACATGCAGAATTACATCTATCATTGCATATGAATCAATCAAATAAAATTTGATCTGGATATATGTACTTATATCAAGCGCTTGTAGAGAAAATATTGTTCCTAACTCTTGCGGAAAGTAACCTGCCCGCACTGAGCTGCTTGCCCGAACGGCAGTTTCGTGCAGGCAAGTATCACTTTCCGCACTTGTTGGGAAAATAACTTTTAGTCCAGTTGCATCCATAAAAAAATTTCCACAAAGAGTAAAACTGAAAAAAATATTATTACCCCCCCTTTTAATTATTGCTTCTGTTGCAAAACAAGTTGACGCTTGGAAACAGCGGCGAAATGCCATTGAAAAGAATAAAGTAGGATTGTTCATGCCCATGGCGCAAATACTATGTAAAATCGTGGTTATATTGTAATTTGATTGTGTAAGAAGTTAATTGAAACAAGTTGAATTTTGTCGATATTTTGGAAATTTATTATTTGATATTTACATCCAAACCAATGAGATTGTCTTTAATCATGAGTGTAAAGCAGCAGACGGTGATACGATAACCTTATCATTTATACAGGATATTCCAGAATGAATGAATAGTCCTGGAACAACATGCAGAAGAGCTATTGAGCATTCTGAAAAAATGTTAAAAATGCTATACATTTTGGAACTGTATTTTTTTAACAAAAAAATGTTTTGTCAATACCGAATTACTTTTCTGGGGACCACGGTAACGAATGAATAAGATGTATTAGTTTTCTCGTACTAAAATATTCTCCAATGAATATGCCAGTTAATCTATTGAGTATACATGATGTACGAATCTGATTTTATTTTATTTCGATGAAATATTAAAATCTTTGGAGTAGGATATTATCATGTTTCATTATAAATTATAATACGATTTCATACATTTTCATCCCACAAATCGAAAGAGGCACAAAAATTAAAAAATATACATACGTGGGTTCATTTTCCAGAACTAACTCCTCGAAGTCGAGAAGAATTTGATATCCAGGCGGAGCAATAATATAGGTGTTACAATCCACATTATCTGGATAGTGTCTCGGAAATCCTGGACTGGAGACTAGAGCACGTGGATGCTGTCGTGTGAGCGTAATTGTCTTGTTACAGTCGAGAGGCCAAGTATCTTCTAAGGGCTCTGAAACAAAAGACAATTCCGTTAATTTCGGTATTTTGTGACTGAGATGTTTTTCCACGAGCCACTTTTATGAGATGAGTTCATTTCTTATAAATTTTGTGATTAGAAGATCATATCTGTCTTATATTGTTATAATGAGTGTGAAACAATTGAAAGTTACCATATGTTCGTATATTTCTATTTATATCTTTATCTATGAAATCTTCGTCTGGGTTTCTATCTGGAGAGGATTGAATCGGACATCGTTTCATACTGGGTGGCGCTCTGTGTAACTGTATAGTAGATACTTAGTAGCGCGCTGTGATTCTGGATAGTACTCATCAGTAGCGCTTTCCAGTATTGAATAAGAGTCCATCAATTACAAACGTTCTCTCATCAAAGTCTTCATAGCCCTAAAGAAAATAGCAAGAAAAGAATACCAGAGGACACTAGATCCGAAAGAAAAATCAGTTATGAACCAACTGAATAACACTATCAGAGCTGAACTGAGAACCTACTCCAACGAATAATGGAACACCAAATTGGAAAAATTGTCAGAAAAAAACCAACCACCATGGACAATAGCCTAATCACTAACAAAACAAAAGAGAAAAAATTCGATACTGAAAACTAACTACTGTACAATAATTAGAGATGAGGAGAAAGCGAATATATTCGCCGAATTACAGGAAGGAGCATACAAACCGAATGAAACCCAGGACAGAACATTCGAAAAGGAAGTAACAGAACAAAATGAAGAAAAACTGATAAGAGAAGATAACTACAAATTCGAAGAAGTTACCACCCACGAAATTCATTCGATAATCAAAAACCTTAACCTAAAGAAGGCACCAGAAATGGACAGAATTGACAACAGAACACTAAAGAACCTCCCTGAAAACACAATAGAGAAGATAAAAAACATTTGCAACGGCATTCTCGAAACAAGAAGTTTCCCAACTAGATAGAAAATAGCAGAAACTATAATGATACCCAATCCCAGCAAACCAAAAACAGACCCGAATAACTATCGAACAATAAGCCTTCTTTCAAGTCTGAGCAATCTGGCGGAAAAAATTATACTCGAAAGACCGAAGAAAATCATCCAAAAAAAGGAAATAATCCCAGAAATTCAACACGGCTTTAGAAAGGGACGTGGAACCGGAACCCAACTCACTAGAATAATGAAAACAATTCTAAAAGAAAAACAGGGAGGAAATAAAATAGCAGTAGCATTGATGGATATATCGAAAGCATTTGACAAAGTATGGCATCAAGGACTCATTTATAACATATGGAAATCTGAATTTCCGAAAGTATTCGTTTAACTTATAAAATCTTACCTGACAGATAGGAACTTTTACATGAAAACTTACGAAGAAACATCAGAGATATAAAATATAGAAGCAGGAGTACCATAGGGCTCCTTACTAGGACCCATACTATACAAAGTTTTTACAAACGACATACCAAGAAATCAAGACGTTACATCCTAGTCTCAGGAAAAACCGAAAACAGCGCAACCAAAAAAGTACAGATACACATTGACAAACTGACCAAATGGTACAGGAAGTCGAAAATAAAAATAAATGAGAGCAAAAGTCAAAGCATAATGTTCCAATATAAAAACAAGAAACATAATCCAAAGATTAAGATTAATGACAAAGAAATAGAGTGGCAAAATGAAGTCAAATATCTAGGAATAACAATGGAGAAAACCTTGAATATGAATGAACACAAAAAGGAAAGAGTAATAAGCGAGAAGTATCAAAGGATATCTCTATCCTCTTATAAACCGAAAGAGCAAACTGGACCCAGAACTGAGAGTAAGATTTTATAAAGCAATCATTAGACCGACCATGACATACGGAAGTGAAATTTTAATAATGAATACGAATCAGCACAAAAAATTGGAAACAATACAGAACAAGACACTTAGAGAAGCCCTAGACGTAGAGATCAGAGAGATGACAGGAACCACAACAATCAAAGAACACATAACAGAACTGGCAAAAAGAGCCTACGAAAGAATTGAAAGCCATGAAAACAGTGGTATAAGAGAAAGTGGGAACTATGACGAAAACTAAAAACGAAGAATCACAGACACAGGATGCAGGAACGTTCTTCTTCGGAGAAGAAGCTATGTTGCTCTGACGAGTTCAAATGAGACCGAAACCATGGTCAGCATCTGCTTTTCTTCGATGGAGCGTACTCCATTTGGGGCCCTGACAATGGCAAATTGGCTAGTTCAATTCGGATCGTAACACTTGTTGATACTCATATCAGCGGGTGGTATGCATCTGAATTAATTCTTATTATCTTCATCTATGTTATATTTGATCGAGGCCCACTTTAAGATATGAACAGGTAACAAAAGAACATTCATATGTGTATGTTACCGGCAAAGTACGACGTGCCGGTATTTCGAAATCATCCTAGGCATTTTGCGAATTGCCGGTTCGCTTTCGGCCTGAAATTGTTCATTTTATTTCGTGCTCTGCCTGAAATAAATTCCGCAAATTCGCGATGCCTTGAATGTCAATCGGCAATGCCCGAAATTATCTGGAGTTCACCCTATTTTACGTAATAGATCAGGGTGTCAATTCTCGGGATCACTCGTTGGTTGAACGTATACGTTCATGACGTCATGAGCGTAGATTTTTGGAAATTGCAATTCACGGGGAACGAATCTATGAACTATTCGTTCAAAATCATTGCTAGATTATTGCATCTTCTCAGCGTGTCCAATGTATTTTCGTTCTGTGACTTTTCAGTCGATTTTGGATGGGTGTTCCTAAGATGTCTAAGACACTGGTGTGTGCACTTGTCACTTTTTGCAAGCATCAACATTTCAGAAACTCGGGGATATGGGATCAGTTTCGTGGCAGCGCCACCATGTCATTTGCTTCGTTCTATCCTTGTTCTACTAAAGGAAGTCCAATGATACTCTCTCGTTTTATTTTGTTTTGCGTTGATATCGAATGTCGATCAACGTCCAACGAGTTCAAAATATGAACTTGAACTGGTGCATTTTGTCAGCTGTCATAAGGAATATTTGTGCTTTACAGTTTGATTCTCGTTGTAAAAACAAATCTGTCAATATTTCAACACTATCGAATAAGGGTTCGAATGAGGATTTACCGTTCTTCTTCAAGATAATTTCCGTTTGACAAATTGAATTCGTGAGGGGGGTAATTCAATATGATTTTAATAAAACGCAGTTAATTGATCAAATATCCAATATATTCAGTTGACGGAAAGGAAATTTTCACTATATCTACTCAGGAAGAATATTTGAAGTAACAGACTCGAATAGATTTATGTATTTCTGATTCTCAATACATGCTCACAATTCACATTACGTATTTCCAATACAGTTTCTTTGAAATATTGCTGAAGTTTCCATAAAACCTAGCTATATTGGTCCCGAATGTTCGTTCATCTGATGTGGTTCTGCTTCAAATTCCAACAACACCGAATTCTTAGCTGTAGCTCTTGATTGTCCATATGGAAAACTGAACTTACTGAACGACATGTTGAATAAATGAATGTTCTACACCCCTTTCTCGAAACTGATACATTTTCACACACCAATAATCGCTTATAAATACAACATATTCGTACGTCTTAGGAAATTATTTTCAAATATCAAATGACAATGCTCTGTCAAATTCCAAACAGCGCTACCTACAGTGGAAAAAACGAAACTGATCCCATATCCCCACGAAATTAAAAACAAAATCGAATCAGTGAATACACCAGAGTTTTAGACATCTTAGGTGTTCCGGTCAGTTGCAAGAGAAAGAAAAGATGATAACAGCTTTCTGAAAAAAGTTTTCGGAAATTCTGCATTCAGTAACAATATCTACATGTTCCGAATTTAGATAGAGGCAAGGGTAATGCTCGTAATATTTTAGGTGTTTTTAGGGAAATGACCTCACATGGCATGAATCAAGTTGGAATTATTTCTTACGCTTACGCTTACGCTTAATTATTTCCTACGCTAGGAATCAAATTCAGAGTTGCAGAAAAGAATTTATAGAACAAGAGCCCGGAACAGCCAGGCGCACATAATTTCATAAAACCTAAAAGTTTGTCTGCACACGTCACCAACAAAGGTAAGAACGATGATCGACTATGTAGTTTGGGTAGTGGTTACTTTGCAAGCTAACAGGTTACAAAGATGTAAAAAATAGAACCTCAATTACGATAACGTATAAAGGTCAGTTTTTCGATATTTTCTTCAGAATAATATTCAGAATGACGTCATCTATTGCCTGACAAGCAAATAAGTTACCCAAGTAGCCGGGCAGTTTTCATGGGCGACGAAAAACAACACCTGCTCAGGATCGTTTCATCACCGTTTCGGCGAGAAGAAACCCTACATCTACGTGTAGAATGCTACGGAATACTCTTCAAAATGCAGATGGGGTCCAAGTTTCCATCGAAACCATCCGACGACGTTTGAGAGAGGTGAATCTAGGTTCTAGACGTCCATTAAGAGGAGTTCCATTAACACGTGACCATAAGCGTCAAAAACTGGAATGGGCAAGACAACAAATCAATTGGAACGATCAATGGCGTAGTGTCCCTTTCACTGATGAATCCAGATATGAACGATTTTCAGATTCTCGAAGAATAAGGGTATGGACAATCCCACGCATACCCCGTAATCGACGCTATTTCCAAGAAGTCCATCCATTTCGAGGGGGTAGTGTTATGGTATGGGCCGGGATATGTTTCAACGGGCGCACAGATCTACAAATTTGTCCGGGGAATATGACCGCCTTACACTAAAGGGAGCATGTCATTGACAATGTTGTGCCAAATTTTCACGCTGCTATTGGTGAATCATATTATTATGAATTTTCATCACAAAAATCTTATTTTAACTATATTTTTTTGCAATTCAAGTCAATATCCCTAATTCATGTGGAGCAGTTTATATTCAGGGGGACTCTAAACGCCTCTCGCAAGATGTAAAAACTATGAAAACTGTCGTACTACTGGGGTAACTTCTTCTGATAGTACCCCAAGTACCATATATAAAATTCAGCATTTATACTATAACGTAAGTGTAACTACAAGTTTTTAGAGTTTGAGGGTGTCCTGCAGGAGTATGAAACTATTGTGTCCAGCAAAGCATAACGTCATTCTAAATATTATTCTAAAGAAGATATTAAAAAACTGACCTTACTACTTAATTGAGGTGCTGTTTCTTACATCTTTGTAACCTGTTAACTTGCAAAGTAACCACTACCCAAACTACATAGCCAATCATCTTTCTTACCTGTGTTGGTGACATGTGCAGACAAACTTTCAAGTTTTATGAAATGATGTGCGCATGGCTGTTGCTCTTGAACTATTATGAAAATCGAAGATATTCATGAAGGAGAATTATCTTTTCGAGGAATACGTGCTTTGGATTCAGCATTCAAGTAACAAGGCTTTCAAGGGTGTAATTTCAAGGGGACATGTACAAATATTTCTTATGCAAAATTATTTTTCAATTCTAAATGTCAAAATTCCATCTTGTACCATTAAATAATTCAACTGACAGACTTGTTTGGGGGGCACAATAAGGTGCGACTTCAAGGTCGCAGTGACATGCAACCTCTTTATCAAACTATGAGCAATACTTGCTCCTTTGTTCTAAATGAGTTTTATTTTATTTCATTTAAGCAAGTTGTCCCTGACTAAGTGCGACGCAATTCAGAACTCTATTCCTCGATGAAACTTTCCTTTAGAAATCATCTTCCTTCCCTATAATGTGTCGATGCGTTGATGGTTTTCATTTTTTTACGTTCCAAATTCAACATGAGAACTGTTTTGGAAACACAAAATGATTTAAGATCTATATTTACAAAAACTAAACCATTGAATGAAAAACGTATGTATTTACAACATTCCCTGTATTTGTGCTGAAACTTATAAAGGTGAAACGTCTAGTCCTCTAGGAATAAGAAAACGCGAACACATGATGGATTGGAATAACACTAAAATTTTAATAACAGAACCGGATCATTGTAAACGAAAAATTAAAGAGTCCACGTGTATTTTGTTGGATCGAAATATATAATAATTTGGCCAATTTTGTTCAAAAGGAATAGATCGTATTTGGATTAATTTACTGAGGAAAGAACTGACATCAAAATTAAATGAATCAACGCCCCCGTGTATTGACAAATATCAATTGAGAAACTACAATTCAGAAATTTCTTTAAGAATTCGTCTGATGATTGAGATCAAATTCGCTCACAAATTTTTTTTACATCCATCACAAAATGCACCTCGATGCATAGAAGATATTCACTAAATTTCATAAAGATGTCAACAATAATCTATCTGAGTTACTTCTAATAATTTTTTTTTCATTTTGTCACCCTGTATATCGGAAGTTGAGACTTTTAGGACATACTTTCATAGGAAGTTTTTTTCTTGAAATGACCCAAAGAATCACTACCATAAGGTATCATGTCTTCAATAAACACCCGGTATATGCAATGAAAAGACAGTTCTGGATTCTTTATCGAAATATTTGCATCCAAAACTTTACGATTTTTATGATAGATTGAATATGTAGCAATAAAACTGTTAAACTGAAAGAGTGTAGATTCATAATTCTCTACTTTCCCTGCCACATTATCGAAAATTGTTTCACACAGAAGACAAATAGAAAGCTAGAGAAAAATGTATCAATATTCAATGTCGTCCTCTGATACTTCCTTGCCAAACGGAAGAATATAAAATACATTTGGTACTCTAACTTTGTTGCGTCCATGACACTTCCATTTCCTGACGGGAAAATATGCTAAGTTTCGAATATTTATGAACGAAGCATCCCAGAAGGAAAAGAAATTGTCTTGAGGTTAATATATTTTTATAACCATACACATCCGAGCATAGTTGAAGAATTTCTTTTGAGTTTTACGTCGGACGCCTCGAAACCCAGACTTGTAATAATTTACCCCCGATCTAATTTTCCCTACATAATCTGAAGATATATTCCAGACGAAAACATCAAATCTCAAGAGAGTTAGCCTTGGTTACGAATCATGGTAAAAACGATAGCATTAATTGGGTCTTCCTGAAATTCTCCAGAGAAATAGAGAACTCGGAAACTTAGCTTCTTGCATGACAGAGTTTTTCATATAAATATGTGTTCTGATAGGGAGAACGTCGATATGCGCATAAAAGGCCTCTAACTCATTCGAGAAAACATACCTTCACGGATCTTTGTTTAATGTAGATTTTCAGCCAATCTTGAAATAATCAAGCCGGCGCATTGCTAATTTCTTTTTATTGAAATCAATAGGCAATTTTCTGCCACTTTCATTGAACACAATAAACTTCAAATGAAAATAAACAATTTGAGTACCTGAAGAACAAACAAGGTGAACAAAGTAATTATTAAGTATTCAGAACAAAACGAAGGATATTTAAATAAAATTCAACTATTATGTCATATATAAGTCTACCGGCCCCGAACAAACTTTAAATTTGTAACCACTTGCCAAAACCTCAAAACACTGTGGAAATCAAATAGAATTATACATAAAAGAAAGAACATGAATCAAACATTCGATATAAGTGCTTTGACGATCAATAACCACGAATAAATAGGCATTATTACAGATATAACTAGGACCAAAATAATTACCTACGTGTGTGGTTTTTCAATATTGAGTTTTTTCTCTAAAACTTTTTGCGTGCGCGATGCCGCGTTCCCGGTGACTAAGCAGGAGGAGGTGACGCACTTTGGTGCCTCACTGGTCGTCTCAAGTCTTTTTTTTTTTTTTTGGTGTAGCAGGGGGAAAATCTGCAAGACAGACGAACCACCCTCATCTCCTGAGGGGGAACAGTGTGGGGTTTCTCACTCTCCTGAGCTCGAGACCCACTAAAAACCCTACTGCTTCTTGAATTTTGGTTCCGGGCATTTGCCTATAAACCGTTCATCTCTTGGTCGGTTTTCTTAGCGAACACACTATCGTGCTGGGATTTATGTGTTTATCCTCTATTGGATTAACACTTTATTGAAATTTTCAATAAGTTTCTGTTGTTATTTTAATCTCTTTTCAATTGATCTCTTGGTCTCCTTCGGTAAATTCGCATTCTCCTTTTGTCTTCCTCTGGGTCGTAGTCCACTAGTCTCCTGAGTTCTTGATTCGGATGGTTTTTCGCTGTTTCGAATAATTTCTCTGCTTTTCTGTTCATGAATTCCGTTATGGTTTCCCATTTCAGGTCCTTATAAATCTGTCTATTCCTGACAAACCAAGGTGCATCTATTGCACATCGTAGCAGCTTGTTTTCAGTGGCCTGAATTCTTTTGATATGGCTCTTTGCCGCGAAACCCCAGGCAACTGATCCATAAGTCAGTTGAGGCCTAGCAACGGCTTTGATTATCTTCAATTTTGTCTCTTTCGACATGTGGCTTCTTCTTCCTATCAGAGGATAGAGTCTATTCATCGCTGCTTTCGTTTTGTCGATTGCTTGTTGATATGATTTTTCCAGGTAAGTCCTTTGTCAAGCGTTATTCCTGAATATTTGGCTTCATTTTTCCAGTTGATTTCTTCGCCGTCAACATCCAGTTTTGTTCTGGGTCGCAGTCTTCTCTTCTGTAGTAATATTGCTTGGCTCTTTTGTCCATTGAGCTTGATTTTCCACTTTATGCACCAGTCATTTGTTTCGTCAATCGACTCTTGTAGAACTCGTTCTATTATTTCAGGGTTTAGGTGTCGAGTTGCTATGCCTGTGTCGTCAGCATATAACGTTAGCATGTTTCTTGGATTTTTCGGAATATCGTGGATGTATATGTTGTACAGAAGTGGCCCAAGTACTGATCCTTGGGGTACTCCAGCCTCTATATCTCTTGTTGAGGAGCATTCTCCTCCCACTTTTACGTAAAATCTTCTATTTTTGAGATAATTCCTGATCAACTTGCATATTTTGATCGAATATCCAGCACATCTCATCTTATATATTAATCCTTCATGCCATACTCTGTCGAATGCTCTGGCGACGTCTAGTAAAATAAGACCTGTAGCTTGTTTATTTTGGAATCCCTCTGTTATGTACTCTGTGAGCCTTAATAATTGTTGTTCTGTTGAATGCTCTCTTCTGAATCCGAACTGTTCTGGTGGTATTAGTTCCAGATTTTCGGTTTCCTCATTTAGCCTCGTGGCGATAATTCTTTCTACTACTTTTCCTAACGCCGACAGTAGACTTATCGGTCTGTTGTTTTGTGGAAACTTCTTCTCTTTGAATGGTTTATTGAATACTATGACTTCTGCTGTTTTCCATTTTTCTGGGTAGTGTTCTGTCCTCATAATTCCATTCGCGATATTTGTTAGAGCGGCTATACCTTTTCTAGGTAATTTCTTTAACATAACATTCGTTATTTTATCGCTTCCGGGAGCTTTCCTCTTCTTCAAACTTCTAATTATTTCCCTGATTTCATTTGGCGATGTTGGCTTGTCTATTTCAGCAGTCGCTGGTAATTCATCCATTTCTTCATCATTTTCTTCAACCAGTTCTTCCAAATCTTCATTATCGTCGTCTATCCTGTAATTTATTCTCGATTCTCGTTCGATCGAGTCCGCCAATGCATCTGCCTTATCAGTATTGGTATAAGCCATTCCCCTTTCTCCGTGTAGGGGTGGAATTTTAGTCTTTTCTCCTCGTAGGCTTTTTTGCATTCTCCATGCAGAATGATCGATTGTATTCAGTTCTTGAACCCTTTTGTTCCATCTGCTTGTTCTTAGATCTTTCAGGGCATTTTTCAGAACTTGGCTATGTCGGTTGAGGTTCCTTCTATTTAGATCATTTTTGTTCATCCTATATATTCTTCTAAGTCTTCGATTTTCTTGTATAAGATCTTTTACTTCTTTAGGCGTATCGCCATGCGGATGACTTGGTGCTGGTCTCTTCACTCTTCTCGTGCTTTTTTCGTAAGCTTTCAATATAATCTCTTCCAGTTTATCAACCGCACATTCCAGATCGTCTGGAGTGCTTATTGTTGGAATTTCTGTTATTTCCGATTGTATTAAATGGCTGTATTTAGTCCAATTGGTATATTCTCTTATTTCCAGCAGTTTTTCTCTTGGTTCTTCTCCAATTGTCAATTCCACGGGATTGTTGTTTGAGGTTCCATCTTCCAAAGTTTCAATCGAGAATTCTTGAGTTATATTTTTCAATATCGCAATATCTATTACATCTGGTATTCCTCTTCCAAAAGCAAGATATGTCGGTAGCTCTGGTCCAATAACTATGGCATTTTGTTTTTCGGCGAAATCCTTGAGTTTTTTGCCATTTCTATTCTCTGTTATGCTATTCCATAATGGGGATTTACAGTTGAAATCTCCGATGGAGATTTTCGGGTTTGATCCTTCCAACATGTTGTTTATCTCTTTTTCCAATAGATTGTTTTGTGGTGGCTTATACGCCGAGGTTTTTTCGACTCTTTGCCGATTTAATTCGGCAACAATCGTCACTTTTTCTGTTTTTCCTTGTGTTTCGTCGGATCTACTTTTAAAGTAGTGTTTCAGATCTGTTCTCACCAATATTGCTACTCCTCCTCCGGTGTTTGTAATTCTGTCCCATCTATATGTTTCATAATTCATGAAATTCAGTCTTCTGTTCCGGTTTATTCTTGTTTCCTGTAGGGCTATAATATCAGGTTGTCTTTCTGATATTATTTGTTCTATCTCGGCTTTCCGAGTGTTGATCCCGTTTATGTTCCACGAGATTATCTTGAGGGATTTCTTCCTAATATCCGTAAGGTCCATTAATTCAGTTTACTGAATAATGCTTGGAGTTTTTTCTCCATTTCCCTCTCAATTTTCAACATTATCTTGTTGAAAATTTTTTCCGTGGAGATATCTAAATCATCGGCTGATTCAGATATCTTTTTCTTCTCCTGTTGACTGTTCACAGCCTGTTTCATTGTAAGTTTTTTCTGTCCTTCTTTTTTCTGGACGGGTTTTGGAGTTTCTCTCTTCTTTTCCTGCTCTGTAGGTTGGGTCTTCGCTACTTCCTGAATTTTTTGTTCAGAAGTTGTTGTTTTTGTTACCTTCTTTTTCTGTTCAACTGATTTTCGGGAATTTTTCTCTCTCAAGTCTCAAGTCTATTGCGTCGGACCAGATTTTTAGGGTTAGTCAACTTACCCCTATAGACAACCATCCCCGGTCTCCCCTATATCATATGCATACCTTATATACATGATATAAGTGGCTCATACAACAATTCATCAACCATTATTTAGTCTCTACAGGTGGAGATGTGGATGTCCAAAATATTACATCTGGTCTGGTATACAATCGAAATTGGTCTCCATCCAGTGACCTGTTTTCAACACCAGAAGATCGACTGAGCAATTATTTCGAAGTTTCAGAAAGGGGTGCTAGGCATGGCCCAGGAAGAAAGCTGTCATTGAATGCTCGACTCTTCTGGAAGATGATTTGATATACAAATCTAACGAGGTGCTCGACGGCAATAAAGATGGGATGACGTATAATATTCTTGTCCTGCACATCTGAGCCCCCTGTTCCGAAACGTGCAAGGATGCACTTCTGCATATTGTTTGTATTAGTGTTCTTATACAGGATTATTGGCTCTTAAATAAATAAATAATAAACAGCTTTATTTTTCAACAGGTAAAAAAACCCAATTACAGAAAAATTAACAAATGCTAATTGAAAACTCAAAAACAAATTATCATTACTTTATAAAATTGAGATAGCTCTGCTTGACAGTGGTCAAATTGTCAAAGAAAATGTCACACATCTCACAAAGGTTGTTCATAAGGCTACACATATGCTGAATGGGCGTTCGAATCATACAATTATTCCTACGAGGGACCAAGTAAAACACAGGCCTAGATCGCATGTTGGGTCTTGGAACATAGAAGTTGAGCCTCTCCAGTAAGTAGGGACAATCAACACTACCGTGAATAAGTTTGTAGAGAAAGATGACTGCCTGCAAACCCCGTCGATCAGCCAGAGAGACAGCACCAAACCTCTGCAAGAGAGCATCGTGGTCAGTACCCCTAGGTGGATAGACGCCATCCTCCCTATATGCTAGGAATTTATAAAATCTGCGTTGAATTGCCTCCAATCGCTGAGTATGACAGGCGTAAATGGGCTGCCAAATGAACGAGGCATACTCGAGTTTAGTTCTCAACAGGGTGTTAAATAGGAGAATAAGTGTTCTGGAATTCTGAAAATGATTTGCGTTGCGAATTATGAAGCCATACAACCTAGAAGCAGCACTCAGTAAATCATTTATATGAGAAACAAATGACATCTGACCGTCAAACAGAACTCCCAGGTCCCGAAAAACGTTCAATCTTAACAACTTAACATTTCCCAAAGAATAATCAAACAAAAGGGTTTCCACCTTTCTTGTAAAAGAAATGATATTGCACTTAGAAATATTCAACTCAAGACGATTACTCTCACACCATTCCAATAATTTGACTAAAGCATTCTGCAATCTGAAACAGTCCTGTATACAAGTCACTCGGAGAAAGAGCTTGAAGTCATCCGCAAATAGCAGCCTCATCACATCAATCGCAGAAATCAAATCATCGACGAACAACAAAAACAGAAGTGGGCTGAGATTCGAGCCCTGGGGCACACCAGATTTGGATAAATACTCAGAAGAACGAAACCCTTCTAAGAAGACAAACTGCCTGCGATGCAACAGATAAGACCCAAGGAGACCTGACAACCGCGCACTGAACCCATATCTGTTTTCCAACTTATTCGGCAAAATTTGGTGATCCACCCTATCGAAGGCCTTCTGAAAATCCGTGTAGACGACATCGATCTGACCGGAATCATCCAAAGTTTCAAATAGAAATTGAGAAAGCGTAGCCAGTTTTGTAACACATGATCTACCAGGCATAAAGCCATGCTGTCGTTGACTTATCTGGTTCTTAATTTGTGGAAATATTTTGTCGTGGATGATTATATCCAGGATTTTGGAGAAATTTGACAGCAAGGCTATGGGTCGATAATTCTTGATAATGGCTTTATCTCCATTCTTCAATATTGGTATTATTTTAGCGACCTTCCAGCAAGATGGATACACAGAAGTATTTAGAACCATATTGTACAGTACCGCTAATGTTTTCGCCAGCCTCCCAATAGTATCCCTCACAAAAAAACTAGGAATACCATCCGGCCCCGCCGTCTGTCCACATTTCAATTTTTTACTGGCATTTATAACATCGGCCTCAGTTATGTTGTCAACAGTTACACAGGAAGCTACCGAATGGGTGGCATCAGATTGCATTCCGATGGCTTCAGATGTCCCAAATACCGAACTAAAATATTCGGCAAAGCCATTCACCATTCTCCTGCGGACCTTCATAGCATCGCGACCCATCCCGCATCTGCGCTGGCAACCTGGAGGTACCCCTCCTGGACTGTATAAACTTCCAGAAGCTCCTCGGATCATCATGAATTCGCTGCTCCGATTCCCGCAGAAAGTTACGATAGGCTGCATCTATCTTTGATTTCACAATATTGCGCAATGATCTGTATCTGCTGTAATAGAAATCGGTATTGAATTTTTTATAATTTTTAAGTGCCTTTTCTTTCAAATATATATTATTGATTATCTCAGGTGTGAACCATAATGGGAACTGACGCTTTTTAAATAACCTCTCTTTTACTGTCTTCGTACCCAAGATACAGGATGTTCTATGAATTTGGCTCGTTTCTACCTGAGGCTATATCAGACGGACCACCCGATATATTTTCTTCATATTTGGCAAACGTGTTTCATGCAATAACCGCAAAGAAAATCCAGGTCCGGGTTAACATAAAATTATGAATCGCTTGAATATTTGAAAAGACAACAAACAACTAAACGAAGGTGTGTGATTAAAATTTTTGCTCAGACAGTTTTACTGCACAAATTTTCAACGTAAAAGTAAAGTTTTTAAGAACTTGGATTCCTGAGAGTTGTTTGAAGTGACTTTCAATGATGAATTATCGAATCTTTGGAATCCATAATTATTTCAACATTAGGAACTCAGTAATTACTTATTACCTTGTTGTCAATTTTTATAGCTGCAGACCATTTCAGATTTTATTTTCAAGTTACTTTCTCGTCATTTCCAGAAACAGAATGTGTACATAACTGATTTTATCGAAATTGATATTGCTTGGATATTGTTACTGAAACTAGTTCATAAAACATCTTGTATCTCGGCTACGAAGACAGTAAGAGCCAATAAATTTGGTATCTGAAGAAACACCTCGGTGCCACCTATCCGCCTGTTGAGTATTTCAGTTTCCCAATGAAACACCCTGTATATTCGAATGAGATTACAGTTTCTTAATTTTCATATGAATAGGGCACATAAGGCATAATCTTCAACGGAAAATCGATAAGAGAGAATGAGAACCTATTTTTTACTTTATTGAACTGAAACCCCTGAATAGCGGACATTGCTGAAAGTATCCGGAAATTACGGTTACCAACATTAACATGTCAATTGAGAAACTACAATTCAGAAGATTTTTTAAAAATTGGTCTGATGGAGGAGTTTGATATAGAGCCCGAAACGTTACGAAGTTTGTAACGAGAGGGTAGTTTTCAAACCTACCCCCTCATTTTAGAATCATTATTTTAGTTTTCATTTTTAAATAATTTTGTTTTGCATTAATTTTCCGAGAAATCTTTTCGAATTTCCAATTTAGGTTTCCGACATCGTTCGGAATTGTAAACATACCGTACCGTTCTTATTCCGTTTTTATTTCCTAAAAACGATGTCGCACCGTATAAAACATCCTGAATTGGAAGATAACCGTGTTTTTTTTGTTCGCTAACACAGATAAGTCGAAATTAAAACGTCTTCATCGACGCAAATTTACCGAATTTCGACTGTCGGGCACATCTGATTTCCGCACCCCCCCTGTGGGTATAAAATCAGATGCTCCCCCGCAGGCCACTTCACTTACGATTTTCGCTTGACTGATTGACTTACGATTTTCGCTTGACTGATTGACTTACGATTTTCACTCTTACCCTCCACCGTTGAGTTTTAGTATAAGATTTCTTTTGAGTTTTGGGTTCATTTTTTGCCGTTAAGAATATAAATTTTTAGTTTTGTTTTCTCTCAGTAATTACCGTGTACCATTCGGGTGATTTCGAGAGTTGTGAGTGTAAGTGGCCGAATATAGCCCAGAGGTAAGACGACACTCCGTTAGTTTTTTTATTGGAACTTCAGTTTTCCGTCGACATCCCTCTTATACCCGAGTCTGAGTTCCACCCCTACTGTCATTAACGTACCCTGCTGGTGTGGATACCCGGGGGGTGGGCGAAGGCACTTTGGGGTGGCTCACCCTTTCCCGAAATTTCCCGTCTTATCTAGTTCCACCCCTATTGTCGTTAAAGTACCCTGCTGGTGTGGATACCCGGGGGGTACCGAGGACACTTTGGGGTGGCGCACCCTTTCCTCAGTTCCCGTCTTTTTACCCCGTTCCTGTGTTCACCCCTACGGTTAGGGAGGCATTCTGCTGGTGTGGATACCCGGGGAGTGCCGAACGAGCCTAAGGGTGAGCCGTCGTATTTCTGTGCTGTCCTTCATCCCCTAACCTGGCTGAAGTCCAATATCTGTCCGTCAAGTGTACGTCTCAGGTTGTACGTCTCTGGCTGGCGAACAAGTCCGTTAACCCCCGTATAACGTCTGAGATCGGATCCCGTGTCATTCCGTCCCTTTTGTCCTGTAAATCTCACTGATTTCGAGTCACTGTAAGAATTTTGTAATAGTGCCATTTGTGTTCCCCTTTTACGAATCGACCAATAAAAGTTGTATACGTTGATTCTGCCTATCATTGTGCGTCGCTAACATCCTAGACACCAGGGAACCCTGTCTCCGGCTAGTAGCTGCCAGGGTAGGTTTGCTATTCTCCCTTAAAGAATAGCTGGCGCTCGAGTACACCGAGGAAAACCCCGTTACAAGTTATCATTTTAAAGTTCCAGTTTTTGTTCATTGTCAGACAACAATTTTTTCTATTTGATTTGCTCCTGACAAATTAGTGTAAGAATTTACGAAGGAGCAAATCAATTATTTCAATTTTTAATCGATTTTATTTCAGAGACTATGAGTGAAAACCCTGAAGAGTTTCAGAAGACACCAGAACGTATTTTCCTGCGATACATTAGATTGCATTTATACAACCCATTCAAGTAACGATGAGCTATTCACGTTTGCTTTCAGTCAATGTTCGTGACCCAACATCATTTTAACTTTTTACATCTGTGTTTTGTTGATGGAGTTTAATGTGCCACAAACATAAAAGTCTGTCAACCATTGCAATTGCTTGAGAATGACACTCATTAAGATTAGGCACTCACAGATGAGGTACTTTCTTCAAATGCTCATATATGCAATATTATTTTCGATCATTATCATGTAAACATGCTTTTCATAGCAACCTGTGGATTTGTAAAATAAATACAGTTATCGAATGTCCGACAATACTTTGCGTCTATGCGTCAACCTCAGATATGCAAATTAACGAGAAATTCAAAACGAAGCTCTGCTTCAAAACAAAATATGTATAAGATCAAAGAATTGAAAGAATTTATTCCTACAAAAATTTAGCTTTTGAATCAATAACAAAAGTATGCTTATGATTGTCATCCGTAACAAATAGCTTATCCCACTTATCAAGCTTCTAATATTTTTTCCATGTAAGATACCTAGTAGGTTCTTGTTTCGAATTAATTCACTTACTGTGTATCTAAGCGTTAATAACGATCGAATTAATTTTACGAAACGTGAATAACGGAAGCGAATAAATTGCGAAGAAAACAAGGGAAAATTGAAGTTCGGGACGTCAAATTTCTGCGTTCTTTCCATAGCATAACTGCGACTCGAAGCTCTGCATTGCGCTCTCATTATTCTGAATGTAACGATGCTTGATAACGATTCCAAGATATCAAATAACGCGCAAATATTGAAGATAAAATCTGTATCCTTATTGCAGTGGAGTTAACTAATAGGCATGAAGAGCATTTGGAATGAATGCATATAAAACCAGAGGCGGATTTAGGAGTGTGGGTGCTACACACCATAGTCTATCCTAAATATTAGCAGAATTTAAGGATATTGGAACATAGGAAACTAGGTAACAAATTTCTATAGTTCAATGATACATGGTGTTCCTCCGTTGGCGCAACGGCCTATTACTGTTAAGCGCAGAAATTTCTGATTATTTGTTCGACATATGATCGTTATTCTATTGAGGCTACATTCTCAAATTGTTTCAATATTTATTCCTTATTTGAAGAGTTAAAAAAAAGCAAGATATCAAGTTGAAGCTGCAATGATCCTTTGTCAACGCTTTAATACAGTGTCTGGGTTCCAAACAAAGTTGTTTTAGTGAGAGTAGTTCAAGATTCTGTTCAATATTTCATACACCTTACAAAATTAAGAGATTTAACGTGAGTAAAAGAAATTTTATTATGAAGACCGGAAGACCCATCGGGCAATATCAACATTATTTCATAGACAAAGACCTTACAACAATAGATTATATGAGAATAGTATGTCAATGTTCAACTACAGTCTTCAGTTCGAATTTTCAGCGTTGTCTTTTGTATGTTGTATTAAATTTATTTTGTATTTGCAAAAGTAAAGTGGTTTCTACATACAGTGATCAATGGTAATTCGTTATTGAAACTATTCATCATCCATTAAATTCAATTTTTTTTTTATTTGTGTTATTCTCCAGTGTTATTTACAATGCCACGTGCCAGAAGATCTAATACATCTCAACGAAGCCGTAATGCTACTAGGCTTCGGAATATTTCGAGTCAAACCTCTGTATAAGATCAAGAAAGAGCAGGGGAGCAGCGCCGTGTAAGTATGGCCCGACTTCGTGAGTCGCGAACACTAGAGCGAAGAGACGTAGTACGTCGAACTACTCAGGTGGACATGAGACAGCTGAGGAGGTTTGCTGTAGAAATTTTGCGATCGTGTTGTGTTGTCTAAATGGCAAGGTTAAATTGCCATTATTGCCTCCTTCACCTGAACCATTGAATTCTCTCCTCCGTGGAGAAACATCCGAATCAAGACGTTTCCTATCGGACACACAAAAATTCAATGGGTGTATAATTCAAGAACGTGTATTCAATCCAACATTCAAAGTAAGAATATAATGTTAATATTAATGACTTCAAATCAATCTTTTGTCTTCCATTTCTGCTATTTAGATCCAAGGCCAGATTCACCATCGAATTGAATCATTACAACCACTTGAAGATGCACAACATAAATTCCTCCCAATTTACTTCATAGGCAATATGGATGATCAATATGGAGAATTGCAACGAATATATAAACACACCATTCATACGATGTTCTGCAATACCCGCTAATAACTTTGAAGCAATAATGTCCTCCACAATAACTAAGTCTAAGGTCTAAGTGTGTTGTTGGGGATAGGACAAAAACAGCATTGACATCATTGACAGATTTGGGTTATTCTTCTTCTTACAGTTGGTCTTTTTAATGAACTGAATACTTACAATGTTATTGTTAAATTAATATTTTAATTATTTTATTCTTCAATTCTTTTTAAGTGTTTGTATTTCATTAACATATTATTATATAATTTGCTGAGATGTTCAGTGTCTGTTCTGAAATTGATACTGTTATTTAAATTGATGTAAATCATCGCTATAATAATTTTTTCCGTGTCAACGTTATGTGCCGAGATTTGTGATCATGTGAATGATCCTGCACTGCATTATATTGTAGTTACTAACATGATTCATGGACCATGTCGCATCATCAATCCCCAATTACCATGGTTAATGGAAAATGTTCAAAGCGTTATCCAAGAGATTTCACTCCGGACTCTATCACTGGTAACGATAGTTATCCACTGTATCGCCGTCGATCACCTGAAGATAACGGCAGAACCACCATGAGAAGAGTTAATGGAAATGATGTTAAAGTCGATAATACTTGGATTGTTCCTTATTCACCACTTCTTCCAAAGACATTCAAGGCCCATTGCAATGTGGAATACTGCAATTCAGTGAAGTCAATAAATACCAATGATGAGATCACGCAGTATCAAATTGGTCGATATGTCAGCTGCAATGAGGCAATTTGGTGGACATTTTCATTTCCGATACACGAACGTTATCCGACTGTTGTACACCTGGCAGTTCATCTGAAAAATGGACAAAGAGTGTATTTCAATTCTACAAATATGGCTCAACGAGCTGAAACACCTCCAGCGACAACATTGATCATTTTTTTTCCAAATGCCAAAGTGATCCATTTGCACGAACTTTTCTTCAGTCTGACATGCCACGCTATAATACTTGGAATGCTTCTTCGAAGAAATTTCAACGTCGAAGACAAGGTAATGTGGTGCCCAACTATCCAGATGTGCGTTCAACTGATGCTCTTGGTCGCATTTACACCGTTCATCCGAAAAATGACGAGTTCGAGTCTCTTCGAACTGTCGATGGTGTTTTGTAGCCAACATTTCGTGCTGAATGTCAAGAGCTCAATCTGCTTGAAAGCGATGCTCACTGGGATATAACAATCGATGAAGCAACTGTTTCTGCATCTGCAAGCCAGATTCGCTCATTATGTGAACTGTGGAATAAGTACAAAGATGACATGTCAGAAGACATATTACATCGTATTCGTGTCATCAGGCAATTCTAAGAGGTGAATGCGGAGATCCATAACCAGGGTTTGGTTTTGATCGAAGACCTATGTTACCTATCTCATGTCGGAAAGTTTGTTGGTTAAGATAGGAATGCCATCGCCTCATCTTGGAATTAACGACGTTTTCAACATCTGTCTGTGAGGGCTGTAGGGCTACAGCCCCCCATACAAGAAACCACAAGAAATCAATCCTTTTATGCTATTTACCTTCCCATACGATTTTTAATAGAAATAGTACATTCCACGGTTATTTATATGATTTATTAATGTAAAACTTTCATGCGGCTCCTGCAGTTTTGTTTATTTCAATCATAATCTAGCAGTTCGTCCCTGCATGGGCGATGAATCGTATAGCCCCGAATTCTTGCTTTCGGACAGTCGTTCGGCTCCTGCCGCAACTCTTCGTGTCGGTCGTTTTAAGGAATAAAAGGGCTACGATAAAAGTCGCCCCTATCCGCTTCAGTCTAGCTGCTGCCGGCTGATAACCTAGCGTGTGTTCGTATTTGTTTACGTTTTGAAATCATAGCGGACAATAGTGTTCAAAATATTTTAAAAACTGATTTCGCTGGCGGAAAAAAGCCGTATTAAACTGCTGGGTAGACCGACTCCCGATTTAAATTTAACCCAGGCAGATAAAACTCCAAAAACTTCTTACGCAAGACGATTCTCAAGACAAGTGTATAACAAGTGATAACGTATGGGCAAGGGCAGGATTTAGAGATTTGAAGCACCTCAATTAAAAAATTGAGAAGCATGAGCTATCTGCCAAGCATGTAAATTGTTCGATAGAATTAGCTTTTCTGGTTACGACTAATATCGCTGCTCAATTAGATTCAGCTTACCGGAATAATATTATTAAGCACAACGAGCAAGTTGATAAGAACAGGTACGTTTTAAAAAGAATTTAAATTGCATCAAATTATGCGGAAAACTGGTTTTAAAATTTCATATTTTTATTATTATCCTAAAAGTAGCCCCCTAGTGAACTAGATCACGAGCCACCACTGGTTTTCAATAGAGAATTGGAACGCGAACGAGAGTATAATTGAGATGCCTCAAACCAAGTTATACAAACAAATGTATCACTATTGAATTCACAACAAAAGGGAGTTTATGATAGGAAAATGAAGACAATTGAAGAAGGGAATGGGGGCTTATTTTTCCTTGATACCGCCGGTGGAACTGGTAAAACTTTACTATTCTCAATAATTTTAGCGTCTATTCGTGCAATATCAGAAATTGCAGTAGCAGTCGCTTTTTCTGGGATAGCAGTCACGTTGCTAGAGGGATGCAGAACAGCTCATTCTGCGTTTAAGTTACCGTTAAACCTGCAGACAGTTGAGTACCCAACATGCAATATTACAAAGCACTCAGCAGTTGCAAAGGTTCTGACTGCAAGTAAAATAATTATCTGGGATGAATGCACAATGGCACATAAACGAGCATTGGAAGCACTCGATCGGACCATGAAAGACTTGCGCAATGATTCAAGATGTTATGGGGGCGAATTGATTCTATTGTCTATTGACTGTTGACAAACAGTACCGGTCATTCCAAAATCGACGGCTGCCGATGAAACTGCCGATGAAATTAATGCTTGCCTAAAATCATCAACTTTGTGCGGCGCTATGTGCAAAAACTAATCTCATTGTTGAGTGATCTATCTGCCAGAATTTTCTCTGAACAATTGCTGGATATAGATACTGGCCGTGTTCCGGTTGATCATTTCCTCCAAATTTCTGCACTTTTGTATCAACCAAGGATGAGCTCATAAGCAGAGTATTTCCAAATACTATAATTGCCAACCACAAAAACCTGAATTGGTTGAGTGAACAAGCCATTCTTGCGGCAAAGAACAAAGATGTTGATCAGTTAAATTTGATCATTCAAAGTGAAATTATTGGTCCACTGCTTTGTTTTAAATCTATAGATAGTGCAACAAACGAGAATGAAACTACAAATTATCCTACTGAGTTTTTGAACTCATTGGATTTACCAGGTTTGCCACCATACAATTAACAACTGGAGGTTGGATCAGTTGTCATTATGTTGAGAAATCTTAACCAGCCAAAATTATGCAACGGAACACGTTTGGTGGTGAAACACCTTAAAAGTCAACGATAGTCAAAGAAAAGTATAAAGGTGAGGAAGTTCTTATTTCCAGAATTCCGAAGATCCCAACAGATATGCCATTTGAGTTTAAGAGAATTCAATTTCCTATTCGTCTTGCGTTTGCTGGGACAATTAACAAATCGCAAGGCCAGTCCTTGGCTGTGTGTGGCTTAAATCTAGAAAATAGTTGTTTTTCTCATGGCCAGTTGTATGTTGCGTTTTCACGAGTCCGCAAACCTTCTGCCCTATTCATTCTGCAGCCGGGAAAAAAAGTGAAAATGTCGTTCATCACAAGGTACTACAATGAAGGAATTGTAAAATATTCAAAACAAAAATTTATAATATATACAACAATTCGGTTCCTACCTCTTAAGTAAAGAGAACAATGCACTTACCTATTTCTATGTAATTGAATTTTTTGTATATTTTGTACTTTAATTTCACCTAATATATCTCCTCCTTGAAAAAATACCAATTGTTAGTACAACTTTAAGTATCTCTAAGGCGAAACAAAGTAAGCTAGTATACATACATATAGAAGTTCAACTCACAGCACAACCTACTAAACTGAAGAATAATTTGACTTCAGATTAGATTGTTTTTGAAGGTAAGTTACACCAAAAACCGATATGAATATCACAAATAAAAGCTCTATTGGAAGAATATATTTGCAACCCGAAAGGTGATTTTTTTCCAAGACTGGTCAAAATTGAACGATAAACGGAATTCAATAAATTTACGTGGTTAATATTTTTTTTTACTCCAATGGGCAGTGAGGGTTAACATAGAAAGCTAACGATGTTATTCTAATAGATATTTGTGCGGGCAAGACACTTTCCGCAAGAGTTAGGAACAATATTTGTTTTTATTTTGACATATAAAACGCCATTTTACAAAACTCATTGAAGTTTTGAACGTTTTACTTTTAGTAACCAGTTGCGAAAAGTAAAATATTTCGCAACTGATAATAAAACGATACCCGTTTTTGGCAGAAGAGTGAAATATCAAATAATTTCCGTCACTAGACGATTTTAAAGGAATCTCCGAGGAAAGCTTGTATAGACGGTTTTGGTACTTTTAATCTGAATTCATAGCCACACCCTGTTCGAAATTAGAAAAAATATTGTTTGAAACAAGTTGGGAAACACTATTTTTCGTATTTCGCGTTGTTATGCGCAACGAGCGGATCGAAATACGCTCATTACGAAAAATAATGCTTTTCCCAACTGGTTGCACAAATAACTATTTTCTATAAGCTCTTAAAATATATAAATATCGATTGTTTTCAAAGGTGAGGCTTTTTTTTTTATAGAAGGTAGAACTCATCAAAATAAGTCGTTCAACCAAAAATTGTCAATTAAAAATATCCAAGATAGCGGAGATACAATCCGACAAAGTTTCATTGGATTTCAAGTACGGGACTGTGGAAGGTGACTCCGGCATCGCAAAAACGAAACAAAACATAAACATATGGCTGGACAATGAATGGTTCAGTACCAAATTCATCGGATTAGATGCATCAGATCACTTTTGAAAGAATCATAATTGTTGTATCGTGCAATTTAGGGTGAAAAAAAAATTTAGAAAATCGAGGCAGTTTCTTGAAAGTGCCTATGTTAGTTAAGTTGAAAAAGTGCAATGATGTTTCCCCATTTCATCCCATTTTTACGACGATTGTTGGAATGTTCGAACAAGAAGATTGTGATGCCCATGGTGAAAAAACTTTGAATAATTCAGACAAAGTTTATTGGTGATATTTGAAGTATTATTCTATTTTTTACACTTGTGTAATAAGTCTCTTCAGTCAGGTGGTATCGAGGGTGGTATCGAAATAAACCATTTAATAAAATTTTGTGAGTTACTAAATAATAATTAGAACAATTCGACAATCTTAAGTTTCCATTTTCATTACCACGTAAATATCGAACAAGCCAATATCTTAAATAAACGAAACCACATGATGACCACATGGTCGAATCAGAAAATAATTTTTTTCCCACTGCTTTGCGATAATTCAGCTAACAAACCGTATGTGGTCGCATTAGGATCTATTTTAGTAATCATTTTCAATTTTTTTTTTCAACTTCGTCATTTTGAAAGTTTTGTATTCGTGATTTTTCGTGAAACGCTTCATTTTGACCAGTTCTACCTTCTGTTGAAAAAAAGCCTCACTTTGAAATACACTCTGTATATCCATTTTAGGAAACAAATCAAATTTGATTTGATTATTTCGTATATAATAACAGACGTAATTCTATATGTCGTTACCATCGTTATATCATCGTTCGCGTTCGGTGGATAGGGAGGTTTTTATGTAATTAATATTTCATCATGTGTTATATCGTAAAAGTAGTTTTCATCATTCACTTTCAAAAATTAAGTAGTAAAGCTACCTTTTATGTAGAAAATTAATAAAATAAATGCCAACCTCTTCCACCTGTATTACGCACCACCTGGGTCATTTATTGTATTTCATTCCATAGAGGCTGAAAAATCTCAGAACTGTTCAGATTATTACTCACTTTCCACGATAAT
The DNA here is from genome assembly GCF_907165205.1 of Coccinella septempunctata. Lineage (NCBI taxonomy): Eukaryota > Metazoa > Arthropoda > Insecta > Coleoptera > Coccinellidae > Coccinella > Coccinella septempunctata. The sequence goes on along the minus strand of NC_058189.1, from coordinate 16,668,001 downwards.
TTGGGCAAAAGTGGAAAATAACTGTCTTCGGAGAATTCACTTCAATTCGAAAACCGAGCGTTTTCGGATATACACTGCGCAAAAAAATTAACGCACATTCTGAAAATCTCAATTTTAATGAAAGTTAACTCTACATTGACCTTATAACTTATTTTTAATGTTCTCTCGGGAAGGCTTTGAACGAAACAAGACACATTAAATGGAAGAAAAATTCAGGATTTCACTGAACCTTATGTGAAAGAAGAGAAATTTTCAAAATACTGAAATGCTGATTAGTGATTTAATACTTGGTATTTTCACCCCTTGCGTTAATTACAGCTCGGCAACGACGGTTCATACTCAAAATGAGTGATCTTAAAATGTTCTGATCTAATACTTCCCAGATTTCTCCGAGTTGGATTCCTAAGTCATTAAGAGTAGCTGGATGATTTTCTGAACTTCTCAGCCTTCTATTGAGGTTGTCCCAAACCTGCTCAATCGGATTGAGATCTGGACTTCTTGCTGGCCATTCCATTCGAGAGACTTCAACCTCTTCAAGGTACTCCTGAACGATGCGCGCACGATGTGGTCTGGCATTATCGTCCATAAAAATGAAATTTTCACCAATGTATGGGGCGAATGGCACTACATGCTCTTCAAGAAGGTTCTTTATATACTTATCAGCATTCAAAGCTCCATTATCAACGACCACTAGGTCTGTGCGAGCAGTCAAAGATATTCCACCCCATACCATAATCGATCCTCCCCCGAAACCAGTAGTATTCATCAAATTGCACTGTGCATATCTTTCATGTGGACGTCTGTATACAAGGGAACGTCGATCACAATGGTAGAGGCAGAATCTAGATTCATCTGTGAAGAGAACTCTTTCCCAATCGGCCTCATCCCAATGGATATGCTCTCTCGCAAAATCCAAACGCGCCCTTCGATGGTCTGGGGTAAGAGCTGGGCCTCTTGCCGCGACACGAGGCCTTAAATCATATTCTCTGAGGCGATTTCTTATTGACCGAGTGCTAATTTGCACCTCATGAGTTTGCTCAAGCTGAATTTGAAGGAGGCGAGCGGTTGCAAACCGTTGTCTCAAAGAAGAATCTCAGTAACGTTCTTGAATGGCAGTTGTTACCCGTGGTCTACCCTGTCCTGGTCTTCGGACATTCATACCTGTCTCCCTGAATTGCTGCAACATTCTGGACACACTTGTATGGGAAACTCTAAACCTTTCTGCAATTCTTGTGTATGTCCACCCTTCTTCTCGCAAAACTACCGCTTGGGCACTTGACCTCTTAGGTCAAATTGCGTTTTTCGCGTTGCATAGCGATCGAGTGTAGAAAATCAAACGAAAGAAAAACCTATTGATCACTAGAATTGATCGAGAACAACTGATTTTAGAATGGAGCCAATACATTCAAAATCTGATAATATCATCTTTTTTTATTCCTGCTGGGAAAAAACATCTGTATTGAAGAACACCGTTGAAAGTGGATAACATATGCATGCATAATTCTGATAAAAATAATTATCATTGAGAACACCTTCAGTTGTAGAATAAATTTGAGATTTCCATAATGTGCGTTAATTTTTTTGCGCAGTGTAGGTTCATATGAAGTTTCCGTCCTATTTTTTGACGTAGAATATACTATTGAATTTCTCAACATTACAGGAATACTCTGTAAAAAATCAAACATTATTTTCTGAATGATCCAATCATTGCTCTGCTCCGGGCCAGAGGTGATCTCATTTTCACATTTCGTGCTGTGAATGGCCATTTTAAAAAAGCACTTAAAAACATATATCGCCTTAACACGAATAATTTGGGAGGCCATCGCTTCAAGCTACAAAAGGAAGTATTCGAATCACCGATTCGACAGATTCTCCTTTTCAACAGAGAATCCAATCAATTTAATCATCTGCCAACTACAGTATGGAGGCTGCCTCGGTGAACGCCTTCATGAAGGATGAAACGCGTATTTTGTTTTGATACTATAGTGTCTTATTGTGCAGGTCAAAATTCTTCCCTCATTGGTTTTAACGCAATTGTTTTTTGGGTTTATAGGTTCTAAATAAATATAAGATTATATCCTTATTTATCCATTTAAATTGATTCATTAATAATTTGGGACTCTTTGTTTTATTTTATGGCAGGCAAATTTGAATACTTCACGACGCTATTAGGATTATGAGATAATCTTAGGAGTTGGAAGAAGAAGGTTCTAATTCCTGACGCATCAAGCTTGAAACACTCTACTCGAGAAATTTTCATTGTAAACATAATCTTGGAGAGTTTGAATTAAGGTTGACATTAAATATTCTATTTCTATGCAGAATACCCCACCCTCATTGTTTACTCCCTGAAACAGCTATATTAACTGAACTTGAAATTTTCATCATACTGCCTTGGCGCACACTGACGGCTCGTTAAAGTAGGTAAGGAAGGCCTACGTTCAAGACAAAGAATGGCTGAATTGTCTTAAAAATTAGTGTCAGCAAATTGTTCTGGGGAGATCCGAACCTCAACAACTCCACTTCAATCATCAGGTATACTCAAAGCAGGATATCTGGACATTTGAAGTAATGAACCTTTGGTACCTACACTACATCTCAATAACTTACGACGATTCGATTTCGACGAATGAATATACGAGGATGTATTGATATCTAGTTAGCCAAGACCAGTTCCATGCATAAAAAATATTGAGTTACCATAGCAATGAACAATTAGAACTCATTAGAAGTGTCAGTGTGAAGTTTGAGGTCAAAAAAGTAAACCAGAGTTACGCAATAAATTAAAAGAAAGAAGATGTCCATCGAAATTGTGAAAATCGAAAAATTGGAGTATCGAGCCATCATCAAGTAGGTACCTGTATTTGAAAGGGTTAAGAGGTAACCAGATGTACGAAGATATGCTTAATACCCTTGGTGATCAATGTCCTTCGTATATTCGACCGTGAAAAATTGGACTGCAAGCTTCAAAAGAAGTAAATTTTCCATTGAAGGTGATGACCGATCGGCCAGTTTCTGTGTCAGTCCCCGAAAATATCGATGCAGTTCATGACATGATTTTATCAGACCGTCGAATTGGACTAAAACGGATATCTGAACTGAAGCACTGAATATTTCATGCGAACGCGTTCATCATATACAGTCCCTGGCCATATTATTAGACGCATTGATTCGATGCAAAATCTCAATATTGAATTATTAAATTGAATGTATATGTTACATATACTTCATCTGTAAATGGTATTCAAATATAATATATCATATTCAATAAAAAATATTGATTTATTGATGATAAAACACGAAATTCTAATATTTTGCTGAGCCACCCTGTGTAGCTATGAGAGTTTCATACTATCAATGCAGAATTGTTCGGTTTGCTGCATTCGAAGATAATGATTTCATATGTGGATTATCGAAATAACGTCCGAACCTGCAGAATGCAAGACATCCACTGGAAGACATAGTACTGATTCATACTTAAGTACTAATACCACAACATCAAAAATAAATGCCAAATAGAACAATTTAATGAGAGTCGTAGATAAAACTGACATTCTGTGGAAATGAAATTCAAATATTCTGCTTTTTCCTCGGGCAATACCAGTAAATATAAAAAAAATCCTCAGTGCGTCTAATAAACTGGCCAGGGACTGTACATAGTTCACGTCAATTTGGACATAAGAAAAATTTCTGCAAAATGGATCCCCAAATGTTTGAATGTTGACAAAAAGCGTGCAAGGGTAGAAGCATCGCGTTCGATCTGTGCTCGATTTGAAAACGATGTAGGCTTCTTGAACCGAATCGTTACTATATGGATGAGACTTGGGTACATTTCTACAATACCGAAATAAAGCAACAATCGATGGAATGGCGACACTCTGGTTCTCCAAGACCTAAGAAGTTTCGTGTCCAAAAATGTGCTGGGAAAGTTTTTGCTTCAGTTTTTTGGGATTGCCATGGAGTAATCATGATTTTTTGGATAAGGGTAAAACAATAACCAGAGATTACTATTCGACATTAATTTCCACTCTACGGGGAAAAATTAAACAGAAAAGACGCGGAAAGCTATCCAAAGGTGTTTTGCTTTTGCTGGACAACGCCCCTACACACAAATCTCATGTAACCATGCAAAAAATTCGTGAGTTAGGGTTTGATTTACTAGAACACCCCCTTTATTCACCAGATTTGGCTCCATTCGACTTTCTTCAACTGAAAAAAAGTTTAAAGGCCGTAAATTTTTTTCCAACGGGGAAGTATAAAAATTGTGGAGGTCTGGAGACGCTACAGGGTCGCCGTAATAAATGTATCCAACTAAGGGGAAAGCATGTTGAGTAATAAAATATTTTGAAATTGAAATTTTGTTGTATTCTATAGTTGGCTAAGAATTTTTCAATATATCCTCGTAAAAGTGAAAAATCTGTTGCACTCTTCCTGATATTTTCGAAAGATTTGAAAATCCCGAGATTCCATATAATTTATTTCATAATATAGAAGGGTACCTTATAAGAGTAAGGACGTTTTAATAACTACTCCACAAAATAAGTTTCGGATTTGTAATAAATAACCTACTTCACTCCGTTATATACAGGATGGTTCACCGCGATAGCCTATTAGACGACGTTTATGAACATTGCATGTTGGGATTCTTGATAATGAACTAAACGTAAGACAGCTTATTCCATGGCAATTGTAGCAATATACCACACCTTGAGTAAAAATTGCACGGTTTATGAGTTATCGGGATTCTCAAGAAAAAATGGTGGAAATGGTCAGAATTCTTTCAATATTTCTGCTGGGGAGGTTTCCTCAAAAGCACTTATATCATTTTCCATGTTTTCATTTTGAAGTATTTGTATGTTTGGACCTTTAATTTACTGGGTGTTTATAAGAGGATCATTGAGTTGAAAGAATCAACCCAAGGTTTTCAAATTACAACCTATTTTTTATTGTTCTATTTAATTCTGAGGGGGGTTACCTAAATAAAACCTATACTTGAAATGAAATCTCTGAGTTATTGTAATAAATCGGAATACGAGATTCCGAATAAATTTGGCATAATTCGAAAAAGGTATCGCTAGAATTTTTTATACATTGTTGCAGCCGTGCTGCAGAGGCATTTATTATGCGGAAATATGATACTTTGAGGCGCTTGAGATCAGACGGTATTAAGTCGCGGGAATTTAAATAATAACCTGACCGATAAGAGTTGAAAATGTTTTTCATGACACTCAGTAAGGAGATCTTTAATTGATTTCAATATCCGGTGATAGGGACTTCGGAACAAGCGAAAATGGTTAGTCATGTAGATTAAGAAAGATTTATTAGTCTGGAGACCCTGAGAGGAAAACAGTTCTCAGAATCCGAAGTAGCCGAAATTTTCTTGTAACCGCCGGGCTTGGGAACGCTGATTTTTCAACTCAGCAAGAATGATCGTCCAATGATTTCGATTTTGGGACGTTTTGGTACCACCCATAGCGTGGGAGAGAAAGACCGGGGAAAAATTACATCGGAAAAGGTTAGTCAGTCGGTCCGAGGAGCGTGATCAAAAATAATACCCCTTAAGTCGGTCCGGGGACGTGATCTGAAAAATATCGAAAATATACCCCTTCGAGTCGGTACGGATAAGTAGAGAAGTTATAAATCTTTTGTAGAGTCAGTCAGTAAGGAAGAAGTATAGGGACTTAGAATAATCAGGTTTTCACGAAGTAAGAGAAAAGTCTAGGTAGATCACGGAATAGAATCAGAGACTCGGTCGGCTCATAGATAATTTGGAAAAGTTCAGTGTAGAGAAAAGTCCAGTCCTTTGTTTTGTTGGTTTTGTTCAAGTAGAAACGGAATATCGGGAAATAGGTAGTTAAAGAGAACGGAAATAATTTGAAGTTAAAGTCAGTTTATCGGAAGTCAGTAAAGTAACATTCGAGGAGTGATCGTTAATTTTCTTGATTCGTAGTAAGACCAGATATAAAATTGTGTTGGAATTTTTGGATAGGGAATCTTAAAGCGAAAAACGTTTGCGACGGAAAGGTGCGGGAAGTTCCGTTGAGTGTAAAGAATTCGCCGATTAGTGCGGGTAAAGTCTGGTGTCGAAAAGTTTTCATCGGCAGCGTCAGACAAACAGCAGTCGCAGAAAAGGTAGAAAGTTCCAATTTTATTCGTCCAGAGTCTTGAAAGCTCCTCTAAAATTCATTGATAAAGTATTGATTTATTATTGAGCGCTAAGTTGGGAAGTTGAATTTTAACCCAAGATTTTGGTTATGAAAGTATGTTTTATTGTTTTGCGCTTATTTGCATGTGTTTAAGAAATTGAAGTTGTGTTGGTCGTCTTCGACCGAGCACGTATTTGTAGAGAAGTTCCAATTTTTAATTTTATTTTTCCAATAGATTTAATTGTTGAAGCTTTTCATGAGTTTCATTTAAACATCTCCCCAGAAATAATAATATTCAACTTCAAGACCTGTCCTTCGTGCGACGGGCCGGATCCACATTATTTCCCCTTCGAGGGCCTTTAATTTTTGTGTATTTAACATCAAAAAATAATCACCCCATGATCAGTGGAAAGCCGCTCTTCTACTGATCGAGATACTGGGGTGCGTTTATTACATTATCAAAGAAACATTTGAAATGAAGGAAGACAGTTATTTCGAACTGTTTGATTATTCTGCGACTTTCGTAAACCTCAGAAAAAAAGCTAAAATGTTATATTCCGATATATAATTTGAGCATTTCATGAATTGCATCCATCTAATGAATTGTTTGTTGGGATTGTTGAGATTTCATCAACAATTCTTGAAATGGCAAAATTATTCATCGAAATTTTAGATTTCAGCTTTTTCTTCGGCGACAGAATAATCAAGCAGTTCGAAATGGCTTTTTTCTCTTATTTCAAGTTTTTATACGATCATTGTGAAAGTTTATATTTTAGATGTAGGGTTTATTTATTCAACTTTTTTTTTTCTATGCCAACAAAAACAATAAAAAATATAATTTTCAATTCGAAAATCTTGAGCTTTGATTAATGCGATTTATCCAACTATATAATCCTCTCATAATCATCCTTTACGCTTCAGGCCCCAACAGCAAATAGTCTCTCAATACTACAAAATAGAAAAAATTAAAAAAGTGCAGATTTTTTAGAAACTTGACATGCTGCTTTAATCATTTTCATCATAAGAATCCCAATAACTGATAAATGGTTGAGTTTATAGCCGAGGTGTGGAAGAACTGAAACAGAATTATATACGTGTTTCGCTATCACAATAGCATATAAATTCAAATTCTAAATAACGTACCATTCCCTGTAACCAAGGCTGATTCACTCATTTTCTCCATTTTCCAGTAATCACTTATAATCATAATAATTATAATTACTGAAACATTGAGAAAATTTGTGAATCAACCTGTATATTGGTTACAGAGATTGGTAGGTTATTTAGAAGCACTATGGTGTTCTCTATCTACCCTGACCATTGGCATTTCCCGATGAATCACCCTGTATGAGTTGTTGGAGAAGAAGTGCACTTTGAAATGTAAGCTTGTGAAAAAATTATGGGTGGCAAAGGTTCTGAAACAAGAATTGGAAGCACAAGTAATAAATGACGGCATGATCGAACATAATGAGGTAAAATAAGGTATTTTTAGAAAAACAGTAAAAAGTAAAAATAAGAACCGGACATGAGAAGTAATATATAATTTTTTTTTTGTTCAATTCGAAGAAATAAAGAATATATTTTTAATTCTGTATTAATTCAAGAAACAATGTAATATGTATTGCAGCTAGGTATCCCTCCAAATCTTTCATGAAAAAATTAAATTTTAAATGCAACTTTGCAACAACAAAACCTAAATTGTTAAAAGCAAAAACAAAAGGATTCATCTCGTACAACTAATTTCGTAAGCACCGAGTGGGAGAGGTAAGAGGGGAAAATCAGGTGATTTAGAGGTTTGGGAATTCTCTGTTTCATCGAAAACCGCCGCACGTCCCTGTCCGCGAAAAATGCAAAACGAAAGACGAATAACCGGAGCATAGGTGCGTACTACTATCGACTCGGAAAACGTGTAGAAAATAGGAGAAAAAAGCTTCAGAAATTCGAGATTTTTTTAACACAAATGTAAAAGCATCTAGCTTCACCCGAAGCCTGTTGGCGTTTCTTATAGTTCCGGAGGAGTGTTATTATTCCAGGGAACCTACCTACTTTTCTACACGAAACCAATAAGAAAACGACAACTGATGAAGTTGCAAGAAAAAGCAAGAAAATCATTTTTTTTTCTGATCGAACCATTGAGCTATATCGCCTTAGTTACCATGTGTCATAACACACTAATATTTCCCTAGGGAAATATGGAATGTCAGTTCATATTTCCCTAGGGAAATATGAAACGTCAAATCATATTTCTTTCGAAACGTCAAATCATATTTTATTTCTTTATTTAGTAACAAAACTGCAATTGTTGAAATTTCCACTGAAAGTTTTTCCACCAGATACAAAGGAAGAAGAAATATCTTGTTCATAATTATTCGTCGACGAGACTACAGTTTTCTTGAGAACATTCCGTACAGCAGCAGTCTCGGACGATTCTCCCAAAACGGTCTTCAAAGACTGTGATGCTCCAGATGGCTCTCCCTCCACACCTGCTATCATCTTCGCTACCTTATTTTTGTGCAGCATACTGTCAGCCAGATAGCCTTCTGCAACAGACGAACTTTTCCAACCACCATGTCTCTTGAGTGTTGTCATTGAGGCTCCCGCATCGGCAACCAAAGTCGCGGATGTTCGTCTTCCACAATGGCCTGTATACATTTTCGGATTATCTAATCCCAACCATTCAGCAACCTTACTCAGGCCGAAGAGTACATTTCTTATCTCTATAAGCTACGAAGAACCTAAGAACGCCTTGCGGACGCAACGCCGAATACTCCGGCACCAAACGAGCAGCACCCAGATCTTCTTCATCAATTATAGTGAATATTCTGTTCATATCATTCTTAGTTTTTGAGACTTTAATTATGATTACCGACCCACGATCTTCGATATCTGAAGATAGCATATTCACCAGCTCTTGTGTTCTGCAGGCGCCAAAGATTTCCATTATTAAAACAACCTTCAAAATTGTGAATGTAAAAATCTTATCAACAGAGGAAATCAAAATGAAACTTATACCTTATACATCAAAAAAACGTCATTAGGAGCTTCACTCAAGAATGTCTTGAGCTGCTCCCGGGACAACACTGCTGATTTTTTAGGAACGTATCCTTTATTTTTGTTCTTAACAAATGCTTCGACTTCATCGAATAATTTGACATCAGTTTTTTCCTTCAAATGTAGCATTGATCTTAACATCGATAGTTTCGGCCATAACGTGTTTGGTGAATATTTCTGCGACTGGGGATCGAATGAATTAATCATACATCAAGAATAACAAGAATCAGAGCAACATACCAAATCTTGGAAATATGCTAACAAAATATTATCGCTCACACCGTCCACCAAATTTTTTCTTTTCCACTCCTGAAAGCAATCGTACTCTCTACTGTAGGCAGCTTGAGATTTGGCCGGAACCAAAGATTCACGGGCTTTTGCCGATTGAGTTTCGACGTAGTTCGACATTATTTCAATAATTTTATTTCTGACAAGACGTCAAAATGAAACCAGTCAACCATGATTTTCAGAAACATGGCCCATAGCAACGTTAATAATTTAATTATTACAAAAATATACAATCTAACAATGATTTCCCCATAACAGATTATTTCAATCAGAAAAAACTATTGATTACACCACGGGAAATATGAATATATTTCCCTAGTTGTAATAATAGCTATTCCATATTCCGTAGCACAACCCGTGACCCAAATTGGGACGCAAAATATCGAGATGAATTATGAATTTTGAAAAATTCGAGATCACTTCGATCCGTTCTCTCAAGTCGATAAAGTCCATTTTCGCAAAACAGTCGAGCGAGATCAGCATATCAGCTGACATTGACGTAACCTAACTTCAGCCACCATTTGACCCAGCTTTGTACTTTTATATTTCAGTTAGATCTAAAACTGCAATAATATCATCTTCGAATCTTTCTTATTTTCACTGCCCAACAAATTTTTCCCCATGCCAGTTATATAGAGTAAGTTTAAAATGAGGACCTTTCAAACTTTCACTACATTGAGAGGTTATGTTCCGTTTCGTAAACAATTGAGTTGACTTAGTTTATGAAGGAAGATGTAGAAATTAAACATCTTGAGTAAGTGAAGAGTTTATGCACTCTCAGTTGGGAGTTATAAGGTATCTATCTAAGAAAAATCTATCCAAGGAAAATCTATCTAAGGAAAATGATTCGAGTCCATGTTATGATAAATTCTTTATCCTGAAATCTGAAATGCATTGATGTTGAAAATCACAGCTCATGGAACATTTGAATTGTAATGTTCTAAGATTCTAAGATTGCAAATTAATTCATGATTAAGACTTTTGTCCTGATGGAACCATATTTGTTTTAATACATACAACGTATGATCCTCCTCGAATTAATATTATTCCCTCAAGTCAAGTAGTATAATCGTGTTTTGCTCCCGGACGATCTCTCATATGAATGCTGCAGTCGGTCAATTCGAATAATTAAGTATATATAAGGAGGGATGGTCTCATTTCATGCCAAGGATTATAGATCATGTTTTATAATCCCTGATTTCATTATTGATTTTTATATTACGATGCAAAGCATATTCCTCATGTTTTTCAGGTTCAGAATGGCCATCCAAGAAAATTGGTGGATAGAGGGATGTATCACAATGTACTCATAAAAATTTTGTTTCATTCTGACAGCCCTACAATCCCACCTCCAACGATCAAAATGAACCGATATTCTGTTTTTTTCTATTCAGAATGTATTGAGGATTCCTTCTCTAGAAAATGAGTTAGTTCAAGGCAGAGGAAATTGATGGCTAAAGTACAAAGAGGGATGACTAAAATATCCTAACATATGTAATTGTTTTGTTCATACTAGAGCTCCGATCATCTGACTGTACTATTCAGTATACGATAAAGCAAATATTCGTCATTTTTCAAGTTCAAAATGGCTGGCCAAGAAAATTGGTAAATACAAAAATGTATCAGAATGTACTCAAAAAAAATTTGTTTCATTCTGACAGCTCTAGAACCCCACCTCCAACGATCAAAATGAACCGATATTCTGTTTTTTTTTTAATTCAGAATGTTTTAAGGTTTCCTTCTCTAGAAGATAAGTCAGTTCGACATGACCGGCCGAGGAAATTGATGGCTAAAGTACATAGAGGGATGACTAAAATATCCCTAACATTTTTTGTCCATACTACAGCTCCGAGGATAAAATGAACTATTCAGTCTACGATGAAGCGCATATTCCTCATTTTTCAAGTTCAGTATGGCCGACCAAGAAAATTAGTGGATAGAGAAATGTTTTAAGGATTCCTTTTCCACAAGATTAGTCAGTTCAAAATAGCCGGCCAAAGAAATTGATGGCTAAAGTACTTAGAGGGAAGACTAAAATATCCTAATATAGTTTTTTTTAATAAGGATATTCATATCAGCGGGTGGTATCTGAATTTGTCCTTATTATTGTATTCATTGCCTACCCGTTTAGGCGTGATCATTCTTTATTATTTATAATTTTTTTTTCATACTAGAGCTCCGATCATCTGAATGTACTATTCAGCGTCGTGGAGACCTAGTGGATTTTGAAAATTAGATGGTGAACAGTAAAAAAGGTTCTATGATGTATGCACTTTCAGCGGTGGGGAAAGCGTCTGCAGGGTCTCAAAGATGTAAAAAAAATCGTCAGGTGTACATACTCGAGCGTATAGGATTAAGATACTGTATATGCTCTACGTGTCTCTGATAATGAATTTATGCTTATCTGATAGTTTGCGCAGTGGGACTGGCCGTAGGGAAGAGTTGAAAATGGTAAAAAATAAATTTTCCAGCGTTTCAGATTTTTGGAGGATATGTTAATTGGAGCCAAGAAAAGCTACTTTTCAAGGGACTGACAATTTGGACGTGACGCAAGGTCAAAGCGGTCCTTTGAAAATATAAGAAAAAAATCGTTACTTGTACATACTCGAGCGTGTCAGATTTTCAAAAAGATAGTTAATCTGGGTGTTGTAGATCTGTTGAACCATTAACCTGACACTAATCAGGGGGGGTTTCTTAATCTGACTCTTGAAGATGATATAAATCTCTTTTTTTCGAATATTTCCCTCCCTGTACCTCTAATAATCGTTTTTGTATTCATTATGAAAGTTGTAGATAATAAAATTCTACACAACTTTTGTCTGAAGCAATTTTACATACTCTTAACCGTTCTGGAGTTAGAGGGCGATAAGGGCGAGAAGCTTAGCTACACATATGAAAGGGCAAGGTCAATGTGGTGCCTGTCTAATCTACAATTGTCAGAATGATAAGGTATTTCTATGATGACAATTTCAAAATGAGTCACGAAAATCTTATGGCCGTTTGCACCGTTTCCCTAAACAACGATTATATTCTTAAACAACGTTTAATTCCCTAACCGGATTGCACCGTTCCTAAACGTTGATTATAAGGCCTTAAACGTTGTTTAAACTAATCGCAGAAATTTGCTCGATTAAAACGTTGATTGAAGTAATACTTCAAATTCGATTGACAACTGTGTTTTCTATTTGTGTCGATATAAAATTCGAATTAATAATGGATGATTTGGAAGATGAGATATTACTTGATGTAAATAGATGCACCATGGTTTGTCAGGAATAGACAGACTTATAGGGACCTAAAATGGGCACCATAACGGAATTCATGAACAGAAAAGCACAGAAATTATTCGAAACAGCGAAAAACCATCCGAATCAAGAACTCAGGAGACTAGTGGACTACGACCCAGAGGAAGACAAAAGGAGAATGCGAATTTACCGAAGGATAGCAAGAGATCAATCAAGAAAAAATTAAAATAAGAACATAAACTTATTGAAAAATTCAATAAAGTGTTATCCAATAAAGGATAAACACATAAATCCCAGCACGAGAGTGTGCGAGAAGAAAACCGACTAAGAGATGAACGGTTTATAGGCAAATGCCCGGAATCAATATTCAAGAAGCAGTTAAGGGTTTCTAGTGGGTCTTGAGCTTAGGAGAGTGATAATTCCCACACTTGTTCCCCCTCAGGAGGAGGGTGGGTTCGTCTGACTTGCAGATTTTCCCCCTGCTACACCCCTGCTGCTGCCAGAACATGCAGTATTCAGAAATTACGAGTGAAGTACTGCAATCCAGTTCTACGCAACGAAGTATTTCAAGAAATAAATGCTCTGGTATTGAGTCTAGATTTCGTAGTCTGAATTTATAACTCACTTATTTGTCAATTGATAATATGTTATTCATTTCAATGTTATTTTAGCATTCTTTTCCTTTGTCCATATATTTATGTTGATCGTTAACCTGACTTAAGACCAAAGAAGTCGATATATTGAGGATAATACTGGGTATTGAGCCCGAATAGAGAAACATGATTTAATTGGATCTTACCATCGTTTTGAAGCTTTTCACAAATGAAATAGTTTGGCGTAGAACAGTCTCGGTCATTCCACATGAAATTATTTGCGATTCCTGTAACCGATGTTGGCAGCGAATAAATTCTTCTCACTTCTACACAGTCCTGTTCACTTAATCCATCATCGTTGGGTTGACGATTGTATTGGCCATGTTGGGACCATCCAGGAAACCAGTCTGCAAGAAAAAGAGAATTTCAGGTCCACGGTGAGTTCATATTTTTAGTTTTACTTCAGGTGAGATTTTTATCCTATGGGTGAATTTAGAAGCAAAAGTAATCAATAGAATTTTTCTTTCGTATTGCCAATACATTGAATTGAAGCATATTTGGGTTTTTCTTTTTTTGTCTACGTTTTCAGCATGTTATTCAAATTGAATGGAATATTTGAATTCTCTGTCTGCTTTTATCGGTTTCACCAAGCTAAAATTTGGAACGTCGAAGATTTTAGTATACTTTTACAATTACAAAGTCCGAGGACTATGTGCTCTTAGATTTCGTTCTTGAGAGCCATTATCATTGCTGTATCCCGTTACCGGGAATGAATCTACAAAAAGAACAAAAAAGGAAAAAAAAAAGGTGCGAACAAACTTATATTTTTTCAGGACTAATTGCGACTGTGTGCCCTTCTGTGACTGTAGAGACCCAACCGTGACCTACAGATCCTACCACATTCCGGGAATGGATAGTCACCAACCAGATCTGGCCGCCGCTGTATTCTTTCCTCTCCATTATAACTGCGTACCAAAGAACTCCACTGTGACCTGTCTAACGCTAGTTGTTCGAAATATGATTGGTATTAACTGATTTTAGGGATTGATGTAGTATATCCTTAAACCGCTTATAGAGGCCTCTTGGTTTCCAGGCTCCCTTCGCCATATAGAGCTATTTTGGGGAGTCTTGTGTCTTGGATCCTCAGAATGTGGCCGCTCCATCTGAGTCGGGCTCTCGATACTTGAGTCCCAATTGTTGTACAACTCGCGCGTTGCAAGTCTTCTGCATTCGAAACTTTGTGGAACCATCTGATGTGCATTATCGGTCTTAGATGACGTTGTTGCGTTTGTTCAAGCTGTTTAATATGTCGCCTGTAGGGCGTCCAGCTTTCGCTTCCGTAAAGAAGCGTTGGGAGGACCACTGCTTTGTAAACAGCTGTCTTGGTCTTCAGATTGAGGTCGTGATTTTGAAACACTCTGTCCTTTAGCTTCCAGAATGCCCGTGATGCGGAATTGATACGGTTTTGTATTTCCGTGTCTAGGTTAGCCCTAGTATTTATGAAGCTTCCCAATATTTGAACTGCTCGACCTGTTCTAGAGTTTCATTCTCCAGGCTGATATCTGTCGTTCTTGAGAGAATCTTCATTTAAATCTCGAAAATTTCAGATGTCTGTATCTCCAAAATCATCAGTCAGGCTCTGCACATTTCAAGTAACTTGAACATGGTCATTGGGACCCCAAAACTAAAATGAAAATGTTTCTCCCTTTTCTTTCGTAAGTTACATTGCGGCTGGATGGACGCAAACAATTATCTAAATTTGACCCCGAATTCTAGAAAATTAATCAAGAAATAAAACAAAGGAAGAAATGGAGAATATAGTTATTAAAATAGAAAACAGATTGTTTTGGTTCGCACTCAGAATCGATTCAAAGTATGTAGTTGAACAACAATGGTTTGATTTTTGAACTTTATACACATCTGAAGTATGAAAACATGGTTCGCTTATTAGAAAACATACTGTCCCTTCTTTCTCGAATGATACGATTCGATTCGAAGACTAAAGTCACTTCAACTTTTATGGTCCAACTGTTTTTTTGATTAGAATGTAAGGGACAAGTACATAAGGAAGTACAGATGGAATACGTGCACTATTTTCAACCAAGAATTAGTTACTGATCCCTCCAATGTAGTTCCTGGTTTTGATCTTCCCAGGAAAATATGGTATATTCCGAATCGTATAAGAACAGGTCATGAACGTTGCATTAGAATGCTTCTCCGAGAGAATTCAGTTGAAAATCCTAGTTGTGAATACGGGGAACCAGAAGAAACCATAAATCATCTGGTTAATCATTGTCCCATTTATAAATTTCAGGACGTTTTTAGGGCTATACATGCAGTTTCCGAATCTTTTTTTTTTTAACAATGTTGGCAAATCATCATAAACATCACCCTAATTGCACTTATAGCTCAATAGAACGAACAGAGCTACCACGACATCTTGGGGGAATATTGGATTTGACCAACCGTATGTCTCAGGAAATTGAAGGACTTTCCGAGAATATTTTCTGAACAAGGTTGCTCCATAAGAACTTCATAGAGTAGTTTGTGATGCTGTAATTCTACCCCGTTAAAGCTGTAATCGGGACACTTAGAAATCGTCGAACATTATGCAGAAAGCAAAATGCAGAAATTGGTTTTATTCATTTATTTATTTATTTATTTATTTATTTATTTATTTACATAACTGGAACCCCAACAGGATAAACCCAATAACAGGGATTCACTACAAATTTAACTTACATAAAATCAACAATATCGTGAAACATGGTAATATAAATATAAAAATGAAGATCTATACTAGCACCATATATATAAAAAATTTAATTTCCTAATTTTAATATTTTGACAAATACTGCATCAGTCTCCGCTTGAATTCGGACAAGGACAAATTGAACAAATCAATTTCGCCAACATGCCAATTGTAAAAACGAGTTATTCTCAAATAATTGGAGTTATAATAAAGAGAGGTCCTAGCCTGTGGTACAAAAAATAAGTGTCTTCGACGACCACTGAAAGAGCGTGCATTAAATTGAATATTCTCTATCAACGGGAAATCAAAACAATCATTCAAAATACGATACAAAAATATTTGATCGAACATTACTCTTCTATTTTCCAGGCTCATCATTTTATACAATTGAAGTCTATATTCATAAGCGTAGTCTTGTCTACTACCATAACGGTAAAGCAAACTTTTTGTGAATTTACTTTGTACTTTTTCCAATTTATCGATATATTTATGATAGAAGGGACTCCAAATCGGTGTTACATATTCCAAATTGCTACGTAGGTAGCTGAAATATAGAGTCTTGACTGTTTCCACATTTTTGAACGCCTTAGAAATCCTCAAAACGAAACCTAGCATCTTAAAACTCTTAGAGACTACACTGTCTATGTGAAACTCAAATGAAAGCTTCGAATCAAGAAACACTCCGAGGTCCCTCACACATCTCACCTCCTCCACAATTACTCCATCAATGTGTAGGGGAAATACCATAACGTTAGTATTTTTAGTAAATCTTATATGCTTACATTTCCCAATATTGAGTGTTAAATATCGTTTCGAACAGAATACAGAAAATCTGTCAAGATCCTCACGAAATCCAGTGACATCATCCAAACTTACAATCGACTTATACATTTTGAGATCGTCAGCATAGATTTCGAAATAAACATGTAAAAAACAAGTTGACACATCGTCGATAAAAACATTAAAAAGAAGTGGACCCAAATGCGATCCTTGTACCACTCCTGATGTGACCTCGTGAACTGTGGACGAGAATGCGTCCACAACAACATACTGACATCTATCCGACAAGTAAGATTCAATCCACAGCAATAGATTCCCTGAAACCCCAAAATCTGCTAATATGCCTAACAATGTTCCGTGATGAACCTTATCGAAGGCCTTGGCGAAGTCCGTATACACAGCATCCACCTGAGTACCTTGATCCAGATTTTTTGAGATGAAATCAACATATGGGGCCAAGTCAGTAAGAACTGACCTTCCCTTGAAAAATCCATGCTGCTTCACGCTGAGCTTCCCTCCTAGTGATCGAAAAAGAAAGTCTGCTATGATTGACTCGAATATTTTCCCAAAATGACTCAGAACAGAGACCGGTCGGTAATTGCACACAATATCTTTCCTACCACCTTTATGAACAGGAGTAATTTTAGCAATTTTCCATTTACTGGGAAAAATTCCGGTGAGAATAGACTGATTGAAAATCATCTGTAGCGGAAAGTCTAGAAAATTGGCACAAGATTTTATAAATACAGGATGAATTGAATCCGGTCCAGGTCCCTTATTGAGTTTTAGCTCGCTTATCTTTTTCAATATAACCTCCCTCTGAATAAAATCAATGTTCCCCTTTCTCCGTGTAGGGGTGGAATTTTAGTCTTTTCTCCTCGTAGTCTTCTTTGCATTCTCCATGCAGAATGATCGATTGTATTCAGTTCTTGAACCCTTTTGTTCCATCTGCTTGTTCTTAGATCTTTCAGGGCATTTTTCAGAACTTGGCTATGTCGGTTGAGGTTCCTTCTATTTAGATCATTTTTGTTCATCCTATATATTCTTCTAAGTCTTCGATTTTCTTGTATAAGATCTTTTACTTCTTTAGGCGTATCGCCATGCGGATGACTTGGTGCTGGTCTCTTCACTCTTCTCGTGCTTTTTTCGTAAGCTTTCAATATAATCTCTTCACACATTCCAGATCGTCTGGAGTGCTTATTGTTGGAATGTCTGTTATTTCCGATTGTATTAAATGGCTGTATTTAGTCCAATTGGTATATTCTCTTATTTCCAGCAGTTTTTCTCTTGGTTCTTCTCCAATTGTCAATTCCACGGGATTGTGGTTTGAGGTTCCATCTTCCAAAGTTTCAATCGAGAATTCTTGAGTTATATTTTTCAATATCGCGATATCTATTACATCTGGTATTCCTCTTCCAAAAGCAAGATATGTCGGTAGCTCTGGTCCAATAACTATGGGATTTTGTTTTTCGGCGAAATCCTTGAGTTTTTTGCCATTTCTATTCTCTGTTATGCTATTCCATAATGGGGATTTACAGTTGAAATCTCCGATGGAGATTTTCGGGTTTGATCCTTCCAACATGTTGTTTATCTCTTCTTCCAATAGATTGTTTTGTGGTGGCTTATACGCCGAGGTTATTTCGACTCTTTGCCGATTTAATTCGGCAACAATCGTCACTTTTTCTGTTTTTCCTTGTGTTTCGTCGGATCTACTTTTAAAGTAGTGTTTCAGATCTGTTCTCACCAATATTGCTACTCCTCCTCCGGTGTTTGTAATTCTGTCACATCTATATGTTTCATAATTCATGAAATTCAGTCTTCTGTTCCGGTTTATTCTTGTTTCCTGTAGGGCTATAATATCAGGTTGTCTTTCTGATATTATTTGTTCTATCTCGGCTTTTCGAGTGTTGATCCCGTTTATGTTCCACGAGATTATCTTGAGGGATTTCTTCCTAATATCCGTAAGGTCCATTAATTCAGTTTACTGAATAATGCTTGGAGTTTTTTCTCCATTTCCCTCTCAATTTTCAACATTATCTTGTTGAAAATTTTTTCCGTGAAGATATCTGAATCATCGGCTGATTCAGATATCTTTTTCTTCTCCTGTTGACTGTTCACAGCCTGTTTCATTGTAAGTTTTTTCTGTCCTTCTTTTTTCTGGACGGGTTTTGGAGTTTCCCTCTTCTTTTCCTGCTCTGTAGGTTGGGTCTTCGCTACTTCCTGAATTTTTTGTTCAGAAGTTGTTGTTTTTGTTACCTTCTTTTTCCGTTCAACTGATTTTCGGGAATTTTTCTTTCTGGTCACCAACTTGAACTCGCTACATCCTTTGTAGCTAGCTGGATGGCCCTCTTCTACACATAAGACGCATGTGGCATTTCTCTCTTCACCTTTTCTGGTGAGTGTGCAGTCATTGCTGCTATGACTTCCTGAGCACTTCACGCATCTCCACGGGAAGGAGCATTTGTTTTGTGCATGTCCGTACCTTTGGCACCTAAAGCAGTGGCTTGGACTTTCAGGCCTCTTTTTATGTTCAACCACAATACAGAGGTTGTAGAGTCGCTTCACTTCGAAGATTTCCTTTTTCTGGGTTTTAACCAGGTAGAGAGGTATTGGCTTCTTTGTCATTGTCGATGTCATTCTGGGCACCTCAGCGTCTGATATTCCCTGGAATATCAGGTCGTCCTTAATCAACGCAATATCAGCGTCGATTGGTAAATGCCTAATAACGGCATATATCTTCTTCTCCTCCTCCATTTGGTAGGTAAAAAATTCTTTACCATGCTGCTCGAAGAATGTAGTGATTTTTCTAAAATCATCTACGGTTGACGCGATGATTTTTATACCGTCTTTAACTGTAGTTGCACGGTTGTAATTAATTTATCCTTTTTGTGTACAGAGCTTTAGATATCTCTACCCAATCTGAGGTGCCCATCATCGTGATGGGTGGAATTTTATCTCTTTTAGGCACTTCCGTTGCCTTCTTGACAGTCTCCTCATCAGAAGAGGAGCTTTCTTTTCGCGCGCGTTTAGTTGGGGGCGCGTTCTGGGTTTTAGCAACTTGAGTTGCAAGATTTTTCTTCTTTTCCGGTTCTGGGGCTACTTCCTGTTTGGAGGAATTTTTGGGGACCGCTACCGGCTTTGCAATTTCTGCAAATGTGAACGCATTAACAACATCTTGGCCGTTATCGTATACCTTATCTTCATGAGTCATCGAACTAGGAATCCGCCCGTCTCTTCTACTCTCCGCAACATATGACCAGAAGTTCTTTGGATTTTTAGATACATTATTTTCGATGTGTGCTATATAATCAGAGTAATCTCTTTCAATCAGTTTCTTACATTGTTTACGAAGAACAGAAAAATAAGCATAGTCATCAGTTTTACGGAATTTTTTAAACTTTTTATGAGCTTTAATTTTTTTTTTTTGTTAACTTAATTGATGCAGTGGAAAACCAACAGGGAAAACCCCCGGGCCTCATAGATCTCCTCGGGATATACTTCTCTATCACATGATTGAGAATACTATAAAAAGTAGCAACATTAGTATTTACATTTTCACTGTTCATAATCGTCTTCCAATCTACGGTTGAAGGTTCATTGTTTATTTCGGAATAATTAGCATTAAAGGATTTGAACGTTGACATAAAGTTTTTCGGTTTATGCTTATTTATGCTAAGGTTAACACTTATATCTAAGGCAGGATGATGTGGGTCTTCACTCACGAGTGGAGATGAAGAATGCGATATATGGATGTCAATATTAGGAGGCAAAATCAAGTCCAATATTCTTCCATTTTTATTGAGATTACCGTTAAACTGTACTAACGAGTTGTACGCTGTGAAGTTCCGGAAGAAGGTGTACGAGTCTCTCTGCACATCATCACAAACAAGCTCCCCATTCAAATCCGCATGCCAGGAAAAAAGTGGCAGGTTGAAGTCACCAATGAGGAGGAAAATGTCATCGGCATGATTCTCCATGAAGATGGTCACAGCGTCAAAGTAGACCGCATAATCTTGAGAAGTTGTATCTGGAGGGATGTAACATACACCAATAAATAGGCTTCTATTTCCACCGAGCCTAATCTTGACCCAAACGTCCTCAACCATGGTCAAATGACAGACCTCCGTCACCTGCGCGCACTGCAGGCATTCAGCAACGCCAATGAATACTCCACCTCCGTCTTTTTTAATACTGCCCGTATCACATCTGTCTTTCCGATACACTTTATAATTCCTAAACATAAATTCCGAACTGCTAATAGTCGATCTGAGTCACGATTCCGTAACACATATCACCTCCGCAGTGCTATTCCATGATGAATTAAGAAATTCTGTCGTTTTAGTTCTCAGTCCTCGACAATTTTGGTAAGATAAAGTCAAATTAAAAGCCATTCCCGATAATGTAAACGAACTATACCGAAAAATAACTACCAAAAGGAATCACGCACTACTTGGTTGGCAAACCTTAACATGGAAGACACCAGAAGGAGGTCCACCTTTAATAAGGTCGACATATCTGTATCGAACTACTGGTGAACTTCAGGCATTGAGTAATGCTCAAAGCTTTCGGCAAGTTGTTTCCCGAGACAGATGGCTTCATCATTGTCATCCAGTGATAAAAACGAGGAACCATATGAAATATATCGCCAAGGATACCTCAGTGGCGGACGATAGCTGTCATTATGGCAGCACATCTCCGGAGGATGCCAAACGAGCAGAGGCACGGAGTACCAGAATAGACAAATATGATGCTGTTTTCAAGATTTTACACCAACTTTTGAGCTCAAAAAGGTTTCATCATTACAAATACCATCCAGATTCTGTATTGAAAAATGTTCACACAAGCTCTTTTAGGATCGCACGGTTCCCACAGACCGTAAAATAACACACAATAGTGAAATAAGATGTGAATAGAGCACTATTCATCGACGTAGCGATTCCAAATAACAACAAATAACCTACTAGATAGAACAACCGAAAAGATTTCGAAAAACAGAGTCTGGGAGGAAAAACCAGGAGACAACGGAAGTTTAAAGAGATCAAGACCATCCCTATTGTTATTTCATCAACTGGACTAATACCGAAGAAACTAATAGAGGATTTGAATCAACTTAAGATGAACGAAAATATCTATAGAGTCATGCAAAAAGCGGTGCTGCTTGGGACGGCTAGAATGGTAGGCGAATACATAAAGGAAGTCCGGAAGGATATGGAAAAGAACACCATCTTCTTCGACAAGAAGTGCGGAGAGATCAGGAATCGAACCGACAACAAGGAGATGAAGAGGAAACAGGAGCCGATCAAGAGAAGGGAGTCTAACAGGCCTTTGGATAACTGAGATATCTGGGATAAGTGAATGTTCCTTTGGAGAAGACTGTGAAAGCCGCAAGGCTAAAGTCATAAGAGTAATGTTTATTTCTATAAGTTACGAAAATTAAACACAGATAACCACTATATTCCTCTTATCCACTATTGAAGGAAAATACAACAAGAACACAATAAATAGACTATACTCGAACATGATTTTCAGAAGAAAAAACCTTGTTTGAGAAAAGTCCTTAAATTATTGCACATCTATTGTGGCGAACGAAAAAAACATATCCAAATGATGTAGAGCGATACCTCGGTTTCAGGACTTGTGCAGAAGTTTTAGAACTGACGTTTTTGAACAGAATGGAAATCTACTTGCTCGCATGAAGAGATTGACAAGGTATGTCTGTCTATGTTTGATGCAACAGTAATCAATTTTGTAGTTGTGGTCAAGCTTTATTCAATTTAAGATCTCTCAAAATTTTTTATATTAATATTCCTTCTTCATTCGCCATCTCCAACTGCAATCCCGAATCTCAGAAGTTCTCCCACCTGGAGTCCCTTATGGCTCCATGGCAAAATACCTGTTTCAAAAACTCAGCTACCCGAGACTTGTCATCCACCCTTGTACCCTCGAAGCTTAGAGAAATACTCGTTATTTTCTGTTTATAAAACTTTTGCTTAATGATTTTTACCTGTTTTTCTATTTAAATATGAATTCAATTTTCATAACTACCCGAGATGTCAATACGTCTTCAGTGGAGTATACCATACATATGTACATATAAACATAGATGAGAGAAATAAATCTAATCTCAATCACACTTCGATGAGAGCTCAATGTCACGAGCACATAATCTCGAATCTTAAGTTCTGAAATTATTATTGGTAATGCATTCCATTTTTTGAATATAAGAGGAGTAAAGAAATAATGTATTGCCTAAACATAACGAACATCCGTTGGGAAAATATAAAAATTCTGTGGACCATTACTTCAGTTACCTCGTAGCCAAATTCCGTAGCTACGATCTCCTAACCCGTCACCTAAATAATGGTGGGTTCATGTAGAGTGCCTAAGAACTAATACCTAGAAAAAAAAAACAGACGGCGAATCCGTGAACGTGACCATTAGTAGCAGTTTGGTATACTTCTTATATCTTTGTGAATAGATGGTATTCCACATCGAAAATTTTCTGTCCGTCAGGTACAAGACGATGTGGATCATAGCAAGAAAAATAAAATTCAACTTTATTTTCACCAGGTTCCTACGAGAGCGGGCCTGTACATGTGGAAACAGATGTTCCGAGTCACATGAACTCGATATTGACTTAAATGGTTATGATAACAGGCATTCTTCAAACTAGGAAAACTTTCATCACTGCACTCCATGTATTCAGTTGGTTAAAAATAGACGAACTCAACCCAAACTTCTATTCGCCACTGCCGCTGTCTTGAATAGAAATGTATTTTTCAATCTCCTCCATTTCAAAAGGCTCACTGATTTACTGACCTGACCTAAGTAAACACGTATATAATAAGGATTTTCTTGGACTATACTTTTATAATGGTGAAAATTCATTCTGAAAGTTTACCACGGCCACGGAAGCATTTAGTGAGAGTTAACTTGGAATAAATTTAGTAGTAGATAAAAAAAACATAATCGATCAATATTTCAAATTGTACTTTCTTTGATGGAAGTAAATGCTATACAGGTGTCCCAAATTTAGAGATTTCGAAAAGTTTTCATAACTTTTTTGTCTCCGAAGGAACAGATCTGAAACTTAAGTCTTCTAGAGATGCAATTTTATATAGACTCCACTAAAACTAACGAAATTTTTCTCTCCTCTATATTTCGAATTATGAGTCGAAGTTTTGTTTTTTTTTAAGGTAAAGTATTATTCAAATTATATCTCTCAATTGGCAAAAAATCGCAGAGTTCAAAAATATATAGATTTCTACTGCTATCTTCTGAACGTCGATAAAATTATGCATTATTAAGTTAATTGGCATACTCTCTTCAAGCTCGCATTGACTTAATCGAAAACAATAAGGTTAGCGTTTTGGTAATTTTAATTTGAATTCATAGCAACATCCTATTCAAAATTAGAAACAATATTGTGTGAAACACGTTGGGAAACACTATTTTTCGTATTTCGCGTTCTTTGGCGCAACTCGCTTCGCTCGTTACGCAGAAATGCGCTCATTACGAAAAATAATGGAAAATAGCGTTCAATAGTGTTCAATAAATCATTCAAAGAGAAGTTCCCACAAAACTACAGATCGATAAGTCTACTCTCGGCGTTAGAAAAAGTAGTAGAAAGAATTATATCCACGAGGCTAAATGAGGAAACCGAAAATCTGAAACTGATACCGCCAGAACAGTTCGGATTCAGAAGAGAGCATTCAACAGAGCAACAATTATTAAGGCTCACAGAGTATATTACACAGGGATTCCAAAATAAACAAGCTACAGGTCTTGTTTTACTAGATGTCGCCAGAGCATTCGACAGAGTATGGCATGAAAGATTAATATATAAGATGAGATGTGCTGGATATTCGATCAAAATATGAAGTTTCTCCGGAATTATCTCAAAAATAGAAGATTTTACGTGAAAGTAGAAGGATAATGCTCCACAACAAGAGATATAGAGGCTGGAGTATCCCAAGGGTCAGTACTTGGGCCACTTCTGTACAACATATACATTCTCGATATTCCGAAGAATCCAAGAACCATGCTAACGTTATTTGCTGACGAAACAGGCATAGCAACTCGACACCGCAACCTAGAAGTGAAGAACGAGTTCTACAAGGAACGATTGACGAAACAAATTACTGGAAAAATGAAGCCGAATATTTAGGAATAACGCTTGACAAAGGACTTACTTGGAAAAGTCATATCAAACAAGCAATCGACAAAACGAAAGCAGCGATGAATAGGAAGAAGAAGCCACATGTCGAAAGAGACAAAATTTAAAATAATCAAAGCCGTTGCTAAGCCTCAACTGACTTATGGATCAGTTGCCTGGGGTTTCGCGACAAATAGCCATATCAAAAGAATTCAGGCCACTGAAAACAAGCTGCTACGATTTGCAGTAGATGCACCTTGGTTTGTCACGAATAGACAGATTTATAGGGACCTAAAATGGGAAACCATAACGGAATTCATGAACAGAATGGCAGAGAAATTATTCGAAACAGCGAAAAGCCATCCGAATCAAGAACTCTGGAGACTAGTGGACTACGACCCAGAGGAAGACAAAAGGAGAATGCGAATTTACCGAAGGAGACCAAGAGATCAATTATGAAGAGATTAAAATAAGAACATGAACTTATTGAAAAATCCAATGAAGTGTTATACAGTAGAGGATAAACACATAAATCCGAGCACGATAGTGTGCGAGAAGAAAACCGACTAAGAGATGAACGGTTTATAGGCAAATGCCCGGAACCAATATTCAAGAAGCAGTTAAGGGTTTTTAGTGGGTCTCGTGCTCAGGAGAGTGAGAATCCCCACATTTTTTCCCCCTCAGGAGAGGGTGGTTCGTCTGACTTGCAGTTTTTCCCCCTGCTACACCAAAAAAAAAAGTTACGAAAAATAATGCTTTTCCCAACTGGTTGCACAAATAACTATTTTGAAATCAGTGATTTTTATCCAATTCAAAAATGAGAAATTTAATAATTGTTTATCTCTAAAAAAACAAAATTTTGCTTCATACTTCAAAATCTAGGAGAGAAAATTTTTGTTTGAAATAGATTCTTCGTAAAAAGTAGCTGTAGAAGGTTCAAGTCTCAGATCTGCAACTTCAAAGACGAAAAAGTTATGAAAACTTTTCGAAATCGTCCAAGTCTCAATTTTCTCTAATAACTCAAAAACGATCATTGGAGGCTACAGTACTATGCTTGCAATCCGTTTTGCTCTAACCCAGATCCGCTTTCGGAGATCCTCTCACTAGACATCGAATTTGGGATACCCTGTACATCGTTTCCCAAATCTGAGATATCACGTCATCGATAATTTTTTCAAACGGCAATCCTAATTTGACTTTCTTAAGGAATATGGGTATCAAGTTGCACATACTCTCTAAGTTTAAAATACTTATTTCTTTTCGTTAAAAAGATATTCAACAAATATCAACTGATTCAAAAGGTATTTGCTTAGCATTTATTGTAAACAAAAAAGTTTGACGCAGATTAGAGATATTTATGAAACTTTGCGACATCAAGTTACTTCTTCTCTCTGAAAAAAATAAAAAAATCTTCATTTTGTGTTTTCGACGTATCTCTGTAGCAAATCATCATTGAAACGTCCATCTTGTGGGTTTCATTTATAAGTAACTCATTCTGTCGAATATTTGAAATATTGTTATTGACAAAACGTCAAATGAATACATATACATATGCTTGCTAATGTTTGCTCGATACTGTGCTAATATCTGCGTGAATTATAGCATTGAGCTGATTCAGATTCCTCCATTTTCGAATGTGATGAATGTTTATTAAATATCTTTTTAACGAAAAGGAAAGGGAATTCGATATTTCGGACGCATATGTAACTTGATATACCCTTCAAGAATAGTAATTAGGAAATGAGGATTACAGTAAAAAGTTTATCAATGATGTCATATTCAAAATACGCTATCTAATGAATATTTGAAAGTTTAATAATATAAAAATATTTCTCATATATTCTCGTATAATGCGCCGTATTAGAGTAATTTTATGCTCAAAAATAATAAAATATCTTTGATATTCGGAAAATTGGTTACTTTGGCTAAATGCAACTCTGTTGAAAACTCGGTTGAAAAGATCCACAGATGTGTAGTGTCATGGATTTAACTTGTTATTCTGAAGGGTATTTTGTTTTTCCAGAAGTGCCATAGCTCATTATGAAAATATAAAAAGGCTATAACTTTTCATCATGGCTGAATGGGAAAAATGTTATAGGAAAAAAGTGTTTCTTTTGACCTCAAAAATCTACTGTTAATATATTTGTACGTGTCGAACACCTTGTGTATTGTCAGATTGTTGATCATAATCTCGATCATAATAAAACGACAAAAATAATATATATTGATGCGTAGATATATTCGAGTGATAGAATATGGTATATTTTCAAACGTTAATCTTTTGAGGACGACATGTTGTAACTAAAACAAGCGACGAACTTGTGTAGGTATCTCAGAAAATCCGTGGAGGCATCGTTGGCAGAATCAATAAGAAGATTCAGAATAACTATATACAGGGTAATTCACCACGACGGTCTTTTAGACGTTTATGGAGAACTCATCATCACAACTCAGTGCTGAGAGTTTGTATGTTAACCCTAACATAACACATACCGACAAGAAACTTTCTCCCGATATTATTTATATGATGAATTTTATGATTGATTACTGATATTACCTTTTAATTTATGTTCAATGCTTTTTAAAAACTCTAATTTATAGAGGTAAATTTTATACTATTGTTGTGTATAGTTGTGTAGTCATTCTTAATGATTTCAGGCCTGATGAAGTAGATGAAAATCTACGAAACGTTTCCAAATATAGTATAGAGTTTTTCGGTGTTTGTCCTTGTTCCCACTAAAAGATTTCTTTTTTGTTTAACCGTGGAAGACACAATAATCATAGTTTACTGTTTCTCCCGATAGTTATTTTCCTAACAAGTATGGAAAGTGATACTTTTCCGCAAGAGACTGCAGTTGACCGAACGACGCGGAGAGGAGTGTCTGATGCGGACGAAAAATAGCTGCCTTCAAAAATAATTGACTTGTCGTTTGGGAATTAGTACGTAAAATGTAAGTTTTTGTTGAGGTCTACGAAAAGAAATATTTAGAGAAATTTCAAATGGAGACCAATCTCGGTTTAAGGAACTGAATAAAACAATGTGATTTCAGAGCGACGTTTCGGCGTTATATTTGGCCTTCCTCAGGCTACAAAGAAATTAATAAAGATAATTAAGTAAATGTGAACATAGTGGCATAATATAAATAAATCTAAAACTTCAGTAAAACAATACAAAAAGAGATCTAACAGATCAACAAATCACACTACAACACAATTCTCTGTTTGGAGACTGACTAGACTGTATATTATTTGTATAAAATATCAACCCCCAGCATCTCACCTTTAAAATCCCATATTCCTCAAAAGAAGAACTTGTCAGTGACAAAGTCATTAAATAAAACTCGAAATGATGATCAAAAAATGCTTGGAGGGCTCAACTTTGGAGTACTTGATAAATTTTCTTGGTTTCGATACATTGCACATTGGAATCTCGATTTTACTGATGGACAAAGGAAATGAATGAACGCCAACGCCGCAACATATGAAACATCAACACAAAAACCGGGAACAGAAAAACAGAAACAATGAAGAGGTATATCATTACTATCTGTTAATTAGATTTATACGAATATTATTTAGGGTGGAAGTGTTAGCTTGAACATTAACATTGTCCCTTGTTCTCTTGATGTACACCATTTCTTTAAAAATTCTCTTTTCAAAACTAGATTCTCTTGATAAAATTTCTGGTTCACCGAAATTGAAAGTGTGACCCGTATCCCTATGGTGGAAAGATAGACCAGTAGAAAAGTTACCACTTTTACAATCGTTTTCGTGTTGTTTCATTCTATTTTTAGGTATTGTTTGGTTTGACCCACGTAAGATGACTGACAATAATTACAATTAACTTTATATATTAAATTGGATTGTAACAATTTGGGAATTTGATCTTTCAATCTGGAAAATAAGGACTTTATTGTCTTTTTGTGATAACAGACAATACGTGTGCTGTTATTTGATAAAGCATTGACGAGTTGTTTTGTAAGAATCGGAACGAAAACAACTTTAAAAATTTTCACCGATGGTGTAGTATCATTGTTATCGACTGGAGTAATACTGGGATTGTTAGAATATGAGGAGTAAAATATATTATTCACCAATTGTTTGGGGTAACCGTTCTCTTGTAACATTTTCGCGAAATAATCGAAATTTTTGCCGTGGAAACTGGGATGACTGAGCGTTAGGATTTTTTTTTTGATGTTTTTTATTATTGATATTTTGTGTTTGAACTCATGAAATGATTTGAAATTCAGTAATCTTCCAGAAGCTGTTGGTTTTTGGTACATATCGAAAATTATTTTATTATCCTTTTTTATGAGTAATAAATCTAAAAAAGGAATGGTACCATTGTTCTCCAATTCGTGTGTAAACTCCAAGTCGTCATGAAAAGAATTGAACAAATCTAACATAATTTGGATCTTATCTTTGGGTAGGGCAGTGATAATGTCATCCACGTAGATGTATATGAAGGGGACAAGAAAATCTATTTTAGAAAACACAAATGATATAAGTTTGTCCATGATTATTTCCGCAAAAATTGGTGAAGCAGGAGTTCCCATGGCAGATCCTTTTCTTTGTCTATAGAAATGTCACTTGTATTGACAGTAACTATTATCGAATATGAAATTGACCAACTCCATTAACTGATTCATTGATAACACTGTAAATGCGCTGATTTCACTCCAACGGCTCTCAATGATACGTAGAAGATTGTCCCTGGGTATACTTGTGAACAGGGAAACAACATCAAAGCTTACCAGAACGTAATCATTATTAGGTAATGTGACATCCTTTAATTTCGAAACTAAGTCGATAGAATTTTTAACTATATATTTCAACGATGGACGTAATTTCACCAAAATATTTGTAACGAATTTAGAGATCTTGAGTGTGGGAGAGTTAATACAAGAAACTATGGGTCTAATAGGTCTATTATCTTTGTGTACCTTCGCAAGTCCGTATAATTAAGGAGCAACAGAATTGTATGTGTGAAGGGCCTTGGATTCCAATTCAGTGACAAAGGACCTGGTTTTCATTATTTTAACTATGTTGTTGCATTTAGTCTGAATTGAGTTAGTAGGGTCATGTTTTAATTTTATGTTTATGTTTTATGTTTATTACATGCCTTCTCGAGTGCGTGGATACATGGACACGGTTCGTGGACACTGGTGATGCTATTGATGTTCTCTATTTAGACTTTGCACGCGCGTTCGATAGGGTGCCATTCAGGAAACTACTCCACAAGTTGGAACACTTCGGGATCCGCGGTCGGGTTCTTGAGTGGATCCGAAGTTTTCTGCATGGTCGATCTTTTTCTGTCAGAGTTGGTGAGTCGCTCTCGTCGGAGGTGCCTGTTTCTAGTGGAGTTCCTCAGGGGTCAGTGCTTGGGCCCATACTCTTCATTCTGTATGTTGCCGATATTCCTAGTACCATTAGATCCAATTATGGTGCATATGCTGACGATATAAAATTATATGGAAGTGCATTCACTCAGTCGAGGCAGCTGCAGCAGGATCTCGACAATATCGTCGCCTGGTCGGAGACCTGGCAGCTACCATTGAACGTTGACAAGTGTAAGGTGTTACACATCGGGAGGAATAACCCCATGGTTGCCTATTTTATTCGTGGTCAAGCGCTGGCTCCCACTGATTGTCACAATGACCTTGGAGTATTAGTTACGAGTGATTTATCATGGTCTCGTCACGTGGATGCCGTTGTGGCCAAGGCTAGTCGCATGAACTTCATGGTGCGGAAGGATTTTCCCAAGTGTTCGCCTGAAACATGCAAATTGTTGTTCACCATGTATGTCCGTCCAATGTTGGAATTCGCCGGTCCTGTATGGTGCCCGGTCCTGGTGAGGGATAGAGAGCGCCTGGAGTCCGTCCAGCGCAATTTCACAAGGATACCCTATGGTCTTTCTCCATTGCGTCCCTCTTACGGAGAGAGGCTGCAGATGTCTGGTTTGACATCTTTTCACATCGTCGCACCAGGGGAGATTTGATTTTCGTTTACCGAATTCTGCATGGCTTACTGGGCTGCGACCTGAGTAGTTTATTTCAACTCTCCTGCTCCAATCTACGCGGTCATGCCTTCAAGCTTTACCGCGAGAACTTCCGCTCGACCCCTAGGGAGCACTTCCTGAGCAATAGAGTTTTTCATCTATGGAATTCACTGCCCAATGACATCGTGTGTGCTACGTCAGTGAACTCTTTCAAGAACCTGCTGGATGTGTTTTTCGCTTCTAGTTGATTTTCATTTGGACTTTTTCTTATTTTGTTCAGTTTTTTTTTCGGGACTTTACTTGGTTTCCATTTTATTTAATACATTTTGTTACATACTTTCTAATTTGTAAATGAGGGTCATAGGTGTCTCCCCTCTTCTCTTTTGTATAATAATAATAATAAATAATAATGTATGTAGATGAATCCGATAATAGCTGTTCCATCTTGGCATCATACTCGTCCTTATTCACTATCACAACTTTATTTCCCTTATCTGCACTAGTAACTAATATTCTATCCTTGTAAGTCTTGAGAAATTGTCTGGTATAAGCTGTCAA
This sequence comes from Coccinella septempunctata, assembly GCF_907165205.1. Lineage (NCBI taxonomy): Eukaryota > Metazoa > Arthropoda > Insecta > Coleoptera > Coccinellidae > Coccinella > Coccinella septempunctata. Next base: position 16,636,435 of record NC_058189.1, on the reverse strand, counting down.
TTGTAAAAAGTATTTTATCAAATGATTTTTACTTTCAGTGTGTTGAAGTTTATTAAGGAAGCTGTGAATGATATTACAAGTTCTTGCTCTCAAACTGTTTTTTTGGTCATTGTTGAGATTTTACAATGTGCTCAGTATCCGCCAAAATGTCAACTACCGGAATATCCCTAGAACTGAATGGAAGGGAAAATTTTGGACCCAGAGACAAAAACCGCTTAACATCATCAGGAATAGGCACATTCGAACAATCAACAAACCACGAAGGTTGCGTTGCTATGCTCAATTTCATTTGAGTGTTTTTGATTCTGTTAAATTTCTCCAAATTTCTGTGTTTAATCTGAGTCAATCTCCGCTCATAGAACTGTTTTTGGAAACATTCAAACTGTGAAACATAATTTTCAGGAACTTGGTCTAATAACCTACTTTTAATATAATGGATATCTTTCTTGGTTTTATCAATTTGCCAGTTAACTACTTTGATTTCCAAATTCAGTATGTTTAGAGAAATGTTCATTGAAACCCTTCTGCTCATCTAGATAAGCGTTTTGGAAAAAATAACGAGCTCTTTTCTCAGAGTGAGGGACAGAGAGTCTTATGCAAAAAATACTCTCTTGTGTAAGTATCTGAAATGAATTATGTCCTCATTGAAGCGTGAATTTTATTAAATGTTTATTTCCTATACTACTTGAAAAGCTTATCTTCAGATAAGTGAATATCATCAAAATAAAAAATTCAATGTTGATTCGATATACAAATAAAGGGAATTCCTTAAATTTCCTTTCTGTCAATAGCTCCCCTAATAGCACACAACGTCCATGGGACGTACAATTCATGTCCATTTAACGTCGGAACGTCCATGGACTTGATTTGTATGTCCTTTGGACGTCCGTTTCCGGACAGTTTTAGGACGTCCAAGATGGATATCCATTGTTAGTCCAATTTATGTACAATGTCCGTATCGGATATCCATTGGATGACCGTGATGGACATAATACGGACTATATGACATATTTCCGTATCATATAGTTCCCAAATAGTCCCTGACCGACTTAATACAGGCAATGTCAAAAATATGTCCTTACTGGATATCCATTAGGTGTTCGTGATGAACATAGTACGGACCATATAACTTATACATATATATTACATGGTCCGTATAACGTCCATCACGTACACCTAGTGGATATCCGGTAGGGACATCTTTTGAATGTCCTCACCGGATATTCACTAGGAGTCCGTAATGGACGTTATATGGACCAAATAACATGTATATGTTACATGGTTCGCATAACGTCCATCACGGACACCTAGTGGATATCCTGTAGGGACATCTTTTGAATATCCATACCGGATATTCACTAGGAGTCTGTAATGGACGTAATATGGACCAAATTACATATACACATTACATGGTCCGTATAACGTCCATCACGGATACCTAGTGGATATCCGGTAGGGACATCTTTTGAATGTCCATACCGGATATTCACTAGGATTACATTTTATTATATGATAGAAGATAGAGTTGAAACTCCCACACAGATCCTATCTTCGGTGAGTCCTTCGATGACTGAAAAGACCTATTCTCGAGGTGATCACTCTGCCACATTCAGGACATTCAAAATTTCCTTGCGCTGATGGATTTCGCCGTCTGGCCGATTCTGCGCTGTAGCTATTCACAACACGTCTCCATTGCGATCTATCCTCTGCCAGAGCCTCCCAGTCGTTCTGTACATTTGAGAGTTTAAGTTTCTCATGAAGAGAGTCTTTATATCTCTTTAGCTGCCCGCCTTGACTTCTCTGCCCGCACACCAGCTCTCCGTACAAGACGCATTTAGGAAGTCTATTTTCGGGCATACGCTGGACGTGCCCGGCTCATCTGAGTTGCGCTCGGCCAACTAAAACATCAATGCTCTGGCTGTTAGTTCTTTCGAGAACAGCTTTATTTATGATGAACGAAGACTAAAAACTTGAGTAATTACTATTATAAAATAATCTATGTTTGAGTTTTGAGACTTTAGTTTTTATTATATGGTATTTCTGTATTAATCGACTACTATTCCATAAATCAGTTAACAATATAATGAATATGTTCCTACAAGTAGGTATATCGTATAGTCTCGGTAGCTAGGACGGTTGCAGCGAAGACTCAGTAATGCCATGTCCCCACGTACTCGCGAGTTCGAATCCGGGCCAAGTGTAAAAACTTTCTAGTAAGTATGGATGGAAATAAGAACAACACAGAAAATACCATCTGCGTCTGAGTATAAGACATTGTGTTCTAGGACGTTAAAATTCTAATAGATAGCCAACGTCGTGGTAAATTTTTGTACCGTTGAGATAGCTAATGATGGTCCCAACGGGATATCCATTGGACGTCCGCGATGGACGTCCGAATTCGGTTCAAAGTTGTGACATTTGTACGTCCCTCGGATGTCCATAGAACGTCCATGGTGCCAGAAATGGACGTCCCATGGATGTCCGTAATGTCCGAAGAGGACGTCCTATGGATGTCCATAGGACTACTTTATGCCATTAGGGTCGAATAGAATGAATCGATCGAAATGATTTGAATATGAAATAATTGGCAAGGCTTGATAAATTTTAATGGAATTTTCAGTGTAGAACAATATGATTGTGTACTTTCAATAATTCCACTTTTTCTAAAATACAGGCTGGAAATTGTGTTGATTTCAGATTAATTTTGCAGGTTGAAAAATCACCCTGTACATTCCATTTTCAATAATGCGATACCTTTTTCAGATTCTACCATAATGTGACAGTAATCAGGAGTTTTTAGTTTTATGGGCACACCTTTGGTTCTCTTAGAAAGTAATTCTAAAAAAGAAGAGTATCGTTATTTCGCTCCAATTTAAATCCAATTCGTTAAGATCTATGGTTACTATCACAGTAAAAACATGTGAATATTAAATGATTAATCTGTCTCAAGATGTGTATTTCAACATGCTACAATTATTTACTAATACGGAATATGCAGATATGATTATTGTTTACGGTTTTTGTAACGGAAATGGAAATGAAGCCAAAATGGCAGGGGCGTAGCTACCACGGTATCAGCGGTATCAGTGATACGGGGCCCCCAGGCTTTAGGGGCCGCCGAATGTCTGTAAGCAAAAAATTCCTAAAAATGTTATCCAAAACCTCTTACAGGTTTTACAATAGCATTTTTGAGAATAACTGCTAAGACAACCATTCATTTCAAAATCCCGTTCATTACACCGAATCGATCATTCAGATAGATACGAATACTTAAAATCTGAAATTCAGAAAATTCGTGCCATCTAAGAACTTTTAGAATTAGTCCTGATAAAATTCAATAGCCTTCAATAGTTTTCCGGACGATATTACTGCATGCCATTTATTTTAGACCCTTCCGGTTACAACTGCAATCGCTGAAAGGAGTTTTTCAAAATTAAAACTCATAAAAAATTATCTGAGGACTTCTATGGGGCAGGAACGGCTGTCAGACATGTCGTTATTGTCAATAGAGGGGGACAACTTAAAAAACTGAAATCGTCATCAGCTATGGCTGATTTGATAAATAGATTTGCTGAAATAAATGCTAGAAAAGCGTATCTTTAATTTTTGGTATTTTTTGTTTATTATTTGTTTGTTTATCATTTTATGTTGTTTGTATATTATTTTATATCTTTTGTATGTTATTTGTTTGTGAATTATTTCGCTCCCAGCACCAAGTATGAGTTATAACTTTTAATTATAAGTACATATAATCATTTCGATACTAATCGAACATTTTTTGCTACTTTTATTTTTATATCACCCTTCCTTAGGGCCCCTCAACACATTTTGATACAGGGCCCCTCTAAGGCAAGCTACGCCACTGCAAAATGGAATAACAAAGACGATTTCCCAACCGATGTCAAATAAAGGTACTTTTGGACAAGTGTTTCATTTTTCTGAAGAGCATGGGCAATATCCTAGTAAGGCAGAGCACATTGATAGGCCAATTAAACGGGTGGAGGAGGAACAGTCTATTAGTACCTACTCGTCAAATTTGTACCGAATTAGGAATTTTGCAAAGCAAGTGTGTAAGACTTTGAAGAAAAAAAAAATCCTCTCATATACCACTACCAAAAGGTTCAAGAACAATTGCCACAAGATATGTCCCAACGATTACAATTTTATCGCTGGGTTATTTTTCCTATTCTATTCAGCGACGAGGCCATGTTCACTGAGAATGGAATTTTTAATATCCATAACTCTCACGAATGAGCAAGGGACAACCCGCATCTGAAGAAAAGTCCTAATAGCCAACACAGATTTCCCGTCAATATTTGATTTGGAACAATAAACGGAAACTTAGTTGGCCCTCACATTTTTGCAGAAAGATTGAATGGTAAAATTTACCTCAACTTTTTAGTTATTCACCGAATTTACCGAGTCTATTGGAAAATGTACATATCCGCTCTCTCTATATACTTTCACCATGACGGAGCACCACCCCATTTTGCATTGAATGTGAGAAATCACCTAAATATAAATTATCCGAACAGATGGATTGGTGGTTAAGCCCCTATTGCTTGGTCACAAAGATCGCCCGATTTTTACCCTCTAGATTATTTTGTATGGGGATATCTAAAAAAAAAGTTTATAAGGTTGAAATTAGGACTACGGAACATCTAATTGAAAGAATTTTCGAGGAATGTAATATGTATCTTGAAACAAAATCAAATTTTCAATTGAAAATTTAATAAAAAGGTCGCGATAATGTACTCAAAAAAGAGGAAAACATTTCGAAAATTCTATGTAAATGTTGTGTAAATCCTTAGTTTTGCATTCCATATGTTTTCAATGTTTATTCGATATTTCTTTTCATTTATGTAGATTTTTTTGGTTTATGTGCTTATGAAGATATTTTCTGAATGAAACCTTTTTTTACATCAGGATATGAATGAATAAATATGAATTTCGAATTTGGGAAAACCATTTTAGAACTCAGGAAGAGCGTTGCATCATTTGGCGATACAGCTTTACTATCTACACCATTTCCAGTTGTATTTCAGAAATAATCAATTGAAATTCAGAAAACATCAATTGTATTTCAGATAAGTGAATTTAGGAAAACATTAAATGCAATTCACATTAGTCAATTCAATTTCAGAAATGGTCATTTGAAATTCATTTTAGTCACATTTATTTCAGAAAATATCAATTATAATTCAGACAGAAATCCATTAAATGCTTCTTTTCAACATTAATCATTTTAAAGAAAAAATAAGGAAGTAAGATCATGCCAAGGTTTTCTGCAACGCCCTCTTTAATATATAGATATATATATATATATATATATATATATATATATATATATATATATATATATATATATATATATATATATATATATTTATATATATATATATATATATATATATATATATATATATATATTTACATCTGGCATACTTTATTGCGTCCTTTCAAAAAGCAACCTTATTGCGTCTCCCAGAAATACGCTACCTAGGTGGAATCTGATCGAAGTATATTAATCTACGCAAAAAATTACGTAGTTTGGTCGTTTCAGATCTCAAATATCTTTATTAATAAAGAAGTTGATATACGCACATTATTGCGTCCTTTCATGGTCCTACCATTAGTGCATCCGGCGTATATTTTGTTTTCATATGTAGCACAATGCTGCGTCCGAATTTTATTCAATCTTTCACCATTAGCATGTTGTTGCGTCCAGCGTAGTTGCCACATATGTTTTAGAATCTGGTACAGTAGGATTATTCGAACTCGATGACGTGATCGTATTATAACATTGGCTCCAGTTAATACAACTTTCATCTTTCAAAACACCTCTATATTTATGATGGCTATCATCCTTAGTTTGTGGACTGCTCACTTGGGGAATCGTATTTCAGAATGTTTCAAACACTCTTTAAGTGTCTTTTTGTCAAGAAGAGCTTTAGTGATTATGTAATAATTTTAAAAACGTTATATATTTCATTTTCGTTTTTTTTTTGTAACAAATGAATGTGAGAGAGTGGTGCTCTGGAGATAACTTAAATAAGGAATGCATTAACTGCACAGTTGTTAGTTTATCCTACGTTTATCCTACGAACAATTTGGCAGTCTGGAGAGTCAACTACTCGCTTAGGGTAGTTGAATGGACGGCGTATGAAATTCTCGAGTTCGATAGAAGAGTTTGAATATGAATCGTAACCTGCATCCTAGCTCTTCGATATACAAGGACTCTCTTTGCTCATAGGAGGACGAAACTATTGAGCATATCCTCAGTGACTGCCCAGCGGCAGACAAGGTTCGCTCAGGCTGGTTCTAGGGGAACTCATGAACTACTCCTCCTCTGTTATCACCTATTCCCTTTGGAAGATGGCACTGGAAGTAGAGGTTTAGCTCTTTGAGCTTGCTTGTGTGCCACAATAGACAGGGGTTTCAAAGTTTGCAATACCAACATTATACACGAAAGTTGGAAATGGAATAAGATTATTGAGAGGTCAAAACCCACTCGAGGGAATAGTATCTCATCATAAAATCAAAGTCAAAGAGCTGGAGTGCTTTGGAAAAGCTAATATCCGACATATGAATCGATCTTAAGCTAGTAGGAAAATCTATCACGCCAGTAGAACAGAAGATATTAGAAAGCTAGATTAGACAAGCAAAACTGAAGTTTTCATTCGAATATCATATGAGTAAACATATACTTTATATATTTCAAGAGATTGAAAGACCATGACTTGCTGTAAAAATCATCTTCTGCTTTTCTGGAGTCGGCTGAGCTGATGTCGGAAACGGGAGGATTTGTTCATCAAGATGGAGTGATACTAGATACTAGAATACTAGGTAGTATAAGAAGAATATAATGCAAGTGGTCACCTCAACATCCTGCAGGGCTAGCCGTGATCGACGAAAACTCTTATGCACATCTTGTCCGCTTGCAGAATTCATACTTTATCAGGGTAAATAGAGAGACACAATGCAAATTCCTTACTTCCATCTGAGAGAAGTTTATGGCATAGACAAATAACCAAAGCTCTCATTTGTACCCCCAAAGACCAAAGCAGTTTTTGAGAATGATAAAGCTCGCATATATTGCAATTAGGCTTTTTCAAGAACTTGGCATATGCCAAGTTGTTGAAAAAGCGTGTATATACACGCAATAAAGCTCGATAAAGTTCTGCCAGAAAAAGAGCTCAAAGAATTTCTTGTGTTGTATTCCCTTCGCTGCCAAAAATAATGTGATAGTGAACGAAGAACAGAAAAGTGAAAAATACAAAGGATCTGAGAACTAATAACGTTACTGAATTGGAGATTATTCTGGCCTGCAGAACTCTGGCAGAATGAAGAACTATCTCAAGAACGTGGGGACAACACCTGGTTCTGTCACTAGGGCAAGAAAAGGGGTTCTGGACGTGACAATGGTCAACGCAGCTTTCAGAAGAAGTGTTAAAGCTTGGGAAATGGTGACCAAACCATCAATCTCTGACCATAGGATAATCGAATATAAATAAAATAAAAGAAGAGGAACTGATCCACCATTAAGATCCATGTGAAGCAAAACTTACAACAGTTCGAAACTAATTGGCCAAACCTCTCGCATTACGATCTGAAACAAAAAATCGATCAGGGAATTTTAGAGGCCTTCCACTCCAGTTATCCAGTCCCGGAAGTTTGAAGAAGTGAGGATGCATCTAATTAATCCTATTCGTGCATGAGCTCATGCCGACGATTTTAAAATCTTTGGTGATATAGGCTCTATTGAAGACTGCGTTTCCAGCAGCGTGCTTTGTGGACTCTTTCTTGATTTGGTGTGGCAGAAATCAACTACCATTGAGCATTTTTGAGTGCAATGTCGCCACGTACACCAGGAAAAAGAACTATTTACTGTATAGTTATAGTCTAGATGGCAGCGTCCTGAGCAAAAAAATGGAGATAAAAGATCTTGGGGTTGTTTTGATCAAAGTTTTACATTTGTTCCTCATGTTAATCATTTACTTGGTACGAGGCCAAGATTGTATGAATTCATCGTGCGTAATAGCAGATATTTTCTGATCCGGAAACCATGATTTTGCTGTTCAATACATTTGTGACGAGCAAACTGGAGTTTGGATGCATTGCTTGGAACCCAATATACGATTGCCATACACATCACAATGACATATATTCCGAGAGCTGGCGACGAAAATCGGCAGAAGATTTTTAATGGATCATAATTGAATATGAGTTAGTTTTGGTGGTGTATATGAATCAGCACCCACGCTAAAAGGTCAGATAGTCGAACATCTGACGGCGACGCTCTTTGATTTATATAAAATTACAATATCCCTACTTTGGGGTGACCGCTGACTGCCTCTCTTCTATTGATATGGGGTCTGAATATTTTATTCACAAATAATATATGATATTTGAGCAGTAAATGCAGTTTCAGCCAATACAATTCTTTTGAAACAAGGCAGCAACTTATGTGGTGTACTGACACACCGCGTTTCAGGGCCTGTTCCGATATTGCTGGTTTTACTGGCCCGCAATCGAATAACAATAGAACTCGAACGACTGGGCCAATAGGCATCTTCTCTGAAATACTGACAGTACTGTTCAGGAATATCGGAACAGACGGTCACTAAAATGAGATCTGACCACTTTTTCAAGTTTTCTGTTCTATGAGCTAGTGACAATTTTCAATCATTACAAAATACTTGCAGAGTGTGTTGTAATTTCATATACCTACATCAAAGCGCGTCGCCGCTAGGTGTTCCACTACCTGACCTTGAGAGTGGGTGCTGACTTATTTACACCCTCAATACTAAATCATATTAAATTATGCGCCAGTACAAAACTTTTGCCGAATTTCGTTGCCAGCTCTCGGACTAATGAAGGCTGTTCGGAGAAGTTTTTTCGAGCAAGATCATGCTGTTTTGTTGAATAAATTCGGTGCAGTTAAGCTTGATGTCAGGAAGGGCGTTGTTTGTTTGAGGTTCCTTCATGGACCCTTGAATGGCACATCTACTCGCTAGAGTAGGATTTCATGTAGGACGCCCAAGTTCTAGACCCGTACGCTTGTTCAACCTTACTACGCCCAGAACAAATATATTGTTTCAGTCATTTGTGTACAATATAATTTGTTCTGAATTCTTTGACAGACAGTCCTTTAATTAATATATTACAAGGACACTACATATATACAAGAGTTAACATAATTTGTAGAACTTTTTAATTCTTGTGGTAATGTCACTTCTAATCCCACAGCACTCAGAATACAAAAGGTCATGGCAAAAGGAGTAATCAACCCCACAATATCGCTCAATAAGCCAGACGGATAATTCACCGAAGGAGAACAGGAACGATCTTTCAGTTTTCCCAAAACAACCTTCACAGGTAGTAAACCCATAAGTAGAATCGATACAGCAATATAGACCAAGAATCCTCGTAAGGAAGATTGGGATATTTGAAAGACGATGTTTGGAGTGTGCAATGAACACCTTCAATCTATATAGATCACCAGAAGTGTAAAGAAAAATCCTAGAAGACTTAGAATGATACACAGAAAATGGAGAAGGACAAAAGTTCCCTTCACACCAAAATGGGGACCCACAATCTTCAAGAACAATTAATTCAACATCGTTTCTATTGAAGACGATGAAGAAAGTAGTAGATAACAACATGAGAACATAGAATCTGGAGAAAACACCAATTCACAAATGCCAGATTGCCTACAGGACGACCGATCAACAAAAACTGCTCTGTATATGACAGTATGACTCTATAGCTAGGTTCCTGGTCCCTCGGGAACTAAAGGAAATGAAGAGGCAAATACACTTGCCTCTAGCAGCAAGGTAAGTTGACGTTTATTCATCCAGTGGAATAAAAAAAATGTAATTCACAAGTGAAATGAGATGACATGAGCATAAGCGGATAAAGCTTATTTTCATGTCAATTTATAAATCCGATAATTCTCTGGAAAGTGCTATCATTTGATTTCTAATTGAAGTGAAATAAAATTCACGTGAGTTATAATTTTTTTTCATTCGAAAAAATAATAATGACAATATCAGTCAAAAGAACACAATAAGGGCACTTCAATCGGACCTGCTATTGCTCTAGAGACAGAATCCAATTCTTCACCTAACAGACTTCCGGGATGACCTTGGAGCCTAGGAAGCTAAATCATTTCAGTTGTGCAAATACAACTTGGTTTACTTGTATACACATTTGCCAGATTTAGGACGCAACATTATGCGTCGTGTGAAAGATGTATATTGACTGTATATCTAGCCGTTTATGAAACCTTTTATTGGTTAATTTCCTATTAATGCATTATTGTCATGGGTAATCGAACATAGAAGCAGCTTCCCAAATAATTATTTTATTTGTATGTCGCATAGATTTTCGTAATACCTAGCGGGTGAATGGAGAAGAGATGAATTGTGTAGGTTGCAGAAAAATTATGATGGTTTGAGAGTAATCAATATATCTATGTACTATAACTCCAGCTTCCACCAGCTCCACACATTCTTTAACAGATATTATAGGGAACGATATCAATGTGATTTACTCAAAATATCACAACTCGAATATGGCCTCTATGGCCTTCTCGAATTGTTCGATCGGCCGCATAACATTCCGATATGTACATAGAAAATTTATAAGGTGTCAAATTTGACTAAGTATCGATTTTGCAATCAAGAATTCACATTCAATTCAACATGTGGTCGACGGAAAAATCTTGTAATCAACTCGTTTATTAATTGAGCGATTAATGATCTCAATCAATAATCACTTCCATTAATAACCTATTTGATGAAATAACTATTATGAATCTACAGGGTGGGCAAAATTGGTGATACCTGAACTACAACTTTTTAACCCAACGAGATAAAGGAAAATGAATGTACCATTTATGTCGTCGTTTTTTGAGAAATTAATAATGCCATCAACTGCATCCTCTTTCTTCTTTTTTTTCGAGTTATAAGCTAAAATTTAAATTTGGGCGATTTCAACTTTGGTCATTATCTCCGTTTCTGTGTGTGCTAGGATGTTGAAATGAAGACATTATATAGAGATTTTTTTGATAGCAATCCAGTGGCGTACTATGATTTTTTCCTACAGGTTTATTTGCTGAGCTATAACATAAAGTTGTGTTTTTTCTTATTAAAACAGTAGTTTAAAATGACTTAGAAAGAATCGCCATTTTTTACCGTTTCAGAAATATATCATATATCGCTCTCAGTCTTTCTAAGTCGTTTTAAACTACTGTTTTCATAAGAAAAAAAATCTTTATATTATAGCTCAGCAAATAACCTGTTGGAAAAAATCATAGTAGATTGCTATAAAAAAAGTGTCTGTATAATGTTTTCTTTTCGACATCCTAGCTCAAACAGAAACGCAGATAATGACCGAAGTTGTAATTTTAATTTTGACCTATAACTCGAAAACAAAAGAAGATAGAGTGATGCAGTTGATGGCATTATTAGTGTCTCGAAAAAAGACGACCGAAATGGTACATCCATTTTCTTCTATCTCGTTGAGTTGAAAAAGTTGCAATTCAGGTATCACCAATTTTGCCCACCCTGTATATAGTTGATATCATGAAAATGCTTTAATGTGAGATATTCATCAGATATAACTTTGAAGAATATTCCTAGCCTTTCGTACTTTCTGAATTACAAATGATTATTTCTGAATTGATCGTTTCTGAAATTAAATTGACTAATTTGAATTACATTTGATGTTTTCTGAAATAAAAGTGACTTAACTGAATTTCAAATGATGCTTTCTGAATTACAACTGGAAATGGTGTAGTCAGAATATTCTCACTGCTTTGGAGCGAAATTACGATATTGTTCTTCTTTAGAATTTTCTCTAGGAAAACTGGAGGTGTGCCAAAAAAAATAAGAACGCCTCAGTGATGTCATTTTATGGTAAAATCTAAAACAGGTAGCGAATTTCTTAAAACGGAATATATACATGGTGTTTTCTAAACCTGCACAATTAATGTGAAATTATCATAATTCCCACCCTGTATTTTTGAAAAAGTTTTGGAATTATTGAAAGTACACAATCATATTTTTCTACTCTGAAAATTTCATCAAAATGGATCCAGCCATACCACAATTATGAATAGAAGAAAAATCGGTTAAATCGGACAAATCACCTTGTAGACTCCCAATTATTTTAAATTATTATAAAAATAAATTTAATTAAGGCCCCCAGTCACAAACCACACCTTGTATCGAAACTGCCTTGACTTATGTAAATTTCTCCTGAAATCTGACGGTCTCCTCCGGAATCACCCTGTATTTTATTATTAGATCGGTGTCGAAAAAACCGTATATATTTCCGCAATAGATAGATTTTTTTTAATTTTTTTTTAGGGTGCTGAATAGCTCTTTTATAATAAGGTGTTTAAGGATTATCCACTCATTCTGGACATCCTGTATAAGTGTTATTCATCTTGATATCTGATATCGTAAAGTGATATCAATACATTATACATCTAGCAAAAACACGAAAAAATTCCTATCATACTCATGAATGAAAAGCATGATACGACAATTTATTATTTTCCTCTGAATGAATCAGCAAGTAAAATTTTTGTTTATTCTAGCGTATAAGCTATTTACATGCATTCGAGTTCAGTGGACTGAGGATGAATTTATATTTTCAGCAACCAATTAACTCTAAACACTATCAAAATATGATCCACGTAAGCTATGATTTTATCGAAACATGAGTTTGGGGAATTTATCAAATGAATTAGCATATTATTATGATCTGAATCGGTAATCCTATCACGGTATGTGATATGTTGCATAGGTTGTGAAAGTTTGGATTGTTTTCGCATTTATTTTTAGGGGTTCTCAAGTTAACTCGAAACCTGATGTGCCAATCTATATTTAGCGAATCTAATTTCGTTCACTTCATGATATAAAATTTCTTAAGTTGACTCGAAAGAGCCAAAGAATAAGGGAAGGATGTTAGTTAGCTCTCCTATCCGAAAAAAGTCGGTATTAATATCACACACCACACTAGGAGTGTTATGAAAAGCGGAATAATGTTTATTTTTGATTTATAAATAGAGCGCTAGTTAAATTTAGAACCTGATGGCCAAATATGGCCATGAGTTCGGTGATGAACGAATGTTATACTTAGAATTTCACTAATGATCTTTCTGTTTATATTCTCATTCTCTCCTTCGCTCTCTTGGTGGTAATTAAATAGAAAAATCGTATTTGAAACTCATTTAATCAAATATAACTTATAAATATTGCCGAAATTTATTTAAAAAAATACATTGATAATAATAAATATAACATAAATAACTTAGATGATTTTTAAATAAATAGGCAATTGAAATAATTGAGTCAGGCTATTTTACATTGGTGACTTTTGGCCTGTAGCTGAGTTCTATTCTGTTCTTGTCTGTATGATGGCATTGCATCAAAAGTCGCATCAATAAAAAAGGTTTTAAGTACAATACAATATAACAACATGATGACAAAAGATGTAAAATTAATTGACTTAGAAGCATTTGCGGTGGACGATTCCAGGGCCGGATTCGTCGTATTCTTGTTTGGAGATCCACATCTGTTGGAAAGTGGACAAGGAAGCCAAGATGGAACCTCCGATCCAAACGGAGTATTTCCTTTCTGGGGGAGCGATGATCTTGATCTTGATGGTTGATGGGGCAAGAGCGGTGATTTCCTTCTGCATACGGTCAGCAATACCTGGGTACATGGTGGTACCACCAGAGAGTACGGTGTTGGCGTACAAGTCCTTACGGATATCAACGTCACACTTCATGATGGAGTTGTAGACGGTTTCGTGGATACCGCAGGATTCCATACCCAAGAAGGAAGGTTGGAAGAGGGCTTCTGGGCAACGGAATCTTTCGTTACCGATGGTGATCACTTGACCGTCAGGAAGTTCATAGGATTTTTCCAAGGAGGTGGAGGCAGCGGCAGTAGCCATTTCTTGTTCGAAGTCGAGGGCGACATAGCAAAGTTTTTCCTTGATGTCACGAACGATTTCCCTTTCAGCGGTGGTGGTGAATGAGTAACCCCTTTCGGTAAGGATTTTCATGAGGTAGTCGGTCAAGTCACGACCAGCCAAGTCAAGACGGAGGATGGCGTGGGGAAGGGCGTAACCTTCGTAGATTGGTACAGTGTGGGATACACCATCTCCAGAGTCCAAGACGATACCAGTGGTACGACCGGAAGCATACAGGGAGAGTACAGCTTGGATGGCGACGTACATGGCTGGGGTGTTGAAGGTTTCGAACATGATTTGGGTCATCTTTTCTCTGTTGGCCTTGGGGTTCAATGGAGCTTCGGTCAAGAGGACTGGGTGTTCTTCTGGGGCAACACGAAGTTCATTGTAGAAGGTGTGGTGCCAGATCTTCTCCATATCATCCCAGTTGGTGATGATACCGTGCTCGATGGGGTATTTCAATGTGAGGATACCTCTTTTGCTTTGGGCTTCATCTCCTACGTATGAGTCTTTTTGTCCCATACCGACCATGACACCCTGATGCCTGGGGCGACCCACGATGGATGGGAACACGGCACGTGGGGCATCATCCCCAGCGAAACCGGCTTTGCACATACCGGAACCATTGTCAACGACAAGAGCCGCAACATCGTCGTCACACATGTTGTCTGATTTTCGTTACACAGATGCACAGACAGAAAGAACTCGGAGCTGAATAGCTTAGCGACTGACTGAATTGTAACGGGCAGCTTCGTTTTATAGGTTTACCTCCCAGATACGCTACGTATCAGTTTAGAGGCGGTCCATGCGAACTATTTTCGGTTTTTACTATTAAAGAAGCATACATCTCCCATATTCGAACGGAGAAATGTTCATCTTACGAAATCGTTGATTTTTCCGAATTTTCATGATTCGTCGGATTCCATGTCATCAATATGGACCCCACTGAATAATTATCCATTTTTCGTTAGTGATTAATTAAAAGAATATCATTCTGAAAATTCCTTCAATGAATCTCACTAATTCTGAATTTCAAATTGAATATTCGATATGAATGCTCATGCAAGCTTGATTGTTAAATCATTCACTTTTGCCGTTTATGATCTTGTTAATTCATTCGCATCATTCGAATGGAATTATTATGATAATTCAGGATTATTAGAAAATGAGATCTCTAATTATAATGTTCTCAGTGGACCAGAGTTAAGCGTGAAAAACTAGAGCGAAAAAATTGATTCAATTCGAATGTGAATATTGTAATAGAGTAAACGAATGAAAAGGATGTAAATATTCATAATTATGGAAAATTGACACACAGCGTCTTTGTGAGATCTGATGGCACGTTTTGTTGAAAGAATTGATTGGATGCATTATCGCATTTAAGTATGTAGGTATTTCCAATGAAATTTCGGATTACTACGTAACAAGAAACATAAAAGTTCATTATCATGAAGATGAAATTCTCGAGTGTCATTCCAACAATTCAATTCCTACGTCACAGATCTGAAAATCTATGAATCACGATATGAATGATATCATTTATCTCAATGTCATATCAGTCGACTAAAAAAAAATGAAAAACGAAAATGTTCTCAAAGAAATTGGAATTCAGGCAAAGTAAAATTTGTAAAAATATGGAATTACTTTCATCTGTGTTAGAAAAAACTAAAATCTATACGCAAACATAATTCAAATTTCCGATGAGACTACGAGACATGTGATTTGTGTTTTGAATGGAATGTGACTATATCTGGAATTTTTTGCGGACAGAATAAATTCCCACGGAATCTACGTATAATAATATGATGAAAATCGTTATAATTCATATAAATAGGAACGAATTTCATCATAATAATTTTCGACAAGTTGACACAACTACAACATATTACCCCTTTTAACTAGTCAGTACACAATAAAAAGGGACACCCATTATTTTCTTTCATTGTTAACACTTACTAGTGAATTTTTTCTTATCCTTTTCTTTTTTTCAGTTTGTTTACGCGAATGAGATTGTTGATGGAAAAATAAAGGTGTTCATTATCTACTCGCACTAAATTTAGGTCCAGATGCATACAAGGTCTTCATAAGTTACTGAAACGCAATGGATGTCAAATTATTCTCACATTGACGGTTCAGGAAATTCCAATAAAAATTGAGAATAAAATAATTACATATGTCCACTGTGTCCCATTTTGGTTGAGCCTGATAGATAGATAGATAGATATTTATTCATATCAAGAATTATTGCACGAATACAATAAAATTGAAATTCGTTAAACACGCAGTTACTTACAAAAAAATATTCAGACAATGAATATGGTTCTAACCTAATAATGGACTCATACAGAGTTTTCTTGAAAATTTTAACATCTTTAATTTTTTTTATCACTTTAGGAAGTGCATTCATTAATTTTATTCCCAGATAAAGAGGAAACCTCTCTGTTATTGTCGAGCTATGATAGGGATAAAAGAAAGGTTCTTTTTTTCTAGTCCTTAAGTTGACATTTCTATAATCCTCAAAATGGATGGAGACACATGAAGACAAGAACTCTATAAATATATAAACCATATAGTGTCGGTAAATTATGTTCTCTGAAGTGACCCCTACATGACTCCCTGTAACCTAAATTCAACAACGTTCTTAACATAGATTTCTGCCTCAAAAATACTAATTCAAAATTGGAGCTTCCTCCCCAGAAAATTATGCCATATCCTAATAGAGATCGATAGTTGGAAAAATATACAATTTTTAAAGTAGGTATGTAACTCTATTCTAGTTTTGAGAACACGCACTGAATATTCAACAGAGTTTAGTTTTTTCTCAAGATTGTCAATGTGATAGTTCCATTTTAGGTGATTTTCCAGATAAACTTCCAGGAACTTTGCAGAGGTGGAAACAGTAATATGTTCATTTATACTGTGTAAGATTGTGGCTGTAGATCTATCTGTACTGGAAATTATCCATTCTGTTTTGGCCACGTTTAACATAAGATGATTCTTCTTCTCTATATCATCCTAATTGTTTGAACGATCTCCGGACCAAATGACGGGGACCTCATGATAACATTAGTATCATTAGCAAAAGATACAAGCTCCCCAAAAAGTCTCTCCAAGATATAATCACGCAGCACTGAAGGAAGATCATTAATGTAAATTAAAAAGAGCAATGGTTCCAAGATACTTCCTTGAGGTAGACCATTGTTGCTTAAGTTTGGTGAGGACTGGTATTCTCTACCATTTATTACCACCTTCACAGTCTGAGGTCTGTTCTTCAAATAGCTCTCGACCAGTTTCAGTTGTTTATCTCTTATTCCGCACTTCTCTAGGTTTTTCAATAATATCTCTGTATCCACACAGTCAAATGCCTTCGACAAATCCAAAAATAACCCAATTGGCAGTTCCTTTATTTCTAATGCTGTTATTATGGAGTTGAATAATTCGAATATTGCTGTCTATGTGCCTCTTCCCATGCTGACTTGGCGAAAATATCTTGAATTTCTCGAAGAAATTTATGAGTCTTGTGGCCAGTACTTACTCAAATATCTTCGCAAAGTTAGAATGAATACAGATTGGACAATAGCTACTTGGATCTTTAGGATTGCCATTTTTAAAGATTGGTTTTATAATAGCAGTTTTAAGGGCTTCAGGGAAAACACCATTCATATATGATCTGTTCATTGTGTGGGCTAAAGGTTCTGCTATAACATGTATACATTGTTTTATCACTTCGATAGGTATTCCATCATAACCTGTAGATTTGGACATTTTCATCTTTCTTACTGTAGCAATTAACTCCTGTTTGGTGATATCAAACATGTAAAATGATTTTTCAAGATGTGGTATGGAATCAGAATCGCACTCTGCATTTGCCTGATTTTCATCATTGAGTGCTGATTGAACATCAACAAAGAAGTTATTAAATTTGTCCAATAGTTGTTGAGGGTAGAGCACATCCTTGATTTAAGTGTGAACTTGTTGTTTCCCTGATGATTTATTGACAAGATTCCAGACAGTTTTGGATTTATTTGGACGGTTTCTCTATATTTTTCAATTTTTTCTGTTTTTATCATAGAGTCATACTTACGTTTTGTTTCTTTGTATGCGGATAAATATTCCCTGGATAGACGGAATAGACTAAAAGTTTTAATGGGAAAGCTGGAAGTAAAAGCCTCATGGAATCTCCCGAAGAATGAATCCCACATTAAGTTTACATCTCCATAAACATTATCGAACAGGTCAGGTCCAAACTTGGTCTGATATACAATCCACAAACTTCTTTATGCTGTTCTGACTGAAATCTCTAACTTGTTTTTGTTCTCTTGCTTTTTTCATGTGTTGCTTTCCTGAGAAGACAAATTTTTGAGTATAGAATGATCAGATATGTGTTCTTCGATAACTGATGCAGTGCCTTCAATATTAGTAACAATATTATCTATGCACTGCACTGTATCTCAGCTATAATTAAAAATAGAGACATGCGGTTGTCGCGACCCTGTATCACTTTTTTGTAAAACTTTCAAAGCCACAAACAGAAATATTCCAACTACTTTTGTTTCTGAAATTCAGGGCGAAAACGAAAATGTTCACTTTTGGAGATGTTATTATTATTAAATAGAAACTGCTTATAATAGATATTTTCACATAAAAGTCGGTGGCGTGTTAGAAAATTTTTTTAGTGCACTGTTTTTGAAATTGGGCACAAAGTTGGAATTTTTCAAATGGAACACCTGTATATTTTAACGTGAAATTTTGCAATTTTTTGCAAATATCACAACCTTATCTCTAATAAATTTCAACTTCAAAAATAAAAAAATCCATATTTATGTTTGTTTTTTTAACAGTAGGCCATGAATTCTTTCACCAACGCATTTAATTATACCTTCTTCAGAACGCCATGTAATTTGAACCTATTTATTTAATTATATTTAAAACATAAATTGAAGTTTATGTTTGAGATAGATATTTTGAGTTTAGGTTCTAAATAGATATACATAATTAAATACATAAATAGGTTTAAATCACACGGCGTCCCAAAAATACCCACAAACAAATAAGTTACCTATTGAAATTTATTCTGATTTTGTTTCAGAGATTGGGAGTGAAAACCCTAAAAAGTTAATTAAGAAATTAAGTTACCTACAGACGAATCAAGTGGTTCTAAATTGCTCTTTTCTTCGATTTCAAAATTCTTCCTTGACGATTTACGTAAAATAGACGTAGATAGACTAGACCTTCGACGATTTTTTTGCAAGAAAAAAGACCCCCCTCAGCCGCAATATTAAAAAATTGCGACCTTCCGTGTTTTCAACATTTTCATTATAAGAATCCGAATAAGACATAAATCTTAGAGTTTTTGCCAGTGGTATGACACACTGTTGGAATTTCCACCAAATCGGCTATTTAAAGATGCATAGAGATACTGGTTGTGGGTGAAATAAGGAACTAGAAATCTAATGCCGGCATATAACTTTAAGTTCTAAAGGTCTGAAAATATTTAAGGGAGAAAGCTCATCGTCGAAAAACCCAACATGAAAATTTTCAGCATAAAATTGTGATTAGTTCTCCGAAATTATTCAATAAACCATCGCGTTGAAATAAGTATAATATAATTAGAGAATATGATATTTCAATTTGACTCTACCTGTTAATGAGAACAATAATTATTCATGTATTTCAGGTGAAATGTAATTATAATTCAATTCTGTTTTTGATATGATTGCTAACAGGTTTATGAAATAGAATCAAACAAATTCGCATTTTGTGAAAACCGAATTCCCTTCTTTCAACATCCAAATAAGGGGAATCGATATGACAAATAGCGCATTTGAATGTCTTCATATGACCAACTGCGAACTATAAAAACACTTGTGGGCTTTCTCTCTATTGAAGAAAAACTGCCATAATCTTGATACCTACATGTGATTTACGACAAAATTGCGCTTGCTTTGAGGAAGCAGCTTCAAACGGTGTCCAAGGAAGCTTGTTTAAATCTATGCCGGAGTAGTCAATGGTTTTCATAGATGGTGAGATTTATAAAATAAAGGAAATCGGAAATAACTCAAAAATTACTCTAAAACTTACTCCCAGAGAACGAATTGGGTCTTAATCAATGGCCTAAAAAAAATAAAAACTTTAAATGTTTTCGCAAACTTCATATAATATATATATATCAAAAATACATAATCATCAATTTCTCCCCCTGTTTTATATTAACATGAATATTCGTTGAAAAAGCAACCTTTATTTCAGGAAATAGTTCATGCCACCATAGAAGGCCCTGTAAGAGTTCGGAACTGAATAAGGCGGTGAACACATAAGAGCGGCCGCGGCCACGATCACGATCACGATCGAGAAGCGTCCCATGCAAATGTCATATTCCGCACATAATATCACGATCTGTTCAGCGATATAGCGGCGTTCAGTCGCGATGTCTCACGATCGTGATCGTGATCGCGGCCGCGGCCGCTCATATGTGTTCACCGCTTAAAATTCCTACTTTAGAGTTGAAAATAGGCGAAATAGTTATTTTCCTATCAAGTGCGGAAAGTGATACTTGCAAGACACTTTCCGCAAGAGTTAGGAACAATATTTTTTCTACAAGCGCTTGAAATATATAAATGTATCCATTTTACGAAACAGATCATATCTCATTTGATTAATTCAGATATAATGACAGACGTTATTCTGCATGTTGTTACTAAGGGTTTCTCATCGTTGACGTTCAGTCCATAGAAAGATGATAGAATTTAATTTACTCTATAATATTTGCGTGCGGGAAAATCCCCTGCTAATCCATTCCCGCACGCAAATGCGTGCGGGAAAGAAATAGCAGGCGTTTTTCCCGCACTCTTTGGGAAAGTGACTCTTTGCAACTTGGAATGCGTGCGGGAAAAAGGTTGAACGCGCACGTTTGTAGAAAAAATATTTTTTTCTAATTTTGATATATAAAGTGACACTTATTAAAACTCATTGAAGTTTTGAAACGTTTTACTTTTCGCAACCAGTTACGCAAAGTAAAATATTTCGCAACTGATGATGAAGCGATACATGATTTCATATTAACGAGTGAAAAATTGAATAATTTCCGTCACTAGACGATTTTAAAGAAATCTCCGAAAGAAGCTTTTGAAGTCGTTTTTGGTACTTTTAATTTAAATTAATCGCAACAACCTATTCAAAATTAGAGAAAATATTGTGTGGAACACGTTGGGAAAGTTGCTTTTTCCAACTGGTCGCACAAATAACTATTTTATTATTATGTGGCCCATTTCCACACCTTCGTAGAATTTCCATTCGTGAAACAATTATTTTCCTAAACTTATGAAATCTTGAAACTGCTGTAGAGTAGAAAGATAAGCTTATCGTTTCGAAGAAATAAAAGTGGTGTTTTTTCGATAGAATACAGCTTTTATAACAAAAAATCTTATTCCCAACAGTTTTTCAGAAAAGTGCTTAGTTCTCGCAAAATCGAATATTACATCCACAATGTGCTTAGTAATCGAGCCTTTTGTGAAAAATCGGTGCTTAGTGCTCGAGACTCGGGAGAACTTTTTGCTCGGCCCAGCTCTGAGAGTGGCCTCCCGGCTCTCTGAAAAATATCCGTTTGCGTCGGACCAAAAAATTTTTTATCACAATTTAATTACGGATCATAAGAAGTGCACCCCACCCGATCCTGCTTTCTTATCCGTTTGGGGCCTGCAACCTCCAATAATAAGGAAATTGTTTATCGTAATTTTATTACAAAACCCAAGAATTGCGCCCCACCGGATCGTGCTTTCTTATCTCTTTTTACGACGCTGTTTTTCAATCGCATTCCATTTTCGAACCCTATTAATAATGCACGCAGTTTTTCTTGTGACTAACATTTGGAAGAATTACTTGCTACCGCAGCATTCCTTTTTATGACGTTTTATGCGAATATTCGATTTGTTGAATATGTTGAAAAATTCAGGCATTTCCATATGTAAGTACATGAACATTGAACAAAATTATACAGACTGTTCCTTGTTATTAATTATTCGGGTTTGATCGATACAGCCAATACCTACAAGCAGATATTTGAGTTTTTCTGCAACTATATATTCATAAATATTTATTGAGTATCCTAGGTGTTCCATTTAAGACGAATTCATACATTTCAGAGCTTTAATTATTCTTAATCTAAAAAAATTCCAATTCAGGACTTCAGCTGTCACCAACAATTTTGTTTTAATTTTCAAATTCCATTCGTGTCATGTGAGTTTAAATAGTGGATTCAAAATTTTTTTGATTCTTGGATTCTTCGTAGGTTGTTTTTTTTTCTCTGAGTCGTTAATTCTATCGAATGTTTGAAGTGATTTTCATAGCAAATTGATGAGCTCACATGGCTTCTGTCTGAAAATCGCAAAGTTGAAAAAACCATTGAATAAAGCTCGAAAGCTTTGCTTGTTTAAATGGAAATTAATTTGCCAGACTCTTGAAAACACATTCTTTCACATATTTCATGATATCTATTCACAAAAGAAATAAGGCTTGTTTTTATGCCTGACCACAGTGTGGTCCCTAACTGCAGGCTGCAGGCACATGAAACTCGCCCACTATCGGGGTGAACGCTCAAAAGAAAGATAAAAATGCGCATTCGTATTATTTTAGTATATTAGAGTATTGTGCTTCAGTATACAAATTAAGGCGAACAGTTTCTCATATTTTTCTTTACCTTTCTGAGTGTGTGGGTGTGTAAGAGTAAATATAAATATAAAGTATGAATCAGGTGCTGAAAAGCAAAGAATACGAAGACAACGATAGGAGCAATGCTCAAAGCAGTAGAATTCCTTATCTTCATTTTCGGTGGCTGCTAAATATAACTCTATTTCAAAATAGGGAAATGAAAATTTGAAAAGAGGCAGTTCCAAATCGCAGTTGAAGGAAGGAGAAAATGAAAATTCCGTACGTGACACCACTTTTGTTGTTGCCAAAGATATAAGTAAAAAGTATTCTGACTCACTTCATATTCAATTGAAAAAAATTGTTGCCTTCGTTACGTGTTTACATAAGATATGTGTCGTACATTGTATTCTTAGTAGGGGCCCTAGATTTATTTTGCGCTTGGACTTGTTAGGTTAATCCGCCACTGCTTGTATCTCGCTTATGCTTCTAAAACAGGGTAAGTATATATTATAAGGCAAAAATGTATCTCCTGATCCCAGCTACATGTGTTCGTAGTTTATTGTAAATTATTAACAATGACGAAAATCTACTCCATCCTTCGGAAAGTTCCCCAGTATTTCATCATGAAAATTATATTGGGATCGAAACTTCCCTACAGCAGAACAACTAACCTACTAGTTTCATACCGCTCATTAATCTTGCCTAGACACAATCCAATCTTCCTATGTTTTTCCATCCATGTATTATATAAATAGATATAGATATACATAATATAGAAATTGATAACACGAATTTGGACTGGACTATTTTTATTGAATTTTCTTTGAAATTTTTGTCGACGTTTCGGAGTAGCAAGCCTTTTTCAAGGCTTAAAAAAACATGTAAATCAGAATTAGAATCAGGATTGCAAGATAAACCACTCACCTCAATTTTTCTGAAAACTATTATATTTGTTCTATTTTTGTTAGGTACCATATCATTCGGAAATATAGGTGGACATTGAAAAATTTAATTTATAAGGTTATGGGTTAAATCTGTTTTTGTTCGCTTCATTCTTTTTCTTATTTTCTGTGAGTAGAATATTATACATTCCAGCGACATCCTCGGACTAAGCGGCAACTAACAAAATTCACAACAAACAGCCAAAATAAACATCAAATAAGTACATCTTTCAAATGTTAAGGATATAAAATATGTGGAGTGTAAAAATAAATGAATGAGAATACAGATATGTCAAATTAATGCAATAAAAAATTCTCGATATGTATTATCTATTTGTTGAATTCAGTAATTTCTTGAGAATTTTATCAATTTCTTGGTTATTATGAATGAAGCTGATGACTCTCACTATATGTGTCCTGATGCTTTAAAATATAATTTGTAGTATTTTATCGCATAATAAACGAAAAATTAACAAAACAAAAAAACTGATAATTTGTACTTTGAGAAAAAAAGTTGCGGCTCAACAACAAATTTTTAAAATTCATATATTTCAATGAAAAACAGATATTTTTCAGTGAATATTAATTTCACTCAAAAGTGTTCATCGATTGAACTTTCCATTGAGTCCATGGACTGATAACCTGAATTTATAATGACTACATATATATATTTTCGATATTTTCATTAGCATCTTTTTATTTACCGACTGCGCCAGACTTTTAATTCGTTTTATTCGGAGAAATCTATTCGAAAATTCATGACAAACATTCAAACTAACTTAACCTGCAATGAATTGAAGGCAGTTTTTTCAAATTCAACGACAATTCACTTGTAGCGATCGCATCGACTCACTTATTTTCCACATTTTCGGGGATCGTTTTAGTTCTCTCTACTCTCCATAGTTGAGGCGTTCTGAGACGAAACCATAAATATAATGCACAAAACAAGAAAAAACACCTGAATAATGTTAAAACTTACATTGACAATACATAACTAATTTAATGAGAATACAGATATGTCAAATTAAATTAAATTGAACGATAAACCGTGTATCTTCCCTGAAATTAACAGTATTTTGTTGCTTTATATGGATCGTTTCACTTATTATTCTTCTGTTGTAGTTTGTCTACTTGTCAAGGACCGAAACGTTTTGGAAGTCGACGTGACCTGATATTTGTGTGTGAGTGGTGATTGTTGTCATTCGTGTGTTTCTCGTATTTCCAGTATCACTTTCGTGTTGTTTGATCCTCTCCTGCAATGCATAGCATTTGTTGTAATCTCTACATGGAATTTTGTATATCACGAGAACAGATAAGTTTTGATTTCAAACTTGTGGTTGAAAAATGAATGAGAAATAGGCGATTCAATAAAATATATAGTTTCCAACAAATACTACTTCCAGTTATCAAAACAAGTGAATACGTCAGTTGATTTAAATATAAGATAATTTATCAGAGAACACTTGTTGTTGTTGAAAAATGAATGAGAAATAGGTGATTGAATAAAATATAGATGGTTGGATTTCAAAAACCAATGATCACAGCTGGAGAGAGAGGAGTTTTGATTAGAAATTAGTACTTAATTGATCGAAATTCGTCGTTTGAAGAGTATACAGCACTCTCGATTTGCAATGAATAACTCTAATATTTTGTTTTTGATTTACACTTCTTTTGGCAATTTGGGCACGAATAATCAAGTTTTTCCATATTATTTTACTTTTTAATGATATTGCACCCAACGACTTCACAAACATCCATGCCAATCTAAGATTCGAGGACTATGTACCAAGCGCCACCGAGCCGGTTAACTTTTCTGTTTGCCATATAATAACCAAATATGTAGGTATGTTCTTTATTTTTGGGAAAATTTCATATCAGAATTATCCGCGATTTAATATTCTCTATCAGTACCTATTTGTATCTTGTCACTGAAATAAACATATTTGTAAGTTGTGATTGCCTGCTGGCGGACAGTAATAAAAATAATAATAATAATGTTTATTCATAAACCACAAGTTATATTCCGTGTTTGTTTTTGTTTGAATGAAATGAAATATCTCACGAATATTATTATGCTAATGTAGTAACTCTATCAAAACAAAAAAAATCTCAAAAGAGAAATAATATCAGAAGTTTCATGTAATACCAATTTCTTAAAGGGTATGTCTGAATTGATACTGAAACGAAGAGAAATGAAAAGAATTTTCAAATAATTTTGACAATTGCTGGGAACAGAAATTTATAGCAATTGGTAGGTATATATAGTAGAAAAAATCTAGATTTATTTTGAATCATATCATGCATCATGAATTTAACAAGCAATTCAATTTTCCAAATACACAGTTGATGAAGGAACCGTTGCTGTACCTTGGAAAAAAACCTTAACTTTTTTTTTTCGAAAGTTTGGGTATAAACTATAATATGGCTAGTAATATCAAGATTTAGATTGATCTACACTCGAATAAAGCAGGTCACAAACTACCGACATGGGTGTCCACCTAGGTTGACACTCCTGACAGCGAAAGAAAGAAGGATCAAGTGGTTGGGGCAATTGACCGCCAATAAGACCACAAACTACCAGTAATGTATTACGCATACGAGCCGATTACATCTGGAATGTCTACAGAAAATCAAAGAAGAGTTACATTGAAATAATTTTTTTTTACCAACAATCGAATGATTAAATAAATCGAACTTTCATCCTGAAAATGGAATGCGCTTGACCAAAGATTATTGAGTTAACCTAACACTATAATCTTTGGCGCTCGACATGTAGAAGGGTTCGACTAAAAATAGCCCAAAGGCATAAATTCATTGAATACTGTTCAAGCCGCAACAGATGAAATTATGAATAATCCACATTCTAATATATTCGGTGGAAATACTTGGGTGAATCAGAAAGAACATATTAACCTCTCAGAAGAGTCAGAAGTCCTACATAGAAGGAAATGTGGGTGTTAAGCTCCGAGCTTTTCCCAAGTTGATTCAAATTCACCACGCTTACTCTCGATTTCACGCTTGGAAATAAAAAGAAAGAAACGTAGTTGTTTTATTGTTTCATTAAAGTGGAGAGGAGATTTTACGAGTCCCTTCAGATTTGGAAGAATTTTCGGTTCGGGTCTTTTCTATCTTAGTGGAAACTCCCAGAAAATAGTGAATGAATTTATTTCTAACCTATTCCTATTCGTACTTAGAATATATCAGAATATAGGTACTATTTGCGGTTATAAACATGGAAGATAATTCTGGTATTTGTGTGTCATAGACCAAAGTGTAAATTGATTTAGTATCCCAGTAAGCAGATTTTTCTCCATACTCAGATCAGTTATTTGAAAATGTTGGCCATGCGACTATGAACACTATTTCCTCCATGCTTTCAATATAGTCTCCCTGAATTATATTTTTCATTTTTATAATTATATTTTGAGAATCTAAATCAAAAGAGAGGAAGTTGAAAGTTCAATGAACATTCTACAGAAAATCAATAGGCTTATCAGTTTATACCCTCCTTATTATTGAATTTCACGAAAAATAGTGTATGTTCAAATATTCGTAAGAATCCGCTCGACCCGACTTTCTGAAGATTTTAAGGCTGGCTGCTGCGACTAAATACATTTTCACAAAGCAAAAATGTGGTAGACTACATCTAATTACACACAAGAAATTAGAAAAAGTTACGTAGGTATGTATTATTCACAAATTTTTCAGAAAGAACCCAGACTAATATTAATTTGAGCAAGCGTGTTAAATCACCAAACCAATCATCACTTCATATTTGCC
The DNA here is from genome assembly GCF_907165205.1 of Coccinella septempunctata. Taxonomy (NCBI): domain Eukaryota; kingdom Metazoa; phylum Arthropoda; class Insecta; order Coleoptera; family Coccinellidae; genus Coccinella; species Coccinella septempunctata. Next base: position 16,609,079 of record NC_058189.1, on the reverse strand, counting down.
TTCCGGTTGCTTTGAGCATTTTACAATCCGTGAAAGTGATATGAAATAAAATTCATATTGGTTTTTTCAAGGAAAATTTTGGCATTATCTAGTGATTCCTTCGTGTTCTGTGTATTACATTTATGGTTTCGTTACAGAACTTCTCAATTACCATATGTTATGTGATAGTGTAAAAGTTTTATATCACCACTTTGCGCAATCGCAATATTCAAAATAAATGAAAATACAAATGGTTGAGGCTAAGGAGACCGATCGTTGCTTACAGATAACATATCTCTGTCCCCCAAATCATAAACACTTTCTGCTCTTCTCATATACCGAAAGTGTTATCCTTAATGAAAATATGTGATCATGAAGATTAGGCTATTATTATTATTTCATGTACTTACTTCATGCAATAAAAAATTCTATACTCCATTCACATTTATTTTAGCAGTCAGTTGGCCATGAAATAATTTTCTCAAGTTTTTTTAACTAGAACGGAGTAAGGTTGGCACTCATGAAATGTCGTTGATGTCATAACGCCGTTGCCACAACTAATATCAATTTTTATTACGAAAATGCCGAAAGTGATTGAAAAAAACAGACAGGGTTTCAGGAAGTGCTATTTAGAATTCAGGTCCGCTCATTCAAATAGGTATATACCCTGATATTCTGAAATCCATAGTACGTCAGTAGGTTGCGAAAATATTCAATGTAAGTGAATTTATATAACCTTTCATCTGAATCTAAACGATGACGATATTTTAGCTGAATATTTTCACAATCAGAAAGAATTTCCTTCTATATTGGGAGACCCAAAAAAGTGGTGGTATTTGAGAATTTTATGTTTGAGTGAATTAATGCGAAAAGTTTACTACAGGATTTTCGATGAATATCATCGTAGAATAAGTTCCCGAAAATTGATTTTTCTATTTTTCATTTGACTTGTCCTATACATTGTAAATGTCTTAAGGTACCAATAAATACCTAATTATTATTATTATATCAATGTATTAAAATGAACAGTTGTCCTGTTAATTGTTTATTAACATTAAGTTCATCTTGATTTGAAACTTCTTTTAATTCCTTTTACTTACATTGATGCAAGATGATATTTGTTGAAGAATTTAACATTCTTGTAATTATCTGTTAATTCCTTCGAGAGATACCCATTCCCAACCACTGCAATAAATGCATTTCATCTTCGGGTTAATATTTTTGAAATCTACAACTGATGTAACGTATTCAACATTTAGCCAATGAAGATAACGAACATTTACTCTCCTTAAGCTAGTGCATATTATCATATTATACTGATCTCTTGTATTTTCCATGCAAATAACTGGATTTGGTATGCCTTCAATGAGTTTGTATAAACATATGATTTTCAATTATGTTCGTCACATATTTTCCGAAGAGATTCGACTTTGTGATGGAATACCTAATAACAGAAACTTTTACGTAGAACGGGCAACATAGCGTTGATTTAAAACCCAAAAATGTTTTGACAAGCTTCATAACCCCACATTTTCGTACTATACAGAGTGAAATGTGACAAATTTCCATGGCCAAACGACTGCTTAAATAAAAATGAATGGAGTATAAATATGTATTATCTATTTGTTGAATTCAGTAATTTCTTGAGAATTTTATCAATTTCTTGGTTATTATGAATGAAGCTGATGACCCTCACTATATGTGTCCTGATGCTTTAAAATATAATTTGTAGTATTTATCGCATAATAAACGAAAAATTAACAATACAAAAAAAACTGATAATTCGTACATTGAGAAAAAACGTTGCGGCTCAATAACAAATTTTTAAAATTCATATATTTCAATGAAAAACAGATATTTTTCAGTGAATATTAATTTTACTCGAAAGTGTTCATCAATTAAACCTTCCATTGAGTAGATACTGAACTGATAACCTAAATTTATAATACCTATATATATATTTTCGATATTTTCATTAGCATCTTTTTATTTACCGACTGCGCCAGACTTTTAATTCGTTTTATTTGGAGAAATCTATTCGAAAATTCATGAGAAACTTACAACTAACTTAACCTGCAATGAATTGAAGGCAGTTCATTTCAAATTCAACGACAATTCACTTGTAGCGATCGCAGCGACTCACTTATTTTCCACATTTTCGGGGACACTTTTAGTATGGCGATCGTTTCAGTTCTCTCTACTCTCTATAGTTAAGGCGTTCTGAGACGAAACCATAAATTTAATACACAAAACATGAAAAAACGCCTGAATAATGTCAAAACTTACATTGACAATACATTATTATTAATTCCATTAATCGGAATTGAAATATCACAACATCTGCAAATCTAAAAACAATACAAAACTTACCACACCAGAATAATATTGACTATATAGGGATAAAATATACCTTAGTTACATGAAAAATAGTGCTCAGCAAAACTGAAAAACTATATTGAATTACGAACAGACACATCAGACAGAAAATCAGGACAACAATGAATGACAGAATACTCTTTAAATAATTAAGCATGTCGTGGTCATCATTACAATCTAATTTATTGATCAAAATACAACATACAGTAGGTACCCAAAATATCTACATTTGTTCTGAAATTCACTGTATGAAGTGTACATGTTATAAATATAATTTCGTTAATTGACCTCTTGAACAAATTTAGTTCTCTACATGGCACTTTAGCATTGTCAAAATCAAACGTGTGATCATTAAGAACGGAATGCGAAGAAATGCAGTTGCCTTTGACAAACTGGGACAATCTCTGGCTCATTCTGGTTTTTAAATACTGTTTAGTCCTTTTTTTTTCATGTTACTAATGTATATTTTATCCCTATAGGCAATATTATTCTGATGTGCTGAGTTATCTATTGTTTTAAGCGTTGCATTTTTTTTTGTCATATTTCAATTCAGATCAAGATTTTATAATTTCCTGATTATTTCAAAGAAATTTTATCATTCTGCAATTCACTAGAATTTCAACTTATCAGAGGTGAATTTTTTTTATGACAATAGTGTGATTGACATTGTAGCTTTTAAACATATTGAGGTTTGGATTCCTAATGACTTTTTCCTGTATGCTTCAGGGATTTTGATTTTTTCTATTTTTGTAGCCTGAAGAAGGAAATAAGTTTTCCGAAACGTAGCTGAAAGATTGATTTGTTATTTTCTTTGGTTCCTTGTGTCGATTATTTTTGGGAACGATATAAATTTCGACTAATATTATTACAAGGTTGGTAAACGTTTTTGAACTCTTCCATTAAGTTTTTCTGACTCTCTGAATGAGGATGCATCTACCAGTTCTCGGATTATCATAAAGGTGAACCTTATGGCCATTTTTTCTTGGACTAATCGAACAAAGTTTTTCTTATTATTCAGTTGCGAACCATATAGTTTGAAGAATTTCTTTTCGGAGATGCAGGATCAAATTTTCAACTCAATTCAGAAGGAAAGTAGATAATCCCTAGTAAGTTTTTTAGTTTCACCCTACTCCGCACCTAATTCATTAATTAATTTTATTCTGTACCCAGTAGATAACACAGAGGACGCCGAGAAATAATTTTCATCCTAGCCTGCTCAAATTTCATTTCTTAATGGAATTATCTTGGTGAAATTTCATCATGAATATTTAACACGATAAGTATGAAGTGTTCCTCATAATTGAAAAATATCTTTTCAGTTACATCAATTTAAGCATCACCAATTTAAAAATAATATTATGGAATAATCAGCATACTGATACAATGATTGAGATGAAAATTAAACCGCAATATAATAGAGTGAGTTCGAAAGAAGATGCAAATTATTCGGACCCGGATTAACGATCAACTAAGCGTTTTTGAGCAGGAAAGTCAATTCATATGAAATGAAGAACTGCGTGTATCAAAATTACATAAAGGTACTTCCAGAACACATAAAAAAGGAGAACTATAATTTGTCTTCTGAGTCAAGCGGTCTAAAAATTTGATGGAGCCCTTTCTGGGAATATTTCGACAGCTTCGAAGCACTGAACATTTCCTATTGAGCATTTATAACATCCAAGAGAAACATTACCAGTTGTTCAAATCTTGATGTGATGAAGACAGTGTCATGTGGAAGAGTTATGAATCCTACCATCATGATAAGCAAAAAAGGACGGAGATGTAGTAGAGAAGCTTTAATCACTTTTCGATACTCTGTTTTATCTGGAAAAGGTGAGGAAGGGGCTCAAAAATAGAAAAATTTCTCCATATTGAACTCAACCTAACCTATTTATTTACAATTATCCTGTTCTAGTTGATTGGATATAAGGAAATACCATTGACACGAACAATTAATTTTTTTTTTCTTCACCTAGAAACTGTTGGTCTTGAAATAAAGAAAATATTTTCTGTCATACTCATAGTTTCCACCAATTTTGTACTCACTTCCATCCCAAATATACGAATTGATAGTCTTGAGTGGAGATATAAGAAGGGCACGTATTTTGATCATGGAATTATTTTTGTGAGGCAGATACTCCGGAGGCGATACTATGAAATTCTGGAAATGATCCGAGTTTTTTTTAACATAACAAATTCGATTTTTAAACGGAAGCAAGAGGAGACTACGTAATATTTTTTCAATTATTCGTATATCATCTGTGAAGGAAATGAAGATGAATGTTCAGGAAAATTAATTCAATACCCGAAATAAGAGAAATTTGGATTCTCCGAATTAGGAAAGTTATTACCTTTGACCTTCAATTAGAATTTTAATGCCATTTTCAATCGTCTTCAACACTACACACAGCAAAGATTATAGAGTCATTGAGTAAAGGGTGGAATACTCAATGATAGAGTATAAAGATGGGAGACGAAGCGACTAAAGTGATGTAAGCGTCATCTGTGTGTCAACTGTGTTTTTAAGATGCTACGACTGATTAAAATATTAATTTGAGTGCCATTTGCAGAACATATGAAATTTTGTAAGATTTCAGATGGCCATTTTGAACAAAGAGGTTTGGATTCTCGTACCGCTTTTGGTTTGTCTAGCTCGTTTTATCAGTTCCCGAAAGGCTGATCGAGCCACAACGACCTGGGTTCAAATAGTTCGTTGAATTGTATTGCCTAATTTCTTGGTAAAAACCCTAAAATATCGATCGAAGATTATTCGATGGTGAAGAACTGTGGATCCAATAATGAAATTGGTTTTCCGAAATCAAGGTTTTTACTCAACTAAGGAAAATGGAAGCGTAAATATTAAAACTCATAACATGTGAATCGGTCATTCATTATTTTTTATTTACAGTGCTGCAAAGTAGATAAAACTTTCAGGACGTTAAGACAATGACTTAAACAAACACTGCTGACTTGATGACTACATCATGTGCAGTAAACATTTTACTGCAAGTCAATTGAGAACTGTTCATACGCGTAAATTGATGTACTCAGGAAGCATCCCTTGCATGAACGGCCCATTAAGGGGAAATTATGACCTTCGTAGGTCCATTCAATGATTCTCAGTTCCTACTCTTTCAGTATATTCAGAAATGCAGAGGTTTTATTGATTTCGATTTGGGAATCGAATGACTCTCAAATGTTGTGGTTTTGAAAAGTCGAAGCTTCATGGAACCTGCTGTGAGTGTTTTGTTAATTCATTAATTAATTTGTATATTGTAATAAGGAAATATAAAAAGAGCATAAAGAAACTATACTGACAGGCTAACATACAGGTCTTTTATACCCCTGTAAGGTTTTTTCAAGTGTGGTTCTGAAAATTTTATAAATGTAACATATGTAAAAAACTGAAATGTGTATGCTATAATGGTATATTGGTTCACATCAATTTCTGATATAAATTGTAGAAATTTCACTAAGGCCCGGTACTTTCACCTTCGAATAAATTTTATTCACTGTCAATAAGTATCCGTCAAATAATTTCCTATCTGAAGGATACCTTATTTCGGTGCTTTCAGATTAAATTATTTGACGAATAACAATTCTATGAAAACACGGTATAACTACTTTTCACTCATTAATGTAAAATAAGACACCGTATTGTAGAAATTGTCATAATTCCAACTAGAAAGCAAATATTTCGTGAAAATTACACAAAGAATAACCATACATCCAGAATCTAAAAAATTCAACCAATAATGACGTACCGACATTCGATCTATGACAAATAAAATCTTATTAACGAGTTTCAATGACAAATTTATTCGATGAATAACACTATCTGAAACTGAAAAGACTACATTTTACTTATCCTAAGAATAAGACTTATCTATCGAATAAATTTAGTTATTCGCAGGTGAAAGTACCGGGCCTAAGCTTATTAATTTTAAACAACGTATTGCACAGAAATAACACCATTGTCGTATAGTAGATCACCATATTAGTCCGGGAGGTGGCGTCACTTTTGAACTAGTGATCGATCTTCACACGAATTTTTTAGGATGAGTAGTTCTCCACTTGTACATCTGAGGTCCGCGCGTCAGTCAGTCCAATAGCGGTGGGCGTGGGAGGCGGTGAAACTCGCCGGAAAAATCTCAAAAAAAGTGATTGATCTCCACGTGAAACTTTGTAATAATGTGAATTATTCATGATTATGAGTGAAAATGGGCGTCAGTCACTTTTCCGATGGTGGAAACATCGTCAGTCAGGTGGTTGAAGTGGTCGGAAAAATCTTCACTTGAAATTTTGAAAAATTATTATTCTAAACAAATTGAACGTGAATATGGACGTCAGTCACGTTTATAGTGGTGGATTCTGCGTCAGTCAGGCTTCCAAAGTCAAGGGCAGTGACCAGGCGCACTGCACCTTATGCAGTTCGAATGACGCATATTCCACCAGCATCGTGCCGGCTGACGATTATTATTTATCGAGTGTACATAACAATTAATTGTTTATGCAGGGTGTTTCATCATATAAATAAATAAATAAAATTTATTGATCCTTTTGGACCCTCAAGAAATGTATAGGACAAGTCATATATTATGACAAATACAAGAGAAAAAAATAACAAATTCAACAAATGGAGTCCTCAAGGAACTCCTCCACACTATAGTAACACCTGTTAGTTAAAAGGAACTTAACTCCTCTCTTGAAAGATTTTCCACTCATTGATTTCAAGCGACTGGGCAAATGGTTATATAATTTGTTACCTATATAACTCGGTGGGGACCCATATTTAACTGTATGATACCTGGGGAAGGCTATGGTATGTCATGTTTCGTACCCATGAAAATCAGAGCATTTCCTGTATTTTCCGATGTTCAGGTGGATATAAACAAGACAATTAAGGATGAATTTACAAGGGAAGGGAAGAATACGAAACTACCTGAAAATCGGACGACATGAATCACGTGACCGAAGTTTGAATATAAGCCTTATGACGCGTTGTTGAAATGTTTCCTGATTGTAGAAAACTACAAGGATATTGTTCGAAAATTGTGTTCATTCAGAAAATGAAATTCAATTTGGAAACCAAAAACAAACAAAAATCACGAACATCGAAGGTTTTCCGCCATTTTGATTTTTTTTTCGGATTTCTTCATCTTTTCTGAATTGCGCACTCAAAAATACTCTGATGTGACCAGAAACCGTTACTTTGTTGTTTATATATAACTGAGCACACTCAATAGAATATTGCTCAAATACGACGTTGAACACCTTATTTCTCGTTTATGCGTCGAAAACGGGGTATATGTCATAGACAAAAGTGATTCTCCCGGTGTCATTTACCCACTATATATGTTTGTCCGGTTTATGATGAAACACCCTGTATAAACAAGTAATTGTTATGTACACTCGATAAATAATCGTCAGCCGGCACGATGCCGGTGGAATATGCGTCAGTCGAACTGCATAAGGTGCAGCGCGCCAAAGGAAGCTGGTCAATGCCCTTGACTTTGGAAGCCTGACTGACGCAGAATCCACCACTATATACGTGACTGACGTCCATTTTTTCGTTCAATTTGATTAAAATAATAATTTTTCAAAATTTCAAGTTAAGATTGTCAATTTTCAGATTTTTCCGACCACCACAACCGCCTGACTGACGATGTTTCCACCATCGGAAAAGTGACTGACGCCCATTTTCACTCATAATCATGAATAATTTACCTTATTACAAAGTCTCACGTGGAGATCAATCACTTTTTTTTTAGATTTTTCCGGCGAGTTCCACAGCCTCCCACGCCCACGCCCACCACGGTCGCGCTGACTGACTTTCGATTTCGAGTACAGTAATAGTGCAACTCTCTAATTAATCACATTTAAGTTGCAGATAAATCACTAATAAAAAAGTGACACCACCTCCCGGACTATATACTATTGTGTCCTAGTCAGAGCTCTATTCGTTGTCCATAATTCGACATTTTTGTAAATTTCTTATAATTTACAAATGAAAATATAGCACATATAACAGCGTTTTTCATTAATATCAATTAATTGATTCCAAACAACGTTCAGATGAACACTAACATCCTGGTCCCAAAACAAAACGATACTTTTGTTTTGTCGCTCAGGATGTTTGTTTTCTGGTATCAACAGAGTCGATATTGAAATTCAATACAAGGAATAAAATTCGAATTTCGCGCCCCCCAATTATAAAAGAGAAAACTGTTATATGTACTGTATTGGAAGTACGTTTTGAGCGCCATCTCATTGGCAAGTGTGTTTTTACTGGTCAAAATGTAGTCGGTTTTTAGTACTGAAGATATGAGAGAGATTCCTATCTTTCTACACTATAATCTTTTATACACAGATCGAATTGGGTGGATATTAGAACTGAATCGATTCATATATTAAATAGCTATGGTGATTTACGACCGTTTTCAATAAACCTATCATTGTTTCAGGTACTGACGATAGAAAAACCATCTGATTTCGTTTCTATGATCAATCTGTAGACATATTTTGGAATGATTTCTAATCGTCAGTAGGTGAAATATCATGCTGAGTATGGGGAAGCCTGTGAATCTTTTTGAATTCTGGAAAATGATTCGGTAGTTGATATCGAAACATTCGAAACGTCACAAATTCCACCACATGTTTTTTTTTTTTTTTTGGTGTAGCAGGGGGAAAATCTGCGAATCGGACGAACCATCCTCTCCTGAGGGGGAACAAGTGTGGGGATTCTCACTCTCCTGAGTTCGAGACCCACTAAAAACCCTTAACTGCTTCTTGAATATTGGTTCCGGGCATTTGCCTATAAACCGTTCATCTCTTAGTCAGTTTTCTTCTCGTACACTATCGTGCTGGGATTTATGTGTTTATCCTCTAATGGATAACACTTGATTGGATTTTTATAAGTTATAAGTTTATTTTCCTATTTTAATCTCTTCATAATTGATCTCTTGGTCTCCTTCGATAAATTCGCATTCTCCTTTTGTCTTCCTCTGGGTCGTAGTCCACTAGTCTCCTGAGTTCTTGAATCGGATGGTTTTTCGATGTTTCGAATAATTTCTGTGTTTTTCTGTTCATGAATTCCGTTATGGTCTGCCATTTAAGGTCCCTATAAATCTGTCTATTCCTGACAAACCAAGGTGCATCTATTGCACATCGTAGCAGCTTGTTTTCAGTGGCCTGAATTCTTTTGATGTGGCAAAACCTCAGGCAACTGATCCATAAGTCATTTGAGGCCTAGCAACGGCTTTATCTTCAATTTTGTCTCTTTCGACATGTGGCTTCTTCTTCCTATAAGAGGGAAGAGTCTATTCATCGCTGCTTTCGTTTTGTCGATTGCTTGTTTGATATGACTTTTCCAAGTAAGTCCTTTGTCAAGCGTTATTCCTAAATATTTGGCTTCATTTTTCCAGTCGATTTCTTCGCCGTCAACTTCTAGATTCGTTTTTGGTCGCAGTCTTCTCTTCTGTAGTAATATTGCTTGGCTCTTTTGTCCATTGAGCTTGATTTTCCACTTTATGCACCAGTCATTTGTTTCGTCTATCGTTTGTTGTAGAACTCGTTCTATTACTTCTGGGTTGCGGTGTCGAGTTGCTATGCCTATGTTAATGGCCTTTCAGAAAAAATAAGAAGAATCGGTTCGAAGTTCAACATACGAACTGTTTTTAAAACGCAAAATGATTTAAGATCTATATTAACAAAAACTAAACCTTTGAACGAAAAACAAAAATCAAAAAATTGTATTTACAACATACCCTGTATTTGTGGTAAAACTTATACAGGTGAAACGAGCAGACCTCTAGAAATAAGAAAACGCGAACATAAAAATAATATTGAAAATAGAGAAATTAATCGATCACAAATCGCAGATCACATTTGTTCTAATACGGGAGACCACATGATGGATTGGGACAACACTAAAATTTTAATGACAGAACCAGACCATTTTAAACGAAAAATTAAAGAGTCTACGTGTATTCTATTAGATCAAGATAATAATTTGGCAAATTGTTCGGTAGGAATAGATCATATTTGGATCAATTTACTAAAGAAGGAACTGTCATCCGGTAATTTCAAAATTAAATGAATCAACGTTTCTGTGCAGTCTCTGTTTCTGTGTGTTGACAATTAATGTCAGACAAAAAGCGACAATTCAGAAGATTTTCAAAAGTAGATTTTTTCGTCTGATGAAGGAGTCTGATATAGACTCCGAAACGTTACAAAGAATTATAATTTCAACGTTATTTATTTTGAGTTCATTGTCAGGCAACAATTTTTTCTAGTTAATTTGCTCCTGACAAATCAGTGCAAGAATTTACGCAGGAGCAAATCGTTGATTTCATTTTTAATTGATTTTGTTTCATAGATTGGGAGTGAAAACCCTAAAAAGTTTATGAAGAGATGCCAAATCCTCCCAAAATAAATTTCAATCGATATCTTTTTTGAGATGGTTTACAAATTTTGAAAATTTTTCAATGAGAAATATAAAATTCCATAACCTTCTCGTTTTTTCTTCCATTTTTGTTTTCAGATTATTCTCGCTTCGTTTAACATCATGGTAGATAGAAGGGGGAAGAAGTTTTTGGATTTTTTTATATGAAGAAGATAATAATAATAATTTCAGTTTATTGTTTATACAAATTCATTATCTTTACACTCATATGGGCAGGCAAACAGATTTTCTCTGTTTTTATGTATCATACGAAGATATGTATGGTAGCCAGTTGACATTTTTCCTCTGATTACACTGAGATCAGGAACGAGAAACAGTAAGTTGTAGGATCTGTCTCTTGTTGCCATTTATTTACATCCACTTCATTGTTTTTGGATTGTAAAAGTTTGTATCACAAAACCGCCTGCACATCTAATAGGTACTGCGGCACACATTCATGGCAGGAGTTTGCTTGCGGTGTAAAGAAACAAATATTGTAGGTTCGAAAAATTTTGCGGTTATGTTTGTAGGTTGCAGCCTTCTGCTTCATTCCTTTTATTTCCTGTGTTTAGCTTCGGTGTATTTCTGCAACTGTTTTTCCACCTTCAATGTAAAAACGAGTGGTGTCTCGACGACAGTAGTGACTCGTGTGTGATGTTTTGTATTCACTTAATATTATTATAAACAAAATATTGTCCTTGACCTTTATATAAAATGGATGCTTTTTGACGGCATGCAGACGAGAAAAACTTCTATTATATTTAATTTTAAGAAACTAAACTATCATCGTAATTCAACCTTTTGTTTGTCAAGTCTTCCTCGATGGTCAATATCCGAAATGCCCGTTTCTTTATGAGTTTTTCGGCAACCGTCCGGGATGTACTCACTTCCCGGACGCTTTTTCTAGTACGGAAAATGCTACTTTCTCAAAGAAAAAGTTATCAGATTCTTACGAAGAAAATGGCGAAAACGGTAGGTTATAATTTTTGAAAGATTTCTGCTGAGGTGGTCTGCTGTTTGCACCTGACATGTAGAGGATATTTTTGAGATTTTGAACAAATCGAATTCACCAGAACTCATAATTTTATAACTGCAGCATCCCATACTGACGCCACTGGTTGAAACATCGAAAAATATTACAAATCGAAGAATATCTACAGATGCTGACAGAAATTTGTCAGATTTGATCAATAGATATCTAGGAATTTCATCTTATTATCTAATACTGAAATATCCTGCTTAATTGTAATTTTTTAATCAGAACATTTGAAGAGGGGAAAAGAAGTTACAGTAAGTCGTTAAAAATGCAAGTAGATGACATTTTTTCTGGATCAAATGGCAACCTTCATTTCATCATCGTTACACAAGTCATTTCCACAGGTTTTGCATTGCTCCAAGGACAATCTGTATTTTTTCTTGAATACGGCACATGAATTACTGTTACCACATTCTCTATACCATACATGCCTTCTGCTCGACCTAATATAATATTCGATACACATGCCACCTGTTGGACATTCTTCATTTGTGTTTACACTGCCTGTTCTGCAGTCACTGTCGGGATCTTCACTCTCACATTTTCTACATGATAACGAAGAAGCTGAAAAAAATAACTGATTTATTCCTAATGATAATACTGAAGGCTTTTATTGGATATGAATCGATTTAATTTTATCAAAATTAAAATTTCAGAATGGAAAGAAATATCTACAAGAAATTTTTGTATTTTGTAGAAAATGCCCTGTTTGCAAAATTATTGTTGGTATCTTCGTATTCAACAAAATTTCAGTCTTTAAGTAATCCGATTTAGCGAATAAAAGAAAGCCTATAAGTAGCAATTTTGCAATTACTCGTTCTGGAGACTTTTTATTCAAAGAAATGAATATTTCATATGGAACAAAAGGTGGGAGCACATCTCATTCAGATCAGTATTTTGTTCTGGTAAGAAAAGAGGAACAGATTTTCATGTGGCTCAATAATCCACACTCTTATTTTTCACACACTTTTATTCAAAATGACAATAATTTGAAAAAACTTTTCAAATAACGAATTCAAATATATCCTATATCATAGACTTTTTTCTTTGTTTGATGGTTTGTTTGAAAGTATCCAGTTTGTTGATTTCTGATCAAGCTTCTCGAGTTTTTTTTTTTTATAGCAAGAAGCATAATCCTAAAAATTCATTCTGAATATCATTATCACTATCATCAATATTTTTTGGCTCTATGTCTCTATATATAAATCAGCAAAACTCTGAAAAATTGATTTGAAATGACCAAAGCTAGACAACCTGATTACATAAACTCCGAGCGAGCGAGCCAGCGGTCTTTGATAGAAGTATTTCATATTATACATACTCCATTCATTTGTGCGTTCATTTTGAAGAACTAAATAGATCGTAAAGTGAAGCAGCTGTGGTTTGAACAAAAAATTATACGATTCAACCAGTTGGGATCTGGTGTTTTGCAGCAAAACCCCCTGTTCTGTGGGCCTTCAATGAATTGGTTGAATATGAGTATTCTCCACTTGTTGACGATTTTTTAGTGACAGTTATTCTCAATATTTTCGAGGAATCATTGTTAGTAAGCATTCAATGATAATTAAAATGGTGATTCATAACCATGGGGAGATACTTGAATAGGTTCCTTGAATTTCCCTAATTCACACATACAGTTTAAAAACTGAGTGAATTTTCAATTGACTTGATGGTAGATACAAAAAATAAGTATTACGAATTATAAATAACAAAGAATTAATATCTAGAATAAATCGAATAGCTGACCCCATCAGAATGCAATTGTGTGTAGAAGGCTTTATATAATCGGTACGACTTTAAATGTTCATATTCTAAAATTTTCCATAATTTTACGAGTATATATTACATTAATGTAATTACAGAATCAGATGATTGAAACCGAAATTTTAAAAAATCTTTTTCGGAAAGCACTTTAATTATTCAACAAATTTAGAAGAACTATATCTATTATAATTTTAATTCCAAAGGCAAATTATTTGAAAAAAATACCTGGTAGATCAACTAGAGTATGCGTAATAATATAATTATTAGATTAAATATTCCACATTCACAAAACGTTATGAATCATGAACTACGAGAGTTTTACGAGACTCTCGAACGAGACTCGAAACGTGACGAGACGAGACTAGACTACACCCGGGACGAGACTTCATGTCTTATGGGGGAGACGAGACGAGACTTCATAGTCCGAGAGCTGGCAGCAAAAACAACTACCTCATAAGTTACCGAAGGTTTGGTTTGGCACTTTGGTTCAACTTTATAATGTAATATAAACTTGAAACCGTCCGTCTACCGTGCTTGAGTGTTCGCTTTATTGGATAAAAAAAAAATGAGAAGATGAGAAATATCGTTTAGAACTTTCCAATTATTACCAAAATTATTGTTGTGTCAAAATGGTCCAGGATCCTGACAGAATTGAAATCGTAAGCGTCTGCCATCGGGGGTGGTCGCTATTTTTATATACATGTTAGTTCTTATTCCAAGAGACAATATTCAAATCAGGAAAAATCACAAATGGTTATAAACCGCTAGAAATTTTGCGAATCTACGCGTACTAACTACCTCGGGTAGTAATACTTTTAGTTCGTCTGCCTTGAGAATACGACCGTCTGCCAATGTTTTCTTTCTGAACTTCGATCAGTGATATAAAAATTTGACACAAAAATGACAGTGGTAACTTATGAGGAAGTTGCTGGCGACTTTTTGCTATATTTGACAGCGTCACAGCGTCTATTTCAAAATTGCGACCACCCCTGATGGCAGACGCTTACGATTTCAATTAAGTTAGGATCCTAGACCATTTTGATACCACATTCATTTTGGTAGTAATTGGAAAGTTCTAATCGATTTTTCTTATCTTTTCAATTTTTTTTATCCAATAAAGCGACCACTCACGCACGGCAGACGGGCGGTTTCAAGTTCATATTATCAACTCTTTCGAAGTTTAAGGAGATATTCTATATATATATATATATATATATATAGCCTACTTGTTTTCTGTCTTGTTACAATGAATGAATAAATTAATTAATATATGTGTCAAAATAAAGGTCACTATTATATTATCATTTTTTTAGACATCGGACCTTCATTACTGAATCCAGAACCACAATTGAAATAATTTGCCGTGTCTTAACAGCTATCGACTGTATGCATTTAATATTTTATACTTCTATGTGGAATCAGAAATAATACTCACCTTCCAACGGAAATAAAATGACATTGGTGGTCAAAACTATGAATATTAATGATACGTAGTTCATCATGATTCAAAGATGTCTGAGTTGAATTTTGAAGGAGCTTATTTATATACGAATAAAGAAAATTTGGTCAGCAAACAATCGATTTGTTTTCTTATCTCCCAATAGATAAGTTTAATTTATTCCTTATCGCCAATTAAACATAATTATGCATATTCATTTCAAAATTAACCCGAATGGAAACTTTAGTTTTTATTTTTTGTAGATGGTGAAATTAAAATATCTTCTCACTTGTACACTATTTGATCGATTCGTTTCTGAACTTCCTATGGATTTGGAGAATGAAAGTAAAAATAGTTAAAGAGAAATTATTAACGATATTAATGATGATATATCAATGAGACTATGACTGCAATGATAGGAATAAATTTCTTTCCTTCCTTGTCCGACAATGACAAATTTTCTTGATTGTAATCATATCAGCGTGTGGTATGCGTCTGAATTAATACTATATTGAAAATACTTGTTTGCCGAAATTGCTTCCGCCTTAGGAGTTGTACATAATATAATTCACAATGCACTGCCAACAATTTTCAGTTTCATTTCTTACGATTTTCTTGATAAACAGGCTGACAAATTTCATTCGGATCGTCAAAAAAGGGCCCTTTATTTGAGCGAACAACTATAAAAAAATATTTTACCTTAAGAGATCATGCTGAGTTGTTTTTTGTGAGTTGAGAGTAGGACAAAAGTAATTTCATGATGATTTCCACACAAATTATTTCAACTGATCATTTATCAGTTTTACTCATGTTGGTCCATTCGAGGAAAAGAAAACCTATGTCAAATACTTAGTGGCCTGAACAGGAAGTGGCAGCCTGTTTTCTTCTATTTTCAATCTCTTTAGATTATAAAACGATATCTGCTTAAAGATAATTTCCCAGGTAAGTACATGTATACTCCATTCACATTTATTTTAGCAGTCGGTTGGCCATGAAATAATTTTCTCAAGTTTTGTGACTGGATCGGAGTAAGCTTGTCACTCATGAAATGTCGTTAGTGTCATAACGCCGTTGCCACAACTAATAACAATGAATGTTACATAGATGCCGAAATTGATTGCAAAAAGAAACAGGGTTTCAGGAAGTGCTATTTAAAATTCAGGTCCGCTCATTCAAATAGTTATACCCTGATATTCTAAAAATTTGAGAATTTTATGTTTGAGTGAATTAATGCGAAAAGTTTACTACAGGATTTTCGATGAATGTCATCGTAGAATAATTTCCCGAAAATTGATTTTTCTATTTTTCATTCGACTTGTCCTATACATTGTAAATGCCTTAAGGTACCAATAAATACCTAAATATTATTACTATATCAACGTATTAAGACGAACAGCCACAAATACGCGCCAGTTGTCCTGTCAATTGTTTATTCATGTGAAATTTTTGTTCAAAGGTTAATGTTTATCACGACTTGAAACTTCCTTCAGCTCCTTTTACTTATATTGATGTAAGATGATTTTTTAATAAACTTTTTAGGGTTTTCACTCCCAGTCTCTGGAACAAAATCAATTAAAAATGAAATAAACGATTTGCTCCTGCGTAAATTCTTGCACTAATTTGTCAGGAGCAAATTTACTAGAAAAAATTGTTGCCTGACAATGAACTGAAAATAAATAACGTTGAAATTATAATTTAATGTGGCAACGTTTCGAAGTCTATATCAGACTCCTTCATCAGACGAAAAATTTATTTTCGAAAATCTTCTGAATTGTGCCTTTTGTTTGACATTAATTGTCAATACATAGAAACAGAGACTGCATAGAAACGTTGATTCATTTAATTTTGAAATTACCGGATGACAGTTCCTTCTTCAGTAAATTGATCCAAATATGATCTATTCCTACCGAACAAATTGCCAAACTATTATCTTGATCTAATAGAATACACGTAGACTCTTTAATCTTTCGCTTATAATGGTCTGGTTCCGCCATTAAAATTTTAGTGTTATTCCAATCCATCATGTGGTCTCCCGTATCAGAACAACTATGATCTGCGATCTGTGATCGATTAATTTCTCTATTTTTAATATTATTTTTATGTTCGCGTTTTCTTATTTCTAGAGGTCTGGACGTTCCACCTGTATAAGTTTTACCACAAATACAGGGTATGTTGTAAATAAAAATTTTTTATTTTTGTTTTTCGTTCAAAGGTTTATTTTCTGTTAATCTTATATCATTTTGCGTTTTGAAAACAGTTCGTATGTTGAATTTCGAACCGATTCTTCTTATTTTTTCTGAAAGGCCATTAACATAAGTAATTACATTCAATAAATTTAGTTGTTCTTGACGGTTTGTTGGTTGTTCCTGATCATTATTACGATTTTGGTTAGTCATTTTTCTCTATGAATTTAATATTGTTTTTTCAATAAAATTGTTCGGGTATTGATTATACCTAAGAAAATGTTTAATGAAGTCAACTTCATTATTTCTAATTTCGGGTGTAGATGAAATGAAATTAGCTCTATCATAAAGTGTTTTAAAAATACCTCTTTTGACACTTACTTGGTGATTGGAATAAAAATTCAAATATCTCTTAGTATGTGTCTTTTTTCGGTATACGCTCGTTTCAAAATCATTCGAAAACTTTTTTATTGAAACATCTAGGAATGAAATTTTATTATCCTGCCCTAATTCCAATATCGGAAAGTACTGTTGAGGTGCCCTGCTATAGTGTAATATTACACCAGCAGGGCACTTTGAATTGTCTCTAGCTAATTGTATATAGGTCAGCAAAATAAACTGAGTGGTGAGCAAAACGGAGCAAAATGAGAGCAAAACGAGGGCATAAAAATCGTAAAAATTCTTTGAGGTGCCCTGCTAGTGTAATGCCGCTGGTCCGCGGGGCAGTGGTACCACGATCAATCGAAAAGCTATCGACAACTTATCGATGTCGGATTCGATAGGGTGTTGCAGGCAATCAAATTACACACGACAGTTTTCGTGTTAACAAGATGTCCCTACAGTGGAAAACGATCATCTGTGGTACAAATTTCCACCTACTAGACTTAAAGATAAGGTAGGGAGAAAAGGGGAAAACGCGATTACTGTCGAGTCGTGCGCTTGTCGTGAGCTTGTGGTGCGTACTCAGTGTTTAAATTGTGATGTGTAATATTCGAAATTTGTGGGATAGTTTAAAAATGGCCTAAGTTTGACTAACCATTTACATCAAAAACTTTAAATTATAATAAATGCTCGAAATGAGGTTCATTCTCATCATAAGTAGTCACCCAATGGGTATTTTTGTATTCGAAATAATTCAAAAAAAAGTGAATGCAACGATCTTGACGATGTGCTTGAAAAAATTTTAAAATTATTGTGGAATTGTCAATATTCGAGGGTTATTCGTCAGAATTCTGTTTGCTGTAAATTCACCAATGTCAGCTCCAAATCATGAGATTTATTATTTTCGAAACGTTATTAACTAACTTCCGACAACATCAGACCCGAAGGACTGCATTATTGGAAATGGAAATTTCTCGATTTTTTCCATAACCCGAAATCTAGAAATGATGGCTGATTCTGTTTTCAGATTTTGATTAGTCAGGAAAAGAGAACTACTGAATGTGTTCTACAGATTAGTAGACGACTCGGTAGACAACGAATTTTGCCCAACCTGTACAAATGCATGAGCTATGAACATAATAAAACCGTTATTCAATTCAAGTAAAATAATTTTTGTTGCAGAAAATATCCCAGAAAGATCCAGGCTTGCTCTTTATACAGTCCCTCGCCTTTTTTTTATGTACTTTGATTTGATCGTTCTTGAAGAACTTATAAGAAAGGAGTGTACATTACAGCTCTGATTTATGTTAATAGACTAGCGAAAATGAATGTTATTATCAGTAAAAAGGAAAATGAAATTTTTAAAGTCAAAATTTTGGCATTCTTCCATTACTTCCATCCGAACTATACTTGGATATCATCTATCTCGGTTTTGCTAAGGCCTTCGATAGAGTCCCGCGCGAGCGGCTTTTACATAAACTGGAGCACTTTGGAGTGAGAGGAGAGATACTTGCCTAGATCAAATCTTTTCTGTCTGATAGGACTGCTTCTTCTTTTAGATCTGAGTCCAGTGGTGTTCCCCAAGGATCTGTGTTGGGACCAATCTTGTTCCTGTTCTATGTCGCTGACCTCCCGGGCATCTTATCAAACTATCCACCATACGCTAACGTCTTGAAAATTTACGGGAGGTCTTTGTTGTCACATTTGATCCAGGCCGATTTGAATCATGTGTACGGGTGGTCGGTTGCATGGCTACTTCCGTTGAAAATAAGCAAGTGTAGAGTTCTTCATATTGGAAAGACAAATCCTAAAACCTGCTACTATCTGAATGGTGTTTCGGTGACCTCTGCATCTCAGATTTGTGGCCTTGGAGTGATCGTTTCGGATGACCTCTCTTGGATTTCTCACATCAGGAGTATTGTCAAAAAGGCGAACCAGGTCTACCATATGATTCGAAAAGCCTTTCCTGGTTGCTCTATCGGTGTTTGTAAAGTGCTTCATACCATATCAGCCCAATTCTTGAACATGCTGGCCCGGTGTGGTGTCCACAGTTAATTAGAGACCGAAACTTATTGAAGTCGGTTCAGCGTCGTGAGATGAGGCTACCCTACGCCTGGCAGCGTCCCTCTTACGAGGAGAGACTCAAACTGTTCGGTCTGGAGAGTTTTTTGTCGCGACATACTCGCGGTGACTTATAAGCCACATATCGTGCACTGCACAACTTGTTCGGCTGTGACTTATCGAATCTATTTATATTAAACATTAACAATTTGCGAGGACACCAATACAAACTTTATCGCGAGAACTTCAAATCTTCTGCTAGGGAATTCTTCCTTAGCAATCGCGTTTTTACTTTGTGGAACTCTCTGCCGAAAAGTGTTGTTTGTGCTCCGTCGGTTAACTCGTTCAAGAGCAGTTATGATCGATTCATTGCGCGACGTTGATATGTGTTATGGTGTTATTGGATTTTTTTTTCAGGAGAGTATTTTTTTTGTTTGTTTTTTTTTGTGACACCCTAATTAATCTTTTTTGCTGTAGTCACACAATGCTTTATATTGTTTTCTGGGACTTAAAGGCTTCTCTTTTTGTATTCATAATTATAATAATAATAATAATCGAGGAAGAAAGGTTGTTAAAGTGCCAAAGAGATCATGGATAGAAACAGGACACACGGAGAACGAGAGACGGAGAATGCTACAGCTCACCATTGCCTCGACACTCTGAAGCAAAAATTAAGTCTGTATGCAGAACGCCTGAGGAGATATAAAAGCAATTATAGCCGGAAAAGAGGCAATAATTCATTCGAAAAGTCAGAAGAAACTTTCTACCGGTCACTCACATCGTCTGATGGAGAAAATGGAAAGTTACCACCAAAGGAAGCCATTGAACAATTCTGGACCGAACAATTATCAACCAAACCTCAGTTCAACGGAGATACCAGATGGATTGAAGATGAAAAATCTGAAGCTATAAAATATGAGCCGATGCAGCATGATATGATCACAATTGAAGAAGTAAAATCAGCTATCAGAGGACTACATAACTAGAAAGCACCTGGGCCTGATAGATTACAGAACTTCTGGATCAAGAAACTTTGAATGATGCAAGAAAAATTGACCTCCGCAATAAATGATGTCATTGAAAATCCTGAAAGAATGCCAGTATTCCTTACACATGGCACAACATACCTGTTACCTAAAGACCAAAGGAATACAGAAGACCCATCCAAGTACCGACCAATCACATGTCTTCCACCTATGTCTATACCTCACGAATGGCTCTTGACGATCTTGAAGATTTACAAGGTGGATCCCAATATTGTTAAGTTCCTGAAAAACGCCATGTCAACTTGGCGTACAAATGAAAGCAGCAGATTGCTCCATTACAACAGGACTTATTCCAATAAGAGGCGGAATTTTCCAAGGAGACTCGCTGAGCCCTCTGTGGTTCTGCATGGCCCTGAATCCCTTGTTTCATAGATTGAACTCTACGGACTACGGATTTTCCATCAAGAGCGGCAGTAGAACTATGATGGAACTGAATCATCTCCTTTACATGGACGATTTGAAACTCTTCGTATCTACCAAAAAACAAATGCAACTGGTGCTGAAAATGGTGGAAGGATTCTCGCTCGGAAGACATCAAAATGAAGTTTGGATTAGAAAAATGTCGACTGCTAAACATAACGAGAGGGAAAATAGAAGATGGTACCTTCAAACTCAAGGAAGGTGCAGAAATTGAAGCATTAAAGGAAGGAGACACATACAAGTATCTAGGCATAAAACAGGCAAGAAAAATCAATCAGAGCCAGATGAAGAAAGAATTAACGGAGGAGTTCACCCGAAGATTGAGGAGGATAATGAGAACTGGTCTGAACAGCAAGAAACTGATAAAAGCGATCAACACCTACGCTTGCTCGGCGCTGAGCTATTAATTTGGTATTATCTCTTGGACGACCACCGATTTAGCAGCTTTACAGAGAAAAATAAGGACGATGCTGACTAAACACAATAAAAATCACCCCAAAAGCTCAATAGAACGGACAGAGCTGCCACGACGACTTCGAAAATATTTCCTGAGCAAGGCAGCTTCGTCAGAATTCCATCGAGTAGTTTGTGTTGCTGATAGTTCTACACCGTTAAAGCTACAACAGGATCACTTGGAAACCGTCGAACACTCTGCAGAAAGTAAAATGCAGAAACTGATTGGCAAACCTTTGCATGGAAGGCACCAGAACGAGGTCAACCATGATTACGTCGACATATTATCTGCGTCGAACTACTGGTTGACTTCCGTAAGGTTGTTTCCTGAGACAGACGGCTTCATGCTCGCCATCCAGGATCAGGTGATTCCAACAAGAAATTACATGAAATATATCGCCAAGGATGCCTCAGTGGCGGACGATAGCTGTCGTTATGGCTGTGCGACACATGAATCTATCCAGCACATCACCGGGGGATGTAAGAAGTTCGCGGGCACGGAGTACAAAAATAGACATGATGCTGTTGCCAAGATTCTTCAGAATTGGCACTAAAACACCATTTTCTAACTTCGAAAAAGGTTCCTTATTACAATTACCATCCGGATGCTGTGTTGGAAAATGAACATCACAAGCTCTACTGGGATCGCACGGTTCTCACAAACTGGAAAATAACCCACAATAGACCAGACCTCATATTGCTCAATAAGGATGAGGACACAGCACTATTCATCGGCGTTGCAATTCCAAATAATAACAATCTTCTAGATAGGCACACTGAAAAAATTTCAAAACACAGAGATCTTGAGGAACAAACCAGAAGACAGTGGAAGCTGAAAGATATCAAGATCATCCCTATTGTCATTTCATCTACAGGCCGAAGAAACTACTAGAGAACTTGAGGAAACTTCACGAAGGAGGAATGAAAATATTTATAAAGTAATGCAGAAGGCGGTACTGCTCGGAACGGCGAGAACTGTACGCAACTACATGGGGAATGCAGAGAAACACCGTCTGCTCCGACAGGAAGTGCGGGTGGAGCAGGAATCCAACCTACAGCAGGGAGCCGAGGAGCGACCCGGACCCGACAACCACCTCGTGCCCGAAAACCTGGGAAGGGCTCCAACAGCACTTAATCCTTTTGATATCTGAGATATCTGGGATAAGTGAATTTTCCTCTGGAGAGGAGTGTGAAAGCCGCTAGGCTAAAGTCATAATAATAATAATAAAATGAACATTGTCAAGAAAATGAGTTGGTGGAGGTGCAATTTTAGAGTGTTATGAGAGATTCACTATTTTGATTCGTTTTACATTTGTTCTCATTTGAGAAAGATTCGCATAGAAACTTTAGGTAGATCCTATAAATCAGGGGTGCTGCTTGAATATTAATAGACTCCGATCGATCGACTTTGAGAAACTGTAAGGCCAGGTTGTGCAGTTCAAAATCGAGTTGAGTTCAACTTGCCAAAATGGTATGGAATTGTCAAAGATGAGCTGGGTTCAAACTTAAACTCCAGCTTGAACTTGGACTGTACAACTGATCCTAGGTATATGCGATGTAGGATTGTTATTTATAGATCATAATCGGCTTATTTTCTATGAGATCGATTCAAAAATCTCACGCGATCGACGGTCGATCGCGATCGACACTTTGAGCACTCCTGCATAGATTATATATAGGAATATTAACAAAAATATAGTAGAAAGAGTCGAATACGTTCGACGGCAGGCGGCAGGGGATATCAGTAGGTCAAAAACATATAGCTAAAAATAAATGCACTATGATTCAATATGTTGGATCGAATTCATAAGAATCAACCTGTCTTGGTAAGCATGAACGTGAACTTTCTTGTGGCATGCATGATTCTTTCTCTTTCGTAGGACAGATGTACCTCGTGTAGTTATTACCATAAATATGAAGCTGCTACTAAACGCATTACCGATCAGTAGAATTAATAAATCAACCTTCTATTGAAGGCGCATCAAATACAACTGTTGAAAGCACAAACTTGTAATGTGAGGAAGGGACTCGCTGGGAAACGATATAACGAATACGGTGCTTAGGTATAAATACCAACAACCAACCATAGCATACCTCAATGTGATGGAGTGTGTTTTATTGTAAATTATTACTTGATGGCGAGAATATCTCTTATGGGCGGCACAATTGACCTTAAGGTCACAGTGCGATTAAACTTCCCTTAAATCTACAATCTACTACTCTTAGTATTCTAATTTTGCATCAAGTAAAGGTGACCAGGAAAACGATATTTGAAAAGTGGAGATGAAAAACAACTTTCTCCTATTACTTGTTGGAAATAATAAATTAGGAATTTCAGAAATTTTTATATTGACTCTCTAGTCCCAGTGCTGCGAAATATAAGAATCATTGATTGAATGTTTGATTACATTGCCTATTGAGGATAAATTCATTTATTCATACAAATATAATTCCATATTTTCCCAAAACCATAACAAACTCGGTCAAAAAATAAAAGAAAAATAGTATGTATATTTCTAGAGATATATTTCCACATGCACATTTGATTTACTATTGTCGAATTTCATTGGCAATACTGACCTCACTGACGTGACTCAGTAGACCAGTTTATTCAACGAGCAAACATTAATGAGAAACTATATGAAATATTTTCATCAATGGTGATTCCTTATCACACCAGTGTCTCCTTCAGAACTATGGATGACCATACTTGTTGACAATGAATTCAGAATGTTCATAAATGAAGTGCATCCGTGTAACTATCTCATTTTATTTGATGGCGTTAGAAGTTAGATGGTGACTAGGGGTTGAGAAATGGGTGACATGCGATAACACTGTGTGACAATCATCGTGGTCAAAGCATATTGACAAATCATGAAAGAAAACGGTGCATCTTTGACCTGAATCGCACAATCGGAAACATGCCAAATTGAGTCTTGTTCACGCAAAAAAAAACTTCCTTCCAAACTCACTCTCCTACAACTCTCTTTATAACCCAAACTTAACGGACGGTATGTGCTCTTTTCCGAGTTACAAAAAAACTATCTAAATAAGTGGACCTACTTCAAAAATAAATCCATAGAAAATTAGCGCATAATAAACCAACTTTAGGAGTGAACAGTGCATAGCAGTCAGAATTAACTCTACTCCTCAATTGATCAATATAAGTGCCCTACCTCACATGTTTATCAAGAACCAGCCCCTAAAACCTCACATAACATAACAATTTGGAACATGTATCGATGTAATTTACAAATGACTGGTGCATAAAGTGGAAAATCAAATTCAATGGACAAAACAGCCAAGCAATATCATCACAGAAAAGAATACTGCGACCCGCAACGAATCTAGAAGTTGACGGCGAAGAAATCGACTGGTAAAATGAAGCCAAATATTAAGGAATAACGGTTGATAAAGGACTTACTTGGAAAAGTCATATCAAACAAGCAATCGACAAAACGAGAGCAGCGATGAATAGAGTCTACCCTCTAATAGGAAGAAGAAGCCACATGTCGAAATAGACAAAATTGAAGATAATCAAAGCCGTTGTTAGGCCTCAACTGACTTATGGATCAGTTGCCTGGGGTTTCGTGGCAAAGAGCCACATCAAAAGAATTCAGGCCACTGAAAACAAGATGCTACGATGTGTAATAGATGCACCTTGGTTTGTCAGGAATAGACAGATTTATAGGGACCTAAAATGGGAAACCATAACGGAATTCATGAACAGAAAAGCAGAGAAATTATTCTAAATAGCGAAAAACCATCCGAATCAAGAACTCAGGAGACTAGTGGACTACGACCCAGAGGAAGACAAAAGGAGAATGCGAATTTACCGAAGGAGACCAAGTGATCAATTAAGAAGAGATTAAAATAAGAACATAAACTTATTGAAAAATCCAATAAAGTGTTACCCTATAGAGGATAAACACATAAATCCCAGCATGATAGTGTGCGAGAAGAAAACCGACTAAGAGATGAACGGTTTATAGGCAAATGCCCGGAACCAATATTCAAGAAGCAGTTAAGGTTGGGTCTCGAGCTCAGGAGATTGAGAATCCCCACACTTGTTCCCCCTCAGGGAAGGGTGGTTCGTCCGACTTGCAGATTTTTCCCCCTGCTACACCAAAAAAAAAAGATGTAATTCACTGTAATTTTGATCGTTCATCATAAAAAAAAAACATGCATCGAAACTTCTCCACATTGATGCAAGATTGTGTTTGGATAACCTCTCAAAAAAAAAAGAAGGCTGTTGGTGGTGTCGGATTCACTCAGTGCATTGGAAGCCTTAAAATCCAATAAATTTGACTCTAGTGTCGATATAATCTCAATGAGAGTCAGAAACACTCTATATGTGGCCAATTCGACAGGTTGTGCAGTTAGCTGCATATAGGTTCCCAGTCATTCATACATCCACGCCAATGATGTGGCGGACAGACTAGCCAATCAGGGTCGTTATGCAGATATGGCACCCCACATCCCAGGGGGCCCCCAAACTCTTTGGCCTAGAATTAAGAGCGACATTAGAGAATCATGGATTGAGGATTTCTTAAGGTCGTGTATTTCCAGAGGTAGAATATATTCCTTTTATGTTAATCACAATAATTTTCCCCTCTCCCCATGGTTTTCCAAAATTGATAAACCCAGACGATTCCTTGTTACTGTCTTACGCTTAAAATCGGGACACTGCCTCACTCCAGCCCACCTTCACAGGATCGGTGTCAGGGCGAACTGTGATTGCGGAGCTTTGGGTGATATCCCCCACATCTTTCTCTCTTGCGAGAAACATGTGGTGAGGACAAAGCTTTTGTATGACAAACTTTCTGTACTTGACTTCCCCCTTCCGTTGAATATATATGACACCATTTTTTCGAATAAGCTGCAGGTGTTTGAGTTGCTTACGCAGTTTGTAGGTGAATGTGGTTTGACTTTGTAGTCTGGCTTTTTGCCTGTGCTTTGCATGTCAGCCTGGACCCCTACTTGTGTTGACCCTTTGTGTGGCCCATAATGTCCTGATGCCCGAATATCCCGTCACGCTTGTATGCTTCAACAATTGCCATTAGTCGACCTAAACAACCACTATATATGATTTCAAGTTTCGCTTTAGTTCCACATGACGAGGAAGATCGTCGCTTGGTCTTCCTGATAGTTATCAAGAGATTATAGGTTCCACTGATCCTGGGATTGTTCTGCAAGACTCCTGCGCCCTCGGGACCTAGGATCAAATTGCTCCAGACTCAATACTGAATTTGGGCGCATAGTCTAGAGGCTGAGCCCACACTCAGGTCTACTCTGATAGAGGGCCGCTATTGGAGATAGTGATTGAGAAGCAGAAGAAGAAGAAGAATAACCTCTCAAATATTAAGTTCATATTTTACAATATTTGGGACAGAAGAAGGCAGTAGTGATACTAGAAGATTAAATCAAGTAAAGTAAATTGTGTTATCAGCAAAAAAAACGCAATGAAACATTCTAGTGCAAACAAATATACAGGGTGTTTCATTGGGAAACGTAAATAATTAACAGGCGGATACGTGGCACCGAGCTGTTTCTGGAAATACCACATTTATTGACTCTCACTGTGTTCGTAGCCGAGATACTGGATGTTTTATAAATTTTGCTCGTTTCTTCCTGAGGCCATATCAGACGAACGACCCGGTATAATTTATTAATATTTGGCAAACGTGTTTCTTATTCAAAACTCAAATGTATCATGCAATAACCGCAAGAAAAATCCAAGTCTGGGTTAACAAAAAATTATCAATCGTTTGAATCCTCGAAATAACACCCTGTAAATCGAAATTTCGAAAATCTGTGTCAATATTTGAAAGAATCACAGAAAACTGAACTGAGGAGTGTGCTTCAAATTTTCGCGGAGACAGTTTTATTTCACAAATTTTTAACGTAATTAAAAGTTAAGTTTTCAAGACTTTGGATTCCTGAAAGTGGTTTGAAGTGACTTTTAATGATGAATTATCAAAAGCTATCGAATTCCTATTCATTTTAACATTACTTAGGAATTACTTATTACATTGGGTTTCCTCCTTTAGCTGAAGACCATTGCAGTTTGTATTTTTAAGTAACTCTCTCTTAAATGCCCTGTACATAATTGATTATCTAAATTGACATTGCTTGGATATTGTTATTATTGTTTTAATTATTCTTATTGAATCTGGGGATCCAGAAGAAATCATGTATCATCTGGTTAATCATTGTCCGATTTATAAATTTCAGAATGGTTTTAGGGCTGCACATGCAGTTTCCGAATCTTTTTTGAATTGGGTTGTCAATTTTGGGTCAATCTGACATATTCTATCTAATTTTATTATTTTACCTAAGATGTCTAAAACTCTGGTGTATTCACTGATTCGATTTTGTTTTTAATTTCGTGGGGATATGGGATCAATTTCGTTTTTCCCACTGTAGGTAGCGCTTAGAATTTGACAGAGCATTGTCAATTGATATTTGAAAATAATTTGAATACTTTCCTACGACGTACGAATATGTTGTATTTATAAGCGATTATTGGTGTGTGAAAATATATTATTATAGTTTCGAGAAAGGGCTGTAGAACATTACTTTATTCAACATGTCGTTCAGTAAGTTCAGTTTTCTGTATGGACAATTAATAACTACAGCTAAGAATTCGGTGTTGTTGGAATTTGAAGCAGAACCAAATCAGATGATCGTTCATCATTCATTCAACATTCGGGACGGATAAGCTAAATTTTATGGCAACTTCAGTAATATTTCAAAGAAACTGTATTTGAAATACGTAATGTGAATTGTTAGCATGTATTGAAAATCAGAAATACATCCTAGTAGTAGAAGTACATTCCTGAGTAGATATAGTGAAAATTCCCTTTCCGTCAACTGAATATATTGGATATTCGACCAATCAACTATGTTTTATTAAAATCATATTTAATTACCCCCCTCACGAATTCAAGAAGTCAAACGGAAATTATCTTGAAGAAGAACAGTAAATCCTCCTTCGAACCCTTATTCCATAGTGTTGAAATATTGACAGATTTGTTTTTACAACGAAAATTGAAGCACAAATATTCCTTAAGAGCTGACAAAATGGGCCAGTTCATATTTTGAACTCGTTGATCGACATTCGCAAAACGCAAAACAAAATAAAACGAGAGAGTATCATTGGACTTCCTTTGGTAGAACAAGGATAGAACGAAGCAAATGACATGGTGGCGCCGCCACGAAACTGATCCCATATCCCCGATTTTCTGAAATGTTGATGCTTGCAAAAAGTGACAAGTGCACACACCAGTATTTTAGACATCTTGATTTTACCCTTTTGCTTTTGTTTTGATGAAAAGTTTGTTTGAGATGAAAGTTTCTGGTATCTTGCAGAAGATTTTCTCGATTTTTTTGTTGTTGAAGGAGGTATCAATTTTTGCAGTGCCTGATGCCCTTCAATATAAAATATTTCAGTGTATTTCGTGAACAATTTAATTTTTTACAATCCACTACACTCACGGGGAGAAAGGGTTTTTTTACTGAGGTTTTTCCCTAAGCTCTTGTATCTTACACCAAATTGTATGGTACCACGTTTACCCTAACCTCTGCTAAATCTGTATCTCATATACAAGCTATGATTATTGCTTGCTGTTAAAGATTGTAATGGTCTGTATCAAAATAATATACACATGTACCCTTCAAAAACGCGAAATCCTCAATAAATTATGTTATCCGAAGAAAAATCAACGGGTGAGAATGAATGATATCGGTGTAAGACTCAAACGAAGGTAACTTTTCATATAATCTCAAATTCTGTTCTCGAAGAACAGAAAGGAGATGGTTTGGAGAAGAAACCGAAGAGTTAAATTAGCAGAATCTCTTTCCGTCCAGAGAAATCATAATTGCGTCTGAAGATTCCGCAACTGGAATGTGCTGCTGAAAATAAAATAGAATGGACAAATTCGCTGAATAAAGTCAACCTCTGATTTAGCTCTTCGTTGCCAAATTGCTTATTGCTCCATAACCAAGGGTCGAGCTCCTGCATTATGCCTCATAGCGAAAACTCGATGCATTTATGGCAACCCGGACTATTATGGTGCCCCAGAATCGTAAATACACCTTGCTCGTGAAACCTACGTTCGGCGTCCCTTCCCTCAGCGCCAACGGCCTCTGGCTTTTTTCGGAGACGCCACGCGACTGCGTCGGTACGCCGTTCGCACCATGTATGGATAGTGAGCTTTCTTCCGAAAACATTGGCTTCGACCGTCGACGCCGATCGTCGGACGAGATGCGTGCGAAATTCTGGACATTAGAACTGATATGGGACTTTGATATTTCGTTTTGTTCTGTTTTCCCAAGCGCAACGAAAGTGATTATTCATTTCGAAGGAATTTTCCACTGTTCGTACAATAGGTGGAAATTGATAAAACTCCTTATTCTTTACTTGCGAGATATTGTTCGAAAAAAAACTATTTTGTTGTGCTATATTCTGATATTTGTTGTGTTTTTTGCGTTCTTCTAGTTCAATATTATTTTTGGTAAGGAATTGTGGTTTATTGAAAGGAAGTTCTTCTCGTTATTTAATTGTGAATAAAAATTTCCAAATACAGGGTGAATCTTTGACTCGCACAAATATTTTTACAATTCTTGAGATCAAAAGAAACACTTATTACCTATAACTTTTTTCTCATTCGGAGCTGATAAAAAGATATATCCATTTCAAGTTTTCATAATGAGCAAAATTACTTAAAAAAAACTAGCTGAATCTTTGATACTACACATCTGTCGATCTTTTAAACGAAGTTGAATTCAGCCAAAGTACCCAATTTTTCAAATTTCACAACTTCTTTTTAATTTTGTAATTTTTCAAATTACTCGAAAACGGCCCTTTATATATATTATATATTTTCTCGTATATACGAGAAAATAGGAAGAATTTTTTTTTCACAAAACGTTCATATATTCATTAGATAGCGTCCAAATTAGTTTCAAGAGATGTGAATTTTTGGCATGGTACGTAATGGTCATGATGAGAAAACTGGAAGACCTGTGTTCGAAAAAGATTCATCAAATAAATGAAAAACTATATTCCGAAATTCATTCCATTCGACCGTTCGTGAGAACTAAAAATGAAAAAATTAAAATTTTTTATATTTTTCCAAAAATCTGTATTTTTTAAACCGAGCCGATTCGAAAAAAATGGTAGGGAAAAAAAGTGTTTTCTTTGACCCCAAGAAACTACTGTTAAAATATTTGTAAGAGTCAAAGATTCACCCTGTATCGTGTTTCTTATACTTCCTTCGTTAGGCATTTGTTCGTAATTTTTGTGCTCTAAACTGAGATTTGTTGATTTAGCATTTCTCTCTTTCGATATTGTTCTTGGTAGCATGCTTGTTTATTTTTATATTGAAGGAGGTTGATTCTTGTTGATTCATTAAGAATAAAATTTTTAAAAAGGATAGTGTAAAATTTTCACAAAATACTATAATAAGTAGGTAAATTGTAACTGATATTGATTTAAGCATTATTAAATTTTTTTCAATCCAGAATTCTGTTTTGCCTGTTTCATTTTAACTCGATTTTAATGATGAAATAAATAAAAATCGATAAAAAATAGCATAGGAACACGAAATACGGTAATGGGCCTCTGTCAGAGAAATGCTGAACTTCGATAATGTTTCAGTTGGCTCAACAGAAGTTTCATAGCTCTTGATAGTTTTTCCTTTTACATACATGAAAAACGAATAAATAGGCTGAACTCCCAAAGTATTCTCACAATTAGATATACAGGCTGTTTCATAAAAGATACCGATCCTCTTGGCTTTCGAGATTCCAGCTACAGGCCGTTGAAGCTTTGGAAGAAAAATCGTTTCTTATAACTTCATTACATTTTGCAGATTCTTCTTTATGGACATGTGATTTTTACGTAATGATCAAATTATAAGGAAATGAATACGTTTTCCTACTAATTTTCATTGAGATTGCTTAAGACTTCCTTTTTCAAATCTATGGATACAAACTCTGCATAGAAGCATTTTTTTCAATATTTATCTCAATTTTCTTTTCCAGTGAACGGTATTTTATATGCAAAATATATTTTTCACATTAACATGATGACAGCATATTCATTATTTGAAACGATAAAAATGTGACAGGACCCGAGGAGGACTAACATTTTCCTGATAAATGTTCTCCTTGAAATTACTAGTCATTTATTAATGGAGATGAGTAATTTTTTATTGCACTTTCATTTGCATTTCATTGCATTTTCATTTTTCTTTCCAAAGTGAAGATAATATAATACAATTTTGTAATCGTTCAAATAAATAATGAATGTCTCCACACAATTGTTTCATTCACCCTGTTGTTTTCGCTAAGTAATAAGGTAATATATGTTTTTTGGGATCACCTCCATTCAAAGAGTAAACGGATTGTTACGACGCTTTTATCATGTTCTGTCCTCTTTAGCTGTGTCTGTTTTTTTAGCTTGTCGAGGATGGATAACTCCGAAACATGTGAAATATATATTAATAAAAATTTGAAGTAATATTTAAAATTTCATTTTATCATATCTTTTGTGAAGGCTTTTCGGATAGAATAAAAAAATTGAAAACCTGAAGTGTTAGTCTACAATGCAAATTTATTTTTCATTCAAATTTTTGATAGGCAGGGGCAAGAGGCATATCAATGGAGAAATTTTACTACTGAATATACTCGTTTCAAGAATTTTTTATATCTTGGGCTGCCATGGAAAATCAAAATGATGTTGATAACTGGGAATTCCAAACAAGCCATACGCGCCCTGGTGTCAATTTTTGTAAATGAAAAGTTAATGCACTTTTGTTTGTTTATATCGAGAGACGGAGAAAATTTGGTTATTTTAATATGACTTTTCTTAAAAAGTAAGTATATCTTAACCTGTTGAAAATATCTTCATCTACCTCGTGACAATGAGGAACTCTTAGGGACACAATTTGTATCCTTTGAGCAAATCTTCGATTACGACGATGGAATGAACTTTTACTTAATGTTTAAGGACATATGCATCTCGCCCTTGTAGCATGGTAAAGTTTCTGTACTTTTCATATCAGTTACGAAGAATAGAAGGTGAACTAACTGACCTGGATATTTAACCACAAAATGAAAGGATTTACACAAAACACAAATCTGTTTTCCCCAAGAGGAGTTTTTCCACCTATCAAGTTGATATAAATATAATATTTCGATAACATTCACACAAAATTCATTTGGAAAATCATCTCAGATTTCCAGTTCAACTTGGACAAGTTTTATTAGCATCAATGTCGCAATTTTAGCCATTGTATATAATGGGGAAGGCAAGATATTATAGTTGTGGCTCTCCATATAATCAACTTCCTTTTATTATGATTGTGTAAAGAGCCAAGAACTTCGGAATAAAAAAATATTGCTCCCTTTTATCAGCTGATTCAGAACATACTCGGAATTTTTTTCATAAATACTAATACTCCATGACATGTATTGACCTAAAATTGATAATAATTAACAGATTTGAATCAAGTTTCGACAACCAATCTTCAGAATTGAGGAAAAACAACTATAAACTAAAAAAAAGCATCTATTCGAAAAAAATTTCAAAATCCCTTCCAAAAATGACAATGACTTCATTAACTTCTTATTTCGAACTGTCATCACCATGTCGCTGCAATCTACATTTGAATTCCCAATAGGCAATAGTAAAATTTTGAGTTGGGGAATTCAGGTTAGTACTAGGAAAAAAAACTTACCCATAGAACAATAAGTTGAGTAAGTCTATATACTAACCGAAGATATTTAGTATTTTGTACTGGTATTTGCATTCTAGCTTTTGTCGAATAAATTGAGACAATAATTGTATCGATTCTGATTTATTTGGTCCGAATTGTATGTCCTCAGTTCAAATACTTTTCTAGGTTATATTTCATTTCTATGAATGAAATAGAAAATATCACTGATCTTTTGTAAGTAATTCTTGGAGCGAGTAAGTATAGTCCATTCATGAATGATTGACATCCCAGTAGGCCTTGAAAGTCGCAGCTTAAAAAAAGATCTTCAATAATTTTTGAAGTTTCAATCACAGAACTGATATCTATATCTTATATAAAAATAACCTAGAAAAGTATTTGACTCAGTATTTGAAGAAAAGAAATATTCAAATTCAGAGCATATTGATCAGCATTCAAAATTGAATTATGTTTCCAATATGTACGATTAAATTGAGAACATAAACAGCAATACAAAATTCGAATTATCGTCGGTCAGTGCATAGATCCACATAAAATAGGTCTACAGATCACTGTTTATTCACAATACCAACCTGAATTCCACAACACAAAATCTTATCTTATGAGCTATTACCAACCTGAATTCGATTTTCCATAGCCACCCGATATGTCAATCATTCTTGAATGGACCATATGTATGTATTAAATGAATGATTTGAATGATTTACCTTTCACATGACCTGCTCAAAACCATAAACATTCCAAATACTGCATCTATCAAAAGCGAATAGAACTTCTTCTGCGGTCATGAAATTTCTTGAATGGAAATTTTTCGCCATAGACTAAACTATGGGGTGATGTCTATGGTTTTCGCACTCAAATTGGGGAATATAATCATGGATATAAGGGGTGTCCGAATGTAAAATGTTGATATCTATATTTCAAGGGGTGATTTTAGAGTTCAAAATATAAAGAAAACTTCATATCCACTTGGTTTCTAAAATGCATCCTAAGGGCGCTAGAGCCTCTTTATCATAGTTTTGTGTATTTGCAAATTCCACCTATTGATTCATACTCTCACTTGACTGATTTTAGTTTATATCCTTGTTAATCGGTGGATTTTATGATTGTAAAGGGTTTTTCAACAAGAACTTTGTTTTTCACTATGGTCCCACTAGAACTAACGTGCGTTCAAAAAAATTCGTCGTCAAGTAGGCTATGGAATTTTGATGGTTCATATTCGGTGTCTGAACGTAGGTCTTTTCTTGAATTACTCCATCTTCCCAAAATTTAAGCAATGTTGACATTAACCTAAACGTCGTAATTTTATATGGAAAGTGGAAAGGCACTTTTAAGAAAAAGTTAATTTCGCCCAGACTGCGAAAAGCATTTCTACCATTGAGTCAGATCACAAGAATCCAAACAATCTGAGGTGGTTAGATTCTTGGTAAAAATTTTAACCGATGTCCACTATTTTCATATGTAAGAGACATGAATCTTGAACGGATCGTGGTATTAGGTTTTTTTTTTTGTAAAAAGGTTCAATCTTTTCAGTAATATGAATAAAGCACAGTAAGAATCCCAATATGTTTATTAATACTCTATAAATATTGAATTTATTTGGTCATTACCTAAAATCTATGAGTGAACTGAAGAACTGAATTACATGAAAATAAATATTAGACAATTTATCGAAATTCAATTTAGCTATACAAAGGCATGATGCTTTCTCCTTATTCATAACATTCTACTGTTAAATTTCCATAAAAGAAAATAGGTCTCACATTTTGTCATTGACTGATGCATACCGAACTCCAATTTTGTTTTTGGATGCTACAAGGATAGGTAATCAATCTTTTCAATTTTTTGATAACATGTCAATCTTCAAGAGAATAAACTGATGTCTTTCATTCAAAATCGTGTGGCATAAATTATGCCAACAGATATTCCAGTCACTTGAGATAAAACCCGAACAGAGGTTCGTGGAGCTTCTGTCTTCTGTCATCATAGTTTCATTATTGCTGAATAACTCTGAGGTTTTCTTCTTTGGTCGACCACTACTTTTTTGCTTGAATATACCTGTTCCGTCAACGTATCGCAAAACAGAACTTCCGAAAGATTGATTCTTTCAGCAACATTGGGATATACATTGGGAATGTCACTGGAACATTAAAGAATATTTTCACTCTCCTTCTATTTTCTCCACAATTTTGAAGTAGGATTCAATAATAAAATTAATAAATGCTTTTTACACGTCCGTAAAAACCATCTTTATAATTTCCTGATAATTTTAATTCAACAACAATATAAAATGCCAACTTCTAACTTGACAGTTCACCTGGAAAATAGTACAGCAAAAGTTAAGAATTACGTTTAGACACGAAATATCGACGTTCAAAATTGCATAGCCTACTTGACGACGAATTTTTTTTGAACGCACGTTACATGAAAATTTGACATTTGGTTTTTGACATTTTGACATATCTATACTAGAAGCGTAGAAGCTTGGGCAATTGTTACAATGAATTCTATTTCACTCGAAAATCGTTTCAAGATAATAAATATTCACTATGAAAATGGTGGATCTGTAAAAGTTTTACAGATCGGTCAACATAATCGAGAGATGTTAACAACTAAATGTTGGCCTATTATTGAAGATATGTATATCACTAATTTTTGGTTTCAACAACACGGTGTCACAAGTCACACATCTACCGAAACAATAGATTTATTGCAAACCAAATTTCGCATAATTTCATGAAATTCAGCCGTTGAATGGTAATGATCGAGCACGCCATTTAACACAGCTGGATTATTTTTTATGGGGTTATGTTGAAGACGGAGTCTATACGGAGCCAATCGAATCGATTACAGACTCAAAACTCAAAATTCGTGAAGTGATCAACGAAATAGACCCACCATGTTGTCGAAAAGCGATTATCAACACTCGGAAAGCCGAAATAGAAGAAATAATATCAGAGAGACAACCTGATATTATAGCCCTACAGGAAACAAGAATGAACCGGAACAGACGACTGAATTTCATGAATTATGAAACGTATAGATGTGACAGAATTACAAACACCGGAGGAGGAGTAGCAATATTGGTGAGAACAGATCTAAAACACTACTTCAAAAGTAGATCCGACGAAACACAAGAAGAAACAGAAAAAGTGACGATTGTTGCCGAATTAAATCGTCAAAGAGTCGAAATTACCTCGACATATAAGCGACCACCAAACAATTCATTGGAAGAAGAGATAAACAACATGTTGAAAGGGACAAACCCGAAAATCTGCATCGGAGATTTCAACTGTAAATCTCCATTATGGAACAGCAGAGCAGAGAATAGAAATGGCAAAAAACTCAAGGATTTCGCCGAAAAACAAAATGCCATAGTGATTGGACCAGAGTTACCGACATATCTTGCTTTTGGTATAGGAATACCAGATGTAATAGATATCGCGATATTGAAAAGTATAACTCAAGAATTCTCGATTGAAACTTTGGAAGATGGAACCTCAAATCACAAGTTCTGAAAAATGCCCTGAAAGATCTAAGAACAAGCAGATGGAACAAAAGAGTTCAAGAACTGAATACAATTGATCATTCTGCATAGAGAATGCAGAAAAGGTTACGGGGAGAAAATACTAAAATTCCACCCCTACACGGAGAAAGGGGAATGGCTTATACCAATACTGATAAGCCAGATTCATTGGCGGACTCGATCGAACGAGAATCGATAATGAATTACAGGATAGACGACGATAATGAAGATCTGGAAGAACTGGTTGAAGAAAATGACGAAGAAATGGATGAATTAGCAGCGGCTGCTGAAATAGACAAACCAACATCGCCAAATGAAATCAGGGAAATAATTAGAAATTTGAAGAAGAGGAAAGCTCCCGGAAGCGATAAAATAACGAATGTTATGTTAAAGAAATTACCTAGAAAAGTTATAGCCGCTCTAACAAATATCGCGAATGGAATTATGAGGACAGAACACTACCCAGAAAAATGGGAAACAGCGGAAGTCATAGTGTTCAATAAACCATTCAAAGGGAAGAAGTTCCCACAAAACTATAGATCGATAAGTCTACTGTCGGCGTTAGGAAAAGTAGTAGAAAGAATTACCGCCACGAGGCTAAATGAGGAAACCGAAAATCTGAAACTAATACCACCAGAACAGTTCGGATTCAGAAGAGAGCATTCAACAGAGCAACAATTATTAAGGCTCACAGAATACATTACAGAGGGATTCCAAAATAAACAAGCTACAGGTCTTGTTTTACTAGACGTCGCCAGAGTATTCGACAGAGTATGGCATGAAGGATTAATATACAAGATGAGATGTGCTGGATATTCGATCAAAATATGCAAGTTGATCAGGAATTATCTCAAAAATAGAAGATTTTACGTGAAAGTGGTGGGAGAATGCTCCTCAACAAGAGATATAGAGGC
Source organism: Coccinella septempunctata (assembly GCF_907165205.1). Taxonomy (NCBI): domain Eukaryota; kingdom Metazoa; phylum Arthropoda; class Insecta; order Coleoptera; family Coccinellidae; genus Coccinella; species Coccinella septempunctata. The sequence goes on along the minus strand of NC_058189.1, from coordinate 16,571,318 downwards.
TGGAGTACCCCAAGGATCAGTACTTGGGCCACTGTACAACATATACATCCACGATATTCCGAAAAATCCAAGAACCATGCTAACGTTATATGCTGACGACACAGGCATTGCAACTCGACACCCCAACCCAGAAGTAGTAGAACGAGTCCTACAAGGAACGATTGACGAAACAAATAACTGGTGCATAAAGTGGAAAATCAAACTCAATGGACAAAAGTGCCAAGCAATATTACTACAGAAGAGAAGACTGCGACCCACAACGAAACTGGAATTTGACGGCGAAGAAATCGACTGGAAAAATGAAGCCAAATATTTAGGAATAACGCTTGACAAGGGACTTCCTTGAAAAAGTCATATCAAACAAGCAATCGACAAAACGAAAGCAGCGATGAATAGACTCTACCCTTTAATAGGAAGAAGAAGCCACATGCCGAAAGAGACAAAATTGAAGAGAATCAAAGCCGTTGCTAGGCCTCAACTGACTTATGGATCAGTTGCCTGGGGTTTTGCCACATCAAAAGAATTCAGGCCACTGAAAACAAGCTGCTACGATGTGCAATAGATGCACCTTGGTTTGTCAGGAATGGACAGATTTATAGGGACCTAAAATGGGAAACCATTGAAAATGGGAATTCATGAACAGAAAAGCAGAGAAATTATTCGAAACAGCGAAAAACCATCCGAATCAAGAACTCAGGGGACTAGTGGACTACGACCCAGAGGAAGACAAAAGGAGAATGCGAATTTACCGAAGGAGACCAAGAGGTCAATTGAAAAGAGATTAAAATAAGAACATAACCTTATTGAAAAATCCAATAAAGTGTTACCCTATAGAGGATAAACACATAAATCTCAGCATGATAGTGTGCGAGAAGAAAACCGACTAAGACTAAGAGATGAACGGTTTATAGGCAAATGCCCAGAACCAAAATTCAAGAAGCAGTTAAGGGTTTTTAGTGGGTCTCGAGCCCAGGAGAGTTAGAATACCCACACTTGTTCCCCCTCAGGAGAGGGTGTTTCGTCTGACTTGTATATTTTCCCCCTGCTACACCAAAAAAAAAAAGCGATTAAAAACTTTGATCTTACATCTGTAAGCGTGGTCGTGGTGAACATTTATAAGATATCATTTCCATTCCTAATTGCCAATCCTTTCTTTTCTGAATACATTTAAAATTTGAATCATTGTCATCTGAATTTATTGTTTCATTTTGATTTTCAAAACCCTTCATATGGCTTTTATAAGCTCCAGATTTCAATGAAAATCAGGCTTCAAAACCTCATTCAAAGATTCATCATTGCGTCACTAATAAACTAATTATCTCCACATGGTGTTCAGAAATTTAGCGGAAATTGCAACTTTCAGTTCTACCCTGTGTACCATCGAATTCAATCGAAATTCTTGCAGACTCGACATCAAGTGATAAACTAGATAAAATAGGCTACAAATAAAACACAAAATGATTAAAATCAATGCACAGCTCAAAAAGTTATTTTGAAATGAATTTGGATAAAAAACAATAATTAAGTATAGCATGAGTATAAGATTCAGTTTTAGCGAAGGTTAGCGTAATGGGGTACCATACAACTTCGCGTATGATACAAGAGCTTAGAGAAAAACCCCAGAAAAAAAACCTTTTCTTCCTGTAGTGAATTGTTTACAAAATAAGCTGAAATATTTCATATAGGAGGGTTCAGAATACTCGTATTTTCCTGGGAACATCAAAACCAGGAACTCTATTCGAGTGATACTTCCTTATTCTAATCCAAAACCAGGTATTTATTTGCAGACAAATTTTCCACCTTGGTGATTTTCACCCTAGTATTTAATTCAATAAAAGTACTAGGGTTGCCTCATCCACCATAATTTGAATTCATGAATTCAAGTAGGTGTGTATCAACCTATTGGAAATATTAGAAAAATAAAAGTCGATTAGTGAGATAATTTTTTGTTGCCCTATAGCACTTCGGAAAGTTCGTCCTTAATGACATTTTTTTGTTCATTCGTCAATATATTTCCATTCTGAAAAGAGCCGTGTAATTAGGTGTGGGAGGTCTATTGATGTGAATTTGTGATGCGAACAATTGATATTAATGAACGAGGACTTTGCTGGAAAAAATATTCAGGAACTAGTAGAATAATTACCCTCGAATCTAAATGATGAAACTTTGATTTTACTTTTATGAAGTATGAAGAAGTGAATGCGATTAAAAAGAAGCCCGTAACATCTATAGAGTGTTTTTTCATTATGAAACTTCTCTCAACTTGATGCTCGTATTTCTCGTTATTTAAAAGCCTGATTGTGTAATAGTATTTGCATGGTAGAAGGTGTTTTCATTATATAAGCAATGTTTTTTGTTCAATAATATTCAATTCATACTGAGTTTCTATTGATTTACCTACTACTTGCTGAATTCTGATGAAGGATGCTCCCAGAAAATAGCTCACCATGATAATGTTCCCTGCGTTCGATGATCGCTCAGTGAGAAATATGAGAATTTATAAATAATGAATTTCACTGATTTTCATTCATTTCAGTATATGATTTATTATGATCAAACCGGCGCACAAATGAAGTGGTCTGTATAGGTTGGGCAAAATTCGTTGTTTACTGGGGGGAACTCGAGAACTATAGCGGAAGAAAACAGATGACACATTTTTGAGCTATTTTTTCCTGACTAATCCTAATCCGAGGACACAACCGCCCTATCCTTTCTTGGTTTCTAGTTATGAACGAAAACTGAGAAATTGTGATTTTAAAACTGCTCAATAATTACTCTCTTGTTTCAGTTCGTACTCGGAAATGATTGTTAGAATATAATTTAATTTTTCAGACATTAAAATATCATCTTAATGATTGTTACATTTTACAGGCACTCATTTATGAGTAATTCGAATATGATATAATTGAATTTTTCGACAGAGTCATTTTCAAAATATGACAGAGACTTCTGATTTTTCAAATGTGAACAATTGTTTAAACTTATTTGATCTTGCTACAAATTTCCTGCCTATTTTAAGAATGTATCATATGTAATTAATCACCTAAATATTTCACCGGAGAAAATTATGAACTTTTCCCTGCTTTCTCTTTCACTATTGACTGATAGGTGAGTAGGTACATAGGTTTTACAATGTGGACTGTCAAATATGCATTCATATTTTATGTGATTCTTTCTTTGTGATCGGAATTATCGATTGTCGAATCATATTTTCTATTTCGTCTGATGTTAAATCTTTTATCTGATATTATCACATTTTTCCATTTATGAAAGTAACTAGTGAGTTTAGCATTATTTCATAAAAGGTTCTTCAGCACCAGAATTCACCTGGGCAACGCCATACGTAGTGTGGGATGGTGGTGTATGGAATACTTTAGCTGTTCACAATTCGAACAATAACGTTGAAATATTTTTTATATTGATGTGACTTTTGAACTTGAATATTTTGGTTATTTTCACAATGGAGGAATTTTAACACCATTGTGAATAGGCTTCCAAGACCTTTCAAATGAAGTATCACTCAACCCTTCTCCCTTATTGAGGGGTTGTTGAAGAGACCCTTCTTAGAGAGTTACTCGTTCAAGCCTCAAATATACGTCAAAAGGTGTCCCCCTAATAAAATTAATCGACGTGTTCATCACGTATTCATCAATGAACTTACTAGAATAACATCAACAAAAAAAAACTGTATTGATAATAAAATTCCAAACGTTGCTACTTATAAGAAAATAAGTATGTCTGACCATAATACAGCACAAATTATTATTTTTGATATGAAGAAGAAGATCTTACCTTCATTAAAAAGAGAGAGGGGTAGGTCTCAGAAAGGAAAATTTCGCAGGATTGAAGACACTAGCAGCAACAGAAATAGTCAATATTCAGACGCATACAAAATTCAAAAGAAAAAGTAGAATAATCTACTTCGATCAAATGAAAGTCAGAAATAGGACAATCGAATCCTCAGCTCGCAAATAAGAACATGATCCTGTGGAATGTAGTTAGGAAAATAAAGGGTGTACAAAACGAATCCTCAGCTCGCAAATAAGATCATGAGCCTGGGGGATGTAGTTAGGGAAATAAAGGGTGTACAGAACGACAATGGCTTGTCTTCTACCTAAAAGATCGTCAACAACAAGTAAAGATCATTGACATTACCTCTGAAGCAACCTCTGATTTCACAATAGTTGAGAATGGAATACTTCAAGGCACCATCCTCGGACCAATCTTATGTTAACTCTTCATTGACGCAGAATTATAAAACTATGAAATATTCACAGTGAAGTATGCGGATGATACGAACCTACCCCTGAGCAATTAACCTTGAAAAAATCAGCAAGATTCCTTGCTATTCGCGAATTCAATTACCGTTGAGGGCGCTGCGAAATGAAAACAAACTTTGACGTTTGTCAGTACTCTTTTCGAGATTTGTACGGCCTAACCATAGACAACTTATAGATGGGAAACTCTCCCTCTAATGTTTGGGTTTAATACGCCCCCTGGTGGGTGTTGAAAGAGTTATTTGTTAAAATGCTGCCAACTGTCGGTGATAAATGGTACTAATTGGCGCGAAAATTTAAAATAACCTCACCCTTCCGATTCTTCCAATTTATTTCCTATTTTGAATTCTAAATCACTCACTCAAAATATGATAATATGATCTTATCGAATTTTTTTCGAATGATATATTATCATAATAGTGAGTATGAGTGGTTGGACATGTAAAGGCACTAAGCAAAACGAAAATGAGATACATATTTCAACATTTTATTCAAATTCAGTGAGGAATTGAGCTTTTGTGCACATCGTAATCTATTTTTGAAAAGACTGATTTCATCAGACATCTTCTGAATTCGTCTATTCTGATAAGTCAGTCTTTTCAGTAAAATTTTTTCGTGAATGTTCATCATCACCCTTTTCTTGACTGCTCCTCGTCTCAATAAGTGGATGGAATTTGAACAGCCAGCAGGTTCCCCTATCATCAGATCATTGTTGCCTTCATGGATCTCTGGAACATTGGTACATTTTTGCATTTCCAGAACATCATTACTTTCATCAGAAAATTTATTAATTTATTACTTGAAATAAATAGTTAACGAAACAGTTATGTAATAACCAATTCGGTTACCACAAATTCATGTCATATCAATTCATTCAACTCACCAGGAAGAAACAAGGACGGTTAAGCAGTATCCCAAATTCCTTTTCGGCCCTCTGTTTTGTAATTTTCTGGAAAATGTCTATCACAAACAAGATATGTTTTCCGTATCTGTTGTGGTGTTTTATTTTTTGGGATAGAATTATTCACTTTTTCCACCCAAAGTTTGAAGAGAGTAGGATATTTTTCTGGATTCGGAAACCGATGACGCTTGCATGTCCTATCCTCACAATTTGGAACACAACACTTAGGTTTCAACCTCATATTTCTTTCCATGTTGAAATTTAGAATATTCCAATATTCGCTCACCCGGCTAACCAAAAACTCAATGTTACCCCTGTGACAGTTCAACAGTGAAAGACAGAGCATAGACAACTTAGTTGTCTATGCTCTACGGTCTACAGAGGAAACGGAAATCGTAACGAAAGACCGAAAACCACGATGCGAGCGCTGTCTGGTGGGTGTTGATGAAATTAAAATCACCTCCAAACGTTTAGTAGGAGAGTTTTCCATCTATAAGTTGTCTATGGGCCTAACAGAGTTTTTTTAGAAAATCAAGATATTTATCGAAATTATCGGAAGCGAATTGATTGATTCAGTTTCGTAAAGAAAGATCAACATTCTTTGGAAATATTTCATTTGAAAGGATGAATTGTGGAATAAAATCGAGCGATGATATTAGTGATCCACTGAACCTAGACACAAAATCCTATTATTTCACAGATTCTTTCTTGAATTAAACCTAGCTAATAATGTTGAGGCAGCATATACTGAGTTTGTGATGTTTCTATTTAAAATATTTTATTTCCATGTTATGATATAGGTATTTTCATACTGAAATCTCAAGAGACATAAATATGATTCAGCCTCGGATTCAGCTCATGGAACAAGTTCTACAGATGAGAAAAAGCATTCATTTGGAAATATGAAAATTATGAAATTATTTCTCTAAATCATCAATTGAATTCAGCAGAAAACTCTCGCAAAGAAAAATCGTTTAACCTAACTCCTGCCAGTTGAAAGTAATGGTATAAATATCTTTTCCAATATTTTTTCGGAATCAATATTTCTATTCAGAAACCCAGAGAATAATCCCGATATAACTTCTCCAAATAATAATTATAACACTTTGTTGGACAACGTGAGATAAGAAAAAACATAAGGAACTAATTTTGTTTTGACTTTGCAGTACTGACAAAGTAGTTTCGTAACTCAGTCGGCAGAGGGCGTCTAGATTTCTGGATTCGCCAATACATATTGATGAATCCAAATTAGCTACAATATTCTTCAGAAGTTCAGCTTGGATGCTTAGGGCATAGCAATCAAGACTATCAGGCATTGTTTGAATCTAGGATAAAACATGGTGTAATTTTCTACGGAAGTGAAAATGCAGCGAACATAGTAGGTATTTGTTTTAGAAAAAAGGGAGTGAGAGCCATACTACAAATGGAGAGAACCGATTCATGAAGGCGCAAATTGAGAAAATGGCCTTCTCAGATTGGAAGCTATACACATACAGGAGAGTTTGCTTTTTCTCATCAAAAATTGAATGAACTTTGATACTCTACGAACAAGCAGGTATGAAACTAGGAACAACCACTGAACTCTTAATTACCTACCCATGCTATCGACTTACGGCCGTTTTCAATAACCTATCTATCCATCAAAACTGTGGATAGATAGATACTAGGGATAGACAAATCTGTCATTCTGTGCTTGTTTACGTTTCAATATTCTATCTGCAGATAGCGATTCTTACTGGCCGCAGCGATCTATCCCTTCCTCTGAAATGAGGTCAGATTGACAATCAGAGATAGGAACTTTCATTATATATGCGCCTATCTGCGTTTCAAAGAAATTTGAAGTAAACCATCGATTGTAAAAATTATCTCCGGTAGTTCAGTTTTTTGATCTGTCGAGTTCGAGCAGTAAGGGGTAGAGATAAGCGTTGGAAATTGCTATCAGGGTGCATTTCAGTGCTTTTTTCTTAACAATTGAATTGTAATTAACTTTAAAAAATGGATTATTTGAGTAGCGACGATAGCGACATGGAATTATTAGAGATGATTGATGATGAAGAAAGTGAATCGGAAGAGACCCAAAAAGTTTATAAAGCACTAGTTGATTACATGATTATTTTGAATGATTACGAGTTCACATGTAGAATTCAACTGAGCAAAGGTGCTGTGAGTGAATTATTGGATTTAATTAATCCATATTTGAGGGCGCAATGTGGGAAAATTGAAACCGAAGAGTTGAAGGATTCGGTCAATCTTCTCCAACTCTCCTCTTTCAATTTATTGTTAGTAGCATTAATAGCTCTGCTGGTAATAACCCCATCAGCTGCTACAAATTGTACCAAACGCATGGCCTCTTCTTTAGTCATTGGTTTTGATTTAGGCTGCAAAAATCATTGCCTTCAGAACTTGAAATTAATGAAAAATGAATATCGATAACAACGGCGCTTTTATTTGAAGGTACTCACGGTTGAGGAATTCATTTTCAAGTATTGCGTGTTTGAGAATCTCGATCAACAATTATTGTGATGTATTTATTGCCGTATGCACCTTTCATTGAACGACGTTTAAGCATAGAATCTCTATGGGAAAAAAAGATATTAAGGAATTGAACTCGTTTAATGAAATGGTGCATACGGGTATGTAGTCATACACACACGATTAACCTTCTATACATAATATTCGAATATTTACACTTTCTAACACACTCCAATATCTCAACCGCTAGAAATGAATTAATGATGTGAGGTCTTATATTAGTGTTCTGTGGTCTGAGCTGAATAGATTCCTATCTATCCTTGCCTTGAGATAGATAACGTCAAACCATAATTGTGAAATGCAAACCATAGATAGATAACTACAAGGATAGATAGGCAGACAAACTGGAGATAGCGATCTATCCCTTATCTTGGATAGGTTATTGAAAACGGCCGTTAGACTTTAGAGCAACAGAACAAGACCCTAAGTACACTTATATTGAATTCTTCAACAAAATCCCAACTAACATCAGAGCTGACGATAATCAGAAAATTTTCGAGAAGAAGATATTTCGCCCCCTCTTGAGAATCAAACCGAATAGTGTGGATCAATTTAATAAGGATTTATTTCCACAAGGTGTAACCCAGTTGCAAGAATTATATGAAGAACTAGAGTCAAAATAGTAACACTAAGTACATTAATAATCAACTGAAATCATGAGCTGTGGGCAATAATAAAGTAAAGAGAAAATTTGCACTCACAAATCCCAATGATTAACTAGAAATCACAGATAATTTATGAAAATGAATGTCACAGATATTGGAGATCCTATAATAATCAGAGCACATGGATGTAAGGGTGGCTCCAGTAACACGTTAGTTCTGGGTGAAGAAAGTTCGAATAAGGGCCAATTCCACCAAATGAGAATCCTACTCCGCTTACTTAAAAATCAGATTAAAATTCCTGTTTCCAACATTAATAGCTATTTTTTCTATGAAATGAAGTGAGGAGGGAATCTCTTCCCACCATTGTTTTATCTCTATCACTGAACACTCCATTTCAACTTTCAAGTTATTAATATTAATAATATCCGTCATCGACATAAATAGGCGAGTTTTCGCGTGTTACTCCTAATCTCCTTATATCTTTGGCGAAATTGGCCCTGAGTGTACAGATCTGAAACCACAGCAACGAATGTTTAAGTTTATAGGAGCAAGTTAGGGGAAACAGTTGTTATTGCCATTTAGAGGAGTCCATGAAAGAATTTCAGAGAGCACACTGCAAGATTCGAAGTGCAATTCTTGGAGCCCATATGCTATACCTTTGGTTGCTAACTATTGCTCCTGGACGCCGATTTAAATTTACAATTTGTTGTAGTTTCACTTGTAGTTTCATCTGAAATAAAGCCTCATGTTATGTTATTTTATGTTGTTATGTTGTTTTATGTTATATTAGATACGAAAGAGTATCTCCATTGATGATAAAATAGAGGATTAAAAACTGGGGAATTTTGCCGGTAATTCATTTTCTCCAAAGTGTCGCAGATGTTTGTACTATAGAACGAATGAGGGATTTTTGGAGTGGTGATTCCGATTGCCTATTGCACCTCCTTTGCTATACCTTCTTCTTTCATATATCTCCATTTTAAGTTAATGGGAAATTCAGTTTCAGTTTCTTCCTTTGTGATCTTGTTCCTACGTTTGTTACGCGTTCATGTTGGTGGGCATGATCCTTTTACCGCAGGCTATCCATTACCTGAGGGATCTTGTTCACATTTGACCTTTCTGTGTGATATTATATTGAGGACGCCAACACGCCTGATATTTAGCTTTATCATGTTGTCTGCAGTAAATTGAGTCTACGGAGCATATCATCTTTTTTATTCGCCTACACAAATTTTCAGCATATGGTGCAATGCTCTCTACAACAGGGTTGTAATAAGGGAGGATCAAACAGCATCCACAATGGGTTATATGCATACAAATATGTTTAAAGGTTCAGTTCAAATTGAGTATTATTAAAATAAAGTAATATGTTCAATTGCTATTGCTAATTTCATCATCTTACTGAAGCAATCCATTTAATTGAAGAAAACTAACATTTGAATCTTGACTATACTGGTGGGTTCAAAAGTTATGAGAAATTGAAATTTTAGGTGAATACATGAAGCACCCTGTATCTCGGTTATGGAATTGATTAGACCTATCATATATAGATTTTTTGGACTCGCCTAGGGTAGCTCTAGCTCAGGTTACTGTATGTTCATTCACCAATGAAACACCCTATATATGCAATAAAATACAGTTCACATTAATAAGGGGACTAAGTAATCAGCTTCATTCATTCCTAGTTAATGACGAAATCAATGAAATTCAAAAATAAATCTAAAAAAATTATACCTACATATGTTCATCATTGTTAATTGAAAACAGGATATGTTAGTTGGTTTAATGTAATCTTCAACATTACATACATTCGCAGTGAGGAGTAGAACATATCAAGAGAACAAAAGTTAGCAATCTCAGATTTATCACTATTAGAGTAGATTCTGATATCCAGCTGAGAACCGTTATAAACCATATACAGGGTGTTTCCAAATAGACGTGAACCTTGGAGGAGGTGTTAGTATCACTCATTTGCTGTCGTCTGAGCCATATTTATTGTTAACCAAAAATCAACAGTTTTCGAGATATTTGAGTTCTTGTGTTTTTCACAAAATTTCTCACTTGACTTCATTTATAATTTTGGATTATTTTCATCAGAGAAAGATATGATACGTATGAAAAAAGCCAATCCTGTATTAAATGTTGAAGAAAAATTAGTATGATTAAAAAGTTGGTATATGAAAAAAGGAAAATCAATTTCTAATATCAATTTGCCTGCAACTTTCAAATTCCAAAATTTATGTACCTATGAAAAAAATTTTTTAAAAACTTGCCTAATTCTTTCTTCATTTCCTAAAAAAGTTTGCGTTTCAGCAGATTCTGATTTAAAAGGGGATAGAAGCAAAGAGAGAAAAGTAATGGATTAAATATTTTTTTATTGCAATTAAACACAAAATTTCATTAGAAAATGTATTCATAAATTATATTCGAAATGACCTCCACCATTCCTTGTTTAAGCACGTGCCCTCTTTCTAATTTATTTCAGTTGTTACGCCTGAAATTTACTTTCAATCTTATCGTTGCTTCGTCTATTCTCTCCACAAATTGTGGATGGTTTTGGTTTTTTCATGCGTATCATACCTTTTTCTGTTGAAAATAATCCAAAATTATAATCAAACTTGGTCAACGTTGAAACAATTGACGAAAAATTAAGTAAGCAGAGAAATTTTTTGAAAACATAAGAACTCAAACATCTCGGAAACTGTTGATTTTTGGTTATCAATAAATATGGCTCAAACGACAGCAAATGAGTGATAATAACACCTCCTACAAGGTTCACGTCTAATTTGGAAACATCCTGTTTAATAGTTTATAGTTTAAAAGGGGGTTACGTTTCCCTGCGACCTCAAGGTCTATTGTGCCCCCCATCAGAGCTGTTCTAGCGATTGCGCTATCTACAGGTGGCCCTCCAGCTCCGGAGCTCCAATAAACTCTAATATCTGAGAGAGCTTCAAGGAGCCTATATTTTCGTTCCTCCTAAAGGACTCTTGTCCTAGACTTTCTTTGCGCAGACTTGCAATGGCCTCATCATATGCTTTCTGAGGCGGCATAACCATATATTATGTTATGCCAACAAAGTTTTTCAAGAATAACCTTATTCAGTAGGGTCCACTTCTCACGAGGAATGACAATCTTGATTTCGTTCATAATGAATCCATCATCTTTTTTGATATTTTCATCGCAATAGTGCTCTTGACACACAAATGGATTCCGAGTCGATTCTTGAGGTAGGGTTTTTCTCCATTTTTTTCTCAAAAATGCACTCTGAAATTTTATCTCTTCTCCTCTTCCTTCCGATGCCAAACCATTCTTACACTAATATAATCTGTGGTTTCAAAGCAGCGATCGTTCTCCTTCTCTCTTCTCTCCATTATCCTCTCTATGGATTCTTGAATCATAAAAGCTACTTCAAAGCGGCATGATGTGTCCTTAGAAGGAACTTCAGGCGGCAAGAAATTCGTCGACATTCGTTACTTGCTAATCCTAGTATACTTCAGAAAATTTTATTAGATTATGTTCAGTTATTAGAATTCTCTAACAATAAAGACTGATCGCTCAGGCGAATTTCCATAGAATAATTGAAATACCATTTTTTCAATAAACCTACAACACGAAGGCAATATCTACAAGCAGATTTTCCTAATCGTTAACCAAATATTGAATATTCAGCAGGAAATCGTGCAGAAATGTGAGGCGAGGAATATTTTCGTTGTTTCTGCGGGTTGTGTCAACAAGCGAGCGTTTCCAAGCAGAAAATACGATTTGCTTCGAATGTAATTTGATGGAATGGAATTACATGTTATCGCGTTCATGCGATTTTTTTTTCCATAATGATGGTTTCATTTCCAAAAACATCAATGGAACGTTGAAACGTGGAAAAGGTATACGATAAAACGATGTACAACTGGTGGTCGAAAAATATATTTTATTATTTATAATAAATTCGAAAGACTTGCTTCAATATTATGAATCTAACTTAGATAATGAAAAGTCTGGATACTAGTTGCCCCAAACTCGTAATAAAAATGGTGGGACAAATGAACTTTTTCTCCTCTTTCATGGTATGAACCATCCATTTTGATATAAGATCCAATTCAGGAAAATAAGGGTTGAAATTGACTATCATATATTAATTTTGATACTATTGAATTTTCTTCATTCATTATATCATATTGAATGCAACGGTTCATTCATTGTTGTTTGTTCGGAGGGATACTCGCCAATTTGGCCATAATTTTAATGAGGCAAGCTTCCGAAACTATCAAAATCCTCTTAATAGTTTATTATCAGTAGAAAACTGTACTTTATCCAGGAGTTTCAAAATGTTATCTCTAAATTATCGTTATCGTCTGTATTCATTCAAATATGTCAATACACGCAACGTAGGGGTCACCAAGTGTCCAAGTTCTTGAAATTTTCAAAGGGGGTAGGAGGGCGAAGGCCGAGTTCCCTAGATCGACAGAGGTCCTTTCCTTAGAGGTATAGAAAGTCAAGTTCGGGGACGGAAAAGTAGCCTGAAATAATTTCCGAAAACATTTTTGTGTAGCAGGGGGAAAATCTGCAAGTCAAACGAACCACCCTCTCCTGAGGGGAAACATGTGTGGGGATTCTCACTCTCCTGAGCTCGATACCCACTAAAAACCCTTAACTGCTTCTTAAATTTCGGTTCCGGGCATTTGGCTATAAACCGTTCATCTCTTAGTCGGTTTTCTTCTCGCACACTATCGTGCTGGGATTTATCTGTTTATCCTCTGTTGGATAACACTTTATTGGATTTATCTATAAGTTTCAGTTCTTATTTTAATATCTTTTCTGTTGATCTCTCGGTCTCCTTCGGTAAATTTGCATTCTCCTTTTGTCTTCCTCTGGGTCGTAGTCCACTAGTCTCCTGAGTTCTTTATTCGCATGGTTTTTCGCTGTTTCGAATAATTTCTCTGCTTTTCTGTTCATGAATTCCGTTATGGTTTACCATTTTAGGTACCTATATATCTGTCTATTCCTGACAAACCAAGGTGCATCTATTGCACATCGTAGCAGCTTGTTTTCAGTGGCCTGAATTCTTTTGATATGGCTGTTTGCCGCGAAACCCCAGGCAACTAATCCATAAGTCAGTTTAGGCCTAGCAACGGCTTTGATTATGATTATCTTCAATTTTGTCTCTTTCGACATGTGGCTTCTTCTTCCTATCAGAGGGTAGAGTCTATTCATCGCTGCTTTCGTTCTGTCGATTGCTTGTTTGATATGACTTTCCCAAGTCAGTCCTTTGTCAAGCTTGATTCCTAAATATTTGGCTTCATTTTTTCAGTCCATTTCTTCGCCGTCAACTTCTTGATTCGTCGTGGCTCGCAGTCTTCTCTTCTGCAGTAATATTGCTTGGCTCTTTTGTCCATTGAGCTTGATTTTCCACTTTATGCACCAGTCATTTGTTTCGTCTATCGTTTCTTGTAGAACTCGTTCTATTACTTCTGGGTTGCGGTGTCGAGTTGCTATGCCTGTGTCGTCAGCATATAACGTTAGCAGGGTTCTTGGATTTTTCGGAATATCGTGGATGTATATGTTATACAGAAGTGGCCCAAGTACTGATCCTTGGGCTACTCCAGCCTCTAAATCTCTTGTTGAGGAGCATTCTCCTCCCACTTTGACGTAAAATCTCCTATTTTTGTGATAATTCCTGATCAACTTGCATCTTATATATTAATCCTTCATGCCATACTCTGTCGAAAGCTCTGGCGACGTCTAGTAAAACAAGACCTGTAGCTTGTTTATTTTGGAATCCCTCTGTAATGTATTCAGTGAGCCTTAATAATTGTTGCTCTGTTGAATGCTCTCTTCTGAATCCGAACTGTTCTGGTGGTATTAGTTTCAGATTTTCGATTTCCTCATTTAACCGCGTGGATATAATTCTTTCTACTACTTTTCCTAACGCCGACAGTAGACTTATCGGTCTGTAGTTTTGTGGGAACTTCTTCTCTTTGAATGGTTTATTGAAATTTGAAAGTTTTATCACGAAGAAGCGAATAGTGCTCAGTTGACAATTTGGCCCCCGCCTAAAATGACTCCAAAATACCCGGAAAATCATCGAAAAGTAATTAGTTCACAAAAAATGTCTCTTATGCATCAAGTGTCATCTCTGTGACGAAGTACAAGTGTCACGTATGTGACGTGTGAGAGTCACGTTCGAGGCGAATATTGAGGGCCGTAATTTCGAGCTACATCTGAGGCGAATCAGCCCAAAAAATTAGATCAACGGGCTTACTAGTCCATATACAAAACGGATAAGAAACACATGACATCGAAATGTTGGCAGCTTGGGAGATCGCACGAAATCCTTTCGGCGATTCCTGACCGGCTATGTTTTCTCAGGAAGGACCGAATTATGCTCAGTTGACACTTTTGCTAACTTAAAACGACCTCCAAATACCCGAAAAATGCATAAGAAAAAGGTGGAATTTTTGTCATCTCTGGAATTCATTATTCCGTTTGCCATCGAAGGAAAAGCATCGAACATCGATTAAATCAAATGTGTTTTTTCTTTTCGCGAGGGCCGGAAGCCCGAGCTACATCTGAGGTGGACCGCGCAGGGGCCGAAAACCCGAGATGGATTTCGAGGAGGCCCCAGGTGAACCGAGCTAAGGCACGAGCCCGAAAAGGTGAATCTACCGGGAAGGCGAATACTTATAATAGTTGGGTGCCCAAGAGGAAAATTCGGGATATACTCAAGCGTGTCGGATTAATGAAAAGTGAGATACCTTGGACCCTGTAGAGTACCTCTACCAAAAATTAAATCTGTATATAGGGGGAATTGTTTAGGACAGCGTATCAGAATATTGAAAAAAACGATCATTGTACATACTCGAGCGTGTCAGATTAAGATATATGTGGTTAATTATATGTTGTGAAGTATACAGGGTGTCTACTTTTAAAGTGGCCAAACTTCAAGGATGAATCCGACGAGTGATTTGCAACAAAAAATGTCATATAACACATGGTCGTAATTTTGACGGTTATTCTTCAATTTAACATTTCTTGATTCCACGAAATACTTCAAGTTTTTTCATAAACTCAATCATTATTCAATTTTCCTTGTGGCCTCGTCAAATCTGACCACATATTCGGAAACGGCATTAAATTTGCTACGAGATAAGAGAGTCTGTGTACGGAAAAAAGTCTTATTGCGGGCGTGGTAAGGAAATGAATATCACGAGTCTGAAGTGAACAAAATTAGTTCTATTTTTCCAATGGTTTTATCGATGGAAAATTAATAATTATACACATGTTTTCTTTTCAGTAAATAAATACCTCAATTAATGTACTTTCGAATGGCATATCAACTTTTTTGCTAGCTGCTTATCCTCTGCCATATTATCATGGCTAACAAGATAAGAACGTAAAAGTCGAAAAATTCCAAATGTAGCGATATGTTTTTCATTTATGGATATGCGAATGGAAATGTTCGCGCAGCGGTTCGAGAGTACGGTTTACGTTTTCCTAATAGACGATTAGGCTCATTCGGTGGTTTGCGAATCAGAGAAGGTGGTCGAAATAGTCAGCAAAGCCAGCATGCACCTGTTATACTTCAAATTGTCCCGGAGGAGCCCGCAACAAGTACTCATCGAATTGGTTCTAAATTGAGGATTCATCATGAGATTAAACCAAAGCAATTTAAAAGACATATTGGATGAAATGGCCCTGTCTAACAGACGAAATATCTGGTTTCAAATGGATGGCTCCCCAGCACATAATAGTCGTAATGTACGAGATCTATTGAATGAATATTTTGGGATGCAATGGATTGTAAGGTACGGTCCAGTAAGATAGCCACCAAGGAGCCCCGACCTTACGCCTCTGGATTTTTAGGTCTGGAATATTTTAAAGAGAAAGTAGGTATATGAAATACGCGTTGAGACTCGAGAGGAGCTCGTCGACAGAAAAAATTGTGTTGTGCACAAATGAGTCAGAAACGCTATGAACTTTGCAGAATTGTAGATTCAGTAAGGAAACGATGTGTCAAATGTACTGAACAAGGAGCTAGACATTTTGAACAATTGTTATAAGCAGTAGAGTTTTGTTTTATTTTTTTTTATAAAATCTATTATATATTATTAAAATTAAGTTAATTTTTTTTTCTGATCGACCCAATATTGAGCTATATCGCCCTAGTTACCATGTGTCATAACACACTCATATTTCCCTAGGGAAATATGAAACGTCAAATCATATTTCTTTCAAAAAGTCAAATCATATTTTATTTCTTCATTTAGTAACAAAATGGAAACTGCAGTTGTTGAAATTTCCACTGAAAGTTTTTCCACCAGATACAAAGGAAGAAGAAATATCTTGTTCATAGTTATTCGTCGACGAGACTACAGTTTTCTTGAGAACATTCCGTGCAGCAGCAGTCTCGGACGATTCTCCCAAAACGGTCTTCAAAGACTGTGATGCTGCAGATGGCTCTCCCTCCACACCTGCTATCATCTTCGCTACCTTATTTTTGTACAGCATACTGTCAGCCAGATAGCCTTCTGCAACAGACGAACTTTTCCAACCACCATGTCTCTTGAGTGTTGTCATTGAGGCTCCCGCATCGGCAACCAAAGTCGCGGATGTTCGTCTTCCACAATGGCCTGTATACATTTTCGGATTATCTAATCCCAACCATTCAGCAACCTTACTCGGAATTTTTCCGAAGGTATTTTTGCCGACAGGCTGAAGAGTACACTTTTTATCTCTATAAGCTACGAAGAACCTAAGAACGCCTTGCGGACGCAACGCCGAATACTCCCGCACCAAACGAGCAGCACCCAGATCTTCTTCATCAATTATACTGAATATTCTGTTTGTATCATTCTTAGTTTTCGAGACTTTAATTATGATTACCGACCTACGATCTTCGATATCTGAAGATAGCATATTCACCAGCTCTTGTGTTCTGCAGGCGCCAAAGATTTCCATTATTAAAACAACCTTCAAAATTGTGAATGTAAAAATCTTATCAACAGAGGAAATCAAAATGAAACTTTTACCTTATACATCAAAAAAACGTCATTAGGAGCTTCACTCAAGAATGTCTTGAGCTGCTCCCGGAACAACACTGCTGATTTTTTAGGAACGTATCCTTTATTTTTGTTCTTAACAAATGCTTCGACTTCATCGAATAATTTGACATCAGTTTTTTCCTTCAAATGTAGCATTGATCTTAACATCGAAAGTTTCGGCCATAACGTGTTTGGTGAATATTTCTGCGACTGGGGATCGAATGAATTAATCATACATCAAGAATAACAAGAATCAAAGCAACATACCGAATCTTGGAAATATGCTAACAAAATATTATCGCTCACACCATCCACCAAATTTTTTCTTTTCCACTCCTGAAAGCAATCGTACTCTCTACTGTAGGCAGCTTGAGATTTGGCCGGAACCAAAGATTCACGGGCTTTTGCCGATTGAGTTTCGACGTAGTTCGACATTATTTCAATAATTTTATTTCTGACAAGACGTCAAAATGAAACCACTCAACCATGATTTTCAGAAACATGGCCCATAGCAACGTTAAAAATTTAATTATTACAAAAATATACAATCTAACAATGATTTCCCCATAACAGATTATTTCAATCAGAAAAAAAACTATTGATTACACCACGGGAAATATACTGTTCATATTTCCCTAGTTGTAATAATAGCTATTTGTTATTATTTTGAGTCAAGATAAATTGATAATTTCCATGAGAATTATAGTAAGATTCAATCATGAAAAGCTTCAAAATAGAGCAAATTCGATAAAACCATGGGAAAAATAAGACTTATTTCGTTCACTTCAATCTCTTAATATTCATCTCCTTACCAGGCCCGCAATAAGACTTTTTTCTGCATGTGTATCGTTAAGTTCAGTTGACCGAGCTGTATCCGTTTGCAGTTTCGTAGCATAGATGACACTTAAAAGTATAAATAAGGTAATTTAAAATAACTTTTGTGCCTAAACGTTGTTTATTTAATAAATGAGTCACTGGAAGTGCAAAAGAGGCTTTCACGAGTTAGTCATGTCAGTGAATTAGCATTTTAAAGTTATTGCAACGCGCAGGACTCGAGTATTTGCGATCTCCTATTGAGCCTTGTTTTTATAATTTGTTATTTATTAACGCTATTTGACTTAACGTGAAAAGATTGCAACTGAGCGACTTCTTTTGAGTTAAGAAAACATATAACTATCAGATAACCACCAGATTGCAGTGTATGCACGCAACTCAATAAAAAGTCTTCTCATATTAAATTAATGAGGTACGAAGATTTATACTCAGAATGTGGTAAACGAGAAAAAAATTTCAGTATCAGCTATCATTTATGAAAGTAAAACAGTAATGAAAAGAATTTCCCATGGATGAAGGATACGTTGAAGTTTGATAATAATAAGATTGCGGGATTATATATAGACTCATGAAAATATTCTGAAGATATAGGTTGTCGGAGAACCGATCACGGTCTTTTTTGTACTCGAATACATTTCTGGATTTCTGCAAGATTCTGCAATTGAACAAAATACATTTCGATTGGTGACGGTAAAACTTGAAACTTTACTCGGAACAAGAGCAAATCTTATATCAAGTTGAACATTTCGTTTCGTTATTATGTACAATTGACAAGCTGGCCTATAATTCGACAGATCCTGTTCAATTTTCCAGGAACGTATTTCGTCACAAGGAGCGTATCCTTTGACAATGGAAATATAGTTCTTTCTCTGGAGAAACAATTCCTGTTATTCATATTCAAATTGAGCAAATTGAGGGAGATACACACGTACAATATTCTCTTTGGGGAGACGGAAAAGGCTGAGAACCATACGCGAAATGGGTTTTTGTGTGGGAAGGGAGGCACGAGATTCTAGTTGAAATCTGAATATATTGAATGTGCCCGGACGTAAATCTCAAACCTACTCGCTTTGAATAGAGAACAGATGTAGGACATAAGCGGGTATGTGAGATTCGCCTCATCAAAGAGTTCAGTGATGCAACTGATACAATGGCACACTTACCTAATATTCATAAAATGAACTGTGTGGTTTATTGGGAATTTCTGGAGGTTTCAATTTAATTTTCGCAAGTAAATAGCTAATAAATCCTGATTTGTTTACATCGAGAAAGAGAGAAGATTTTGGTGTTTTAATAAAAGTGTTCATAAAAATATATCTTACTCTATTGAGAATATCTTTATCTATCTCGTGATAGAGAGGGGCGCTTAGTGCAATTATCATAATTTGGATCATTTGAGCAAATCTTCGGATAGTACTTCCTTGTGAAGTTGTCAGTTGTCACTAAGAGTTGAGAATCATAATTTTGATAAAGAAGATGTTAGATTGCTTCTCAATTGTGATTTTGGGAAAAGACTGGAAGTACTGGAGGATGTGGAAATATATAAACACATGAACATTCCCTCAATTCCACTATGGTCAACAGTTTTCAAGTGTTCTTTAGGCTGCTCGATAAAGTTAAAACCCCCAGTGTTTTATGAGACTCAATGATTTTTCCTGATGTTGTTTGTCATCGTTTTTTTTTGCGCCTTTAATTATTTTAGATTGTTTGTAATTGTTATTGTCAGAGTCTTTTGATTGTATTAATTTGAACGGCAAAAATTTTTGGACTTGATTTTAGCTATGATAGTTCCATCACTTCAGAAAAGGAAAAATAATTCTATGTTTTCCATTCCTTTTCGGTGACATAACCCATGTTGTGTTTTCAATTATTCATTTGCGGCCAGTTTCAATCACAGGATTTTTTGATTTACGAAATTGAATGTACACTGCGCAAAAAATTAACGCACATTCTGAAAATCTCAATTTTAATGAAAGTTAACTCTACATTGACTTTATAATTTATTATTTTATTATATATTTATTTTTTATGTTCTCTCGGGAAGGTTTTGAACGAAACAAGACACAATAAATGGAAGAAAAATTCAGGATTTCGCTGAATCTTATGTGAAAGAAGAGAAATGAACAATTTTCAAAATACTGAAATGCTGATAAGTGATTTAATACTTGGTATTTCCACCCCTTGCGTTAATTACAGCTCGGCAACGACGGTTCATACTCAAAATGAGTGATCTTAAAATGTTCTGAACTAATCCTTCCCAGATTTCTCCGAGTTGGTTTCCTAAGTCATTAAGAGTAGCTGAACTTCTCAGCCTTCTATTGAGGTTGTCCCAAACCTGCTCAATCGGATTGAGATCTGGACTTCTTGCTGGCCATTCCATTCCACTCCTGAACGATGCGCGCACGATTGGGTCTGGCATTATCGTCCATAAAAATGAAATTTTCACCAATGTATGGGGTAAATGGCACTACATGCTCTTCAAGAATGTTCCTTATATTCTTATCAGCATTCATAGCTCCATTATCAACGACCACTAGGTCTGTGCGAGCAGTCAAAGATATTCCACCCCATACCATAATAAATCCTCCCCCGAAACCAGTAGTATTCAGGAAATTGCACTGAGCATATCTTTCATGTGGACGTCTGTATACAAGGGAACGTCGATCACAATAGTAGAGGCTCATCTATGATGAGACTCATCTGTGATCTAGACTCATCTGTGAAGAGAACTCTTTCCCAATCGGCCTCTTCCCAATGGATATGCTCTCTCGCAAAATACAATTGCGCCCTTCGATGGGCTGGGGTAAGAGCTGGGCCTCTTGTCGCGACACGAGGCCTTAAATCATATTCTCTGAGGCGATTTCTTATTGTCTGAGTGCTAATTTGCGCCTCATGAGTTTGCTCAAGCTGAATTTGAAGGAGGCGAGCGGTTGCAAACCGTTGTCTCAACGAAGAAACTCTCAAGTAACGTTCTTGAATGGCAGTTGTTACCCGTGGCTACCCTGTCCTGGTCTTCGGACATTCATATCTGTCTCCCTGAATCGCCTCAGCATTCTGGACACACTTGTATGGGAAACTCCAAACCTTTTTGCCATTCTTGTGTATGTCCACCCTTCTTCTCGCAAAACTACCGCTTGGGCACATTCCTCTTGGGTCAAATTGCGTGTTTCGCGTTGCATAGCGATCGAGTGTAGAAAATCAAACGAAAGAAAAACTATTGATCACTAGAATTGATCGAGAACAACTGATTTTAGAATGGAGAATACATTCAAAATCTGATAATATCATCTTTTTTTATTCCTGCTGGGAAAAAACATCTGTATTGAAGAAAACCGTTGAAAGTGGATAACATATGCATGCATAATTCTGATAAAAATAATTATCATTGAGAACACCTTCAGTTGTAGAATAAATTTGAGATTTCCATAATGTGCGTTAATTTTTTTGCGCAGTGTAGTTTTAAACTGGTTTGTTTTCTTGAACATTTAATATTTTCTCTCGGCTCGAACCAGAGTTGTTGATTATTCCATTATCTGACTTGAACTCGATGTTTCATGAAGTAAGTTACCATCCTTTCAGATTTTGGTTCTTCCAAATATTTTAACAACTAAAACAACTTAATTCGGGCAACTTTGGTTCATTTTTAATGTTCATAATCTTCTTCAGATGGCTTTGATAATGGCTTAACCGCCGAAACCTGTATGAAATAAATTTGGGAGTTCAGAATATATAGTTTATAAGATTATTTATTGTACTATGAATTTACATTATGGGTTTTCGAGATTTAATGAATAAATTTGGCCAGTTAGATTTCCATGAATACCCGCCCAAACATTTTATTTTTGTGGAAGCTGAGTATGCACTGCCAAGGTACCTCACGAAATAAACTTGGATTTTCATCTATCCAATACCGACAGTGTGTTAAGGTAAAATGAACACTCGTCCGATAAGCAGATATCGAATAGGTAAGTATTTTTGATTACCGTTAATCATTTCACCGACCACTTCACAGAACCTCATTCAGTTCCTTAACCAATCTTATTTTACAAGGATGTAATTTTGGTTGTTTAAGGATTTTCTCCCCACCACCGTGTATACTTAACCTAGGAGTGAATTCCATTGAACGGGTAGAAAAATATAATTACCTGGGCACCCTAGTAAATGCCAACTGGGATCAAGCCATGAAAATACGTAGCCGCATAGAAAAACCCCGATCGGCATTCTTGAAACTCAGTAATCAGTTTGTTAATATAGTTCTGTTCTACCGCATGAAAGCCTGAACCTTCACTGAAGTACTACTTAGTAGGCTGGAAGCTTTCGAAATGTGGACCTACCGCAGAATCCTTCGAATATCATGGACAGATAACATTTCCAATGTAGAAGTGCTAAGGCGAATGCAAAAGAGCACAGAGATTGTAATCCCAGCGGATGCTTCATTACTTTGGGCACACAATGAGAAAGAGCAAATACCAAGTATTTCACCTATTTTTGCAAGCCAAAATGGAGGGTAAGAGAGGGCCAGGCAGAAGGAAACAATCGCCGCAAAGGGTTTGGGCAAACTTCAGTACAGCATTTTAGGAACGCTGCCAACAAAATAAAGCTTGCCTTGTTGATTGCCAACGTCCGGAACGGATAGGGCACGCCAAGAAGATGCAGGATTTTCATGATACCAGATACATCGGACAATTTCCTAGTACTTAAGGTCGGAGCCAATGCTACATGACCTCAGACAGCCATGTCCCTCGCTTCGTCTCTTCCATGTACCCCCTTTTTGTTTCAGACTGAACCTGTAGCGTCAAATTAGGCAAGCAGTTGCACACCGCAACGTGAGCAGCAGATACATTTTTTTCAGAATGTCGTTAAATAAAGTTGTTCGCGCAGAGTCGTTATTTCTGAAAAGTACTTTTATCATTCTCACCCTTTCTTCTTCGAAATACACCATTTTAATTTTACTATGGATTTACAATTTCATTGACACACTTGTAACGTTCTTAAAAATTCACGTTAGACTAAGGTAAATCGAAAATATGGTTCATCTACTTTCTTGGACAAAAAATTACCAACATAACTACTAAATACCTTTGAAATGTGTCGGATACGAATAATATTCTCGAGATAAATTACACATTGCCCCTTCCCCTATTTCCGCTGTTATTTCATTATCGATGGATATTTTGAAGCGAAGTTTCAGGGTCAGTCAGTGCTCGATACGGTCTTCAAAATTAGTTATCGCAACAATCCTCATCGTTGAAATTATCCCCCATTAAGGCCCGTTACTTTCACCTTGGAATAAATTTTGACATTGGGAATGAGTATCTGTCTGATAATTTTTAATTTGAAGCATGCCTTATTTCGGTGCTTTCACATGAAATTATCTGATGAATAACAATTCTATAAAAATACGGTACACCTACTACTTTTCACTGATTAATGTACAATTAAGATGTCTTAAACACTGGTGTGTGCACTTGCCACTTTTTGCAAGCATCAACATTTCAGAAAATCGAGGATATGGGATCAGTTTCGTGGCGGCGCCACCATGTCATTTGCTTCGTTCTATCCTTGTTCTGCCAAAAAAAGTCCAATGATACCCTCTCGTTTTATTTTGTTTTGCGTTGATATCGAATATCGATCAACGAGTTCAAAATATGAACTGGCCCATTTTGTCAGATGTTCAGGAATATTTGTGATTTACAGTTTAATTTTCATTGTAAAAACAAATCTGTCAATATTTCAACACTATGTAATAAGGGTTCGAAAGAGTATTTACTATTCTTCTTCAAGATAATTTCCGTTTGACAAATTGAATTCGTGAGGGGGGGGATAATTCAATATGATTAATAAAACACAGTTGATTGGTCAAATATCCAATATATTCAGTTGACGGAAAGAGAATTTTCACTGTATCTACTCAGGAAGAACATTTGAAGAACAGACTCGAATAGATTAATGTATTTCTGATTCTCAATAGATGCTCACAATTCGCATTACGTATTTCCAATACAGTTTCTTTGAAATATTGCTGAAGTTGCCATAAAACTTAGCTATATCTGTCCCGAATGTTCGTACATCTGATTTGTTTCTGTTTCAAATTCCAACAACACCGAATTCTTAGCTGTAGTTCTTGATTGTCCATACAGAAAACTGAACTTACTGAACGACATGTTGAATAAGAGATGAGATAAAATAAGATATTTCTTTATTTCAGATAAATTCGAATTACATGAAAAGTTACAATAAATCCAAAATTAAATGAAATGACGTCACAAAAATTTTTAGTTCACTTAGTAGCTTCAAAATAGTCCCTGAGGTTGTATGGTTCCAATGCAATCAGTAGATTTTGAACTTTATTTCTGAACGATTTATAGTTATTTATGCGTTTTATATCATTTGGTAATTTATTGAAAGCTCTGATGCTCATATAAGCAGCGCTCTTCTCAGTTAATGTTAATCTATGGGTTGGAAACATTATATTTAAATTTCTTGTGTTGTAACTATTTACGTTCGCAGGTATGAAACTACTCCTATTTTTATGTAAGAACATAAGGCATTCAAACAAATACAGGCCATAAACAGTGAAAATTCCTCTAAATCTAAAAGTTCCTCTACATGATTCTCTAAATTTAATTTTGTAAATTATTCGAATTGCTCTCTTCTGAATTAGGAATATTTTCTCTAAGTTTTCATTGTTCCCCAGAAAATTATTCCATATTTGTAGGTGGATTCAAAGTTTCCAAAATAAACTGTTCTTAGGGTTTTCTCATTCATATATTGGGTTATTGATCTTAGTGCAAAGCATGTTTTACTCAACTTCACTGAAATGATTTCTGTGTGTTGACGCCAATTGAGGAATTGATCAATGTAGACTCCCAGAAATCTGACGTAGTTTGATAGTGGGTAGTTACAGTGGGATAAGGTTACTGAATCTGATTTTTCCTTGCTTGACCTACTTGTGTCAAAAAGAATGATTTTTGATTTGTCCTCATTTAGAACTAGGTTATTTTGGTCGAACCATGTTCTTGATTTCAAGAAGATGTGGTTTGCTCGTCTCGAGAGCTCTTCAAAATCCTCGGCACTGGTTAATAGATTTGTGTCGTCGACAAAATTCACCATGTTTCCTTCATCTTGCAGTACTATGTGGCCTAGATCGTTCAGGTATACTAAGAATAAGAGTGTGCCGATGACGCTTCCTTGGTCGATTCTTATTGTTCTTATCAATATTTTTGACATTGATTGATTTTTATTTTGTGTGATGGTAACTCTTTGTTTTCTGTTAGTCATGAATGAATCAAGCCATTTAATTGTGTTTCCTCTCACTCCGTAAAACTCTAATTTCTGAAGAAGATATTCTTTGTTTAATGAGTCATAGGCTTTAGAAAGGTCTAGGAAAATACCTAGAGCCATCTTACTGTCCTCAAGTGACTCCAAAATGTACTGCAAGAATTCAAAGATAGCTATCTGTGTTGAGCGTCCATGTAGAAATCCATGTTGGGTATGTGGAAAAAGGTTGTTTTCTTTAAAGTATTCAGTTAATCTTGTCGAGACTAGTACTTCAAAAATTCTGGAAAATGCTGGTAGTAAACTTATTGGTCTGTAGTTGTTGAGAAGTTCTGGGTTGCCTGTTTTGAATATTGGTTTTATGAGTGCTAGTTTCAAGGAATCTGGAAATATACCATGTTTGAAAGAATTATTTATGATGTATGTATATATTTTGCTGACTGCTGGTAATGATAACTTGACTATCATAATAGGAATTTCGTCATCTCCGCTGCTGAATTTGTTTTTAATGGTTTTTGATAAGTTCTCTATTTCGGAAGGTGTTGTTGGTCTCAGGTAGAAGGACTTCTCTATACGCTTCATGTGAGAATAATCTATAGGTATTGTAGATATGTTATTTAGGAGGGTGTTTACTGTGTTGTTGAAGTGATAGTTGAAATTTTCTGCTATTTCTTCTGGAGTCCCTTCCAATTGCCAATCTTCAGTGGATCTTGTTGTGCCAGTGATCTCTTTGCATATTTGCCACATAGTTTCACCTTTATTGTCTGACTTGATCATTCTTTCCTCATATGTTTTGGTTCTCTGGTTTTTCAATGCATTGTCATATTCTTTTTTTGTTTTTTGGTAAAGATCGAGATGTTGTTGGCTCACTCTACTTAAGACTAAGAGGATGTCTAATTCGTTTTTAATTTTTTCAATTTCAGGTGTTTTGTGAATATAGGCTCACTTTTTGTTTAGAGATGGTTTTTTGGGAAAATTCTCGTTGAATATATTTATGAACTCAGACATAAAAACATCCCATTGTCTATTTACTTCGGATCTATCTATCTCTCGCACAAGGTTCCAGTTTTGGCTAAATAATTTTTCCAAAAATGCATCTTTTTCTTGCTGCCCATAAAATCTTCGGAAATAATAATAATTATAATAATAATACTTGTTACCTAAAGACCAAAGGAATACAGAAGACCCATCCAAGTACCGACCAATCACATGTCTTCCAACGATGTACAAATTAATCACATCGTGCATTTCAAACCGAATTCACAACCATTGCGAAAGGAATAACATCATCGCCATGCAACAGAAAGGATGCACCAAAGACAGCCGAGGGTGCAAAGAACAACTAATAATAGATTCAGTTATCTGCAATCAAGCGTTCTCCAAGCGAAGGAATCTTTACGCTGCGTACATAGACTACAAAAAAGCATTCGATTCTATACCTCACGAATGGCTCTTGACGATCTTGAAGATTTACAAGGTGGATCCCAATATTGTTAAGTTCCTGAAAAACGCCATGTCAACCTGGCGTACTAGTCTTCAAATGAAAGCAGCAGATTGCTCCATTACAACAGGACCTATTCCAATAAGACGCGGAATTTTCCAAGGAGACTCGCTGAGCCCTCTGTGGTTCTGCATGGCCCTGAATCCCTTGTCTCATAGATTGAATTCTACGGACTACGGATTTTCCATCAAGAACGGCAGTAGAACTATGATGAAACTGAATCATCTCCTTTACATGGACGACTTGAAACTCTTCGCATCTACCAAAAAACAAATGCAACTGATGCTGAAAATGGTGGAAGGATTCTCGGAAGACATCAAAATGAAGTTTGGACTAGAAAAATGTCGACTGCTTAACATAACGAGAGGGAAAATAGAAGATGGTACGTTCAAACTCAAGGAAGGTGCAGAAATTGAAGCATTAAAGGAAGGAGACACATACAAGTATCTAGGCATAAGACAGGCAAGAAAAATCAATCAGACCCAGATGAAGAAAGAATTAACGAAGGAGTTCACCCGAAGATTGAGGAGGATAATGAGAACTGGTCTTAACAGCAAGAATCTGATAAAAGCGATTAACACCTACGCTTGCTCGGCGCTGAGCTATTCATTTGGTATTATCTCTTGGACGACCACCGATTTAGCAGCTTTACAGAGAAAAATAAGGACGATGCTGACTAGACACAATAAACATCACCCCAAAAGCTCAATAGAACGGACAGAGCTGCCACGACATCTTGGGGGTAGAGGAATTGTTGATTTGTCCAACCGTATGTCCCAGGAAATTGAAGGACTTCGAAAATATTTCTTGAGCAAGGCAGCTTCGTCAGAACTCCATCGAGTAGTTTGTGTTGCTGATAGTTCTACACCATTAAAGCTACAACAGGATCACTTGGAAACCGTCGAACACTCTGCAGAAAGTAAAATGCAGAAACTGATTGGCAAACCTTTGCATGGGAGGCACCAGAACGAGGTCAACCATGATTACGTCGACATATCTGCGTCGAACTACTGGTTGACTTCCGGAAGGTTGTTTCCTGAGACAGAGGGCTTCATGCTCGCCATCCAGGATCAGGTGATTCCAACAAGAAATTACATGAAGTACATCGCCAAGGATGCCTCAGTGGCGGACGATAGCTGCCGTTATGGCTGTGCGACACATGAAACTATCCAGCACATCACCGGCGGATGTCAGAAGTTCGCGGGCACGGAGTACAAAAATAGACATGATGCTGTTGCCAAGATTCTTCACCAAGAATTGGCACTAAAACACCAACTTCTAGCTTCGAAAAAGGTGCCTTATTACAATTACCATCCGGATGCTGTGCTGGAAAACGAACATCACAAGCTCTACTGGGATCGCACGGTTCTCACAGACCGAAAAATAACCCACAATAGACCAGACCTCATATTGCTCAATAAGAATGAGGACAGAGCACTATTCATAGACGTGGCAATTCCAAATAATACCAATCTTCTAGATAGGCACACTGAAAAAATTTCAAAATACAGAGATCTCGAGGAACAAACCAGAAAACAGTGGAAGCTGAAAGATATCAAGACCATCCCTATTGTCATTTCATCTACAGGCCTGATACCGAAGAAACTACTAGAGAACTTGAGGAAACTTCAGTTGGACGAAAATATCTATAGAGTCATGCAGAAAGCGGTACTGCTCGGAACGGCGAGAACTGTACGCAAGTACATGGGGAATGCAGAGGAACACCGTCTGCTCCGACAGGAAGTGCGGGTGGAGCAGGAATCCAACCTACAGCAGGGAGGCGAGGAGCGACCCGGACCCGACCACCACCACGAGCCCGAAAACCTGGAAAGGGCTCCAACAGAGCTTAATCCTTTTGATATCTGAGATATCTGGGATAAGTGAATTTTCCTCTGGAGAGGAGTGTGAAAGCCGCAAGGCTAAAGTCATAGTGCCTTTATTTGAATGTTAAAAAAAAATACATCCTTTCACAGAACAAGGGCGAAGTCTAGCATAAGCTACTCAACTTAACCCTTCCAAATACATACAAAAAAAAAAAAAAACAATTAATTTTTCTAATAAAGTACATGAAATAAAACATTTTTAACAGCTTTGTTCGGTCAACAACCGTCCCCTTAATGCCGACCTCAGCGAACTCACGGAGGTCAACTCATACACATGAGCATGCTCATTGTAGAGCTTCACAGCGTTGAACGTAAAAGAGCGCTGAAACGTGGCTGAACGAAAACTAGGCAACATAAGCATCTGTCCATGCCTGATCGCGACCTCATGAACATCCCCTCTGAAAACAAGTTTCTCTCGCAAATATGGTGGAATGGATGTCTGTAATATGCGATGTACCTCGATAGCCATCTGCAACCTGAAGATAGATGGTATTTATCCTTACTTCTTCTGTAGCAAAAATAATTTTTTGTGCTGTGTGATCTGACATATGTATATTAATGACTGAACTTTCCCAATGTTGGATATTTGTGAAGATGTTATCGATAGATGAGCTTGTTTTATTCGTAATTCTAGTATCCTGATTTATGACATGTTTGAGGTTGAAAGATCTCATAAGGTTTATCAGTTCTATTCCATCTCTATTTGTTTTTCGTAATTCTAAGTTGAAATCACCAGCTACTATTATTTGTTTGTTTTCAGGTATTATTTTGTTTAATGTTTGTTCTAATTTTGAGAAGAAGGTATGGATGTTGCCGCCGGAAGGTCTATATATTGACAAAATGATTATATTTCCTCTCTTTCTGATCCATTCACCTGCAGCGCATTCAAACTCTCCAATTAGAGAAAACTTTTGTAATTTGGTTCTTGTAATACTTTTAAGTGTTTTGTGAAAATATAGTGCTGAACCTCCATGTTTTCCTTCAGGTCTGCAGAAGCTTCCTACTATATTGAAATTTCGTATAGGGAATGTGGGTAAATGTTCGTATGATTTCCAGTGTTCTGTTATGCATAATATTTTGCACTCTTTATTTTCATTCAGTCCATATTCTAATTTATTCAAAGCATTTCCTATAGATTGGATATTTTGGTGGATAAGGCTTATTAATAATAATAATAATAACTGTCATTTATTGACCACAGTCAAAGGCCATCGACCAAAGTCCTTCAGCCTTGTACATTTAGATACATCGATGTAGCAAAAAAAAAAAGGTTAGTCTATTATATATTAAATTGGGTTAATTTTTTATTGATCTACATAGCCATGGACGTGAGACTGTCCATGATTGTTTGGTCTGGAAATTTTCTGAGTGGGTTGCTCGCTGTATCTCTGTGGAACATGCCATATATATCCTCCAGTTCTTTGACCCGATTGAAAAATCTGCCATTTAAAATTTTCAGTCTTTCTATTATTGGCTGTATTTTGGTCTTTCTGTAGAGTAGTTCATTGGATGGATTGTGTAATTTATTGAGGGGGTGTCTCATTCGTGTTATTGTTCTCAGAGATGTTCTCTCCCTTACCTCTAGATTTTTTAATACCGAATTTGTGGCATTTGCATATAATGTATGCCCGTACTCCAGAATTGGTCTGCAAACTGTTTTGTATATTTTTGTGGCATTTTCAATGATTATTCCTTCGTTCTTGTAGGTGAGACATTTGAAATGTTTCGCTCTCGCAATTGTTTTTTTCTTGGAGAGGTTTGATTGAAGCTTCATATTTAGTTTACAGTCGATTTGTATGCCAAGGTACTTTATTGACGGAGACGGACTTATATTTCTACTGTCTATCTGAACTAGAGGAGAACTTGGTCTGATCTTGTGGTTGAAGATTATGAATTTAGATTTTTCAGGGTTGGGATGTAGCCTCCATTTGTAAAACCAGGTTACCAATCTGTCCATGTAAAGCTGTAATGCCTTTATGCACTTAGCTACGGTTTTTCCATGCGAGATTATAATGGTGTCATCGGCATATTGCAGGAGATACTGATCTTTGCTATTGTTCTCAGGTATGTCATAGCAGAAAATATTAAAGAGCAAAGCGGAAAGGGGTGAACCCTGTGGTGTACCCTGTTCTGGTGAGAATGAGGTGGATGTTGTCTCATTGATTTTTACACAGAGTTTCCTTTCTTCCAGAAAACTTTTCACCATTTTTATTAAATAGTTCGGAGTATTGAGTTTGTGTAACTTAAAAAGTAGGCCCTTATGCCACACGCTGTCGAATGCCTTGTTGATGTCCAAACTAACAGCAGCTGTCTGTTTCCGGGTTCTTTGGGCGTTTTGTGTGTTGGATACAAATATAGTAAGAGGATGAATTGTTGACTTTTTTGAGCGGAATCCAAATTGGCTCTTTGGGATAGCGTTCTTAATTTTCTCTTCCAGTCTTCTTTTAATTATTCTTTCAAGAAGTTTTCCCAGTACAGGCAGCAGTGTTATGGGTCTATAATTTTGTATTTTATGATGGTCTGTACCGTGTTTGGCAATGGTGATTATGGTGCCCTTTTTCCATATTTCTGGGAATACTCCGGACCTCAAGCAGTATTCATACATCTGAATAATTTTGGCATGTATTTCCTTGTCTAATTTCCTTACAATAC
Organism: Coccinella septempunctata; assembly: GCF_907165205.1. Classification (NCBI taxonomy): domain Eukaryota; kingdom Metazoa; phylum Arthropoda; class Insecta; order Coleoptera; family Coccinellidae; genus Coccinella; species Coccinella septempunctata. Next base: position 16,539,820 of record NC_058189.1, on the reverse strand, counting down.
TCCATGGAACATTGACTGATCCTGGGGCACTGTTCCTACTTTTGGAAAGGACATCGTAGTATTCCTCTTCCAAAATATTGACATTTTCATTTTGGTGGGTACCGTCAGCATTCTTGAATAAACTTTCATACCAAGTGTTTACTTTGATTTCTTGGCTGTAGTCATATTTGATATTTCCATCATATTGGAATGCACCTCTGAAGTAGGCAGCAAACTGTTCTACCTTCTCTTTGTCTGACCTATATTCTTTGTTGTTATCTTTGAGCGTAGGGATCTTATGCAATTGTTTGTATTTCGAGAGTTTGTTAACCTCTTGATAAAATGATTTTCCTTTTGTTTCGTTAATTTTGTTGCATGCGTTTATCCAAGTGTGTTGTCTGTATTGTTGGACCATGATATGAATGCTTTTGTTGATTTCATTGATGTTTCTTTTAAATTCAGGCTGGGGTTGAATCAGGTATTCTCTGTACATTTTTCTTTTCAGTTTTATCAGGTTTATAATATATGGTGGGAGTTCGTGAAGTACCGTATGATAACTGGATATGGGAGTATTTTTTTTTATGCTATTTGATAGGGTGTTGTTGAAATTCTTTATATAATCTCCGTCAATATGTACAGTATGATTATCCTTAATGAAGTCCAAAACTTCTCTATTGACTTTTTTTATTTTGCATGCATGGAACTTTTATATTGTCTTCTTGGGTATTTCTTTAGGTATTTCTTTCAAGTCCAGACTTATCATCATCCCTAAGTGGTTTGATCCAAGGTCTGGGATCAATTCAACATCCAGTATGTTGTTTTTTAGATTAGAGGAATAAAGGATTAGGTCGGGTGTACTATCTGGGTTATTATCCATGATGAATGTTATGGCTGTCAAATATTTCGAAAATACCCCATTTTGCATAAATTTAGTGAGCTGTTTTTGTTTTGCTTTGTTGACATTGAAGTCACCGATAATCATTGAATATTTATATACTGCTGCCTTTGTTAAGATTGTCTCCTCGACCTTTGAATGGGGATGTATATACACTAGGAAAACATGTAATTTCTCTCCTTGGAAGGGTATTGTGAAATGCAGGCATTCATTCAGTTTGTTGTTGATAGTAGGAGAGTTTTCCTTTCCCATTTTCAGCCGTGGGTGGCACTGCACAATGCTACCTCCTCTGGTGTTGATCACTTATTTTAGTGGTTTTTGGTTCATTTTTTGTTGTTTTGTCTGGTTGATGTTCATTATTTCTGTTTACTACCCAAAAAAATTTCCGGCGTGAGTTCTTTTATGGATTTCGAAATTAAATCTTCTTATTCCAACGTTTGGGGGCCAAAAAGATGGATCATACATAGGGTCTTCTAGTCTTCTAGTCTAGTCTTCTAGTTAGGGGGGCTGTTACACAGAAACTTTTCAGTTTTGTTTGTAGTTCGGTTACTCTTATATTCTCATTTTCGAAGCTAGGTTGTTTTTTGATATGCTCTTGAACCATTTCACTTGTCACATGATTGTTTACTCTATATATATTAAGCCAAACTTTTCTTTCAGGGCCTGCAAAACCAGATTCAATAACTTCGTCGGAGGCTTCCCCTGTTCCTAACCTTTTTTTTGTGTGACGTCTTCTTTTATGTACTTCTATGAAGTCTGATTCATGTTGTGTATTTGTTTCTCTATTAGATTCGGATATTTCCTCATTGTGATGTTTGATTTGTGCATTAGATGGATTCTTCTCTTGTTGTGGTTTAATTTTCAGGTTATCATTGTTTTGGTTAGATTTGTCGGGGGTATGGGATCTTTGAACTACTACCTTTGGGACTATTGTTTCTTGGTTGACGTTGCTTCTTTGAGTTCTTGTTTTGACGATGTCAGAGTATTGTGTTTCATTTTTTTTATCACTGTTGTTCAATTGTTGTTTTAATAATCTATTATTTTCTTTAAGAATTAAGTTATATTCTTTTAGGATTTCGTTCTTTTCCTGTGTTTCTGTGAGTAACTTACTTAAGTATTCAATTTTGAGGGCCATAATTTCCTCTTTATTTGTTTTTTTTGGTTTTTCAATATCGCAACATTCTATATATCTCCCATTGATTACCTTGTAATTTTTTTTTTGGCACATGATCCATGGTATAGTCCATCACAATTTATGCATATTTGAATTGTGCATACTTTCTTGTTCCAACATTTATAGTTGTTTTCTCGTAGGTTTGATATTTTATCACTTTTAACACTTTCGCCGTCGCTATGTTCGTCTTCACTTGACGCCATCTTGACGTATGAATCAATACTAATGAATGTTCTACACCCTTTCTCGAAACTTATACAATTTCACACACCAATAATCGTTTATAAATACACCATATTCGTAAGTTGTAGGAAAGTATTCAAAGTATTTTCAAATATCAATTGACAATGCTCTGTCAATTCCAAACAGCGCTACCTACAGTGGGAAAAACGAAACTGTTCCCATATCCCTTCGAAATTAAAAAGAAAATCGAATCAGTGAATACACCAGAGTTTTAGACATCTTATGTACAATAAAACACCCCATTGTAGAAATTGTCATAATTCCAACCAGAAAGCGAATATTTAGTGAAAATTGCACAAAGAATAACCATACCAGAATCTAAAAAATTCTATCAATAATGACCTATCGACATTCTGTCTATGTCCATGCTTGACAAATAAAGTCTTATTCTTAAGTTTTAAGGAAAGATTTATTCGATGAATAACACTATCTACATTTTTACTTATCGTAAGAATAAGATTTATCTATTGAATAAATTTAGTTATTCGCAGGTGAAAGTACCGGGCCTAAATAAATTATAATTAGGCTGACTGGTGTCGTAAGGGACAACGGATCATTGGAGATGGACGACCTCAAATTAAATGAGGATTGGGGGGGGGGGATTGGGATTGGGGGATCATAAAGAAATTGGTGTGTGGTGATTTATAGAAAAAATGCTAAAACTATGATCTAATATATCTTCGTGAAAGTGGCAAATTTATCTCTCATAGTTCACAGGATTGTCAATATACGCATTCTCTATCAGCTCACAAATTGATGGCTCGTATTAAAAAAATTCAATAAACGTATATGTATATGTAGGTACATAATAGAGTGATACAAAAAATCGAAGAATCGAGAAACCCCCCCTTATTATCTTCAGGGCATTGAAAAATGACGTCTGTGATAATATTAGCCAAAAATATTATTATTTAGAGGTCGCTCATCGAGGTTTTTCATTTTCCCTACTAATAGCAAGGAAGAAAATTTATTTCCAATTGAAAAATTCTGTTCGCAAACCAATGAATGGATTCCATTGAGCGATATATTTTTATATTCGGAATGAGGTGCTCTACAAAAACGGCTCATCAAAAAGATATTAGAGCATGAAATGAAATTTTTGTCGAAATAGCTGTTTTTACTTGGATATCGGGAAGAAATTATTGGAATTTACTTTGAAAATTGGGAAATCGTTATCAAGAGTTACAATTAATATGATTTTATGTAGATTTAAATCATTTATTCCCAATGTGTCAACCTCAACAATTGTTAGAGAGTACCTAAGAGTTTTATACTCTTTTACAATCAAATTGTTGATCATCTCTTATTTCTCATTCACTTGGGCCACAAAAAATGATTGGTTTTGTGCCCACTTTCAGATTACTGTTTGATCTTAAACTCAGTAATTGTCTTCAGTATCAGTCACAATACAATTTTGTGTATTCAGAATTTTTGTGAACTCAAAATGGCCGCGGCCACAAGAAGGCGAATTATCAATTTTGCCACAAATCTCTCGATATTTGTGGTATTGGTAGGTTTAATGATAGGAGAAATAGGTCGCATATAGAATGCATTGTAACATTTATTCGGCGTTAAAAAATAATATTGGCATTGGAATTTTCAACATCTATATTAATATGTTCTGAACAGATCATTTCAAATTTTTTCTTGCAATCCGGAAAACGATGACGATGTTCGTTGATCACTTGTCAATTGTAAAAGAAACTGTGTTCTTCTTTCTTCTTTCAGTAGTTTAATTAAAGCAAGAACTCGCTCCGCTGAATCGTTAACAACAGAAGGGTCTCTGAAGAAATTGAAATTCTCTATGTAACTTTCACTACGTAATGAAATCATTTATCGGGAAATTTGAGACAGCGCCAATTTTGGGTTTACCAAATAATGATTAGGTACACAAAATTGCATTGTGACTCAAACCGAAGACAAGTACTAAGTTTAAGAACAAACAGTATTCTGAAAGTGGGCACAAAACCAACTATTTTTTCTGACCCAAGTGAATGAGAAATAAGAGATGATTAATAATTTGATAGTAAGAAATATTATAAAACTCACTAACAATTGTTAAGGTTGACAATTTGGGGATGTCATAAATGGTTTAACTCTACATAAAATCATATTAATTGTGACTCTCGATAACGATTTCCCAATTTTCAAAGTAAATCCCAATAATTTTTACCCGATATCTAAGTAAAAAAAGATATTTCAACAAAATTTCATTTCAAGCTCTAATATCTTTTTGAAGAGCCGTTTTATCGAAAAATTTTATGGGACAGTTTTTATAGAGCACCTAATTCCCTATACAAAAATATATCGCTCATTTGAATCTGTTCATTGGTTTGCGGACTAAAATTTTTTAATCAGAAATAAATTTTTCTTCCTGTTATTAGTAGGGAAAGTAAAAATCCTCGATGAGCGACCCCTTAATGATAATATTGTCGGATAATATTTTTCACAGATGTCATTTTTCAATGCCTTGAAGATAATAAGGGGGGGGGGGGTTTCTAGAAAAAAAAAAAGAAAGTCAATTTTTTTGAATCAGTCTAAATTATGTATATATCTCATTTCATTCATTCAAACAATTCAGCTCATGTACTTGACCACCACCTTCCCTGTCAAGTACAGGCGCTGAAGATGGAATTTTTCAATCTCACCTGAATCTCCGAATCGTAAAAATATCAATTAAGTCACAATAATTATAACCCTGAACCATCAACTCTCCAGAATACAGTATGTTGTAACTGACGTGGAAGAAATAAAGGTTAAAAAACATTCCTATACGCTCTTTTATGTACCAAAAAGAAAATTTCGTAACAGTTTAAATACTTCATAATAGCTGAATTCAAAATGGTAGAGGTTTTTACGGAAAAGACGTCTCCAGCAGAAATATTCGTTTTCACTCTTTTTTTTTAAGAATCCTCATAACTCGTAAACCGTTGTCTTTTACCCATAGACTTATAATAACATGGACTCCGCCTGTGAGAGAGAGGTCGGTAGGTTGAATAAGATGGAGAGTTTGTGGGCAAGCTGTCAAAACGTTATAGAATACAAGTTTATGCGAAAATTTTCTTTAATAAATTTTCAACAAGCTCCCGAGAAGACACATAGGAATTCCCTAGCATTCCATCGAAATGAATTATGTCCAAAAATATGTGAGTTTTATTCAAGTATAGATGTAATGAGAATAATAATCAACGTATCAACACCTTGTGGGCAAAGTCTGCGAAAATTGTAAAAATTTTCCATAATAAATGTCCAACAAGCTTCCGAGAAGGCAAACAGGAATTCCTTAACATTCCTTCAGAATGGAAAATATAAAAATTATGTGAGTTTCATTCAAGAATAAATATAATGTGAATAATAATCAACGTATGAACATCTTGTGGGCAAGGTCTGCGTCACATAGTTGTTTATATCCATCATATGATTTTGACATTGCCACACGGAATCAGTTCATCTCTTTCTCATTCGATTAGAACGTATAAGCTCTTCTCTCTTTAATGCATCCAACCTCTCGATCTACTGAAAAGTCACGTGACAATGAGTCCATGTATTATAAGTCTATGCTTTTACCCAAGATATGGCATATTGTTGAAGTTTCCAGTAGTGGGTCGTTTCGCAGGAATTCGTTCCCTACATTCCACAGCTCCCCTTCAACATGATAGCTTGTTTATACATAGGGATACACCCGAAAATAATCCAGATATCGAATTTGAATTCACTCCAGAAAACCAGAAGAGGGTCTATGCTATCCTTGCCATATATCCGGAAGGGCATAAACGTGCAGCAATGATTCCCCTTCTAGATTTGCCTCAACGACAGTATGAATGGCTGCCCCTTTCTGCTATGCATAAAGTTGCTGAAATTTTAAATCTGCCAAAAATGAGGGTATATGAAGTAGCTACTTTTTACACCATGTTCATGAGGAATCCAACTGGCAAATATCATGTACAAGTTTGTACTACAACACCATGTTGGCTTAGGGGTTCTGATGAAGTTTTGGAAGCCTGCAGAGAAAATTTGGTTATTGGAGTTGGAGAAACATCCAAAGACAAAAATCCATTTCTGAAGTTGAATGTGACTACTATGAAGACTTAACAGTGAATGATACAAATGAAATTTTGAACGACTTGAAGGCTGGCAAGAAGCCAAAAGCTGGTCCAAGAAGCGGAAGATTTGCTTCAGAACCTCATGGTGAACCAATATCACTGAACGGAGATCCACCAGGTCCTGGATTTGGTGTTCGTCCAGATTTTAAAGTTGTATTAGCCTGAGAAAGTCTAATTAAAACAATCTAATTAAAAAGTAACTAAGTTATGCGTAACGATGCGACATATTCTGGGTATTTCATTTGAAATAAAAAAGTGCAATTTTGTTTCGAGCTTAACCGGAAGCTGCAGAAAACTGAAAATATTTTTGGGGAGAAAGTTATCGACTAGTAATGCCAACATGCAAATTTTCAGCAGAATATTGTTCTCTATAACAGGCCCATCCACTGTGGTTCACCCTATATTTGTTGAAACGAATGCGAACAATTACGCCATTTCTTCAACCACGTATCCCATAACATTTCATTTTCAGCTAGCATCGGAACGAAAACATTTCTGCTCGAAAGATAGGAGTTTTCAGTAAAATATCTAAAGGTTTGTACCAGTATTGTTTTAGTGAACTTCGCTTTCGTGCAAACGAAACAATAAATCAGAAAGCTTATGGAACCCCAGTTACACTTTTGGGATGTGAGAACATTCAATCTAATGAAATAATTTTTGGACCTTCTCCAGTTTCCTAACAGCAATGAGCCAGTTGCTAAACTCATTGTGAGATGAAATATGCTTCTGGAAAACTTATATCTTCGATGAAATTTCGTTTTTTTTTCCACAGACAAAATTAGGGGAACGAAAGCAGTTAGTATTTCATTTTGTTCTCCGAGATATTTTGAATGGATGCAGACAAGTTTCTTCTGTATGAAAAAAATAAAATGATTTTTCATTCCTTCCACAGAATTTTTTTTCCAATTTTACGCATGTTTTCTACAAATTCATGGAGTGACTGAGAGATAAATGGCCGAGAAATAAATAAACTACAGCGACGGTATTATTCACCAATATGAAACATTGATAGTATAGTGATAGTATCCACAGGAAGAGAAGAGTGTATGCTAGACCGACTATACATGGTGAGTCTGTGGCTCGTACAAATATTTCAACTGTTGATTCTTGAGGTCGAGAGAAACACTTTTTTTTATACAATTTTTTTCGCTTCGGCCGTGATAAAAAGATACAGCCATTTTGAGTTTTCATAATGAGCTGTGCCACCGCTGGAAAAACAAAATATCCTTTAGAATAACTATACCTTTTCAACTTCAAATTGAGACTTATCACATTCGAATTGAGAAAAAACAAATTCAAAATGAGAATAAGCAACTTCAAAATGGCAAACACAATCGAATTGGGAATAGACACATTAAAAATGGGACTTAACAATTTCATATTGAGAAAAATTATTTTCAGTTTTCTTTCATATTTCATCATAGAATTGTTCAGAAGTAACTCAGAATCCAAATGAGGAAAAAATTCATTTGAAAACTCAGAGTTGTAATATAAACTTAATCGAACGCTATTTTATGAAAATTCAATTGAAAATTTTCAGAATCAATACAAAACACTCAAAATGGCCTGATCAATACCTTCATTATTTATCATTTCCCAATATGAGATTGTTTGCTTATTCTCATTTTGAATTTGTTCGACCCAAATTTGAATGTAATTAGTCTCAATTTAAAGTTGAAAAAGTATAGCTAAATCTGTGACATTACACATCTGTGGATATTTTTAACAGATTTATATTCAACAAAAGTACCCAATTTTTCCAATTTCGCATTCTTAATTTTTGAACATCAAATTACTCTAAAAGGGGCGCATTATACGAGGAAATATGAATAACACATTTATTTCACAAAACGTTCAAATATTCATCAGATAACTTAGTTTCAAGAGTTTGGCTCTTTGAATTCTTGGTATTTTTATGACACGTAATGTTCATAATGAGAAAAGTGGAGGACGCGGGTGTTATCTTGTGTTTGAAAAAAATTCATCGAATAAATGAAAAATCATATTCCGAAATTCATTTGAACCACATAAAAACATTCCGAAAATCAGGAGACACCAAGTGATACTAAGTAGACTCCGGATCGGTCATACCAGACTAACACACGAACACCTCATAACCCGGACCCAAGAAGCTTTCTGTGACACGTGTAACGTGAAACAAACTGTGAAACACATATTTTGTGAATGTCCAAGATACCACGAAGAAAGAATAAGAAATTTCATAACAGGTTCTCTGAAAGACATTTTGGTGGAAAAGTGTGAAGTTGAAAATATCATAAACTTTCTCAGCAGTGTACAAATTGTCAAACTAATATAATTAATAATGTTAATATGTACCACTCCATCGCTAATAACTCTTGTGGTTGAAGCGAAATTTCTAAAAAAAAAAAAATTCATTTCATTCGATAAAACCGTTTGTGAGATAGAACAAAAAATAACATTTTTTATGATTTTTCAACAGCCTGTATCTTTTAAGCCGAGACGATTCGAAAGAAATGGTAAAATAAAAAAGTGTTTCTTTGACCCCCAGAATCTACTGTTAAAATATTTGTGCGAGTCAAAGACTCACCCTGTATAATTGAGAACTGAGTTTTTGTATTGCTTATTTTCTATTTGAAGCTCTCCATACAAGGTCTTAATCCTTTGTTAAATGTATATGTAAGGAGGTATGTTTTCATATATATAATTACATAATCCTAACCCTTATTAACTTAAATCAGACTTCTGTTTGTTACTCATTTGAATCTACATATAGCCATACAATATTAATATTACGTAATAGTGCACCTGCATCCTTATCTCTTGTAAGATAACCCAATGTTATAAATATAAATTCATTCAGGATGCAACAAGAGAATTAATTCAGAAGTCAATCAGTTACTTAGCTTGTCTCATTACATAGAGTAGTCTCCAGTCATCGTTGTATATTTCCAAAATAAAAATTGTGTTTTTTAAAAACGGAATTTTCATCGTAAAAAATATAATTATATATAAATATTTACACCTTAATATATTCTCAAGCATAATTCATTTTAGGAATAAAAGAGAAAATCATACATTCACAGTTGAGTATCGAATATATAATGTGAGATAGTTCACACATATACGTGTGATATAATATAATATGATTCATATGCATATCAAGATGTTAAAGTAAACCATGGATTCAAAATCGAAAAATAACCTCATTTTTCTTGATGAAATACACGCCGAAAAGCCTTAATTGAGAATGTACACGATCTTGAAGTTAATTTGAAAATCCAATTGAAAATACCTTACACTTTGTCCTGAATGCACCTTCCCGAAAACAAAAACTCTTTTTATGCACAGCACAATCTGTGCTTTTGTTGTAGGTTGGTCGTGACAGAACGAAACGATGCATTGCTTAGTTATTGATGTTGTTACTGTTAAGTCGAAGATTGAACACTCAGAAACGTGCATCAGAAGTAATGGAGAAAATTTTGAGCAATTGAAATAGGTAATTATCTTGAACGATTTATTTTGCTGGTTATCTTTGTTTTTTCGGTTACATCAACATCCTATATGTAGATTCGAAAAGAAGCATTCTTGATTTATAGTTTATCAAGAAATATAGGGTTATTTTTCGATTTTGAATACATGGTAAGGAAGGATTACTTTCGAAGGATAAAAAAAATTCGATGAAACGGAAAACCCCAATGTAAATAAATGAAGAACTTGAACCGCTCTAATAACCGACTGCGGCACTTGTTATACATTTTTTGGTTTAAAAATATATTTCATTTATCCGTTGCTGGTTAGGCGAATCTGGGAAATAATAAAGACCACGATGAAGACAGCTGTCCAGTTTCACAGAGCTAGATCGAAGAATCAACGAATTCATGAATGATGAAAATGACTCCTAATGAAAATGACGCGAAAAGCGAAGCTAGCGAAAGTGATCTAAAAAGTGAAAATGCGAGTGAAAAAATATTCAAATGTTGCTACAAACAGAAAAAAAGATATGTGTGCTTTACTTTTTTATTGAAAGTATACTGCATTCACATTTATTTTAGCAGTCGGTTGGCCATGAAATAATTTTCTCAAGTTTTTGTAACTGGAACGGACTAAGGTTGGCACTCATGAAATGTAGTTAATGTCATAACGCCGTTGCCACAACTTATATCAATTATAATAATATTACGAAAATGCCAAAAGTGATTGAAAAAAGAGAGGGGGTTTCAGGAAGTGATATTTAGAATTCAGGTCCGCTCATTCAAATAGTTATACCCTGATATTCTAAAATCCACAATACGTCAGACGGTAGCGAACATATTCAATGTGAGAGAATGTTTCATCTGAATCTATGTAAATGTATGTGAAAATGTGTGTTTGTCTCTGTACGTAATGAACGTAGTAATTCTGCAACGGGATCTCGTACTATTATATTTCAGCTGAATATTTCCACAATCAGAAAGCTTGTGAATGAATAGGATGACAAAGAATTTCCTTCTATTGGGAGACCCAAAAAAGTGGTGGCATTTGAGAAGTTTATGTTTGAGTGAATTAATGCGAAAAGTTTACTACAGGATTTTCGATGAATGTCATCGTAGAATAAGTTCCCGAAAATTGATTTTTCTATTTTTCATTTGACTTGTCCTATACATTGTGAATACCTTAAGGTACCAATAAATACCTAATTATTATTATTATATCAATGTATTAAGATGAACAGCCACAAATACGCGCCAATTGTCCTGTTAATTGTTTATTCATGTGAAATTTTTGTTCAAAGGTGAAGTTCATCTTGACTTGAAACTTCCTTTAATTCCTTTTACTTATATTGATGCAAGTTGAGTTTTGTTGAAGAATTTAACAATTTATCTGTTGATTCCTCCAGGAGATACCCATTCCCAACCACTGCATCATATGAATTTCATCTTCGGGTTAATATTTTTGAAATCTACAACTGATGTAACGTATTCAAACTTTAACCAAAGAAGATAACTAACATTAACTCTCCTCAAGCTAGTGCATATTTTGATATTATACTGATCTCTTGTATTTTCCATGCAAATAACTGGATTTGGTATGCCTTCAATCAGTTTGTATAAACTTCAATTATGTTCGTCACAAATTTTCCGAAGAGATCCGACCTTGTGATAAAATACGAAATAACAGAAACTTTTACGTATAACGGGCAACATAGCGTTGATTTAAAACCCAAAAATGTTTTGACAAGCGTCATAATCCCACATTTTCGTACTATACAGAGTGAAATGTGTCAAATTTCCATGGCCAACCGACTGCTAAAATAAAAGTGAATGGAGTATAGGTGTGCGTACGGAATTCGGTTTATAGGCAAATAGTTTATCTTCATATGCTATTTATTCCGCTTTTTTGTTAACTTCAAAAGCGATTTATTGATCTTTTTTTGTGACTTAAAATGCGATTTATTGCACTTATAGTTTCGGACATCTATGTGTCCTTCAGGCTACAAGAAAAAACTATTTTTTAAGGATCTTAAATGTTAAAAATACGAGAATAAATCATCTTAAGATGTGTAATAGTCATGTATTTTTACCTTCAACTGGTGAGTTTTTGTCTGTTCTTACAATTAAATTTAAAAAAAAAATCGTTTTTACGGAAGTTGGCTTCAGTATGTTATTCTTTGACTGCAATTACGTGATATCTGGATAAATTCTACATGAAAGTAATCTTCACTATGCAGTATTATATTCGAAATGAATGCAAGATATAGAATCATGTTTTATGGGCATACTTCAAAGGCGGTTCAGATATTCAATCTCAACAAGAGGACACTCCAAATCATTTCCAAACTACAATACAAAGAAACATGTAGAGTAAAACTCAGGGTTAATAATGGAATACTAACATTTACAGCGATGCACATACAAGAATGTTTGGATTTTGTCTTCAAAACTAAGAATGAATTTGAACTGAACCTATCATATATGCATTTTGAGTTTTGGGATGGAATAACAGAAAAACGATCAAACACCTCAAATTTTGTTGAAAGGGAGACAAATAAGGGTGTTTAAATGAGTTTGATATCACTACCTCTCTAGCCGCAACCCCTAACATCTCTCATATTTGAATAGGGAAAAGGGGTCGAGCAGCACCTTGTTGGAAAGGCAATTCAATTTCCTGCATGAGTGTATTTTTTTTCTGACGTTTTTTCGTTATTCCATGCCAACGCTCAAAATTCGGGGTTGAAAGTTATGGATGGTCCATCCTGTATAATACAAGAAAAACAAGCCAGCAATATTCAATTCACAGAAAAACATCTACAGAGAAAGGATCCAAATGCTCATGCTCATATATTTCAATAAAATGATTAAGATGATGATGAAGAAGAAAGAAACTAGACCACACTTAAAAATATTCAGGATGCTGATTGACATAAAACCTTACATGTTGAAGAATTTTTGAGGGAGAGCTGAAACGTGGAAAGAGACGACATCTGAATACCTAGCAGCTTCGTTGTTGAAACTCTTTTCTGACGATATTTCATATTAGGGACTGCATTATTTCGCATTGTAACGTATATTCGAAATAAATCTACTATATTATTATTATAATTTATTATTGTTTCCGATCGATAATTCAGTCATGACCATTTCGAGTTTCATACTTGCATCAAATGATTACCTATGTACGCTCTTAATGAAAATAATCATCTGCTACTTTTTCAATTTACTCAGGAATGCAAGAGTCTCAGTGATTTCAGTATGCAAAAAAATTTACAGTATTGCTCAAGGAGGGCGCTATACATATAGACAAAACCCAAGGTGATTGACAGTTCTGCTCAAATCCATGAGTGAAACCTCTTGTTGTTAGGTTTTTGTCAAATCATTGATCGGACAATTAATTACATTACATTCATTAACAATGTAATTTTGACCAATGCACAAGTGGTTCTTCAGATGGGGTTATAGTTATTAGACTGTTACACTCAAGAAGCTAATGTGATAGCCAAAGAAGTGTGGAACTGAAGGATGGTAATAGTCTGAATTATTCTTATAGTGGTGGTGCCACATATCAGGATGTTTGGTGAATACACACACATTGTTTTAATCAAATATTCGTCGGTATTTACGAATACAGAGGTGTGGATATTTAATAGAGTTGAAATTGGAATTATTGTTGTTGATTTATGTGCTGAATCTCCAATAATTCAGAAGTCAATTATATAGAAGCATAGAGTCATACGCCTTTCAGCGAATATTTGTCCAACACTTATATTCATCCATATGCCAAATATTTGAATACTTGTTTCGTCATTATTATTCATATTCCTTCAGAAAAACTCATTATCCCTCATATAAGTAAATATAATGAAGATGAAAAAAATGGTAGTCTGTACTCACTGGAATAAGAAAAAGGTAAACCATCGGACCATCGGAAATCCCCTTCGTATGTTTTATCCGAAGCGCCAATCCAGTACGCGTTGTCATCACGATAACCAGGGCTGCAAATCAAAGAATGGTAATTATCTCATATCAGCATGTAAATGGGTAAAAACAATTGTACAGGATAATTTATTCATTCGTTGCAATTATTTATTGCTAGTGTCGACACTGAGAAACAATGTACCCACATAGACATAGCTAATGAAATTATATTCGCTTTGGACTGGCGTCAACATGTATTCGCTTTCGAAAATTCGCCAATTTCTCTAATTGCTATGAATGATTCATCGACATTTCAGCATTGAAATTACGAGCAATTGGAAATTCGAACAATATTAGTTTGATGAGAACAGTAGTTTTTGAGCGAAATAATAAATTGTCACCGTGAGTGATCGTCCAGTTAAGATGAATACAGATCAATCTAACGTGACGTGAAAGCATGTGAGCCCACTTCTTGTGCGTAATTCAAAAATCTAGCATAAGCAGTAGTGGATGGATGTAATCTGACGCAACATGGCACATGACACGTCGGACGAATATCAGAAGATCTAGAGCAGTGGTTCTTAACCTTTTAGTGATCAGGGACCATTTGACAAAATTGTTGTCTTGTCACGGACCACCAACTGTTTCGAAGTAATATTGTACGTAAATGTCAATTTTTCTAAATGAATAAACAAGGTTGTTGTAGTTATAAATTTGGATGAACGGCCTCGACTTCGATTTATGCCCCACCTCAGATTTTGATGATTATTTTTTTTATAGATTATGGAATTTTTCATGAGGAATCGAATGGTAGTAATCTCAATCTGCGGAAATTTATAGTTCATTAGCTATAATTTTTCGAAATGTTCGTTAAATTCACTCAATTATGACATTTGAATGTTTGTTCACTGTAATTCTCGATTAATTCGAATGTTTTTCTCAACAGAACTTAACCAATTGGGATTTTGAGGTTATTCATTGGAAGAAATGTGAATAATTGATCAATTTTGGCTAAAAATTGAACTGAATTGTTTTGAGGTTAGGTTAGGTTGGGTTAGGTCAGTGAAAAAACAATTTCATACATGAAAGTATCATTTTGGCGATTTCAGTTTAAGTTTAAAGGACCGAAAAGTGAAAATATAATTTTTCATGATAATATAATGATATAGCACGTATTTTCATGAAATTTTCGAAAAATCGTTTCTCTCAAATTAGAAGTTTGCCGGGATTGATAGTTGTACGAATAGATTCTGTATCTTCTCTTGCATCTAGGAAAAAATCGGCAAAAAAATCTGACGTAGGCACTTTGTCGAATTCGAGAAAAAGCACTCCACAAAATTTTCAAAAAATCATAACTGCCGAACTATAAGTTTCCGCAGATTGAGACTAATACCATTAGATTCCTTATAAAAAGTTCTATCTATAAAAAAATAATTATTAAAATTTGAGGTGGAGCATAAATCGAAGTTTTACCAGAAGCTTTATCATTTCAATGCGACTTTTTTCACTGCATACTCTTCACCAATTTATGAATCCTTGGTTCAGTGCTAGGTACTTAATGCCAAACTGGCATGTCGGCACTGGCATCAAACCGATTTCGATGCTTGTTTTTAATTACCAGTACCAGTGTCGATGAAAAGAGAGAGCATTGGGGTCTAGTCTCCCCATTTTTTCTATTGAAGAAACCCAGTTCAATAAACTTTCGTTTTGGTGGCATTCTTCTAAAAAACTAATATAAAATAATTGTTATCAATAAGTGCTCTTCAGTCTGGTTCAACCCTATGTCCTGTCGGATGGCTTCGCGGACCACTTCGGGTGCTTCCAGGGACCACCAGTGGTCCGCGGACCACTGGTTAAGAACCAGTGATCTAGAGCAAGGATTATAGGGTTATGAAGATAGGAAACGAAGCGACTGAAGTGATGTGAGCGCCATCTCGTGCTTCAAATGTGTTTCTTAGACGCTAAACTTTTTCTTTGAGAAAGAAGTGCGTACTTCCTGGACTAGGCCGGGAAAGATCACGTCGTTCTTATGTCATTACCATAGCAACCAATTAACGGCTGACAGTTCATATGAAATTAGTTGTCAAAAGTTTGCAAGTTTTTTTATTTCAATTCGCAATAAAATATGGAAAGCAACAGCGATTTGAAATTCTAAACGGTTGCCGAAAAAATATTGTACGCAACACGCCCGAAAATAGAGTTTTGTCTATTTGTCCAAAAAAATATATTTTCCGGACTTGTTACATTAATTACTATCTATTCTACCGAATATTTTTCAGAAATATATATCGCAAGATATAACTGGTTGAAGAAATACAAATTTATGCAAGAATTAAAATCTAACCACGATCGCGGTGTCACTTGACAGATACTAAGGGGCGAAGTTAAAGGGTACACGATCGATATAATGTAACGTGGTTACCTCCGAGAAAACTTATCTCGAGCGCCAGCTATTCTTTTCACTAGGAAGAATAGCAAACCTACCAGAGCAGCTGCTAGTCGGAAACAGAGTTCGCTGTTATCTAGGGTGGTAGCGATAACGAAGTAGTCAAAATCAAATTATGTACTAGTTTATTCACACCTTCGGAAACTGATTATATGTACAACGGAGATATGTGTAGGTATGAAACATGAGCGAATCTATCAGCAAACATACATTCGGGAAATTCTATCCGGTCACGAGCACTTTATAAAGTTTATACCGGGTACAGTGAAAAATCAAAGGTTGTTCAATAAAATGCGCCAATCAGAACTGACGAAATGGATACTAAGGATGATCTCGCGAAGTGAAATGACGGCTATACGGTTTCGGGATGTAATTAATTGTATTTCTCCAATGAAGAGAAACACAACCAGGGCGGATCTATACGAGACTTTTACTCGCTACCCCAAGGGCTAACGCTCCATGACTGATAGCGAAGAAAAGATCTATTTTTAGCGCAACTACGGGGTTTCACTGACGACGAGCGGTATCTCTTATTCTCTACCCCAAGGGCTTACGCGCCATGACTGATAGAAAAGAAGAGATTTCGGATTCAACACTTATGACGCGGAACGCGGACAGGGGGATTGACGGGACTTTCCCTTCAGTACCCCGAGGGCTTACGCGCCATGACTGATAGGGAAGGGAGAAGTCAGACTCGCGGAACAGGGTAAAGTACGATAAAATATATCAGAAAGCCATGCAGTACAGCAGTGTCAAAGAAGTAACCCGTGTAGGTCTAATTAAGAAACTGAACGGTAAAGACGGGGACCTATCTCCTTCATTTCTACCTAAAAATTAATTCCTAATAGCACTAATACTCGCAACACAAAATTATTTTAAAAATTGTTGAACGGCTTGTCGTGCACACAATTAACGTCGAATCGCAGAAAAGTACGGAGCGTAAAAGAGTCAAAGCGAAAGAGCAGAAATCAAAAAGTAAAAGAGTCGAACGTAAAAGAGCAGAAATCAAAAAGTAAAAAAAAGACCGTCGCGGGGGAAAATTTGCTTTTATAGGCAAATCCCCCCACACGTTAAAAATCTGAAAATTTCAGAATGCGACAAGAATGAAAAACGTCGTCAGCTCCGGTTTATCGCATATCAACATCAGAAAAACGTCGAAATCTTCAACGGCATGCAAGAAAAACAACGTTAAACACAAATAAACGGTTTTTTACATTTACTCTGCCTGTCGGAATGAATGTACTGAATATTTGAGAATTAAATATTTTCAAAGGCGGAAATATGAAACGAAAGGAATGCACTAAAATGAACTCCAATTTTTCTCAGAAAACTGGGATTCATTACAATAATGATAATCATTTCGATTTGAAAATGGATCGTGATAAAGTTGACGACCGTAGTTAAATCGGGGCGAATAGGAAATTGTAGAGTTGTTTTTTTAAGGTTTTTAGTTTTCTTTATCGTGAGGGTTTTAGTGACATGCTGAATAATTTTTTGATATTGATTATCGATCATTATTACTTTTCGATTTCCTTTGACGTAGTGAGGTTTGTTGATTTTCGGCTTCTTCCAATTATATTCACCATTGTTTTACAATGTAATATTACGCGAGTGAAGCGGCAGGTTTAAGCTTGTTATTTTTTATATTCACACAATATAAGCAAGTTCCCTGGTACCCTGCTGCTTTTTCTATCATACAATTTTCTTTTGACTATATGTTCAAGGGGTACCAAAAACAAGATTGGGAATCTCAATATCCCGAGAAAACGAAATTTTATTATTTTCATTTCAGATTATCTTTTTATGTAGACATTTGACTCTTTATAATCTGTTCCGGTTTTTTCTTCTATGTAGAAGGAATAATTACGCAATGAAACTGTTAACTTTTTCGATTCATCGGTAGTTTTATTCTTTTAGTATTGCGTGATGTTCCATTATTCAAGAATCAACGGAAGCTGCACGGAAGATATTTCAGTTTGACAAATATTCAATTAATATACATTTTAGACCATTATAGTGGTCCTACCAAGCTTTATGTTTTACCGGTAAATTAAGTCTATAGAAAATTCTTCTTTATATTGTACGAGTGGAATAGTCGACATCCATTATTCAATATTGTCAATATCGTGTAAATAATTAATTACTATCTCTATGGCATCTAATATGGGAAAATTGGTGGGACTGATGTTACCTCGATCGGAAGCATAACAATGTAAGCTCACATTAATCATGCATGCCTTTAATTATCTCTGTCTGAAATCAGGGAGAATTAGTTGGTCAATAACCAACGCTTAAGGGTTCATCCGTTCGATACATTGGACTGCAATATCGTTATCTACACGGTAGTTGAATCCAATGTTCTCGATAGGATGGAGGTTGGGAACAGATAGTGATTAAGGACACCTATCTACAGGAGATTGTGATAGGAGCATAGAAGGCATTGGAGATGTACCTAATGTCGTGGATATGTTATATTAATGGCCATATGGAACGTTTCATTGAACGAGATCAATTCCTCAAACGTCTTTTTTATTTCATAGGAATTCTACGCTTAAACGTCGTTTCAGAGCTTAATCTTCGTTTAATCGAACGGTGCATACGGCCATGAGGCGCTTAAAAAAATCGATGAGAAGTTAAGCTCTAATCGCTCTAATCTATGTATAATAAAGAAGTCTTTTGTGTCGAGCGCATCATTCAAAAATAAACAATGATATGGCCCAATTTCCTTTAAAATTTAATGGAAGTAATTTTTTCACATAATCCAATCAAACATAAATTTCTGTTAAAACAAGTTAATTGAGTTAAATGGGAATAGGACAGCCTTTCAAAAACAACTTTTTAATTAAGCGACATTTCGTCTGTATATTCAGACTTCTTCACAGCTAAAAATATGATTTCTACGATCCAGAAACAAAGCAACAATCGATGGAATGGCGACACTCTGGTTCTCCAAGGCCTAAGAAGTTTCGTGTCCAAAAATCTGCTGGAAAAGTTTTTGCTTCAGCTTTTTGGGATTGCCATGAAGGAATCATGATTGATTTTTTGGATACGGGTAGAACAATTACCGGAGATGACTATTCGAAATTACTGACCACTCTACGGAAAAAAATTGAAGAGAAAAGACGCGGAGAGCTATCCAAAGGTGTTTTTGCAGGACAACGCCCCTGCATACAAATCTCATGTTGCCATGCAAAAAAGTCGTGATTCAGGGTTTGAATTACTAGAACACCCCCCTTATTCACCTGATTTGGCTCCATCCGACTATCATCTCTTTCCACAAACAAAAAAGTTTAAAAGGTCGTAAATTTTCTTCCAACGAGGAGGTAATAAAAGCTGTGGAGGTCTGGTGGTCAGAACAAGAAGAAACATATTTTTTGAAAAGTCTAGAGACGTTGCAGGTTCGCCGTAATAAATGTATCCAATTGAACGGAGAATATGTTGAGTAATAAAATATTTTGACATTGAAATTTTGTTTGGTTCTAAAAATTTTTCAATATATCCTCGTAGTAGAGATACTCTAGACTTCGTTAGGTCCTCTCTGATTACAACCCCCGTTCCTTTGAGCGTTTTCTTAAGACCATATAAGATCTCCTTCATCTCAAGTGTTTTAAGCTCCAAAAAAACAGCTCTAACTTGACCTTCCTCCCTTCTTTCAACTGTGTAGCACAAATTGATGTCATTTGTTGTGATATCAATTGCCATAACGGTGGTGAAAAGATTCAAAATTTCACTGCGTGTATTTTCTTCACGGCTTTCCTCTAAGTTGAAGATTTTCAGATTAGTTATTCGTTAAGCCTGATCCAGACTATCCAGTCTTTCATTCAGAGACGATAATTTTTTGTCGATTGTATCGATGATGGCTTTCGATACGGTAGATATAATATTTCCAATGAATGAATTATTTTTCAAACATTTATTTATTGCGAATTGCACCACCAACTCAATTTCTTCTCGTGTTTCAAGAGTTAAAACCATTTTGACTATTATTATTAACTTGTTTATTAGCACAAATTGTCACAAATTTAATATCAATGAGGATCTCGGATCGAACGACAAAAATGATTCGAATTATAATACATTTATATCTTGTTGATCTAGACGTTCATTTAAAACGTTTATGAGTACATGTTTGATTGTGTCGAAAGATTTTCGGTAGTCAACAAATCCGATGTACACGTTTTTATTGCTATCCCTACAGCCCTATAAGAGGACATTTATGGCAAACAAAACTTCTCTCGTTCCAACCCCCTTCCTAAAACCAAATTAAGAGTCAGTAAAAGTAAAGACTGCCACGTTTTTCCTATGTATTCTATTATGGATGATTTTCAAGAAAATCTTCAGGGTATGACACAATATCAAACTAAAAGTGCGATTGTCATCACAACTTTTCGGATGGGCATTTTTGGGTATGGCCGCAAATATGGGAATATGTTCAGACTGATAGATTGTGTTAAATATATCCACAAGTACTTCGATATTATCTTCATCTATCAGCTTTATGAGTTCCGATGAAATCTCGTCAGGTCCATAATAAGCTTTAATATTTGTTGCTATTTTGACCGCATACAGCACTTCGTCCTTAGTTATAGAACCCTGAAATTAGTTCGAAACCTAACTTCCAAGATATTTGATATGTATTCATTGATCCATTCAGACACAAGTACAGTGTATTGGACAAGTCATAAAATAATTCAATGAATGAACAAAACAAGAAGATAAAGAGAGAAAAATTAATAACACAATTATCATTCCGATATTCACTGATACTATAATAACATTTATTCAAAAGGAGCGATTTCAATCTTTTAGAATAACTAGACAAATTTAGAGTCTTCATTGAATCAGGTAGATGATTGAATAATATTATACCCTGATATTCAGCAGAAGTTTCATATTTTGCTGTCCTATACTTGGGTATGAATAATGTATTGGTATTTCTTGTACCATAATTGTTGAAGCTAGAAAGTTTAATGATGCTCCCCTCATTTTTCTTAACAAACAGAAGGCATTCGTATAAATAGATGCAGGGAACAGTCAGCACCCCAAACTTCAAACAAATAGGTCTACAGGATTCCCGAGGATCAAGACCCAATATCATCCTAAGAATGAGCATCTGAGCTATAAATACCCTAACAAGATCAACAGAGTAACCCCAAACCATGATATTGTAGGCAAGATGACTATACACCAAACTGTAATAGACACTCAAAACAGCTGAGAGTGGAAGATTATTTATCTTTCATTCTGCGTATTGCATAGAAGGATGAACTAAGTTTTCCACTAATATAGGCAACATGGTCAGACCATCTTAAGCAATTGTAAATGTAGACACCTAGGAACTTCGTGGAGTCCTTGGAAATTAGGAAGTTAGGGCCATAGTTAAGAGTTGAAGGACCTGATTCTCTCAATCCGAAATTTATCACTTCTGTTTTTTCTAAATTGAGAACTAGTGAATTCGTTTGACACCAATTAGCAAAAGCTTCGAATAGCACATAATTCAACAAGACCTTTCAAACTCTCAGCGGTAACCAAGAATGAAGTATCATCGACGAATATCACAATCTTCACCTTGATATGATATGATACGATCTGCTATAGAATTGGGACCAGAAATGACTTCAGAACCATGGGAATTTATCTCAAATTGAAAAACGAAGAGGTCAAGCAACAGATATATTCTAAAAAGAAGCTCCTAGAGGGCACAGGAATAGTAATTCGTGAAGACCTGACCAAATCAAGGGTTGAACTTCTCAATGATGCAATCTCAAAGTTCGGACTGAAGCAGGTATGGACCGAGTCAGGCAAAATATACCTGAACGCCGACAATAAGGTCACAATAATACGAAGTAAAATGGACTTAGACAAATGTATTCAACACTAAATCCAAAATGTTTCAGTCAAGCGAATTATTGCTATTTTTCATTTTTTTTTTCTTATTCTTTCTCTTACTTTTACTTTCCAAGGTTGTAACTTCAACTATGTGTGTTTGTTCGTTGATATTCCATGATTTCAATTTCTCCATTCATGTGTTCATGCTTTTTTTGTATTGTACATCAGTGGTATACTGTGTGAATATGAATAAAACATATTCTTCAAGGGGGGATCACTTCTATTTCTAACTTTGTTAGTTCAGGTTGATGCTCGAATTCATCAACGAATTGGATAACCAAACCACAGAAACTGAAATATATGAAGATTTTCATGATTATTTTCGGGCGAAGTTGGACAATGAGAATCATACTTTGTGGGTGATACATTTTAATATACGAAGTCTAAGAAAGCATATAGATGTACTACTTGTGAATATACAAACGGCCAAATAGATTCGGTGAGTAACTTTTCAATTCTTAACTTCACCCAATAATACAACGAATCAACATTAAACAAATGCGATGGAACCATGATTTTTATCAAAAACAACATATCAGCGGATGTAACAACAGTGAAGATAAATAACAGCCGTTTCCTAAGAGCTACATTCACCACTAATCATCTTTCCAAACAGAACAAAATAGGACTGACAGCATATTACAGACCTCCCGCGACAAACACTACTGAATATACTGACGATTTATAAAACTATCTGTCCACCCTGAATAAACAAAAACATAGAAATTTTTCTAGGGAATATAAACATGAATTTACTGAATATCCATAATAATGAAACAAACAACTACCTCAATATTCTAGGTTCTAATGATAAAAAGTACCTACATACAAAATCATCCTGACAAATTTCCACTTTTCTACTGAAGCACTTATTTGTAAATGTGTTTCGGGCATATATAAATATAAGTTATTGTTGTAGTTCAATCAAATGATGGTGTTATGGTTGTTTTCATTTCCACTAAATGTATATTGGTGACACTGACTGTCAATGAAAGAACTGTGTTTTCCGTTTCCGGCATGGACAGTTAGACATGTGCATATTAGCAAGTATCGTTGTTGTGGAATAAAGCTTCTGGAGTTTAAGTAAAAAGCTTTCATTAATCCTTTTATTATATTGCTAATTAAGAAACACTAAATCAAAAGATCAAAAGGTTATGGGCCCAGTCACGGCTTATTAGTGTTTCAAAAATATAGTAATCTGTGAAGGATCTGCGTTCTTTCTACTCCGATACCACGAGGTCAATATGGAGGCCCTTTCTCCCATTAAGTTGAATAACACAAATTGGAATATATGGAAGTTCCAAGCAAGGGTATCTCTATTATCAAAGGGATTGTATGATATCACCTGTGGAAATGAAAATTCTCCCATTGAAGCAACAGAAATCCCCAAATGGAGGTTAAAGGATGCTAAAGCCCAAGAAGCCCTGGTCATGAGGATGGAGGAGGAAGTTATTTCTCACGTCATGCAGTGTGAAACCGCCAAGGAAATGTGGCTTAAACTGGAGAACATCTTCGAAAGAAGATCAGAGGTCAGCACTCATTTATTAAACGAACAATTCTATAATCTCAAGTTCGAGGGTGAAAATATTAGCTGTTTTTTAACCAAAGTCACCAACCTAGTGGCCAAACTAAAGCAGCAGGGTGAAGAAATTCCTGAGAAGATGGTGATGACAAAAATTATTATGGCCTTACCTGAAAAATATAAACATTTCCAATCTGCATGGGATAGTGTTTCTGCTGAAAATCAAACACTGAATAATTTGACAGCAAGACTCCTTATAGAAGAAGAAAGATTTGGTAAAGAAGAGTCTTCTACAGCCTTAATGTCAGTTCGAAAAGGAAATACTGCCCAACAAAGTTCACCAATAAAGAAATGTTTCATATGCGGCAAAGCTGGTCATCTCAAATTTCAATGCAAGAATGTTGAATGTAACTACTGCAAGAAGAAAGGTCATCTGCTGAAGAATTGTTTCCTGAAGAAGAAGAAAGAAGAGAGGGATAAGAATAATGGACATCAATCGACAAATCAAAACAATGGGAACTATGCCCTAATCACTGGTTCCTCCCAAGAAAATCTGGAATGGTATCTCGATAGTGGAGCTTCACAACATATGTGCAAGCAGAGGGAACTGTTCTGCAATTTTATGAAACTAAAAGAGGCAAAATGGGTCAAGATTGGTGATGGTACAAATCTCAATGCACAAGGAATAGGTAACATTTGTGTCTCAGCTTATAATGGTAAATGTTTTCATAATGTTACTCTTTATGATGTTCTATATGTGCCAGACTTGAAAATTAATCTCTTTTCTCAAGGTAAAGCATTAGACAAAGGTTTGACTCTGGTTTCGGATGCTAAAAGTGCAAAATTTGTTAATAATGAAAATATTATTGTAGCTGTAGCAAATCGTTCAGATAAATTGTATAAAATGGTATTTAATTTTGATGAGGGGTCCAATGGTTGTGAACACGCAGAGCATTATAGTTATAATGAAAATTTAGAAGTTGATAAATGTTTTTTAGTGCACCAAACTCAAGATATTATGTGGTGGCACAGAGCTTTAGCTCATCAAAATTTTAAGTATATTACAAATACATTACAAAATCAAAATATGATTTTCAAGAACGCTGATCAATTCTGTAGTCATTGCATTCAAGGTAAGCACTGTAGAGAACCATTCAAAATTAACAAAAGTAGGTCAAAACATTTAGGTGATTTATTACATGTAGACTTATGTGGTCCGATGGAGCAACCATCATGGAATAATGCTAGGTATATTTTGCTGCTGAAAGATGATTTTAGTAATTATAGATTCCAATATTTTCTGAAGAATAAATCTGATGTATATGAAATATTGAGAGAGTTTATAATATTTTTCAAAAATCAAACAGGTAACTCGGTTAAAGTCATAAGAAGCGATAATGGTACAGAATTTACAAATCGTGCTGTGAGCACATTATTGAAGAACAACGGGATTAAACATGAATACACAGTAAGTTACACCCCACAACAAAATGGTAGAGCTGAAAGAGAGTTTCGAACGATTATTGAGGCAGTTAGAGCAATGCTTGCAGATAGTAACTTACCAAAGATTTTTTGGGCGGAAGCCGCCAACACAGCAGTTTTCTTGATAAACAGAACAGGTGCAAGTCCGGTCAAGGGTAAGACACCTAACGAATTAGTATATAATAGAGCCTTCGATGTGAAAATGATAAAAGGTATTTTTGGTACGAAAGTTTGGTCTTATATACCTAAAGAAAAAAGGAGAAAATTGGATGTGAAGAGTCGACAGGGAATATTTATGGGTTATTCAGACAATGTAAAAGGATACAGAGTCTTTTATGAAAGGAACAACAAGGTCGAAATAGAAAGAGAGGTAATATTCACACCACAAAATGGAGAAAAAGATATGGAATACTTGATACTGAACAAAGCAGAAAATGATGATGAGGTAGAAGATTCTGGTAGTGTAACACAGACAGAATTAGAACCCACCTCAGAAACTTCAGACTTGTCAAGTGAAGGTTCAACAACGATTTTGGACACAGCACAAAACAGAGGTGAACGACTGAGGCCACATAGGACACTCAAACTTCCTCAACATTTGAGGGATGATTATGAATTAGGCTACTTCAGCCTAGATGGGGATGAACCAATGTCCTACGAAGAAGCAATGGAGAGTAAGTATGCTTCAAAATGGAAGGAGGCAATGGAGGATGAGGTGAAAGCTTTATTAGAAAATAACACTTGGGATATTGTAGAGGAACCAAACGAAGGTGAAATTATAGACAGCAAATGGATCTTTAAGATAAAAAAGGATGATGAAGGTAAGAATGTAAAATTTAAATGCAGACTTGTTGCTAGAGGTTTCAAACAAAATATTGATCAGGACATTTATAGTCCAGTGGTTAGATTGAACACTATTAGAGTAATTCTGGCTGTGTGTGTTCACAGGGGTTGGACCGTTTATCAAATGGATGTTTGCAATGCTTTTTTACATGGGGAATTGAAAGAAGAACTTTATATGTATTTGCCAAAAGGTCTTAAAACAGAAAGCAACAAAGTTTGCAAACTAAATAAGGCAATTTATGGTTTAAAGAATGCTCCAATTTGTTGGTACGAAAAGTTTGATAAGTTCATGTTAGAACAAGGTTTTTCAAAGAATTTATATGATGAATGTTTGTACATGAAAATTGACAATGAAGAACTATATGTTGCAATTTTTGTTGATGACATCTTAATAAGTGGTTCTAATCATGAAGATATAAAAAATTTAAAATCTAATTTAAGTAAATATTTCAAAATGAAAGATTTAGGTTTGCTGAAATATTTTTTGGGTATATCTATAAAACAGGAAAATTCAGATACAATTATTCTAAATCAGAAACATTATTTAGAAAATGTACTCAGGAAATTTAACATGTTTGAGTGCAAACCTGTGTTTACACCTATGGAACCGAAATTTGATCATATCGCATTAAAGAGAGATTGTTCTGAAAGTTTTGAAATTGAAAATCAGTGTAGGAGGATGATAGGATGTATAATGTATGCTATGCTTGGTACAAGACCAGATTTGTGTTCTAGTATTAGTTTACTATCACGTTATCAAAACTGTGCAAGTAAAAATTTATTAATAGCACTCAAAAGAGTTCTAAGATACATTAAAGGAAGTTTGGAGTTGAACTTAGTTTATAAAAGAAGAAATATCAACTTGATAACATGTTATGCAGATGCAGATTGGGGTGGTGACACAATAGATAGGAAGTCAACAAGTGGTTTTTGTTCATTTGTGTATGGTAATATTGTGTCATGGAGCTCAAAGAAGCAAAATACGGTTGCCATCTCAACTGCTGAAGCAGAAATTATAGCCCTAAGTTCTTGTATTGTTGATGCTTGCTGGTTAAGAAATTTGCTATCAAATATGAAACTAATTGAATCAGATATGAGGGCAATTGTATATGAAGATAATCAGTCTGCAATCCGTTCATGTAGTTCTCATGAACAATTGAAAAGAATGAAACATTTGGATATAAAGTTTCATTTCATCAAGGACAAGATTAAGGAAGGTTTGGTTGAAATAAAATATATTTGTAGCAGTGAACAGATTGCAGATATATTTACTAAACCCTTAAGCAGAGTTGTTTTTGAGAGGATAAGAGAACTTATGTTGACAAAAATTTAGTGCATTAAAATATTTTGTTTTTTGTTTAGAAAGATGTAAGATGTTTTTTTTGAATCATTGATTGAGGGTGGGTGTTGTAGTTCAATCAAATGATGGTGTTATGGTTGTTTTCATTTCCACTAAATGTATATTGGTGACACTGACTGTCAATGAAAGAACTGTGTTTTCCGTTTCCGGCATGGACAGTTAGACATGTGCATATTAGCAAGTATCGTTGTTGTGGAATAAAGCTTCTGGAGTTTAAGTAAAAAGCTTTCATTAATCCTTTTATTATATTGCTAATTAAGAAACACTAAATCAAAAGATCAAAAGTTATCCACTCTCAATGATTCCATACAAGACTGAGAATGTTGTCAGAGCGGAATTGTCCAGTCTCGTTAGAATCCTGGTCTGAATTTTAACCATATCAGGAAACTGCGCTGTATAAGGACAAACACGGCATATGCCTTACTGGTTTAGATATCACACACAGGCTTCAACCCTAGCATGAGTTTACTCCGGTGATGAATCTGAATATAGAATCAAACCATTTGTTGAGGAAAATAGCTATAATAGATACTGGACTTTTGTAAACCAATTTGAGAATGGTACTAATGAGGAATATTGTACTATTATTATTTGAATAAATTTTGATTTGATTTTTTTGATATGGTATACAAGGTCATCTATAAGTAGTATAAAAAGGAGAGGACCTAACACCTAACCTTGAAGAACACCAAGATGGATATCGTGCTCCTCAGAGTATATGTTATTTATTTTCACATGTAGTTTTCTATTTCTATCATGAAATATTCCGCGAAAACCAAGATTGTACAATTCATTCACCAAAAATTCAGGTGAAATGGTGTCGAATGCTCGAGACAAATAAAAAAATATTCCAGCAACAAACAATCCCCTATCTAATGTACACTGAACGAAATGTACAAAATCCAAAACGGCAGTCTCAGTTGACCGTCCCACTCTAAATCCGTGTTGACTATCAGTAATGGGCAAGTTTCCTAAAACTCCAAAACCGAATTTGAGATTATTTATGGAAAGCCTTTTCTACTAGTTATTCAACACGTGAAAGATTCGCTTCAAAATTCAGACATTTCAGAAATACACCCTACGAAACTTCGACTATGTGAAAGCTTGTGACGTAGAATGCCTTTATTTAAATATAGTAATTTTTGTTAATTCGACAACACTGGAACCGACCAAGAAGGTAAAGACACAGATTACAGAAACAATTTTTTGTAATCTGTGTAATCTGTCAAAATGTCGATGACATTTTGTGTCATTGTGTGTTTTTCTTGTCAAATGTGAATAATGTGATCATCAAACTTGATATTTATTACATCTACGGTGATCAGAAAAAAAATGACGTAGAATGTTCACAAGAGCACTTCTGAAATCAGAATTTTCGTAATCGAATACAGACAAAATGCAATATGTTAAAATTCGAAAAAAATATATTTCGAGATATTTGAGTTATAAGGATTTTTATGACATATATTTTGAAATTTAGGAAAATACCCCATTAAATTAAATTTGTCGAGATATTTCATCATTCGATCTAAAACTATTCTCTCGAAGACTTTTGGAAAGCTGCTCAGTATTGGTATTGGTCGGTAGTTAACAATGTGCTTAGGATGACTTTTCTTGAAAACAGGTAATATTGTGGCCATTTTCAGAATGTTTGGAAATACACCGGAAGAGACTGACTCATTTATGAGATGAGCAAAGTGATCCGCAATGTATTCAGAAATCAACTTCATCAATCTAGCTGATATAAAATCAACTCCGGTACTTTTTTTATTTTTTAGTGAAGTAATTGCGTCTAACACTTCAAAACCATCTACAGGGTTAAAATAAAACATTTTTTTGTGCAAAGCAGAGAAGGTACAACATTCGCTTTGAGTGTTTCCATAAGCTTTTTCAATAGTTTATTCAGCAACACTTGAGAAATACAGGGCAAACGTATTTGCTACCTCAAGAGGTTCAGAATAAGATAAGATTGAATATCTGCATTTGATGTTCCCTAGAGACTAAGAATTTTTATTTGAAACATTTTCTACTCCAGACTATTTCTGAAGAGTTAATTCAGTTGTTTTTTTAACATAGGTCACCTAGTATAGAAATGATGATGAGGAATATTGAGAATTGACCTACAAGGTAGAATTTTGACAATTCGCTAGAAAGTTTTCAGCAATGAACACAATAGAACACATGCAGAGAATAATGAAGCAGTGCAAACTTTTTGGAACTCACCGTATAATTAAAAAAAAATGCAATTACTTTACGACTGAATGTATACTCGTTATCCAAGGATAATCAACTCATATCCTCAAGGTTTTTTTGTCTTCCTTTGATTTGCTCAACATAATATTGAATCATCAGAAGGGGCCGAAAATGCAGACAACTAGAGCATGAACAATGAGGACGAGGATGTTAATCCCAGAGGGAGAAACAATAAATTGTGAACGAAGTGGAAACAAACGGAATGTTTTAGATTAGGTTTTCTCCTTTTAAAATTACTGACGAGGAGGGTTGGTTTTATTTCCAAAAATACCTTGAGAGCTCATTATGACGAAAATTCATATTTCAGTTGATTACAGCAATCTAAAAAAGAGTTTTATGATTCTTCATTAATACACCCGACGACGATATTCTCATTTTACGATCACTAGTGGTAGAATGAAGCGCTTTCTTGTGAATTGAGGAGAAGTAATAACTTTTATGGCTTCATTGAGAGAATCTTCAACAATAGCGTAATGAATGATGAATAGGTGTACAGGGTGGGAAAAATTCGATGGGATTGAATGACAGCTCTGTGAGAGCTAGGGAAAAATGGATGGCACGTTAACGACCTCGATTTTCGAAAGATTGTTCATTGCCAAAACAGCATTCCTCTATCTTTTTTTGTTTTCAAGTTATAAGTGAAAACTCATTTTTCGGCTCTTCGTACTGGTGCCTTTATTTCTTAAAGTATCAGTGATATCGAAAAACAAATATTACATCCTATAGACAATTTTTCATGTAGAATGCAGTGGCGTTGTCAAAGATTTTTTCAGTCCGCCGCTTCAGTGATATAGTGGTAATTTTCATTTTTTTAAATATAAACACTATGTTATTTTTACATATTCCATATTTTTTCTTATTCAGTATATATAATATATGTCGTATATCTAATTGTTTTTCCAACAAAACACTCAGAAACTAGTTCGGTCTAGTTGGCAGGTCATTTCCGTTGAGAATATGATAATGAACTCTTATTCTGTTGTGTTCTATGATTCTTTCCAACATAAATATTTGCTTAGCTATAACATAAAGACATGTTTTTTGTTATGAAAACAGTAGTTTGAAATGACTTAGTAGTAAGACTAAGGGCGATGTATGATATATTTCTGAAACATTAAAAAAATGGCGATTCTTTCTAAATTATTTTATTAACTACTGTAAAGAACCTGTAAGAAAAAATCATTGTACGCGACTAAATTGCTATCATAAACGTGCCTATATAATGTTTTCATTTCAATATCTTATCACAAACAGAAACGGAGATATGACCACAGTTGAAATCGTCCAAAATTTAAATTATGGCCTATATCCTATAACTCAAAAATAAAAGAAGATAGAGTAATGCAGTTGAAGGCATTATTAGTTTGTCGAAAAAAGACGACATGAAAAGCAGATTCATTTTTGTCGTTGGTTTAAATAGTTGTAGTTCAGGTATCACCAATTTTGGTGATACCTGGTGATTCAATATATTTAAAAGTTTAGTAATTGTTTTTTTACAGGTTGAATAAATCTCCAAACCCCACTCTTATATTAATTTGCCCTAAAAAACACTTTCGAAAACCTGATATAACTAATTTTCACCAATGAATCTACTCAAAAACTTAATGAAAATTTAAAGCAAATGAATGAAACTTATTTTTAATTACAATTTTTAACAATGAATAGTTTTCGCTATGTGTGAAGAAGTTTTACCTAATGATAGAGATGAATTGGGAATTATCGTTCATTAAATTCTGCGTATATTTGAATTAGCATATTACCGTTTATGTTTGTGCAACAGTAGTAACAATGTTAACCTAAGAATAATAGAAGACTGATATTCAAAATCTTCGAAGTTAGTTGCAGCCCATGAAAAACATAAATATGAAATCAAAAACAGACCTCAATGCATTAACTGATATAAAAAAAGACAATTTCACTATGACTATGATTGAAATCAACTTCCTTTTCATAGAATAGTGTAGTATACAATCCAGTAATGAATTATTTCCATTGTTCTTTGTTCAATAAATTACATCCAATCCTGACCAGGTCGTTAGCTAAAAATACAAACAATTATAACCTCTCTGGCACAGTTGGAAAATGCGACATTTTCAATATAAGGGCTGATGTCCCAACCAATAAGCCACACTGAGAGAAACGTTTTTGTATTCAATAAAATACATATATTAGTACCAAAGAAATATCTGCTTTGAAGGGCGGATATCCATGTGGATTAACATTGTTTGTTCAGAATTTGAGCAAAAAAAATTTATATTGACTTGTTTTTTGTATTTTGTTGCATTTCTCTGAATAAATATTATTATTATTATTATTATATTATTATAAGGGCCGAACTTACGTAAATTTATGTACAAAATTGGTTATCTTAACAATTGGCAAACAATATATTTCTTTCTCTTCAACAAAATATTTATTAATTGAGAGAAAGGAGTTTGTACTCACTGGATCTGTATTTTAAAATCTACTCGATTAGTTTCGCCTGCTAGGCATCCTCAGGAGCTCTAGAAGATTATTTTTACAATTCTAATAAAATTCCTACAATGAAACAAAAAATATGCTTACTTGTCAAGAAAAAAGAAGGTATTCATACTAAAAATCCAATCGGAAAACTGATATCCACAAACAACAAAACGACTGAAAACTTTTCTAGAAGTCTCAAGAAACTAAGAAAGTAATAATTTTAGGGTTATGTTCTTAAAAACACATTTCACCACTGAAAGGAAACACTGCGCTATTCAAATCACACAGAGCCAATCATCTGCCTACATTAAATTATAGTCTTGGAGTTAAATAAGGTTTTCAAAAATGGGCTTGACCATCTATCGATTGTTCTCAGTTCTTTTTATCTCATATATTTCCTCTCTCAACGTTATGTAACAGTTGTATGTCTTCCTTATTGTCAAATTCATGTTCAGTCGATTTTAAATGGTGTTCAAGTGCACTCTTCTGAATATAATTTCTTACATGTTCCTTTATTCTGGTGGCTTTTGACTTATATTCTCGCATTTATTTCAGTTTCGAAATTGTCATTACCCCGCACGACTAGAGAAAAGTAACACTTTGAAAATAGGAAAGTGAAAACTAAACAAAAGGTTCGTGAAAAGAAATAATGTTTCCAACTCAAGCATGAAGTGTCCTAATTTTTGAAGGTATTGAAAATTTCTTTACAAAATGAGCTTCTTGGTTGAAGACCATTGATGATCAAGCGCAACAAGTGTGTAAACTAGCTGAAGATGCAGAAGTTTCTCCCGTATAAATCGGCTTCTCGCCAAGTGAAGGAGAAGAGGACATTAGAAAGAAGTCAAATTTTTTTAATAAAGAATGTGGGTCAAGTGTTTCATCTTGTCAAAGGTCGAATCAGCCATAGCTTAGTCGTACATCAGCAAAAATCGAAAGCAGAAGATTGCAGGGAATGTTATCAGTTATCAATAGAGCAATTTTCCTCAGCAGCCAAGAACATACCGAGAAAAATTCAGAAGGAGTGACAAAAATACAAAGAAACAATTATCCCATACATCAAATCAAAACGCTTATCAGAAATTAGGAAGGAATGATGAAATGGAACTAACAGCACAATGTCTATCCCACAAAACACTGCCAATACACTGAATAGACTGAGCCGAAACAACACATCGGGATTTACATGATTTCACAATTTCATCGAAATATTGTGTTTTAAAAGTGTTGTGTGATACCTCATGAATTTATGATTTTATACAATTTCGTTGCGAACCGAACTGGTGGGAGCACATTACTCACCCAACCGACAATATATTAGGTAGAAGAAGAAAACACAGTTCAACAGGTAAAAACATCAATGTCATCATGTCAAGCGAACAAAGTTAATTTTAACGCAATAAAAAATGTTATTTAAGATTCAAGAATCAAACAAATTCAATTTAAAACTATTGATGTGCGCCTTTTACCTTTCATTTTTATGAAAGCACTCGGATGGTCATGAAATAATTTTCTTAAGTTTCTGTGAATTGAAAGAAGTGCACTCATGCATGTTATCAATGTCAACAGGACATTTCCACAGTTAATAAATTGATGTAAGAAAAATGCCCAAAGTGATTGAGAAAGAGAGAAGTCTGAAAGTATCAGTATTCAGAATTGAGGGCTGCTCATTCAGATAGTAACCCTGATATTCTAAATACTAAAATATATCAGGCGTTAGCGAACATATATTATACTCAATGTGAGTTGTTTTATCATTGAGTATTATTGAATAGGTACTCAAAAGTTCTATTTTAATCTAAGCTACTTATTTTTCAGCTTAATGTTTCCATAATGAGATAGATCATGAATGAGGAGGATTTCCTTTTATTGGGATACCCAAAAATGTGGTGGAATTTGAGGAATTTTTTTTTAAAGATCAGCAACGGCAAATTTGAATATTGAATACTTAATTATGCTAATGAATGTGCAATAATATACACTACCATCCCTTACCACTGCATCAGATGCACATCATCTTTTGGACTTTCAACCAATATTAACTCTTTTCAAGCAATAATTAGATTTTCTTCCATAGCTAAAAATATATGTGAAAACTGATCTCTTGTATTTTCCATGCAAATAGCCTAGATTAGGAATCCTTTCAATCAGTTTGTATAAGCGTTAATTATGTTCATCACAGACAAAAGAATAAACGTGGATAATCCATATCAAACAAGCCACTGACAAAACCAAGGCTGTGATGAATAGGCTCTACCCTCTGATAGGTAGAAGAAGCCACATGTCGAAAGGTAAAAAACTGAAAATAATCAGAGCCGTTGCTCAATGACATATGAATCAAGTGCTTGGGGATTCGCGGCTACAGCCATATCGAAAGAATTCAGGCAACAGAAAACAATCTGTTACGATGTGTAATAAATGAACCTTGGTTGGTTGGTGAACAAACGGAGTGAGCACCCCCCACACTGCGTCTTTTTGACATTTCCCCTGCTATATCAGAAAAAATTATTAATAACAAGCCTGTGATATATACGGCCGGTTTCACAAAACTTTGATTGTTCGATCAACGATTTGACAGTGACTCATTTCTCAAAATGACATTACTGAAACTTTTCTATCCTTGAATATATTGAGAAAGAAGCGGTTGAGAATCATTTAATTATTGTTTTTGGTCATAATTGAATGCAAGAATGATGTTATAATAATTATAGCTCAAAAAAAATGATCCATCAATCAAGCGTTGATTACCTGATCAAACTTTGTGAAACCAAGCAATAATTTAATAATAGGATTCCTTTGCCGCAGTTGTTTAAGGGTAAGAAAGCAGTCATTTGTGTTGTGGAAATGCATGTATGTCATCCTTATATCAAGGTCTATAATGATGAATGTTTGATCGTTTGGTTGAACGATTATGAAACTATCAATATTGAAACATGATAATCATCTCGTAATCCCAGTAAACGAATGACTAAAAATTCCAATGAAATGTCCTAATATCTTGATAATCTATCTCAAGGTTTAACAAACTATACCAGATGAAGACACTCATGATTATCAATTGCTCAGCATGTTTCGAGCAAATAATAGCTCATCTTCAGGAGCAGCAAGAAATAAGTGAAACTAAAATCAAGAAAACATTCTACAGGAAGAAATCACGAGCGATCAATTTACAGAATAAAAGACTATACTACACAGTTATACAACTCGGTAATACTCAATAAATGAAATTGAGTCGAGAAAATAAAATCACAAGAATTAAACTCAATACATAAGTTAAATAAGTGGAAATGTCATAATTACTGCAGTCGATAACATTGAAAAAGAACGGTCAAAATGATAATGATAGAAAACAAAATTTTCAAGAAAGGTAGAATGTTAGGTATATGTATATATGTATGTGTACCCACATTAGAATCTTCACAATTAATTCACATATAAGAAGTTGTTTGAATTCATGTAAAAAATATCAAAATGATTGAATTGATGTTTACCCCAAATAGACTGAAATAATACCGAAGGAATAATGTGCAACGCGTAAAGAAACTAACAAAGACAAAAAAGAAGAGAATTCTCAAACTTGATCTAAAAGGAAAGTCACACCATCTAGCACACAACTAACGATCCAAGACGAACTAAAACGGTAAGTGCTCGGAAAACCATGAACAATCGATACTATATGGACAGAAAGGGAAAATCAATTCCACAATGAAAGAGTAAATATGCCATCCTGTAATAAATAGGAATATTGACGAGATATATATGCTTATAGAATATTGGGCAAGGAAATTCCTGCTCGGGCTCTCAGCGCCTCAGATAATTAATTGTTGGTTATCCAATCTCCTCCTTATAATTGGTCAATAATGGGTAATCTCAGCTTGAGGACTGGTGAAACATCAACAGGAAACAAAAAACCCTTGTTAAAATTGCCAACGTTTCGAATCTTTATTGATTCTTCATCAGGGCTACAAAAATACACAAAATTATAACAATAAGTGATACCTCATTAGAGGAACAGAACAAACGACAAAACAGGTTCAGTAAATCATCAGCATATAAAGTTTTTTGTAAAAAATAAAAACACAATATAACAATATAAGGAATAAAAACCTCACTAAGCCAGATGACAGCCGCCCAAGAAGTCAAAACAATAAAAGACAAAACGTATATTTAACTTAACATTGATTAAAAATAGTCTTTGATCTTAGATTTTATAGATAAGTATGAGACTCACCTATTTATTGGGTTTTAGAAATTTCCTTATTAAATTTCATGCTAGACCCACCCTGATCTCGATTAGGTCCATGCAGGCATTCAAAGGCACCTCCCGAGCAATGGTTATGCAATGCTCGGGAGATGCCTTTGAATGCCTGCATGGACCTAATCGAGATCAGGGTGGGTCTAGCATGAAAGATGGAAAGATGGAATAATTAATTATATGAGTTATGTTTTAGACCAAGACCCTCAAACAAATTGAAAACAAAAACTGAATCAGCTTTGGTGATATCTAGCAAATTAACATTGAAATCTCCTAAACAAATAACATTATCCACCATTGGTATAATCTGCGATAACTCAGTTTCGAATGCATCAAAAAAAAATTTGTAATTGAAGTCAGGTGGTTTATAAGTTGAACAGATAGCGATTTTCTTCCCAGGTAACCTCAGTTCAATCCACAATTGCTCTATATCAGCACCACTTGGCAAAACTGTGAAATTCAAATGATTCCTCACAAAAATACCAACTCCGCCCGCACGACTTGCTCTATCCTGGCGCACAAAATTATATCCAATAACAGCAAGTTCATCATTTGATATGCTGGGAGTCAACCAAGTTTCACTGACGCACACAATGTCAAAATCATTAGATGATAAGATGCATTTGAAATCAGTCAGGTGAGCCATTAAAGATCTTACATTGAGATGGGCACATTTAAGTCTGGAAGTTAACATTCTGTGGGATACGTTTACATTTCAGCGGAAAATCATACGAGCATCAAAAGTGATTAAATCACCT
Source organism: Coccinella septempunctata (assembly GCF_907165205.1). NCBI lineage: Eukaryota > Metazoa > Arthropoda > Insecta > Coleoptera > Coccinellidae > Coccinella > Coccinella septempunctata. The sequence goes on along the minus strand of NC_058189.1, from coordinate 16,502,785 downwards.
ACAACGGAAGTGAATTTGAAAGACCTAATGAACAATTAGCTATCCTATCTGAATTTTTCTATTTATTTATTTATTTTTTTATTGTAAAATTATTTATAGGGCAAACTCTACCTTGAAAATGAAGAATCTTAAAAAAAAATGAAAAGTGAAATAGAGAGATAGAAACTTAAAGAAAAACAAAGTGAAACAGATGAGTATTCCGAAATACTGAATCTGGAAATAAGCTAAATCATATACAAAGTTGACTCCCAAATCAAGTCTATATTATCAGCGAGTTCATGAAACTCTACATTTTAAGGTCGTTTTCAGAATTAATTTTACGCTCTGGTCAGAAATAATAGCATAAATTTATCCATTTCTTGTCCAAGTAGACTTAAAGCCAGCTTTTTCACAAGTTTTCTTGAAGATTTCCATTCTAGCAGAAGTTAACCATTCGTTTATAACCACAGGAGTTCCCTTGAGGCCCTTTTTTGAGTTGAAAACTTTATTACGCATCCATCTATTCACAAACATGATCGATAAAGATCGTGGTCTCGTTGATTTTCGATTTTCTTTCTTTCCCAGACGAAAACAGTAATTAATGTCATTTGCAGTGATTCCAATGTCAGCCGCGACTTCGCATAAATTGTTTGTTTCGGGTTCTTCTGCGATACCGCTGATAACGAGACCATTCGAGAGTTCGACCTGCTTTTGATCATCCATCTTCTTCTCGCACATTTCAAATTGATATTGTAGTTTAGCGATTTCCGTTCGTAAGCTATCAATGGAATTTTGAGTGTTTATCTCAAATGCTGTGATTTTTTCTAAAATACTTCCGGAAGATTCGTCATTTCGTTTTTCATTGGATATATCATTATTGGGGTTGGACAGGATTAGATCTTTCAACTCACGTACGTTTTGTTTTATATTTTCTTCCAACCTCAGCAGTTCTGCACTGAAATACACAGTATTGTTCTCCTGAGAAGATCCGGCATTATTTGCTCGTGTTGTTCTCCCCATGATGCCTGAATAGTAATAGGGCACTCACGAAAACTTACTTTCTAACAGTTATTTTAACCCTTAGTATAATTTTATCTGGGAGTAACTCTGAGCGCGTCTTACTTCGTTGACAACATACGTACGTATGTACATACGTACAACATACGAACTAAATAAGAGAACATATTCTCCAAATCCATTCCTTTTTCTTCATACATGTATATCCACATTCATCAACGCCTCCTTCGGTTTTCGAAAATTTTCTTCTTCCAGAACAATCGCTATTTCCTCACCGCTTAAAGACATATTCGCAACTAACCTATTCTTCCATTTCTTCCGGCGATTCCGATAGAATATGTGCGATACCTCTATAAAAATCCCGACCCTTCCTTCCATGCCGTCCGTCCGATGCCGATGTATGTGCGCTTACCTTGAGAGCTGACGTGACAACCAATGGGTTAGATTCACAAGTACAATATGAACCAAATCTCTTCTACTGCGAGATATCACTAACCGATAATTAGTTGAAATGAAGCAATGCGATATAAGTACACTCTTGCATAACGTGCAAGCAATTGATTTGGATCAATTGCATGAAATTGTATTTATGAAAATGACCAGGAACAACCAGGAAAATCTCAAGAGCAACCAAATTTATAGAACGTCATTCCTTATGTTGCCTATCAGCAAAAATGAAAATACAACATAAGAACGATTTTCAAAAAACAAAATGTTTAAAGATCTATACTTACAGAAACTACACCGTTGAAAGAAAAACAAAAATAAAAAATATGTGTTTACAAAATTTTCTGTATTTATATATATATTTGGTTCATAGCCTCGACTTTCGACATTGGCCAACATTACAATGTAATCATCTGTATTTGTGGTAAAACTTATACAGGTGAAACTTCTAGACCTCTAGAAATAATAAAGAGCAAACATAAAAATAACATTGAAAATAGAGAAACTACTAGATCACAGATTTCAGATCATGTGTGTTCTAATACAAGATAGGTACCACATGATGGATTGGAATAACACAGATAAACCTAACATTCATACCTTTCTTGTTAATTTTTGTTTTTTATGATTTTTATCATTTTGACCTTGTATTTCCAATTTCGAATTGCAATAATTTTGAATTACCAGAAAAATAAACATGTGTTTTCGTGCAAACCGAGATTTTATTTGCTATTTGTTATTTTACCTGTTTTTGACAACTGTCAGATGATATAATTGCTAATGCTTAATTCCACATCTGCCGGCCTTCGGATAGGTTGACCGTAGAATCAAAGATTAAATCTATGATAGAACTTTACCCTTCGCTCACCCATTTGTCGCAATATTATTAGGTCAGAAATGTATGTTGAAATCAACAATATCATAAAAACTTTTTACGTGCATCCAAAAAGTAATAATTGGAATATTGTGTGACTAGAAGCAATTACCCCAACTCATTTCGTGAAACAGAAATATCGATTCGTCACATTTTCTCATATTTCAGTGTTGACCTAAAGTGATGAAGAATCAACAGTCGGATATGCTAATCGACTATGGAGAACTCTTAGAAGAGTAACCTACTGGACATCTTTCCAAAACAGATATCTTGAGAGAGTTTAATATTAAACTCAACAGCTATCGGTCAATAACTCTATAAAACACATAGACGCGCCCTTCCAGTTAGTTTCAATAGCCACGAGTGCGGCCACCATGAGATGGAGCTAGTATGGGCAAGAAAACGTTCCTTAGAACGCCTTAGCGCTAAGCGCATACGATTTATCTCGATTTTTTTTATATAGGGAAATTTAGAAATGAAATTTTCTCAGAAATATTTCGATAATTGATTATAAACATAATTCTTTTAATTTAAGTATTGATTTCCGAGCTATATTTGTATATTGGCGCCCGTTAGAGATAATAACAAGTACCTATAATCGAATAAAAAAATTGAACGAATATTACTATCATTTAGATTGCGTTCAATGATCCAATTAGAACTAAAGAGCACAATTTTTGCTTTCGGCAACTATTCCTCGGAAAATACAACAGATAAGTTCATGAAAAGTTTGTGAATAAATTGATTTGAATAAAAACAATTGAGCACATTTTTAGCCAACACAATATTCTGATTTCATATCTGAAAAAATATTTCATTGATCAATATTGATCAAAAGGTTGAAAAATAGACATTACAATCAGCATACTAAGTAATTTTTCAACTGAGGATAATTTTTAGGAAGCATATTTATATTTTGTCCCAATGGATTTTGGGCATTTATTTTCTCTTCTAATCTCAAGTGTTTCTTGAGTTTTATTTTATCTAGATGAGAAAGGAATTGACATACATTTATTGACTTGAAATGAATAATTCAACTATGATATTCGATTAATACATTCGAAGTTACTATACCTGTGAAATTTTACTTTATCTGTCTTTTCAACTCATTTCGTACTATTAATTGCACTCTACGAGGACGCCATTATTACGTTCATAATGAAAAAGGATACGACATTCAAAGTTGATCTAAAATTGATGAGAAAATTCTGAAAATTTCGATAAATACAAAGTGCAAACGAATGTTTTGCCCATACTAGCTCTATCTTTTTTCGTCCGCACCCCCTCTCTCTCTACGCCGTGTCCATGTGTTTAATCTATGGAATTAGTCAATTATCAGGATTGAAAACTCAGTAATAAAGTATACAAAATCATTCGTTTTTACCGGACTAACCGGACACATAACCCACTACATATTTTACAAGTATACAATATATTCACTGAAAATATTTTCATATTTACATTTTCATGTAATTGCTCCAAGTTTTGCTTGCATATTATGCAAGAGTTCACTTCGTATAGCATTGATTCATTTCAACTATTTATCGGTTAGTCGTGGCAGCTCTGTCCGTTCTATTGAGCTTTTGGGGTGATGTTTATTGTGTTTAGTCAGCATCGTCCTTATTTTTCTCTGTAAAGCTGCTTAATCGGTGGTCGTCCAAGAGATGATACCGAATGAATCAGCGCCGAGCAAGCGTAGGTGTTAATCGCTTTTATCAGATTCTTACTGTTAAGACCAGTTCTCATTATACTTCTCAATCTTCGGGTGAACTCCTCCGTTAATTCTTTTTTCATCTGGCTCTGATTGATTTTTCTTGCCTGTTTTATGCCTAGATATTTGTATGTGCCTCCTTCCTTCAATAGTTGAATTTCTGCACCATCCTTGGGTTTTAACGTACCATCTTCTATTTTCCCTCTCGTTATGTTCAGCAGTCGGCATTTTTCTAATCCAAACTTCATTTTGATGTCTTCCGAGAATTCAAATCGTGCATGTAAAGGAGTTTCATCATAGTTCTACTGCCGCTCTTGATAGAAAATCCGTAGTCCGTAGAATTCAATCTATGAGACGAGGGATTCAGGGCCATGCAGAACCACAGAGGGCTCCTTGGAAAATTCCGCATCTTATTGGAATAGGTCCTGTTGTAATGGTGCAATCTGCTGCTTTCTTTGAAGACATTTTTCAGGAACTTAACAATATTGGGATCCACCTTGTAAATCTTGAAGATCGTCAAGAGCCAGCGTAAAGATTCCTCTGCTTGGAGAACGCTTGATTGCAGATAACTGAATCTATTATTAGTTGTTCTTTGCACCCTCGGCTGTCTTTGGTGCATCCTTTCTGTTGCATGACGATGATGTTATTCCTTTCGCAATGGTTGTGAATTCGGTTTGAAATGCACGATGTGATTGATTTGTACATCGTTGGAAGACATGTTATTGTTCGGTACTTGGATGGGTCTTCTGTATTCCTTTGGTCTTTAGGTATCAGGTATGCTGTGCCATGTGTAAGGAATACTGGCATTCTTTCAGGATTTTCAATGACATCATTTATTGCGGAGGTCAATTTGTCATGCATGATCCAAAGTTTCTTGATCCAGAAGTTTCCTAATCCATCAGGCCCAGGTGCTTTCCAGCACCTATTATTATTATTATTATTAATTTGACGAGTGCAATATAAAATCAAAGTACTCCAACAACATAATAAATGATCTCATTCATAATTAAATTAGCAAATGTTGGACTTGTGGGTGCACCCATAGCATTACTATGTTCGTAAAATTCCCCCTCATAGACAAGATTTTAGTGGGAGATTTTATACAACTAACCATCGGCCTCAGCAACATGTATTGACTATAATTTAACGAATATAGTAGGAACTAGCTCGGTAATTGAAGAACATATATCTGACCATTCTGCACAAAATTTTATTTTTCCTAATAAAGAACACTCAACATTACCATTTGAAAAAAAACAAATTAGAGATATAAATAAAGAGAACATAAGGAAGTTTGTGGATCAAATATCAGATCAAAAATGGATCAATATGGGTGAGGATTTGGATGATGATGCAAATTAACTGTGGAAAGCATTTTTTGGAAGATTCTATGAGTTCTTTACCTCCTGCTTTCCCTTAAGAACTGTTAATTTTCAAAGAAAAAAATATATAAATCAAAGATTAGCACCATCTGAGAATATAAGAAACTCTTGGACAGTTTATTCATACTCTCCAGTACATCGAAAAGGTACTTGTCGGCATATAAAAAGACCAAACAAAAATATGATTTTATGATTAAAAAGGAAAGAACTGAATATTGTAGAAAGACTATCGAAAAATCAACAAATAAACAGAAAACTATTTGGAATCTTGTAAATGAAACATTGGGGAAACAACGCAAAAGTTCGAATGGAATAAAAAATGAGTCTGAACCTCATAAACTGCTGGACAAATTTAATAACTTTTTCTCCAATGTTCATTCAGCACTTAATATTGAAGGACAGTCAGATAATGATGATTCTAATCCTATACCACGTCAGGAAAAATCCTTTTACTTGTTTGACATCACTGAAGATGTAATAATAGCTACAGTTAGGAAAATGAAAAACTCCAAATCATCAGGCTGGGATGGTATTCTTTTGGAAGTAATAAAAGCATGTATACATCTTATTGCAGCACCTCTAGCACATATTATGAACAAATCATTCGAGGATGGTGTTTTCCAAGAAGACCTAAAAATTGCTGTTGTAAAACCAATGTTCAAAAAAGGCGATCCTGAAGATCCTGGAAACTATCGACCAATCAGCATCCTGTCCACATTTTCCAAAATATTTCAAAAAATTTTGGCCAATAGGTTTCTAAAATTCTTCAAAAAATTCAACGTTTTTACACAATGTCAACATGGATATATTCAGGGAAAGGGTATTGAGGCAATATTTGAGCTATATACTTCTAAAGTAACAGCATTAGAAAACAAGGAATTGCCAATTGGATTATTTTTGGATCTGTCAAAGGCATTTGATTGTGTTGATACAGAAATATTACTGGAAAAATTGGAAAAGTATGAGATAAGAGATAAACAACAAATGCTCATAGAAAGCTACTTAAGGAATAGGTCTCAGACAGTAAAAATGGTAATAAATGGAAATGAATATCAATCCTCAGGGGAAATGAGTAAAGCCAGTGTGCCACAGGGTAGAGTTCTTGGACCACTGCTTTTTCTAATTTACATAAATGATCTTCCATCAGCCCTGCGTGATCATGTTTTTGGTGGTTTTTTGGAGTGCGTGATGTTTGCGGATGATAACAATCTTCTCTTGAGATCCCCGTCTTTTTGGTTCACCTTGGAGATGGCACGGAAGATACTTGATAGCGTAAATAGATGGTGTAAGAGGAATCGCCTCATCTTAAATCTCGAGAAGACTGAGTGTATGGTCTTCAGTACTGGTAGATCTTTTGTGAGTGTACCTCAGGAAATTGAATATGGTGTAAGATTGTCCACATCTGTGAAATTTTTGGGAGTTCATCTGGATAATAATTTAAGATGGATCTTCCACATAGATAATCTCGTGAAAAAACTAAACTCGGTAATATATTCAGTGTGTGTCCTGAGAACCAGAATGGACTTTGATACTTTGAAGATGGTGTATTTTGCGAACTTTCAGTCATTGATGAGTTACAGCATAATTTTTTGGGGGGGCAGTTCTTTGTCTGAATTAGTGTTTTTAAGACAGAAGGCTATGTTGAGAACACTATTGGGTTTGAAGTATAGGGCGTCGTGTAGAGGACATTTCAGAGAAAATAACTTACTAACACTTTACGGTTTATTCATATACAAAGTTCTTATATTCATATATCTTCATCCTCATTTATTGAAAATTATAGAAATGTTAACTTAACAAGAAGAAAAGAAACTTTCTTTTATCCTCATCATTCTTTGTCAACAACGAAAAATCTCCACTCTATCTTGGAATGAAATTGTTCAATTGTCTTCCTAATAAATTGAGAATGATAAATAATTTAAAAATTTTTAAGAAGACTCCGCATGAATTAGTTATAGTAATTGAACCATATTCGTTGTCTGAGTGGTTCACTTTTTGCTCAACTTACTAAATTTGATTACTGAATTTGACGATGTCACTTTTATTGTATTATATATACAATAATTTCTGTACTGAATGAAACTACTTCTATTTCTTCTTCTACTTCAAATTAAGAATTAGTTTTTACTAACCTGTTTAGAAGGAGACTGTTGACGATATTCTGGGCATGTTCACTCCGTACACTTGCTAAATGCCCACCTCTTCGAATACACTCCATTTCCGCTTGAGCCCAGGGCAATCGCACCCCCTCGACCGCGGATATGCAAAATTGCCTCAGGGCCACCCATCCGAATTCGCACAATCCCACGATTTCTTCGATCGGTTCCGCTCTGTAAGTCATCCGAAGGCCAAGGGTCCCGCTGCCGATTCCGCGAACGGTCACTTGTAGTGTAACTCTATTACCGCGTGACACGATTTCGATCTGTCGTTCCGAGTCGCCCGGTCGCGTGCAGTGTGTCCATTTGTTGTCTTCATCGTAGAGGAGGGTTTCAAGACCGTCGCATTTTTCTTCAGGCGAAAGTTCTTGGAACGATGAAAAGGATGTTACTCCATCTGAAAATGAGATGAATCTGAATATATTGTAACGTGTAATATTGCTCAAAAAGCAAAGAGTATCGATCTTCCCTTGTAAATCGGCAAAGCGAAACCTCTTGTTGATACTCTTTGCCTTTGGTTTGAGGAAGTGATGATGAAATACATCAAAAATGGGGGAATTTCACCGATATATAGAAAAAAAATTCTGGGCATTAATGCTAGTTTCAGTCGATTTCTTTCGGTCCTGAAGTCTTATAGAGAAGGTGTTGAAAACAAATTATTAGTGATATTTGTTTTGACTCAGATTCGACAAATTACCCGAATTGGTGAAGTCGTTCGGAAGTGATCACAAAAAAAACTGAATTATGAGAGTACCATTTGGAGGCACATTTCTTCGCAGAAAGGCATCTTAGGACAATGAAAGCATTCTTGACTTTGAGTTTTTTTCATTATCACATCCAATGATGGCAGCAACTTCAAAGTTAAATCTACAAAATGAATTTCGTATATTGAAGAATTCAAGAACATAATCACACAACTAGCGCGGATATCTTATTTTTTTCTGAAATTGGACTAAAAAATTTCAATTGCATATGATGATGTCGTACGATCTCATGTGAAGACTGAAGGAGTTACAATAAACAAATATTCAACTGAAGTAAATTATGCATTTTTTGAAACTTTTCAGGGTTTTCACTTCCAATCTCTGGAACAAAATAAATTGAAAAATTGAAATAACCGTTTTGCTCCTGCGTAAATTCTTGCACTAATTTGTCAGGAGCAAATCAAGTAGAAAAAAATGTTGCCTGACAATGAACTGAAAAAAAAGTTCTTTAAAATTATAATTATGTATAGTAACGTTTTGGGGTCTATATCAGACACCTTCATCAAACGAAAATCAATTGCCGAAAATCTTCTAAATTGTAGCTCTTATTCGACATTGATTTTGTTTCAGAGATTTGGAGTGAAACCTGTTCATAATATGGATGTAACGATGAGACAAACTCTGTTAAAAATTGAGTGAAGCCCCACTCCGACCTTTCTCTAGTCTACGCTCCTGACCAGCTCCGGATGGCCACGTTTAGTATCCAAAGGCTAGGAACATAGTGAAGCGACCAAGAGGTGCGAAGAGGATAGTAGCAAAGATTAACCTCCTCTTTGATAGTAGAGAGGATAGCGGTTCCCGAGAGTAGCGGCGATGACGAGGTGTCATTTCATAGTGAGGCGACCAAGAAAGCAAAGCGGCAGTCGAGTTTGATTATTATAGAACTGGCGCGATTTCGACTAATGGATTTAAATGAATATATACTTTGAAAAATTCGTCACTGAACCTCTGGTGTCTGATAAAAAAATGATGAAAATAGAAGAACTTGTAGTATTCACGAAATAAATAAATCTAGGTAAATACATGATGAATTTCATCACTTCTATAAAGAATTACGCGAGCATGCAGAAAAATTTCATTCATATTTCCGAATAAAAATTGAAACGTTCTACTATATTTTGGAAAAAATTGAATTCAAATTAATGAAACACTGGACTTATTTCATTCGCGACCCTATCACTCCCACAGAACGTCTAGTGGTGACATATCTGTTATGATGTTGAGCATCTCTCTGATCCCACAAAGCAATCTTCAAAAATATCGAACTTATGAACGCTTCAATATCCATTTTTATTCAATACTTGCAGCCGCGCGGCGATGAAAGAAAACAAACTTCCCCGTTCGCGCCTCTATCCTCGCTATAGCGGCCGCGGCACTATGTACTCCCCTATTACAATTCATTAGTTTGAATTTGCCTCTATCTTCTCTACTATGCTCTTCGCACCTCTTGGTCGCTTCACTATGTTCCTAGCCTTAGTGTTTTCCGAGCGAAAAATTACACTCTTTGGTTAACTCTGTTTAGTAACTTCTCATTGTTCTCATTCAGATTAGTGTAACACCTCATTAACTGTTCACCTCATCAAAGTAATGTTCTCTCTCTTTTGAGTCAATTCTGGTGCTAATTTGTTCAACTCAAAAGGTTATGTACTCACAGTCTTCTCAAAATTATCAATTCAACCAATTTCATGTTCTTTTTATTATGATGAAATGAGTTCAGGTGTAAGATTATTTCAGAATCTTCAAACAGATTTATAATCCTGTTTAGTACTGCTCAATTAAAATGTCAAATCGAGTCAAATCATTCATTTGTCTGCTCAGAACTATATATTTCATTATATTTTCACAATTTACATAGATGAATATGTATCACCAGAATTGAAACTTTCTCACGTTTTTCTCATTCATAATGAATACTGATATACCTATTGTCTTCTCATGAATCAGTTTATTCCATTTCTCACCTAACTCTGGTAACAGTTCAATTATATAGGACTACTTACTGTTGTCGAGTTTCAGATGAATGAATTATCATATTCTCCAGGATGGACCCTGGATTTAGTAGTTTCCCTTCAGAACACTTCTTAAATATAGTTCTTCAACAGTCAGTGGTCAGCACAAGGGTTCCATGTTCAATCTTTACAATTCATTTCCAAATATTTTATATATTAGACTAGGAAAACCAAAACTCAGTTGTAAGTATCAATTATGTAAAGATGAACCCTTGGTTTCCTAGTTTTATGTAGGGAATTTCTTATTCGTTGTTTTTTAGTGACCTTCATGGATAACCATTGTACTTTTGTTTTGTATGTTCGAATCATTGCAATTTGTATATTTTAAAGTGTTTATGCAAGTGTTGCCAGGATGTTTGATAATATGTGCCTCTCATTGCAGAGCCCTGATGATGATAATAAAAGTTATCGAAACTGTCGACAATTAAATAATTGGTTTTTGTCGACTTCGGACCTTAAACCCATTAAAACACAAATTTATATAATTTTTATACTGATTCATATATTGTCATTTTCAGTCATTTTGCTTAATATACAGATTAGTTCTCAATCCTTCTGCTCTTTTCAGAACTAACGATTAGTGGTTTCCCACATTAGTACTCTCATTTTGTACCTCTCATAATTTATCAATTGTATCTTCTATTTTTCTAATGGACGTTCTAATCGTGCTGACTCATAAGCAGTCCGTCTTTGTTAATGTTGTATTCATTGATGAATTTTACACTATTCAAGACCAACGTTATTGACATTAATTATAATATTCTTGCTCTTCTTATATTAATCATAACATTCTTGCTTTCCTCATATTTAAATTATAATTATTGCTCGATTGACATGTAATGTATTGATCTGTCATTGATGATCAGACAATTAAGTTCACCTCTTGGCCTATCTCAGTATTACAACTCAGCCTTCTCAAGGGAGATCGAAAAGAAATAATCTATATTAATAAAAGAGGATCTATGGTTCACTTCAGAATGCTTTATTGTTCAAACGATCGCACCAAATTGGACAATTCTTTTTTTGTTGTGTTTATTATTGTTAGTGCAAGGTTTATATAACAGAATATTCCCAAAAAAAATTGTACAGAACAGAAAAAAAGGCATTCCTTTTTCTTACGACCAATCGAGCAATCATAGAGTACTTATAGGTTTTCGACATTTGGACAAAAAGTTAAGTTATATCGAGTAAATCCAAAATTTTTAAAATTTTCGATCAGAAGTAACGAGTTAGTTATTATTATCTACCCTAGAAATAATTTAAATGGCAAAACTAGGTTTGCCGGGTCAGCTAGTAATAAATAATCAGCATCAAGAAATTGATAAGAATGTAGCGCAAACTCTCACGATGAAGGAAACTGAAGACAAATTCCAATTACCGAAAGATTGGCGGAACCTTCGCGAAAAAAATCCAACAATTCCCTACGGCCTACCACGTTATCACTTATTATCCTTGTCCAAATCGAAATGATGGTGCGCTTTCTATAACCTCGCCTCGAAGTAGCGTCACGTCTCTTGCCTAAATACGTATTTCGTTAACCTGTCACCTCGCGGAATATACGGTTGGAAATCATACTTTAGAGAGCAGTTTTCATTCCATTCCAGTCGAAAACACTCTTCAAATGGAAAATCATTTTGAATTGATTTTGAAATGTTAAAATTGGTTATCGTAGATTATCCTCGAAAGCTGGATGTACAGGGTGGGCAAAATTGGTGATACCTGAACTACAATTTTTCAACCCAACGAGATAGAGAAAAATGAAAGCACCATTCATGTCGTCTTTTTTCGAGAAATTAATAATGCCATCAACTGCATTCCTCTATCTTCTTTTGTTTTCGAGATATAGGTCAAAATTGAAATTTGGGCGATTTCAACTTTGATCATTATCTCCGTTCGTGTTTGCGCTTGGTGTTGAAATGAAAACATTATACAGACACTTTTTTGATAGCAATCCAGTGACGTACTTTGAATTTTTCCAACAGGTATATTTGCAGAGCTACAACTTGAAGTTGTGTTTTTTCTTATGGAAACAGTCGTTTAAAATGACCTAAAAAGAATCTCCATTTTTATTCTGTTTCAGAAATATATCATACAACATACATTGGCCTCAGATTCGTTCAGATATTATGGAACTTCGGACTCATAGCTTTACTCGCAGCAATCTTAGTATACTTATTCCTCATGAGCTTGTTATCTGGAGATAGTCTTAATAATATGCTCGTTAAATAATTTGATATTATCAGACTAATGTTTGAGGGGTATTTATTTGTTATTTTACCTTGCCAATAAAAATTTTTGAGCCATATGTCTGATCATGAAGACGAATGGTTTCAAGTTGGTCTTGACTTCAAACATACATACAAAATTTACAGGACCATAGTAACATGCTGCCAAATTCACCACCAAATACAATTCCCCAATGAGAGGTCACCAAACCTCAATCCATGTAACATCGAATATGAAAATATTGAATCTCAATGCTCAGTTCCTGCGAATAAATTGGACACACTGAATCTTGCACTGGATGGTATAGAACCTGATGTTGTAACTAGTTTGCTGTAAAGCTTCCCCCCAATATGATGATAAAGAACTACAACATCGCTGACCATTTTTGTAGATCTAAAAGCAAAGGTGGTTGTTTTTTGAATCTTATCAAGGATTCTTTGCAGTATATAGACACAGGTTGAAAATATCTGTGAATACAGGAAATAAATAACAACTGAAATATCAGTCAAATTTCACAAGAGGAGCTGTTAATTTTTAGCATACACAGGGTGTTTCAAGTGGACTTATTTTTACAACATGACATATATCCCGTTTTCGAAGCATAAGCGAGATATAGGATGTTTGAGGTCATTTTTGGGCAATATTCTAATGAGTGTGGTCAGTTATGTATAAGCCTTAAAGTAACGGTTTCTTGTTACATCTGAGTATTATTAAGTGCTCAAGTCAGGAAAGGTGGTGAATTTCGAAAATAATATTACAAAACGGCGAAAAACCTGCAAATGATCGTGATTTTTTTTCTCGGTTACCAAATTGAATTTTTTTTTTCTGAACACTATTTTCGAAGGATTTCATTTTCCATAAAACAAACATAATTTTATTTATATGCCTACAACGGAAAAAAAATCACCCAGAATTTTTGAAATGTTTCACGATTTTACTCCCTCCTTTACCTAACACGAATATGAACACAAAAAAAAAATAGTTTCTTATCTGTAGCCGTTTAAATATCTCGTACAAGCCCCTAACATAACCAGACCAGACCAAATCGTCTCTTCATCCACACTGGTGTAGACTACGCAGGACAACTCACAATCAAAACTTGGAATGGAAGAGGAGTAAAGACACACAAAGATTGGGTTTGTGTTTTTGCCTACTTCGCCACCTCAGCAGTGCACCTAGAAGATCCTCCTCAGAAAACCAGGTCATCGCCAATCTCCTCATGAATGAAGGTACAAACTGGAGCTTCGACCCTCCAGCAGCTCATCATATGGAAAAATGGGAATCAGCAGACAAGTCCTTCAAGTACCACCTCGCTCGAGCCACGAAAAATCAGCTATTCACCATGGAAGAACTGATGATACTCCTGGTACAAATCGAAGCCATCCTCAATTCAAGACCTCTCGAACGCCTCAGTGATGATCCTGAAGATTACACTGCACTAACACCAGGTCATTTCCTCATAGGTACGGCACTGGATACTTTACCCGAACCATCTGTTGAAGAACTCCCGACCTCTTGGCTGTCAGCAACGAATCCAACAGTTCTGGTGCAAATGGTCTACTTAGTACTTACAACGTCACCTCTCCATACCAAAGTGGCATCATCCATCCCACAACATAAAGGTTGGTCACAAGACCCCATCACCGACGAGCGATTATCTCCTGGCAAGTGGCCATAAGGGCGAGTAATGCCATTCCACCTAGGTTTAGACGGCCTTGTTCGAGTCGTTACCCTCAAGACGTCCACGTTAACGAGACTCGAAGCTAGCCCACTTCAGACGAAGCAACCAAGGAAGAAGTTCAACCTCAGTTATCTCAATAACTACCGCCGTTAGTTATGGAGGTCGGAATGCTAAAAATTGACCGTGCCCCTCCGATCTTGCTTTTGTCTACGTTACTGACAAGTTGCCAAAACTTCGTGTGCAATTCTATGATTACTTGAACAACGTTGCTACCCCCTCACAACAGATTTCAAATATTTTCGTTTCCTACGAAGCTAGTAACATTCTCTTTGTTCACTTCGTTGAATCAACTTCTCATTGTGCTAACCTAGATTATTGTGAAACTTCTTTAACTATTCATCTCATCGCAGTTATTCTTTTTCTTGTCTTTTCATTCAATTCTCAACTTTCCTAGCGTACGATTGGCCTAGCATGAACTGCTTCAGAGATTGATAATTGAAATAATTAACGCCTAATAAAAGTATGATGTATCCATCCGAAAAATTATATGAGAAAATCAACATGTTTTGATAAAAGAGTTTTTCGCTCTGTCTCAATCTTTCGATGACTGGTAGTGGTCTGAATTGATTAATTGATCACGAACATAATTTGACACTGGAAAAATCTGGTTTATAATCTTTTATAATCTGGATAATAATTTGGCAAATTGTTCGGTAGGAATAGATCATATTTGGATCAATTTACTGAAAAAGGAACTGTCATCCAGTAATTTAAAAATTAAATGAATCAACGTTTCTATGCAGTCTCTGTTTCTATGTATTGACAATTAATGTCAAACAAAAGATACAATTCAGAAGATTTTCGAAAATTGATTTTCGTCTGGTGAAGCAGTCTGATATAGAGTCCGAAACGTTACAATATAAAATTATACTTTCAGTTCTTTATTTTCAGTTCATTGTCAGGCAACAATTTTTTCTAGTTGATTTGCTCCTGACGAATTAGTGCAAGAATTTACGCAGGAGCAAATCGTTTATTTAATTTTTAATTAATTTTGTTTCAGAGATTGGGAGTGAGAACCCTAAAAAGTTTCAGGAAATGCGGAATCCTCCCAGAATAAATTTCAATCGATATCAGAAAGGGATGGACTCATTTCGACATTTTCAATAGTTATCGTTATATTCCAAGCAGAAATCTTGAAAAATTATACACCTAAACCTTTCTCTCGGACAGAGAGATGAGGTGGAGGACTTTATTTTATATGTACTGAGTTTCGGGAAATACATGGATAATTTTCCCTACAATTTAAATTAATGAAAAGGTAGAAAGTGTATTATAACCTTATTGATTATTACGCTACATACCTGCAGATGACTCTCCAATGCGAAGGGATAAAGCTACTCTATTTCCATGTGGCAAGTAGATCTTGAAGGTGCACATCAGTTCGCCGGTTGGTTTCAATTCAAAAGACCCATTCTTTTTCACAAAAGTTATATTATAACAGTAGTCAACCAAACGGTAAGAGAGAGTGAAGACAGGATTATTCATCAATCGCATCACCGGTGGTGTATGAGATGCCGGAAAATAAATTCTCCTGTCAGACTCTGGCAGTTCTTCTAATTTACCACAAAGATGCGATTGCTTGTGACTCCTATAGTGCTGATGTTCGCTTCTATTCAGTCCCATAAAATGAAGATAACCCTTAGAACAGGGCACATTCAGTCGTGTGAGTTCCACTATAAGACCGTAGTTCTCTTGGTTTGGTAACCATACTTCGCAGTCTTTGTTGTTTGTTGGTATATCTTGGTTAGAAAGCGTCGCTTCTTTGTTCTGTAGCTTCAACTGGCAGCCTGCAACAAAATTGATGTAAAAGACTTGGGATTAAAAAAAAGGTTTACAAGCTCAATTTCCGAATTTAATTCACTTGATTTGAATTGAGGTTTTCACTCATAAACGTAGTTACTAGTTACCATGCACGCAGCTACTAGTACCCTGATCGAAATCCTATTAGATATTATGATGTCGATTTAATTGGACACATTACATGCGAGAGATGAAACCTGCAATAGTTTCAACAGCCCCAGAGAAGATCAAAGGAACAACAGATATCGACCATTTATTAGTTTCTGGCCTTTACCATTGTTTTGTCTTATTGAAATCAGATAAAGTTTCTCACCAAACTGTGCATTCAATTAAAATCTTGTATTATTTTATTGCCCTTTCCTTCTTCCGCAGTCAATCGATATCCCTGAATGGTAATCTTCTATACCTATATCAAAAAAATAAATGAACAGGTATTATTTGACGATTGTTTTGAACTAGGCAATAGCCATAAATATGGCTTGTAGAAAAAGAATTAACCGTCTATTTATTCCTTGTTGAAGATAACATTGTGATGATTTTCGCTCCTGGTGTTCTCTTGAGGTTAATCTCATTTAATGAACTAAAAAAGGATGTCATATTTTACTGGGAAACGTTGTTTCCCATTGTTGCCTGCGCACCATACAATCAGAGGGTTTGTTCTTGATGCCATATAATTATTGGATTGATATGGCCGATACTTGATGAAAATCCGTAATTGAACTTAAAACACATTAGGTATATGATTTTCACAAAAATGATTTTTTAAACCACGCCACGTGTTTCGGTACCACACAAGCATCTTCAGGTGGGTGAATGTAAACAGCATAAACAATGAGTTGAGTTATCGAGAAGATTATTCAAAATCTTCATCTTCTTATAGTCCCTTTTCCTTTGAATACGATTCCATGGAAATATAATTCAAATTTCAATGAAATTATTCGAAAACTAGCGAACTTATTTTGAATTTCCACGTGAAATAGCGGT
Source organism: Coccinella septempunctata (assembly GCF_907165205.1). Taxonomy (NCBI): domain Eukaryota; kingdom Metazoa; phylum Arthropoda; class Insecta; order Coleoptera; family Coccinellidae; genus Coccinella; species Coccinella septempunctata. The sequence continues at coordinate 16,485,695 of NC_058189.1, read as the reverse complement.
AATGAAATGGATATGATTGAATATGATAGACAAAGGGTAACTAAGTGTTATGAGTGAAAAAAAAGGGTCGAGGGAAACATGTTCGAAATTATTATTTGTCATAAGTTCGAGTGTCAGAAAAGCCTAATCTACACTGCGCAAAAAATTAACGCACATTCTGAAAATCTCAATTTTAATGAAAGTTAACTCTACATTGACTTTATAACTTATTTTTTATGTTCTCTCGGGAAGGTTTTGAACGAAACAAGACACATTAAATGGAAGAAAAATTCAGGATTTCACCGAATTTTATGTGAAAGAAGAGAAATGAACAATTTTCAAAATATTGAAATGCTGATAAGTGATTTAATACTTGGTATTTCCACCACTTGCGTTAATTACAGCTCGGCAACGACGGTCCATACTCAAAAGAGTGATCTTAAAATATTCTCATGTAATCCTTCCCAGATTTCTCCGAGTTGGATTCCTAAGTCATTAAGAGTAGCTGGATGATTTTCTGAACTTCTCAGCCTTCTATTGAGGTTGTCCCAAACCTGCTCAATCGGATTGAGATCTGGACTTCTTGCTGGACATTCCATTCGAGAGACTTCAACCTCTTCAAGGTACATAGGTACTCCTGAACGATGCGCTCAAGATGGGGTCTGGCATTATCGTCCATAAAAATGAAATTTTCACCAATGTATGGGGCAATGTTACTACATGCTCTTCAAGAATGTTCCTTATATACTTATCAGCATTCATAGCTCCATTATCAACAAACACTAGGTCTGTGCAAGCAGTCAAATATATTCCACCCCATACCATAATCGATCCTCCCCCGAAACCAGTAGTATTCAGGAAATTGCACTGAGTATCTATATCTTTCATGTGGACTTTTATATACAAGGGAACATCGATCACAATGATAGAGGCAGAATCTAGACTCATCTGTGAAGAGAACTCTTTCCCAATCGGCCTCTTCCCAATGGATATGCTCTCTCGCAAAATCCAAACGCGCCCTTCGATGGGCTTGTGTAAGAGCTGGGCCTCTTGCCGCGACACGAGGCCTTAAATCATATTCTCTGAAGCGATTTCTTATTGTCTGAGTGCTAATTTGCACCTCATGAGTTTGCTCAAGCTGAATTTGAAGGAGGCGAGCGGTTGCAAACCGTTGTCTCAACGAAGAAACTCTCAAGTAACGTTCTTGAATGGCAGTTGTTACCCGTGGTCTACCCTGTCCTGGTCTTCGGACATTCATACCTGTCTCCCTGAATCGCTGCAACATTCTGGACACACTTGTATGGGAAACTCCAAACCTTTCTGCAATTCTTGTGTATGTCCACCCTTCTTCTCGCAAAACTACCGCTTGAGCACATTCCTCTTGGCTCAAATTGCGTGTTTCGCGTTGCATAGCGATCGAGTGTAGAAAATCAAACGAAAAAAAAAACTATTGATAACTAGAATTGATCGAGAAAAACTGATTTTAGAATGGAGCCAATACATTCAAAATCTGATAATATCATCTTTTTTTATTCCTGCTGGGAAAAAACATCTGCATTGAAGAAAAACGTTGAAAGTGGATAACATATGCATGCATAATTCTGATAAAAATAATTTTCATTGAGAACACTTTCAGTTGTAGAATAAATTTGAGATTTCCATAATATGCGTTAATTTTTTTGCGCAGTGTATTTTTGAACATTCTGTAATTGGTGTTTCAATCTAATAAAATTGGATTATTACAAGAAGATATTATGAAATGTCCTTTTCAATTTAGTACTGTTCCAAATTAGTGAGTTTATCTTTCACACAAATCCTTTTACACAGACATTTAAGAAATCTCCATCAGGAGACAACATTACATGTTATAGAATATATTACTAATAAAAGGTCTGCAAATTACATAAATCTTACTAAACAAAACACACTGATATCTCTCTTTTAGGAATAATTTTGTAACTGCGACCTCTTATATGTCTCTTGTTCTGCTATACATGCAGTTTCCGAATCTTTTTTGAATTGGGTTGTCAATTTTAGGTCAATCTGACATATTGAATCTAATTTTATTATTTTACGTTTTTCTGCTTTTGTTTTCTCTTTATTTCAGATAAAAATTTCTGGTATCTTGGAGAAGACTTTCTGGATTTTCCTTTTTGTTGGAGAAAGAATCAATTTTTGCAGTGCGAGATGCCCTTCAATATGGAATATTTCAGCTTATTTCGTGAACAATTACAATCCACTACACTCACGGGAAGAAAGGGTTTTTTTACTGAGGTTTTTCCCTAAGCTCTTGTATCATACACCAATTTGTATGGTACCCCGTTACGCTAACCTCTGCTAAAACTGTATCTCATATACATGCTACAATTATTGTTTGCTGTTTAAGATTGTAATGCTCTATATCAAAAAAATATATATATATATATCTACTATTTACAAATTGTTTCCCAGATGTATGGAATTTGAAATATTACTTACCTGAGATTCACGCACCATATCTTCAAGATCAATATTTGCATACATCATTTCAATAAAATTCACGAAATACCAAGAAAAAAACATTCAATTTCATGCAACCGCATTAAACATTGGAGGATGTTAACCTCATCATCTTGAAGGTTCTATATAGACGATATTCGGTGAAATAGATTCTGATCTGATTCTGATCAACCCTCTACCAGGAATTGTAAAGGGTGTTTTCCTTAAGTGTGCATCATCAATATGATAGCATTTTTCACAGGCTAAAACTTCCTGGGTCGGCTTAATGAATAATTCACAAATCTATTATCTCACCTGATGTCTTCAGGAATTTTGATTGAATTGGATGGCATACAGGGTAGAAATGAAAGTTGCAATATTCTCTAAATTTCTGAACACCCTGTAGAGGAAATTAGTGACGCAATGATGGGTTTTAAATGAGTTTTTGAAGCCTGATCTTCTTTTAACATTATCCTGCTCAATTCACGTCAATAGCTACTTCCTGAAAGGAAATATACGATTTTTCATGCAATTTATAACATTAACGGCCGGTTTTATGATCAAGTCTAAACTCACTCTAATTTTAAAGCTTCCTGTAACCCTAATAAAAGTGACACTAAAGGAACCTTTAAGCTTAAAGTGACTTTAAATTTGATTATGAAACTGGACATTAAGGAACACGGTTATCCTGTTGTGTAGCAACGTTATGATTAGTGTTTATGTAATTCATTTTGTCTGTTACAGTTCACTGGAATTTAGCATTTCATTTAGCAAATGATTTTTTTTATTATGCGGTCAGAAGAAATTGCGCAAACAGTGAGCATGTGGCGAGAATTGTAACAGATTATCTCGATGGAACATCCATCGATTAGACTGGCCTCTACGTAGCCCGCTAAACCCAATTGAGCATGTGAGGAACATGAAGGAGGCTTATTCTCAACCGGAATTCATTCCATCTCTCAGAACAGCTCTTCTTGAAGAATGGGAATACGTTCCACAACAGGCAATAATTGCCAATTGTATTGAAAGCTTATTCCGCCGTATGAAAGCAGTGATAAGAGCATATGAATGGAATACTCAATATAAAAAAGTGTTTATTTTGCATAATTTTATCTGTATATTCTTGTGTTATCGTAAATGTTATAAATTGCATAGTTTCGTTTGAAAAATCGTATTTCTTGTCAAGAAGGAGCTATTGACTTGAATTAAACAAGAAAATGTTAAGAGAAGATCAGGCTTTAAAAACTCATTCAGAGGCCCATCATTGCGTCACTAATTACTTCCACAGGGTGTTCAGAAATTTAGATGAAATTGCAACATTCAGTTCAACCCTGTATATTCAGTTCTACCCATATACCATCAAATTCAATTGAAATTCCTGCAGACTCGGCATCAGGTGATAAAGTAGATGAAATATGCTATAAATACACAATAAAATAATCAAAATCGATGCACAACTTGAAAAGTTATTTTGAAATTAATTCGGTGAACATGGTTCGTCCGGTTTTTTTTTGTCCTGGAGTGTATTACACTCCTGGGTATCATAAATTGAGATTTTGACGATTTCGGAAAAGTCCTCGTAACTTATTTGTGTTTCAAGTTACAGATCCGAAACTGGATCCTTCGACAGGCACTGTTTTGAGTAGAATTCACTAATAATCTTCAAATTTTGATCTCGAAGCATATATCACAGTTGGTTTTTATCTATTGAGTTCACCTCAATAGATAAAAAGTACCACTTTGCTACGACTTGAATTACAATAAATACAAGGATTTGTATTGTAAATACTGTTATGGTTTGTGTTTCCCCAATACAATATTGTTTAGTTCAGTTTGTCCAATGAGTACTAGGAATTAGAAGAAATTTTAGTTAATTTATAAGAAATTTATTCATCATAGATGCCATGCTAGGAAATTTTGAATGGCATGGAAACATAAAAAAATTATAATAGAGAGTTGTCAGTCAGAATGGTTTTTCAGAAAAGTCAGGCCACATCCTTTTCCTTTTATTAGATATTTAGAAAATACGGAGGGATCTTTCTCAACATTTAGAACGTTTAAAGAATATATAAAAAATTTATTATTTGAAGAGGCACTATTATGGTTCAATGATAAAGAAGGAACATTATAAGAAATTGGAATTACACAAGGAACAGAAAATGGGAGAATATCATCCAGAAAGTTTGTGTGACATTGAAACAGAATGAAGAGAAAAACATAAAGAGGATGAAAAGAAAAAATGGAGGAAATATATAAGATTCAAAAAAAGAAGACATAGGAGAATAGTTTATGAATTTTTTTTAGTAAAATCGCGGTTTAGTTCTGTTCCTTCAAGATTTGGAATTCATTCATACAGTAAAAATTAATTCAGTTTGGAAAATTTAAAATGTTCATTCCCAAAATTTTCAATTTGGGGATTAAATATTTTAATTTTGGGGATTTTGTTATGGTTTGCGTTTCCCCAATATGATATTGGTTAGTTTCGTTTGTCCAATGAGTAATAGGAATTAGAAGAAATTTTAGTTAATTTATAAGAAATTTATTCATCATAGATGCTATGCTAAGAAATTTTGAATGGCATGGAAACATAAAAAAAATAATAGAGAGTTGTCAGTCAGAATGGTTTTTCAGAAAAGTCAGTTTAGAATTGAATTTCTTCCTCAAGTTGCGATTCCGTTGATTTTAATAACAAATTAATTTATAATATAAAAAAAAAGAAATTAAACGGATCGTTACAGTACCTACTCATATTTGCCTTTTTGAAAATATTTTTGGAATTCTTTTCTTTATACATGAGTATAAATAATAAGTTTTAAATTATTATACAGATAACAAGTTTAAGGAAGTCTTCTATGATGGTAGAGATTTAACAAATGAACTAATTCTGCACAAATAGAATATTGGAAGAAATTTTCGTTAAAATCGAATCATATCACAAATTAATTTTCTTTTAATTATTTATTCTGTACTAATCTAACTGATAAGGTTCATAATAGATATGAGATGAAATTTTCCAGTTTGGAGGTTCAAATGAAAAACAACCCATATGTTCGGTTTTATTCCTGCAAAAAATGGTCATATATCCTTGAATGAGAGCCAGTATTGGCCAATTTAATACATATTGAGGTTTTCCTAACGTTTTTTACGATCAAGTTACAAAATACAGACAGCTGGGAATCATAAAATGTCTGTTCGGGTTTTGTTGACAGGCTGGTCTGAATTTTATGTACACCGGAAATTGCCTTACCTTTTGTTAGTTTTCTTTCTTCCTTCACTCTGTGTATCGATTGGCTTCCTCGTAGTTGGTAATTCAATCTGAAATGAATGACTGAGTTAATATTATTGAATAGATACTGATTGATATGAACTCAGTAATGAAAATATTTCAGTATTGAATTTCATAATTCTAGAACATCTTTGTCGTATTGATTTATGCTAACATTGGTCAACTATCTTGTTGATACAAGTGAGCTTTCTATCACTCTATCACTCAAAAATTAGACCTTATTTTATGGCGCCGCTATTATCTTCGCCACTGATGAGGATCAGTCAATTTTCTTATAACCGGACGATTCACTTTATCGAAAAAATGCCACTTGCCACTTACTAAATGTCAACCGGATCTGCCAAATTATGACAAAGCTATCGCGAATTTACTGGATTTTGGAGGACTTGTTGTAGCGCCTAGGGCATTTTAGGACCTAAGGTGATATGAAGTTTTTTTTTTACATTGTGACCTCTAAAATCACCCTGAATTATATGAAGGTTATATCTGGACTCCCTGTATGGTCGTGTAGAAGATACCGGGAGAAGCTTTTTTCCTTATGATATATTCCCCGTATTTGAAATAAAACGTGATACATAGTATTGAAGGTCCTTTTTCAGCAATGTTTTATTGAATGTGTTGAGTTGTTTGTGAATAATAAAATAGCCAAAAAGCAGTAGTTCTCGGGATTTTTTCTCGGTTGTCACATTGAATATTCTTCGAGTAGAATCGGTTTTCTTAGGTTTTCCGTTTTAAAATTTTTTCACAAAAACCAACCATAGAGTTAAGAAAAGCGAAATTGGTGAATTTTTCGCAACAACATTATTATCTATTTATCCTCAAGACGAATATATTCTACCTTCCAAACATTCCTCCTGGTCTTCTAAAATAATTTTTCTAACGATGATTAAAATTGTTATATGGCTGCTGGAGCATCCTGAATGATAATATCCAGTATTCACGAAAAAAAATTTCGCTATAAGTTCAGTAAGATACTAGTGTGATTCCAACTCCTCGAACTCCATTCTCGGTTCGTCATGGCTGATATCTACCACTCAAGTGTCAATTGGGATCAATTGATTGAAATTATTGTGTGTTTTTTTGGGATCATCGCTTGAATCATTGAATTTTATCATCCAGGACGCTCCATTAACATTGTATCATAATTTTGGCCTTCGTAGTTTGAATTCTGATTCATATTTTATAGTCGTTCTCGTAGTCGTTAGTTGTTCATCTGTATATGATACTCCATTCACTTTTATTTTACCACTCGCTTGGCCATGGAAATTTGACACATTGTACACTCTGTATAGTACAAAAATGTGGGTTTATGACGATTGTCGAAATATTTTTGGGTTTTAAATCATCGCTCTGTTGCCCGTTCTACGTAAAAGTCTCAGTAATTACGTATTTTATCACAATTTCGAAACACTTCGAAATATACGCTGTCGAAAATATGTGACGAACATAATTGACGTTTATACAAAGTGATTGAAGGCATACCAAATCTAGTTATTTGAGTGGAAAATAAAAGAAATCAGTTTTTAAATATATTTATTTTTGCTCTGGAAGAAAATTGAATTATTGACACATAATATGCAGTAGCTTGAAGAGAGTTATGTTGGTTGCCTCCTTTGGCTAAAGGTTGAAGTCGTTACATCAATTGTAGATTTCGAAAAAATCAATCCGAAGATTATATGCATCTGATGCAGGGGAAGAAAATGAGTATCTCTCGAAGAAATTAACGGACAATTACAAGAATGTCAAATTCTTCAACAAAAAATCCTCTTTCATCAATAGAAGTCAAAATAATTAAAGGAAGTTTCAAGGCAAGATGAATTCACATGAATTTACAATTCACAGGAGTATTGGCTCGTATTTATGGCTGTTTTATTTTAATACTTTGATATCATAATAATTATATATTCATTGATCCTTTGAAGGCCGTGTGCACCGACTCATTTAAGGTGAGATTAAAGTTAATACTTGATTATTTCTGTGATTTCTATGGCAGTTACCATAGCAATCACCGAATTAACGTTAATCCTGTCTGAAATAAGTCGGTGCAATCGGGTATTACGTCTAGTGTCATAATCAAATTTGAAGTCACTTTGAGCTTAAAGCTTCCTTAAGTGTCATTTTTATTAGAATTAAAGGAAGCTTTAAAATTAAAGGTACTTTAGGTTTGATTATGAAATAATTACAATGTTGCAAGTTACAAGTCAAATGAAAAATTAATTTTCTGAAACTTGTTCTACGTTGACATATGACATTCATCGAAAATCCTTTAGTAACTTTTAGCATTCGTTCACCCGTGCTTAAATAAAAGTGAATGGAGAATATTTCTCCGTAGCTTTTTTGACATGCAGGTACAAGTATATGAATTATATTGAGTGTGGTCTCCTCGGTTAAATGCCAAATCGAATCGCACTACAATGCTACACTACCACTTCGAAAACTGCTATGAAAATGAAAATACACGACGCAAATACATATAAAGAATGTAACAATGATGTTCTCATCTACCTACCCTTTCAAACTAATGGAACGCCTGAACTGTTTCTTCGGCCAACTCATGAAAGCCTCGTAAACTGTATGTGCATTGTTGGAAACGTGCATAATGTTTACTCAACTAGATGGAAGCAAACAAATATATGAGGCACTTTTAAACTTTCTTTTTTCCGTTTAAGGATAAAGAGTCTCAAAGCCTCTCTAATCTATATCAAGTTATATTCGTGATTCAACCAAAGAATTATTCCTAATCATATGAAAAAGGAAAATTTTTAATCTAAGGGTGTTGAGATTCCATGACGAAAAAACTGAAGCTGTTTATTTGATTCAAAATGCAATGGTTGATTGTCACATGTAATTATTTCATTCCAACTGTATGAATACAAATATATAAAGGTATTTCTTATGGATTCCGCTTCTCGGACGTTTAAGGAACTAATTTGATCCAATACAAAAGGAAACAGCCTAAGATGGCTCAAAATCCAAACTAGTAGATGTTAAGCTATTCACATTGAGGATAGAATGTCTTCATTCAGAATACATTCGAAAAATGAATTCATATTGAAAATACATATTGAAAATATGCGCATACACAATAGGTCCTTTCGTTGGCATAAAGAGTGTAGCACTTTTCTACACTCGATTTTAGTATTCGTTTGCTGATTGGATTTACACCAGTGTAAAGGAGATGTAGTTTATCTACACCTCCTTTTGACTAGGTGTAAATAAACTACACCTCCTCTACACTGATATAAATCAAATCGAGTGTAGAAAAGTGCTACACTTTTTATGCAAACGAAAGGACCTATTACGACACCTCCCTTTCTCACGAAACATGTTATTTGCACAACATGTTTACAGGTAAAAAGCAAAAATCTGAACTCTAAATAGTTATACGAATACAGCTACCCGATGTGCGTCAAAAATTGTGCATTGAAGGCGAGTTCCGAAATTGCTGGTGTTAGTCCTCTTCTCTGGGAATACTGGCAGTACTGTTCGGGAATATCGGAATTACCCCTAAGAAGAATATACGAAATTTGACAAAGAAAGGTTGAAGTTTGATATCGAACTATCGGTCTAGATATTCTTTCGTATCTTGTTATATAAAACTCAGAGCTACTTCGATTTGAATTTTGACGTAAAAGAAGTGACCATTTTGTCTTTTGTTTTGATAACCATTATCAATAGTACCAGGTAGATTGAAGAGATCATTGTTCTTGATGAAAACACTCTGATATCTTTCAAATTGCCTAATTCCTTCATTTTTCGATAAAAGTGAAGTTTTTGAGTAACCTGTTTCTGCTTGAGGATTTTTCTGTGAAAAATATTGTTTATAATCTGTTTTCGAATGATATTAGATTACTGGTCGTGTACTTCTCAAATTTTTGTTCAACAACAACAGCGCAGGCGAATTCAAGTTATGATCAATTCGTGTATTGCGTTATTCCAGTAGAGCCAAATAGGAGTCTGTTTTATCAAGTGAGTATTTTTTTAAAATGGTCTTTACAGTACCAACCGTTCTCTCAATTTGATCGTTAGATTGCGCATAATGGGGACTACTAATGGTGTGACAAAATCCCCAATTATTCGAGAATGCTCTGAATAACTTTGAAGAAAATTGGGGTCCATTGTCAGAGGATATTTCCTCAGATATCAAAAATTCAGTTAGTATTTGATTCTTTGTCCGTACTTGATTCAATTGCTCTCGGAATAATGTGTTTTGCACAGCATCATTTTTCAGCCACTTTGCTTCCTTCGTTTCATCTGTCAGCCACTGAAATGTAATTTTTCTTTCCACTTTATCACCTAGGAATTTTGCAGCAAAGAAAATTGATACATATTTCAAATATGTACAGGGTCTTTCAGCTTTGGAATTGACTCGATTTCTTCTTTCGATCCGAAGTTGCGTCGCCGTCGGTACGAAATGTTACATTTGTATTTTGAAGTCGTACACCACTGGACCCGTAACCTGTTGTTGTTTTATGGTTATTGGAGTGTGTTTCTAGTATTCTGTTATTTTAAACTACTTTTTATGTATATTTCAGTATTTGATTAGTATATTATAAGCATACAATCTAATAATTTTGTAATGAACGTGTGTTTTTCTGACAAAAATGCACCCTCATTTCAGAATAATCTTTCAGTTTATATTTGAGTAATTTCATTTTGAATTAATTTTGGAGAGAAATATTTTCAGTTTCCAATTCAGGATTCCGACATCGTTCGGAATTGTAAACATTCCGCACCATTTTTATTTTATCTGAAAAACGATGTTGCACCGTATAAAACATCCTGAATTGAAAGATAACCGTGTTTTTTGTTCGCTAGCACAGATAAGTCGGAATTAAGACGTCTTCATCGACGCGAATTTTACCGAATTTCGACAGCCGGGTTACATCTGATTTCCACACCCCACTTCGGGTATATAAAATCAGATGTCCCCCGCAGGACTTCACTTGCTATTCACTTGCTGTTGACTTGCTATTGACCTACGCTTCTCTTATATTACGATTAATTGCTCCGAACCCGAATTATCGTTCCGTGTGACGCCGAATTAATTTTTCTCTGCCGTTGAAATAGTGTTCTTAGAAGATTTCTTTTTTCGCTGAGTTTCTTATTAGTTATTTGGTGGTTTGAAATTTCCGTGTGCAAGTGCCTGTACCGAAACCATAGGTAAGACGACCCTCCGTCCTCTTTTTTTTATATTTTATTCATTTATCCCCAGCTCCACTCCTACTTCTATTAAAGCACCCCGCTGGCGTGGGTACTCAGGAGGTGCATAACGCACTTTGGAGTAGCTGAACTTCCCTCGTCCCGTACTCCCCAACGTCCACTCCTACTGCTATTAAAGCAACCAGCTGGCGTGGATACTCAGGGGGTGCATAACGCACTTTGGAGTGGCTAACCCTCTTTCCTCTCTTGTTTTCTGCTGTTATCGAAGAACCCCTCTGGCGTGGATACTCAGGGGGTCGTATTTCATCCCCTAACCTGGCTGAGGTCCGATACCTTTCCGTTAAGTGTGCGTCTTAGGTTCTTGCTGGTGAACACGTCCGTAAACCCCGTATCACGTTTGAGATCGGATCCTGTTTCATTCCGTCCGTTTTGCCCTGTAAATTTACTGATCTCGAGTCTCTTACTGTACGAATTTTATAATAGTGCCATTTGTGTCTCCTTGTACGAGTCGAAAAATATAATTTGTATACGTTGATTTTGACTTTCACTGGTTGTCGCTAACACCCCAGACACCGAGGAACCTTGTCTTCGACTCGTAGCTACCAGGGTAGGTTTGCTATTTTCCCTTTGAAGAGTAGCTGGCATTCGAGTATCATGAGAAAAAGGCGTTACAATTTTTTTCAGTTCATTTACCATCTTGTTACATTAGCTGTATTTCTGTGTTGAACGAAAAGAAAAGAAAAAATGACGTCACTAGTTTAGTCTTCGGCAAAATGAATAGTTTCGGAAGCTTGACATCTAGATATGATAACAAGCGATCGACAGCGATTTGCGGTTCGAACTATGCCAAAATCTACATTCAATATTCACGAAATATTTTCAAACATTTTTGTGTGTGACATCACCGTTTCAACGCCAAAACACGTATCTTTCAAAACCTACGAAATAGTTTTGAAAATGTTCACCTTAAATTACAGCTATACCTTATCTGTTGACATGTTCATAGAGTATAATCATTTTGCAGTTTTGCCACGCATATTATGTTGATTCACGAATTTTGAAAGCATCGCATTTATTTCTGCACCTGAATCTAACGTGCGTTAAAAAAAATTTATCGTCAAGTAGGCTATGGAATTTCGAACGTCGATATTTCGTGTGTTAGCTTTTGCTGTACTATTTTCCTAGTGAACTGTTAGAACTGTTAGAAGTAAGCATTTTGGATTGTTGTTGAACAAAAATTATCATTATTTATAATTATAAAGATGGTTTTTACGGACGTGCTGACGTGCAAAAAGCATTTATTATTGAATTCTACTTCAAAATTGGGGAGGAAATAGAAGGATAGTGGAAATATTCTTCAATGTTCCAGTGACATTTCCAATGTTGGTGAAAGAATCAATCTTTCGAAACTACTGTTTTTCGATGCGTTGACGAAACAGGTATGTTCAAGCTTCAAGCAAAAAAGAAGAAAACGTCAGAGTTATTCAGCAATAATGAAAATATGATGACAGAAGCTCTAGGATCCTCGGTTGAAATTTTTACCAAGAATTTGTCTAACCGCCTCAGATTGTTTGGATTCTTGTGATCTGACTCAATATAAGAAATGCTTTTCGCACTTTGGACAAAATTAATTATTCTTTAAAACTGCCTTTCCACTTTCCATACAAAATTATGATGTATAGGTTAATGTCATCATTGTTTACATTTTGGGAAGATGAAGTAATTCAAGAAAAGACCTACGTCCAGACACCGAATATCAACGTTCAAAATTCCATAGCCTTCTTGACGACGAATTTTTTTGAACGCACGTTAGTATAAAATTTATAATTTAGCATTTTTGAATTTTCAATTTATATTGAAATTAGTTTGAGTTGGTCGAGATTGATTGATCATCGAAACACTTTCAACAAAAATTTCTGCACCAGAATCAAAACATTCCGAAATTGAGTCATTTTAAGCAAAAACTTGTTGAATTGATCTACATTCTATGCAGTTCAGCTAAAGGATTTACTTTACCATAAATTACACACTTTTTGCTATAGACTGGGCATATTCTCACACCGTGTTCATTTACACAATTGCGAAACAGAAAGATTTTCTTCAATGGACGACTTCGGCCATACTCATGATGATACACATGTTTAAGTGGCTTGTACCAAGACACAGGAGGACGATAATCTTGATTCTCCTGTTTCTAGTCTTGCTCTGTTTTTTTTATGACGAATTCCATTTGCTGACGTGGAACTAGAGATGCTTGCTTTATTTATCACATCAGCTGACGATTCGTCTGACAAGGATTGCATTTGTAGTTGAGTTCTCTCAAATATTCGGAATATTTCTAGGGTTATCTTAAGTGTCAAATCGTTTATGGACAGAAAAATTCGTTTGACACTGGTATCTGGTGTTCCTAGGATAAGAGGATCCTTCATCAAACTGTCACATAATGAATCTCACATAATGATTCGAATTCGCAAAATGGACTCAGCTGATATTACTTATTCACATATTATGCATCAACTGTTTCGCCTGCATGCTGATTTCGAGGAAAAATATGTGTCGTTCATAAGAAACATTTCTGTGAGAATGTATGCAATTTTTCCATGGATATTTGGTAAGTTCATGTCTTATTGGTTGAAATTGGTATTAGAGCTCCTGATTTCTGGCCAATAATTTTCAATTTTTTGAATGTAGATATTTTTTTTGCCAAATTAATTTCTGCTGAAGCTATTAATCAGCTGAACCAAATGCCTGTTCAGCCAATCGAAATTACATTCGCATTTCTATTGAGGATAATTGGGTTGACGGTACTGAAACAAATTCGAGTATCCACGCACTGAAACGTGGTATGCCTGCTTCATGAATGATTAAATAGTAATTAGGTACTTTATCGATTCTGATGGAATTTTGCAATGTTTCCCATTCACGGGCTGAACATTTTCGGACGGCTACGAAAAGGAATAAATTCACATCAATTCAGAAATATTCCAAAATCCGCATATCCCATTATTGCAGAAATTCGGTGATTTCTAATTAGTGTACAGGTTTATCAAGTTATTAGTAAAATAGCAGTGCGAATCGTTTGAGTAGAAAACGGTTCACGAAACATTAGAGAGTGACAAAAAATCTGTAATATTTTATAGGATTTAAAATGAAAGCAATAATTTCATGAAAAAAATAGAGCACAGAATAGAAACAAAAAAAACCTGAATGATACAATATGGTCTAAGTAAAAAGCGAAGCATATTGCAACGACTTGCACGCCTATATTAACAACTCATATTATTCTTGCGACGCCGCTGGCATCCACAGACTTCCTTATAATAAGATGTGCATATAAGTTCGAAGTCACCTCGGTCAACTCTTTGATGTGCATAAGTTGAGTTTTCCGAATTGTTTTGAGTGAGTTTTCTGACGTTGAAGTTGGCAAGATTTATAACCTATACTCCATTCACTTTTATTTTAGCACTCGGTTGGCCATGGAAATTTGACACATTCCACTCTGTATAGTACGAAAATGTAGGGTTATGATCAAAACATTTTTGGGTTTTAAATCAACGCTATGTTGCCCGTTCTACGTAAAGATTTCTGTTATTACGTATTTTATCACAATGTCGAATCACTTCGGAAAATATGTGACGAACATAATTGACATTTATACAAACTGATTGAAGGCATACCAAATCCAGTTATTTGTATAGAAAATACAAGAGATCAGTATAATATCATAATATGCACTAACTTGAGGAGAGTTAATGTTCGTTATCTTCTAAGGCTAAAGTTTGAATACGTTACATCTGTTGTAGATTTCAAAAATATTAACCCGAAGATGAAATGCATATGATGCAGTGGTTGGGAATGGGTATCTCCCTAAGGAATTTACAGATAATTACAAGAATGTTAAATTCTTCAACAGAAATCATCTTGCATCAAAATAAATAAAAGGAATTAAAGGAAGTTTCAGGTCAAGATGAACTTCACCTTTGAACAAACATTTCAAATGAATAAACAATTAACAGGACAACTGGCGTTTATTTGTGGCTGTTCATCTTAATAAATTGATACAATAATAATAATTAGGTATTTATTGGTACCTTAAGACATTTAGAATGTATAGGACAAGTCAAATGAAAAATAGAAAAATCAATTTTCGGGAACTTATTCTACGATGACGTTCATCGAAAATCCTGTATTGAACTTTTCGCATTAATTCACTCAAACATAAAATTCTCAAATGCCACCACTTTTTTGGGTCTCCCAATAGAAGAAAATTCTTTGTCCTTCTCTTCATTCACAATCTTTCTGATTGTGGAAATATTCAGCTGAAATATATGTCGTTTAGATTCAGATGAAACATTATATAAATTCTCTTACATTCAATATGTTCGCTACCGTCTGACGTATTGTGAATTTTAGAATATCAGGGTATAACTATTTGAATAAGCGGACCTGAATTTTGAATAGCACTTCCTGAAACCCGGTCTTCCCTCTTTTTCAATCACTTTCGGCATTTTCGTAATAAGAATTGATATTAGTTGTGGCAACGGCCTTATGACATTAACCACATTTCATGAGTGCCAACCTTGCTCCGTTCTAGTTACAAAAACTTGAGAAAATTATTTCATTACCAACTGAGTGCTAAAATAAATGTGAATGGAGTATATATGTATATTCACTCAGCTTCAAGTTTCATACTTCACGGCTGGAATCTTCACTCAGCATCAAGTTGCATACTCTTTGGAAGAGATCTTCACTCAGTACTAAGTTACTACTATTTGGCTGGAATCAGGAACCCCGCTTGAAGTCAGCTGGGGAATATCCAGGATTAAAATTTGATAAAGTGATCCGGTGCAGAAACATGCAGGGATTATTTTGGAGTCCTATGGCATTTTGTTCCGAGAGCAATAGAAAACCCTAGGGATTCAGCAGTGCTCTGGTACCAGAGTCATTTCTTCCCGGGTCTTCACCGATGGACCTTAAATGATTTAGAAAAGTAGAGCTAAGATTGCGCAGTTCACGGGATTGAAAATTCTTGAGTGTGATGTAATCAGTAAACTCATTGTACAATATGGTGGAAAGTTGGCATAAGGCATAAAATAATTTTCTGTATTACCCATTCTAATAGTGATTAAAATTTGTCTTTATATGTGAGAGTTTATTCTACAGAATTTGATTGTGATTGAACCACATCTTGAGGTACCGCGAGAGCCTTGAACATAATTTTTTGTCTTGAAAAATCTCTTGGTGGACTTTCTGGAAAAAAACAGTTTCCTACATCCCTCCCAACAAGGATTCAGAAAACGCAGATCGACTGTATCAGCAATCTTCCAATTTACCAAAGTCCTAGGGGAGAGTTCCTTTGAACTGGACAGCCCATGAACCGGACGCTACAGTTTTCTAGTACACTCGATAGCAATTTAGCATCCCTTACGTAAATCCCATTTTCGCAACATCGATCGAGATCTCTTGTAAAATGGCTGACCCTGTGGCTCGCGCCTTGTTGCGAAAATGGGATTTACGTAAAGGATGCCAAATCATCATCGAGTGTTTTAAAAAACTGTAGCGTCCGGTTCATGGGCCGTCCAATTCAAAGGAACTCTCCCCTACTAATAAATAAGTGTTAGGTAGTGATAACGGGACTGAGGACCAAGTAAAAAGCAAAATCTAAAAATTCGCCGACGGTTCGTCTGTATTTTCAGACTTTTTCTAGGCTCATTCTAGAGTCATTTAAAGTTAGAAATTACTATAAAATTACAGTACATATTCCGGAGATGAAATCTTCACAATAAACGTCAATTTTTAAGATGAATGAAACAATGATGAAACAACACCACAAATAACAATGAATAAATATCACATTTGGTCTACCGCGTTCAACTACATTTGATCGACTTTTAACTTTAAATGACTCTAGATTGAGCCTAGAAAAAGTCTGAAAATACAGACGAAACGTCGGCGAATTTTTAGATTTTGCTTTTTACTTGGTCCTCAGTCCCGTTTTCACTAGCTAACAAATGTATCAGAAATAATAGATGTACTGGATACTATCATAGAAGCATATAATGCTGGTGAGAACGTGCAGTTGTCTTGTCTGGACCTGAGTAAGGCCTTTGATAGTGTTCCACACGAAATTCTTCTGAGTAAGCTCCAGTTGGAGCTGATTTTAATGAAGAACTATGGAAAAATAAAATTTATCAAATACCTCATCAAAAAAAAATTATTGAATAAAAATCACATATGTCTAATATCGAATAAGAAGTTGGAAAAATTAGGCGAAGAACATCTTCATAGTACCTACATATCATTGAGTAAAATTATGTTGCTCTCTTCAGAAGCCTCAATAATATGAATTATCACCTGGCATTCTGAATTGAAAAACAGTCCATTATTCGATAGATCATGCAGAGTTCAGTTATTATAATACATCATTTTATAAAAACGTCAGGTATAGCGGAACATTGATGGATTAGTGGGACATTTTAGCTTGTATACGAAAGTTTAGAGGATGGTGATATATGTATCTAGGTATATATATCTTTTGGTTTTTTAAGATCTTGGCGATGCTGTGTAGTTTCTCCCTGAGAATCGTTTCCTGTTCATCCGTTATAATCGATTCGAAAATTCATTCGTAATGTAGCGAAAAAATAAATATTCATCATTAGTATTTTTTATGACGAGCATTTGTTGATAATAATAATAATATTTATTTATCAATGTAGCTACACTATAAATATTTTCCGTCAAATTGATTATACGGTTCTTCAAAAGAAATGAAAGCCAATGATACAATTACGATCACAATATAACGATAAAACAGAGACATATATAGTATAACTAAAATTCATCCAATCTCTAAATAGTCGTCTGAAGCAGCAGATCTTTAAGCTTTTTGTTGAAATTGTGTTCTCTTAGCTGTTTGAAGTTTTCAGGCAATTTATTGTAAAGTTTGAGACAAATTGAATTGGGACCTTGCTGCGCCCTCTTTATTCTGGAATATGGAAGACAGAAATCATGTTTGTGTCGAGTATTGTAGCTGTGGAAATCTGAATTTGTGGGAAATTTCACTTTATTCTGATGTACATATTTGACACACGTACGTAAGAATAAAACGAGATGTTGCTGTAAGTATCCCTTCTCTCCTGAATACAGGTCGACAGCTTTCAGTTTGATGCATAGCTTTTCTCTGTTTCAGGAGAACCTTTTCCAAAGCAGCACTCTGTCCCCAAATAATTATGCCATATGCCATACATCATCCTTGAGTGAGAGACCGAAAAGTAAGTGAGCCTGGTAGTCTTCATGTCTGAAATATGTTTCATTCTTTTTATCACAAAAATCGCAGTTGAGAGCTTGCCACACAGCTCATCGATATATTGGTTCCAGAAAAAAAGTTATTCCAAAAAGGTGAAGTTGAATTCGTCTGTCTTTTTGTGGTGAAAATTATTTTTTGGGTTTAGTCATTATTCATTTGGAGGCCGTTTGTATGGAACCAGATTTCGGCATATTTTAAGGATTAAGTTGATTTGGCTTCAAGCAATGTGTTGGATTCGTTCAGAAAAGCGGTTTCGTCTGCAAGGCTACACATGTTGTCTGCTTCTATGTTTGCATCCTAATCGTTTGTGTACAGGATGAATAAAATAGGTCCTAAGACGGAGCCCTGTGGCACACCTGTTCTGATTTCTCCGAAGCTTCACGAGAATCGCTCCATTTAACTCTCTGAAATCTAATTGCTAGATAGGATACAAACACTTCGTGGCCTTTTCCCCTCACGCTATAAAACTGGAGCTTACTCAGAAGAATTTCGTGTGGAACACTATCAAAGGCCTTACTCAGGTCCAGACAAGACAACTGCACGTTCTCACCAGCATTATATGCTTCTATGATAGTATCCAGTACATCTATCATTTCTGATACATTTGTTAGGTAGTGATAACGGGACTGAGGACCAAGTAAAAAGCAAAATCTAAAAATTCGCCGACGTTTCGTCTGTATTTTCAGACCTTTTCTAGGCTCATTCTAGAGTCATTTAAAGTTAATGTCATAACGCCGTTGCCACAACTAATATCAATTCTTATTACGAAAATGCCCAAAGTGATTGAAAAAGAGAGAAGACAGGGTTTCAGGAAGTGCTATTTAAAATTCAGGTCCGCTCATTCAAATAGTTATACCCTGATATTCTAAAATCCACAATACGTCAGACGGTAGCGAACATATTGAATATAAGAGAATTTATATAATTTTTCATCTGAATCTAAACGACATATATTTCAGCTGAATATTTCCACAATCAGAAAGATTGTGAATGAAGAGGATGACAAAGAATTTCCTTCTATTGGGAGACCCAAAAAAGTGGTGGCATCCATTGTACATCCATTCATGGACGTACTGCAGATATCCGATAATGGACATCCATTGTACATCCATTCATGGACGTAGTTTGGATAACCAATAACGGATATCCATTGTACACTCATGGACGTACTAGGGATATAATGATCTCTTCTTAATTAGTGAAGTATTTTGTTAGCTGAAATGGATATCCATATTTTTCCGGATATCAATTATCACCAAAATCGAAGCTTACCTTCTTCCGTCATTGAACTCAAGAAATTTTCTTGAGTTTAATGGCTTCGCTGCTGCTGAGTGTATTGTTATATAATATATGTATATCTGCTGATTTTTATAAAAATCATATGTGTTGAACGAACAAAAATACTCAATTTCGAGAATATTTCATATTGTTGCGTATGTTCTGCAGTATGTCCTTATTCATCACTTGGAATTGATATTTTCATATAGTCGAAATATGAAATATCATTCTATTTTTTATTGAGTATCAAACCCTCATACACTATAATGGAGAATAAGTATGAATATATCTACCCTGAATAGCTTTGGTAGATCTGTGGTTGGCATTACTGGATGTCGGCGGATGTCGGAATTTGACAGTATGTCAATTGTCATCAAGGAGATATCTCCTTGAATTATCATTCATCAAGACGCTTAAGAATTTCTTGTTTAGTGTGTTCTTGTGATGCAATCACCTGGTAAAAGAGTGACTTGGTTTGGAGGAAAGCAGTAAGAGTAAACACGAGAAGAAAAAAATTACTTTTTAGAATATACTTTTAGTAACGAAGAGTGTGATATTTTGGTTTAAGTTTTCAACGAGGTTTTCAATTTTATATTCTTTGTTTCCATTATATGTTTTTTCATGTGAATCGATTTTATTTCATAAATGGGTTCATTCAATGTGTCCAATAGGAATTGGACATTCTGTTAAGACCTGGACGAACATTGGATATTTGGTGGACGTTGCCTAGACAGCTGATGGAGATTAACTGAACCTATTAATGGATATAAACTGAGCTAGAAATGGACGACATATTGAATTCGAATGAACCAATATATAAGTTTATTCAACTGATTCAGCTTCGATATGAGGTTCATAACTAGCCCAAATTTAATCTAAAAAGGTCCACTTAATATCCATCAGCTGTCCAGGGAACGTCCATCGAATGTCCATTGTTTGTCCATTTTGGTACAATTCATGTCCAAAATGCGTTCATATTGGACCAAACATGGACATCCATTGGACATCCAAATTAGTGACATCCATGGGATATCCAATGGACGTCCTTTGTCCGTCAAAGGACGTTCAATGGATATCCGTATTGCCTGATTTGGATATTTGGACATCTATCGGATGTCCTTGTGTTTATTGGGCTTGAAAGGGTGATATGATATGAAGTTTCCCTAATAATTTTCATTGAGGCATCCAAATCTCAAAGTCCTTCGCACTTATTTACGTACATGCTGTATAGTCGAAGAATTTAACAATATATTTAGATTGTAAATGTTTGTATTGATCTCCTTCAAAGGAGAGTTATGCAGATTACTAAAATTCAAGTACGAACATGGGGATTGCCAAGAGAAAGCAGAAGATTGTAGAAATGCAATAGCCCAGTGTGACAATAATTGTATTACTGGTGATAAATTATGGAATGTTTGAATCAGTTGTCAGTTCAAACTACGCCTGCAACGAATTCTCAGTCCTCACCCTAGAAACAAGGATTAGTATGTACTGATTCAGAGGGCGGTTCATATAACCTGTAATAAAATTATTCTAGCACTGAGCGATTACATATCTAGACCTACCTACATACTCATACATATATCCATGCTACAAGATTTCGCAATGCACACACTGGTTAAAAGGAGAAGGTATATATCAATGGTATTTCTAATGAAAGCAAAATTGTAGTTTTATTGAGTTCATCAATTTCAGAGTTTCAAAATTGATTTCTAAATAAAATTTTTAGGGTTTTCACTCCCAATCTCTGAAACAAAATCAAAAAAATAAAATAAACGATTTGCTCCTGCCTAAATTCTTGCACTGATTTGTCAGGAGCAAATCAACTAAAAAAAATTGTTGCCTGACAATAAACTGAAAATAACAACACGTTGGAATTGTTATTTTATGTTGTAACTTTTCGGAGTCTATATCAGACTCCTTCATCAGACGAAAATCAATTTTCGAAAATCTTCTGAATTGTATCTTTGTTTGAATTTGAGGATAATAAACAAAGAATTATTCTCCATTGCGGGTGCCTCCTTCACCTCTGAACAAAATAATGGATGATTTATAATGAATTTCTTATGAATAATGATATGTATATATTTTTAGATGACTTAAAAATCGTGAGGAATTTATTTTTTTTTAGATTAAGACATGAATTGTTTTTTTTTCACTTTTTGTTTTTTTTTTGGGGTTCTGCATGTTGTAATTACCATAATTATTGGTGTTGATGTAGAAGTAAAATAAATAAATAAATACTCTTCGTTCTCATGGCAATTGTTTATATTCGGACTTGAATTTTCGTGATCTGTACATTTGTGGATGTTACGTTATTGTTAGTATTGTCGTTGTAGAATTTTTGTAAGTATAATGTTTTATATATCTATATTAATAAAAGAGGATCTATGGTTTACTTCAAAATGCTTTATTGTTCAAACGATCGCACCAAATTGGACAATTCTTTTTTTGTTGTGTTTATTATTGTTAGGGCAAGGTTTATATAACAAAATATTCCCAAAAAAAATTGTACAGAATAGAAAAAAAAGGCATTCCTTTTTCTTACGACCAATCGAGCAATCATAGAGTACTTATAGGTTTTCGACATTTGGACAAAAAGTTAAGTTATATCGAGTAAATCGAAAATTTAAAACTTTCGATCAGAAGTAACGAGTAAATAACATATTATAGAATAATTTTATAATCATACTATGTTTAACAATTTTTTAATTATGATGTTTGAATGTATTTTGGGTTGCCTGACAAAAAGTAGACTGAATTGAAACGAAAATGAAATCTTTTTCATTCTATTATAATATAAGGATTATTGATGTAAGATAAATCACACAATCACGATGAGTTAGCTATTATTATCTACCCTAGAAATAATTTAAATGGCAAAACTAGGTTTGCCGGGTCAGCTAGTTTCATATAAAATAGGTAGGCTAAAGAGGTTATCAATTTGGACGGACATCAGTAAGAAGTTAGAACTCAGTTTATCGAGAATATTTCAAAAGAGTGTGAAATTATTCCTTAACTATAATAGCCGATTCTCGACATTACCTATTAAGTGTGAAAAGAAGTAAAGATGAGTTGTTATACTGAGACGTCTTGTGGAGTTGAGTTGTATGTTCCTGTTTAAAGAATTTGAAACACTTAGAAGAATATAATTAGATATAATTTCCAAATGCTCAAAAACATCCCAAATCTCAAAAAGATTTCAATCATTGTACTCCCGACAAAAAAAATTGTCCAGAATTATTCCACATAGTATGAAATGGATTCTGTTCTATATCTTGTTTCATGTTTCGAGTTCTCGCGTTACTATAGTAACCTGCTATCTTCTATACATGATGGCAGGTTTCAATACGATTTGTTTCTCAAAACACTTATAAAATGAAAATATGTTTGGTTTTTCACAATTCTTCAATGTGTGGCTTGCCTAAAAGCTACGTATCTCAAGTAAGGAATTCAAGAATTCCGATTTGCAAGGTAGAGAAATGACACTCTTGCTTTTAATAAATGATGTACATATCTTCGTTTATTGTGAGTTTCAATGAAAATGAAAATCGCTGTCAGAATCACACAAAATACAAGGAAAGTGTGGAAAATATAATTTTCTTTATTCCCACAAAAAAATTGGGATTGGGAGGAAGATGAATTATAAAACCCAGTCTTTACCATAACTTCTGCAATAGTGCAAAAACATCAATACACTCACATCATACATACAGTGTGTCAATTTGAAAAGGTACCACTCTTAATATCGCGCCCCCCAAGCAAAATTAGAAAAAATGTAAAAGGGATACCTAAACTTTGGTTCGTAGAGGGACCTTTTATAATGTTAGTTCCAATCAATTTGTATCAATCCTGTGAGCCTGATGATATCACCACCTAAAATCTTAAAATGGGAAGGGGGTTGAGTGACACCTTGTTTCAGAAGTAATTCGATTACCTTTTTTAAACACTTGCCCTTTGTCTTTGTTGTTAGTACTCACGAAAAAAAAAAGTGTATGCATGATAAGAGTTGCTATCGTGCCATATGAATATGCCATATACCATGGCCATAGGCAAGAACCTTCAGGTCCTTTTTTTTTAGCAGGGGGCATCTGCGACCGTGAAAACACGGGGCTCTATCTCTTGCCCAGAGGAACCCATTTCTAGGGAACACTGTGGGGTTACTCACTCTTCCGAGTTCGCGACCCACTAAACCGAACCTGCTTTTTATTGGTTCCGGGCATTTGCCTATAAACCATTTATCCCTTGATCGGTTAATTTCTTCTTGCACATTGTCGTGCTAGGGTTTTCATGTTCGTCCATTTCGGATATCTCTTCTTAGTATAGTTTCAATAAGTTTCGGTTCTCATTTTAATCTCTCCTCAATTGATCTCGCGGTCTCCTTTTGTAAATTCTCATTCTTCCTCTGTCTTCCTCCGGATCGTAGTCCACTAGTCTCCTGAGTTCTTCGTTTGGATGCTCCTTCGCTGTTTCGAATAACTTTTCAGCTTTCCTCTTCACAAATTCGGTGATGGTTTCCCACTTCAAATCTCGATATATCTGTTTGTTCCTGACAAACCAAGGCGCATCTATGGCACATCGTAGTTGCTTGTTTTCTGTTGCCTGAATTCTTTGTATATGGCTCTTTGCCGCGAATCCCCAAGCACCTGATCCATAAGTCAGTTGCAGTCTTTTTTTTTTTTTTTTTTTTTTTTTTTTTTTTTTTTTTTTTTTTTTTTTTTTTTGGTGTAGCAGGGGGAAAATCTGCAAACAGACGAACACACCCTCTCCTGAGGGGGAACAGTGTGGGGATTCTCACTCTCCGAGCTCGAGACCCACTAAAAACCCTTAACTGCTTCTTCATAGGTTCCGGGCATTTTGCCTATTAACCAGTTGACTCTTATGGTTTCTGGACTCTCACACGATCATAGTCGTGTTGATATTTGTATGCTGCCTATAGCTTTTATAGGTTAAGCTCTTCTTTGGTTACATTTAAATCCTTACCTGATCTTTGGGTCTTCGGTAGTAGGTTCTTGACCTTCTAGCTTCTTCCGTTGGATCGTAGGCGACTAATCTTCGTAGTTCCTCATTTGGATGTTGTTTGGCTTTGTCGAATATCCTTTCCGCCTTTCTCTTCATAAATTCTGTAACTGGTTCCCATTCCAAGTCCTTGTAGATTTGTTTGTTCCTAACAAACCAGGGTACGTCCATCGCCATTCTAAGGAGTTTATTCTCAGTGGCCTGTATTTTCTTGATGTGGGTCTTGGCTGCGAAGCCCCATGCCGCCGATCCATATGTGAGTTGTGGTCGCGCAATTGTTTTAATCATCGTCAACTTGATGTTCTTATTCATATGACTTCTTCTGCCTATGAGTGGATAAAGTTTACTCATTGCGGCTTTTGTTTTATCAACTGCACATTTGATGTGGTTTTTCCATGTAAGTCCTCTGTCAAGCGTCACTCCTAGGTATGTTGCTTCATTTTTCCATTCAACCTCTTCTCCATCAACTTCAAGGTTTTCTTCCATCCTCAATCTTCTCTTTTGCAGTAATATTGCTTGAGTCTTTCTTCCATTGATTTGGATTTTCCATTTGATGCACCATTTGAGTAATTCATCTATGGCTTCCTGCAGTCTCCGGTGTATGATCTCTGGGCGTCGATGTCTGAACGCTATTCCTGTGTCATCTGCGTACAATGTGAGCATATTTCTAGCATTCTTCGGGATATCATAGACGTATATTACATAAAGCAGAGGTCCAAGTACCGATCCTTGAGGCACTCCCGCTTCTAATTGTCTGATTTGAGAGGTTGCTCCATCTATTTTCACATAAAAGTTTCTATTCCTCAGATAGTTCCTTATAATCTTGCATAGCTTGGTCGAATATCCTGCTTTTTTCATCTTGTAGATTAGGCCTTCGTGCCATACTCTATCAAAAGCTCTCTCGATATCCATCAGAACTAATCCTGTGGCCTGTTTGGTCTGCATTCCTTCGGTGACGTATTCTATGAGCCGTAGTAATTGGAGTTCAGTCGAGTGTTCTCGTCGAAATCCAAATTGTTCGGGTGGAATTATCTTCAACATTTCTGTTTCCTCATTCAGCCTTTTGGCGATAACCCTCTCGACGACTTTTCCTAGTGCTGATAATAGGCTGATTGGTCTATAATTTTGAGGAAATTTCCGTTCCTTTCCAGGCTTGTTGAAAACTATCATTTCTGCAGTTTTCCATCTCTTTGGGTAGTATTCGGTCCTCATCACTCCGTTTGTTATATTCGTCAAGGCTGCTATTCCTTTTCTAGGCAATTTCTTCAACATATAATTCGTTATCCTATCTTCTCCTGGTGCTTTCCGGTTTTTCAGTTTCATTATTATCTCTTTGATTTCTGTTGGTGAAGCCGGTTTTGGAATGATTTCGGTTTCCGATGGTTCCATCATCAGTTCTTCGTTTGCCTCCACTTCTTCTTCTAGATCTTCATTGTCATCATCATTTCTGTAATTTATTCTGGCTTCTCTCTCAATTGAGTCGGCAAGTGCTTCGGCTTTTTCAAGTCTCGTATATACCATTCCGTTTGCTCCATGCAGTGGAGGTATAACTGTCCGTTCTCGTCGTAAGCGTTTTTGCATTTTCCAAGCCGAGTGATCTATTGTATTCAGTTCCCTTAATCTCTGGTGCCATCTGTTGTTACGCAGTTCTGTTAAAGCATTTTTCAATATCTGACTATGCTTATTCAGTTTCTTCTTGTCTTCTTCTCTTTTTGTTGTTCTGTAGATTTTCCTGAGTCTTCTGTTCTTTTTTATAAGTTCCTTTATATCCCTTGGCGTATCTCCCTGTGAATGTTTCGGAATTGGTTTCCTTATTCTCTTGGTGCTTTCTTCATAGGCTTCTTTTATTTGATTTTCCAATTTTTCATTTGCTTCATCTAATTCATCCCGGGTGTTTATTTGGGGAATTTCCGTGATTTTCTCCTGAAGTAAATTCTTATATTTCTCCCAGTCTGTGCGATCCTTGGTTTGTGTCTCTTCTTCGTTTCTTGGGCCATGTCCCACTATGAATTCTATGGGATTGTGGTCTGAAGTTCCGTCTTCTATTGTATCAATGCTGATTTCTTCAGTGATGTCTTTCATTACGACAATGTCCAGTACATCGGGTAGTCCATTTACTCTTGGTATGTAGGTCGGTATATCAGGTCCTATCACAACTGCATTAAGTTTTTCAGCATAAATCTTCAGTCTTCTCCCATTGGTATTTTCCACCCTACTGTTCCATTCCTGCGATTTGCAGTTAAGATCACCAATTATGATTTTCGGGTGTCTTCCTACTAGTAGCATTTTTAGATCCTCTTCCAGCATGTCCTTATCCGGTGATTTATAAGTCGAAATAATCTTCACTTGTCCTCGATTGGTATTCACAATAATCGATATTGCTTCTACTTCTTGACCATTGAATATTTGGTCGAAATGGTGATCCATATTCCTTCTAGCCAGTATAGCAACGCCACCTGTGCTGTTAGGTCTATCATTTCTGTAGATATCGTAATTGGGAAATGCTATCCGAACGTTGGGGTTAAGTCTTGTTTCTTGGAGAGCTATGACATCCGGTTTCTTCTCTTCAATCAGTTCTTCGAATTCTGGTCTGCGGGCTCTCAATCCTTCGACGTTCCAAGAGACGATTATGAGATTGTTCTTTATCGTCGTATCAGCCATTAAATATTCTTAATAATTTGCTGCATCTTCTTTTCAATCTCTTTCTCCAGATTCTGCATCATCGTGCTGAGGAGGTTTTTCGTGAACTTATCCAGTTCCTCAGTGATTCCAGAAATTCCTTTTCTGGTTTCGGCTTTTTTGACGGTTTTTGCCTTTTCCGTCTTTTTCTCTGGTTTCTTCGTCTCTTTGACTGCTTTGGTTGCAGTTTCCTGGGGTTTCTTCACTTCCGAAGAGTTTTGGGATGGCCTCGGTGTATTTTGTGTTGGCCTCGAGCTGGTCTGGTTCGATCTTGGCGATCTCTTGGTCTTTTTAGTGACCAATTTCCATTCGCTACATCCCTTGTAGCTGGCTGGATGTCCTTGCTCTCCGCAGAGAACACAAGAGGCATTTCGCTCCTCGTTCTCCCTGGTAAGCGTACACTCCTTGGAGCTGTGATTACCGGAGCATTTCACGCACCTCCATTGAAAAGTGCACTTACTTTGGGCATGTCCATATCGCTGACAGCGGTAACATTGTCCAGGCCCAATCGTCCTTCTCTTAGGTTCAACAACACAGTTCATGTTGTAGAGCCTTTTCACCTCGAAGATATCCTTATTCTGGGTTTTAACCAGCAATAAGGGCATCGGCTGTTTTGTTTTATTTGAGGTCATCCTTATGACCTCAGCATCGACGATCCCTTGATCCTTGAGGTCGTCAAGGATCGTCGGGATATCTGCATCCAGCGGTAGGTATCTCACTACCGCGTATATTTTCTTTTCTTCCTCCCGTTGAAGAGTGTAAAACTCCCTATTTATTTTATGAAGGAAGTCCGTCATCCTTCTATGATCATCGGCGCTTTGTGGGACGATTCTTATACCGTCCTTTACTGTCGTCGCTCTTTGGTATTTAATACCGTTTCGCATTAACGCGTTCGAAATTGAAGTCCATTCGGACGTACCTCTCAGGGTCACAGGGGGGATTTTTTCTTTTCTCTCCACTGGAGTGGTTTTCTCTTGGTCTGGGGTTTCCAAGACTCTTTTCTTGTTTGTATCTTCATTTGACGAGGAGCTATCCTTTCTCACTCTTTTGGCGGGTGGGGAAATTTTGGTTTGAGGGGTTTTGACCACCTCCATCTTCTGTTTTTGAACCGGTAAGTTCACTTCTTGGACATTTTTCAAAATAATGTTCTTCTTGAGTGCTTTGGAGTAACTTTCCTTATTTCCCTCCTGCAACTCGAGCCTCTCCCTGAGATTTTTAATCTCAGCAACTAAGCTAGATACGCATCTATCTAACTCATTCACCCTCGCTTTCAAACTTGCGTTCTCCTCTCTCAAAATATCGTGTTCGGACACGACATTAGCGATTTCTGGCGCGTCTTCTTCCATTACGGAATCGCAGTCCGAATGGTCAGACATTTTAGAATCTAATTAATAATTACTTTGCTACTCAAAGAAATTGGAAATAAAATTTTTCAAGACAAAAGAAAAATGGCTAAGTTATATATTTTCTATACTATGAGAAAAATAAATCGACTCACCAGTGATATCCGTGGAACCAGCGATCTTGGAGGTGATCTGGACTCTACACTGAACACACTGAATTTGAACGAATTTCCGCTCTATAACGCATACACTTATAGAACTTACAAAAAAACTTCGGAAGTTTCGTAGACAGAATCAAAAATTCCGTAGCTTCGCTAGTGTCAACTTTCACTTCGACTTTCTCTTTTACAACACGAGAGATGACGTATCGCACTGCATCGCTAGTGTACACTTTCACTTCGACTTTCTCTTTTACAACACGAGAGATGACGTATCGCACTGGTATCATTCAACACATCTACCTGCTTCAACATCTCGAGGTTGACTGAGTTGCAGTCTAGCAACGGCTTTGATTATTTTGTCTCATTAGACATGTGGCTCTTTCTACCTATCAGCGGGTAGAACATATTCATCGCTACCTTGGTTTTGTCAACGGCTTGTTTGATATGGCTTCTCCAAGTTAGACCTTTGTCTAGGGTGATACCTAAATATTGCGCTTCGTTTTTCCATTCGATTTCTTCTCCATCTTCCTCTAGATTTGTTGTAGTCTCCTCTTTTGTAGTAATATCGCTTGGCTCTTTTGTCCGTTGAGTTTGATTTTCCATTTACACCAGTCATTTATTTCATCTATAGCTTCTTGTAATATTCCTTCTATGATTTCCGGCTTGCGATGTTGCATTGCGATTCCCGTGTCGTCGGCATATAGTGTCAGCATAGTCCTTGGAGATTTTGGTATATCGTGAATATATATGTTATACAGTAACGGCCCAAGTACTGACCCTTGAGGCATCCCTGCTTCCATATATCTGGTTGTGGAGTTTTCTCCTTCCACTTTCACGCAGAATCTTCTGTTCCTCAAATAATTCCTAATCAACTTGCACAGTTTGATTGAATATCCAGCATATCTCATTTTGTAAATCAATCCTTCATGCCATACTCTGTCGAATGCTCTGGCGACATCTAGTAGTATAAGACCAGTTGCTTGTTTATTTTGGAATCCTTTTGTTATGTATTCTGTGAGTCTCAGTAATTGCTGTTCTGTTGAGTGATCTCTTCTGAATCC
Source organism: Coccinella septempunctata (assembly GCF_907165205.1). NCBI lineage: Eukaryota > Metazoa > Arthropoda > Insecta > Coleoptera > Coccinellidae > Coccinella > Coccinella septempunctata. The sequence goes on along the minus strand of NC_058189.1, from coordinate 16,455,942 downwards.
GAATTGTTCTGCTGGAATGAGATTCAGATTTTCAGTTTCTTCTGTAAGCCTCCTAGCGACTTTTCCTAGGGCGGACAATAAACTTATCGGTCTGTAGTTTTGGGATAATTTTTTATCTTTGCCTGGTTTGTTGAACATTATGATTTCTGCAGTTTTCCACTTCTTCGGATAGTGTTCAGTCCTCATTATACCGTTTGCAATATTTGTGAGAGCAGCTATACCTTTTCTAGGTAATTTCTTTAACATAACATTCGTTATTTTATCCCTTCCGGTAGCTTTTCTATTTTTCAAGCTTCTGATTATCTCCTTTATTTCGAATGGAAATGTTGGTTTTTCTATTTTGTCGTCTACTGGTGGTTCGTCCATTTCTTCTTCGTTGTTCTCAACTAGTTCTTCCAGATCATCATTATCGTCATCAGGTCTGTAATTTAGTCTCGATTCTCTTTCGAGCGAGTCCGCCAGTGCTTCTGCTTAATCGATATTCGTATATGCCATTCCTCTTTCTCCGTGGAGAGGTGGTATTTAAGTGTTTTCTCTTGTCAGACATTTTTGCATTTTCCATGCAGAATGATCGAAAGTATTTAGTTCTGGAACTCTTTTGTTCCATCTATTTGTTCTCATGTCCTTCAGGGCATTTTTTAGAACTTGGCTGTGTCGGTTTAGATTTCTCTTTTTTATATCTGTTTTGTTGAGCCTGTATGTTTTTCTTAGTATCCGATTTTCCCTGATGAGATCTTTGATTTCCCTGGTATCACCGTGTGGATGTATCGGTGATGGTCTCGTTATTTTCTTGGTGCTCTTTTTGTAGGCATCAAGTATATTATTTTCTAGTTTATCAACTGCTCTTTCTAGGTCTTCCGGTGTGTTGATTGTTGGTATTTCTGTTACCTCCGATTGTATCAGATGGCTATATTTAGTCCAATGGGTGTATTCTCTTGTTTGCATTAGTTCTCTTCTTGGCCCTTCTCCTATTGTTAATTCGATGGGGTTGTGGTTAGAGGTTCCGTCCCACAAGGTCTCTATCGAGAATTCTCTAGTGATATTTTTCATAATTGCGATATCAATTATATCTAGTAATCCATTTCCGAATGCTAGGTACGTTGGTTCTTCAGGTCCTAAGCTCCTTACTGTTATTTTATACTCGAAGCATCTGATATATTGTGCTTGAATGAGTTTTCTTTTTGAATGAAATATGACGCAGAAATGGTTTACGCAATTTAGCAAACCTATGGAATCGATTTAATGTTCCATTTGTATTCGGGGATGAAATGGTGCTGCAAAACTCTGCTTTTCTTGATGAGACTGATAAAAAAGTAGTCCAAGAGGATGCAGAATCGAAAAAGTGGATAAAGTGCGCTTAAAGCAGATCACAAAGAAGGAAGATGGCGTAGGAGAAATTCATTCAAAAAATAGGGAGACAATAAAGGAGCACCAAGATTCCTACTACTGGCCAGATTATGACGAGAAAAAAAATGTTTTAAAATACCATAATAAACCTTATTTCATTCATCGATAAATATACAAAATGTGGTTCCAATAAAAACTTAGCATTTCTGGAACAATCTCTTTCTGATTTTCCCGTTATTCTTTTGAAAGAATTATGCAGATAAACATTTTTTCCTTAGAAACAGAAGACAATGCCTAATGGTACCTGTCCACCTGCGACAAAATAGTCTCGAGAGCAGTCTCACGCACTCTCCGATACAAGTCAAAACCAGTCTCCGAGACTAAACGTGTCTCAAGTGCTCAGATGAACAACGCCCTGAGATTGATCTCGAAAGAAACTTTCTCTCGGGATTTTATCTCACGTGGAACCTAAGGCTGATGCATTAATTTCACGGGTATGGAACCGCATCAGACAAGAATACATCACTGTCCCTTAGCAGAAGAATGCCGAGGAAGGTAAACTTGAGTAGCTCATCTTATTATACAACAATCTGACCTTAACATGTCAAGTGGAGGCCCAGGAACTTTCGGAAGTCCTGAATAGTTTCTTGTTGCGAACCAGAAGGAACATAATTTGCTGCATTTTATAGCATTCTATGGAACAAGATATTAAATTCGAATGCTATTAACCTAGTTGTGAACTGAGTTTAAGGGAACGATTGTAAGTTGAATTGTTCGAACGAAAGCAAATTATAACATCCGGAATGACGTGAAAGCATTGTACTTGTAACTGAAACTTTGAACTAATACCTACAAGAGAGAAAGGTATAGAACGAAACAGTGTTCGATAGTTTGAATTGATTTCATTCTCATATGAATTCTATATATTAGTCATTATTCAATAACAAAACGACGAGGGTGTAACCACTTTGTGAAAAATGTACATCGATTTCGGAAATCAAGATGATTTCGGAAGATTTCGGATGATTTCGGAGATTTCGGATGATTGCGAATGATTTCGGGAGATTTCGAATGATTGCGAATGATTTCGGATGATTTCGAATGATTTCAGTGGACTGCGAATGATTTCGGCGAGAAATTTAGGATTAGTCCAAACGATTTGTTCTCACTTTGAATGCTTTTGGGGATGAGGAAAAATATCATATCCTTGAAAGGGAAAACATCAACAAACAGCTTAATTTATTTGAGAAGTATTGCTTTTTTGAAAATATTGAAATAGTGAAAAACGTTTTGAAATTTGAACATACCTATAGATTTTCTGTGAAAAAAATTCCTTATATTTTCCTATCCTACAAGTCCTTCAATCTTTTCAATTTTGTAGGTGTATATTTTGTCGGCCTCTAGATAATGTATCGTAACTGACATTTACAAATTTAATAATAACTTTTATATTACGAGAGTTAGGAAAAGTTCAACAAAATATAAAATTTAATTAGAGAAACGTAACACAATTCAAAATTACGATGGATACAATCCTTCCGGCTTATTTTGAAATATTTTTCTCCTTAAATCATTCAAGGTAGAGAAAATATGATATTATCAAAATGAGTGAACCCCTGACAAACAACTCAATTCATTCGAAAACGAAAATGTTGAAGAGGTAATAAAAAGTGAGAAGATAGTTTAATGTCTGAAATTAAATATTATGAAAGTTTTGAGGGCATGCAGACAGGAATTGAATTCTGAAAAAAGTACCACCCAGAGCAGGATTCGAACCTACGACCCCCTGATTACCACGTCTGCCTGGGGGTCGTAGGTTCGATTCCTGCTCTGGGTGGTACTTTTTTCAGAATTCAATTCCTCTCTGCATGCCGTCAAAACTTTCATAGTAATGAAAAGTATTAGAATTTGAAAATGTATGAAAAACTAAAATGGATCTTCTGTATAAAAAAAGACAGTGAGTCATGAGAAACATTTCTATCTACAAAGTGCCTTTTACTCTTCATAAGTTTTTTTTTATTTTTCAGTTTTTACCAAAAACGATCCTTCATAACTTTTGAACGATTATCATACCTCGAATCAATTTAAATTTTTGAAAAATATTTTCTTGTGCTACCTTTAAGAATTAACATATTCAGAATTTTGAAAATCCAGGTCCGGCTTTGGAAATTGTGGTTATGAATCCTACAATACGTTGGGAAAAATTTTTTCGGCAGTTTTTCTTCCCAATTACTGGAGTTTGAATATCCTCAAATATTTAGAACACCATTCACAGGGGAAATTTTTGGGAAAGATAAGACAACCTGGATTATCAGAATTCTAAATATGTTGGTTCCCAAAGGTATTACGAAACAAATTTCCCAAAAAATTTCAATTGAATCAAGATAACCGTTCAAAAGTTAGAAGGATCAAAGCTTTTTGTGAAAACCGAAAATCAGCCTGTATAAAACGCTCGATAAAACGTATGAAGAGAAGGCCTTTTTAAATTGTGCACCTGAGTAGGAATATGTACAGTACCTCGTGACTCACCCTGTATAAAGTGTACTTTACTTTAGGTATACTTCAGCATCTTGATTCTAGTCTTGATTAGTCTTTTCGATTTTTTAAAAGTATTCTTTGAATTAATTGTGTATTTTTTCCTTAAGTGGAATGTATCCTTACTATTACAATTATTGAAAGGTCCGGTGATGATTGCAGGATTTCGGTGATGATTTCGGATAATAATTTCGGGATTTCGGTGATGATTTCGGGATTTCGGGCTTAAAAAGTACATCGATTTCGGAAGTGGTTACCCCCTCGCAAAACGTAGGTAATTCCAACAAGTGAAACAGGAATTCTGATTTCAATGTATCCTCAGATTGGGATCGAATGATCTATCTCCTCTAAAAAATATATGGAAACTCCCAATGATACCTCCCCAATAAACACAGATACGTGTAACGCTAGCTTGATAAACCAGGAAAATGTTAGGCAATACCGGGAAATACGTTTCATTCCATAGTGTTACAATAACGTAGCGGACAATGTTTTTGGAATGAAAATTTTACGAGCATAAAACGTTGCCATTCGATTGAAGTAACGTTGCTACAATAAGAAATTTAAATATTGATTCTGCAATGAAATTTTGTGTTTTCTGCTGCCACTACCCCCACAAGCCTTGTGATTGTTTCCATTAGCCAACATTATCTCTTATCAAACTAGGTTCATTAAGACAACCGCAAACATCCATCACCACGGCGGGATTCGAAGCTGCTAACTTTGGCGTCCTACTCTACATCGCTGTCAACGAGACCGCCGCAGCCTATAGTTCATACCATCATATTTACAATATATCTGCAACAACAGTCATCCGATCAATATATTTTCTTAATATCACCATTGAGTATTGTTTGAGTTGTTATTATTATTGGGGTTGAATACTCAAAGATATCACTCATTACCAGTCTCTTGATTTGATTCAAATTTTAAGCTGATCTCATGACTAATGGTAACTGGTAGAACATATTCAATCCATTATAAAAAAGTGTTCGGTTTTGCTCTTACAAAGCCACATACAGGCCACTCATTCGATTTCAATATTTACTACTTTGCAAGACAAGGAAACGTTTCAGTTTCTTAATTGTGGCCACAGGAAGGGGATCTTGGATAGCTTCGTCAACAACAAATATTAATCTTTGGTCTTCAACGTCATCGTAGGGTTCCTTGCTTTTAACTGAATATGATATGATATGAATATCGACAGGTGTTACGGTCTGAATGAGCTTGCCATCGTCAGGGCCACCAACTAGAGTTGATTGAATTTTTTTTATACCCTATTGAATATACGTTGAGGAAGTACGCCAAAGACACGTTACATATGGGTTATTACAGTAACGAGTGAATATTATCGTATTCAACGTTAATTAATGGCCGTATGCACCGTTTGGCTGAACGAAGCTTGAGCTCTAAAACGACGTTTATGCATAGAATCTCTATGGAAAAAAAAGTATATTTAAGGAATTAATCTCGTTCAATGAAACGGTGCATATGGCCATTAATGCTTCTCACTTCCTATTGAATACACGTTAAGGGCGCACTGAAATTACAACGTTTCATATTAGTGGATTCAGTAACCACTTGTTGTATATAACATTACTAGCAAGGTAAGAGGGTTTTTACTGGCGAACGGAGGATATTAGTTACCACCTTGAGCCAGCAAAACCCGTCACCTTGCGTGTATTGTTTTATATTTTATTTGTTTCTCATTTGTAAAAAGGTTACATAAATTCCAAAAAAATCTCAATAATTTGTCGCAAATGTCGTAAGCTATGGAAGCGTTGCCATGAACATGTCTGTTTATTTTTCTTTACATTTGTTTTGGCGAAAGCGAAAATAAATGTACCAAAAGAAATCATTGAGGCAGCCAGCAGTGTAGCTTCAAGTTTGTTACCTGCAAAATCAGCTTCAAGGTAGGTGCGAGAATACGACGACTTCAAAAAGTGGCAAAACAAAAATAGTGTGATTGGGGTAACTGAAGATGTTTTGTTGGTCTACTTGAATCAACTATCAGCTAGATTCAGCCCTAATACTTTATGGGCAAAATGGTCTATGCTGAAAAGCTGCTTGGAAATGAAAGAAAATGCCCCTGTTCGCAAGTTTGTTTTCCTTAAAAAATTTATTGAAAAATATGACGTTTAGTTGTCATTTGCAGATTTCAAAAGGTAATAGCGTTTCTGAAACGAAAAAATGAGCGTTATACTCCAAAAAAGGCCAAGGTATTAAGCAAAGAAGAGGCTGAACAATTTTTTTTACATCCTCCTGATGACCAGTGGTTGCTGGCGAAAATTGTAACAATATTTGGGAGTTTTGGATGTGTCGATGTGACGAAATTCTCTCCTTAAACATGAATGATGTAGAAGATATCGGAAAATACGTTATTGTGACATTGCGGCAAACAAAAAATTTAACAACAAGAAGATTCACAATAACCGTTGATGGCTGCAGCTTCAAGCCCTACATGTTATACAGAAAATATGTAAATCTTCGGCCTCCTGGAAGAGAAAGCCTAAGATTTTTTTTACATACCGACATGGAAAGTGCATTTCCCTTTATGCTGGCCAGCACAATATTGGTGGTGTCCCAAAGCAAATAGCTAAATATTTAGGTTTAAAAGACCCAGAGTTATACACCTCTTTCCGCAGAACTGGAGCCACTATGGTTGCGGATTCGGGTGGAGATATTTTAGCACTAAAGCGTGCAGGAAGGTGGAAGAGCACCGAAATTGCGATGAGTTATGTCGATGATTCGGTCAAGAAAAAAATCGAAAAGTCTAGCAAATTATTTGGTAGTAAGGAGAGTACAAATGTTCTGCAGGCCTCGAGTTCAGCAGTTTCTGAGTCAACAGATCATCATCATCATCATCATCATCAGTATCAACTTTCATCATCAAAAATCTGTGTTACTGGAAATAACAATTGTACCATGATTTTCAACATATATGATGATAAAACAAAATTTTCTAATGTAAATAATACTACTAACTTGTAAAAATTTTGCAAGTTAACTGTCAGTTTTACAAGTTAGTGACTTGATAAAATAAACTCTCTTGATTAATATTGTGTTTTTGGAAACTGACGTTTACAAATGAGAAACAAATAAAATCATAAACGTTGATTACCCATATGTGAAATCAACGTATGGTTGAATTAAGGCTCCGAAATAACGTTACAAAATTCAACGAGTAACCTTCAATCAACGTCGCCTACCACATATAAACGTACAATACACGTGTGTGTGTTTATTGGGTTAAATTTTAACAATTACTATCATCGATATTTGGTAACATTTAGTGGATACTAATTGTCTGAATCTGAAACAAAGGTTAGTAAAAATAATAATTTTCCTGTGAAATTATATAAACATTATAATGACTGAATTAGTTCCATTTGATATATCAATCAACCTTGTAAGAAGGGAAAGGGTTTGTATATACAGCTATTACTATTGCAGCGTTCAAGGCCGGTTTTTATACTTACACATGAAGATAAATGAAAATTTTGAGCAAATTTTCAGGATCTGCCAGCTTATTAATCGTGTAGGCTTCAAGATGTCTGAATCATTTTGTCAGTCCCATCTTTAAGAGATATCTTTTCTTAACAACATTTCAACATGTAAATAAACTCTCTTGAGATGTTCTATCTATCTATCGTTGAACTTTGCGATTGCGCGCGATTTTTCTAGCAGTCGCTTCAATGAATGAAATCGGTAAACATTTAAATCTTCCATACTCTTCAATGCAGAGTATCTACAAAGCTAAAATGCATGTCAAGCCAGCTTATATTGTTTCAACCTTTTATACCACGTGTTTGTACCTCCGATTTTCCGACTCCTGAAGTGAAGAAGGTCTTAAAAAGGACCGAAACTTCGACGTAATGGAATGAAGAGGAAAAAATCTTCGTTTTTTGCTGATTGCCACAACCCCTTATAACTCATCTGTTATATTCATATATATATATATATGTGCGCCCGAAGCTTTAAATTAGGTGGTGAAACGCATTAGAAACACAACAAATCGCGAATCCCGGCAGTATCATCCCATGATGCCGTGAATTCGTTTAATGCACAATTTTCGCATCAAAGTTACAAAATACGAAACATACACCAACCTCATCTCATTAGAACCCGAGTGCACCGACTTATTTAAGACAGGATTAACGTTAATTCGGTGATTGCTATGGTAACTGCTATAGAAATCAGAGAAATAATAATAAGTATTATCCAAAGATTATAGAGTAGAAAGCTAGGAAACGCCCTCATATCTCTAGTACTAAAAACCGACTACATTTTGGCCAGTGAAAACACATTTGACAATGAGATGGCGCTGAAAACGTATTATCAATACAGAAAAACTGTTTAATAACAGTTTTCTGTTTTATAATTGAGGGGCGCGAAATTCTAATTCTATTCCTTGTATTGAATTTCAATATTGATCTTGTTGAGACCAGAAAACAAACATCCTGGGCGACAAAACAAAAGGATGGTTTTGTTTTGTGACCAGGATGTTAGTTTTCATCTGAACATTGTTTGGAATCGATTGGTATCAATGAAATACGCTGTTGGATGTGATAAATTTTTATTTGCAATCTATAAAAAATTTACAAAAACGAATAGAGCTTTGACTAGGATACAAGAGTATATGGTTATCTGCTATAGGTACGTCAAAGGTGTTTTTCCTGTGAAAACGTTTTGAATCAATAAACTGAGTTGAAAGTAGAGTAGAAAGATAGGAAACGAAGCGACTAAAGTGATGTGAGCGACATCTGTGCTTCAAATGTGTTTTTAAGGCCCTTAGTCTGGTTAATACTTTAATTGGAGGGATAATTTTGCGAGATGTCAGAGTCAGATGGCTATTTTGATCAAACAGGTTTTGAATGATTTGATTCTCGTATCCATAGACAACCTCGTATCGCCATTTGTTTTTCAAGCCGTTCTAGTTGCTGATTTTATTGAAATTTTTGTCTTATTTCTTGGCGAAAACCTCAGAATAACGCTCGAAAATTATTGTATGGTGAAGAAATGTGCATCAAATAAAACGAATTTTACTAAGGAAAATGGGAATGTAAGTATTAAAACTGGTAACATGTGTCATTGATTGGTTTTTATTTTCAGTGTTACGAAGGGGATAAAATTTTCAGGGCGTAAAGACCGGCAAACACTACTGACTACACCATGTGCAATGAATATTTTACTGCAAGTCGATTGAGAACTGTTCATACACGTAAATTGTTGTATGTAGGAAGCATCCCTTGCATGAAGGGCTCATTTAGGGCAAATTATTACTTTTATACGTCCATTCAAAGATTCTCAATTGCCTCCAATATATTCAGAAATGGAAAAGTTTTATGGATTTCGATTTGGGAATCGGGTGACTGTCAAATTGTTGTTTGGAAAGTCAAAGTTTTATTCATCATTCAATTCGTATATTGTGTCATAAAAAGACCATACCATGAAGAAATCATAAAAAAGCATGAAGAAATTATACTGACGGGCTTGAATACAGGTCTTGTATACCTCTGTGAGGTTTTTTTCAATTGTGGTTCTAAAAATTTTGTGAATAATATGTAAGTAACGGAAATGTGTATCCCATGACGGTAAATTGAATATTGGTTCATTTCAATTTCTGATATAAATTGTACAAATTCAACTCAGTTAATCAATTCAAAACGTTTTCACCTTCGACGTACCTATAGCAGATAACCATATACTCTTGTATCCTAGTGAAAGCTCTATTCGTTGTCCATAATTTCAAATTTTTAGAAATTTTTCATAGACTGCAAATAAAATTTTATCACAGCCAACAGCGTATTTCATTTATACCAGTCGATTCCAAACAATGTTCAGATGAAAACTAACATCTGGGTCACAAAACAAAACCATCCTTTTGTTTTGTCGCTCAGGATGTTTGTTTTCTGGTCTCAACAAGGTTAAAATTGAAATTCAATACAAGGAATAGAATTCGAATTTCGCGCCCCTCAATTATAAAACAGAAAACTGTAATTAAACAGTTTTTCTGTATTGATAATACGTTTTCAGCGCCATCTCATTGTCAAATGTGTTTTCACTGCGGCGCTCCACTAAAACTATTTTTAACGAGCTCTCAAATGATGCATCACAAGAAGAGGGTTGCTATAAGTATTACTTGTTTAGGGGTGGTTAGAGTGTATGTTGATCGGGGTTCTGAATATAAAAAAAAATTTTGGTGTTGAAATTGACTGAATTATTTCTTCTTTGTATCTACTGATATTTTTATAAAACTATGACTCAAACTGATATTGATTACAATTAATTCGAAACGAGTAATGGTCACAATACAAGCAATATGTCAAGGTAATAATGAATAATTTGGTATTTCATCATACAACGAAATGAGAGCCATTCGAAACAGAACAAAGGGAATTCGAATCGTCTAGAAATGTGCTATATCATACTTACATAAAGGTAATATTGCTAACGATTTCTTCAGGTCCATCGGAACGATGAAAGGACCAGCTAACCGTTATTTCGTCAACGGTCGCCTCCAGACTCGTCTGGAATTTTCCAATTCCTTGACAATTCCCGAATTCTTCTCCATCCATCTCGCTCGCTTTGTCCACTGAGGAGAACACCCCGAACAAAGTGCCATTCATTTTGGATGTTAGGAGGATATCAATCGAATTCGACGGCTTTATCCTGTTGATTTTCACTGCAATAAAACAAACAGTTCAGATGGAATTGTTAACTTCTTGGTTTTGAGAATAAATGGAGACATAATACAGGAGATGGGTTCATCTGCTTCCGGACTTAAAAAAACTACATCGTCACCCTAGAGCAGGAATTTTTATTTTACATAATTGAAATTTCGAAGAAGAAACAACTTTTGTCATTTGGTTCGAAACAGTTTATGATTTTCTCAGTACTACCGATTTCTTATTAATGATCTCGGGTAATTTCCGGCTTATGGGAGTTACAAGAGTTCTGTAGCAAATGGAATGACCAAAGTTCTCTCCGAAACTGACAAGACATCATTTACATGAATATTCAAATAACTCAGCAGAATTATTTGTCTTGCCTCTAACTAGTGAAATATCTGTTTTCCTATAACCACAATAAAAACCTGATCATGTTCACGATTCGGTATCTAGGTATACTTCGTTAAATTTTATGAAAGCAGTCAGTTGGCCATGGAAATTTGACACATTCTGCCCTCCATACGACGAAAATGTGAGGTTATGACGCTTGTCAAACTATTTTTGAGTTTTAAATCCTCGCTATGTTGTCTGTCTACTTAAAGGTCATAGTAATGAAATAATTCTCACTATGTGAATTTAATTCAGAAAATAAATGAATTCGAAAATATGAGATGAACATATACCTAACGTTTATACAAACTGATTGAAGGTATTTCTCATCCAGTTATTCGCATGTAAATTACAAGTGGTCATGCAGTGATTAAATAAGTATATTTATCTTTGCTATGAAGTAAAATTAAATAATTGATACATAATATGCTACCATCTTTTTGGGTCACCCAATAGAAAGAAATTCATTTTCATCATCTTCATTTAAAATCTTTCTGATTCCGGAAACATGTATAATAGTTGAAGTATGAGTCGTTCAGATTCAGATTAAACATAATAGGTCCTTTCGTTTGCATAAAAAGGGTAGCACTTTTCTACACTCGATTTTAGTATTCGTTTGCTGATTGAATTTACACCAGTGTAGAGGGAGGAGGTGTAGTTTATCTACATCTCCTTTTGACTATGTGTATATAAACTACACTTCCTCTACACTGGTGTAAATCAAATCGAGTGTAGAAGAGTGCTACACTTTTTATGCAAACGAAAGGACCGAATTTACTTATATTAGTGAAATATATTCAATACCGTCTGATAAAATTGAATTAGTACGTGTAGGAAATGTAATAATTTCCTCGAAAATAAATTCACATGCCGAATTCCTACAACAAATTCGACGAGAAAATCAAAACGGAGAAACATAGGAAACCACTCCTCCTTCGTCGTACAATTTCATTGGTGCAGAGAAAATGTTCCGAAAATGGTATAAAAAGAACCCATATGGAAAGCAAAATTCATTCACATTCACACTCAGCGATCGAGACAGACGACCACTAGCTAAGAAAATTACGCATATCGCTTCCGCATTCCAAGCCTGCACACAAAAGGTTTTTCTCAAAACCACTCCAGCTACCCGAAGACGTGAAGTCCCTAAAACATATCTGTTAACAATTATCAGGGCGACACTTGACCTGCATCCCGAGCCTGCATTCCGGACGTCAACAGTGACCGCACATTAGGGCGAAACAAATTCGTTTTTGTTAAAACGACATCGCATACATTTTACTCTTCAGGGCAACCCTCATAAAGTTGGGTTGAATAAAAACTGTGATATTCTGTTGGAATATTTTTATTTCAATTCCCTTTTCCTTGGAAATACTAACGATAGTTCCAGCTCAACAGACTATTCAACCCACAAATTGGTGACCCCGACGTGATCGAAAAAGGAGCCCCGAAGAAAAATGGAACAAGAAGCAGCCCTGGTCTCCAGAGTCTCCGTTCGGATGCCCGAGTTTGTAGCCGCCGATCCCGAATTATGGTTTGCCATGGCTGAAGGAAGTTTTCTTTGCTCCGGAGTGACACAAGACCGGACTAAGTTTGGCTACATCGTAGGAGCCCTGCCAGCAAAATTTTCTGCCGAGGTGAAGGACATAATCATGAACCCACCTACCGACGGGGCCTACGAGAAATTGAAGCTGGAGCTGGTGCGACGTCTGAGTCCAAGAAGAGAAGACCCGCCGCCTACTGGAACGAGAGGAAATGGGAGATCGTAAGCCATCACAATTCCTTCGACATTTACAGGGACTCGCAGATCGAACCGTCCCAGATGCCCTGATGAAATCCCTGTGGATGAGCCAAGTGTGTCCAGGTGTCATTGGACATCATCAAGGACAAAAATCTCGTAGACTTGGCAACCCATGCAGACAATATAATGGAAGCCTCCCGACCTATCGTCCACGAGATAGCAGAGACAACCAACATAGAGGCCATCATCGATAGGAAGCTGGAGCAGATGTTCTTAGGACTGAACCTGGAGATAGCAACCCTGCGAGCAGAGCTGGCAGCACACCACCGACCCAGGAGAGATGGTAGCCGAAGCCGTTCCCACGACCGTCGAAGAAGCCAGAGTCGCAGACGATCGTCAACTGATGGAAAGTGCTGGTACCATACGAGATTCGGAGCCATGTCCACGAAGTGCGTGCAGCCCTGCAACTACACCTCGGGAAACGAGGGGGGCCTTCACTAGAAGCGGCCAGTGATCCCAGCCCAACGACGCGCCGCTTGTTCATCACGGATCAGGACTCCAAGTTGCAGTTCCTGGTCGACACTGGAGCAGATCTGTGCGTCTTCCCACGCAGCGCAGTCACTGGCAGACGAGAGAAGTCCGACTATGTCCTTTCAGCAGCCAATGGGACACCCATCGCCACGTATGGTACAACCACCCTCACGCTAAACCTAGGACTACGCCGAGATTTCACATGGAGGTTCGTCATAGCAGACGTATCAAAACCCATCATCGGCGTCGACTTCTTGAATTTCTACAACCTGCTAGGGGACGTGAGGAACCGAAGACTTTTGGACGGAACCATCCAACTCACTACCCAAGGAGAAGTGGCTGAGTGCTCCATCCCAGAAGTCAAGACTGTCAACGGATCCTCCAGGTATCATGATCTACTAACGCATTTTCCAGAGATCACCAGACCTGCAGGAGCCCCAGGACGTATCAGGCACAACACGAGGCATCACATCAAGACGATGCCCGGACCACCAGTAGCTTCGAGACCACGACGTTTGGCACCAGAAAAGTACAAGGCAGCCAAAAAGGAGTTCGAAGCCATGCTACGACTAGGAATCGCCCGTCCATCCAAGAGTCCATGGTCATCCCCACTGCATCTCGCACCAAAGAAGGGTTCTGAAGAATGGAGACCGTGTGGAGACTACCGTGCCCTAAACGCCCGGACTGTCCCCGATCAGTATCCCGTGAGACACATCCAGGACTACGCCCACATCCTCCAGGGGAAGAAAATTTTCTCAACCCTCGATCTAGTGAGGGCATACAACCAGATTCCCCTGGCCGAAGAAGATGTTCCCAAGACCGCCATCACAACGCCATTTGGACTGTTCGAGTTCCCAGTCATGACGTTTGGACTACGGAACGCAGCACAGACTTTCCAAAGGTTCATCGATGAGGTTCTATTATACAAGGACTGGATTTCTGCTTCAGTTACATTGAGGACGTACTGATCGCCTCATCGTCGGAAGAAGAACACATGAAACATCTTCGGATCATCTTCGAGAGGTTCCGCAACTACTCCATCGTCCTCAACCCAGCCAAGTGTATCTTTGGAGAACCAGAAGTAAAGTTCCTTGGTTACCTCGTCTCTACCGATGGAACAAGACCACTGCCAGACAGAATCCAAGACATACTGGGGTACAGTCAACCAACAACCGCCAAAGACCTTCGAAGATTCCTGGGTATGATAAACTTCTATCGTCGTTTCATACCCCGAGCATCACAGACACTTGCACCTCTCCACGACCTGCTCGTGCCAAAACTGAAAGGAAAGGCGAAGATCTCATGGACCCCAGAAGCCACTGCAGCCTTTGAAGAAGTGAAGAAGATGCTAGCTTCAGCCACCTTGCTTGCGCATCCCAAGGACGCCGCTCCTCTAGCCTTAGTAACCGACGCGTCAGACACTGCAGTAGGAGCTACTCTACAACAGTTGGTCAACAGCGAATGGCAACCACTGGCATTCTTCTCCAAGAAACTGTCACCACCAGAGACTCGTTATGGAGCATACGACCGTGAACTGCTAGCCATCTACCTAGCCATCAAACACTTCAGACACATGGTAGAGGCCCGAAACTTTACCATTTTCACGGATCAGAAGCCATTGACGTATGCCTTCAAGCAGAAGCCAGAGAAGTGCTCGCCCAGACAGTTCCGCCATCTGGATTATATATCGCAATTCTCCACCGACATACGCTACGTACCAGGATTGCAGAATATCGTCGCTGATGCCCTTTCAAGAGTAGACGAAGTGACTCCAACCTTGGACTATGCAGCATTGGCCACATCGCAAGAAGATGACGACGAACTGCAGAGATATCTTCAAGGTGACACAGGATTGCTGCTACGGAAGATGAAACCACATGGGTCAGAAATCGCTGTGTACTGTGATACATCCACACCTCAGGCACGTCCATTTCTCACCAAATCATTCCGCAGAGCAGCCTTCGATACCATTCACAGACTGACACATCCCGGAGTGAATGCATCCATCAAAATGGTCAAATAACGTTTCGTATGATAATAATAATTTTATTTAATCCCTTGAGACATGGTTCATGTATAGGACAAGTCATTTTACAACCAAAAGAAAAGAAAAACAATATATTTCATTCAATAACAGAGCTCAAAAATTCACTTTTGCTGTAGAAACATTTCTCCAGCAGAAGCTCCTTGAGTTCCCTCTTAAATCTATAGTATTCTAAATTTTTTAGCCTATTTGGCAGATTGTTATAAAGTTTAATTCCACTCATAGACATAGAGACATGGACTGAGCAATGCCAGCATGAAATTGGCTATTTATTAGAAAGAGAGAAAAGCTCGTCGGGACATACCTTTCTCTTTTTTGTTCACATAGAGGTGAGTGTAGACCAATCAAAATTCTAGAAAAAGACAACTGCATTCCCGACGTGTTTTTCTCTCTGTCACTTTTTTTGACCGTATTTCATGCATAGATATAAAGGGAAGGCACAGTCCATGTCTCTATGTCTATGATTCCACTATACATACTATACAAATTTTGATGTTCTATGCACAGGGATTGAGATAGTGTTCTTATGCCTTGTATTATATTCATGATATTGAGAGCATTTCATGAGAGACTGAGTATTGTTGTGAATATGTAATAAAGATCTTAAGATATAAATACATGGAAAGCTCATTATTCTATGTTCCAAAAACATTGGCTTGTAGGACTCCTGGGGTTTGAGACCGAAGATCAGTCGAATTATTCTCTTCTGAGCAATAAAAACCTCCCTACCGCCTGCTGACCATCCCCATAGAATGACGTTGTAATTCATATGTGAGAATGCCATTGAGTAATAAATACTAATCAACACACCTGGCGGAAATATATTTTTTAAACGTTTCAGTGCAAAAAAGGCACTGCTGAGCTTTTTGCAGACAGACTCGGTATGACTCTGCCAATTTAAATTTTTGTCAACCTGCAGGCCCAAAAAATTCACACACTCAGAAGATTCTAATCTTCCCAGAGGAAGATCAAGAACCAACTTTTCAACAGATTCGCGTATCTGAAAGTGAACTAGATTTGTCTTATCAACGTTCAGTATCAGAGAATTTTTCCGGCACCAGTCCGAAAAATACTCTACCAACATCTCGCATCTACTCTTTAGTTCCCGTAAGCTTGATGCTGTTATCAAGAAGGATGTGTCGTCCGCAAACAACAAGATTCTAAAATCAAACAGGATGAGGAAGTAAATTTTAATAGAGTCCGGTAAATCATTTACAAATAAAATAAACAAAAGTGGCCCCAACACAGATCCCTGTGGTACACCCATTTGAATAGGATAATCTTTAGAACTTTTTTGATTACTGTAGACAAACATTTTTCTATCCGCAGGATAACTTTTAACCCATTCGAGAAAAATTCCCCTGAATCCTAGATGGTATAGTTTTTCCAAGATGAATTCAAAATTCAGACAATCGAACGCCCGAGATTCGTCGAAAAACAACCCTGCCACAAAAAGTCCACTATCCAGGCAGCCATGTACATAGTCTACCAGTTGACATGCCGCGGTCTCAGTTGACCTTGGCCTTCAATCAACGCAGACTGAAGAAACTGGTCCCGCAGCTGTATAGAGTGTCAGCGAGCCAAAGTCACTCGCCACGTCAATGCTCCACTAGGTACTTTCATGCCACCAACACGTCGATTCGACCACGTGCACATGGACCTCATCACCATGCCACACTCTGAGGGCTACCGATACTGCCTCACCTGCGTCACTCCAAAACCAGGAGGCATCCACCATCGCCAGAGAATTTTAGACAAACTGGATAGCGAGGTTCAATACTCCACTTCGGATCATAACTGATCAGGGAAGACAATTCGAGTCGAGCCTGTTCAACGAATTAAATAAGTTGACTGGCACGAATCACATCCGAACTACCGCCTATCACCCAGCAGCAAACGGCATGGTGGAGAGAATCCATCGACAACTTAAGGCAGCAATTAAATGCCACAAGAACGACCGATGGACCGAAACACTCCCAACCGTCCTCCTCGGAATGCGAGCAGCCTGGCGAGAAGACCTAAAAGCAACGTCTGCAGAACTAGTATATGGAGAGCCACTCAGATTGCCTGGAGAGTTCCTGGATTCCAGAAGTACGGATGACAGCGAGAACACATCCGACTTCATAGTGAACCTAAAGCAACAAATGCGAGAAATAAGGCCCACTGACGGAAGCCACCACGTAGAGCGGACCAGCTTTATATTCAAGGACTTGGTAACTTCACCTTACGTGTTCGTCCGGCATGATGGCCCGAAGAAAGGCCTGCAAAACCCCTACGACGGACCATACGAAGTGTTGAGTCGAAGTCCAAAACACTTCGTAATAAAAATAAACGGCAAGGAAACGACAGTGACAATCGACAGGTTAAAACCAGCCTACGTCATCGCGGACGACGATATGAAGAACCAGCCAATGCAAGAACACCCTGTAGAACCCGATAGAGAAGATCAAACTACAGCCCAGGAAAGAACAACTACTAGATCCGGCAGAAGAGTTCATTTTCCCAAGAGATTTCTACAATATGTTTCGTAACTTCGTCACTGGTGAGGGAGTGTGTAGGAAATGTAATAATTTCCTCGAAAATAAATTCACATGCCGAATTCCTACAACAAACGACGAGAAAATCAAAACGGAGAAACATAGGAAACCACTCCTCCTTCGTCGTACAATTTCATTGGTGCAAAGAAAATGTTCCGAAAATGGTATAAGAAGAACCCATATGGAAAGCAAAATTCGTGACTGTCTGTGAAGTTTGTGTAGGTTCTATATTTGCTATCGGAATTTTAATTCTTTAAAATTTTCAAAGTTGGTGTTCATCCTAAGTGTCCAGAGGATTTTTTTTTCTCGTTGGTACTGCAGAAAACATCAGGTGAGCTTATTTTTCGTATCTTTCTTTCTGATTTTTCTCATAGCGTAGAGAATTTTTGATGAGTCGTTTTGTTTTTATGCATGAGATACATTTTTCTTTTTTGTCTTGAAAAATTTTATTTCCAATTTCTTTGAGTAGCAAAGTAATTATTAATCAGATTTTAAAATGTCTGACCATTCGGACTGCGATTCCGTAATGGAAGAAGACGCGCCAGAAATCGCTAATGTCGTGTCCGAACACGATATTTTGAGAGAGGAGAACGCAAGTTTGAAAGCGAGGGTGAATGAGCTAGATAGATGCGTATCTAGCTTAGTTGCTGAGATTAAAAATCTCAGGGAGAGGCTCGAGTTGCAGGAGGGAAATAAGGAAAGTCCTTACTCCAAAGCACTAAAAAAGAACATTATTTTGAAAAATGTCCAAGAAGTGAATTAACCGGTTCAAAAACAGAAGATGGAGGTGGTCAAAACCCCTCAAAACAAAATTTCCCCACCCGCCAAAAGAGTGAGAAAGGATAGCTCCTCGTCCAATGAAGAATCAAACAAAAAAAGAGTCTTGGAAACCCCAGCTCATGAGAAAACCACTCCAGTGGAGAGAAAAGAAAAAATCGCCCCAGTTACCCTGAGAGGTACGTCCGAATGGACGTCAATTTCAAACGCCTTGATGCGGAACGGTATTAAATACCAAAGAGCGACGACAGTAAAGGACGGTATAAGAATCGTCCCACAAACCGCCGATGATCATCGAAGGATGACTGAATTCCTCCACAAAATCAACAGAGAGTTTTACACTCTCCAACGAGAGGAGGAAAAGAAAATTTACGCGGTAGTGAGATACCTACCGCTGGATTCAGATATCCCGACGATCCTTGACGACCTCAAGGATCAAGGGATCGTAGATGCTGAGGTCATAAGGATGACCTCAAATATAACAAAAAAGCCGATGCCCTTATTGCTGGTTAAAACCCAGAATAAGGGTATCTTCGAGGTGAGAAGGCTCTACAACATGAACTGTGTTGTTGAACCTAAGAGAAGGACGACCGGGCCTGGACAATGTTATCGCTGTCAGCGATATGGACATGCCCAAAGTAAGTGTACTTTTCCATGGAGGTGCGTGAAATGCTCCGGTAATCACAGCTCCAAGGAGTGTACGCTTACCAGGGAGAACGAGGAGCGAAATGCTTCTTGTGTTCTCTGTGGAGAGCAAGGACATCCAGCCAGCTACAAGGGATGTAGCGAATGGAAATTGGTCACTAAAAAGGCCAAGAGATCGCCAAGATCAAACCAAACCAGCTCGAGGCCAACACAAAATACTCCGAAGCCAGCCCAAAACTCTTCGGAAGTGAAGAAACCCCAGGAAACTGCAACCAAAGCAGTCAAAGAGACGAAGAAACCAGAGAAAAAGACGGAAAAGGCAAAAACCGTCAAAAAAGCCGAAACCAGAAAAGGAATTTCTGGAATCACTGAGGAACTGGATAAGTTCACGAAAAACCTCCTCAGCACGATGATGCAGAATCTGGAGAAAGAGATTGAGAAGAAGATGCAGCAAATTATTAAGAATATTTAATGGCTGATACGAGACAAAGAACAATCTCATAATCGTCTCTTGGAACGTCGAAGGATTGAGAGCCCGCAGACCAGAATTCGAAGAACTGATTGAAGAGAAGAGACCGGATGTCATAGCTCTCCAAGAAACAAGACTTAACCCCAACGTTCGGATAGCATTTCCCAATTACGATATCTACAGAAATGATAGGCCTAACAGCACAGGTGGCGTTGCTATACTGGCTAGAAGGAATATGGATCACCATTTCGACCAAATATTCAATGGTCAAGAAGTAGAAGCAATATCGATTATTGTGAATACTTATCGAGGACAAGTGAAGATTATTTCGACTTATAAATCACCGGATAAGGACATGCTGGAAGAGGATCTGAAAATGCTACTAGAAGGAAGACACCCGAAAATCATAATTGGTGATCTTAACTGCAAATCGCAGGAATGGAACAGTAGGGTGGAAAATACCAACGGGAGAAGACTGAAGATTTATGCTGAAAAACTTGATGCAGTTGTGATAGGACCTGATATACCGACCTACATACCAAGAGTAAATGGACTACCCGATGTACTGGACATTGTCGTAATGAAAGACATCACTGAAGAAATCAGCATTGATACAATAGAAGACGGAACTTCAGACCACAATCCCATAGAATTCATAGTGGGACATGGCCCAAGAAACGAAGAAGAGACACAAACCAAGGATCGCACAGACTGGGAGAAATATAAGAATTTACTTCAGGAGAAAATCACGGAAATTCCCCAAATAAACACCCGGGATGAATTAGATGAAGCAGTTGAAAAATTGGAAAATCAAATAAAAGAAGCCTATGAAGAAAGCACCAAGAGAATAAGAAAACCAATTCCGAAACATTCACATGGAGATACGCCAAGGGATATAAAGGAACTTATAAAAAAGGACAGAAGACTCAGGAAAATCTACAGAACAACAAAAAGAGAAGAAGACAAGAAGAAACTGAATAAGCAAAGTCAGATATTGAAAAATGCTTTAACAGAACTGCGTAATAACAGATGGCACCAGAGATTAAGGGAACTGAATACAATAGAGCACTCGGCTTGGAAAATGCAAAAACGCTTACGACGAGAACAGACAGTTATACCTCCACTGCATGGAGCAAACGGAATGGTATATACGAGACTTGAAAAAGCCGAAGCACTTGCCGACTCGATTGAGAGAGAAGCCAGAATAAATTACAGAAATGATGATGACAATGAAGATCTAGAAGAAGAAGTGGAGGCAAACGAAGAACTGATGATGGAACCACCGGAAACCGAAATCATTCCAAAACCGGCTTCACCAACAGAAATCAAAGAGATAATAATGAAACTGAAAAACCGGAAAGCACCGGGAGAAGATAGGATAACGAATTATATGTTGAAGAAATTGCCTAGAAAAGGAATAGCAGCCTTGACGAATATAACAAACGGAGTGATGAGGACCGAATACTACCCAAAGAGATGGAAAACTGTAGAAATGATAGTTTTCAACAAGCCTGGAAAGGAACGGAAATTTCCTCAAAATTATAGACCAATCAGCCTACTATCAGCACTAGGAAAAGTCGTCGAGAGGGTTATCGCCAAAAGGCTGAATGAGGAAACAGAAATGTTGAAGATAATTCCACCCGAACAATTTGGATTTCGACGAGAACACTCGACTGAACTCCAATTACTACGGCTCATAGAATACGTCACCGAAGGAATGCAGACCAAACAGGCCACAGGATTAGTTCTGATGGATATCGAGAGAGCTTTTGATAGAGTATGGCACGAAGGCCTAATCTACAAGATGAAAAAAGCAGGATATTCGACCAAGCTATGCAAGATTATAAGGAACTATCTGAGGAATAGAAACTTTTATGTCAAGATAGATGGAGCAACCTCTCGAACCAGACAATTGGAAGCGGGAGTGCCTCAAGGATCGGTACTTGGACCTCTGCTTTACGTAATATACGTTTATGATATCCCGAAGAATGCTAGAAATATGCTCACCTTGTACGCAGATGACACAGGAATAGCGTTCAGACATCGACGCCCAGAGATCATACTCCGGAGACTGCAAGAAGCCATAGATGAATTACTCAAATGGTGCATCAAATGGAAAATCCAAATCAATGGAAGAAAGACTCAAGCAATATTACTGCAAAAGAGAAGATTGAGGATGGAAGAAAACCTTGAAGTTGATGGAGAAGAGGTTGAATGGAAAAATGAAGCAACATACCTAGGAGTGACGCTTGACAGAGGACTTACATGGAAAAACCACATCAAATGTGCTGTTGATAAAACAAAAGCCGCAATGAGTAAACTTTATCCACTCATAGGTAGAAGAAGTCATATGAATAAGAACATCAAGTTGACGATGATTAAAACTATTGCGCGACCACAACTCACATATGGATCGGCGGCATGGGGCTTCGCAGCCAAGACCCACATCAAGAGAATACAGGCCACTGAGAATAAACTCCTTAGAATGGCGATGGACGTACCCTGGTTTGTTAGGAACAAACAAATCTACAAGGACTTGGAATGGGAACCAGTTACAGAATTTATGAAGAGAAAGGCGGAAAGGATATTCGACAAAGCCAAACAACATCCAAATGAGGAACTACGAAGATTAGTCGACTACGATCCAACGGAAGAAGCTAGAAGGTCAAGAACCTACCACCGAAGACCGAGAGATCAGTTAAGGATTTAAATGTAACCAAAGAAGAGCTTAACCTATAAAAGCTATAGGCGGCATACAACTATCAACACGACTATGATCGTGTGAGAGTCCAGAAACCATAAGAGTCAACTGGTTAATAGGCAAAATGCCCGGAACCTATGAAGAAGCAGTTAAGGGTTTTTAGTGGGTCTCGAGCTCAGAGAGTGAGAATCCCCACACTGTTCCCCCTCAGCAGAGGGTGTGTTCGTCTGTTTGCAGATTTTCCCCCTGCTACACCAAAAAAAAACAAAAAAAAAAGCAAAATTCATTCACATTCACACTCAGCGATCGAGACAGACGACCACTAGCTAAGAAAATTACGCATATCGCTTCCGCATTCCAAGCCTGCACACAAAAGGTTTTTCTCAAAACCACTCCAGCTACCCGAAGACGTGAAGTCCCTAAAACACATCTGTTAACAATTATCAGGGCGACACTTGACCTGCATCCCGAGCCTGCATTCCGGACGTCAACAGTGACCGCACATTAGGGCGAAACAAATTCGTTTTTGTTAAAACGACATCGCATACATTTTACTCTTCAGGGCAACCCTCATAAAGTTGGGTTGAATAAAAACTGTGATATTCTGTTGAAATATTTTTATTTCAATTCCCTTTTCCTTGGAAATACTAACGATAGTTCCAGCTCAACAGACTATTCAACCCACACTTATATTAGTGAAATATATTCAATACCGTCTGATAAAATTGAATTAGTACTTCCTGACACTCTGTCTCTTTGACAAGCACTTTCGGCATTTTTACAGCTGCACCAACAAAAATTAACTTCCTCTTTTGAAGACTATCGTTTTTAGTAGACAGGTTTAAAAAACCCAACGGATTAAACCAGTCACCTGTCTCATGGTATTTTATTATTAGCTTCCCTTAACCATACTAAAAATTATACTAAAGGAAGCTTCCAGTTAGAAGAGATTTCAAATGTGATTATAAAAGTGAAAGTTAGTGATCTTTCAAACTGGAAAATTTTGTTGAATTGGTGCACTTTCTCAGTTATCTGCGAGCTACTTTAGAAAGGGTATTATTTTTCCGAAGAAAATAATACCTAAGAAAAACTGGTGGTTTCAAAACCCTCTTCAAAATTTTCATTCAGGATGATAAAATGTTGTGTATTGATAATACACGAATATGAAAAAAAAAACTACGCTATCTTGAAACTTATAATTGAAACTCCATTCACCGAAACTAACAACTTCAAGCTGATAGTAAATTTTCAATCGAATCAATCAAAAATATCAGGAATTATAGCCAGAAGGAAATTCGAGAAATTTTAGAAAACCCCTGTATATCGGAAACGGAGTATCTAAGTGGGAGCGCTCACCAAAGAAGCGTAGCACTGACATGGCACACACATAACAAAGGCGATACAAAATTTTCAGATATCGCACATCTGAAGGAAGTGTCAGTTGAGTGCAATATGTCATTCTCAGTTCATATCCTAAAATTATGCATCGCCTTTGTCATGTATCTGCCATGTCAGTGCTTCGCTACTTTGGCGCCCTCCCTAAGACACACATATAAGATGCTTTTGAAGTCAGCTCAATGCCCTCTCTTCACGGCTTCCATTTGTCCGTTTATTCGTGAAATATCCTGTATAGTGTCTCAAAGATATTTAGGTGAGTGGGCTATTTTAAGATATTTGTTTTTGATAGTTTCTGTCGAAACGCACTGTAGAATGAGAATCAACTCGGACGAAGTAATCTATCCCATAGTTCCGCAATAGCGTAGGAATTCATTTGCATGAAATAAAAAGCCCCTTATGATAAAAATCTCGATGGAATTTCTTTAGGGCGGAAAATGCTCGGACAATATCGTCACAAAAACTTGGAAAACTGCTCTCTAAGTAATGTTTTCCTCGTTCTCCTTCTTATAACAAGAAAGTAGCATCTTGCACTAAAACACTCCTTGTAGAATCCCTGATAAACTTTTTTCTCTTTGTTTCTTCAACCGGCTTGTTTTTACGAGACGTAATGGAAAGGAGCGAAGGGGCACGTGGAAAGCGAATTATAGTTGACCTAACGTCTTCTGTCCTCCTATGGAATATTATTTCGAAACGTTATTTCTTCAACTGGTATAATCAGGACAGACATTCGACGTAAAAGCCTTCCGTGCTCATTGGCATTAACACCTTGAAATGAAAATAATTTATTATCCAATTTTTAGTGATTGCGGTCCATTCGATAGCAGTGATTTTCTATTTGAATAGTATCGAATTATTGGCATTTTTTGCGGTCAATCTCATTGTGCAGTGAATTTGGCGTTGTCATTTATCTAGAGGGAAGAAGGGCAAGAAGGATATGTTAATTTGAAAACTGAATACAAATTATGTATTTCACTCATAACTTTTCATTAGATTGGGTGATGATTCTTCGATGAAATAAGGTTGATAATTAAAGTTGAATAATAATAATAATGAACAAAATTAGAAATTCGAAAAAAATCTAAATAATCCATGTCGCCTACCCAGGTCGGTCAAAACCGTAGACAGAGAGACATGAACTGAGCAATATATATATTTTTTTTTGTTCGGTGTAGCAGGGGGAAAATCTGCAAGTCAGACGAACAATCCTCTCCTGAGGAGGAACAAGTGTGGGGATTCTCACTCTCCTGTGCTCGGGACCCACTAAAAACCTTTAACTCCTTCTTGAATATTGGTTCCGGGCATTTGCCTATAAACCGTTCATCTCTTAGTCGGTTTTCTTCTCGCACACTATCGTGCTGGGATTTATGTGTTTAAAGTGGATAACACTTTTATGGATTTTTCAATGAGTTTCTGTTCTTATTTTGATCTCTTTTTAATTGTCTTGGTCTCCTTCGGTAAATTCGCATTCTCTTTTTGTCTTCCTCTAGGTCGTAGTCCACTAGTCTCCTGAGTTCTTGATTCGAATGGTTTTTCACTTTTCTGTTCATGAATTCCGTTATGGTTTCCCATTTAAGGTCCCTATAAATCTGTCTATTCCTGACAAACCAAGGTGCTTCTATTGCACATCGTAGCAGCTTGTTTTCAGTGGCCTGAATTCTTTTGATATGGCTCTTTGCCGCGAAACCCTAGGCAACTTATCCATTAGTCAGTTGAGGCCTAGCAACGGCTTTGATTATTTTCAATTTTCTCTTTCGATATGTGGCTCCTTCTTCCTATCAGAGGGTAGAGTCTATTCATCGCTGCTTTCGTTCTGTCGATTGCTTGTTTGATATGACTTTTCCAAGTGAGTCTTTGTCAAGTCTTATTCCTAAGTATTTGGCTTCATTTTTCCAGTCGATTTCTTCGCCGTCAACTTCTAGATTCGTCGTGGGTCGTAGTCTTCACTTCTTCAGTAATATTTCTTGGCTCTTTTGTCCATTGAGCTTGATTTTCCGCTTTATGCACCAGTCACTTGTTTCTTCAATCGTTTCTTCAATCGTTTCTTGTAGAACTCGTTCTATTACTTCTGGGTTGCGGTGTCGAGTTGCTATGCCTGTGTCGTCAGCATATAGCGTTAGCGTTCTTGGATTCTTCGGAATATCGTGAATGTATATGTTGTACAGAAGTGGCCCCAGTACTGACCCTTGGGGTACTCCAGCCTCTATATCTCTTGTTGTGGAGCATTCTCCTTCCACTTTCACGTAAAATCTATTTTTGAGATAATTCCCGATCAACTTGCATATTTTGATCGAATATCCAGCACATCTCATCTTATATATTAATCCTTCATGCCATACTCTGTCGAATGCTCTGGCGACGTCTAGTAAAGCAAGACCTGTAGCTTGTTCATTTTGGAATCCCTCTGTAATGTATTCTGTGAGCCTTAATAATTGTTGATCTGTTGAATGCTCTCTTCTGAATCCGGACTGTTCTGGTGGTAGTAGTTTCAGATTTTCGGTTTTCTCATTTAGCCTCGTGGCTATAATTCTTTCTACTACTTTTCCTAACGCCGACAGTAGATTTATCGGTCTATAGTTTTGTGGGAACTTCTTCTCTTTGAATGGTTTATTTAACACTATGACTTCCGCTGTTTCTGTTCTCATAATTCCATTCGCGATATTTGTTAGAGCAGTTCGTTATTTTATCGCTTCTGGGAGCTTTCCTCTTCTTCAAACTTCTGATTATTTCCCTGATTTCATTTGGCGATGTTGGTTTGTATATTTCAGCAGCCGCTGGTAATTCATCCATTTCTTCTTCCAAATTTTCATTACCGTCGTCTATCCTGTAATTTATTCCCGATTCTCGTTCGATCGAGTCCGCCAATGCATCTGCCTTATCAATATTGGTATACGCCATTCTGCTTTCTCCGGGTAGGGGTGGAATTTTAGTCTTTTATCCTCGTAGGCTTTTTTGCATTTTCCATGCAGAATGATCAATTGTAATTGTATTCAGTTCCTGAACCCTTTCGTTTCATCTGCTTGTTCTTAGATCTTTCAGGGCGTTTTTTAGAACTTGGCTATGGCGGTTGAGGATTCTTCTATTCAGATCACTTTTATTCATTCGATATATTCTTCTTATTCTTCGATTTTTTCGTATAAGATCTTTTACTTCTGAGCAATACCAGAATGAAATTGGCTTTTATAGAAAAACAGGAATTGTCGTCAGGCCAATACCTGTCTCTTTTCTGTTGACATAGACGTGAGTGTGGACCAATCAAAATTTTAGAAAAAGACAACTTGCTGACCTGATGTTCAGTTTCTCCTTGTCACTTCTTTTGAGCGTATTTTATGCACAGATCGAAAGGGAATGCTCATCTCTATGTCTATGGTAAAAACGAATACCCATTAGAACACACTTATTGATCAAAACAATCAAGTTATGAAGAGCAAAGGGTTTTTACCGATGTTCTGAGTTACATTGATCTTTCATACGTGGTGCGGTTCAGCTTCGCACCGGAAAACAACCGGCGAATTCCACTTTCGGCGGCGCTTATCGCCACGAGATTCGAGAACTCGATGTTCCCACCGTACTGATAAAACCCGATGAATAATTTTTATACGGTTGTTTTCCGTTAAAAACCCGTGGTGTGAAAGGAAGAGGAGCATAAATTGGCCACTTGCACTTGTGTTCGACATCGTTATTGGGTGAAATAGTAGGGGAGGTGGCGTACTATTTTTTTCAGCGATTTGATACCGCATGAAATTCATTTTGGGGTTAGATTGATGTTCAAGTATCATGAAAGTAAACGTCAGTCGCCGAGCCAATGGTGGGGCTATTGGTGACGACGTTTTAAAGTTGCCGAAAAAGTGGTTTCATACCGCACCAAAATCCGTAATACGATTGTTCGGATCATTCTGAATGGGAACATCCTGTATATTCATCAAACACATTCTGCAATTTTTTTAAGTTGCCCAATATTCCACGATCCAACCTTTTAGAAGTCTGTAAAGGCTCTTCCATAAGATTCTGATCAACATTTAATTTTGAAAGACTTTTTTCCTTTTCTGAAGAAAAATCTTATCATTCAGTTTTTTTAAAAACAATTTAAATTTGAATTTTCATGCGATAAATGATTCTGTAGGTAAATATCGTCAGTTTATTTTCAGTATCAATTATAAGACGCTCCGTTGCACTCAACGCGCGCATGTTTAGGACGTTGACTGACGTTCTTTCCACCGTTGAGATGCAGCTGACAATGATTTTCATTCGTTTTGAGGTATAAACAGTCAGTTCTATGAAATTCAGGCGGTATCAAATGCCTTTTTTTTTCTTAAATTTGGTCGAGTTCATACACGCGGCCGACGTATAATGCATTATCGTTTTTGCAGCTGACGGTTATTTTCCCATTCAGAATGATCCGAACTATCATATTACGGATTTTGGTGCGGTATCAAATCACTTGAAAAAATATCTTTTTCGGCAACCTTAACACATCGCCACCATTAGCCCCACCATTGGAGCGGCGACTGACGTTCACTTTCATGATATTTGAACATGAATCTACCCCCAAAATGAATTTCATGCGGTATCAAATCACTAAAGAAAATAGAAGGCTACCTCCGCTACTAAAACTTGTCGTGGCATAATGTAAATTATATTTTCAATCGCGTAGAACCGTTTGATCTTATTTAAAACGAGATGCAGACTGAAGAGAAAATCATCAAATTGTGCATTTCTGACATAATCTTAAGTTCATGTAATTGGAAAAAATATTGAGATTATGCGAAGAATAATCAATATACCTAATTACTCGTTAATATATCCGACAGTGAGTATAGAGCTATTAAGCTTAAACATGTAGAATTCTTTCCGGACAAACTTTATCAAAGGCAAGTAGAATGAAAAACTTTTAAAGCCGAATAAAATTCTTGAAAGTTCAATGCCGACGGAGCAACTTTATTAGAGCTCCAATCTGATAAATTCTCGGTTGAGAGATAATCTCTCCTAAATTGCAGCTTACGCTTTCAACACGTGCCCCAAGTAATTCATGAATGAGAGCTGGGAGGAAATCGATAAAAATCAAGTGGATCAGATTAGTTTTAGGAGAATAGATATTTAACTTCGGAAATATAGAGAAATAATATAGTTCAAGTTTCGTTACGGCGAGCAGCAATTTCTGCTTTCGTATTTGGTCTCGGCGTCCTAGCTAATTGGCCAGAAAATGGTGAAAGCTTGACAGTGGTACCCCTATAGAGGGCCGTTTACAGGAGAATATTTTCTCTATTGTTTTTAGTCGAGAAATCGTATGCCATACTCGCAAGCGATAAATTATCATAAGATTCTTGCTTCCAATGTATACATTCAATGGAGGATCTGAAACTGGCATTCGATTAGTTTGTAATAAATAGGATTATTGACGAGATATATATGCTTATAGAATTTTGGGCAAGGAAATTCTTTCTCGGGCTCTCAACGTCTAACGGCCGTTTTCAATAACCTATCCAAGATAAGGGATAGATCGCTATCTCCAGTTTGTCTGCCTATCTATCTTTGTAGTTATCTATCTATGGTTTGCATTTCACAATTATGGTGTGACGTTATCTATCTCAAGGCAAGGATAGATAGGGATCTACTCAGCTCAGACCACAGAACACTAATATTATATAAGAGCTCACATTATCAATTCATTTCTAGTGTTTGAGATATTGGAGTGTGTTAGAAACTAGACAGTGTAAATATTTGAAGATTATGTATAAAAGGTTAATCGTGTGTATGACTACATACCCGTATGCACCGTTTCATTGAACGAGCTTAATTCCTTAATGTCTTTTTTTCCCATAGAGATTCTATGCTTAAACGTCGTTCAATGAAAGGTGCATATAAGATGTCTAAAACACTGGTGTGTGCACTTGTCACTTTTTGCAAGCATCAACATTTCAGAAAATCGGGGATATGGGATCAGTTTCGTGGCGGCGCCACCATGTCATTTGCTTCGTTCTATCCTTGTTCTACCAAAGAAAGTCCAATGATACTCTCTCGTTTTATTTTGTTTTGCGTTGATATCGAATGTCGATCAACGTCCAACGAGTTCAAAATATAAACTTGAACTGGTGCATTTTGTCAGCTGTTAAGGAATATTTGTGCTTTGCAGTTCAATTTTCGTTGTAAAAACAAACACTATCGAATAAGGGTTCGATAGTGATTACTGTTCTTCAAGATAATTTCCGTTTGACAACTTGAATTCGTGAGGGGGGTAATTCAATATGATTTTAATAAACACAGTCAAATATCCAGTATATTCAGTTGACGGAAAGGAAATTTTCACTATATCTACTCAGGAAGAATATTTGAAGTAACAGACTCGAATAGATTTATGTATTTCTGATTCTCAATACATGCTCACAATTCACATTACATATTTCCAATACAGTTTCTTTGAAATATTGCTGAAGTTTCCATAAAACTTAGCTATATCGGTTCCTAATGTTCGTTCATCTGATTTGGTTCTGCTTCAAATTCCAACAACACCGAATTCTTAGCTGTAGCTCTTGATTGTCCATATGGAAAACTGAACCTACTGAACGACATGTTGAATAAATGAATGTTCTACACCTCTTTCTCGAAACTAATACATTTTCACACACCAATTAATCGCTTATAAATACAACATATTCGTACGTCGTAGGAAATTATTTTCAAATATCAAATGACAATGCTCTGTCAAATTCTAAATAGCGCTACCTACAGTGGAAAAAACGAAACTGATCCCATATCCCCACGAAATTAAAAACAAAATCGAATCAGTGAATACACCAGAGTTTTAGACATCTTAGGTGCATACGGCAATAAATACAGCACAATAATTGTTGGTCGAGATTCTGAACCACGCAATAGTTGAAAATGAATTCCTCAACCGTAAGTACCTTCAAATAAAAGCGCCGTTGTTATCGATATTCATTTTTCATTAATTTCAAGTTCTGAAGGCAATGATTTTTTCAGCCTAAATCAAAACCAATGACTAAAGAAAGGCCATGCGTTTGGTAGAATTTCTAGCAGCTGATGGGGTTATTACCAGCAGAGCTATTAATGCTACCAACAATAAATTGAAAGAGGAGAGTTGGAGACGATTGACCGAAGCCTTCAACTCTTCGCTTTCAATTTTCTCACATTGCGCCCTCAAATATGGATTAATTAAATCCAATAATTCACTCACAGCACCTTTGCTCAGTTGAATTCTACATGTGAACTCGTAATCATTCAAAATAATCATGTAATCAACTTGTGCTTTATAAACTTTTTGTATTATGGTTTCTTCCGATTCACTTTCTTCTCATCAACCATCTCTAATAATTCCATGTCGCTGTCGTCGCTACCCAAATAATCCATTTTTCAAAGTTAATTACAATTCAGTTGTCAAGAAAACAGCACTGAAATGCACCCTGATAACAATTTCCGACGCTTATCTCTACCCCTTACTGCTCGAACTCGACAGATCAAAAAACTGAACTACCGGAGATAATTTTTACAATCGATGGTTTACTTCAAATTTCTTTGAAACGCAGATAGACGCATATAACGTGCGTTCAAAAAAATTCGTCGTCAAGTAGGCTCTGGAATTTTGAACGTCGATATTTCGTGTCTAGACGTAATTCTTAGCTCGTGCTTTACTATTTTCCAGGTGAACTGTCATTTTAGCATTTTAGGTTGTTGTTGAATTAAAATTATCAGCAAATTATAAAGATGGTTTTTACGGACGTGTGAAAGACTTTTACTATTGAATTCTACTTCAAAATTGGAAAGAAAATTGAAGGAAAATGGAAATATTCTGTTCCGGCGACTTCATTGAAGCCTATGTTGCTGTAGATTATTAAGAATGAATGTTTCCATTGTACTGTTTTGCGATGTGTTGACGAAACAGGTATGTTCAAACAAAAAAGGAAGTGGTATACCAAAAAACAAAACTCTAGAGTTCAGTAATAATGAAAACATGGTGACAGAAGCTCGACAAACCTCTCTTCAGATTTTATCTCAAGTGGATGGAGTATCCGTTGGCATATGCCACCCGATTTTGAAAAAAAGATATCCATTTGTTTCCATAAAGATTGACATGTTATCAGAAAACTGAAAAGGTTGTGATTACCTAACCTTGTAGCATCCGAGAAAAATTGGAGTTCAGTATCATACTGAACTGATACATACTGACAGTATGCATCAGTCAAAGGCAAAATGTGGACCTACTTTCTTTTATGGAACTTCAATAGCAGAACGTTATGAAGGAGAAAGCATCATGCCTTTTTATAGCTGAATTGAATTTTAATAAATTGTCCAATAGCTATTTTCATGTAATTCAGTTCTTTTAGTTTAGTCATGGATTTTCAGTAATGACTGAATCAATTCAATATTTATAGAGAATTAATAAACATTTTATTGAGAATCTTACTGTGATTTATTCATATGACTGAAGTAACTAGAACCTTCTTACAAAAAAACATACTACCACGATCAATTCAAGATTCAATCAAGATTCAAGTAACTAGAACCTTCTTACAAAAAAACATACTACCACGATCAATTCAAGATTCATGTCTCTTACGTATGAAAATAGTGGACGGTTAAAATTTTTACGAAGAACTTTTCTAACCGCCTCAGATTGTTTGGATTCTTGTCATCTTACTCAATGAAAGAAATGCTTTTCGAACGTTGGGTGAAATTTATAGGTAACCTTTTCTGAAAAGTGCCTCTCCCTACAAAATTACGATATATAGGTTAATGTTATCATTGTTTACATTTTGGGAAGATGAAGTAATTCAAGGAAAGACATACGTTCAGCCACCGAACATCAGCTTTCAAAATTTCATAGCCTACTTGACGACGAATTTTTTTGAACGCACGTTATAATGAAAGTTCCTATCTCTGGTTGTCTATGTGACCTCATTTCAGAGGAAGGGATAGATCGCTGGGCCAGTAAGAATCGCTATCTGCAGATAGAATATTGAAACGTAAACAAGCACAAAAGGACAGATCGGTCTATCCCTAGTATCTATCTATCCACCGTTTTGATGGATAGATAGGTTATTGAAAACGGCCGTAAAATAATTGAAAATAAAGGATTTGATGACAAGCTTATGAATGATATTTTTCCAGTTGGAAGATAAGTGTCGAAGAAGTAGAGTTTCATGTCGGACATGAATGCCGATTTTAAGTTAACAGGAAAACGGTTTAGTTTAGACAATAACTCGCCCATAAGAGCTTATATATCAATTCAATATTCAGAGATAATTGATTCGGCGTTGTAAGAATTAGTACGCTCTTGAGTTTTGACCGGCTAATTTAATTTGTTCAGAAGAATGCAAGGTTGTGGAAGGTCGTGGAATAATTTGGGATACACCAACGAGAGGTGGAGAAGGAATTTGGGTTTTTGGTCTAAGAAGGGGAATGATAAAAGGAACCAAAAAAGGAAGGGAGATAGTTAGTCGAAGAAAATAGACGTCGGGAAGACGGAAGTAGAATCCGGGATTCTAAGAAGAAGTCGTCGGGAAGACGGAATAGAGTAGATTTGGAAGTCCGAGAGTAGATTCGGCAGCTCGAGAAATTAAGATGTATTTTTCAGAGTTAGGTCTCAAACGGAGAGACGGGTATAAGCTATTCGGGAAATAGTGTAAGAGAATTCGTATCGTAGTCAAAGTCAGTTTTGGGCGTAATAATTGTTTTTATTTGTGGTAAAGATCGGATATAGGATTTTAGGAATTTTGGGTAGGGTCGAAACGAAGAGCGTTAATCGTTGACGACGAAAAAGTGCGGGAAGTGCGGTTGAGTGATAAGAATTCGCCGTTTTGTGCGAGGAAAGTCCGATGATCGAAAAAGTTCACCAGCAGGCCCATTAGGCGAACGACGGTCGCTAGTCGCAGAAAAAGGTAGAAAGTTCCAATTTTTGTTTGTCTAGAGTCCTGAAAGCTCCTCTAAAATTCATCTGATTTTTGATCATATTTTTTTATTGTTGTTGTGCAATTGAGAAAAGAGAATTTTAATCCAAGATTTTGTTGTCGAAATTTTAATGATTATTGCTTTGCGCACTATGCATGTGTGAAAGAAATTGAGATTTTAATTTTGGTAGTTATCGACCAAGTACGTGCTTGTATTCAAATTTCTGCAATAGATTTATTCGTTAAATTTTAACAGAGTTTCATTTAAATTTTCTCCCCAGAAAATATAGAAAAACATCAAAGACCTTCGCGCGACGGGCCGAATCCATCATTTTTGCCTTTAAAGGGGCCTTCAATTTTGTGTAGTTAACATCTTAAAAATAATCACCCCTGTTCAGTGGAAAGCCGCTCTTCCATTGATTGCAGATAAGGGGTGTTTTATTTCAAGTTGTCATTTTTGACGAATGTAATTTTCAACTCTACTACGAAGAGATGATTATTTGCGAGTTCTCGATAAGTTCAAACAACTTTTTGTATGATGATTTTTTAACTTTGTCTAGTTGCACACACACCGATTTTGGACGGCCGATTTTATATCGGTCCTGCATGGATGACTTATTGTGATGGTATACCTTGTTTTGTTATGCTATGTTTGAAAATCACTACAATGATGTTGCAGGTTTCAATGAAAATATATCAGGATCTCGGAGGTAAGGTGTGTTAAGTCCAAATCTAAATTTGTCGGTAGAGGTATTATTGAGTAGGTATTCATTGATTGTTTAACCAAACCCTGAATTCGCTGAATTTTGGAGTTTTATAGCGAATTCCATGGTTATAACTGGTGATTACTAAGTGAATATTTGGAACTCGCAACAAAAATTTCAGAAGATATAAACTTAATATCATCAATGGAATTCGATATTATCGCAGATTGCATTGAGTGCATATTATAAACTCCGTGCAACAATTTTAAAATATCCTGATCTAGTGCAATACAACAATGGAATTCGCTAAAAGTGAAACTCGATAATTCATTTAAGTTTTGATTTTTTGTTTGAATTTATTATTTTCAATATGATTGACAAGTAACAAGTTTATTTCGGAAAATGTTACTGAAAACTCTTTACCTCCGAGCAGATCGAGCATCAGTGAAAAATCAAATGACTGAAACAAAACGCGTTGTTGTCCGACATATACCTTCGATACTTGAATTGTCCCCTCTTTATAAGATTCGATCACTAAATATTCAGGAATTCGTCAACATTCTACTCGAAAATAAACTAATGTTGCGCACTGTCAATTTTTCGGCGCATTTCTTACGACTGTAAGCGCGATTTAGCGGACCTAGGATTCCAATGATACGATTCACACGTGAACAACTCTGCTGCGTGTGAATCGTTCCATTGGAATCCTTGGTCCTCTAAAGGCGCATTTATACCAAACGAGCATTATTCGCGAACACTGTTTGCAAACAGTAGTACGGGCGGTGTAAACAGTCATCGGCACCGAACAGAGTTCGCAAACCCTGGTTTCGAACGTTTCAGAGAGCTCGAGCTCATTTCGCCACATGCCGTTAAAGTAATGTTTCATTATAAGGCACTGTTTGCGAACAATGCACGCAATATGCACAGGCGGTGTAAACACTCATCGACGCCGAATAAAGTTTACGAAGCCTGTTTTCAAAATGAAGCTCGATCCCGTTCCGTCTCTTGTCGGTAAACCGACGAATCATCAAAGGGATTTGGATTTCCTTGCACATCTGACGTCATATCATCGAAAACACCTGCGGACCGTGATAAGTTATTGGGTCTTGGTATTTAATTTATTTTGAATTTTGGTGAGATCTCTCGAATCATGATTTCATAATTAATCAATTCATTTGAAATGGAGTCCATTTACGATGGCTTCACAGACAGACGGTAATAATTTTCGATATTGATGGTTTTGAAATTCGGTAAAGGTACATGACACTTCCATAAGAATCTCCCGTAGCCAAAAATCGTTAGTGCCAGTCTAACCGACGCTGGATTGCTCTCTCGATAATTAGTGTCTTTCTTGACACTTTTTCCTCAATTTTGTCGGATAATGACATGCGGCAGAAATTTCTGAAAAGTTCAGTTTCGTCCGCTCTCCAGTCATCTAGCAGCTGGGTATAATTTCTTTCTTTCAGAAAAGAATTCACCCAGGTTGTTCGTCTCTTCCTTTGGCGTAGTTCTTGCATTGGTGTAAATGCACCTTAATATGAATCGCGGCGATCTCGCTGAGAATCGCCCGTGTGCACCCAGTCTTAGACCTATGCATAGAGAAAGCAGGTTACATTGGAGCACAGAGTGCACAGAGCATGGGTTCTATACTCTTATTCTTCCTTCGAAATTCATCGTCGGACATTATCATTATATTATAAGGGAGGTCAAATTAACATTTGCTAACATACATATATTTTAACAAATATAAGAAAATAAAAAGATATTTGTTGTTGTAGATTTTAGGTTAAACGAATGCTTTCATTGCACTGCGATCATAAACTCTATTGTGCCTCACATCAGTGCTTTTCTCGCCATTGCCATCGACAGGGGGTCTAACATTGATGACGATCAATATGATTCCAAAATAGCTGAAAATATTTGAATGAACACGAATCCGGGAGCTTAGTGCTAATAGGAGTGAAATAGCTCTTCTCCGAACTCGTACATGCTCACAGAGCTTCTGAGGGGTACTTTGGTACCTACAGAGAATCAAGATAAAAGAATAATAATAACAAACTTGAATGCTCGAAGATATCAATAGAATTGAAGTAATTATGTTATAATTTTGCAGAGAACCACAATTTCATATAATATTAGGTACCTGATGTATTTTCAGTACATTTTATAGTAATTCAAATATTTCATTTTCGTGACAAAGAAGATACATCAACGGCGTCATAGAAATGTTCTGGAAAAGCCACAGTTCTAGGATTTTCCAAATGGTTTTCGTCCGTTTTTGTTTGATCAGTTTTTGTCTCAGAAGAAATTTATATACCTTCAGTTGCATCATCATAATCATAATAATGTTATCAAAAAACTGATAACATGGTTGACAACTCCTTCTGTCAAATTTTGTTTACACTTCAATATTCTATATGTCAATTTTGGCCTTTCGAACGCGATATTGTATGTACTGCTCACATGACTCAAGTTTTCATATCATGTTCCATTATCGTATATTCGAGCCGAGAAACTCTCCTCTTGTAAATGAGCCTTTACTCTCTACGGAACCGACGTTCCGAACAAACTAATATGTTCTCAAATCAATAAGAACAACGAGCATTTTATCGGACGCAGACAGGTTCAATCAACACTTCAGGGAGATCTGCCATAATATCGTAACAGATATTGTGGTGAGTCAGAAAAAAAGCAGGTCAACTGATTTACAATTTATAAAATTGTTATTGCTTATGTCCACATACAAGTGTAACTTTTGTGGAGACATAAATGTTTATTTCTTCTGCTATTGAGATGAATACTCCAAATTATTGTACAAATTGTAATTGAAATAAACATTATTATTTATCGATTTAACAAAGGGCCTTTGACTGCGTTTCCCATGGCAGGCATAAGATGAAAAAATACGATTTTGATGAGGTGGCTTCGTGTCGGATTCGATACTGTTTATCTCAGGGTTCAACGCTTAAACCTACCCTCTTCGTCAATATTAACAACTCTCCTGGTTACATGGCTGATGCGGAATAGGTTATGTTTGTTGATGACACCACCTTAACTGTTGAATCTCCGGATATACGTTCCCCTGAGGATTTATCTGGAAAAGTTAACTTTCGAGCTTCTCATTAGTGAGTGCCAAAGGTCCTCTACGTGAATGAAAAATATACTTAGGAGCTCATTTTCGGTCTGAAAAATATAAGTTGCCTATCTTTCTCTTTTCAAGTTGAAATTGGCGCTAATCAGAATCAAAATGACATTGGTCAAAATCAAATTGGCGACATCAATTTCAAACTGGCATTAATCAGAATCAAATTGGCAATCGTCAAGTTCAAATTCAAATATCAATTTCAAATTACAACAAAATAAAATTGAAACTGTAATGGCCGTTTGCACCGTTTCTCTAAACAACGATTATATTCTTAAACAACGTTTAATTCCCTAACCGGGTTGCACCGTTCCTAAACGTTGATTATAAGGCCCTTAAACGTCGTTTAAACTAAACGCCCGTTTAAACGTTGATTGAAGTAAAACTTCAAATTCGATTGACAAATGTGTTTTCTATTTGTTTTGATATAAAATTCGAATTAATAATGGATGATTTGGAAGATGAGATAGTACTTGATGATGATCTTGATGCACTTGGCAATAGTGAATTTGGATTTCCCAGACGTTTACTCGGAGAAAAAATTATTTCGAAGAATGGACAACCTCATTATTTTCAGGAGATTTCTTTTAACGAAAGAAACCGTGATATTTTTGTTGCCATATATGGGGAATGATTTGGAATTTAATAATTAATTATATTATAGAAATATAGATATTTCAGGAATAATAGTGTGGCAACAATAAATGAATTGATAGCTACATTGAGTTACTTGTTTACTTGGCTTCTGTTGCCAATTTCATAAATGTAGATGTATCGACAGCTTCAAGAATTATTGCTAAATTTTCATTAGCAATTGGTAAATTATATTCCGAATTCATTAAAATGCCCAAAGATGAGGAAATAGTGCAAATTCAACAGTCCTTTCACGAGAAGGCTTCTTTTCCTAGACTAATGGAATGTGTGGATGCTACTCATAGTACTCATGTTCGCACTTCAAATTCGAAACACAACACCGAAACTCCAAAAGAAATGTTCGAATTTTCCACCTTGACAACAGAACTTTAGTCAAAAACCATGACTTCTTTTTCTTTTTAATTTATCTTCTATGATGTGCTCTACTGAAATTTTGAATTTTTTATGCTGTGAGTGGTGTTGCCAAACCTATCGATGATTAAAGTAAACAACGATTATGATTCGACGGTGCAAACCGTCAACCGCTAAGCAACGTTTAAATATTAAACATCGATTAGTTTAACCATGGTTACCAGCGAAACGGTGCAAACGGGCCTTAAAATCGAATATCAAAGTTCGAATGAAACTGAATCAGTTGATCACGCAGATCAACAAACCTTTTCAGCTCTTTTTTGTCCTTTTCGTTCAAAAATTATGAGTTTTTCTCTTCTTCACCTATTATTAGTTCGGAGTCTCTCAAATCTTTGCACATTTTGCGAAATGAAATAAATAATAAACAATTGGATATGGATCACAACAGTGAACAGTAATAAAGGTAAATTCCGAATCACAATATGGGTTTGAAATCGTCTATTGATATGATAATTCATTGAGAAAACTCAGGATTGTAGTTATCTTATCTGTTTTGTAAATGAAACGAAATGGTAGAATTCAGAATCTGCAGAGATCAGAGAATATCGTTCCTAACAATATTGGCATGGCAAGGTTGTTAATTGTACAAAATTCATCGCTCATATCCAAAATTCATTCCTTCTGCATTGAATATGCAAGATATAGTTTTTTGAGAAGATTCGTTATTTTCGAATGGTTTCAATTAATTACGTCATTTACTGTTTATATCATTCAATAAAAATTTTCCATTAAATACATTTCATTCCAATGGAGAATTCAAATTCAGAATTGCCAATTTGATTTTGTTTATTGTTAATTTGTAATTGACTAATGCCAGATTGAAATTGATTATGGCCAATTTGCTTCTGATTAATGCCAGTGTGAAATGGATGTTGCCATTTGGATTTGGACTAATGCCATTTTTATTCTGATCAGTGCCAATTTGAACTTGAAAAGATATTAGAGCAAGAGCCCGCAACAACCAGTCGTACATCATTTCATAAAACCTGAAAGTTTGTCTGCACACTTCACCCACACAGGTAAGAACGATGGTCAACTATGTAGTTTGGGTAGTGGTTACTTTGCAAGGTAACAGCTAACAAAGATGTTAAAAACAGCAGCTCAATTATGTTTAAGTATAAAGGTCAGTTTTTTGATATTTCCTTTAGAATAATATTTAAAATGGGGTTTCAACCCCTAGCCGGACACCTCCAAATTCTAAAATCTTGTAGCTACTTAAACTTACGTTATAGAATAAAAGCTGAATTTTATATATGTTACTTGGGGGAATATCAAAGTAAGTTAACCCAGTAGACGGACAGTTTTCATGGTTTTTACATCTTGCCAGAGGCCTTGAGAGTCTGCCGTAAGTGCCAGCGCGAGTTTGAGTGATATGGTAAGTTTTTTCTATTGCGATCTTTTACTGCTTATTTTTCACTTACCCAGTATTATATCCTAAACTATTTTAATACTCAACAAAAATAAGAATACATAAAAACTTCACAAAATAATTAAGGAAATTATTAATATCAATGAAATGAATTTTTCAGTCATGAATAATTTGATGGAATTATTTTGTTCAGTTATTATTATATATTTTCGTTTGGAAATAGGTGGCAATAGAACAAACTCACCTTATCACTCAAACAACCCGCCTGAATATATACTGCCTTGCGCTCGCACTCACGGGCTACGGCAGATTCTCAAGGCCTCTCTCTGGCAAGATGTAAAAACCATGAAAACTGTCCGTCTATTGGGGTAACTTCTTTTGATAGTTTGCCAATTCAGCTTTTATACTATAACGTTAGTTTAAGTAGGTTCAATTTTTAGAGTTCAAGCGTGTCCGGCAGGGAGTTGAAACCATACATAAGGTCCTTTCGTTTGC
This sequence comes from Coccinella septempunctata, assembly GCF_907165205.1. Lineage (NCBI taxonomy): Eukaryota > Metazoa > Arthropoda > Insecta > Coleoptera > Coccinellidae > Coccinella > Coccinella septempunctata. The sequence goes on along the minus strand of NC_058189.1, from coordinate 16,415,479 downwards.
ATAAAAAGTGTAGCACTTTTCTACACTCGATTTTAGTATTCGTTTGCTGATTGAATTTACACCAGTGTAGAGGAGGTGCACTTTATCTACATCTCCTTTTGACTAGGTGTAGATAAATTACCCTTCCTCTACACTGGTGTAAATCAAATAGAGTGTAGAAAAGTACTACACTTTTTCTGCAAACGAAAGGAACTTAAGTGTCCGGTAATGGATAACGTCTTTTTAAATATAAAAAAACTGACCTTTATACTTTAACGTAATTGAGGTGCTGTTTTTAACATCTTTGTTAGCTGTTACCTTGCAAAGTAACCACTACCCAAACTACATAGTCGACCATCGTTCTTACCTGTGTGGGTGACGTGTGCAGACAAACTTTCAGGTTTTATGAAATGATGTACGCCTGGTTGTTGCGGGCTCTTGGACCATATAGCACGATCGCTTTTGTTGGATTCCTGGGTTTTTTTTTTTTTTTTTGGTGTAGCAGGGGGAAAATCTGCAAAACAGACGAAGACACCCTCTCCTGAGGGGGAACAGTGTGGGGATTCTCACTCTCTGAGCTCGAGACCCACTAAAAACCCTTAACTGCTTCTTCATAGGTTCCGGGCATTTTGCCTATTAACCAGTTGACTCTTATTGTTTCTGGACTCTCACACGATCATAGTCGTATTGATATTTGTATGCTGCCTATAGCTTTTATAGGTTAAGCTCTTCGTTGGTTACTTAAAATCCTTAACTGATCTCTCGGTCTTCGGTGGTAGGTTTTTGACCTTCTAGCTTCTTGTTTTGGATCATAGTCATAGATCGTAGTTCCTCATTTGGATGTTGTTTGGCTTTGTCGAATATCCTTTCCGCCTTTCTCTTCATAAATTCTGTAACTGGTTCCCATTCCAAGTCCTTGTAGATTTGTTTGTTCCTAACAAACCAGGGTACGTCCATCGCCATTCTAAGGAGTTTATTCTCAGTGGCCTGTATTTTCTTGATGTGGGTCTTGGCTGCGAAGCCCCATGCCGCCGATCCATATGTGAGTTGTGGTCGCGCAATTGTTTTAATCATCGTCAACTTGATGTTCTTATTCATATGACTTCTTCTGCCTATGAGTGGATAAAGTTTACTCATTGCGGCTTTTGTTTTATCAACTGCACATTTGATGCGGTTTTTCCATGTAAGTCCTCTATCAAGCGTCACTCCTAGGTATGTTGCTTCATTTTTTCATTCAACCTCTTCTCCATCAACTTCAAGGTTTTCTTCCATCCTCAATCTTCTCTTTTGCAGTAATATTGCTTGAGTCTTTCTTCCATTGATTTGGATTTTCCATTTGATGCACCATTTGAGTAATTCATCTATGGCTTCCTGCAGTCTCCGGTGTATGATCTCTGGGCGTCGATGTCTGAACGCTATTCCTGTGTCATCTGCGTACAAGGTGAGCATATTTCTAGCATTCTTCGGGATATCATAGACGTATATTACGTAAAGCAGAGGTCCAAGTACCGATCCTTGAGGCACTCCCGCTTCCAATTGTCTGGTTTGAGAAGTTGCTCCATCTATTTTCACATAAAAGTTTCTATTCCTCAGATAGTTCCTTATAATCTTGCATAGCTTGGTCGAATATCCTGCTTTTTTCATCTTGTAGATTAGGCCTTCGTGCCATACTCTATCAAAAGCTCTCTCGATATCCATCAGAACTAATCCTGTGGCCTGTTTGGTCTGCATTCCTTCGGTGACGTATTCTATGAGCCGTACTAATTGGAGTTCAGTCGAATGTTCTCGTCGAAATCCAAATTGTTCGGGTGGAATTATCTTCAACATTTCTGTTTCCTCATTCAGCCTTTTAGCGATAACCCTCTCGACGATTTTTCCTAGTGCTGATAGTAGGCTAGTCTTTAATTTTGAGGAAATTTCCGTTCCTTTCCAGGCTTGTTGAAAACTATCATTTCTGCAGTTTTCCATCTCTTTGGGTAGTATTCGGTCCTCATCACTCCGTTTGTTATATTCGTCAAGGCTGCTATTCCTTTTCTAGGCAATTTCTTCAACATATAATTCGTTATCCTATCTTCTCCCGGTGCTTTCCGGTTTTTCAGTTTCATTATTATCTCTTTGATTTCTGTTGGTGAAGCCGGTTTTGGAATGATTTCGGTTTCCGGTGGTTCCATCATCAGTTCTTCGTTTGCCTCCACTTCTTCTTCTAGATCTTCATTGTCATCATCATTTCTGTAATTTATTCTGGCTTCTCTCTCAATTGAGTCGGCAAGTGCTTCTGCTTTTTCAAGTCTCGTATATACCATTCCGTTTGCTCCATGCAGTGGAGGTATAACTGTCCGTTCCCGTCGTAAGCGTTTTTGCATTTTCCAAGCCGAGTGATCTATTGTATTCAGTTCCCTTAATCTCTGGTGCCATCTGTTATTACGCAGTTCTGTTAAAGCATTTTTCAATGTCTGGCTATGCTTATTCAGTTTCTTTTTGTCTTCTTCTCTTTTTGTTGTTCTGTAAATTTTTCTGAGTCTTCTGTTCTTTTTTATAAGTTCCTTTATATCCCTTGGCGTATCTCCATGTGAATGTTTCGGAATTGGTTTCCTTATTCTCTTGGTGCTTTCTTCATAGGCTTCTTTTATTTGATTTTCCAATTTTTCAACTGCTTCATCTAATTCATCCCGGGTGTTTATTTGGGGAATTTCCGTGATTTCTTCAGTGATGTCTTTCATTACGACAATGTCCAGTACATCGGGTAGTCCATTTACTCTTGGTATGTAGGTCGGTATATCACTCGGTATATCAGGTCCTATCACAACTGCATTAAGTTTTTGAGCATAAATCTTCAGTCTTCTCCCGTTGGTATTCCTGGGTGTGTATCTGGATGAGTCTCTTATGCTGATCATCTGGCTGCTCCGCTGACTAGTAATAATAATAATAATAGTAATGTATATTTCCACTGAGAATCTTTTCATGTTCACTGTCCGCGGGGACTTCAGAGGCGTGCGATCAGGGTTTTGGGTGGGGTTGGGTTCCATGGCTGCTCTAAGCACGTCTTCAAAGAACTCAGATTTCTTACATTTCCATCGCTATTTATTCTTGAAAATCTAGTCTATATTCATAAACATATCAACTATCTTAAGCCATAAGATAGGTATTCATGACCATGACACTATAAACAGGCTAAATATTAGGACTTTGTTAGACTGAGCAGTCCTCAGTGTGGTCTTCTGCGCAGTTACTTTGTTCAACAAATTTACTGTTCAGGGGGAAGTCTGCCGATCAGGAAATTTGGAAAAAACATTGTCAATTTCCTGTTGTCGAGAACCTGTGAATGAGTTCACGGGCAGGAGAACCAGTGTCCTACTCCCGAGTCGTCCTTTTCTTCAGAATATGATGGCATTACAATACAGAACACTTTCTCATGCTATATCCATGTTCGAAGATAGAGAATTTTAACAATAAATGCTATGTAGACTTGTAGAGGTGCGAAGGCGAAAATTATGGATATGATTGCAATAAAAGACATCGGATGGATAGCAGTTGAAGACAACCAGCTTATCGAGTGATGTCAAAGGTTTTGGAGGAAAGGAGAAATATGTGCACTATATATATGCAAAATATCTCTCTTCTCCCGCAACATGAGCAGACATTCTCGTCGTAGAGCTACAAATTCGTCGAAAATGTCGTTCGTATAACTTGAGTCCTACGTTTCAAGAGGTGAGGTAAAACAAAGCAATGAATCTACCGTAAAATTCCAGGAAACTGAGGGTTCCAACATAAAACAACTTTTCATTCAGATCTTTTATTCCTTCTTCGATTTTTTCATTTTTTGAAAAAACTGAAAAAGTGAATGATGAATTATTATTCATTATTATATTATATTATTATATATTATATATATATATATATATATTATTCATCATTATTCATGCTTTATATTTTATTAAATATAAAGCATGAATAAATGGGTAATGGAGGTTATGCCTTATACAAGTAAATTTTTTTCATACAAATTCAAATTTGAACACATGGATAACGTACTCCCAAACACCGATCCTGAATAAATATCAGTCAGTGAAGCCATGTTATACCGACTACCTACACTACGAAAACGCTCTAGCATAATTTGATGATGTCTGTACATTTTCAGATTCTTGTAGATGAATACGAAATGCGTACCTAGTACATTTCGTATTCATGGATTGTACGGAGGAGCAGGGACTTCTTGGAATTTCTCATTTATTCATTTGAGGAATATTCACGACAATTCATGAGGAGGACGAAGGATCCGAATTAATTCCTGTTTCTATCTCAAAACTTGAATGAATCAATGAATACGAGTACGAAATCAGAAAGCCATCTTAAACCTCCTTCAACTTTGTTTTGCACACAAAAATTTTTTGACTCAAAATGAATTTTGACTGTGGAAACTTAGGTATAGGTTGTGTGGAATGTCATGATGTTATGGAATGGCAAAATTGGAATGAGTAGAATTAAAAACAAACCTTAGCTGAAATTTTGAGAACTGAATATAAATATAGATTCAAAAATTTGCCATCGCCCTTTATCACCGAATGTGAACTCGATAACGAGGTTACACAGACGAATTAAAACTTTTATTCGATTGAAACGGTGATCAAGAAATCAAAATTTGAGTGAATTAACCTGGTTAAGTTTCGAAAGTAGCTAGAATTTGAGATAGGTGTCGAAAGTTCGATCCCAAGCAGACGCTGAAAGATTAATTAAAACTTATCCACTAAATTCAAATTTCTTGATCTGTGATAGTGCAGAACCGCATAATTGTAGAGGCGACTCGCGATTTTAAGTCGAAAAGTGATCACTTGTTTTTCTGGTGCGCATATTCTCAAAGATGAATTTCACGATGACCGGTAAACAGTGGTAGTTGATGCGAACGAACACCGAAAGTTATTTTTTCTCCAACAATAGTGAGGTTCTTATGTACTACGCAAGTGACTAGTTTAAAGTACTAAAACACACCTACAGTTTTTGTAAAAACATCATTACATACTCTCATTATTTGTTTCGCCTAAAAAAGTAGTTTAGTGAAAATCAGAAAAAGATAAATGGATTATACATATTGAAAAATATTCTGCCTGATAACGAGAGTTTACCTCTCTAGCATCTATACAGGCTCGTATACGCCTGCACCAGATAAGCGGTATGCTTCTGAGAGATATTATGCTTTAAGACTTGAACAAGGTCCTGTAAACTTCTGACTCCTCCAGGCGTACACCAGGCTTGTTCTATGGGATTTGTGTCTGAAGAAAGAGCAGGCCAGTCCAAACGATTCTTGCCTTCAGTTTAAAGATACTCATTCACAGCTCTGGTGCGTTAAGGTCATGGCGTCCATAAAAATGAATGGTCTTCAACAGCCGCTCGCCATAAGCTCATGTCATGTGCGGTATTTGTATCCAGTTAATGTTGCCTAACTATACATTAATTCTAAGTGACCATTGGACATAATACCAGCATAAAACATAGCACTTCCTCCGTCGAAAAATGGGGGGCTGGGAAAGTATGGGCAAGGTAAGCGCTCTCGCAGGATCTGTCCACATAGATCGATAGTTATCCTGTATGAAAAAGATTCTTGTCTTATCAGAAAGAAACACCGAATTCTAAGTTTCTTCGGACAAGGTCAGTAGTTCTTCAGCTCAAGCAAGCTTTGTGGTCACGTTCTAGTTGAGGCACCCTTAATGGTCGACGTCGCTCCTGTCAATCCTTACTCTCCGAAATGTAGCGAGCGATACTTGATTTCCTAAGGTAGGTCTCATATTTCTTCGATTGTCATAAATGAGCACTAGATATCAAAATATGCAAAAATTTATTCTAAAAATTATGTTTGGAAAAAAATTCACATTTCCAGTCGAGAGATTAATGAAATATCGAAAGCGTTAGATATAAGACAGATCTATACGAGTAAAATTATAATCAACACTAAACTGAAGAAGATATCCTTGAGAAGAGATCCTTGAGACAGAAAAAACCTTTAGTCTTCTGACAGTTTTTAAATTCTCTTACCGGATGATGACATTGAGCCGAAACCTTTGAATAAAGCAATCTGAGTCAGGATAAGACATTCAATTCCACAATATACTTCATCGATAAGTCGATCGTCATTTTCAGTTTTTGGGGATCAATGGTTATTTCCTATAAACAAACGCACAAGAATGCGTGGAAATATCATAACCCTGGAATAGCGCCCATTATGTTCGAATCTTCATCAAACTTCTCGCTTGGAAACTAATCTATTGAAAATTGAATAATATGAAGTATAATAATTCTACAAAATATATTTTCGTCGACCTAACAAAAAATTACACTCCAGGTACTTATTTCCAAACGAAAAGTCGACTAATTTTGAAGGAAGGGGAGTACTTTTCGTACTGATTCACTTTTCGTACAGATTTGCTTTTCGTCCGGTTTTCGTCACTAAACAATATATTATAACTCGGGACGATTGAATCAATTTTGTGAATACAGAATTCAATGAAAACATAAGTGCCTGTGATGATAACCGTCATTTGATATTGTATTAATTCTGTACGAAATCGGCTAGATTTTACCAGTGAATTAGGTACGTGGTCTGAATGTTAGTGTTCAGAATAATCAAGTATGGATAGTGATAGCGATATGGATAACAAACAGTACCACTTCACCAGAACTCAGGGAATTGGCAATTACGGACACCTAGATGAGGCCATAAAATGGGCAACTTCTTACTTTCATAAAGGTATGTGAGGTGGAGGAAAAAATGTAATATGCATCTCGGTAAAAAACTGTCTCTATTCTCTCGGCTGCTTGCTCGTTTTTACAAGTATTTCATTCCGAGTCAATCGCTTGACAGGAGAAGACGTGCTACAGTGCTCCTAGTGCTATAAAAGAGAAAGCGGACGAGAAAGTCACAGTGCCGTAAAAGTGAAAGCGGAGGTGAAAGTGCCCACTAACCAAGCTACGGAATATTTGATTCCGTCTGTGAAGTTGTGTAGGTTCTATATTTGTTATCGGAATTTTAATTCGTTAAAATTTTCAAAGTTGGTGTTCATCCTAAGTGTCCAGAGAATTTTCTCGTTGGTACTGCAGAAAACATCAGGTGAGCTTATTTTTCGTATCTTTCTTTCTGATTTTTCTCATAGCGTAGAGAATTTTTGATGAGCCGTTTTGTTTTTATGCATGAGATACATTTTTCTTTTGTCTTGAAAAATTTTATTTCCAATTTCTTCGAGTAGCGAAGTAATTATTAATTAGATTCTAAAATGTCTGACCATTCGGACTGCGAGTCCGTAATGGAAGAAGACGCGCCAGAAATCGCTAATGTCGTGTCCGAACACGATATTTTGAGAGAGGAGAACGCAAGTTTGAAAGCGAGGGTGAATGAGTTAGATAGATGCGTATCTAGCTTAGTTGCTGAGATTAAAAATCTCAGGGAGAGGCTCGAGTTGCAGGAGGGAAATAAGGAAAGTCCTTACTCCAAAGCACTCAAGAAGAACATTATTTTGAAAAATGTCCAAGAAGTGAACTTACCGGTTCAAAAACAGAAGATGGAGGTGGTCAAAACCCCTCAAACCAAAATTTCCCCACCCGCCAAAAGAGTGAGAAAGGATAGCTCCTCGTCAAATGAAGAGGCAAACAAGAAAAGAGTCTTGGAAACCCCAGCCCAAGAGAAAACCACTCCAGTGGAGAGAAAAGAAAAAATCCCCCCAGTTACCCTGAGGGGTACGTCCGAATGGACGTCAATTTCCAACGCGTTAATGCGAAACGGAATAAATTACAGCAGAGCGACTACTGTGAAGGACGGAATTAGGGTCGTTCCACAAACCGCGGAAGACCACAGAAGAATGACGGACTTCCTTCATAAAATAAATAGGGAGTTTTACACTCTTCAACGGGAGGAAGAAAAGAAAATCTATGCGGTAGTGAGATATCTACCGCTGGATGCAGATATCCCGACGATCCTTGACGACCTCAAGGATCAAGGGATCGTCGATGCTGAGGTCATAAGAATGACCTCAAATATAACTAAGAGGCCGATGCCCTTATTGCTGGTTAAAACCCAGAATAAGGGTATCTTCGAGGTGAGAAGGCTCTACAACATGAACTGTGTTGTTGAACCTAAGAGAAGGACGACCGGGCCTGGACAATGTTACCGCTGTCAGCGATATGGACATGCCCAAAGTAAGTGCACTTTTCCATGGAGGTGCGTGAAATGCTCCGGTAATCACAGCTCCAAGGAGTGTACGCTCACCAGGGAGAACGAGGAGCGAAATGCCTCTTGTGTTCTCTGTGGAGAGCAAGGACATCCAGCCAGCTACAAGGGATGTAGCGAATGGAAATTGGTCACTAAAAAGACCAAGAGATCGCCAAGATCGAACCAGACCAGCTCGAGGCCAACACAAAATACACCGAGGCCATCCCCAAACTCTTCGGAAGTGAAGAAACCCCAGGAAACTGCAACCGAAGCAGTCAAAGAGACGAAGAAACCAGAGAAAAAGACGGAAAAGGCAAAAACCGTCAAAAAAGCCGAAACCAGAAAAGGAATTTCTGGAATCACTGAGGAACTGGATAAGTTCACGAAAAACCTCCTCAGCACGATGATGCAGAATCTGGAGAAAGAGATTGAGAAGAAGATGCAGCAAATTATTAAGAATATTTAATGGCTGACACGACGATAAAGAACAATCTCATAATCGTCTCTTGGAACGTCGAAGGATTGAGAGCCCGCAGATCAGAATTCGAAGAACTGATTGAAGAGAAGAGACCGGATGTCATAGCTCTTCAAGAAACGAGACTTAACCCCAACGTTCGGATAGCATTTCCCAATTACGATATTTACAGAAATGATAGACCTAACAGCACAGGTGGCGTTGCTATACTGGCTAGAAGGAATATGGATCACCATTTCGACCAAATATTCAATGGACAAGAAGTAGAAGCAATATCGATTATTGTGAATACTAATCGAGGGCAAGTGAAGATTATTTCAACTTATAAATCACCGGATAAGGACATGCTGGAAGAGGATCTAAAAATGCTACTAGAAGGAAGACACCCGAAAATCATAATTGGTGATCTTAACTGCAAATCGCAGGAATGGAACAGTAGGGTGGAAAATACAAACGGGAGAAGACTGAAGATTTATGCTGAAAAACTTAATGCAGTTGTGATAGGACCTGATATACCGACCTACATACCAAGAGTAAATGGACTACCCGATGTACTGGACATTGTCGTAATGAAAGACATCACTGAAGAAATCAGCATTGATACAATAGAAGACGGAACTTCAGACCACAATCCCATAGAATTCATAGTGGGACATGGCCCAAGAAACGAAGAAGAGACACAAACCAAGGAACGCACAGACTGGGAGAAATATAAGAATTTACTTCAGGAGAAAATCAGGGAAATTCCCCAAATAAACACCCAGGATGAATTAGATGAAGCAGTTGAAAAATTGGAAAATCATATAAAAGAAGCCTATGAAGAAAGCACCAAGAGAATAAGGAAACCAATTCCGAAACATTCACATGGAGATACGCCAAGGGATATAAAGGAACTTATAAAAAAGAACAGAAGACTCAGGAAAATCTACAGAACAACAAAAAGAGAAGAAGACAAGAAGAAACTGAATAAGCATAGTCAGATATTGAAAAATGCTTTAACAGAACTGCGTAATAACAGATGGCACCAGAGATTAAGGGAACTGAATACAATAGATCACTCGGCTTGGAAAATGCAAAAACGCTTACGACGAGAACAGACAGTTATACCTCCACTGCATGGAGCAAACGGAATGGTATATACGAGACTTGAAAAAGCCGAAGCACTTGCCGACACAATTGAGAGAGAAGCCAGAATAAATTACAGAAATGATGATGACAATGAAGATCTAGAAGAAGAAGTGGAGGCAAACGAAGAACTGATGATGGAACCACCGGAAACCGAAATCATTTCAAAACCGGCTTCACCAACAGAAATCAAAGAGATCATAATGAAACTGAAAAACCGGAAAGCACCGGGAGAAGATAGGATAACGAATTATATGTTGAAGAAATTGCCTAGAAAAGGAATAGCAGCCTTGACGAATATAACAAACGGAGTGATGAGGACCGAATACTACCCAAAGAGATGGAAAACTGCAGAAATGATAGTCTTCAACAAGCCTGGAAAAGAACGGAAATTTCCTCAAAATTATAGACCAATCAGCCTACTATCAGCACTAGGAAAAGTCGTCGAGAGGGTTATCGCCAAAAGGCTGAATGAGGAAACAGAAATGTTGAAGATAATCCCACCCGAACAATTTGGATTTCGACGAGAACACTCGACTGAACTACAATTACTACGGCTCATAGAATACGTCACCGAAGGAATGCAGACCAAACAGGCCACAGGATTAGTTCTGATGGATATCGAGAGAGCTTTTGATAGAGTATGGCACGAAGGCCTAATCTACAAGATGAAAAGAGCAGGATATTCGACCAAGCTATGCAAGATTATAAGGAATTATCTGAGGAATAGAAACTTTTATGTGAAGATAGATGGAGCAACCTCTCAAACCAGACAATTGGAAGCGGGAGTGCCTCAAGGATCGGTACTTGGACCTCTGCTTTACGTAATATACGTTTATGATATCCCGAAGAATGCTAGGAATATGCTCACCTTGTACGCAGATGACACAGGAATAGCGTTCAGACATCGACGCCCAGAGATCATACACCGGAGACTGCAGGAAGCCATAGATGAATTACTCAAATTGTGCATCAAATGGAAAATACAAATCAATGGAAGAAAGACTCAAGCAATATTACTGCAAAAGAGAAGATTGAGGATGGAAGAAAACCTTGAAGTTGATGGACAAGAGGTTGAATGGAAAAATGAAGCAACATACCTAGGAGTGACGCTTGACAGAGGACTTACATGGAGAAACCACATCAAATGTGCTGTTGATAAAACAAAAGCCGCAATGAGTAAACTTTATCCACTCATAGGCAGAAGAAGTCATATGAATAAGAACATCAAGTTGACGATGATTAAAACTATTGCGCGACCACAACTCACATATGGATCGGCGGCATGGGGCTTCGCAGCCAAGACCCACATCAAGAGAATACAGGCCACTGAGAATAAACTCCTTAGAATGGCGATGGACGTACCCTGGTTTGTTAGGAACAAACAAATCTACAAGGACTTGGAATGGGAACCAGTTACAGAATTTATGAAGAGAAAGGCGGAAAGGATATTCGACAAAGCCAAACAACATCCAAATGAGGAACTACGAAGATTAGTCGACTACGATCCAACAGAAGAAGCTAGAAGGTCAAGAACCTACCACCGAAGACCGAGAGATCAGTTAAGGATTTAAATGTAACCAAAGAAGAGCTTAACCTATAAAAAGCTATAGGCAGCATACAACTATCAACACGACTATGATCGTGTGAGAGTCCAGAAACCATAAGAGTCAACTGGTTAATAGGCAAAATGCCCGGAACCTATGAAGAAGCAGTTAAGGGTTTTTAGTGGGTCTCGAGCTCAGAGAGTGAGAATCCCCACACTGTTCCCCCTCAGCAGAGGGTGTGTTCGTCTGTTTGCAGATTTTCCCCCTGCTACACCAAAAAAAAAAAAAAAAAAAAAGGCTGCTTGCTATCCTCGGCTACGCCTCGGCAATCAATTTGCAGGCTGTACTGTAATAGACAGTTTTTCGTCCTGGGTACATAAATAACTATTTCATCTCATCTGCCCAAATTTTCGTCGTTGCGTCGACGTAATCGGCGGATATGATCTGACGGAGGATATCCAAGTTCGCCGACCTATCGATATCTGCCAAATTGCCTCCTGGCATGTCTTGCATGAGAGGAATATATGTGCTGCACCCTCGGAATTTCCGCTCCGTAACTCCGCTATGAACCAGCGTCACGTTCTCACGATTTCTCCTTTCCCCTGTCCATTTCCTCCTTCTCATTCGCCTCCTTAGCAGGAAATGGAAATGTTGTTTTAAATTTCAAGCTGTTTTCGTAATTTATTTTCAGGTGAACGAGTGGAATGGTCGCTACATGGAGTTTTTATGTCGATTGGAAACATTCTTGTGAAAGAGAAATTTCCCTTTGTTGATTACGGAAATAAATCACTTTTTTAGCATTTTCATAATGTTGATTTCCAACATATGTGTCCCAACCTAAGAACAAAGAATCATCAATTCGAAGACTGGTGGTAGGAAATCAAGTCAGTAAATAATATTTCGAATATTATTTTATTTTTTGTGTAGCAGAAGGAAAATCTGCAAATCAGACGAACCACCCTCTCCTGAGGGGAAACAAGTGTGGGGATTCTCACTCTCCTGAGCTCGAGACCCACTAAAAATCCTTAACTACTTCTTGAATATTGGTTCCGGGCATTTGCCTATAAACCGTTCATCTCTTAGTCGGTTTTCTTCTCGCACACTGTCGTGCTGGGATTTATATGTTTATACTCTAATGGATAACACTTTATTGGATTTTTCAATAAGTTTATGTTCTTATTTTAATCTTTTCTTAATTGATCTCTTGGTCTCCTTCGGTAAATTCGCATTCTCCTTTTGTCCTCCTCCGGGTCGTAGTCCACTAGTCTCTGAGCTCTTGATTCAGATTGTTTTTCGCTGCTTCGAATAATTTCTCTGCTTTTGCGTTATGGTTTTCCATTTTAGGTCCCTATAAATCTGTCTATTCCTGACAAACCAAGGTGCATCTATTGCACATCGTAGCAGCTTGTTTTCAGTTGCCTGAATTCTTTTGATATGGCTCTTTGCCGCGAAACCCCAGACAACTGAAGTCAGTTGAGGCCTAGCAACGGCTTTGATTATCTTCAGTTTTGTCTTTTTCGACATGGGGCTTCTTCTTCCTATCAGAGGGTAGAGTCTATTCATCGCTGCTTTCGTTTTTTCGATTGCTTGTTTGATATGACTTTTCCAAGTAAGTCCTTTGTCAAGCGTTATTCCTAAATATTGGCTTCACTTTTCCAGTCGAAGTCTTCGCCGTCAGGAGTGAAACCATTCATTGGTTTCACTCCTAATGTATCGTACGATTGATGCTTGACTATACTTTTAAATAATTTATATGACTTTAACTTTTAACGAATTGACTAGCCTTGAGAAAGAGGTAAACTTCCTCGAAACGTCGGCATAGTTAAGAAATAAAAGTTACAAAATAAATAGTCCAATTTCCCGATATTTTATTTCCAAATTTATTGATTATATTTTCACAGACATTAAATCCACTGCCTAATTGAAAGGAGCGTTTCAGTTTTTTGCTAGTTTCTTATTGCATAGACAGAAGTGACAAGTATGATGGTCTTTTTACCCGGAGGAATTTTGAGATATTGATCGGATATTCACTATGGTCTAAAGAAGTTTTTCGAAAAGGATTTATTTCAAATTTCAAAGTGTTCCATTCAATGACATGTTTGCGAAAGTTAGAACTTCCATATGTATCTTATTTTAAAAAACTAGTGTTCTTAAAGCTGAATATCTATATTTCAATTGCATCTCTAGTTGAGAAAAAGAAACAAATAATTTCACCATTTATAGTCCATAAGCAGTTGATTCAGATAAGTTTCAACATAAGGAAGTGTTTCATTTGCGGAAAAAGACATTGATTCCTTTGATATGAAATGTCCGATTGTCATGAAAGTATTGAAATAAATGTTATAAATATTGCGTCCATATTCTAAAAAGATTCAGAATATCTTTTGATTCGTCTTATTGAGTAGTATCTGATAGAAGAAAATTATTATTCGTTATAATAATTAATTTATGATATATTTCATTGGTTAATTGCAAATATAAAAAGGCAAGCCAATATCTGCCTATATTTAGTCATTCTCGTTTCTTATGAAGTGCATATAATACTTCACAAAGTGAACAATAATTTGCAACTTCCTCCAAAATAAATCGATTTTTCCCGTTGGAATAAGCATTTTCATCATTTTCACTCTATTCATTTCGGTACGATTAATCATGTCGACCGAAAACTATTTCCAACCCTCTCCGGACAGTAATGGCATCCATGCTAGATATTTCGTGGAACTTCATGCCCGTGAAGGCATCAGCGCTGCTCAATAGATGGTAAGTATAGAATAGCACCACCTGTGATAGATAATTCCTTCTAATCCGTCAGTAAGTGTATCCCGCGCTTATTCGTTTTACGAATTCAGAACTCAAAAGAAAACACCCAAAAAAGCAGATAAAATATTATCTGTGAGACTGATCATTACTGTATAAAAAGCAAAATGAAAAAATTAGGAGATTCGTCAGACGTTCAAGTGGCTAGATATGTTTATGCAATTCACGCGCACACAGCTGAGCAAAGTTGACAGCGCACTTATTCTGAGTTAGTTTTCAAGGTGGTGTCGTTTTGTATTGAGTCCTGGTTCCTCAAGGTCGTTGATTTCACAAAATACATCAGCTGAGACTATTTTTATATTAAACAGAAATATATTTTTCATCTTACTTTTTTTCTTGAATTCGTCATTGTGAAAAAATAAATCTGTTTGGCCATGACAAAAACCTCAGATAATGGGGGTTTGTTTCTACATGGAAGAGGAGGAAGGAGTCGTGAGGAACGATACTATTTAATATTAGTATTTAAACAGATGCGCTTCTTGAAAGTGGAAATTATCCAGATTTCAAATTGTAAACCCCCAACTTTTGCCGAAATTCAAAATTGGCAGCAAGCGCTGGGCAAAAAGTTATCCTTTCGGATAATAAGAATAATGTGGCGACGCGAAAACTCAAAACATGCCCCCAAGTAAACGCACGCTTGAATAAAGCTCCTCATTAGAGGAGGAAAACATGAAGGAGGCTAAGTGACTAAAAAGAGTGAACTCCCACCAATTAAAAGGATAGGTAAATCATATCGGGCAGAGACCTCGAAAGCTTTCAACAGCAAACAGCATAGTTATAACCGTGCATTGTTGTGTGAGAACTCGACAAGAGCGGACGTGTTGTAAAAGAGAAAATGGAAGAGAAAGTCGAAGTGAAAGTGTACACTAGCGAAGCTACGGAATATTTGATTCCGTCTGTGAAGTTTGTGTAGGTTCTATATTTGTTATCGGAATTTCAATTCGTTAAAATTTTCAAAGTTGGTGTTCATCTGCCAGTGTCCAGGTCTTGATCGTTGGTACTGCAGAAAACATCAGGTGAGCTTATTTTTCGTATCTTTTTCCTGATTTTTCTCATTGCGTAGAAAACTTTTGGCTTCATACCATAGTTTTATATTAGACTAGTGCAGATTCCAGAATATTTTATTATTTTCAAATTGTTTGATATTTTGAGAAATCTAAGTATAAAACCATGTCAGAAACCTCAGATAATGAGGGTTCCTATATGGAAGCGACCCATACAATTCAGCGACGGCGAACACGAGGAGCTTGTAAAGCTCAGGGAAGAGAATGGGCAGTTGAAAGCTCAAATTGTCAAACTGTCCGAAACTGTGTCACAGTTGGTCGGTGAGATGCGCCTCTTGAGAGAGGAAATGACCCTAAATAATATGCCAAAATCCCCCACTTACGCCACAATTACAAAACCGGTAGCGGGTTCCAAAAATAATTCCCTTAAAGGAATTGTTTCACAACCCGAAACAAAGAAAAATGATACAACGTTGGTTGCGAAGGCTCCAAACGCGCCCCCAACTAAACGCGCGCGAAAAGAAAGCTCCTCTTCTGATGAGGAGACCGTCAAGAAGACAACGGGAGTGCCTAAAGGGGATAAAATCCCACCTATCACGATGATGGGTACATCATATTGGGTAGAGATCTCAAAAGCTCTCTATACCAAGAAATTCAGCTATAATCGGGCTACTGTAGTGAAAGACGGAATCCAGATTATAGCCATAACTGTACATGACTACAGAAAAATAACTAAATTCTTCGACCAACTTGGAAAGGAGTATTTCACATATCAGATGGAAGAGGAAAAGAAAATGTACGCCGTCATTAGGCATCTTCCAATAGACGCAGATCTGGAATTGATTGAAAATGACCTGAGATTTCAGGGAATCGATGATGCTGAGGTGTCTAAAATGACATCAAACAAAACGAAAAAGCCGATACCATTATATCTGGTTAAAACGCAAAAGAAGGAGATATTCGACATCCAACGACTCTACAACCTTTGTATTACAGTCGAATCAAAAAAGAAGGCAGAAAGTCCAAGCCAATGCTTCAGATGCCAAAGGTACGGACACGCACAAAATAAATGCTACTTCCCGTGGAGATGTGTGAATGTTCGGGAAACCATAGCAGCAAGGATTGTGAACTCACCAGGAAAGGTGAAGAAAGAAACGCTACATGCATTTTATGTGGTGAAGAAGGCCATTCAGCAAGCTACAAGGGATGTAGCAAATTTAAGCTGGTGACCAGAAAGAAGAGAGCCGGCCAAAAACAGACAGAACAGAAAAAGCCGTCGAATAAAGCAACAACTGCACGAAAAGTTCAGGAAACTGTAATAACC
The DNA here is from genome assembly GCF_907165205.1 of Coccinella septempunctata. Lineage (NCBI taxonomy): Eukaryota > Metazoa > Arthropoda > Insecta > Coleoptera > Coccinellidae > Coccinella > Coccinella septempunctata. The sequence goes on along the minus strand of NC_058189.1, from coordinate 16,399,011 downwards.
AAAACTGCAGAACAGGAAAAGAAGAAAGGAACTTCTAAACCTATGCAGAAGAAAGAAGAACAAAAGAATACTCAATTAAAACCGACTGTAAATAGTCAACCAGAAAATAGAAAAATATCTGAACCAGCCGATGTTCTAGATATCTTCACGGAAAAAATGTTCAATAAGATAATGTTGAAATTTGAAAGAGAAATGAAGAAAAAACTCCAAGCATTATTCAGTAAACTGAATCAATGGACTTTACGGATATTAGGAAGAAATCCCTCAAGATAATCTCGTGGAACATAAACGGGATCAACACTCGGAAAGCCGAGATAGAAGAAATAATATCAGAGAGACAACCTGATATTATAGCCCTACAGGAAACAAAAATAAACCGGAAGAGACGACTGAATTTCATGAATTATGAAACATATAGATGTGACTACAAACACCGGAGGAGGAGTAGCAATATTGGTGAGAACAGATTTGAAACACTACTTCAAAAGTAGATCTGACTGCATGGAGAATGCAAAAAAGCCTACGAGGAGAAAAGACTAAAATTCCACCCCTACACGGAGAAAGGGGAATGGCGTATACTAATACTGATAAGGCAGATGCATTGACGGACTCGATCGAATCGAGAATAAATTACAGGATAGACGACGATAATGAAGATTTGGAAGAACTGGTTGAAGAAAATGATGAAGAAATGGATGAATTACCAGAGGCTGCTGAAATAGACAAGCCAACATCGCAAAATGAAATCAGGGAAATAATTAGAAGTTTGAAGAAGAAGCTCCCGGAAGCGATAAAATAACGAATGTTATGTTGAAGAAATTACCTAGAAAAGGTATAGCCACTCTAACAAATATCGCGAATGGAATTGTAAGGACAGAACACTATCCAGAAAAATGAAAAACGGCGGAAGTCATAGTGTTCAATAAACCATTCAAAGAGAAGAATTTCCCACAAAACTACAGATCGATAAGTCTACTGTCGGCGTTAGCAAAAGTAGTAGAAACAATTATCGCCACGAGGCTAAATGAGGAAACCGAATATCTGAAACTAATACCACCAGAACAGTTCGGATTCAGAAGAGAGCATTCAACAGAGCAACAATTATTAAGGCTCACAGAGTACAAAACAGAGGGATTCCAAAATAAAAAAAGCCACAGGTCTTGTTTTACTAAACGTCGCCAGAGCTTTCGACAGAGTATGGCATGAAGGATTAATATATAAGATGAGATGTGCTCGATATTCGATCGAAATATGCAAGTTGATACGGAATTATTTCAAAAATAGAAAATTTTACGTGAAAGTGGAAGGAGAATGCTCCACAAGAGATTTAGAGGCTGGAGTACCCCAAAGGTCAGTGCTTGGGCCACTTCTGTACAACATATACATTCACGATATTCCGAAAAATCCAAGAACCATGCAAACGTTATATTCTGATGACACAGGCTTTGCAACTCGACACCGCAACCCAGAAGTAATAGAACGAGTTCTACAAGAAACGATTGACGAAACAAATGACTGGTGCATACAGTGGAAAATCAAGCTCAATGGACAAAAGAGCCAAGCAATATTACTACAGAACAGAAGACTGCGACCCACAACGAAACTGGAAGTTGACGGCGAAGAAATCGACTGGAAAAATGAAGCCAAATATTTAGGAATAACGCTTGACAAAGGACTTACTTGGAAAAGTCATATCAAACAAGCAATCGACAAAACGAATGCAGCGATGAATAGACTCTATCCTCTGATAGGAAGAAGAAGCCACATGTCGAAAGAGACAAAATTGAAAATAATCAAAGCCGTTGCTAGGCCTCAACTGACTTATGGATCAGTTGCCTGGGGTTTCGCGGCAAAGAGCCATATCAAAAGAATTCAGGCCACTGAAAACAAGCTGCTACGATGTGCAATAGATGCACCTTGGTTTGTCAGGAATAGACAGATTTATAAGGACCTGAAATGGGAAACCATAACGGAATTCATGAACAGAAAAGCAGAGAAATCATTCGAAGCAGCGAAAAACCATCCGAATCAAGAGCTCAGGAGACTAGTGGACTACGACCCAGAGGAAGACAAAAGGAGAATGCGAATTTACCGAAGGAGACCAAGAGATCAATTAAAAAGAGATTAAAATAACAGAAACTTATTGGAAAATTCAATAAAGTGTTAATCCAATAAAGGATAAACATATAAATCCCACCACGATAGTGCGCGAGAAGAAAACCGACTAAGAGATAAACGGTTTAAAGGGAAATGCCCGGAACGAAAATTCAAGAAGCAGTTAAGGGTTTTTAGTGGGTCTCGAGCTCAAGAGAGTGAGAATCCCCACACTTGTTTCCCCTCAGGAGAGGGTGGTTCGTCTGACTTGCAGATTTTCCCCCTGCTATACCAAAAAAAAAAAAAAATTGCTCTGTTTCAAAATTGACGTACATATCGATAGCATATTGGTGGAAGAGACGTCGATATTTCAATAAGAAAAATGTGCATGAATTATATTTACCTACACGGGGATTACATATTTTGAGAGAAAAATGATAACAGTCCCCATCATATGAACAGTGCGTTTCATACATTACGACAACCGTGGCAATAGATGTCTGATCAGCTCAAGTAACAATTTTGTATCCGTCGGATGGCATACGTGTTGAATCGCCCATAAAATTAATCTACAATAATTTGTCTGCATCTTCCGGTCGCCATAATTAGCCTGCTCTATGAGAGATTTAGCATCTAATCTGTAATGATAAATGTTAACATTAAAAATGTGCAGAATTAGTGAATAATGTTTTTGTAGTTATCTGGAAAGTGGGCATAAAGTTGTGAGGTTTTGTTGTCGGAAACAAAGTCAGAAATTTTCCTTTTCTTTTCGCGCAATACAATTCACTGGCTTCATGTTTGTATTTCAAACACAATCTCAACGTCCAAAATGGTCCATCGTATTGATGACAATTCAAATGAACTAAGAATTTACAACTAATCTTAGTGTTTAACGTAAATGTAACCCTTTAAAATTTACTGTCTTGCCAAAGTTCGAAGTAAATGAGAAAGTGGAAAGCTCAATCATGATGTACTTATAAAAAGTATCTAATACAGTACTAGTAGTAGAATTACTGAGTATAAATTACTCAGACCTGCGTGATTCTAGATTAATTTTAAAATTTCCGTTCAATTCTGTCAGGTTAATCTAGGATCAACTTAATTCTGAACTGAGCAACCGGCCCTAATACTCGCAAACGAGACTTCATACTACTCTGGATCATAGTATCTGTCTGTTAGGATATATCACCTGTGATGAATCCAGGGCCGTCGCTAGGGGGTAGGCAGGGTAGGCGGCCGCCTAGGGCGCTAGGATTTGGGGGCGGCATTTTGAGCTTAGACAAGAAAAAATCAACTTATGTACCGAATGAAAATAAATGCAGTTCAGTGGAATACCGAGAAATTTATCTAGGTGCGGACTCCTGGTGAACGCAATAGGCAGGGGCAATAAAAAACCATCAAAGGTGCCCGCATTCGCATTCTTCTCATAAATATCCCTGACAGCCTATATGTTCCGCACTGTAGTGACCACTTCCCTTTTTTAAGAGTTATTTATGTTATCATTTTTGAAACTTTTCGGCTTCGCTTTGATAAATATGGACGACTAGTGTTGGGATTTTGGGGCGGCTTTTTTTTTTGGTGTAGCAGGGGGAAAATCTGCAAGTAAGACGAACCACCCTCTCCTGAGAGGGAAACAAGTGTGGGGCGGCTTTTTTTTTGGTTTTCGTCTTCAAGTCAGACGAACCACCCTCTCCTGAGGGGGAACAAGTGTGCGGATTCTCACTCTCCTCAGCTCGAGACCCACTAAAAACCCTTAACTACTTCTTGAATATTGGTTCCGGGCATTTGCCTATAAACCGTTCATCTCTTAGTCGGTTTTCTTTTCGCACACTATCGTGTTGAGATTTATGTGTTTATCCTCTATTGGATAACACTTTATTGGATTTTTCAATAAGTTTCTGTTCTTATTTTAATCTCTTTTTAATTGATCTCTTGGTCTCCTTCGGTAAATTCGCATTTTCCTTTTGTCCTCCTCCGGGTCGTAGTCCACTAATCTCCTGAGCTCTTGATTCGGATGGTTTTTCGCTGCTTCGAATGATTTCTCTGCTTTTCTGTTCATGAATTCCGTATCAGTTTCAGATTTTCGGTTTCCCCATTTAGCCTCGTGGCGATAATTCTTTCTACTACTTTTCCTAACGCCGACAGTAGACTTATCGGTCTGTAATTTTGTGGGAAATTCTTCTCTTTGAATGGTTTATTGAACACTATGACTTCCGCTGTTTTCCATTTTTCTGGGTAGTGTTCTTTCCTCATAATTTCATTCGCGATATTTGTTAGAGCGGCTATATCTTCTCTAGGTAATTTCTTCAACATAACATTCTTCAAACTTCTAATTATTTCCCTGATTTTATCTGTGGGGTGGCTTATTTCACATTTCCGACATTATTTTCGTTTTCAATTCTTCAATCAGAATTCAGAATGTTGATTCCGGAGTGAAGTGTGAAAGACTTCAGAAAGTATTTTATTTCCATATTAATATTCAGTATTCAGTTTTCCTAAGAAAAGAAAGGAAAATTTCCTGGATAAATCAATTATATCATTTATACTAATTCCTTTTACAAAATAAGTTGTCAAGTTAAAGAGCTCTATAACTCGGTATTTTTCAAGCATTGTTTTGGCACCGGGTAACAGGATAGAAATTTATAGACAATCCCCAAAAATGATTCTTATATATTCAATATTTCTTATTCGTAATACCTTCAAAACTCAAGGAATACTTTTGGACCCTATGGTTTGAAGAAGAATAAAATTCGATGATTTTTCAGAATTTACTAGAATGTTTTCAATACATAACTGTTTCTAATCCAATATAACTCCGCTCTCGTTCTTTTTTTTTTCATCAGTCACGATCAAACTGAATGCTTGAATTTTTTCGCAATCGCAGGGAATTCTATCGCAATATGAAGTCTTCCTGAATCGTAGAGAAGAAAATTATCCTGGACTTGACTGGATTATGTCAATACTTAGAAAACGTTCAACAGCTTATAGTCTTGAAGAGCTAAATGTCAGATCGTGAGCACCCCAAGTTCAATTGAAAAACTCATATTGATTTGAACGATGTGTGAAGAAATACGAGTGTGTTCGAACTGTTCGATCTACTTGGAATAGCATGACATATTACACTCAATTCTAAGAGATTGATGGTTGATTGAATGATCTTTGAAAAAAATGTTGGGTGACGACATACATATTGGTACACATTTAATATCCTTGTCACATAATCTGGATAAATGTTCGTAACAAAGATTATAGAGTAGAGAGATAGGAAATGCCCTCATATCGCTAGTACTAAAAACCGACTACATTTTGGCCAGTGAAAACACATTTGACAATGAGATGGCGCTGAAAACGTATTATCAATACAAAAAATCTGTTTAATAACAGTTTTCTCTTTTATAATTGAGGGGCGCGAAATTCGAATTCTATTCCTTGTATTCAATTTCAATATTGACCAGAAAACACACATCCTGAGCGACAAAACAAAAGCATGGTTTTGTTTTGTGACCAGGATGTTAGTTTTCATCTGAACATTGTTTGGAATCGATTGGTATCAATCAAATACGCTGTTGGATGTGATAAATTTTTATTTGCAATCTATAAAAAATTTACAAAAATTTTAAATTGTGGACAACGAATAGAGCTTTGACTAGGATACAAGAGTACATGGTTATCTGCTATAGTTACGTGAAAGGTGTTTTTCTGTGAAAACGTTTCGAATTAATAAATTGATATGAACCAATATTCAATTTACCGTCATAGGATACACATTTCCGTTACTTACATATTATTGACCAAATTTTCAGAACCATAATTGAAAAAAACCTTACAGAGGTATACAAGCCTTTTATGACACAATATACAAATAGATTGACGAATGAACACTCATAGAAGGTTTCATAAAACGTTGAGTTTCCAAACAACAATTTGACAGTCACCCGATTCCCAAATCGAAATACATAAAACTTTTGCATTTCTGAATATATTGAAGGCAATTGAGAATCTTTGAATGGACGTGTAAAAGTCATAATTTCCCCTAAATGAACCCTTCATGCAAGCGATGCTTCCTGCATTCAACAATTTACGTGGATGAACAGTTCTCAATCGACTTGCAGTAAAATGTTCATTGCATATGGTGTAGTCAGTAGTGTTTGCAGGCCTTTACGCCCTGAAAATTTTATCCACTTCGTAGCACTGAAAAAAAAATCAATGAATGACCGAGTCACATGTTACCAGTTTTAATACTTACATTCCCATTTTCCTTAGTAAAATTCGTTTTATTTGATCCACAGTTCTTCACCATACAATAATTTTCGAACGATATTCTGAGGCTTTCGCCAAGAAATTAGACAAAAATTTCAATAATCAGCAACTAGAACGGGCTTGAAAAAGAAAAGGCGATACGAGGTTGTCTATGGATACGAGAATCAAAACATTCAAAACCTGTTTGATCAAAATGGCCATATGACTCTGACATCTCGCAAAATTTCATATGTCCCACGAATTGATATTTTAACCTGTCTTAGGGCCTTACAAACACATTTGAAACACAGATGGCGCTCACATCACTCTAGTCGTACAGTGACTCTATCAAACACAGTGGCGACAATTGTGGTCTCGTTTTTCATCGTTTTAGCAAGAATATGGCGGATTTGGTCACATGACGTGACGTGAGCCAATCCGCATTCCGAATTAGAGATCATAGCATTGAAATCTGTGCTTCTAAGCCGCCATATTCTTGCTAAATTTCCAATTGTCGCCACTGTGTTCTATAGAGTCACTGTATCTAGTTGCTTCGTTTCCTATCTTTCTACTCTATAATCTTTGATTTGTAATAGAGGGACAGGGGGAAACGATAAATTGTCAACGTTCTGTGATATATTTTGATTGTCATAAGGGCTGCAATAAAATTTGAAGTCGTTATTAAACAGAGAATGCATTGAAAAATATCTAACGACCAATAGACGGAATTTGAAAACTTACAAACAAAACATACGTCATAAGTTCTCGAGACAAAATTAGGACACCTTATTTCGCATTTACATGATGACATGGTTGCCAACCTGGTTGACAGCGATGAGTGAGCGAAAGAAGGAACAAACTACCCATGAGACCTCAGATGAGTAGAATGGTTGTCAATACGGCAGATTGTCAACCTTGTTCATATAAGGTGATCCTTGGAGAATGCGCATACAGTAAGGGTAGATAGTCCACTGCACCTCTGAGGCTCGATTCGCGATTCTGTAGGAATTGGTTCCTATAGGAACATGAAAGGAAAGCCGGTCTTAGCATTACAGGCACTCTGAGATTCGCCCTATGGCAACCATGGAATATCTGCTAAGAGAAAATAAGTGAAACTGCATGCCTTTGTTTTTCCGCATAAAATATTTTCAATTTTCAACTTGAGTCAAATCTAGATATTTCGGTAATGAGGTGGCAGATAATTAAAAAACAATTTTCCAAATGGTAATTTCCCAGATTCTTTCCATAATCATTAGTACATAATACTAAAAGAATACGAATCATAGAAGTGAAAAAAAGAGGTGTTGAAACGCTCTAAATGAGCCCGCAGGGCTCCGAGGGAATGAGTGCGAAGCCCGAGTTCTCGAGTCATTGAAACGCCTTTTTCGTAGAGGTATCACACGTCGTGATCGAAGTCCGGGAAGTCGCCTAAAATAATTTCCGAAAAAGTTATATTTCGGATATTTTTGCCGAAATGCCGAGAGGTGTAAAACTTTTATATGGGGAGATCGCACGAAGCCGTATAGGAGATCAAGGACGAGCTATGTTTTGTCACGAAGGACCGAATTAACAGGTGATTATATACTTGCCACTTTTACAACCCAAAATTCCCAAAAATTGCGTGAGAAAAAGGTGGAATTTTCGGCATTTCTTAGGTTCATTTTGCCATTCGCTGGGACAGGAGAACCATGGACATAGAAATATAATCAGTTGTCAAATGTCATTTGTGGGACGAAGGACAGTTAAGTGTCATTTGTGTGACGATCGCTGATCAAAAAAAAATTTACACCATTCACAGAGCGGGGTGTTTTTCATTGATGGGACACATGATCTTCTTTATTCGTCACGTGACCGTTTATCACGTGATACTTGCCCTTTTTAGAAGTTGAGATGAAAAGAAGATCTTACCTAACTGGGTCGTTAGATCGCCCTCATTCATATATGTACATGTCTGTATTGCTTTTCATTTCGTTCGAACAATTTTGTGTGGGGAAAATTTAAGAATATATCAGGAACGTTGAGAAATGGTTAGGCTCGTGTTTTAGCTAAAAAAATGTTGAGATGTTCAACCTCTAAAATTTGAAATGTAGATTTGTGGCAACAATTTATAATAAAATTTTAAATATGAATATGAAATGGCAGGTTAACTTATTTTCTTTCTTCATTTTTTTTTAAGTTTCAGTACTTCATTTTTTACCATCGATACTATTATTTAGAACACTAAAAGAAATTCTCTAAAAAAACATCTCTATAAAATCCGATTGAATGACCAATATCTGCTTAGTATCAGGCTCATTCGGTTGAACTGGAAATTTGTCTGAATGGCCTGAGCAGCCGTGGACGTACTCAAAGGAAGAAGAAGAAGAACAATATTTCAGCAGCTTTCCACTTTTTTATATATTTTTTCAAATAGGTCCCAATGTGCTGATTAATTTACGTACGTATGCAAGGTGTTTGAAAACCCGTCACTGATTATAAAAAATTTGTCCAAAATAATCTACTCGTTTTTCAATTTTGGGATCTAGGAATTAGGAGATTAAAAAATAGTTCATGATTTTAGCTGGAATAATACCATTTTTGGAAGACAAACTACCTCTCGTTTTCCAATAAGTTTGGGATTTGGAAATTAGTAGAATAGGATTTCACCTGAATCCCAGTGCGGCTTTTGACCAAATCGAGGTACGGTGGACCTAATTTTTACACTGCGATAGCCGACAGCTGCAAGAGAAGGCCCGTGAACAACAATCAAGGATCTATACAGCCTACATCGATTAAAGTAAGGCTTTCGACTCGGTGAATCAGAGGGCGCTATAGAGAATCATGGCCCGCCTTGGAGTACCCGAAAAATTCTTAGCAGTGTGTAAAAGCCTTCTTTCCAACAACACCGCTAGAATACAGCATGATGGCTCTACAACCTTTACTGTTCAATATTTTCGTCATAGCTGTCTCGATAATTGCTGACATGAGTATGCCTGTAAGAAGTGTTGGAATAAGATTCAGATTTGATGGAAGCTTATTTAACCTGAAGCGCCTCAGAGCAAAAACCCGTTCAAAGTTTATCACGGAACTTCAATATGCAGACGACTGCGCACTTATCGCTAGCAGCCCAGAGGATCTACAGAAAATGCTGGACACCTATAAACATATATACGAAGCTTTAGGCCTAAGACTCAATATCGACAAAACCAAAATCCTGGTAAGTCCCCCAGAAAGCCTTCAAACACATATCAGCTTGGACAATAAAACCCTAGAACAGGTCGAGCAGTTCAAATACTTGGGAAGCTTCATAAATACTAGGGCTAACCTAGACACGGAAATACACAACCGTATCAATTCGGCATCGGCATTCTGGAAGCTAAAGGTCAAAATTTCAACCTCAATCTGAAGACAAAGTCAGCTGTTTACAAAGCAGTCGTCCTCCCAACGCTTCTTTACGCAAGCGAAAGCTGGACGCCCTAGAGGCAACATATCAAACAGCTTGAACAAACGCAACAACGTCCTCTAAGACAGATAATGTACATCAGATTGTTCCACAAAGTTTCGAATTAGATTTGTTAGATTGATTTTCACGGAACTTTGAGGAAAGTAGTTGGTCAAAAAACTACATTCAACTAATGACAACGTTTCGTAGATATATTTCTACTTCTTCAGGGCAAAGTCGAACTTATGTTTTACACACAAAAGTAATATAGAAATATAGAAATATATCTACGAAACATTGGCATTAGTTGAATGTAGTTTTTTGACCAACTACTTTCCTCAAAGTTCCGTGAAAATCAATCTAACATGCCTCTACAAGGAAATGATCTATCAGACCATAAAGTTTCGAATGCAGAAGTCTTGCAACGCGCGAGTTGTACAACAATTGAGACTCAAGTAACGAGGGCCCGACTCAGATGGAGCTGCCACATTCTGAGGATGTGGAGGATGACTCCCCTAAATAGCTCTGTATGGCGAATTGGCAGACGAAGCCCGGAAACCAGGAGGCCAGTATAAGCTGTTTAAGGATACCCTACATCAATCCCTAAAATCAATTAATGCCAATCATAACTGGGAACTACTATCGTTAGACAGGTCACAGTGGAGATCTATGGTGCACAGTTTATAATGGAGACTCGAGAAGAATTCAGCGGATCTGGTTGGTGACTATCTATGCCTTTAACAAAGGGGTTACAAAGAACGGAAGACCCATAAAATGAAGGTAATGTAGAAGCACTTCGACGTACTACATCTACCCTGATTATATGCGCATTTCCTAATGAATCACCCAGTATATATCATCAGCATATCATCAGCAGTTGTATATATCCATATTACTCATTTGTGGGCCGCTCAATGTATAATGAAGAATAAGTCACTGAAAGAAAAAAAATGGTTTGAAAAATATGATGTAAATAACGATTTCCAGTTCTCTTAGTGAAGTACTTTTGTAATATTAGGTGCGTTCAAAAAAATCCGACGGAAAATTATCTGTCGCGTCATTTTCGAAATGAAAACTTTTCAGCAAAAATACATAAATTTGATTTATACTTTTATCATAGTATGTGAAAGATAAATACAAAATGTTGTAGTAAAACATAAACGTAACGTTTGCAGAAATTTCAGTCTTCAAAATTCTAAAGCATACATTTTTTGAACTCACGTTATGTACGACTATGGAGTCGACTATCCATGCATAACGAAGCTCGTATTGTCGGCAGTATTTTCCACCAGCTCCTTCATCTCACTACTCCAGAAAACATAATAAATGTTTTCTCCCACAGAAAATTATTACTCGTAAAATGAAAATTACGCCGTCAGCGAATGTCATATTTTATTACCATCAACGCCGTACATGGAACAACTACACTTCAATATCTCAACCATCTGCTTGAATAGAGCACCTCTGCACAGATGGTTGAAACAATGAATTCAAATTTATGTTTATTACATGTTTCATGAAATATATACTCTTAGGCGAGCATCGATAGGTACATATCTAAATTAATATACTTTCTTTTCGTGGTTTCATAATCATGAAAACTAACGCACAACCTTCAATTCGAGCATTTCAAGCAACTCTCACCCAAATTTTACCACGAAAATTTTCAAATTAGGTATAATGGGAAAATTAAGTTTTTTCTCACTACATGAGACAGCTAATCTTCGACTGTTGGAAAATGAAATGAATCCGAAGAGATTTTCAAATTAGGAAGCAAATTGTCCAAAATATTCACGGTACTACAAGACCTCTATGAGACTCTCCTACGAGACGGAGAAAAGTCTCGTCTCTTTTTGTCAGTGAAGACTGGTCTCTCGAGAACAATATTTCATTGCGTTGTACTTGATCCTATCGACATATTCCAATACTAATGAATCAATCTGTATACCGTAGATTCGGGTGACTTGGGACGATTGTTGAATTCAACTTGTCATATTTTCAAAACGGTGACCTTTTTTTATCTAAAAAAGAGGTTCGAATATGCTTGATGACTCAGACTGTTGATTAGGATATAAACCATGCTTCAGAGTTCGGATATAAATTTTGGAAAAAAATAAAATATACTTGTCCCAAGTTGCCCACCGATTTGGGAGGCTTGGGACAGAAGTTAAAATCTACTTATTTCTCAACTCTTAAATGATAGGTGACTTGGGACGGTGTATAGTTTTGAAAAAATAGAATTTGTGATTATATAGTTGCAATTCGGTAAGGAAATTGAATGATAAACCCCTATTACAGCAAAAGTAAATACAGGATGTCCCAAAACAAGTGAATCAAACGTCACACCACGATAGAGTAGATCAAATACTATCGAATGACACCAACATAAGTTGAGCGAAAATGTACCGTTTCTAAAAAAACCTAACCTAAAGTTGCCGCTTTTCGAACTATTTTTTCAATCACAAAGCCAATTTGTGATTAAGGATAGCGTTCTTCTCCCATATTATCACCCCTATTTAGGGGGTTCATTCTGATTAATAAAAATCATGTGGAAAAAACAGTTGTTTTAATTTACATTTACTTAGGTTATCAATTAACTACTTAAAATAATTTCAATTAGGGGAGATAAAACAATAATCTTAGTTCAATATAATTCAAAATCGATATCCAATTTGGTGACTTCTTTGTGGAAATAACGTAAATAATAATATCCTGCAAAAAATCGGCATATTTCCTGCTGCCAATGCGCCGTATCTATTCTGCATCGTCCTAAGTCACCCTATGAAACAACAAAATAAATGAATGAGATCCGTATTGCCGTTTGATTTGTAAACAACCTTGTTTCATGACATATCTAATATCCCAATATCCCAAGTATCCGAAAAAAAAATTACACATGCACAAAGTGAAACACATGTACAGGACGTTAGAAAGTATAAGGGCCATAAAAAAACGCGCTTTTACTCTCCTGAATTCGTTACTTTTTCCTGTCAATTCAGACGCTCTGGTCACGGCAAACTCAACAGGAATTAATTGTTAAACTTACCGAAAAGACGCTACACAATCTTATAGGTTTGTCCCTTTACTGATAAATGGTAAGAAACAAAGAAATCTGCAATGGCGGTAATTGTCCCAAGCTACAGGACTATCGCAAGTCACCCGAGTCTACCGTTACTGTTATTTTAAAGGAATCTGTTTCTTTCATATATTGATCTATTACGTCAAGTGTTTCCTTTTCGAATAGCTTCCTTCCCAATTAATACGAACAGTGAGTGAATTTTGGATAAATTTGATGGTACCTAAGGTGAGTGACGGTTCATAAATACCTAACAAAGAATTAAGGACTAAAATTAATTGAATACAGCTAAACCCATCAGAATTCAGTTGTGTTTGGATTTATACCGGGTGGCCCACCCCAGAGGCGGCGCTCATTTTGAATGAGTAAATAAAGATATTTTGAAAATCTTTTTTTGTGGTGTGTGTTGGATGTTCAAAAGCAAAATTAAAAATTATTTTCATACATACAGGGTGTTCGAAAACAAAGATATAGACCAAAGTTACACTTTTTTGACCTGTATTTGACCTCAAAAATTTTATGATGAGTTTCTTCATACCATTTTATACCTTGAAAGCACCCTTTACGAGATATATAATGGCGAAAAATTGAAAATATGGAGTTTTTTTAAATAGCAATTATTGAAGGAACTAGTTACGCCAGCGCCAGACAGTAGTTTTTCGAGTAGGCAAGTTGGCGACTCCTGCACATAAAAAAATTTCAACTCTGGAATATACAGAGTGATCATAATTAACTCTCAAACATCAACTATAAATATTCGTCAAAAACTTTCCTGTTTCAAATGGCACACCCGGTATTTTTATATCTCGTTGAATGATCTGAAGAAACTCATCATAGTTTGAGCTTACTATTCCATTTTTGAGGTCCAATACAGGGTGTTGTATTTGAAAAAGTGTAACTTTGGTCTATATCTTTGTTTTCGAACAACCTGTATGTATGACAATAATTTTAAATTGTGCTTTTGAACACGCCACACACACTAAAAGAAAATATTTTCAAAATATCTTCATTTACTCCCTCAAAATGAGCGCCGCGTCTGAGGTGGGCCACCCGGTATAATACCTAAGTACTTCTCTTGATATTTATATTTATTATGGGGCGGCATTGGGCTGGTGCTGGAGGTAATAACGTTCTTATGGGTTCCAGGATTTCATATTCATGCATCCAGCCGCATTCTTGAGGTTCTAAGCTCTTCCCTTACCACGTTTGAATCTGGTAGTAGACACGATTTATATGTTGATGAATTGATAATACACTATAGTTAAATATAAAGTTACTTTTTTTAACTAAATATAAATCATTAATACTAAGTACACAAACAACAGTCATTGTTCAATAATTAAAATTTTTTAGTGAAAAATTGACATAATACAACGTACTGATAACCGTAACAACTAACGTTTTACCTTGCATTAGCACATATTATCTATATGTATGACGACTGTACGCTGTGCATTCTTCGCGCTGTATCCTGTATCCCATAAACGGTTGATCGAATGAAAAAAAAAATCAAACAGAGGTTGTAGACAATTTTATACTCTACAACTTTCATAATAGGTGCAAATTTCATTCAAGCAATAGGAACGGAGGTATTCTGGAAAAACCGATTTTATGACCTTTGACCTCCAATATCTTAAGACGCTAACAAGATAGGATTTGTGACTTTTGAGACAATATTTAGGACGACAAATCAAAGGTTTATACCAATTTACAGCTTATTATCTCTCATTCCGACTGGGCTATAATGTCATATTTTGACAAAGTCGGATGAAGAAACTATTAACGAATGATCGATTGAGATTGAGGTAGTAGTACAACACAAATACAGAAAAATTTATCCATTTCTTTGCGTGAACATTATTCATCAATATTCCATTAGACGAAAAGAGGCAATTGCAGATTCAAGTGTCAGCGAAGTTCTCACATATTTTATAAAAAGTTCTGACAGTTACCTCGATCCTTTTTCGATATAGAATGGAAAAGACATATTAAGTGAAAGTTTCTAAATATAAAAGTTGGAAATGTTATACGCTGAACAGAAAGCTTTGCGAAGTTTTTATGAATTTATTCCACATCTTCGGAGTATATTTTATAGGATCAGTTTCCGTGAAAAACATTGTCTTCGCAGGAGAAAATTGCAGCGTAGTATTATCTGAAATATATCACCTCTGATAATTAGAGCTTTTTCACGCTTGGATTAAGCTGGCTTGGCATTTTGCAAACAAGAATTTTTATCGACGTATTTTTCAGTTGAGCTAGAATTGAAAATATGTGAATTAAAAATCTGCTTCTCATGAAGAATTTAGGGATCATAACTTGACTCGCCATTTGAATTTTGTTTGTTTATCTATAGAGTCTAGATAGAGACTCTAAGTCCTAGAGAAAGACATACCTGTGACTAAGTTGAGCGGAAAGTAGGAGATTATTTATTTTATTTTCAATTGTTAGAGATTATACTCCGTGGAAACACATCCGCTGGAAATCACTATCCCTAACGAAATGCTTAGATCAAATACTTTGCAGGAGCCGGATTTTTGAAATCAAAGTCCAGTTCGAGGGTTGCTAGGATTCTACAGGGCGAAACATTGGAAAATGCTCATACAATCAGGGTAAATGGAGGAAACCGAGGTGATTCTAAATTATTTATAGTTCTATCATTCTTTATTACCAAGATACAGGTATGTTTATTGATTTTCCTCATTTCAATTAATCATAACTTATGAACCAATTTACATATTTTTGTGACATTTGATTCGTATATCCCTTTCCCGGGGTGCTGTCGATTAAAATTATGAAAAAAGTCGTAATCCAGGTCCGTCTTCAAAAAATTGTATATCAATCTTTGTAATCTTCATCTACAAGTTTGGAACGAGCCGTGCCATATTTGGGACGAATTTATTTATTATTATTATCAATGTATTGAATTTGTAGCGTTTAATCGCAGCTCAAAATATTCCATCTTGAAATTTGGGTTTCCGCATATTCCCAATAGTTCGATATCTTTTTTTTTTTCTCTACATGTGCCTGATGTGGGAATTGCTTTCGAGAAATACTCACCTTTGTACTTCGGAATTTGGAAAGTGGATATTTCGTCTATTTTCTCCGTGGAAAGACAAATAGTTTGGGATTAAGATACTTTCCTTATTTCCTCTAATATATTGCGAGTTTGTGGATTAAAGAAGCAATTTAATACCAGTATTTGGGGATTATTCAAGTACAAATTTAAGGCCACCCAACATCCAAGTGATTTTTATTCATTTTCATTCATGAGTTTCGTTCACTATAACTAGAAAGATAACGGGTAATTCCGCTATTCTAGGCCCTTTTTTCCTTCCAATTGTCCATGTTCAGTTTACGTTTCAAAAGGAAACGTATGGGTTCGCTGACGATTGCGATTCTTTTATAACACCCACAACATCGGTGAGATTGAATACTGCAGATCTTCGGTTTACACTCCCCATTTTCTAGAGATTTGGGACAGGACAAAAATTATTGACGTTATTTTGAAATGAGTTTTAACCTTTATGGGTATTAATTGGTATGTAGACAACCATTCTGATGCATAATGCCTGTTTTCAATCAAGAACATCCCGGGAGAAGGTGAATTTTGCCAGTGAATTATATTTAATTTTGAACTCTTTGGATTTACTCGATTTTTTCATTCCTTCGAATATATTTCAAAAATCCAATAGTAGCTTTCAGTGAGAGTTTTTCAAGATAATTCATCAGAAATTTTTATCAATATTATAATATATTATTTATTAAAAATATTTTAACTTCAATATTAGGCGACATAATTGGTTTTTTTTGAAAACTCCGACATTTTTTCTGAATAATAATGCAGTTTTCGCCTCATTCGTGGAAATCCTGATATGTAATCACGTCCTCAATTTTCTAATTATTGTTTCTCTATTATAAATGACTCTGTGAACATACAAAATTTGGACATTGATAATGATTTTTTTTACATGAAGGTTTGTGCGCTGATTTTTATCAAGTGAGAGGTCCATTTGCTTTTTGTTTTTGTTGTATTCGAGATCCTTTAAACAGTGTTACAGAATTATATACGATATTTACACTATGGGAATATAAATATACTTGAAGATTCTTCTTTTTTCATTCTTTTTTTCTTTCTGTTCAAAAACTTTCATTCGGTATTTATGTAGGAACGTATTCAACCTAGAAATATGGATATATTTTTTCGGAAAAGAAGAAAAAAATCCATCGTGAGCCCACGCCATCTTCACTGACAGCTAACCGACCGATCTTAACATTTTCATTGCATGAAAGATTCATTATTTCTACCCTTTAACTTGGTTGTACCTAGAGAAACGTTTCACTTTCAAAAATCTTGTGTGAGCGAATTGATCATCATATTGGGCAACACTCGAAGAAAAATATGAAAATGAGGAAAACTGCTCATTCAGAAAGAAGCATAACTCTATTCCAAATACAAATGCAACAAATCAACATTTCAAAATTTGAAGTTTAAATATCTAAACACTTTTTAGCTGGAACAAGAGCATGATCATTTCTCATATCTCTTGAAGTATGCTTAATGAAAAAATGAAATGAAGAACTGCTTAAGTACTATTTGATTCAGTAAATAATACACTTTCGAGGCAGGCTTATTTTCAGAAGTCGTTCACGTACGAGGATTCTCAAAGCTATCGCAATAGATATTAGGACCTGATATACCGACCTACATACCAAGAGTAAATGGACTACCCGATGTACTGGACATTGTCGTGATGAAAGACATCACTGAAGAAATCAGCATTGATACAATAGAAGACGGAACTTCAGACCACAATCCCATACAATTCATAGTGGGACATGGCCCAAGAAACGAAGAAGAGACACAAACCAAGGATCGCACAGACTGGGAGAAATATAAGAATTTACTTCAGGAGAAAATCACGGAAATTCCCCAAATAAACACCCGGGATGAATTAGATGAAGCAGTTGAAAAATTGGAAAATCAAATAAAAGAAGCCTATGAAGAAAGCACCAAGAGAATAAGGAAACCAATTCCGAAACATTCACACAGAGATACGCCAAGGGATATAAAGGAACTTATAAAAAAGAACAGAAGACTCAGAAAAATCTACAGAACAACAAAAAGAGAAGAAGACAAGAAGAAACTGAATAAGCATAGCCAGATATTGAAAAATGCTTTAACAGAACTGCATAATAACAGATGGCACCAGAGATAAAGGGAACTGAATACAATAGATCACTCGGCTTGGAAAATGCAAAAACGCTTACGACGAGAACGGACAGTTATACCTCCACTGCATGGAGCAAACGGAATGGTATATACGAGACTTGAGAAAGCCGAAGCACTGGCCGACTCAATTGAGAGAGAAGCCAGAATAAATTACAGAAATGATGATGACAATGAAGATCTAGAAGAAGAAGTGGAGGCAAACGAAGAACTGATGATGGAACCACCGGAAACCGAAATCATTCCAAAACCGGCTTCACCAACAGAAATCAAAGAGATCATAATAAAATTGAAAAACAGGAAAGCGCCGGGAGAAGATAGGATAACGAATTATATGTTGAAGAAATTGCCTAGAAAAGGAATAGCAGCCTTGACGAATATAACAAACGGAGTGATGAGGACCGAATACTACCCAAAGAGATGGAAAACTGCAGAAATGATAGTTTTCAACAAGCCTGGAAAGGAACGGAAATTTCCTCAAAATTATAGACCAATCAGCCTACTATCAGCACTAGGAAAAATCGTCGAGAGGGTTATCGCTAAAAGGCTGAATGAGGAAACAGAAATGTTGAAGATAATTCCACCCGAACAATTTGGATTTCGACGAGAACATTCGACTGAACTCCAATTACTACGGCTCATAGAATACGTCACCGAAGGAATGCAGACCAAACAGGCCACAGGATTGGTTCTGATGGATATCGAGAGAGCTTTTGATAGAGTATGGCACGAAGGCCTAATCTACAAGATGAAAAAAGCAGGATATTCGACCAAGCTATGCAAGATTATAAGGAACTATCTGAGGAATAGAAACTTTTATGTGAAAATAGATGGAGCAACCTCTCAAACCAGACAGTTGGAAGCGGGAGTGCCTCAAGGATCGGTACTTGGACCTCTGCTTTACGTAATATACGTCTATGATATCCCGAAGAATGCTAGAAATATGCTCACCTTGTACGCAGATGACACAGGAATAACGTTCAGACATCGACGCCCAGAAATCATACACCGGAGACTGCAGGAAGCCATAGATGAATTACTCAAATGGTGCATCAAATGGAAAATACAAATCAATGGAAGAAAGACTCAAGCAATATTACTGCAAAAGAGAAGATTGAGGATGGAAGAAAACCTTGAAGTTGATGGAGAAGAGGTTGAATGGAAAAATGAAGCAACATACCTAGGAGTGACGCTTGACAGAGGACTTACATGGAAAAACCACATCAAATGTGCAGTTGATAAAACAAAAGCCGCAATGAGTAAACTTTATCCACTCATAGGCAGAAGAAGTCATATGAATAAGAACATCAAGTTGACGATGATTAAAACAATTGCGCGACCACAACTCACATATGGATCGGCGGCATGGGGCTTCGCAGCCAAGACCCACATCAAGAAAATACAGGCCACTGAGAATAAACTCCTTAGAATGGCGATGGACGTACCCTGGTTTGTTAGGAACAAACAAATCTACAAGGACTTGGAATGGGAACCAGTTACAGAATTTATGAAGAGAAAGGCGGAAAGGATATTCGACAAAGCCAAACAACATACAAATGAGGAACTACGATCCAACGGAAGAAGCTAGAAGGTCAAGAACCTACCACCGAAGACCCAGAGATCAGTTAAGTATTTAAATGTAACCAAAGAAGAGCTTAACCTATAAAAGCTATAGGCAGCATACAACTATCAACACGACTATGATCGTGTGAGAGTCCAGAAACCATAAGAGTCAACTGGTTAATAGGCATAATGCCCGGAACCTATGAAGAAGCAGTTAAGGGTTTTTAGTGGGTCTCGAGCTCAGAGAGTGAGAATCCCCACACTGTTCCCCCTCAGGAGAGGGTGTGTTCGTCTGTTTGCTGTCTGCTCCACAAAAAAAAAAAAAATAGATATTTTTGGATCAGAATGGTTATTTATGTAATACGGACGAAAAACTATCTATCTATTATAGTATTATAGTTGAGACTTCAAATTGATAGCCGAGGCCTGCAAGCAGGTGAGACACTAGACAATTTATTGCCGAGGTGCATATATACCTCTACATATATTTTTATGGAAGTATGTACTCACTTTATTGCTGGTCTCGGCCCACTTTTCGAACTACAGACAGGATGATACTTTTAATGAATTCAAACAAAATATATTCTGATTTGAAGTGAAACAACACTCTATTTTAATTAAACGAGAGAATAAAATCAATCTCAAATATGAATAGTGTAGTAGGGTGGGCAAAATTAACTTTTAAACCCAACGAGATAGAGGAAAATGAAAACTCGAAAACAAAAGTGAATAGAAAAATATAGTTGATAGCCCTATTAGTTTCTCGAAAAAACACGTTCGTAATATTCCATGCATTTTCCTCTATCTCGTTGGGTTAAAAAGTTGTAGTTCAGATATCATCAATTTTGCCCACCCTGTACAGTTGGTGCAATTATTGATATTAATTCCTGCAGTTAAGATGATGCAAGAGACACGTTTTGATTTTGGTTACTTGATGATGCAATTTCACATGCAGATGCTCCATCAGCACTATTTCCAAAACTTCTCTCTTCGAGTGCTTTACCTGTTAGAATGCTTTTTGACACGTTCATTTCATGGATAGAAAGAATATCGGGCGTCGATAACAATCCCCAGTGAAGTCAAGTTCGTTGGGTAATTTTGAGATCAAGCTGGGTATCTTTACAAATGTTGCACACCAACCACTTGCACTTTACATTTTCCTTATAACAATGTTTCTGTCGTAAGTTGGCGTATTGTCAAAATACTGTTAAAAGATTCACTCCGTCGCAAAGTTTATCTCTAACTGTAAAAACTTGGCTTTGACCAATTTTTCGCTCTGAAATGGTTATTTCAAGCATGTCGTCTTGATCAACAATATCTTTGGGAGTCATTTTACGTAGCTCGTCTCTTCGACAAGCCCCAGCTATTCCAATAATTAAACAGAGCTGTAATGAAATAACAATAAATACATAAGCAAAATTTATTCAAACATTTTACATTGTGCAAAAGATGAGTTTCATCCGGAGCATCATGAAGAAATCTGTTCATTTCATCTCGACCAAATAGGTACTCTAGATTTTTTCGCTTTGTACCCAACGCTTGATTTTTCCAAAAACGCAATGAATTTCGGAAATTTGGGTTGTATGTTATCGATTTTTTTGTAAGGTATACTTCAAGATTATCGGGTTGTACTGAAGTCAAACTACGTCGAGCTTTATGTGCTCTTGATTGATATCCTAAGCTTTCGCCTCGTCTGTGAGGCTTCTTCAGAGGTCTGTGGCTGTGACTAAAGTCTCGACTGAGGAAATCAAATGACTCAATCATCAAACAAGTCTCTTGTCCTTACTCGGGATCCTTGTCCAGTCCCGACAGTGTAAAAGGGTTTTGAGGTTATGTTCGCGAAACTTATTATATTATTTATGAATAGTTGCGACAAAGTTCAAGGAGTGATTCCTCATCAAAAAATAGTGTGGGCTTTTTCTAAATCAAGATTGAAAAGACAAGAGAAAATGCTATCTTGGAATTTGAGAATGGAAGGAGCAGCAAAGTATGCAATTCTAACTGGTGAGAAAGTTGAGAATTGCTTAGTGTAAATTGATCCAGAAGAATTGCCAGACGTAATGTTTGATTCAGAAGTGAACCTCTTCCTTGCGGCCTTTCTTGACTGTAAAAATGTGATCGATAAAGGAAGCTGCCAAATATATTTGTGAAATGTATGAAATTTTATAAGAAATAACGATACATTTCTGCGGCACCTCGATAAAATGTATTTTTATTTGGAATGTATGAAAATTTAGCCAAAAAAGTAAAGGTGGTGGTTCTGTTCAAAATGTTCACCTTAGATTTTTCATTGCAAGATTGCTCTTTTTTCTGTTTATAAAATATACTTTAACAACTCATATCTACATGCCCGATTGAAACATGAATCATTGTTTCTATTTGACTGGGTATAGGCTTATGATTTGTACTGAAAATTAAGTTTTTCGCTACTCCTTTCACTGCTTAATAATTTCAAAACACCAGTTCAGTGCATCGTTGAATTCGGGACCGAATATCAGTCCCGAGTCGGAACTCTAGTCACAGCCTAAATTTTTATGTTATTTCAATTAACATTTGAGCTGTGTTTAAACTTACCTAATGTAATATTCAAACCACCTACTGATGCAGGTGGTATACATCTGAATTAATCCTTATTATTGTATTCCCGTTTAGGCGTGATCATTCTTGATTATTTTACCGCTGGCATTATTTCTGCCGTGATCTGAACGTGTTCCCAAACTTTTCAATTCGTTAAACGCATGTTGTTCGCAAAGCGAATCGGCGTACTGAAGGAGAGAAAATATGGGACATATACTATTGTCTTCGTTGGGTTTCTATCTGGAGGAGCTTGAATCGGATATCGTTTCATGCTGGGAGGTGCTCTGTGTTACTGGATAATACTCAGTAGCGCTTGCCAGTATTGAATAAGAGTCCATTAATTCCAAACGTTCTCCATCGGAGAAGAAGCCAAGTTGCTCTGACAAGGTCAAATGAGACCGAAACCATGGTCAGCATCTGCTTTTATTCGATTGAGCTTACTCCATTTAGGGACCAGACGATGGCAAATTGGCTAGTTCAATTCAGATCGTAATTTTCGATCAGATTGTTGATGTTCATATCAGCAGGTGGTATGCATCTGAATTAATCCTTATTATATTTATGGTTTCATCCATAGACTAATAATTAATTTATTATTAGACTATGGTTTCATCACCGACCACATTAGTAGTTGAGGCGTTCTGTGATGAAACCATAGTCTAATAATGAATTAATCATAAGTCTATTGATGGAATCATAAATATGATGGACGTAACACGAAAAAAACGCCCGAATAATGTCAAAACATACTAGCTCGTTGCATGAGCAAGCAAGAAAAGGCCAAAGAAGCAGTGTTACATGTTTTTTGGAAAAGTAACAAACGCCAGAAACTATTTTCAGATTCTGAAATAGTGAAAAAAAAATGCATGTTGGAAGTGGTCCAGGCCTTATTTTAATGATGTTAAAAGTACTTTGCTCGAACTTCTTCAAAAAGCACCTCGCTGTGCTATTTCACTGGAAGAATCATGAAATATCGTTGATGATGAAAAATGTCTCTTATCGTTAGATGTTTCGACCTTGAAAGTAATGTGTTCAGGAAAGAATTGATAGCAATATTGCTGTTGAAAGGTGAGATCTTTTCAAGACAAATGATGAATTCATCACACAATCCAGTTTGAGTTATGATAAAATGGTATTGATTTCAACCAACGATGCCCCAGAGATGATTGGCAAAAAAAAAGAATTAGTAAAGCGAATCCGGGATAAGAATGCAGGTCTTAGATATATCTTATTAGTGCATAATTCACCAAACAGCCCTTTGTGGAAAACTTTGTGCTACACTGAAAGAATTGATGGACAGCTTTATCAAATTGATTAATTTTAAGCGTTCTCGTTCTGCTCTTCAGCACCGACAGTTTTAGGAGTTTCTTAATAAATGTGAGTCGACGCCGTATTCTGACTGTAACACAACAATGTTCGTTGACTGAGTAAGGTCAAGTTTTGAAAGGTTTTGGCTGATAAAAGAACAAGTGATCTCCTTTTTACAATACTTAAATACACACGAAGCAAGAAAGCACCTGAACTTTATAACAAATGAGCGCAATATGCTGGCTATTGGTGTTCTGAAAGACATTCTGAAATATTCGAATGTGCTCCACACAAAGTTACAAGGAAATCGAAAATTAATATGTGATCTCATACAAAGTGTTTCTGCTTTTTGTTGCAAGATATTGCGTGACGAGAATTTATTCATTTTCCAAAAGTTCTTGCTCTGCAGGAACTCTGAAGGGGGTATTGCAGTATTCCTGAGGTTTCTGTCTGATCTCAGAAATGAATTCAAAACGACATTTCAGAACTTTTCAGAGATAGAGAAACTCTCATTTTTTCAAATAACTTCAGTTGCAGAGGCAGAATGGCTGCAAAGTTACTCAATATTTCAAGGCCTTCACTTCAACTGGAGATGATCGACCCACAAAAAGAAATTTCCTTGCAAATGTATGAAACAGCATCAAGAGAAGAATTTATGGAGCAAAGATGTTCCAGGTATCCACCTGGCAACTATATTTGGCTCGACAAATGTATGCGAATCATCTTTAATCAAAATGAATTTATAAAGAACGAATATCGTTCAAGATTAACTGACGCTCATCCTGAAGACACCCCTCATATTTGCTGTACCTCGCGCTAAAGAAACTAATATGGCCGAAGACCGCCGATGTAATTTTTACATCAAATCTACATTATTTTCTGTTTTATATAATTACTTAAAAGTGGCTGAATAATAAAGCAGTTTTCGCCTAATTCGTGGAAATCCTGATGTATAATTACAGCCACAGATTGGAATTCTGCCATATGATCTCCCACTAGAATCTAATCACATCCCTTTCATTCACAAAATTGGTCCACTTCTGCAACAAGTAAATTTCAATATTCCTCCTAGAAAACTCAGGCACTCGAATATGTTTCAACCCAGGTTGCAAATACCCAATATGCCTAAAAGCCTTATGTGATTGACTGAATTTGTTTTCAGTCAATATTGTGAGTTTGAAGAGATCGTTGAAAGGATTCTTGTCATCCCAATAGTTGAATTCTTTGGTCAGTTTTTTCATCATGAATTTATGTTTTCTTTGCTTTATGCTTCTTTTGCTTTATGCTTTTTCTCCCTTTTTTTTGGAACTATGATACTCTGTGTTGTATTTCACGTTTTTGTTTGAGAATTTGATGCTTCAATTGTGATTCTATATGTGAATACTGATTGTGGACTTCAAATAGTCTATGATAAATCGAAACACTATTCAAATGTAAGTACTTTTGCGATTTTAATTTGTAACTCTACATGTTTCGAGCTAATTTAGCTCATCTTCAGGAGTATAAGCTGAAAAACAACAAAAACTCATGGGGAAAACGCAAAAATTCTCTACAGTAAAATACAAGGACAAAGTAAAGAAAATTCAAGTAAAAAACATCCAAAAACGATAAAAGCAACAAGCTAAAGCAAACTAATGAAAGCTTACAAAAGTCGCAAAAAAAAGCAGTCAAATTATGAAGGTCAATTATATAAAATAAAACAAAGTCAACAGTATAAAAAAGTTATCAATTCATTCATTATAGTTTACTTTGTCTTCTGTGACTTCTGTTTTTGTTCTTTTGACGGGATGGCGGTAGTAGTATATAAGTGGAACACGTATGATATGATTATTTATCTTCATTCGTTTTGGTTATAACTGTTCTGATTTTTCTTCGATCGATCTACGACATTGCCCATTTTTTAAAACGGGATACTTTTGTGTTTAAAGGCCACTGCTTCCCCTTAAAGTAATTTAAAAGAACTATTTTTTCAGACCCTTAGCATGACTTCAGATGATTTTCATTGAATTGTTTCTGAAGATTTTATGTAAGTTCTTTTATTTATGACATTCTACCTTTTTAGTTCAGCATTATTCATGGCGATTTTTTACACCCACTGTTTTTAGTTAGGACCTTTTTAATAACTTATATTTCTTTCTTCAAACTTTTTTATACTGTTGACTTTGTTTTATTTTATATAATTGACCTTCATAATTTGACCTTTTTTTTTGTGACTTTTGTAAGCTTTCATTAGTTTGCTTTAGCTTGTTGCTTTTATCGTTTTCGAATGTTTTTTACTTGAATTTTCTTTACTTTGTCCTTGTATTTTACTGTAGAGAATTTTTGCGTTTTCTCCATGAGTTTTTGTTGTTTTTCAGCTTCACTTATGTGATTTTTATACTCCTGAAGATGAGCTGAATTAGCTCGAAACATGTAGAGTTACAAATTAAAATCGCAAAAGTACTTACATCTGAATAGTGTTTCGATTTATCATGGATCTCCGAGATGTTAGGACATTCAATTCTAAAAAATTCAACTAGTCTGTTGTATTCCCACTGAAATAATATAAAAATAAATGAATAAATCAATCAATCGATCAATCAATAATTTATAAATAAATAAACATATGAATAAATAAAAGGCTCATGCCTAGACTCGATTTTTAGCTAATAATCTGAAATTTTTCATCGGCACGTAGACAATTATTGGATACTGGAAAAATTGACTGCGTGCCGATGAAAATTTTAAGCATAAATATTTCCAGACACAAAAATAATCTTCAATAATAATAACAGTGATACAAATTACAAACAATCTGCAAAGTGAAAATCGTTGATTATGAGTGTCATCGAAGATATTACTCAGGGGTTCGATACACCCACATCATGCCGCAGGAAAGTCGAATGAGAAGACAACAAACTACTTCGAGAGTCTTGCGACTCTATTATTATTTCTCTCCGCCAGCCGTCTCCCGAAAAAGGTTGATATCTGAGACCTTAATTTATTCTCCCTTCCTCTGAAATACGATGGGAATTCGGAATTTATCGATCACCACAAAAGACTTCACCTTTGAACTTTATATTTAAGTTGAGTTAACCGAATGAATAAACTGAACCCAATAATGCCAATTTGTCATCCTCGAATATTAGGTATTAATTTTGAATTTTTTTTTAAGAAATATGCAATGAACGAATATAAGAAATATTATAAATGAAAGAAGTTCTTTATGTTAATTAATTATCTTGGGAACAGGAAAGCTGTACTTGTGACATACGGTGATAAGAACATCAACATAATCTCAGATAATTTTTGTGAGAAATATGTTAAAGCACACTGATAGGTGCTATAGATATCCATAAAATCTTTGGTTATTACATTTCAGATGACTCTTGTTAAGCTTAGTTCAGTCAACTGATTGCTCAGCTGTTGCATATGGAAATTTGATAATGTTTTTGAAAGTTGAACATAATGATCAACTACTGTTCTCAGTTGCCAAATATAATAGGCCTATTTCGATTATTCATGTATGTAAACGTCCAATAGCCTTATTATTCTACTGTAGTGTAATAAGCTTATATACTGGCGAGGTTCTTGAAAATGTTCAACTTTGCTTTTCTTTCCAGCGAAAGTGGCAATTCCAGCGAAAGTGGCAATTCCTGCGAAAGTGACAATTTTTGTTTTTAATTGGGGGTATTTGATGTTTAAATTTAATTTACACTGAAATTTGGTGATTGGAGTTCATAGTTTTCGAGTCATCCCAAATCATCCTTGTTTGGCCTTGTTTACTGCAACCATATTATTTTCAAACTAGTCCAGTAACTTTGTCGCCTGAAAGTATGGGGTAGTATGCGTCAAATCCGGTAGTTCTGATTTTTTGCAGACTTGTTTATGATGTTGGCCTCATGAATAATCTAAGTTTGTGACCTCGAGCCCCGAACGCAACTTTATCAAAAATCGAAAAAACCGTGCTTTTTTCAAATTTTTGCGATTATCACCCTAAAGGACTAGTTTTCGAAAAAACTTCTTCAGGGCGTTTTTAAAGTAGACTAAATTTGCTACAATATGATACCAGAACTATCTTTGTACACACAATAGTTTTCAATATTAACGCCTGTTTGCACCGCTTACCCTCTTTGCTAGGTTCCACTTACACTTAAGTGATGCAGCTTAACGAAAACTTCGCTAAGGGGCACTGAAATTTGGCAACGCTGTAATATTATTAAATTGTTGGTACACTCGACTTACTTGAGGATGACTTGTCAATATTTCAATTGGCCTGCTACCCATCAAGTGAGAGCCGTTTGAACTCGAAATACGCATAATGTGTTTAATCCCAGTCCCCCAGTGTCAGCGGGGGTTTGTGTTTTATATGTAAGGAGACTTTAAATGAAGGTGAAGTGCACCTTGTGAAGGAAATAGATGTAAAAACCTATCTGAGTCGAGTATTTCCCTTAAGAATAAGCGTTCCTTGAAGGGTATGAATGAGATATATGTGCACAGTGCTTGTCAGATAAAATTCAACAATCCGAAGTTGATCGAAGCAGCTGTTAGCAGTGGAAAATCCAATATTACGCCATCAAGGCCCACGAGATCGGTCTCTGAGCAGTTCAATTTCAGAGAACACTGTTGTCTATGTGGAGACAAAATAACTGAAGAGTTCCTTCTGGCAGAAACGAAGAAGAAACCAGAAAAACGGAACAATGTCATTTCTACATAAAAGTTGTCTCTCAGTGCAACAGCCGCGAAAGCAGCTGAGAAACGTTGTGCGTTGTGATGAATGGGCTCTTAAAATAAAAGAGCGTGTATATGAGAACACAGATTTGGTAGCCCCTGATGCCCGATATAATCGGTTTTGACAAACAGCTCTACCAGGCACCATCAACAGGAAAGTCCACGGGAAATCGTCAGCATCCCCCCACTGTTGATGAGGCCATGGAAGAGATTTATTCATTTCTGGAAGAGAACGCCACAAGGTCTCAACCCCAAAATGATGACCAGAGATGAAGCCCTACAACACCTCTTGCAGATGATTTCTTGTGGCTGTACGGAGAGTTGTGGGAACGAGTGCAGCTGCAGAAAGGCAGGATTAAAATGCTTATCAGTCTGGCACTGCAGCGGAGCTTCTTGTGACAATATACCTGATATTGCAGCAGTAGATATCCCAGAAGGCGACGACCTGTCCGATGTCGAAATGAAGGATGACTTGTGAAGTCTATGATTCATCACCATCCCCTGATGGGGATATATGCCATCATACTTCAGTCTAGATTCGGACTAACCTCAACCGGGACCTTTCAAGAGGGCTAAATTAATAATATAACTCTATTTCGTAACGAATAAACTTATCAACTTTTGTTGTAATTATCTTTTTCACTTCTTTATTCGTATCTTAGCTCAAACATCATCGTTCAAACAAAACATCCTATCATAAAAGTACAGGGCTTTGATAGTTTAATCAGGCTCAAAATTCATTCAAAACGATATAATTGCAAGAAATTGCGAAATTCTAAAAAATGATGAAGGCTCAATCTCGGAAAGTAATGAGTCTACAGAGACAGTCATATCATCATATCGTAGCAAATTTAGTCTACTTAAAAACTTCCTGAAGAGATTTTTCGAAAATTAATCCTTTAGGGTGATAATCACCAAAATGTGAAAAATACACGATTTCTTCGTGGTGTTTTCGATTTTTGACGAAGTTGCATTCGGCGCTCGAAGTCACAAACTTGGATTATCCATCAGGCCAACATCATAAACAAGTCTGCAAAAAATCAGAACTACCGCATTCGACGCATGCTGTGATGTATAAAGTTACTGGACTAAAACGGTCCGTCTACGGAAAATCAGAGATCTGGATGTCCGCTTTTTCGATTTCCATATATTTTGGGATAATTCTGATCATCAGTTCGAGTGACCGAGAAGAATAAATGATTCAACGCACCTTTTCATCAAACTTTTGAAGTTGATTGGAAACGCAGTGCTGCCATCGTGGAAGACTATTTCTTCAAATTTTCTTGAATCGGGAAATTCAGGTCTGCCACATGAATTATGAATATCTTTAAATCATTACACAAACTTAGGATATCCTTTATAGTTGAAAGCCTGGGGATCTGCCTCTTCGATTTTATTTTTTGAGGATGATTTCAGTTGCAGATTGTTATATTTTGCATTGTGAAAATGATTGTTATTTTTCAAAAATGATTGAAGTTTAATGTCATACGAATTTGTCAAGTGAAATGTTATAAAAATTGTATTAAACTTTCTACATACTTAATGTTTCTTATGGCATAAAAATTATTGGTATTCATATCGGCCACAAGAACAAATCATATGAAAGTTTTGGCTCCCTAACTACAAAGTATATCCTATTTGGGACACCTTACCATACAATTCCTATATCCAACTTACTGAATGTTGGTATTATACATTGATTACATTTTAAGGATTTCAAATAATGTTGGGTGATTGAATACTCTCGTGGGAGTTGAAGTGCCGATGTCAAATACACCCTTTCAACCAAAAAAGTCAGGATTTTCTAACAAATTTTCCGATCACGGTTTCGTTCTAACTGTGATGCCCGAATAACCTGCGTGAACCGAACGAAAATAAAGTCTCGATGCTGCGAAACGTTTCTGCTAATGGTTTGTCCAGAACGTATATTTTGATCCTGTTAGTTGCAGGGTTGAATCAACATGTATTTCGGTATTCTGAACGAGCGAACAAATCAATCGTCTAGGACAGGCCTGCAAGGCGGATTCGTGGGGATGGAAATCGGGATTACGGGATATCCACATTTTTCCCGGATTATCGGGATAATATGTAGCTATTCGAGGCGGAGAAATCGAGAGTTGGAGTTTATATAGCAGTCTGGAGCTCCGAGACCTTATCTGTCTGTGTTTCGAATTTTGTTATTTTCCTGATAGATAACTGTATCTTATTCTATTTGGACTAAGAAATCAAACTCGTTTATCCCGGAAATCTGACGTTGATTGTACTGAACTAAACTTCGAACCTTCGAATGTGCTGTTTGATTTGGTTTATAATCGATTCTTATTGCTATTTCATTTACTCTATTAACTCCACGATTTACCCTTGCCAAGTGGCGTTTCGTGATTCCATTCAACTGGGATAGAGTTGATAAAAAAAAAACTACCGATACAAATGCTGTATAAATATTTAATTCGTTGAAATGAAACTATTGTTTATTTATATCTTGTTTTCAATTCGGTCTAAAGTTGAGATTTAGTGAGGGATAATAGTTATTTTCCTGACAAGTGCAAAAGGTGATACTGCTTGTCCTAACTCTGGTTCGAATCCGTTAGGGCAAGACACTTTCCCCAAGAGTTAGGATATTTTTTCTACAGGCGCCTGAAATATAGGTATAAATGATAATGTATCCATTTTACGAAACAGATCAAGTTTGATTTTATTGATTAATTTATAATTACAAACGTAATTCTGCATGCTTATCACATCGTTGGCGTTCGGTGCATAAAGACATGACAGAATTTGATTTACTCTTTAACTTTTAGGTGCGGGGGTTGAACGCGTTCGCTTGTAGAAAAATAAATATATAACTAATAAGCTATAAAAATTGGTTTGCCTAGCCCCAGGTTTAATGGAAATCGTCATTTCGCAAACATGAAAAATATCCAATTGTTAAAAATTAAGCGAAGCCTCCCTCCGACTCTTGTCTACGCTCCTGAATAGCTCCGGATAGCCACGTATAGTACCCTAATTCTGCGGTGTGCTATTTGAACAAAGTAGCAGCCCAACTGTCAGTGTTTTCCGAAGCGGAATGCTACATATTTTCTTATCATTCTCTTTGTTCATACTGTTGAATTGACTTCTCATTAAGCTCGATTATTTTAGTAGTTCTCTATCAGTTCATCTCATTCGAGTAATTCTCATTAAAGTCTTCTCGTTTAATTCTGGTGCTAACTTGTTCTCCTCAAAAGGTTATTTACTTTCAGTCTTCTCAAAATTATTGATTGATCCGTTTCCATATTTCATTTTCATTATGAATGAAATGTGCCCACGTGCGAGATTATAAAAAATCTACAAAACTTTTAAATGATTCTCACTTTTTACTGCTCATTTCACAGGTTTTCTCGAGTAACCTAAATCATGAATAAATATTTCATTATATTTTACACCTCAACTAGATTAACTAGATTTTCAGACCTCTCTAGATTTCCTAACATGGAAATGGGTATGTAGCACCTGAATTGAACCTTCTTATGTCTTTCTGATTGATAATGAATACTGATTTATTGTTCTCTCATGATCATTTCATTTATTTGAATCAGTTTATTTCATTTCTCAAGACAACTGTGATGTTCACCTATTACGTACATATGAATAATTACACTGATCGACAAAATTATAGCTTTGTTCTCCCACCTAAGGAAAATATATATATTTTGAATCTTCGTAGCCAAGGTATAAACGTACGATAAATAAAAAGTGGAAGTTAGCTCTTGTTGTTTTTTAATAATAATATTCATGATTTTTAACAAAAACAATGCATTATAATATTTGCAATGGTGTGTGATGTACCCAACTAGGGTAGGTTCGGCTAATCGTCTATGCGGTGGAGGGATGACGAATAATGTTCGACAGACTCATCAAAGGTGTTTACTTCTTAAGACATGTTGAACGGAGCACAGACTATAGAATTGACAACTGTATGATGTAATTCAATAATGAATGAATACACACACTGAATGAATCTTCCTTAGCCAAATGCTATATATTATTTATACATTGTTTACGTGTTGTGTTTATAATACATCATGAATTGATAAATATGAATGACAATGGTTATAAACATACAGATATCGATTACGTGTGATTTCAAGATCAATTCTATCTATCTGAGGCACGTTCTAATAATGATGTAAGGTTTCACAGGCCTTGCCGTCTCACGTATGAAAATATACAGGTTGTTCATACTGATACATACTACAGGTGTAAAAGATTCCGATCGCTTAGATCTTTTGTTTTTTCTGCTGTAGGACGACTCCAGTATTTCTCTAACGATGGACCAACAATAATCATCAAGCATAGAGGGTTCCCCTTTGCCTTGGTAGCGTTTTTCGAATGACGCGATGTCTTGATGGAATCGCTCTCCATGCTCGTCACTTACGGCTCCCATATTTTGTGGAAAGAAATTAATATGTGATTGCAAAAAGTGTATTTTTAAGCCCGTTTGCAACAGCCGAGAATTCTCTAGAGAATTTGCTCGAAAATTCATGCGCCGTGAATTATATATCGTTGCATACTCACTTTCGGTAGAATTCTCTGTTCAGGTGCATACAAAATAATCTCTGCCGTTTTCTTGCGAGAATTTTGTAGAGAATTCTCCAGAGAATTCTCGGCTGTTGCAAACGGGCTCTAAGGACATGTTGCATCCCATTTTTTGATGAGCCTGTAACATCGTTTTGACGATATTTATATATTGCGGAGATTTGTGATTGCCAAGAAAATTTTTGGTCACTTCTACAAAGGACAACCAGGCTTCTTTTTCAAAGTCATTCAATGCTGCCAGAAACCGAACTTGTTTCAATAGTTTGTTTATTTTATAAAGTATCGTAGGGTACAGAAGTGCGAACATGGACAATTCACGCATGTCTTTTATTTTGATAACGGGAGCTAAACATACGTAAGTACTATTATTTTTGTAACAAGGTGAGGAA
The DNA here is from genome assembly GCF_907165205.1 of Coccinella septempunctata. NCBI lineage: Eukaryota > Metazoa > Arthropoda > Insecta > Coleoptera > Coccinellidae > Coccinella > Coccinella septempunctata. The sequence goes on along the minus strand of NC_058189.1, from coordinate 16,365,829 downwards.
TACCTAACAAAAAAATATAAATCTCTTAGGTGGAACATGTTGCATTCCATTTTTTGATGAGCCTGTAACATCGTTTTGACGATATTTACATATTGCGGAGATTTGTGATTGCCAAGAAAATTTTTGGTCACTTCTACAAAGGACAACCAGGCTTCTTTTTCAAAGTCATTCAATGCTGCCAGAAACTGAACTTGTTTCAATAGTTTGTTTATTTTATAAAGTATCGTAGGGTAACGAAGTGCGAACATGGACAATTCACGCATGTCTTTTATTTTGATAACGGGAGCTCAACAAACGTAAGTACTATTGAGGAAGTATCTAAAGCTGTGTACTTGGAAAATTCTAAGATGAAGTCAAGGAGTTTGTATCTCAGCAAGTATATTTATTTTTCTGGTAGAACGTTTTCGGCTACAATAGGGTAACCAAAAACGAAAACGTTCTACCAGAAAAATAAATATACTTGCTGAGATACAAACTCCTTGACTTCATCTTAGAATTTTCCAAGTACACAGCAAGTATATTTATTTTTCTGGTAGAACGTTTTCGGCTACAATAGGGTAACCAAAAACGAAAACGTTCTACCAGAAAAATAAATATACTTGCTGAGATACAAACTCCTTGACTTCATGTAAGTACTATTATTTTTGTAATGAGGTGAGGAATACCTAACAAAAAAAATATAAATCTCTTAGGTGGGACATGTTGCATCCCATTTTTTGATGAGCCTGTAACATCGTTTTGACGTTATTTACATATTGCGGAGATTTGTGATTGCCAAGAAAATTTTTGGTCATTTCTACAAAGGACAACCAGGCTTCTTTTTCAAAGTCATTCAATGCTGCCAGAAACTGAACTTGTTTCAATAGTTTGTTTATTTTATAAAGTATCGTAGGGTACAGAAGTGCGAACATGGACAATTCACGCATGTCTTTTATTTTGATAATGGGAGCTCAACAAACGTAAGTACTATTATTTTTGTAATAAGGTGAGGAATACCTAACAAAAAAAATATAAATCTCTTAGGTGGGAGAACCCTTGTTGAATAGTGTTATTGTTGTCGAGTTTCAGATTAATGTATTCTCATGTTCTCCAGGGTGGACCCTGGAATTAGTAGTTTTCCTTTAGAACTCGATGTGAACTTCTCAAATATGGTTCAACGATACTGACCGTTGGGTAAGCCATGATATTGGTTGACAGTCATTGTTGTGTGAGAACTCGACAAGAGCGGACGTGTTGTAAAAGAGAAAGTGGAAGAGAAAGTCGAAGTGAAAGTGTACACTAGCGAAGCTACGGAATTTTTGATTACGTCTATGAAACTTCCGAAGTTTTTTGTAAGTTCTATAAGTGTATGTGTTATAGAGCGGAAATTCGTTCAAATTCAGTGTATTCAGTGTCTGAGTCCAGATCATTGATCGATGGTTTCACGGATATCACTGGAGAGTCGATTTATTTTTCTGATAGTATAGAAAATATATAACTTAGCCACATAGCTCAATAGTAAAATAGCAGTGAAGATTTCCAATATTTCATTATGATTCAGAAATACCTCATATAGTTCAAGACGGACAAAAAGCCATGTCGGAGGTCTCAGACAATGAGAGCTCCTACATGGAAGCTACGGACACCGAAGAATTCAGCGATGGAGAAGCAGAGGAGCTTGTAAGGCTCAAAGAAGAGAATGGGCAGTTGAAGGCTCAAATAAATAAACTAACTGAAACCGTGGCTCAGTTGGTCGGGGAGATACGCTTCTTGAGAGAGGAAGTTAATAAAAACAAAGCCCCTCAATCCCCTAGTTTTGCTGAAATTGTAAAACAGATTGCGGCACAGAAATCCCCCACATTTGCAGAAAATGCAAAGCCAGTAGCGGTCCGCAAAAATACCTCCAAACAGGTAGTAGCTCCAGAACCGGAAATGAAGAAAAATTTTGCAACTCAAGTTGCAAAAACCCAGAACGCGCCGCCCACAAAACGCGCGCGTAAAGAAAGTTCATCTTCAGACGAAGAGACCGCAAAAAAAGCTACGGAGTTGCCTAAAAAAGATAAAATCCCACCCATCACGACGATGGGTACAGTCGATTGGGTAGAGATCTCAAAAGCTCTCTACATGAAGAAATTCAGCTACAGCTACAACAGAGCAACCGCCCACTAGCGAAGCAGTGCGATACGTGATCTCTCGTGTTGTAAAAGAGAAAGTCGAAGTGAAAGTGTACGCTAGCGAAGCTACGGAATTTTTGATTCCGTCTACGAAACTTCCGAAGTTTTTTGTAAGTTCTATAATATAAGTGTATGTGTTATAGAGCGGAAATTCGTTCAAATTCAGTGTGTTCAGTGTCGAGTCCAGATCACCCCCAAGATCGCTGGTTCCACGGATATCACTGGTGAGTCGATTTATTTTTCTCATAGTATAGAAAATATATAAATTAGCCACATAGCTTAGAAGTAACATATTAGTGAGTATTTCCAATATTCATTATTACACAGAAATACCTTATATAGTTCAATACGGACAAAAAGCCATGTCGGAGGTCTCAGACAATGAGAGCTCCTACATGGAAGCTACGGACACCGAAGAATTCAGCGATAGAGAAGCAGAGGAGCTTGTAAGGCTCAAAGAAGAGAATGAGCAATTGTAGGCTCAAATAAATAAATTAACTGAAACCGTAGCTCAGTTGGTCGGGGAGATACGCCTCTTGAGAGAGGAAGTTAATAAGAATAAAGCGCCTCAATCCCCTAGTTTTGCGGAAATTGCAAAACACATTTCGGCACAGAAATCTCCCACATTTGCAGAAATTGCAAAGCCGGTAGCAGTCCCCAAAAATTCCTCCAAACAGGAAGTAGCTCCAGAACCGGAAAAGAAGAAAAATTTTGTAACTCAAGTTGCAAAAACCCAGAACGCGCCACCCACAAAACGCGCGCGTAAAGAAAGAGCATCTTCAGACGAAGAGACCGCAAAAAAAGCAACGGAGATACCTAAAAAAGGTAAAATTCCACCCATCACGACGATGGGTACAGCCTCAGCTCAACAGAAAAACACTCCAGTGGAGGAGAGGAAAGAAAAAATCCCCCCTGTCACCCTGAGAGGTACGTCCGAATGGACGGCAATTTCCAACGCGTTAATGCGAAACGGTATTAAATACCAAAGAGCGACGACAGTAAAGGACGGTATAAGAATCGTCCCACAAACCGCCGATGATCATAGAAGGATGACGGACTTCCTTCATAAAATAAATAGGGAGTTTTACACTCTTCAACGGGAGGAAGAAAAGAAAATCTACGCGGTAGTGAGATACCTACCGCTGGATGCAGATATCCCGACGATCCTTGACGACCTCAAGGATCAAGGGATCGTCGATGCTGAGGTCATAAGGATGACCTCAAATAAAACAAAAAAGCCGATGCCCTTATTGCTGGTTAAAACCCAGAATAAGGGTATCTTCGAGGTGAGAAGGCTCTACAACATGAACTGTGTTGTTGAAACTAAGAGAAGGACGACCGGGCCTGGACAATGTTACCGCTGTCAGCGATATGGACATGCCCAAAGTAAGTGCACTTTTCCATGGAGGTGCGTGAAATGCTCTGGTAATCACAGCTCCAAGGAGTGTACGCTTACCAGGGAGAACGAGGAGCGAAATGCCTCTTGTGTTCTCTGTGGAGAGCAAGGACATCCAGCCAGCTACAAGGGATGTAGCGAATGGAAATTGGTCACTAAAAAGACCAAGAGATCGCCAAGTTCGAACCAGACCAGCTCGAGGCCAACACAAAATACACCGAGGCCATCCCAAAACTCTTCGGAAGTGAAGAAACCCCAGGAAACTGCAACCAAAGTGGTCAAAGAGACGAAGAAACCAGAGAAAAAGGCGGAAAAGGCAAAAACCGTCAAAAAAGCCGAAACCAGAAAAGGAATTTCTGGAATCACTGAGGAACTGGATAAGTTCACGAAAAACCTCCTCAGCACGATGATACAGAATCTGGAGAAAGAGATTGAGAAGAAGATGCAGCAAATTATTAAGAATATTTAATGGCTGACACGACGATAAAGAACAATCTTATAATCGTCTCTTGGAACGTCGAAGGATTGAGAGCCCGCAGATCAGAATTCGAAGAACTGATTGAAGAGAAGAGACCGGATGTCATAGGTCTCCAAGAAACGAGACTTAACCCCAACGTTCGGATAGCATTTCCCAATTACGATATCTACAGAAATGATAGACCTTACAGCACAGGTGGCGTTGCTATACTGGCTAGAAGGAATATGGATCACCATTTCGACCAAATATTCAATGGACAAGAAGTAGAAGCAATATCGATTATTGTGAATACTAATCGAGGACAAGTGAAGATTAATTCAACTTATAAATCACCGGATAAGGACATGCTGGAAGAGGATCTAAAAATGCTACTAGAAGGAAGACACCCTAAAATCATAATTGGTGATCTTAACTGCAAATCGCAGGAATGGAATAGTAGAGTGGAAAATACCAACGGGAGAAGACTGAAGATTTATGCTGAAAAACTTAATGCAGTTGTAATAGGACCTGATATACCGACCTACATACCAAGAGTAAATGGACTACCCGATGTACTGGACACTGCCGTGATGAAAGACATCACTGAAGAAATCAGCATTGATACAATAGAAGACGGAACTTCAGACCACAATCCCATAGAATTCATAGTGGGACATGGCCCAAGAAACGAAGAAGAGACACAAACCAAGGATCGCACAGACTGGGAGAAATATAAGAATTTACTTCAGGAGAAAATCACGGAAATTCCCCAAATAAACACCCGGGATGAATTAGATGAAGCAGTTGAAAAATTGGAAAATCAAATAAAAGAAGCCTATGAAGAAAGCACCAAGAGAATAAGGAAACCAATTCCGAAACATTCACACGGAGATACGCGAAGGGATATAAAGGAACTTATAAAAAAGAACAGAAGACTCAGAAAAATCTACAGAACAACAAAAAGAGAAGAAGACAAGAAGAAACTGAATAAGCATAGCCAGATATTGAAAAATGCTTTAACAGAACAGCGTAATAACAGATGGCACCAGAGATTAAGGGAACTGAATACAATCGATCACTCGGCTTGGAAAATGCAAAAACGCTCACGACGAGAACGGACAGTTATACCTCTACTGCATGGAGCAAACGGAATGGTATATACGAGACTTGAGAAAGCCGAAGCACTGGCCGACTCAATTGAGAGAGAAGCCAGAATAAATTACAGAAATGATGATGACAATGAAGATCTAGAAGAAGAAGTGGAGGCAAACGAAGAACTGATGATGGAACCACCGGAAACCGAAATCATTCCAAAACCGGCTTCACCAACAGAAATCAAAGAGATCATAATGAAATTGAAAAACAGGAAAGCGCCGGGAGAAGATAGGATAACGAATTATATGTTGAAGAAATTGCCTAGAAAAGGAATAGCAGCCTTGACGAATATAACAAACGGAGTGATGAGGACCGAATAGTACCCAAAGAGATGGAAAACTGCAGAAATGATAGTTTTCGACAAGCCTGGAAAGGAACGGAAATTTCCTCAAAATTATAGACCAAATAGCCTACTATCAGCACTAGAAAAAATCGTCGAGAGGGTTATCGCTAAAAGGCTGAATGAGGAAACAGAAATGTTGAAGATAATTCCACCCGAACAATTTGGATTTCGACGAGAACACTCGACTGAACTCCAATTACTACGGCTCATAGAATACGTCACCGAAGGAATGCAGACCAAACAGGCCACAGGATTGGTTCTGATGGATATCGAGAGAGCTTTTGAGTATGGCACGAAGGCCTAATCTACAAGATGAAAAAAGCAGGATATTCGACCAAGCTATGCAAGATTATAAGAAACTTTCTGAGGAATAGAAACTTTTATGTGAAAATAGATGGAGCAACCTCTCAAACCAGACGATTGTAAGCGGGAGTGCCTCAAGGATCGGTACTTGGACCTCTGCTTTACGTAATATACGTCTATGATATCCCGAAGAATGCTAGAAATATGCTCACCTTGTACGCAGATGACACAGGAATAGCGTTCAGACATCGACGCCCAGAGATCATACACCGGAGACTGCAGGAAGCCATAGATGAATTACTCAAATGGTGCATCAAATGGAAAATACAAATCAATGGAAGAAAGACTCAAGCAATATTACTGCAAAAGAGAAGATTGAGGATGGAAGAAAACCTTGAAGTTGATGGAGAAGAGGTTGAATGGAAAAATGAAGCAACATACCTAGGAGTGACGCTTGACAGAGGACTGACATGGAAAAACCACATCAAATGTGCAGTTGATAAAACAAAAGCCGCAATGAGTAAACTTTATCCACTCATAGGCAGAAGAAGTCATATGAATAAGAACATCAAGTTGACGATGATTAAAACAATTGCGCGACCACAACTCACATATGGATCGGCGGCATGGGGCTTCGCAGCCAAGACCCACATCAAGAAAATACAGGCCACTGAGAATAAACTCCTTAGAATGGCGATGGACGTACCCTGGTTTGTTAGGAACAAACAAATCTACAAGGACTTGGAATGGGAACCAGTTACAGAATTTATGAGGAGAAAGGCGGAAAGGATATTCGACAAAGCCAAACAACATACAAATGAGGAACTACGAAGATTAGTCGACTACGATCCAACGGAAGAAGCTAGAAGGTCAAGAATCTACCACCGAAGACCCAGAGATCAGTTAAGTATTTAAATGTAACCAAAGAAGAGCTTAACCTATAAAAGCTATAGGCAGCATACAAATATCAACACGACTATGATCGTGTGAGATTCCAGAAACCATAAGAGTCAACTGGTTAATAGGCAAAATGCCCGGAACCTATGAAGAAGCAGTTAGGGGTTTTTAGTGGGTCTCGAGCTCAGAGAGTGAGAATCCCCACACTGTTCCCCCTCAGGAGAGGGTGTGTTCGTCTGTTTGCAGATTTTCCCCCTGCTACACCAAAAAAAAAAAAAAGCAACCGCCGTAAAAGACGGAATCAGGATCGTAGCCTCGACTGTGGACGACAACAGGAACATTACGAAATATTTTGACCAGATTGGTAAGGAGTACTTCACCTATCAGATGGAGGAAGAGAAAAAGATCTACGCAGTCATAAGGCATCTCCCAATAGATGCTGATCTAGATATATTAAAAAATGATCTAAAGGTCCAAGGAATCCATGACGCCGGGGTGTCCAGAATGACATCCAATAAAACGAAAAAGTTTATACCCTTATACCTGGTCAGAACTCAGAGAAAGGAGATTTTCGAAATAAGACGCCTCTACAATCTCTGCATTGTAGTGGAATCAAAAAGAAGGGCAGAAAATCCAAGCCAATGCTTCAGATGCCAGAGGTACGGACATGCCCAAAACAAGTGCTCTTTCCCATACAGATGCGTTAAATGTTTAGGAAATCATTGCACAAAAGATTGCGAACTCACCAGAAAAGGTGAGGAAAGAAATACCACATGCGTTCTGTGCGGTGAAGAAGGCCATCCAGCATGCTACAAATGATGTAGCGAATTCAAATTGGTGACAAGGAAGAGGAAAACAGGCCAGAAATCGGCTCAGCAGAGCACGATTCCTCAAAAAGTCCAGGAGAAAAAGAAGCCCACCCTCTCTAAAGTAGACGACAAGAAAAAAGAAGTACCCAAACCAGTACAGAAGAAGGAGCAACCGAAAATGCCCCAAGCTGAACCTACGATCAAAAAAACAAAAGAAAACAGAAAAGTCTCTGAATCCGTCGACGATTTAGACACTTTTACTGAAAAAATTTTCAACAAAATCATGTTGATATCAGAGAGAAAACCTGATATTATAGCCTTACAGGAAACAAGAATACAACCAAATACGCGATTGAACATGAATTATTTGATATATAGATGTGACAGAATCGCAAACACTGGAGGAGGTGTTGCCTTACTGGTTAGACGAGATCTGAAACACTATTTTGAAGGAAGATCTGACGAGTCACAAATAGAAACAGTGACGATTGTTGCTGAAGTAAATCGACAAAGAGTCGAAGTCACATCGGCATTGAAAAGACCCCCAAATAACATATTGGAAGAAGAAATCAACAACTTACTAGATGGAACAAACCCGAAAATCTGCATCGGAGATTTTAATTGCAAATCTCCAGAATGGAACAGCAGGATGGAAAAAAAAAATAGCAGAAAACTGAAAGATCTCGCTGAAAAACATGAAGCTATCGTTATTGGACCTGAAGAACCAACGTACCTAGCATTCGGAAATGGATTACCAGATATAATTGATATCGCAATTATGAAAAATATCACTAGAGAATTCTCGAAAGAGACCTTGTGGGACGAACCTCTAACTACAACCCCATCGAATTTACAATAGGAAAAGAGCCAAGAATAGAACTAATGCAAACAAAAGAATACACCGATTGGACTAAATATAGCCATCTGATACAATCGGAGGTAACAGAAATACCAACAATCAACACACCGGAAGACCTAGAAAGCGCCGTGGATAAACTAGAAAAGAAAAAACTAGATGCCTACAAAAAGAGCACAAAGAAAATAACGAGACCAGCACCGATACATCCACACGGTGATACACCCAGAGAAATCAAAGATCTCATCAGGGAAAATCGGAGGCTAAGAAAAACATACAGGCTCAACAAAACAGATATAAATAAGAGAAATCTAAACCGACACAGCCAAGTTCTAAAAAATGCCCTGAAGGACATGAGAACAAATAGATGGAACAAAAGAGTTCAAGAACTAAATACTATCGATCATTCTGCATGGAAAATGCAAAAATGTCTGAGAAGAGAAAAGACTAAAATACCACCTCCCAGCGGAGAAAGAGGAATGGCATATACGAATATCGATAACGCAGAAGCACTCTCGGACTCGATAGAAAAAGAATCGAGAATTAATTACAGACCTCATGACGATAATGATGATCTGGAAGAACTAGTTGATAACAACGAAGAAGAAATGGACGAACCACCAGTAGACGACAAAATAGAAAAACCAACTTCTCCATTTGAAATAAAAGAGATAATCAGAAGCTTTAAAAATAGAAAAGCTCCCGGAAGTGATAAAATAACGAATGCAATGTTGAAGAAATTACCTAGAAAAGATATAGCTGCTCTCACAAATATTGCAAACGGTATAATGAGGACTGAACACTATCCGAAAAAGTGGAAAACTGCAGAAGTCATAGTGTTCAACAAACCAGGCAAAGATAAAAAATTCTCCCAAAACTACAGGCTGATATGTTTATTGACCGCCCTAGGAAAAGTAGTAGAAAGAGTAATAGCTAGGAGGCTTACAGGAGAAACTGAAAATCTGAATCTCATTCCAGCAGAGCAATTCGGATTCAGAAGAGATCACTCAACAGAACAGCAATTACTGAGACTCACAGAATACATAACAGAAGGATTCCAAAATAAAAAAGCAACAGGTCTTGTACTACTAGATGTCGCCAGAGCATTCGAAAGAGTATGGCATGAAGGATTGATTTATAAAATGAGATATGCTGGAGATTCAATCAAACTGTGCAAGTTGATTAGGAACTATTTGAGGAACAGAAGATTCTACGTGAAAGTGGAAGGAAAAAACTCCACAACCAGATATATGGAAGCAGGGGTGCCTCAAGGGTCAGTACTTGGGCCGTTACTGTATAACATATATATTCACGATATACCAAAATCTCCAATGACTATGCTGACACCATATGCCGACGACACGGAAATCGCAATGCGACATCGCAAGCCAGAAATCATAGAAGGAAAATTACAAGATGCTATAGATGAAATAAATGACTGGTGTATTAAATGGAAAATAAAGCTCAACGGACAAAAGAGCCAAGCGATATTACTGCAAAAGAGGAGACTGAGAACTACAGCAAATCTAGAGGTAGATGGAGAAGAAATCGAATGGAAAGACGAAGCGAAATATTTAGGTATCACCTTAGACAAAGGTCTAACTTTGATAAGCCATATCAAGCAAGCCGTTGACAAAACCAAGGCAGCGATGAATATGCTCTACCTGCTGATAGGTAGAAAGAGCCACATGTCAAATGAGACAAAATTGAAAATAATCAAAGCCGTTGCTAGACCGCAACTGACTTATGGATCAGGTGCTTGGGGATTCGCGGCAAAGAGCCATCTACAAAGAATTCAGGCAACAGAAAACAAGCTACTACGGTGTGCCATAGATGCTCCTTGGTTTGTCAGGAACAAACAGATATATCGAGATTTGAAGTGGGAAACCATCGCCGAATTTATGAAGAGGAGAGCTGAAAAGTTATTCGAAACAGCGAAGGAACATCCAAACGAAGAACTCAGGAGACTAGTGGACTACGATCCGGAGGAACACAGAGGAAGAATGAGAATTTACAAAAGGAGACCGCTAGATCAATTGAGGAGAGATTAAAATGAGTACAGAAACTTATTAAAACTAAACTAAGAAGAGATATCCGAAATGGACGAACATGAAAACCCAAGCACGACAATGTGCAAGAAGAAATTAACCGACCAAGGGATAAATGGTGGTTTATAGGCAATGCCCGGAACCAATGTAAAGCAGGTTAGGTTTAGTGGGTCGCGAACTCAGGAGAGTGAGAAACCCCACAGTGTTCCCTAGAAATGGGTTCCTCGGGGCGAGAGATAGAGCCCCGTGTTTTCCACGGTCGCAGATTACCCCTGCTATAAAAAAAACAAAAAAAAAAGGAAAAGGTTGACAGTCACACTGGAAGGTCTGTTCTGGTAATCGTGTAGGTACTATCTCAATTGGTATGATCTTATCATTATACTTTGTATTTTAATGAATTTATGCTCATATTCATTTATCTTGCTCGATATACGGATTAGTCCTCAAGCTCTTCTCGAAAGCAACGATTAGTGGTTTCCCTCATTAGCACTCTCATTTTGTACCTCTCATAATTTATCAATTTTATCTTCTATTTTTCTGATGAACGTTCTAATCGTGCTTACTTGTAAGCTCTGCAAATGTTGTATTCATTGATAAATTTTTGAACTCTTCTGATATTAATTATAATATTCTTTCTCTTCTCATTCAACTCATAATATTCTTGCTCTGCTCACGCACATTTGATGTATTGATCTCATTGATGACCAGACATATACAATTTAGTTTTAACCTCTTGGCCAATCTCATTATAACAACACAGCATTCTCATTAAAATATTCATTATTCTAACCTTCTGTTTTTCTGGAATTATCAGTGATTGCTCTGTCACTGTGAACGTTGTATTAATTTTGAATTTATCGATCAATGAAATTTTGCTGCTGTTTATCTGTGATTGCATGAGGTAAAAATTCACCCCTTCAATATGTTGCGGAAGAAAGTATTTTTCTCATTCTCAATACACCATTGAAAAATTAATTTTCATAAATTGATTCAATTCGAAGAAATAACGATGTTTGTAATTTCTTACTGAGAATAAAGGTTTTTCAGACAAAATATAATTTATCATCAAATACGTAACGTGAGTCGTATAACCTGGAATTATCTTCGAACCTAGTAATCGTATATCATTATAATGGAACACCGCCAAAAAACTTTTTTTTACTGTACGCTCTCATAGATTACCTACCTAATCAGATTCATTTGTGTCAGTTTTCTGAAAGCGTTTTCTATTGGTGAAACTAGTGCACTGCGAGTACATATTTCGATGTCACTACAATAATCCCAAAACGTATGAAACTAGTTCTACCAAGTGAATTCGCTGCAATAGAAAATTTTATTAGTAAAACTGGAGTTCCCAAAATAGTTTTGTAAATTCTTCTTCCAAAAGTATCCCCTCCTCTACTGAATAAGCCATAAAGGATTTAGATGCTTTCAAATCTGTGTCATGTATGTCCATGTCGCGTCTCGCGATGATATGGTCATACCGATTTTAGATTGCTTCATAGCAAATCTTGAGGATAAGTTGAATGCCAAGCACGAATTGTCACGTGGTCGGCTTACAATTTCAGACAATTTGAATAAGAAGTATATCAGTATCCCTTTCTATGGAATCATCTCCTGTAAGATAGATCACTTATTCTTTCCTTCAAGTTTTCTTAATTAATTAATAAATGAATATCTTACTAGCTATAGAGTGAACAGTAACAACAAATATGCTTTCGGTGTACAGGGTGGGCAAAATTGGAACACAACTTTACCTGGAATACAACTTTTTCAACCCAACGAGATAAAGGAAAATGCATGGCACACTCCGGTCGTCATTTTTGTAAAAACCATCAACTGCACTCCTCTATCTTCTTTTGTTTTCGAGTTACTTGAGATGAGAAAAATAATTCCTTCTTTTGTTTGTTGTCAGTGATATAAACCTCAAATTAAATTTGTTAATCGTTCCGCCAATTCCCGTCGTGAAAAATTTTTTGATTGATTTTCGAAATTGGGTAGAATTTTGGAGATAGTTTATGTTATTTTGATGTTTTGTCTCAACTCGAACCGGGATTGTTGATGATTCCAGTTATCTGACTTGAACTTGGATTTTTATAAAGTGAGTTACCATGTGTCTTTTAGAATTTGACTTTCCAAATATTTTAACAACTAGAACATCTTAACTCGGGTAGCTTGGTTAATTTTTAATGTTTTACAATTTTTTCATATGGCTTTGATAATGGCTTAACGCCGAAACATGTTACACTATATGAAATAAATTGAATGAGTTAAGAAGATAGTGTATAAGATTTTCTCCCATTTTCGTATTAATTCAGACTCCCACTTCAGACATGAGCTCTGTTAAGCCTTTTCTTCATGTTAAGAAAAACCATCAGCAAAGTAAAATAAAGATTTTAGAATAAAGTATTAAATAGAAAGAGCATCCCCATGAAGCAAGACATGCTCATGAAAATCGAACTCTATTCTCTGCCTACGCCTTGAATTTTATGAATCAAGTACAGGCCTGACCTTATCACAATATTTGAATGGTGTGATAAAAAAAGTGAATCGTGGAGCATTATTTTCGCAAAGGTTAAATACTTTCATGGGTTCAAAGTCTGAAGATCACAAAAACCAATTATTCAGCTGAATAATTGAAAGTACTCAACTTATATTGAGAAAATAGGTCATCATAATCATAAATCACGTATAGTTTAGTTTGGTAGTTCCGTTCAAAATCTGCCAATTCAGATCAATTTGCACAAATTAGTCTTCTCATATTCCCACACTCTAATATTTTTTATGTTACACTGGGGTGGGTATGCTAAATACTAACATGAGCAATTGATGGTATCGACGTGTTGCAATCACGACGGCCAAGACTGTGGCGATTACACTATTTTATGCGAGGATTTTGCTGGGTTGATTTTCAGGTGATACTTTCACAACTCCTTTTTATATGCATGTGTATGTTAATATACTCATTTCCTTGATCGATGGCAAAAGCGTAGAAAAATAATCGAATTTGCTTATCGACTGCATTAGTGTGATAGTTAAACTATCTCAAACATTTGTCAAATTGACAGGCATATACCATAGATAATGCAATAGAATCAAACTGATGCCCCGTGGAACAACCCACTCATTCACCTGCTCTGTTTAGTTGCCTAGTTGAATTAGCCTCATTTGAATTAACACAGAGAGCAACACATTGTATATGTCGTGTCAAAAAAGATTTAATCAGATGGCAAGCCAGGCAAGTGCCGAGTCTTCAGCTCAGTTCCAAAATCGCGGTATTTTTCTGAATCGGTCGGGATTGTTATCTCGACACGGAGGAAACCTGTAACCGTTATTGCCATCCCATCCCTAGCCCCCCTAATAGTAGCCAGGTTTTCACGATAATATACGTGGAAGGGATCCGTCCGCAACCGCCATAAAGTAACTTTATTCCGAATGCCTCAGAAAAATTCATAAATAATTATCGTCCTCTTTTCGGTCAAATGCAATGATTTGTGAGATATTGTTGAAATGAACATCTGTTCTAGCTCTGAATTCAGTTCAATCAGATAAAAAATGGAATAGTTGGTCTTGAGATTAATCCATTATGAGTTAATAAGAATTTTGAATTGCTGAAGCGTTTAAAGGACAAGTATTTATACGGAATCAATATACTTTTAACCGCATGATATAGTTCAAGAGGTTTCTATTTCTGCTGGAAAATCGTTAGGTTCTTTCACAGTGGAGTTTCCAATAAATCCTGCCATCTCGTTTTTTATTCAGCATCTTACATTATTAGTTTCCATAAGTATCCTTACCTCAAGTATTCCTCACCCTTGGCGTCAATTATGGAACCAAAAGTGCACTTCAAGATAGGCACGAGAGTAGGTAGAGGATGCACACAATTGCAACTCTCAACAACAAGCTGCTATTTTCCGAGACGCCTATTCTCTTTCGATTTCTCATAGAATAACCAGAAATTATAAGAGGAATCTGAGAATTATTTAGTGGCTATCTGTTCTTAGGTTTCCCTGAAGAATTTTGAATTTTGGTAATTTTTTTGTCGAATAAGTGATTTCATAGTTTACCAAATGGTTGTTCATATGGAATTTGAATATAGAGTAGTCGCGACAAATGGTGTTCAAGATTTTGAAAGCATCAAAATATCAGTCACATATTTTATCCGAAACATTTGAATGTACATTCTGCGAACCTAAGCGTAAAGTCGGCCATAGACACAGAGAGAAGACGGCGTGTAACATGCAACATGCAAAGAATGACAACCAACAACTTTTGCACTTATTGCCCACACACATGAGAGAAAAGAACGCGGAATAATGCGCAAAAAACACTTATAATAGTAGTAGTGCGAGAATTTGTGTGTTGAAGGGTGTTAATTTTTGATTTTACCGATTCAATTTTTGCGGATTTTTCAGCATCATTCAGCTTAGCAAGCAAGACATTTTATGCGTAATTCTTCTTCGATCGGTCCATATATTCTTATATTCCTTCGATTTTGTTTTCCACAAAGATGGGAAGGGCCTATAAATTTCTATAAACTCCGTAACGAATTCGCGGGAGAGATTCCTCAGGTCCGACATCGTCTTTGGTGCATTTCGAGCAGAAACAGTATTGAAGACTGAAGCTGCAGCTGCTCGATTTGATTTGCTGTATGTATATTGCCTACTGCACTGGTGTAGAAGTCCGTTCGTACATAAAATCGGCCACACACGGACGTTCATGCTACGCGCATCATGCAATTTTTCAGGATGGTTCGGAAGAGATGAATGACGGAGAACATGCATCATTCATGCCCACACACGAGCGTTGATTCAATTCAATTTCAATTTCAATTTCAATTTATTCATCAAAAGGTATACAACCAAAATAAATATTGAACAATCTTGCATGAATATGCAGCCTAAGCAAGCTTGTGTGCTGTCATACCCTGCAACCACAAGTGATGAACCTTCTCCCTATAACCATATAAAGCATGTAAAATTTCTTAATAAGATCCCCAGAACTATGAAAAAGCAACACAAAGATAAATGACTAATTGAACGATATGTATGTCCAAAACAAAATTACTCCAATAGGGTAGCTTCGAATCTATCACAATTCAGAATCACACAATTTCGGAGCTGGTATTTAAAAACTCTGCTTTTTACATTTAGCGATGATGCCCTAAGTTCTTGGGGAAGGAGGTTATACAATTTGGGGCCATAATATGCCAGACTCCCCTGTAAGTGTTTTTTATTGAACCGAGGAACAACTAGATCCTTACGCAGAATCTGTCTGGTTTGAAACTCGTGGTGAACAAATTGTTTTTTCTTTTTGATCTGATACAACAATACTTCATATATGTATAACTGTTTCAAGCTCAATTGTCCAGATTCTATATAAAGCCTCTTAGTTCCAAACCTTCTACCAACTTTCAAGATTGTTTTAATTAAGGCCTTATTGACAATATCAAGACAACCCATGTTATTCCTGTTCACACCACCCCACACTATAATGCCGTATCTCAATATTGACAATACAAGTGCCTCATAAACACGAAAAAATTTTTCCCTGGATAGAACACTCCTGGTGTTATAAAATATGTAGAACAATTTCTTGAGTCGCCCGACAAGATAGGCAGCGTGTTCACCCCATCTTAGATGCTGATAAACGAGGACCCCTAAATACTTAATTGACATAGTTTTCTCTATTGTCGGGCAACGACATCCCAATCGGTCGCACACATCCCCATGCAAACTTATAAACCGAAAGTCAGGTTGATCAGACGCCGTAAGTGAAAACGCTATAAATCTTGTTTTATTGGTGTTCAAACTCAGCAAGCAGTGTGACAGCTGAGCATAAATGAACTTCAATCCCCTCACTGCACTCCGATAAGCTTCCTCCCATGTGTTCCTTTTGAAGGTTATAACAGAATCATCTGCATAGGCCAAAATATCTAGATTTGCAACACGAAGCAGCCAATTAATAAAAGCAAGAAAAAGGGTTGGACCCAATACAGTTCCCTGTGGAATACCAATATCAACCAGCAGTGGTTGACTCAATACATCCCCCATGATGGTTGTAATTCTTTGCATGTTGCATGTTGCACGCCGTCTTCTCTCTGTGTCTGTGGCCGGCTTAATACTTCGTTGCGTTGAAATCGAATTTACCACAAATATTGTGGACGCAAAGGGCTGAGTTTTGCGAAGATTCTAATAATACTCAAAGCTATTTATTCGATTTAGATAGAATTTATTTCTTGCTATTCCAAGTTTTGAAGACTTTAATTTACGGAAATGTTAACAGGTTATTTACCCAATCGCTTACAATCAGAAATGATTTCCCTGATTTTAGACTTAGTTAAGATCTTAGTTAAGTTATTTTGTTTCAGAACGCCTGATGCTTTAGAGTACTTAGGTGAATCGCTCCCATTTACCTCAAAAACTCAGTCTCACCAGGAAAACTGAGGGTGGGCAAAATTCGTTGTCTACTGAGGGGATCTCGAGAACTATAAGAGCTAGAAAAAAACGGATGACGCTTTTCGAGCTCTTTTTCTTTTTCGATTCACTGTTGAATTTTCAGTAGGCTGGCGTAACCATAGCGACCGTTGAAAATGCATTATGGAATTCGTGAACTCCACATGATCCCATGTGAACTAAACCTCCTTCGATAGGAATCACCGACTGACGAATAATTATTTCTTTATATCGATATTTTTTTAAAGAGAGTAAAAGACTTTCGTCTGATTATTAAAGAAGAAAATTTATTCAATTATCGTTTTCTTCTAGCTGCTATAGTTCTCAAGAACCCTTCAGTAGACAACGAATTTTGCCCACCCTGTACAAGGAATCGTACACCTGCTGGCATATTTAAAATAAGAGTGCGGCAACTCTGTTCATCTCTTTCGACACGATTGAATTTGTGACCACTTCTCTTGTTCCTGATTACACATATACTATGGCTTTTTTATAAGCTGACGCCTGCCTACCCTGTACCGAATAGCTAGACGAAGACGCGGGATATGCAAATTATTATTTGAAAAAATTTCCGGCTATCAAAATAATGACATAGAATTTTTGTTAGGCTCAGGCCTTCTCGGGCCCTTTAGGGTCCCGGACTTCAGAGCGTCTGCCACAAGCGCCCAGTGGATAAACAAGCACTGCGAGTGCTAATTACTGATAAGGCAACAAGCCCTTGACCAACTTCAAAGAAAAGCGTTTTTGTCTATCACAGAAGTGTAACACTCCTGCCAAACCGCTTTTTTGAGGATCATTTAAGATGAACCTCTTCTAGTTTGTTTTCTAGAAAATTAGGCCTCCAAATTGGTTATTAGGATAGCCGTAGAGCCAGTCTGAAAACTGGTGGATACACAGGGTATCTTCATGCTGTATACGATTGTAAGGAAGTCGTAGATATGGTGACAAACAGCCTACCTCTGAGGCACGACTTCGGGAAAAACTACAACGTGGAATATCCAAGTCATGATAAATGGCAAACGACAATGTTATATTTCTCCTACGCCACGAGTTGAATCAAAAAGTTTGTTGGACTCAGTAAACGGAAACTAAGAAAATGAACGCGTGCACTCACTGTTCTGTGAGTTATTATCTTTGGAACATGAAAAAGATTCCAGATGATACCTGTCGCTTTTGTTAAGGAGCAACTGAGGCAGTAAAATAATTACTTCGCGATTGGAAGCTGTCCATTGAAATAGGTTGAAAATTCTCTCTTGGCTCTTGGCTCGTGGTTGTTGAAACGGACGCAGCATCCAGAAAATTATTGTTTTTATTTATTGAGACTGCTGGTTAACAGCACTAGAGGGCAAAATGCATTTTTTTGTAAAAGCGTTTGCGAGTTTTGCATTCAACAAATACTCATAAATACTAAACCAGCATTATCGTTATCATATTTTCGACACTCTACAATCATCAGATCAAATTGAAAATCTCTCTGAATGTTCTCTTTTTGAGATATCATATTCCTTCGCCCATACGAAAATGTAATCAGAAACAAACAATGCAACTCTAAAGCCGGGTCCAGACTATGTAACAAAACATTTTATTAACAAAGTTATACAACAAATGTGTTATACAACTTTGTTATATAACTTGTTATAAAATAGCAGAGACATCCAGACTATGTAACAAAATGAAACTAAACAAAAGTGCTCAACTGGAAGCAGTGGCATCTGTAGGACATTGAAAATGTCCTCAAACGTAGAGGATATCATTTTGGCAGCAGCAGCTTGTGTGATTTTATGTAGACGAGTGAAATCTCATCGTTGAGGGCTAGGGGAACATTATTGTGGAACAACTCTTTTGAAGGATCTAGCAATGGATGACATAGACCCATTGACAGGGGACATTAAATGTGATGGTAGTTTTAAAAATTTCCTAAGGATGATAAGTTCTGATTCCGAATACCTAATAAATCAAATCGGCCATAAAATAGACAAAAAGGACACGACATTTCGAGATGCAATACCAGTAAAAGAAAGATTGGCGCTGCAGTAAATGTTTAATAACACAAGTGTGGACAAGTTGCGGCGTGTTTTATAACAAAGTTATATTACTTTCTTCGATATTTACCGACACCCAACGGATAACATAAAATTTGCTATATAGCAAGAAAAATGTTGTATAACATTGTGTTATATAACTTTTTGAATTGAATTTCTCTAACAAGTTTTATTACTTTGCTTTATAACCTGTTATATTACATAGTCTGGACCCGGCTTTATTCAATTAAGTTATTCTATTAATTTTCAAAAATGAATAGTTTACAAAAAGGACTTTTTAGTAGTGAAACATTAATTAATTTATGCACATTTCATATGAAACTCATTTCTGCTTTCCACAGAGTTTCATATCGTTATAAATGAAACTTCTTTTGAATTCGCTGTTTCAAATATTCTGCTGTTATCGAATGAGCACTGAATAGAAAATGGCTGCTCGAAATGCTTCGTTACCATTTTTGTCCAGTACCCCTCAAATTATTCGAAACAATGGAACCGAAGCATAAAACATATTCTGAATTAAATTAGCTTGAAACCTCTGCAGAGCACTTTGGGCAATAAAGATGGATTCAATTATAAACATTTGCATCCGACAGATTTATCCCGACTACGGACATAATTTGTAAAAGCGGAATACTGGACAAAGCATTCTATTCCATTAGTTTTCAACTACTCATTGACAGTCTAACTTAATGGAGTTGGCAACTTCCTTAATCATTGAATCAATTAAGTGCAAAAGTCGAGGGTTCCCAATTCAACTGTTGAAAAATCATGAAGATTATAAACGTTTTGATTTTGTGTAGATACAGGTTTGAGCATAAGTCTGGAATAAAATCAATATTTCTTCAAGCAACAACAAAATGAAAATGCTTGAACCCGTCAATTTATTTCTAGAACCCCTATTTTCTGACAATAATATTGAGAAGTTTCCTCAACCCCTTAGCCGCAGCCCCATCCAACTTCAGTGTTCTAACTGGAATTATATAATAATAATAATAATAATAATAAGGTCTTTGTTTCCACAGAAATCTCAAAGGGAAGTTTATCTGGAAGTGTTCTACCAGGTCCCTTGTTACAAAAAAAAACAATTGCCATGAAGTGAATAAAACGTACAATCATCATATACAACAGTGCATACAGAAAGAGAGAAAGAAATATAATATTCTTAGACCCTCAATCAATCAGGTTAGCAGCAACTGAAAAAGAAATCCTTGATCTTTATTCTTAATTTTCCAATTTTGAGCTGTTTGAATTCATGAGGAACAACGTTATACAATCTAGAGATATTTTATCTAAAACTTCTCTTAAATGTTGATGTTCTGTGGTGAGGATATGACAATAAATTTCTATATCTTATGTTGACGTTGTGAACATCAGATCTGTACCTCAGCTTATTGAAGAGATAAGGTGGACTTCTCTTTAAAATTATATTATGGAAAGTGCAAAGGGCATAATAATCAAAACGAAGCCTCATTGGGAGCCAACTGAACTCTTCAAGTTTGTGCGATACATGCCCAAATTTTCTGATCCCAAAAATAAACCTTATGCAGTTGTTCTGAACACGCTGGATTCGAGCGATCGTGTCTTGGTCCAAGTAAAAACTATAAACAGAAGAGCAATAATTGAATTTTGTCAAGACCAAAGCCTCACATAATAGCCGCTTCGTGAAGATAGGCAGGTATAATCTATGGGGAAACAACGTTCTCAAAGACCCATAAGCTTTACCAATCACGCTTACTACATGCTCTCGAAACCACATCGAATCATCCAAAATCAAGCCCAAATCTCGAGCATTATCTACAAACTTTTTAGGGTTTTCACTCCCAATCTCTGAAACAAAATCAATTAAAAATGAAATCAGCGTAAATTCTTGCACTAATTTGTCAGGAGCAAATTAACTAGAAAAAATTGTTGAATGTAATTCCTTATGTTAATGGCCTTTCAGAAAAAATAAGAAGAATCGGTTCGAAGTTCAATATACGAACTGTTTTTAAAACGCAAAATGATTTAAGATCTATATTAACAAAAACTAAACCTTTGAACGAAAAACAAAAATCAAAAAATTGTATTTACAACATACCCTGTATTTGTGGTAAAACTTATACAGGTGAAACGTCCAGACCTCTAGAAATAAGAAATCGCGAACATAAAAATAATATTAAAAATAGAGAAATTAATCGATCACAAATCGCAGATCACATTTGTTCTAATACGGGAGACCACATGATGGATTGGGACAACACTAAAATTTTAATGACAGAACCAGACCATTTTAAACGAAAAATTAAAGAGTCTACGTGTATTCTATCAGATGAAGATAATAATTTGGCAAATTGTTCGGTAGGAATAGATCATATTTGGATCAATTTACTAAAGAAGGAACTGTCATCCGGTAATTTCAAAATTAAATGAATCAACGTTTCTGTGCAGTCTCTGTTTCTGTGTGTTGACAATTAATGTCAGACAAAAAAGCGACAATTCAGAAGATTTTCAAAAGTAGATTTTTTCGTCTGATGAAGGAGTCTGATTTAGACTCCGAAACGTTACAAAGAATTATAATTTCAACGTTATTTATTTTGAGTTCGTCAGGCAACAATTTTTTCTAGTTAATTTGCTCCTGACAAATTAGTGCAAGAATTTACGCAGGAGCAAATCGTTGATTTCATTTTTAATTGATTTTGTTTCAGAGATTGGGAGTGAAAACCCTAAAAAGTTTATGAAAAGATGCAAAATCCTCCCAAAATAAATTTCAATCGACATTATCTACAAAACCAAAGACATCATTTGAAACATACAGTCTGAGACTATCTTGAACAATTTTCTTATTTTTCTTGGAGCCAAAGCGAGAGCAAATGATTTGTTGCCATTCAATTTCAAGCCATGTTTCTTTGCAATATCCCATAGCTGATACAAGTCTTCGCTCAGCCTGAGGGCAGCAACATTCAAGTCATCAATGAAGAAGTCTAGGAAGAGTTGGAAATCATCAGCATACATGTGCACTTTGCAGTGATGTATGAACTTTGGGAATTGACTGGTATATAAAATGAAGAGTATCGACCCAAGAACCGTCCCTTGAGGTACTCCACTCAATACCAGTCTGGCAGCAAAAAATTGATTACCTAATTTAACGACTTGAGAACGACCTGTGAGATAAGACTCGAATAGTTTTAGTGCCTCCCCACATACCCCACAAGAACTTGAAATAGCAAGAAGAGTATCTTGCCTGACCGTATCAAAAGCTTTACTGAAATCGAGCAAAAGTAAAGCTGAACATTTAGATTCATCTACTGACTGCAAAATATCATCAGTGACATCAAGGAGAGTGCTAGTGGTATTGTAACCCGGTCTGAAACCGGATGTACATCAGGAAGAATCTTATTGGAATTGAGATACTCCTCAAGCTGAACTGCTTGATCATGTACATCAGGAAGAATCTTATTGGAATTGAGATACTCATCAAGCTGAACTGCCTGATCATTTGTATATCGTTGGAAAACTCATGGAAAAAGGAATCTAACCATAATCTTAGTTTTTTATTATTTCTTGGTTATTACAAGAAACACAAGTCTTGAAAAGAAATGAAAGTTTCTCAACCAAAAATCAAAACGCTGAAACACTTCAATTGACTTCCGATAGTAGGTATATTCCATCCACTTTCATAAAAGTACTCGGTTGGCCATCTAACTTTGACACATTCCACAATGTACATATAGTATGAAAATGTGAGGTTTTGACGATTCCAAAACATTTTTTGGTTTTAAATATTGTGCGCTATATTGTCCGTTCTACGTAAAAGTCTCACTAGTTTAGTAGTTTAGTAGTATTTCTCGCAATGTGAATTCACTTTAGAAAGTAAATGAAATTCAAAATCTGTGATGAATATAATTAACGAAACGCTTATGCAAACTGATTGAAAGGATTTTTGATCTAGTTATTTGCATACAAGGTACAAGAGATCAGTTTGTAATGTCAAGGTACGCCATATTATCTTTTAATATCATTCAAAATGAACTCAAATAAGTCACCTTATTCAAGAAAATAGAAATATCTCAAAAAAATTTAAAATATTAGTAAATATACCTATATTTATTTTTGCCCCGGAAAAAATTGAATTATTGACACATAATATGCAGTTATAAATAAAGAGTTAATGATGCTTATCTTTTTTGGCTGAAGGTTGAAGACGTTATATCAGCTGTTGAATTTAAAAAAAATTAACCGAAAGAATGAATTTTATAATTATTAAAAAAATAATTGTATATGTGACAACTTGGAGTGATACTACGTATTTAAACTTAATTTCTAAAAGGAAATTTGGAATTCGAAATACAAAATGATGTTTTTCCCCGGAACACTTCAAATGAGCTTAATGAGTCCGGTCCTGGAATATTGAAATATCTCTCACTCTATCTCAGAACGTGTCAATGAACTCTCAAGTTTCAATAAATTCCGTTGAAGTTTGACTTTGATGATGGTATGATTATTACCATGAATTTCGAAAATCACCCTATAAGGTATAGTCTGAAATTACATTTTTATAGTCAATTCCTACTTTTCTAGTCCTACTCTATCTCTGATACTCTAGGTTCTTTCGTAGGTACAGTTACTCCCAGGACAACCTGTATATTTTGTCAACTTTCAGTCTCTCATGATTGACGGCATTATGTTTTGGGGATACAGTGGCCACAACTATGCTTCAGTTATTTCTCCGGATTCATAATAACTCCTATGTTATTATTGGCTACATGATTCTGGATAATGAATTATCTCAAAAATAGAAGATTTTACGTGAAAGTGAAAGGAGAATGCTCCACAACAAGTTATATAGAGGCTGGAGTACACCAAGGGTCAGTACTTGGGCCACTTCTGTACAACATATACATTCACGATATTCCGAAGAATCCAAGAACCATGCTAACGTTATATGCTGACGACACAGGCATAGCAACTCGACACCGCAACCCAGAAGTAATAGAACGACTTCTACAAGAAACGGTTGACGAAACAAATGACTGGTGCATAAAGTGGAACTCAATGGACAAAAGAGCCAAGCAACATTACTACAGAAGAGAAGACTGCGACCCACAACGAATCTAGAAGTTGACGGCGAAAAAATCGACTGGAAAAATGAAGCCAAATATTTAGGAATAACGCTTGACAAAGGACTTACTTGGAAAAGTCATATCAAGCAAGCAATCGACAAAACGAAAGCAGCGATGAACAGACTCTACCCTCTAATAGGAAGAAGAAGCCACACGTCGAAAGAGACAAAATTGAAGATAATCAAAGCCGTAGCTACCCATCAACTGACTTATAGATCAGTTGCCTGGGGTTTCGCGGCAAAGAGCCACATCAAAAGAATTCAGGCCACTGAAAACAAGCTGCTACGATGTGCAATTAAAATAAGAACATAAACTTATTGAAAAATCCAATAAAGTGTTATCCATTAGAGGATAAACACATAAATCCCAGCACGATAGTGTGCGAGAAGAAAACCGACTAAGAGATGAACGGTTTATAGGCAAATGCCCGGAACCAATATTCAAGAAGCAGTTAAGGGTTTTTAGTGGGTCTCGAGCTCAGGAGAATGAGAATCCCCACACTTGTTCCCCCTCAGGAGAGGGTGGTTCGTCTGACTTGCAGATTTTTCCCCTGCTACACCAAAAAAAAAAAAATTCCGGATAAATATGGAAAATGCTTTCCTTCAATTACTATTAACAATATTAACATAGGAGTTATTATTTTTTACAATTATACTGGTGTGGGCTGATATTCCATATGTTGATGTGAAAAAATATGAACCTGGGAATATTTCTGCATCACAGACCTCGATCTTAGAGTATTTGTCTCCAGGGTGACATAAAAACTCGAATATACTTATATTATACATACTCGCATCGGCCATATGCGACAGAAGGGGAGAAACATGAATATTTAATGGAGGCTTCAGTTGTCAGAACGAAGTTTGTATGTTCTCTACATATTTTCGTCCCCTCAGTATTATACAGGGTGATTCAAAACTCGAGGAGAAAAATTCAGGAACGTATACAGGTTGCTATTCGTTATAACGAAGTTAAATTAAATTTTTGGACATTACCTTGTTTCCGAGATATGAGTGTTCAAAATTTGTGCATGTCATCAATTTCAAACTTCAATAGCTGATAAAAATACAGAAAAAATTAAATCAAATGTTCAAAAACGCCACCATTAGCATCGATACATGCTTGGCAACGCAGAATAAGGGAATTGTATACTAATTGCATGTTTTGCCCATTCTGAGTAGATTCGATTGCATTAATAATTCCGTTAATTGTTTTTTATCATTAATTTCCACTACGTAAACTTGTTGTTTCAAATGCCCTCTTATGAAATAATTCAAAGGATTCAAATCAGGTGATCTCGCTGGCCAAAGCACCTTTGATAAGCATCAGAAAACACCCGGCGAGATGGTTGTCGTCTATTAGGAAATCTCATTTTGTACTCCCGACAAGCTTTAAATGCGTTGATCACGAAAACTGCACACAAAAATAATATCTGCATATTCTTCGTTAGAAAACTACATGTTTAGCAGATGTGACTAAAGCAGCAAAGCAACTTTTAAATTGGCAAACGATAAGTGTTCTTTCACCAGAACAGTGACATTCATCTCATTTATTTCTAGGCTTACTGAAATTTATGAAATTTAATTGGTTGCATACAGAAACATTAATGTCCAAAAACTCGGAAACGAATCCTGATCGGCCAAAAAATTTTTTTACGTTTAATTCAAGAATATCAGTCTCTATATGTCCGTTCATTTTTCGCCTCGAGTTTTGAATCACCCAGTATACTAGTAGAAGTGGTGTAACAGTACTCCATTTCGATTAGTAAATGTTTCGAAAAATTTAATTTTTTTTTTGAAGACAACAATGAATGCCCCTTGAAAGTACACAAAACGACAAATACAGATGTTACGAAAATTTAACGCCAAACATAGGGAATGACAAGGGAAAGATGAGGAGTGTATAAATGAAACCGCCCAGTGCGAGAATAATTTTATTACAGTTGATGAATTATTCTAAATACCTATAACTTGTGTTTTGTGTTTTGTGTTCTATAATTGGTTGAAAAGTGATATAAAATCTCCTCTAGTACGTAGTTGATAAGGTGATGTAAAAAATGAAAAACCTCGAAATTGCATCAACGACTTACCAAAGTTCCTTCCGTTGTTGCTTGTATCCTCGATTATGGTCAAATGGCCCTCTGCCGTTGTCCAGCACAGGGAAATTCATCTGCTGCCTATTTAGTTCACAAGAACGTGGTCACTCGAAAAGTGTCTTATCACCAGCGAAAAGGGGGTATAATATAGTCTATTGCCGACAAGGGGGTTGAAAACACTATGGTTGGCGATTAAAGTAGAAATCAATGCTACGATGGCAAGGGAAAATCTTATGCATGTAGATATACAGGGTGTTTCATGAGACGTTGGCCATAGCCTAATGGTGAATGTAGGTCATCTAGGCCTTTCAGAAAACTTGCTTGTTTTATATCCTAAGGCTATTAGTTTAGGAGAAACGGGGTGATTCATGAACATTGGTCTAAATTTGCGATAGCAACAACTCTGGAATGCGAAGTCCGATTTCGATGAAATTTTATATGGTTGTTCAATTCAGAAAGCTTTTTCAAACGGTTAATGAAATTTCATTATTTTTAGACCAGTTTACTTCATTTAAATCCAAATCTAAAATGTAATTCCAAAAGAATTCATATCTTTATTATGCATACTTTTAACACTTTTTCACGCACCCTCAGTGGAAACTGAGGGTTTGAAATGGAAAAGAGTTGAACAGAATTTTAAAAAGTTCAAAATCTCGAAAGAGGGCAATAAAAGGAATAAAAACAGGACCGCATTCCGAAAAAATTACATAAAAGATTAATTCGTCCGGTTCCTATTCTCTCTGACAAGTGTGTCATGCAAAGTGAAAATTGAATTCCTTGAAATAACTTATGTAGTTCTTCATGGCTACAACAAAATTTTTTTAATGGATGTAAAAAATAAAGATTTTGGAGCTTGAAGTAAAAATCATGATATTCTGAGTATTGCCCTGAAAATATTGATATTTCATGAATTGACTAAATATGCCGCGTACTTCTCGTCTGTTTTTGGATATTTAAGCGGACTTCTTAAGATTCATTTCTGTTGGAATGCGTTCTATGAACCTTTTTAAACAAGCCAAAAACTAAATTTCGAAGTATTTTTTGAACAATGGATGAATATAAAATTGGTCGGCAAGATCCATGGAAGTTTGTCGTAGTTTTTTTTCGGTTCTAACTTTCTGAAGCTGATATCATCCTAAAGTGCAAGCGAAGCATGTCATTTTCCTTGTTACGGTTCATGATTGACGTAGGTACAGCAGAAATGTTCTATGACATACGGATATCTTCCGTATAATAATGTTTTCAATTTCGATTTCGGGACATAATATAAAAATATCTTGTGATGTAAAATGTATCTACATGGAAACACGCTCTAATAATGAAGGAACCCAATTTTGCATGTCTTTATAAATACTAACATTTACTTCTAGCTAGCGATATTCCATCCTAAAGTTGAATCCTATGTAGAGCAGTTTGAAATGGGTCTCCTGCCAATTGAGTGATTCTAACCTCACTAATATGGTCTATAGCATTTTGAGTGGAGCTAACTTTTATTAGTTCGAGAGAAATGGATAAAAAGGGATATGGTGTGTTAATAAAGCCATGGTTAAAAAGATGAAAGAAACCGTATCAACTGCGAGATAAGGACTAAGAAGAGAGAATACTGGACACAGTTCACCAAAGAGATGGAACACGACCTTTATGGTGCACAACGTAAGGTTTGTAAAATGCTCGAAGGTAGAAAAAAGCCTATAAATGAATGTAAGAACCTGAATAAGATAGAAGGGGAGAAATGGACAGCTTATGTCAGGGAACTCTACAGTTGTGATAGTGATTAACCTATAAACCAGAAGGAACATAGAGAGGGGACTAACGAAGACCGAAGAATAGAAATCACGATGGAAGAACTAAAAGACAATATTAGCAAATTTAAAAATAGAAAAGCTCCAGGACCAGACGGTATACTAAACGAACTTCTGAAGTACGGGGGGGACATAATAGTCAAAAACATGCATGTCATTTTCAAAAAGATATTGGACGCGAAGAGCGTACCAGACCAATGGAAATTAAGTATTACCATACCCATACATAAGAAGGAAAATAAGAGAGGTCCTAGTAACTACCGGACCATCACATTGCTCAATTCAACTCCTAAATTGCTAACCAAGATTTTAGCCAATAAGATCAATTAAGGGTGGGTATACCATTAGTGAAGTGCAACAAGTCTTCCGAAAGAATAGATCAACAACCGATGCAATATTTATAGTAAGGCAAATCGCAGAAAAAGCTATTGAATTCAACAAATCTGCGTACATATGCTTTTTAGATCTAGCTAAGACTTCGATAGAGTTAGACTAAAAGATGTGTTGAAACTGCTGAAATAAAATAACCAACCTAACAGTATAGCAGAGATCATAAGAGAACTTAATACAAACAACAAAACGAAAATGAAAATGGACAATGACCTAACACTAGAAGTAAATATAAAATCTGGTATACGTCAAGGAGATAGTCTAAGCCCTCTACTATTCAGCATAAAAATGGACTAAATCATACAGAGTTAAAAAAGCAGGACAGGGATACTCTCAACTAAACTGATAAAAATTGTGTGTTTTACAGATGATGCTGTCTTAATAACCGACAACGAAGACGACCTACAGCGCATGTCACATGAATTCAAACTAGCAGCATAAGATACATAAGTACAACATAATAATTGAGCAAGTGTCTAAAGTCGAATACCTGGGGTGGAAGTTTCTGATTGCGGAGACCTAAAAGCAACCGTACGCAAGCAAGCCAACAAAGCAGCGTATGTTTGGGTACTTACGTGATGTCATTTGGAGGAATAAGGATTTGAGGTTGAACGGAAAAGTACGCATATATAAAGCATGTGTTAGGCCTATCATGACGTATTCTATGGAGACAAGAGCCGATACAGTGAAAACCAAGAGGACAACAGAAATGAAAGCGTTGAGATCGATAGCAAGAAAAACACTGCTTGACAAAATACCCAATAGCCAGATAAGGGAACTCTGCGAAATCCAGGATGTTGTGCGATGGGGAAGACAGAGAAGAAGGGAGTGGAACCAGTATGTTAGCAGAATAGGCCCTCAAAGATTAGTCCAAGAAGCAAGGAATTTGAAACCACTAGTAAAGAGAACACCAGGACGTCTCTTCAAGAGATGGCGTGACAGCTGGCATTCTACATCGCAGTTACTTCTGCAGAACTGAGCATTAGATTTAAAGATCGTCATGAACAGGCCTAAGGCCTAACATATGAAGAAGAAGAAGAATAATACACTGCTTTTTGACGGAAAAAAATACCGTTGAAAGCAAGGTTTGGCTTGATGAACAGTATGCAGACTCTGCCCTAGGAAAATCAACCGTTGAGAAGTGGTTTGCTAAATCCAAACAAGGCGAAATGAGCACCGAGGACGATGCACGCAGTGGACGCCCCAAAGAGTCTGTTACTGACGAAAACACCAAAAAAGTCCACAAAATCATCATTTCGGATAACCGTAAAGTGAAGTTGATTGAGATAGCGACGCAATATGTTGGACATATCGTGAATTTATATTTGGGTATGGGAAAGCTCTGTGCAAAATGGGTTCCGCGAGAGCTCACAATCGACCAAAAACAAACAACGAATGGTTGATTTATTTGGAGCTGTTCAGTCGTAATAACCCCGAATTTTCGCGTCGATATGTGACAATGGATGAAACATGACTCTATTATTTCACACCTGAGTCCAAACGACACTTCAGTCAGCCGAGTGAACTGCACGTGATGAACCAACTCCAAGCCGTGGAAAGATGCAAAAGTCGGCATCAGTATTTAGGGATGCGCATGGTACATATAATATTCATTGACTTTGACTATCTTAAGAAAGGGAAACACCATAAACAGTGACTATTAAGGCTGAGTTTGGCTAGAAGTTCTGCAGATCGAACGGAGAGAGCACGGGGAACGTGACGTCATTATTAGATCTCGTTCCCGGTCATTTTCAAACCCAAACGTACTGGGAGTTCTCTGTCGACATCACCTAGGAGTTTCAAACATAGATTAATAAAACAGGAGATAGAGCATTTCGACAAAAACGCATTCACAAAATACTGCCATAAATATGAATTTGGATTCCTTGGGTGGGGGAACTGGACAGGGTCTGATTCAGAACTACTTACACTGATAATTTCAGATAGTCGGCAATAATTTTATATCGAATGGAAAATAAGTATGTTTTAATGCAAAGATTTCGAGTATTTTTTTTATGACAACTATTCAAAGGGATATAGAACTAGTAATACCAAAACACCTTGTGTGAAAAAGAATTTATTTTGAATACAATGTTACCATACACTAATAGTCAATATGACCCTAACCTACATACAGATTATTCGAAATTTTATTCACTAGGTATATACTAAAAACCAAAAATTACTTTCATCAAATTAATTCCCTTTAAAATGGTTAATTCTCAGATTAATAGAAGTGGAAGCAGCTGAATTTTATGGAATTTGTATAATGAGAATCTGAAAGAGTTTGTTCATTGAAGAAATTCTCAAGTCTTTCGAACAGATTAGGCGGAATGAAAAAGTAATGTTATACTATAAACATCTACCAATGATTATGAAATCAAAAAGGAATATTTCTTATTGCATAGAGTTACTCATGAAAGAATCCCTAAATTCTAGATGAAGCATCATTTTTCTCCTTTTATGGGCAGTTTTAAATTCAATTAAGTTATATTGCATATCAAATAATAAGCAGTGTTTCAAAAATTCATTTTCAGCAACTCAAATACTTCAACAACCTGCTCCCCCCTTCGAATTTTTATACCACTTAAAAAGTGCTTTTGGGTGTTGAAGTGCATCATAATTAAGAGTAGTTTTAACGAAACTTCGAACTTTGACTGAATAATAATATAACTTTAGAGCAAATTGTTCGAGGTCATTGCCATATTTATGTTTTTTATGCATGCAGCTGTCTTCAAAGAAATTTTTCATTAGGTATTTGCCTCGGCTTTTCAGGCTTTCATCTTCAATTTTTCCTCCCAATGAATAGACAACGGCTTGTAGGGTAGCAAATTTTTTCTTGAAGTACTGACGACATACTCGTCGTCTTAAATCAGTTTCGACTTCAATTAGCTGTTTTTCAATTTCTGTTCTGTTCGTGTTTATTCCTTCAAAAATTTTTCAACTGAAATTTCATTTCTAAATATGAGGTATCCTGATAACAGACATTTTCATTCAAAAACTCATAAAAATAATGGGAATATCCGAGCTCCATTTGAATGATCATAATATTGTGTTCATAATTACAGTAGTAGCATAATTTTTACATTGCCATTGAAATACATTTTACAAATGAAGAAAACTTTTTTGGTTATAAAAAAAAGTTAAACGCCATGTGACTCAAAACATGACCTTTACTCATTTTTATGGATTTTCATTCCTAAGACGAGTTCTATTAACCATATAAGTTTAGAGAATTTTTTGTACCACCCTGGGTGGGTATGTATCTTATTCTTGAACTACAAGACACTTTCATTTCTTGCATTTCTGCAAATCCTGAACTAGCATTCGTGTTTGATGATTTTGATCCCATTTTCCTTCCATTTTTATCAAAAACTCCAGTACTGATGAAAGGTTTGGCACAGTATTGGCTATAATTAAAGCAATTAAAATCTTGTTCTACTATTCATCTTGAAACCAGGAAGGATATACAAAAAAGCATGATTTATTATAGGGGAAAGAGAATCTACCAAATTTCAAGTTCACCTCAAAACTAGAAGTTGTCAGAAATCACTTGCAAAATTCCAAACAAAGTGATATTCAGACAAGAAAGCGAGTTAAAAAAGTGGTAATGTACCTATCTTCTTACCTCACTCTGGATGGCATCTCTTTCAAATTTACGGTGAAAGTCGATTTCTCTCATTATACCGAATGAAGTCTGGAGTGTAAATTACAAGAGGAGTGTAAATTGTTTTCAAGACCCAGTGCAACTCTCCACTGCTGTCGTCTGGTTTTATTTCTTGGAAAATTAAAATTTAAATCAATTGTTTTAATGTACAAACCCAACATTTCAATATAGGCACAAATCATCAGATCGTATTCAAACAGAATTCGACCCTGGCGTCCCCTAACTCCCTCCCCTGATTTCATAAAGTCGTGTACTCAAACAAGAATAAAATATCAAAAACTTTCCGGAATAAATGAATCGCTTTTTTCTTCCATGTATAAATGCACTTTTATTTCAAACACACTTTTTTACGGCACATCGTTGCATATTTTCCAAAATATTACGACGTGAATGATTGAAATAATATTTTGACAATTACAAATACACACGCCGTCTTAGAAATTTTGAAGCGATCAGGAGGGGAATACAAGCGAAAATTCATTTCATTGCTGGTTGCATGTAGTGGGAATTATTGGAAAAATGAACAGTCTGGAAAATAGCTTATGTTCCATCTATTTAATCTATGGTTTCAAATGATTGTCAAAACGAGAAAACTTTTTGCACTTTTAGCACTCCGAATTTTATAATTTTATAGAAATATTTGTGAAAACCAACGACGTAGATTAACGGCCGTTTTCAATAATCTTTTCTATCCATTGTTTCAGTTACTGAAGATAGAAAATGCATGTGATTTCGTTTCTATGATCTATCTGTAGATATATTTTAGAATGGTTACCAATGGTTACTAATCGTCTGTAAGTGAAACGATGGATAAATAGGTTTATTGAAAACGGCCGTTAAATATGCATTCGATAAGTGCAATTTGTAAAAACAATAAGTGATCATTACGAAATATGGTGTTTTTTTAGAAAACGACATATGTAAGAATGGGAAGGTTTGAAAATTGTT
Organism: Coccinella septempunctata; assembly: GCF_907165205.1. Classification (NCBI taxonomy): domain Eukaryota; kingdom Metazoa; phylum Arthropoda; class Insecta; order Coleoptera; family Coccinellidae; genus Coccinella; species Coccinella septempunctata. The sequence goes on along the minus strand of NC_058189.1, from coordinate 16,332,914 downwards.
TTGGGTGTTGGTGCTTTCAAGATTCCCGCAGTTCCTCGGAGCTCAAGAAAACAACGAGCAACGTTTCACAGAAATTTGGTACTGGCCTCATTGTGCTGAGCTCAGTTTGCCGTCACCATTGACTAGAGGGGCTACTAGCTTGTGTGATTTAATTATGTACCAAGAAATAAATAGTAATAACCTAGTCACTTATTTATATGCTATTATTTATACTATTTGATTTTTGTTTGTTTGAAAGTTTATCTGGTATTTGAAAGTGCAAAATGAATTTGAACCATGCTATTATAAGATTTGGTGTTGAACTCTTTTTGGATTATGAGAAAGAGGAAAGTAAAGGCATCTGAAATGGTACCAACTTCTGTCTGCGATATCAGATTGAATTCGACATTGCGATACCTACAGTGGGAAAAACGAAACTTATCTTTTATTTTCAAAGCGGGCAAAAAAAATCTAATCAGTGCATACACCGTAACGTCACCGGGCCACTATTCCGCACGAGGAGCTAAATGCTCATACCCGTACCGACGTTGCCACGTCTACTTCTCATTCTGAAACTGTCAACTTCAGTACTGAAACTTCAACCAGCTGTCAGATAGACGTCAAAATAAAATTGTGGAGGTGTTGTAAAGGCAAAAATGATACATATTTTGGAATATTATTTTACTTTTAGTTAAAATACGTACATTAAAATGCATTATTTTTGTTTTTAATTTGATAGTGGTGTTAGTCCTAGTGATTCCTCAGCCAACAGTGTTAAATGTGCGTTATTAATGCCAGTAATGGTAATGAAAGTATTCAATGGGAAAGTCACACAGTATTTTAGCAGGAAGTGAATAATTATGCCATTTTCTTGTTGTATTGTTGGATGTGGAGGCCGAGGAAACAGTGTTAAGATTTTTTCCTATTCCTGAAGAAATTTCTGTATTTTAGCATAAGAAGCTTCACATAAATTACTTGACGAGGAGACAACAAAAATGCTATTATTAGGAGAGCTGACTTATATTAGTTATATTTTTATTTATACTCATTATATTTATGCTGTTTTTTTTACTAGTTCTATTTCGTATCGATTATATTTTTATACTGTTCCTGGTCAGGAAGACCTGAGTTGTTAGCCCTTGGAAACATTGTTTCAATAAAGTTTATTATTACTACTATAGTGTTCCTGTTTTATATATACCTATATTGAATACACCTTTTCAATGAAACAGTGCATCTTTTCAAGAATATTTAATACAACTAAATTACATAATATCATGTATTTACATTTTGAGAAAATATTCATTCCATCTCTTATTACCCATACAATCGCTGTACAAATAAAGGGCAGGAACAATGGTCTACCATACGCAATCCATATGGATCCAGAGTTTCACAATCCTCATAGCAGTATTTTATTACAGGTTGGTCATTATTCCCTTCCCTAAATATACATCAATTCATCTGTGCTAACCCTTTAGTGAAAGATTTTCCTCAAATATTTTGTTCCAAATATTTTATAGAGTAACCTAGGTAAAAGGCCAATTATAAATTATTTGTAGGCTGCTAAGCTCTTGAATGCTTTTGTATATCTGGCTTATCTTCTGGGAATAAAATCCACCACTTCTTGATTTGTTTTCAAAATTTCAATAAACTATGTACTGTCTGTATTCACTGAAAGAAAATTTATAGTTAATTCAGAAATCTTGATATATGATGATGATAGTTATCATATCAAAAGTTTGATATCAACTTACTTTTCATATATCTATTACAGATTGCCAAATAAATATTCTTCAGAGTTCTAGATGAAGTTAAATACCACTCTTTTATACCATGGAACAACGAAAATATTCGTCAAGTGAGGAGTTTTACCTTTACTTGTAATGACGCTTTTGCTTGCCTCCACAATTTTTGTGAGGCTAGAAGGTTGGAGTGGCCAATAATATTCCAAATCTTCGTTTTGACTGGGAGGGCCTTTTGACCAGGTTCAGTATTCCAAGTAATGATTCTGTTCTGTTCTTCAATTGTTCGAGGAACGTTACAGGACCCTTATGTTGTTATATGTAGATATATCAGATTAATTTAACGTTCCGCTCAAAACTTCTTGTTGTTAATGTTGTTAATCATGTTGCAAGTGATTGCAACCCGGTTATTTGTGTTGCATTGGTCATCTATTCAATACAGATTTTCTCATATAACTATTACCACAATTTCACAAAGAATATTAATGAAAAATGTAAATAATAAACGGTCTCTGATAACAAAATAAAAATAAATAAAACATGTGAAATGAGTTGACAGGCTGTCAGAGATGGACAGTTGACAGTTTACAAATGTTCTGTGGCTTAAAAAGTAGAGGACAGACGTGGCAACGTCGGTACGGGTATGAGCATTTAGCTCCTCGTCTATTCCGCAGTCAAAACTCTAATGAGGTAGCGTAGTAGGAACTGATTTAGAGAGCGGTCTGTATAAACATTCAATAATTTATTATATTTAAGAGGAGTTTATACTACGGAGCTATCTCGCCCTCCGTATAAGGCGTAAAGGGGGACAGACTACCAGAATTTGGGGTGTTGTCGGAACGACAAATTACGAAGTTACGAATATTACAATAGTTTCCACTTTCGTCGAATAGACGGCAGCACTTAACGAACTTTTTTTTTCAATTTGGATACAAATTGTAGCCAATGGCAAGACTTTGCGAGAAATTTTTTCAGGTGGAAATTCATAGGAGAGATAATTGCACATCGGAAAGTTAATAACATGATGGAATATTTGTTCTTCAATGAAAAAATTTTTAATTTTTTTTTCCGTTTGACGAATGAAAACATTTCAGACTTTCCAAGGTGACTGGCCAACTGATTGAATCGAATTATAATGAAAACCCCACATAAATTAGTGGTTTCTGACGTAAGATATTCATTGTCCCTTTTTGAACTGAACACTAAAACGGTGTAGACCCCTCTTAATTTAATAATTCTCGCACTGCGCTAATGCCTTTCTACAGTAGGTACTCTTCTTTCTCGTGGAAATCCCTACATTCGGAGTAGAATTTTCACAGTCTCTATAACAAAAAGGCAATAAAAGATATATAAAAAAAGAAGGAAAGAAAGGAGTGTGTAGATATAGTATCCTGAGCGACATCATTACATTTTACTTTCTTATTACCGTGCTCCCTCTAAGAAGGTCCATTGCATTTTTATCAGTGTTAGGTAGAATGCATCCCTAATTGGTGAAGGCATTCAATTCATTTCTTCTGATCGAGTAATTTCTGTCCTGAACTGAATTAATTAGTATCTGCGTGAAGGAGCTCATTTATCTCAAGTTTTGTGAAAACAATATTCTACTTATGTAAGTGGAACTTGTTTTTCTTATTTGCTTGTTGCCCTAGACGAATGATATCTTTGGCACTGGAACGAAACTAGAACGAGGTTAGATATAAACTCCAAACATCATCCTCGAAACTGCCGACGGAATCGGATATTCTGTAATTTTATCCACTTTCTCCTCGCAACCATTAAGGATTTTTTACCATCATATCCGCCCTCATTTCTATTTCTGTCCGAGCAGAAAAAGTCTAATCCTGATCAAGGGCTATTTCTATGTAGCTCTCGTCTTCTACCACTTCAGTGCTATTCTCTAGTTGAATTGCGGAATTGATTTATAGGAGGAACTGTTTGTGCAAACATCTCACTTTCTTTTTTCCTTCGAATTGAGCGTGAATTTGGAGAGTTTGGAAGACTTGCTGGCTGCACATCATTTGAGTGGAAGTTTGCAGGATCCGACAAAATACGTTCTAGGGCATATCGGAAGGGGCCATTGTTTGTCACGGGGAACGATCTATCAATCCGAGTGAAACTGATCAGGGTCTATTAGTGCTGTAACTGGCGAGGATAAGAGAATGCGAATGTGGTGAGATTCGTATGTTCGGAAGTCCGTAGGTGATTTATCAATCGGTCCATGTCTAGAGTCGTTAATGAAACTTCTCTTGCTGTCCTTCTGCCTCATTTTGTGGAAATAATGTTGAAAAAATATTAGACAATCAATCGTAAAAAAATGGCATGCTCGAATTCTCTTTTATGCCAAAAGATGTCGTTATTCTCTTATAGATGTGTTTTAATTATTACAGAAAATTATGAATCTTATGGTTGAAAAAGCGTAGCTTAATATGGGTTGGATTGTATTCAAACTCCATAATGAATATTATATTGGTACCCAGCTTCAATATTAACTCAGTCAAGATCAGTTCCTGTCAACGTCAAACAAATAATGTGATTGTTACCTCATCAAATTATTTTTTGGTCAGTAGATACTACGTAATATAAAAGTGCCTGAGAAGGTTCAAGTTTCAGATCTGTAACTTCAAAGACAAAAAAGTTATGACTTTTCGAAATAGTCAAAATCTAATTGTTTGCTAATAACTCAAAAACGAAGAATCGTAGGAGGCTAAGGTATTCACCATTCTTTGTTTCTCTGCAAAAAAGCTCAGGAAAGTGTCCGTTTTCTTATAGCTCTTATAGTTCTCGAGATCCCCTCAGTAGAGAACGAATTTTGCCAACCTGTACAGGGAGGGTAAAATTGGTGATATCTGAATTACAACTTTTTCAATATAACGCGATAGAGGAAAATGCATTGCACATTACGTTCGTCTTTTTTCGAGAAACTAATAATGCCATCAACTGCATTCCTCCATCTGCTTTTGTTTTCGAGTTATAGGCCAAAATTAAAATTTCAACTTTGTCCATTATCTCCGTTTCTGTTTGTACTAGGATGTTGAAATGAAAACATTATACAGAAACTTTTTTGATAGCAATACAGTGCGAACTATGATTTTTTCTAACAGGTATATTTGCGGATCTATAACATAAAGATGTGTCAGTTATTTCAAACTACTGTTTCCATACGAAAAAACAAAAATTTATGTTAGAGCTCAGCGAATAAACCTGTTGGAAAAATCATAATACACCACTGGATTGATATGAAAAAAGTGTGTGGACAATTTTTGTTTTAATTAACACCCTTTGTACTTTTTTAACTGGTATCTTAGTTCTTTTTCTGTCAGGGAATGAAACTTATTGAAATTACACTTTTCTTGAAATGTTACGAGATGATGAGAAAAATATGGATTTTTTTTAACAAAAGTTTCAATTCCCATTCAAAAATCGAAGGGGTCAATTTTCGTAGCGACATATTATTAGATGACACAAGATCTAGGGTTGCTTTAATGAATTTGCCATATGCATAGGTAATTATAGTTTTTCTTTATCTTAGAATTCGGTTTTTATGCTAGTTCATTTGACCACGAAAAAGGTTTTTTTTTAAATATATACAGTGTGAGATGTGTAGTGGCAAGTTTTAGCGAGGGACCTTTCTGAATCGATGTTTCTTTCAGAAAATTTTTAATTTTTCCCGAGGGCGCACTTCGAAGTTCCGGGAGGGCAATTTATCGGATTATGTGAATTTTTCGATCTTGAAGTTTTACGCCATAACTGGATCTAGGCGCTCTCAGTATTTCGCCGGGGGGGGGGGGCACCTGCGGAACTTCGGGGGGCGGCAGTGTCCCTCCCGAAAATATACCTGAAAAAAACACTGCAGTGAATTCACTGAATTCCGTGGATATACGGAAATTATCGATGTTGGCCGCCTGTCCTCCTGATCCTTCAGAGAAAAAGTCTCTCTAAGGGGGATGGGGAGACCTTGCCGTCCCCAATGTTGAACGGAGTTGGAGAAATTTCAAAGCAGTTGGCAAAGTTTCGATAGCATATGGCAAAATTTCTATGTTTCTATAACAGTTGGAAAAATTTTAAAGCAGTTGGAGTTGGACAACCGCCCCCCCTTTTTTTCCTCCCCGCTTACCACGTTGTTTGTCCCCTCCAAAAAAAATTTCAATTTCACTGGATTTGCCGCCCCCCTGGACGTGCCGCCCTTGTGCCGGGCACGCCTTGCACGCCCGCTTACGGCGGGCCTGGAAATTCATCAAAATATTCCTTTCTTCAAATGGCAACCCATTTTTTTTTCATTATTTAAAACTAAAAACTAACATTATGTTCAAATAATGAACAGAAAAAAATATGAGCTGCCATTAAAAAAAATTAAGATTTTGATGAATTTCTGTTTTGATAATGGATAAACGTTTTCATGGACCCTGTTTATAATATAGTAATTTACAAAGAAAATTTTTAGTTTATCATTTATTGACTAGACACAATCCAAATTTCAATCAATAACATAGAATATTATGGACGGAGCTGTAATCCTTTATGTAAGTCTCGATGTAAGTACTTCAAACTGTCAAAACATTGATACAAGTCAAATTTCTCGAAAACCGTATCAGACATAGTTGTGCCACCAAACTTATATTCAAATTTAACAAGGAACTAAAAAATGTAAAAACTTATAGGGTGTTCCATTTAAAATAACGAAGTTATTTTACGAAAACGAAACACTTTGTATAGTTCTAAATAATCTCAGGAGATGCTATACTTAAAAAGAAGAAAGTTTTATTTGAAACTCTTTTTTGTAATATTAATAGAATTAGAGTTATTGACCGCTGATCCATGGTGCGGACAGCCTGTATAAAAGGTGCGGTGAGATTTTGTTCTCAACTAAGATTTTTAATTGCATAGCCCGATTAACTTGAAAGCTATGCATGCTCTACATAGTAAATGGTAAATAAATTAAGCATTTCCCCTAGAATCGCAAATTTATTCTCCGTAGATGCACTTTGATATAAAACTCTAATCCAATCAATGGATCTAGCCAGACTCGAGTCTCGACCTTTCAACAAACAAGAGTAGCTAGTATAAACAACTAGGCAGATGTTCCGATCGATATACAGGCGGTAGGTTATTTCTGATAGAATTCGCAACATTCCCATACAGATAATTGGAATCCGTTTTCTAGTGCAAGATCAGATTTTTCCTCCAATTATGAGCTTGATTTTCTACCCAAGCTAAAAACGCTGTAAATTTTCGACGAAAGCTCATTACCCGTTTTGAAATAGGTAACTCATTCCGCATTCACAGCAACCTGATGAACGAGCATGCTAAATATATGAAGAGAAGGAATTATATACGAGAGAGGGTGTAGAAAACAATATTCAATATTCAAGCACCTCGTCATTAATGAAGAGGGTTGTAAAAATCAATGATTTTTACATACACAAAACCTTATCGACAAACTCTTGGCTCTAATTTTAACTGAAATGAATTAGGTTCAGATGTACATATATGAATTTACATGTGACTCCTCATGAATTACTAGTAGTTGGGAAGCCGACGATGCTAAATCGTGATTTACTCGAGCGTCGCGGAGACCTAGTGGATTTTGAAGATTATATGGTAGAAAGAAAAAAGGTTTTATGATGTATGCACATTCAGCGGTGGGAAAAGCGTCTGCAGGGTCTCAAATATGTACAAACAAATCGTCAGGTGTACATACTCGAGCGTGTCAGATTAAGATACTGTATATGCCCTACGTGTCTCTGATAATGAATTCATGCTTATCTGACAGTTAACTGACTGTACGGTATGGTTAAAAATGGTATAAAAATTTTTTTCCAGCGTGTTGGATTTTTGGAGGCTATGTTAAATGGGCCCAAAGTAAGCTACTTTTCCGGAAACTGACAATTTGGACATGAAGCAAGGTCACAGAGGTCCTTTGAAAATGTAAAAAAATCGTTACTTGTACATACTCGAGCGTGTCAGATTTTCATACAGATGGTTAATCTCGGTGTTGTAGACGTGTTTTTATTATTATTATTATTATTATTAACAGGGATAAGAGTTTAGGCAATGCCTATAAACTCACAAAAAAAAAAAGAAACAAAATAATCCAGAATAAATCAAAACCAGAACATGAAAAAAAAAAAAAAAACTACAAATTAAGGTTCCTATCCCTTAAATGCCAACTGTCAAAATTGTTTTTAAATGAGTTCACTGACACTGACTCGACCACAACAGGAGGTAACGCGTTCCACACATCAAATATCCGGTTTGACAAAAAGTTTTGCCTCTGCACTGTCTTGAAGTTTTCTTTGCGGAGCTTGAAAGCATGGCCCCGCAAACGGCCATCCGTGTTCAACGTGAAGAGGTTGCGCAGAGTAACACCAAAAAGATTGTTTACCGCTCGATAAGTAGTGATGAGGTCACCACGAGTCCTCCGCTCCATAAAAGTTGGTAGGTTCATTATAGAGAGTCTTTCACTATATGACGGGCGCGAGATTCCGTATGGGAGACGCGTTGCACGACGCTGGAGACCCTCGAGCAGTGATGAATCGCGGCACAACGTCGGACTCCAAACAGGTCCGGCGAACTCCATAATAGGTCGCACATAAGTTCGGTATATAGCCGCGCACGTTAAGGGATCACACCTGCCAAATGCTTTTTGGATCAGAAATAAGGATTTTTTGGCTTTGCTGACAGCATGGAGGATGTGGTCCGACCAACTCAGGTTATCCGTCACAATTACACCCAAATCACAATGGCTGTTGGAAACAGGAATAACAACTCCATTGAGATGGTACATCCGACGCGGATTGCGGGCACCCATATGGAGAACGACGCATTTCCCACCGTTGAGTGGTAGCTGCCAGTCTTCGCACCACCGTGAGATGGAGTCGAGGTCGTCTTGAATAGTAGAGGAGCTACTGGAGGGGCCAAATATTTTGGTGTCATCGGCGAACTGAGAACAGTGAGAGGTGACATGGCGTGGCAAATCAGAAACATAAAGCAGAAAAAGAACTGGGCCCAAGACGGAGCCCTGGGGCACTCCACTCATGACAACTCTGGGTGAAGAGACAGATTCGCCAACACGAACCTGGAAGGTGCGGTCAGAAAGAAAAGCCTCGATCCAAGAGAGGAGGCGGCCACGAACTCCGATATGATCGAGCTTGCTCAGGAGACGTCTATGAGGCACGCGATCGAAGGCTCGAGCAAAATCAAGATAAATGACATCAACCGGGTCACCCTTGTCAAAGGACATTGACCAGAAATTGACGCATTCAAGAAGGTTTGTGATGACCGAGCGCCCCGGGAGGAAGCCATGTTGACAGTTGGGTATAGTGCCGTGTTCAAGTGAAAATTGCAGAACTTCATCCAATATAACCCTCTCACAAATTTTTGCTATGACTGGGACCAGGCTGATAGGGCGGTAGTTGTCAGCACAATGCTTATCTCCCTTTTTGAAAATTGGCGTAACACGTGCACTCCGCCAAGAAGAAGGGAGGGAGGAAGTCTCAAATGACCGGGTGAAGATCAAAGAAAGGGGGAGCGCTAGAGAATTGGCACATTCCTTGAGCAGTCTTGCCGAAAATCCGTCAGCTCCAGGTGCAGACTGGACATCTAGGGTAGAAAGTTTGGCCCTTACGATGGAAGGAGAAAAAGTTATGTCCTTGAGCTCAGCGGACGCGCGAGGGGTGATTAATGTGGGAGGCGAACCAGTTTCTCGAGTGAAGGATGACGAAAAAGAGTCAGCCAAAAGGTTTGCAGACTCTTCCGGGTTCGAGCACGGCCTACCGCCTTGATCATTAACCAATGGAGCTTCAACCTTTGTGTTCAATGTAGACCTGACGTATTTGTAAAAACCCTTACGATCACCAGATCTAGTCAGCTTTAGCTCATAGTCTCTTTTGGCTTTAGCGATTGTAGATGATAGAGAATTCGAAAAGCTTCTATGAGCATCATAGTCTCCCTGCTCTTTTCGACGTGTATAGCGCTGCCACAATGATTTTTTATGACGAATAAGCTTGAGGATATTTGCGTCGATCCATGGTTTTGACGGAATGTAGGGGATTCTTTTATTTGATGTGCATTTGTCAACCAGCCCCTGCAAAGTTTCAGTGAAAATGTTCCACATAATCTCCACATCGGCAGCCGGCCGTAGCAGAGACACCCAGTCGACCGCCTCTGCCAGACCATCAAGCTGACGGTAGTTTGTGATTTTCAGGGTCTTCATGAGTTTTTTACTATTGGTGGGGAATATGAGCTGCAACTTAGAATGTATTACAATATGATCTGATTTACCCAGAGGTGGATGCTGCTCAATGCTTGAAACAGTGTCAGGATCGTTGACTAGCACCAAGTCAAGGAGTGAAGGAGTTTGTAGATTGCGAAATCGGGTCGGAAAATCGACTAATTGTGTGAGGTTGCTATCGCGGATCGTGTCGACAAGAACGGTAGAGACAGTGTTGTAGACTTTAGAGGTTAAAGGCCAGACGACATCGGGCATGTTGAAATCGCCAGCTATGTATAGATTTCGTTTGTTCGTAGACAAACTGGCTAGTATATCAGCGAATTGACCATCGGATAGGCAAGGTCGAGGTCGATAGACGCAACCGATGGTGAAACAGCAGGAATTTCCCTTGTAGAGATCAATCAACAAACAATCTATTCCAGGTAAATCTGGTGTTGAAGGCTTCAGCGAGAAGGTATTTAATATAGTATCAGCCACATAGACACAAACACCACCATAACCAACTGTAGTCTTGCTGTCATACCTAAAGGTGGAATAGCCTGGCAATGCTACCAAGCTGTCCGGAATTCCAGGATGAAGCCAGGATTCAGCTACTAGAATGAAAGTCGGACGATAAGATGCAACATAGGCTGTCAGTTCAAGATACTTGGACTGCAGAGACTGTGCGTTTGTATATACGATAGACCACTCGCAAGGCTCATTTAATTTTTTGGCTGTTTAGAGTCAGTTGTTTTAGTGATAATAGGAGTACCAGATATATATTTTATGTCGATGTTGGATTCCCCCGCATGTATCCTGCGCTTGAGCTCTTCACGTAACCTGCTGAGTTCCTTAATTTGTATAGGTGTCTTATCGTCGGAGATGCTGAAATTTCGCCAGTCAGGTTTATTCTTAATAATTGTTTTATTCTTCAGACTTCTGGTCACAATCATTGGGTTACTGAATGAAACCTTTAAAATTCTAGGACGATCGGTAGAGGGGGCGCCAATTCTCGCAACTGAGATTCGGTGCGAGTTCGCATCAGGAGCCACACAATCAAGAATCCTCGAAACTATGGACGAATCCTCGCTGGAATCCGCCTCGGGTACACCACGGATCAAAACATTGTGGGACCTCCGAAGACGATCAAGTAGTTCCGAAGGTTGAAGGGTTGGATTAGAACGGGCCCCAGTGGAGAGCTCAGACTCTTCGAATCTAGCCAGCCTCAGATTAGTAGAATCCACGAAGTCTTTGAGAGAACCGTGGCTCTCAGCCAAGAGATCAATCCTGGAGGAACAAGAGGCAATGTCCAAATCATGTTGATCGATGGCCCGAGAATGGGTGGCCAATGTGTCGCCGTGGCGAAGTATTTCAGACGAGTGCTTCTCTAGTATAGACTTACACTCCGAAAGATCAGACTGAATCGCCCGTTGATTAGTCTTAATGACAGAAATATCGGTAGATATCTCTTCTAGTTTTTTCATGAGCAAAGTAAACTGATCAGAGCTCAGAGGAGCGGACGTAGATTGTCGGTAATCGATCTGTGCCGAAGATGAGGTTGATTTACTACGAAGGGATCGTCCCTCCCTTTTACAATAACTGCACACCCAACCTGCGTCAACCAAGTTCAACTCTTCAGGCGATAAGCTGAGGCAGTCCAAGTGGAAGGATTTTCCACACTTAGAGCAGCCCAGATAGCGAGTAGAGGAAGTTTGTTTCGAGCATATATGACACTTGGCCATCCTAACCGCCCAAAGTATAAAGTGAACACAGCAGATGTTTTTTGCAGGAGGGGAATAGGAGATCAAAGAATTTCACTCTCTTGGGCCGATAAGAGAGGCTTCAACACAGACAGGGTGGGCCACGGAAGAAAAAGGTAAGCAACAAAGGTAAGGAACAAGAAACGGAGAAGGGAGGTAGTCTGCAGTTCAGCGATTAGAAGCGTAAAAATTACGTAGCAACACGGAAAGTATCCCCCAATTAAACGCCTAACGTCCCACTCAGAGTCATATGAATTACTGAGAGAACAGAGAAGCGAGATAAACTCAACGGTGGTCAACGTTCAACGCACAGGTGGGAATGGTGGGGGTGATCGATGCAACTGATGTGCGCACTAGTATCAACAGAGATGGAATTCCAAAACAAATAAAAACCAAAAACAAAACTGAAACCACAGTAATAGGGCTTTCCAAGTGAAAATTTCCTACCTTGAAAGCACAATAATAGCTCAGAAGCAAACTGACAGAGAAAACACAAATATTCGCACTGAATAATCTTGCAAATTGAGGAACCACTTTCACATACGTGTTAACCCTCTGGATATTATCCAGATTATGTATTATGTTTACCCATTAATTTGACACTAATCAGGGGGAGTTTTCTCAATCTGACACTTTGAAGATGATAAAAATGCCTTTTTCTCGAATATTCCCCTGCCTGTATCTCTAATCGTTTTTGTATGCATTATGAAGGTTGTAGATAATAAAATTCTACACAACTTTTGTCTGAAGCAATTTTACATACTCCCAACCGTTCTCGAGTTAGAGGGCGATAAGGGCGAGGAGCTTAGTCACACATGCGAAAGGGCAAGGTCAATGTAGAATCCCAGTCTAATCTACATTCAGCCAATTGTCAAAATGACAAGGTATTTCTATGATGACAATTCTATGATGACAATTTCGAAATTAGTTTCAAACTGAACCTTGGAATGTACTATTTTCCAACGAGTGAATTTTCGCTTCAGCATGTATCGCTAAACACCTCGCATTGATCGCCATATATCTCAAAAACGTTTGAACGTAGAAAAAATTGCTTAGGGCAAAATTTCTAGAAAATGTTATGATCTACCACTTTAATTATAAATGCGAAAAAGATTTGAAGCCAGGGGAGGAGATAATTTAAAAAAAACTGATATTTTGAGACCTTTATGGTTAATTTGTATTGTTTTGGCTTGCTAAAACTGTCAGATTGTATTTTTTCCGCTATTCTTGAATCATTAGCTTCAAAATAAGAAAAACGCCACCGCGCTCGAAAATGTACACGTGAAGTTTTTTTTTTTGCCGCCCTCCCACACATTTTCGACACGCTGAAATCAAGAGAATGTATATACTTTTCAACATGTATTAACCACATATACCTCAATCTGACACGCTCGAGTATGTACAATTTTTACTATTCTGGCAGGCTGTCCTAGACAATACCCCCTATATACAGGTCAAATTTTTGGTAGAGGTGCTCTTCAGGGTCCAAGGTATCTCCCCTTGTATAAATCTGACACGCTCGAGTAAATCCAGAATTTCCCTCTCCGGCTCCCCAACTATTTGCCTGGCCTAACACGTGAGCTCGCGTGACGTGACGTGATAGTAGTCTGTTTCAGCCTTTCTGGCCGTTTGCACTGATTAAGTAAACAATGATTAAATTTTCAAACTGCGTTCATTTCATAGAATTTCTATAAAGGAAAAGTGATTCAAGAAATTATTATATCATTATTCAGTGAAAAATTCTATTATATAAGGAATTCGTAGAATGAGAATTTGTTGGAGAAAACAACGGGCATAAGTAGGTATATCACACGCAAGCATAAATGGATGGTTTTAAGATTTGCTTACCCCATTATCCTGCACCAATGAATGACGCGAAGAACTCAAAGATTTCTCACCTGAAAAATAATAAGGAATATTTGAAATGATTTTCTTAATGTTCATTGAAACTTAAGAGCTTTTGTTCGTTTCGATCAGATCACTTTTTTAATAATGGAACAACAATGTAAAGTCTTTCAAAATTCGAACGTTGTAATGTAAAAAGTCATTATTCGAACCTCTAATTCGGTACGGATAATACGCAAAGATACGGCTTCAAATTACGACCAACTAGATAAAAATGCAGTAAAATAAAAGTATTGAATTTACCCCAGAGGAAAGAAAATAGGGGCCTACTATACTCCTAGTACTTCCTACATTGTCCTTACTAAGAAAAAAAATTCTCGGCAACCTTGATAGTGCCATGCAATATTTTTTGGCATATTTAATTAATGAAACTTTCAATTTACGCAGATATCGAAGAAATCACGCAAATCGAATAATATTTGATTTTACTTTTCTGGAACCTCATCAAAGCTATCTTCATTTCGAATTTCGGATGAATCGGTGATTCCATTCAGGAGATAGAGTGGTTTTAATCTCCATTCAAATTTGAAAAACACCCTGTATATCAGAATCTAGCACTCCTGGATACTACATATGAGGGCTTTTTCGTGATCTTCTGGATGAGCTCTATCTCACATTAAAATGTTTCCCGTCTTCTTATGCGTGACACCCTATATAACCTTTAACTGGTACAATTGTTTTAACAGTGGATTATTGCGGTCAAAAGAAACACTTTCTTCCTATACCATTTTTTTCTATTCGGTCCTGATAAAAAGAAATAGCCATTTTAAGTTTTCATAATGAGCTATGCCATCATGGAAAAACAAAATTAATTTCAGAATGAGTAGCAAAATCTGTCACACTACATATCTGTGAATCTTTTAAACTATCAAGTTACCCAATTTTTCGAATTTCACAGATATTTATCAAATTTCAGTTGCTCGGAAACGAGAACGAGAAAAAGGAAGAATATTCTTATTTTATAAAATGTTTAAATATTCATTGGATGGCGTCCAACTTAGAAGAGTTGGGTACTTTGAATTTTTGGTATTTTTATGGTACGTAATGGTTATTATGAGAAAACTGAGAAACAAGGGTGATATCTTGTGTTCGAAAAAGATTTACCAAGTAAAGGAAAAATATTCTGAAATTCATTTTGTTCGATAAAACCGTTTGTGAGAACTGAAAATAACTTTTTCTCATTGTTATTCAATAGCCTGTATATTCTAAACCGGGCCGACTCTGAAATTTTTTGATTTAGTAAGGGAAAAAAAGTGTTTCTTTTGACCTCAAGAATTTATCATGAAAATATGTATACGAGTCAAAGACTCACCCTGTATAATATCCAGATCATGTAAACAATAGCTGTATTATTCACTCCGGCTGTGACATTTTATATCATCAGATTCACTCTAATACACGAAGCGGTTCCTGGACACGAGAAGCAGTGGACCGCTCAGCTTTTGCTGGTTCGGAACTAGCGCTGCCTATCTGTCATACATATGGCAGGTACTTGTTCATTAAATCGCTAGACTTCTCGCTAGGCTTCTCAACAAGAGGCCTTCTCAATTTTCTGATCCTCACATTTATACACCGGCAGTTTTTTGCCAGTGAGCATCATGTCGTAGGTTCACAGTAGGTATATAGAATTTATTTTCCGTAAATGGCTAGGAAATTTTGACCTTCCAGGTAAAATTCCTCAACGAAAAAGTAAAGATTTCGCAACTAAAAGGAATGATATTTCCTTAAAGTTGATAGTGTTCTGCATAAAAACACATTGTCCTTAAGGAATTAATTCATATTTTGAAAATCTTGATGCATTGCAGAATACATTTTGAAATCTGTTTGTTAAAAAGTTATTTGATAAAAAGTATGCTATTACAACATTTTCTGAGAAAGAACTCGTGGTTTTTGCTTTGCTTTGTCTCGTTCGCGTCTTTTATCGACGCTTGGACTAGACCAAACTCGTGTTTTTACTCCTGCGATAGTTCATAAAACGATTATATATATTTCGTACTTTTTTTTTATTTTTTTGGCAATATTTCTAATGAAGCAGTATTCACTGACTCAACCAGTTCTGGAGGCGTCCCAAAAAGGAAAATCATCATCACTTATCATTCTACACTGTTTTGTTTTCGAAAACACCAGCAATTAAATTTATATGCTTCAAGTTTGACAATTCAACATTAATACGTTTCCATAGTAACGCAACAATTTCATTACGAATTTCAAAGCACATTCTGTGTTTCTAAGTGCTAATCCATTCCCGCACGCAAATGCGTGCGGGAAAGAAATAGCAGACGTTTTTCCCGCACGTTTTGGGAAAGTGACTCTTTGCAACTTGGAATGCGTGCGGGAAAAAGGTTGAACGCGCACGCTTGTAGAAAAATACCTTTTTTCCTATTCACCTCACAATTTTCGACACTTCTCAAACCCTAATATCTATATTAATCGTATGGAATTGAATTAATTTCGTGGGGAAGGTTTAGAGATGATTAATAAGGTGATTTTTCTTCTTATTTAACATCATGTTGGGAGTGAAACCCTGAACCTGTAGATAACGATTAGCGAATTGAAACGTCTAATTTTTTTCAACGAAAGCAAGAGGATGAAACAACTACTCTTTTAATCATTAAAATAATTGAAACAATTAAGATTCTAAGACCTTTGTTTTAAATGGTGGAAGTTCGTCGACAGGATGAAGGTCAAGTTCAATCAAACAACCAAGTTCCATATGAAAATATCAATCAAAATAGAAGATTTAATGGTTTAGCATAATTATTACATCGAATCATTATCAGAACAGATTAAAAAAAGATTGCACCTTTGAATATAAGCATCGTTTTTCAGATCTTCCAATACAAACAAAAAACTTTATACTAAAGTTAGGCCCGGTACTTTCACCTGCGAATAAACTTTATTCAGTGTAAATAAGTATCTGTCAAATAATTTCCTATCTGAAGGAAACCTTATTTCGGTGCTTTCAGATGAAATTATTTGACGAATAACAATTCTATGAAAGCACGGTATACAACTTTTCACTGGTTAATGTAAAATAAGACACCGCATTGTAGAAATTGTCATAATTCCAACTAGAAAGCAAATATTTCGTGAAAATTACACAAAGAATAACCATACATGAAGAATTTAAAAAATTCAACCAATAATGACGTACCGACATTCGGTCTATGACAAATAAACTCTTATTTTTAAGTTTCAATGACAGATTTATTCGATGAATAACACTATCTGAAAGTGAAAAGACAGCATTTTTACTTATCCTACGAATAAGACTTATATATCGAATAAATTTATTTATTCGTACGTGAAAGTACCGGGCCTTAATGAAGTAACTGCTAAGGAAATTCTCAGTGACGTCATTTATAAGATTTTCTGCAAGGATTGTCAGTCTTTCTATTTAGGACAAACGGGACGCTATCTAAAAGAAAAAATTTCTGAACATAAAAGGACAACAACACAACAACACCGCACTAGCAGAACATGTCTCTAATACGCTTCATTCCTTCGACTTCAATGTAGATTCAGTTAGGATATTAGGTCATCAAAAAAATTTTAAAAACGGTAACTTCATGAAATGATATCGATTGAACAAGATGAAAAGTCCATAAACAGGAGAACTGATATTGAAAATTTGAATACTTACAGCTTATTATTACCTAGTTAATAAAATTAAAGATAAGACCTAATAGTAGTTTCAATGTCATTCAATTAACATGCAACTAAATATGAATCTGTTTGACAGTAAATTCTAAATTTGTTATTTGTCGATGTTGTCAAAGTGTATTCATTTCTAACTTTTAATGCTCTGACATCTCAACCATGTAAATACTGTGAGTAGCTCCAATGTACTTTGATTATTTTCTTTTTATTATTTTAATAACTTAGTAAATATAAGATTTATAGATAAGATAAATGAATTGTTTCCTGTTGATTGTGCTTCTGTGTGTAACAGCCTTTAACCCTTAACCGGTCCAGTAACATTTTGCGTCATGAATGGTCCAGCGTAGTCATTATGACAACTTTTTTCAAAGGGGACAAATAAGAATAATTATTTGATATTTCAGTTACATTTTCATATAATGATGAACATACGTGTACAATAAATATGATTTACTCTGAAAAATGAACAAAACATATTGAAAACTTATCAAAATTCTGAACAAAATCGAACTTCTTATCGGCATTGACTTTGTTCTATATTTGCAGTATTCATTTTGACTACGCCGGACCTGTTAAGGGTTAATATTGTTCATATACAATTGTGACGTCCCTGTTTTTATTTTAACGAGTGATACTATTGTGTTGAATTTTTCATTCACCTGAAGAAGGTTTTAGAATAAAATCGACATTGGTCGGCGTTGTTTAAAAAGTGGTTCATTTTGTCAAAAAACTTCTACCATAAATATAATATTGGGGAAAGGGTGATAATGTTCTCAAAAATTGATTGTAAAGAAGAAACAAATGTTTGGATTTTTCGAATTAAGAGAGTTATTATCCTTCACAAATTTCTCCCCCATTTTTGACCCTCTTCAACCCTTAATATCGAATTAAGTGGATATTAGCACTAAATGGGTCTGTAAATATGTATATTTAAATAATTTCTAATCAGAATACAAATATAGTTTTTTGCATTGAGCATCATGCTGAGAGAAGGGGAGCTCGTGACTATTTTTAAATTCTGAGTATTTTTAGTGAATCCGTAGAAATGCTACAATTTGGGTTTTCACAAAAAAATCAGCTGATGACATCGAAAAAAAATCTCAACACATCGAATATCATGGTAGAATGTTCTGCAACTTTTATAAGGAGTAGCACAAAATAATTCCAAGCCAAAAGCGATGTTACAATCATGTATAAAGAAATCTTATACAGGGTCTTTCACGAGGAACCTCACCCATATTTATACGGGAAACTACTGAACGTATTTTCAGTAAATTCAGCACTTATAAGTATTTCACGATGCTGATGAAATCTAAAATATTTTCAAGGCATGAGCACCTCCGGTTTTTCCGGAAATGACGTCAACTTCCGTTTTTCAAATTAGAACACATTTTTTTAAAGCAGAAATAGATTCCTTAGAAAATTTCAAGTTATTTTGATGTAACATTTTTCAGTTTTGGTTGGAAAATTCTCTCTGAGCGGGAAAATTCGAAAAAAAAAATCGAAAATAGAGCTCCGCTGAAACAAGAATAACTTGGAGGTTTTTGGATGGAAAATTTTCATTTTTGGGATTTTTCAAGATGTAAGATCGATGTATCCACTTTAAAAATCGAAATCGCGATTCATGATATAGGGGGTGAAAAAATCGCTTTCAAAGTTAAGGATGACAAAATCGTGAAAAATCAATTTTTTCAAATTAGAACCCCATATTTTTATGGCAGATATTGAATCTACGTTGAAAAATAATGTGAGTGTATGCATCACACCCTTGCCCTAAAATGGATATTTTCTGAGTTATTCACAAAAAACTGTTTTTCGTCTTGAATTTTCAGATATGTCTTCTCCCTTCACGCCAAAAAGATGAAATTTTCAGGAACTGTTATTTGAACCATGCTGTAGATTTTTCACCCCTTCTTGAAACCGACTTCAAGTTACTATTAGGAGAACCATGGCAAACGCATTCTGACTCGTGCAGTCCTCTTTATCAGTCAGGGGAGTTGAGTAGACAATATTTTTTATCCTACCCCAAACATAATAGTCTAAAGGAGTTAAATCGGGAGAACGTGGTGGCCAAAGATGTGGACCATTGTTCGCCAACCATCGATCTTCAAATAGCCTGTAGAGGATATTTGACACATTGAGTGAATTGTGTGGAGGCGCGCCATCTTGTTGATACCATAAGTCATTATGGTTCTGTACTAGCGGCTCAATTATTTGAGTCAATATGTCAGAATATCAATCTCCTAAGGGAGAACATTCTTTAAATAATGCAAACATGTGTAGTGTTCTATCTTACCAGTTAAAGTCCCATCATAAATGTGAACATCGAGAATTGCATTATTTTTGATGGCGCCAAAAACATTGAAACTCCAGGTCTCTTGAAAGTTCCATTGTCTGAGGTGGTGGTTGTTCTCTTCATCCCAATAATGACTGTTATGCCTATTGAAAGAACCATTCTTTGAGAATTTAGATTCATCTGTCCAAATTATACAGTCCAAAAAGTTTTCATTCTCCTGAAATCGAATCATCATAGCTTCGCAAAACTCTGTTCTCCTGACGAAATCAGTTTCCTTCAAATGCTGTACCCTATTGAATTTATATGGGTGCATTTTATGTTTTTTTAATATTCTCCAAACACTCGATTGAGATAATCCCAGATCAATCTCGGCATCTTTGAGAGAATTTTGAGGATTCACACGAAAATATGCAAGAACTGTAATTTCGTTGTTCTCATCTTCTACTACACTTTTTTCTCTGTGTATAGTTTTCTTAACGAAAGATCCGACATTTCTCAAGTTTGTCATGGTTCTGTTAATGGTATCTCTCGTTGGTCTGGGTCGGTCAGGAAACCTCTCAATGAACAGTCGAATCGTTCTATCTACAACTTTATTACATTCTCCATGAAGTAGAATGAGATTTAAATAATCTTCATTGGTAAAATTAGGCATAGTGATCGATTTTATAACTTAATACGAATTATCACCAAATTAATAGTAAACACAAAATGCTACTGAATAAAGAGGAATTTGGCAGATGTAATTAATGATATCTATCATTAAAAAAAAAGAATGTAAGACATGGTTATTTTCTGCATATGGTTCATAAAAAATTATTTATTTATCACTGGAGAGAAAACCGATGGCCGATTAGTTGAAATAAAGAGGTTTCCGATACAAATTCGAATCAAAATTCGCCATCTATTTAGGAACAACCTATAACTTTTCTCTCTTGCATATTAGGGTAGTAAAATCTAAAACATGGTTTAAATAACAGTTCCTGAAAATTTCATCTTTTTGGCGTGAAGGGAAAAGAAATAGCTGAAAATTCAAGACGAAAAACAGTTTTTTGTGAATAACTCAGAAAATATCCATTTTAGGGCAAGGGTGTGATGCATACACTCACATTATTTTTTAACGTAGATTCAATATCTGCCATAAAAAAATGGGGTTCTAATTTGAAAAAATTGATTTTTCACGATTTTGTCATCCCTAACTTTGAAAGCGATTTTTTCACCCCCTGTATCATGAATCGCGATTTCGATTTTTAAAGTGGATACATCAATCTTACATCTTTAAAAATCCCAAAAATGAAAATTTTCCATCCAAAAACCTCGAAGTTATTCTTGTTTCAGCGGAGCTCTATTTTCGATTTTTTTTTCGAATTTTCCCGCTCAGAGAGAATTTTCCAACCAAAACTGAAAAATGTTACATCAAAATAGCTTGAAATTTTCTAAGGAATCTATTTCTGCAATAAAAAAATGGTGTTCTAATTTGAAAAACGGAAGTTGACGTCATTTCCGGAAAAACCGGAGGTGCTCATGCCTTGAAAATATTTTAGATTTCATCAGCATCGTGAAATACTTATAAGTGCTGAATTTCATGAAAATACGTTCATAGTTTCCCGTATAAATATGGGTGAGGTTCCTCGTGAAAGACCCTTTATATTAGGTATAATAACGATCGCAGGCGAAATCAACTTTATAAAACGAGAAGGAATTGAGAACTGAAAACGAAGAGAATAACTTTACAACGACATCAAAAATCCATCAATAAAGGTAATTTTAAATTGATTCAGGACTGTATGTAGGTACTTTACTGAGAATTAATCTCGGAAAGATAATATCTTGAGTGCTTCAAATAAATGTTGAAATGTAGAGAGAAACGCATAAAAAATTCAACACGGTGTAAGGTTACACATTAATATAACCAGACGAAGAGGAAAAGGTAAGAGTTCTAATATTTTAGTTCGAAGGCAAGCTATCGATCCTGAATTGGTGCCAAATTCATCTTCGAACCTGAAGAAGACTCTTGGCCCGCCCAAGTTCTTTTTCTCGTGTACGCTAACAGAAAACATAAATTTTCATAATGGCTTCACGAGGTCAAATATTTCGAACAAATTCTATTCGTATCGACACAATGTTCCTACAAATGCGAGCCTTTTTGATTTAGATGTGTTTCAGGACAATTGATCGAAAAATGGGGTGCTTATTGTTGTTCAATAGCATGCATCAAATACCATCCTTTGATGGCTTCCACACACGCAACGAGCATAACGAATTATTATTGGAGGATAAGGTTTATTTCAATAAACTGAAAATTTGTGAAGTCAGATAATTTATGCAACAAGTTTTGTTATCCGCGCAATTATTTACGCAATATACGACTCCCGGCA
Organism: Coccinella septempunctata; assembly: GCF_907165205.1. NCBI lineage: Eukaryota > Metazoa > Arthropoda > Insecta > Coleoptera > Coccinellidae > Coccinella > Coccinella septempunctata. The sequence continues at coordinate 16,310,985 of NC_058189.1, read as the reverse complement.
TACCTTTCATATTTCCTTCCTTCCGTTTACATAAAATATTTTTATATTATTATTATATTATTGTATATTTTACATATTATTGCATTGGTAATTTTAAACATTGAGTATTAAATTGAATAGTTTTAACCCAACTGTGAATGATGGGCGCACTGGTATCGACTAGAAAATTTCTTCTCTAGCCCGGGACCGAACTCAGTACCTTGCGGTACCAAGATGACTTTTCAACCATCAAGCCACGATGAATGAATAAAAATGAATAATTGAACCTTTGACCGGTTTCACAAATTTCGATGAGGAAATTGAAGTTTGAGTGATGCGTACCGATTTTTTTTTAAATCGATGATCCAATTTTGAGCACCTTGAATATTATTCCTCCATCAATTGAAGATATATACAGAGTGTTTCTAAATACAAGCGAAGGACTTTGGAACTTAATACCTTGATGATAATAATTTGTAGGTAATCTACATAATTAATATATTTTTCCTAGAAAGTGTTGACGAGTTGATGTTTTTTATTTTTTTTCCGGTTCTGAAAAACATAATAATATTCGATGATATTGTTGGACGGATTTTCAAAAAATTATTGCTTAATCAACTGTGAAGAAAAAATATCTCCTGCTGATTTTCAATACTTCCTACGAAATATTTCAATACTCACACATAAATATTGTTCATTAGTTTTTCATTCCATACAACCGAATTAGTTTAATGTAGAATGAAATATCCTTCGATAAACAAATACATAAAACATATATATGTATACTCCATTCACATTTATTTTAGCAGTCGGTTGGCCATGAAATAATTTCCTCAAATTTTTGTAACTAGAACGGAGTAAGGTTGGCACTCATGAAATGTCGTTGATGTCATAACGCCGTTGTCACAACTAATATCAATTAATATTACAAAAATGTGGAAGAGTGATTGAAAAGGAGGAAAGACAGGGTTTCAGGAAGTGCTATTTAGAATTCAGGTCAGCTCATTCAAATAGTTATACCCTGATATTCTAAAATCCACAATACGTGAGACGCTAGCGAACATATTCATTGTAAGAGAATTTATATAATGTTTCATCTGAATCTAAACGACTTTTATTTCAGCTGAATATTTCCACAATCAGACAAATTGTGAATGAAGAGGATGACAAAAAATTTACTTCTATTGGGTGACTCAAAAAAGTGGTGGCATTTAAGAATTTTATGTTTGAGTGACTTAATGCGAAAAGTTTATTACAGGATTTTCGATGAATGTCATCGTAGAATAAGTTCCCGAAAATTGATTTTTCTATTTTACATTTGACTTGTCCTATACATTGTAAATGTCTTAAGGTACCAATAAATACCTAATTATTATTATTATATCAATGTATTAAGATGAACAGCCACAAATACGGGCCAGTTGTCCTGTTAATTGTTTATTCATGTGAAATTTTTGTTCAAAGGTGAAGTTCATCTTGACTTGAAACTTCCTTCAATTCCTTTTACTCATATATTGATGCAAGATGATTTTTGTTGAAGAATTTAACATTCTTGTAATTATCTGTTAGTTCCTTTGGGAGATACCCATTCCCAACCACAATCATATGCATTTCATCTTCGGATTAATATTTTTGAAATCTACAACTGATGTAACGTATTCAAACTTTAGCCAAAGAGGATAACGAACATTAACTCTCCTCACGCTAGTGCATATTATGATATTATACTGATCTCTTGTATTTTCCATGCAAATTACTGGATTTGGTATGCTTTCAATCAGTTTGTATGAACTTCAATTATGTTCGTCACATATTTTCCGAAGAGATTCGACATTGTGATCAAATACGTAATAACAGAAACTTTTACGTAGAACGGGCAACATAGCGTTGATTTAAATCCCAAAAATGTTTTGACGAGCTTCATAACCCCACATTTTCGTACTATAAGGGTGAAATGTGTCGAATTTCCATGGCCAACCGAGTGCTAAAATAAAACTAAATGAAGTATAGGAAGTATTCATGACGTTTTTGTCTTCTTGAACGGTTTCCCCGATGATACTTGATTTTGTCAATAGTATCCATCCCAAAATCGACTTCACCCTTATACCCTTGAACTCGTTAAAAAGATGTATATTCTAGACCTTTCTACTCATTGAGATCAAACAATGGACTTCTTGAATTCGAGATTTACAGAAAAGCCATGCAAACCGATAACATAATCCCCACACATTCTCACCACCTTTTCAGCAATAAAATGGCAGCTTTACTCTGTTACATCCACAGATAATTGAGTTGGAGATGATATTTTGAACACATTTATTGTATATCGTTCATAATCATAAAATAAATAAGCCACCTGCATGAAGCTAATGCAGTGAAAAACAAATACCTATTAACAATATCTGTAGACTCAGAGTAACATTATTCAATTAAAACAGAGATAATCCAGAGAAAGTGCAATAAATTCAAAATTAACACAACGCTTACAGTGACACAGCAATCGATGAAAATTAATCGTGAGAGCCAGTTTATTCCATGAGAAAAACTAAAGGTAAGAATAATGAATTGAAATGAGAAGGCTGAGATGTAATAATCAAATAGGTCAAGAGGTGAAACTACAATGTCTAGGTCTGGTCATCAATGAGAGATCAATACATTAAATGTTAGTCGAGCAATAATTATAATTTAAATATGAGTAGAACAAGAATATTATAAGTTAAATGAGAAGAGCAAGAATATTATGAATACAATAAAAAGAGCAAGAACATTATAAGTTAAATGAGAAAAGCAAGAATATTATTATTAATCTCGGTAACGTTGGTCTTGAAAAGTGCAAAAATTCATCAAGGAATAGAATATTTACAGAGATGGACTGCTTACAAGTAAGCACGATTAGAAAGTCCATCAGAGAAAAAGAAGATACCATTGATAAATTTTGAGAGTTAAAAAACGAGAGTACTAATGAGGGAAAACACTAGTCGTCGGTTTCAAAAAGAGCAGCAGTAAATAGACACAAACAGTATATTATCTAAAGAAGACAAAATCTGGCATATCGTTCTATCACCTCCGACTCTAGTCCCAGATATTTCTCACTTCCTTACTTGGGAAGTTCTCCAACGCCGCTTCACATAATCCTGAGGGTTCCTGCGAAGGAGTACAAATTTCTTATTCCAGCTTTTCTTCCTGGGGTGACATTCTGTAAAACTCTAAAGATGAAATAAACAAGTTACACTGCAGTGGCATTTATAAAATGAAATGTGGTGGCTGTGAAACACATCATAACAGACCTCAATCATCAGCTTTTGATCACCGTTTAAAATTCACAAACCATCAATTCCCCCCTAAACGTTACTCCAATATCCTTCATAAGAGATGAACCTATTTAAGGATGTTGAGATAGTTCGGGAGTTGCACTATAACAATAATAACTTTGTAATACTCAAGTAAATTTAAACTTGAACAATAGTTTTGCTTCTCCATTCAAGAGTTTGATTTGAACCCTCAAGGTCCTTGTCATATCTCTATTTGTTTGTTACTTTTGTGTAATTTTAATAATGGTGTATGAGATCCTCTGCGACGGTACACCTCTGACTTTTGTATGAGTTCACTTTGCGTTCATAGAAACAACATTTGACAATTTATCGACGTATGAGACTTCTTTCTCAACTTCTGTTTTTTTTTGTCTCAAGGTCATAGTTGTCAAATTTATGGAAATATTATCATTGTTGCTGCTTTGTTGTGAATTGTCTTTGAATGTGCCTTGATGCTCGCTGTATTGTTCTTCCTTGTTGTCACCTGTGATAATTCCAGGACCGGTATATTATCCCACCCTGAGTAAACGATGTGATTTTTTAAGTTCATTTACCCTTCCAGGAAAACCCTGATGATGGCATGCCGATTGGCCGAAAGCGCTTGATTTCGACAAATTATAATAGAATTACACCGAGGTACCTATTTACTATTTCGTCTATTATATGGTAGTGTACACAACCATCATTGCTGTATTAATAAATAGATGTTCAACAACAAAAAACTTTATGGTTGTATAAAAATAAACTATTTCCAACTATCCAATTAATTTAATCAATCGAGAACGAATACCTGCTTCGGTATGATGAACATGAAGAATGTTTTAATTGAGAAATACTTACATTCAGTTTCGTAATAGCAAATACCCCACCTCGAAATTAACGAGGTAATTTCATGCATAATCTACTAGCTAACATCCCCTTCAATTTTCCTTGTTTCCTATCCTTATTGTGTAAACAACACCATCGCTTCCTTGATTTACGTGAGATTTCAAAGCAGAAACCAACACCCCTCCGAAATTTTCATGGGTTTAAGGAGAAGCAATTCAAATTTTTTCCTCACTCATGACGATGAAGGAAATAGTAAGAAGAGTTCAGAAACCAAATAGGTCGATTACATAACTCTCCAGACGTCAGTATAGAGACTCAATGATAAATTATAAATACATATCCTAGGTTGTAGAACTCATAACCAACTTTTTTTCAAAAACACCAACAGGTATTCCAAATAGAATGATAGAATTGTTCAAGAACTTGAAATAATATGTACGGCAGAAACGGTATTACATCGAGACCTTGGTTGGCTCCTTATTGGGATTTTAGTTGTATCCCAGATAAATATTATTCTTCATTGATTCGAATACACTTTTTTTTATAGCAGGGGGAATCTGCGACCGTGAAAACACGCTCTCTCGCCCAGAGAAACCCATTTCTAGGGAACACTGTGGGGTTACTCCCTCTCCTGAGTTCGCGACCCACTAAACATGTGGTACAAAAAGTGTATTCGAATACACTTTTTGTACCACATATGCTCATACCTCGACTACTTTTACCTATCAACGTCTATAAATTATGCGCATGCCCACCCATAAAATATTATTCATACATTATAATATTTTCCCCCTTTTTTAAATCTCTTATTTCACTAAGTACTAATTAACCACTAACTAACTTACTAACTAAATATTCCTGAACCTTTTTACCCAATATAATTCAATCATATCCATATTTTACAAAGTTTCATCCTAATATTCATTTATTTATTCATTTCACGGGATAAACCCAATTATAAACCAAAATAAGAACAAAAATATAAGTCAACAAAATATCGTACATTCCTAACTCAAATCAGATAATGATTAACATTTCTCACTATGGCGGAGTATTTTATAAAATCACCCGCTCTGAAATTCTGGAAATAGGAGATGCCCTTGTGTAATTGGGCCTGTAATTATGAACACTGAGGAAGACAGACTCCCTAGTATTTCTGGGTGGAAACCAAAAAGAGAGAGAAGAATTATTTCAAGGTATCAACAGACAGACTGATTTCTCATTTTTAATCTTTGTAATCTTCTAATAAGCATATCATTTTTTCTTTCAGAACTATTAACCTTCGAGTTATCATACAATAATTTCACAAATTGATTTATCTGCCTTTTAATAATCTGTCCACTACCCTTCAGTTTTATGTGAAATGTAACAGGTTTTAATTACCTAATTATTTTTCTTTCCAACCTCATTTTATTCTTATTACCTGTAACCCCTGTCATAAGTGTGTCTCCTACTTTCAAATCATTATTCTTATGTTTATACATGTGGTTATAACAGTGTATAGACCAAGCTCGTCCAACAGGACAAATAGAAACCGAGAAAAGGGAGGATGCATATGATGTAAGGAAATGTATTGTATATGAGTAGTGGGAAGTGTTAATACGTTAAAGTTAATACGTTTAAATATCGAACAAATATATTTTTATGAAGACATACGTAGATTTTGATTGAATGTAAAAAAAACTAGACCTTTCATTAACATAAAAGTAACACAACGCGCAATACGCACTTGAGAAACAAGAATATGACGAGTTCTCAATGAAAGCAAAATTCAAGTTTTATAAAAGGAAATTAATGAATTCTGATAATAAACAAAAAACACTGTGGCAGTATACAATGGATTGAGATAAATCTCTTCTAGAAATAGAAGAGATTTTCCTAAACTAGGTGATCCATATAAGTTGGCAAATGAGTACAACAAATATAATGCTTCAACTGATACCGAAGCTGTTGAAGAATGTTGAGGATGTGAACTCACACTATAGTGTACCGGCCAATGAAAGATCTATTTTTCTCCAACCAACCAACGAAGAAGAACAGATTTCAAATATTATTGAAATGTTTAGAAATGGGCTTTCATGTGGAGAGGATTAAATCCTAATGAGTGTTATCAAACCCTGCAAGGAGATCTGAATTCCTAAACAGTTGTGCCTAGCACTGATATATCCCATTTATGAAAAAGGTGATAAAGAATCATTTGAGAACTACAGTTCCATTAGTATTTTGTCCCGTTTTCAAAATTATTTGAATATGTTGTATGTAGAAGGCTAATTATTTTCATAAATAATTAATTGTAACATCTTTTCGAGTGTACAGCATGGCTATCTTCTGGGTAGATCTACACAAACAGCCATTTTTGAGTTGACTAAGACGATAAAACAAGACAACCTGGCATTAGCCCTTGTCATAGACCTCACAAAATCCCATGATTGCTTATGCTTATCAAGATCATACATGTTGACGAAACTCAAGGAAATGGGAATTGGAGCAAATGCATTGTCATGATTTGAATCCTACTTAACAGAGAGTTGTAAGGAAGAAATCTGCAATAAAAGTCAAATCATCGATAGATCAGTGCAAACATGGAGTGTCGCAAGAAAGTGTATTTGTTCATTCTATTCATAAATGATCTTTAGAACATCCTTGAAAAAGATTTAACATCGATTATAGGTTTTGTGGATGATATAAATGTATAGGTTGCAGGTGAATCATGTTGTATCATTGCAGACAGGGTCCATAATGTTTACAAGGAGTATCTTCTTAGCTAGCCACTCTTTGTAAACATTATGTTAAGAATGAGTTTATTCTTATAAACTCATTCTTTGCCAAGGCAAAACAACAGCAGTCTTGTTATCAACAGATAGGAACAGAAAAAAATGAAACAATCAAACATTGCTAACAGAGTAACTGTTTTAGATCAGTTTTCTAAATTTCTAGAAGTTTATATTGAACAATTTTTAAAATGGTCACACACACCATGTTGAATGGCTCAGGCAAGAATTGAGTTCTTCGTGTTTTGGTATAAGAGTCTCGGTGAGTTATGTTGGGAAGAATTGCTATAGAAAAAATTGTTTACTTCGCAAATTGGGAATCAGTAACCCGTTACGGTATAATATTTGGATTTGCCTATGAGATCGAGTGTTCTCCATTATCCTGTACACCGTCTATTTTTAACAGAAAAGCATCCACATTACATGTGTATGAAATTGTTCAAACATTTACGTCAGCAGCTGAAAGTTTTTGAGTTATATATAAAGTTACTATTTCCAATTAATTTAATCGACTGAAGACGAATACTTGTTTCGGTATCATGAACATGAAGAATGTTTCAATTGAGGAATAAGTACATTCAGTTTCGTAATAGCAAATACCCCACCTCAAAATTAACGAGGTAATTTCCTGCATAATCTACTAGCTCCGTCCCCTTTATTTGTCCTTGTGTCCTATCCTTATTGTGTAAACAACGCGATTGCTTCCTTGATTTACGTAAGTGTTCAAAGCAGACACCAACAGCACTCCGAAATTTTCATAGCTTTAAGGGTTAAGGTTCAGGTGAGACCACAATTGTCGGCACTGTATTATTAGAGTCACTGTTTGTTGGATTATTCACAGTGAGTGTAACAAGACAAAATATTCTCGAGATGATTTTTAGAGGTTTCTTGCTGTTCTCAAGTTGAAGATTTAGGAATATTCAAAAAAACATTTTCAACTGAAATTGAGCTGGAGTTAGTGGAACAGAAAGTTTCTTGAAACGCGACCAATATGGATGTTTGTATAATGAAGCGTGTGAAAAAGCTGCAACTGTAGAATGCAAGTAGGCTTCAAAAAGACAGGCATCTGGTCCATCAATCCTGATATTTTTCCAGACTACACGTTTGAACCTGCAGAAACCACAAATATTCAGTTCAATCAGAAGGATATTGCAGACATTACAGCTGATCCTATTCACTCACATATGCCTTAAACTGAATGTCTCAAAACTTCTTCAGTCCAAAAATATACGAGTACCGATGCTGAATCTATTTTACATACAACGGCAACAATAACGATAAAGTAAATTCCTCATAAAAGACAAAAGACCTGGTACCAATCACCGACATATCCAGTTGCAATTGTTTCGCCAGCACCACAGATCCAGTTCAATCAAGGCCAAGGAAAAAGAGAAAATATCTAAACCAGACAAAGGTAATTTTTCTTAACCTCTGCTCCAAACATGCAACAAATCATTGCTAAAAACGGACCAAAAGATCCAGGAGCAGAAAAGAAGAGACAACTCAAAAAAAAATTTCTGATGATGAAGAAAGAAATATTCCTGCTACCAACACTCCATCATCAGAGACTATCGAGGCAACGTACAACTGCTCAGATAGATGATGGCTCAAGATGCGAAGATTTCTTTTCACGTTCTTAGCCCGGTGAGGGTTGGTTACGATGTCGGATTTGTTTTCTTTTGGGCTCATGCTTTTTTTTCTTTTTGTGGTGTAGCAGGGGGAAAATCTGCAAGACAGACGAACACACCCTCTCCTGAGGAGGAACAGTGTGGGGATTCTCACTCTCTGAGCTCGAGACCCACTGAAAAACCCTTAACTGCTTCTTCATAGGTTCCGGGCATTTTGCCTATTAACCAGTTGACTCTAATGGTTTCTGGACTCTCACACGATCATAGTCGTGTTGATAGTTGTATGCTGCCTATAGCTTTTATAGGTTAAGTTCTTCTTTGGTTACATTTAAATCCTTAACTGATCTCTCGGTCTTCGGTGGTAGGTTCTTGACCTTCTAGCTTCTTCCGTTGGATCGTAGTCGACTAATCTTCGTAGTTCCTCATTTGGATGTTGTTTGGCTATGTCGAATATCCTTTCCGCCTTTCTCTTCATAAATTCTGTACCTAGTTCCCATTCCAAGTCCTTGTAGATTTGTTTTGTTCCTAACAAACCAGGGTACATCTATCGCCATTCTAAGGAGTTTATTCTCAGTGGCCTGTATCTCTGTATCTCATGCTTATGCACTGATCTTCCAAAGTCTACCAAACGATATACTTGTGAATTGTGTTGTTAATATTTTAGTATGTCATTTTGTCCTTACTATATGGACAAACTGGTTTTTGTGATCGGTTGCATTTTTTTTAATATATATTTCATTATAGTTCCTACTGAATCAAAGGACATTGCATAATATTCCAAGATCCCAGAGAATAATATTCTTTTAAACATATATAAAAAAGAGCCGTGTGAAAATAAGTTCAGTAACTTTTATTTTTAGTTACCTTTGCTACCTGATATCTGCCCAGTTGTCACTAGGCAAGCTCCACAAGTTCCCAGGTATTCAAAGCACATGAGACTCTACTGAGATCCTAAAGTTTCATCTGACAGAAATTTGGATATGATAACGCGTGACGTCCCGGCGAGTACATTTGCAGTCGTGATACTTTTTCTCCAAATTTAGATCTTGTAATTTTTTTCGGCAATAAAAAAAACTTTACTGTATCGCTGATTGTTTTTAGTGAATACATGTTTCTGAAAGGCAAACTTCAACTTAATGTTGGTGATCCCGGTGCATTCAGAATATGACTTTCATTCATACGTCCAAGAGAAAATGAACTTTTTTGTTCTCCTTCACAATCCGTTCCCTCTGAGCAACAGATGAAAAACGTAATCGTAAATCACTGGCAAATTGAAACAAACCAGAAGAGTCCGACATCTACATTATACGTTCTGGTTACTGTAACAAAATAAAATTCCGCTGTGTCCTCGTGCTGTTGGAAATGCTCTTTCGTATTAAGAATTTACGAGCCGACCATTTCACACTATGAATTTCGAACTTTCTACTACGTTTTGCAAGTACGAGTTTGAATGACTCCAATTTCCATACTAATATGAATTCAAAATCCGCGTCCCGAAAACTGAGCAGCAAGTTGATGAAACATTCATTCCGTTTTCTTTTCACTTCTACATTTCGGAACACGGTGAGCCGCCCCAGTTATTGATTTTCTATGCTGAGGATTTTTAGGTAAATGGGTATCACATGCAGTTCCGTGTTTTTTCAGACAAACTGACTCGTTCTTGTAGTCGTTTTTCTACTATCAATATGTGTGTTCCAATTGTAGTTATTTGTGGTGTCGTGTCACTAGGTATTCCTCCCCAACCATTTTTCTCAATTGCATATTTTGGAATTAAAAGGGCCTCTATTCGAAGATGCTTGATGTTATATAAATTTTTTATATCGAAATTCGTCGAGCACTGTACACTGTTATGTTAAACTGGCATTCCGAAATGCGAACTTTGGAACAAAAATGTCAGGGTCGTTTGTCCATCCTCCATGTCCATGTTTGTCCACCCTTTTTTTCTATTAGTCCAGGCAACGTTTGAGAGATTAGGAAAAAGAAGTTCTCTCGGTACATTCTCTGAGCAGCACCATCAAATTGCGAAAAGTGTTTTAAATGATAAAGATCATTTGTCCACTTTTGTCCATTAAATTATTTCATTTGTCCACCCACAGAACCATAGAAATCAATCTTTGAAAACCTCAAATGCGAATGTCGAAACCAAAATTTCAGGGTAATTTGTCCATCGTAGGCGATCGTAGGTCCATGTATGTATTCTTTTTCTTTTCATTTGTGCAGGCACGGTTTGACATATGAAAAAAAATTTATCGGTGCATTTTTGAGCAGCATCCTGACATTGCGAAAACGTATAATTTATTCACCTGTTTTCATTACTATTTATGTATAATTGCATTATTCAAACCTATAATAATATTTATTTGAAAAACAAATATAGACAAAACATCAGTTTCCACATTTTAGATAATTGGCGATTTTTTTTCAAGATCCTGTAACACGCCTTGTAAATACCAATAAGTGTTGTAGATTATAGACAATCACTCCTCGTAGCTTATGATTGTTTTTGATTTAATACCTCAATATTCCCAGACATTTCGCCCAATTTTATTCAGTCGGAACATTGTAGTTGGGGAGCCCGAGAGGGAAATTCGGGATTTACTCGAGCGTGTCAGATTGATATAAGAGAAGATACCTTTGACCGTGTGGAGTACCTCTACCAAAAATTAGATCTGTTTATAGATTTTTTTTCTTATATTGAAGCTAATAATTCAAAAATAACGGAATAAATATAATCTGACAGTTTCAGCAAGCCAAAGCAATAAAAATTGGCCATAAAGGTCACAAAAATCATTTTTTTTTTAATTAAGTATCTAGTCCCCTGGACTTCAACGTATTTTGAAGTTCTAAAAATTTTGTCAGAAGCAATTTTTTCTACGTTTGAACATTTTCGAGATATATGGCGATTAATGTACAGGGTGGGCAAAATTGGTGATATCTGAACTACAACTTTTTCAATATAACGAGATAGAGGTAAATGCATGGCACATTACGGTCGTCTTTTTTCGAGAAACTAATAATGCCATCAACTGCATTACTCTATCTTCTTATGTTTTCAACTTTTGTCATTATCTACGTTTCTGTTCAAGCTAGGATGTTGAAATGAAAACATTATACAGACACTTTTTTGATAGCAATCCAGTGGCGTACTATGATTTTTTCCAACAGGTATATTTGCTGAGCTATAAAATAAAGATGTATTTTTTTATGAAAACAGTAGTTTAAAATGACTAAGGGTGATATATAATATATTTCTGAAACGGTAAAAAATGGCGATTCTTTCTAAGTCATTTTAAACTACTGCTTTCATAAGAAAAAACACAACTTTATGTTTATTTATTTATTTATTATTCATACAAACCTTACGGTTTTATTACATGAATAAATATTTAATGAGGTACATTGTGCAAAATAATAACTTTTTACAAAATAAAATTTACGGAATTTATAAAATTCCCAAAATGTAGACACCTAAGAAAAATAATTACACTCATATAATCTTTCCTAAATTAATTGAATTGTATGAGGATTGACACAAATTTCAAAGTTCCTTACAGAGATATCAATATTAAATGCTTCAAGATTGTTTTACGAAACACTTTAATAGAAACTGTCCAGTCTAGATCTATTGATGCATTGAATTGATTCGCAAGTCGAAGCATGTTTACCGTAGGTGATCTCGAGATGTTAAATGATGGAGGAATACTAAACATTGGAACCTGGCGCATTCTTCTAGGTGGCACGTTAAATCTAATATAAGACAAAAGTTCAGGGGAGCTAATTTTATTATTTATAATATTATACAAAAATACCAATACTGAGAGTTGTCTTCTATTTTCTAGAGATAATATCTTGAATTCATTCCTAAGAGTTGTACTTCTTATTATCTGGTAGTCAGGGTATACGTGATGTTTTTTAAAATAGAGCAACCTTAAAAACTTATTCTGAATTTTTTCTAATTTATTCAAATTACTTTGAGATTCCGTGAACCAAATTAATGAGCCAAACTCTAACTTGCTCCTAACCAAGCTATAGTACAAAAGTTTAAGCGTGTTAATATTATTGAAAATATGTGATTGTCTTATTATAAAACCTAACATTTTATTAGCTGACTTCAAAATGTTATAACTCAGCAAATAAACCTGTAGGAAAAAATCATAGTACACTACTGGATTGCTGTCAAAAAAGTGTCTTCATAATGTTTCCATTTCAACATCATAGCACAAACAGAAACGGAGATAATGACCAAAGTTGAAATCGCCCAAATTTGAATTTCGGCCCATAACTCAAAAACAAAAGAAGATAGAGGAATGCAGTTGATGGCATTATCAGTTTCTCAAAAAAGGCGATATGAATGGTACATTCATTTTTCTCTATCTCGTTGGGTTAAAAATGTGTAGTTCACGTATCACCAATTTTGCCCACCCTGTACAGTGCATCCCATTTTGGGTGAGACAGCCAGGTTTTTCGCTTGTTATTTAAGATAGAGCCTTGCGGTTTTCACGTTACTGTCATATTTTTTTGTGAAACTCAAGTAGGCGTAATCAGATTTTGTATAACTGTTTCCGTTTATGAGATACAGGGCGATTTTGGAAATTGATACTTTTCGGACCCCTCGTTTATCTCCGAAGTTATTAGCAATAATGCTGAGCTAAAAACTAGGTCTGATTCAGAATTTTGCGTAGAATCCAGTAGCGTACTCATTTTTTTTCGAGATATTGTTCTTGAGATACGACACAAACCTTTCAATGGAACACCCTGTATTTTATTACTTCGTTGAATGCGTTATTTTTTTCCCTTCAAATTGATGTATAATACTATATAGGTAGGATGTTCAGAAATGCTAAAAAACACTAAAACATCACATAATGATGATTTTTTTTGTTAGTTATTATTGACTAAACCCGGTAATAATAAATTCAACAAATCTAACTCAAAATATAATATTTTAACACAATGATTGTATTACAAATGTGAAAAGATTTCGCGAACATTTTTAAGTGTTCATTCATTTTCTGAATGTTTTAGATTTTCTTCTTATTGTTTGAACAATATTTTCAGAAATTCCCAAATAAGTAAAAGCGTAATTCGGTGAAGTACCTAATGATTGATAACCATTTTTTGATTTTTGTCGTTTTGAACGATATTTTTTCGAACGAAAAATTTATTTCTCATTCCATCGTTAGATATAGGTTTCAAGGAAGAAAATGAGCCCAGGTAGATTTGTGAATTCGAAATCTCGTTTTCGTTTGAAAATTCGTCTTTAGTTTTTCATGGGTTATAAAAATAGAAAATTGCATATTCGACAAAAAAAAATGTCTGTTCATTTAGCACAAGAAATTTCGTATATTTTTTTGGTCTTCCGAGTTCGTGCTGGTGACTCAGTTCCATCTGCTAGAAGGGTTTACAGTGGGTTGCCGCTGGGTTCTGTTCTGGAACCACTTCTTTTTACGCTCTTCACGTCAGACCTACTTGCTCTATTGAAATCGTAATGCCCCTATTTGCTGATGACGTTAAAATTTACGCAGTCCGTTGTCCTGCAAGGGGATATCGATACTATATGGCGTTGGTCCAACACTTGACTGCTTCCCCTCAATCTTGACAAATGCAAGGTCCTTCATATAGGAAAACATAATCCAAAAAATTCTTTACATTTGTCGCGTCACATTCTGACCTGTGGGTCATTATCACTGAGGATCTGTCCTGGTCAGAGCATATAGCAGCTATGTCCAGAAAAGCCAAGAGAGTGATATTTCTTCTACAGATAACTTTAGGACGTATCTATAAATGGTAACAACTCATTTTTTTGCTTAAAGATATCATGCCCAAATAGGTAACGATAGATAATAGTATAGTAATTGTGAGATGAACATTTTGAGTACAGCAATTGGTTTTTTAGGAACCAAAAATTGGCTCTTGTCTCCCTAACCCATAGGAGAGTTGAACAGTGGGCGAGACTTAAGTTTGTTTATCAGGAAAAACATTGAAAGAAAACAATTTCCAATAACCAATGACTGTTTATGTCAAGGTTTTCATCATCAGATGTATCAGCGTATGAAATACATATTTTCTATTTCAGAGTCACTCTCACTTATTTCCGAGATGTTTTTTACATTTTTGAATCTTTGTATATTTTTTCATTCAATTCAATTTTATTCAATTTTCTTTTTTTGGAGCATTATTATCTAAGCTCAGTGCGGGATACGTGGACAACTGATTATGTCTCCTGACCATAGCATGGGTCAAGTCTCCCGTCTCAAGTCTATTCAAAAGATGTTTTCTTGAAACTTTTGCAACTATTATTAAAGGCTCATCGTTTGTAAAACAATATTAACAATGCAATAAAACTTAATAACACCACGCATCTATTGAACTTCTCATACAGTGTAACAAACAAAAATTATTATTTACTTACTAACAACAAAATCATGTTCAACCCCCTCACTCCCGAACTGATCTGATGGCGGCCAAAATGGAGTCGCCACTAGTTGTGCCTTATTAGGAGTATGTCGCAAGCTATTTACGATACCGGTAGCGCGAAATTTGAATTGACATATTTGAGGTGGTTCAAGTCTCCTACCTGAGCAACTCTCCCGGGCTCCCCCTACTGCTGAGAATTATTCTCCTCGCAATTCTATTTGGCCCTAGTCTAATGAAGATGCCATTGTGATAACTCAATTTGTGAAAATCGTATAATCTATTTTAAGTTCAAGTTGGGGATGTATTTATAATAATTCAAAGTGTTTTCTACCCTCACTGTCAATATTCCATTTGAAACAAATGAATCATAATCATCATTGATGATAACAACTCAAAAATTAGTATTAGATTATATTTTCTACATAATGTTCTATGTTTCGATTCGGAATTGCTGGGACGACGTGGTGTTGTCGGACTGATTCGAAATAGCAACGCAAGAAGATAGGGAAGGCTGTCTCAATAGGATATCGGAAATACTCCGATAATTTCGTTAAATGTCACGTCATACTAGCCCATATTGGCGTAGCTACGATGAAATCAGACGGAGCCATGCAATAAATTCTAATAATTTAATTTCCCTTCATAAGCTGGGCTAACTCCTGAACACCTCTTGAATACTTTGAGTGACTGATTCATTGTCAGTGTGACAATTCCTAATTCAGTCGTGAAAATTCAATTTGCGAATTTTTTTATTAATTTTTACAATTGAGTCGAACTGGTTTTTTGTATGGGAGATGATTTTCCTAATTTTCGGTCATGTAGCGGTCTTCGTATATCTGAAGCTGCGGAAAATCATCACTTGGATGGCCGAACCTGGTTTCATAAATCCTCCCGGCCAATGAGCGATAATTGTTAAGATCGACCCTGCTATACCCGCTGATAGGTAGAAAGAGCCACATGTCGAATGGGATAAAATTAAAAATAATCAAAGCCGTTGCTAGACCGCAACTGACTTATGGATCAGGTGCTTGGGGATTCGCGGCAAAGAGCCATATACAAAGAATTTAGGCAACAGAAAACAAGCTACTACGATGCGCCATAGATGCGCCTTGGTTTGTCAGGAACAAACAGATATATCGAGATTTGAAGTGGGAAACCATCACCGAATTTATGAAGAGGAAAGCTGAAAAGTTATTCGAAACAGCGAAGGAACATCCAAACGAAGAACTCAGGATACTAGTGGACTACGATCCGGAGGAAGACAGAGGAAGAATGAGAATTTACAAAAGGAGACCGCGAGATCAATTGAGGAGAGATTAAAATGAGTACGGATACTTATTAAAACTATACTAAGAAGAGATATCCGAAATGGACGAACATGAAAACCCTAGCACGACAATGAAGAGCAAGAGAAAATTAACCGATCAAGGGATAAAAGGTTTATAGGCAAATGCCCGGAACCATTGAAAAGCAGGTTAGGTTTAGTGGGTCGCGAACTCAGAAGAGTGAGTAACCCCACAGTGTTCCCTCAATTCTAAATCCCATTTCTAAATGGGTTTCTCTGGGCGAGAGATAGAGCCCCGTGTTTTCACGGACGCAGATTCCCCCTGCTAAAAAAAAAAAAAACTGCAATTTGAGGACCCCAACTCCAGCCGTGGATGTCATCTCTGATCCATTTCATATGGAAATATTAAAAGCAGCAATCAAATCTTCTGAATCTTGAAAAGCTGCAGGTTTCGACGGAATTATTCCAGAATTCATCAAACATTTAGGCAAAAGGGCGTTTTCTTGGTTATTCTTTTTTGATGATATTCTATTTAAATATTCTGGCAATTTTCCCGCCGGGTTCCGAAAAGCAAAAGTCATCTTAAAACGTGAAAAAAATTCTTCTGATCCCAGTAGTTATCGACCTATTAGTTTATTGAGGGTTCCTTTTAAACTTCTAGAGAGGCTAATTCTTTTTAGGATTGAATCGACTCTAGAAGACTCTCTCCAAAGTTGTCAAGGGGGCTTCAGGAAAAATAGAAATTGTTGTGATCAGGTTCTATGCCTCACCACTTTCATTGAAACAGGTTTCAATAATAAATTAAAACAGGAATAGCATTTGTAGATTTATCTGCCTCATATGACACAGTATGGAAGGACGGATTGATTTTCAAACTTTATACTCATCTGGAGTGTGGAAAGATGGTTCGCTTACTGGAAAAAATGCTGTCAGACAGAAGGATTCCTGTTTTTGTAGTTGATTACAGTAGTAATTTCAAAACTTTGAATAACGGTGTTCCACAAGGATCAGTTTTATCACCTCTTCTTTTCAATTCATATATGTGTGATGTCCCTACGACTTCTTCTAATTTATTTACGCTAATGATATTGCCCTCGCATTCCATCATTCTGATTTAAGATGCAAAGAGAATAATCTATATACAGATTTAGAAGTTTTGAGGACTTACTCTTTCGAGTGGCGTTTGCGTCCTAACCCAAATAAAACCGAGGTTTCGTGTTTCCATTTGAATATTCATCAAAAATATAGAAAATTAAGTGTAGTTTCCGGTAATTCTTATTCGGAACATAACTTCAATCCGAAATATCTAGGAGTTAAGCTGGATTCCTCGCTAAAATTCCCATTTGGAAAATTTGAATCTAAAGTTAAAAACTAGAAATAATACCTTTCATAAACTAGCTGGTACTTCATGGAACGCTGATGCAGTTACTTTTCAAACGGCAGCCCTAGCTTTGTTTTTTTTTGGCTGCTGAATATTGTTGCCCCGTTTGGGTTAATAGTGCTCATTTGCAAAAAATTGATGCACAGCTGAATCTTTCCATAAGAGTCATAACTGGAACTATTAGATCTTCACCTATTCAATGGTTACCAGTTCTTTCAAACATTTTATCGCCCAAGTGAAGAGTGATGAAGAGTGAAAAAATTTTCATTCCCAATTTCTGGAACAGTTTCATAAATTTCGTGGAAAAGTCGCAAAAGTAAGGCAGGTTCAAAGTTCTCCTAATTCAATTTCTCAGTGATGCAGATAATGCACACAAAAAATACTCTTCTGTAGTTTTTATAACGTTCTATTGACTTTTATGTGAATTCCTCTTTCCAGAGTATCCATTTCCCCATTTGCATCAATCATCAATGCCATCCATAAATAACGAATATTTGGAGTATCCAGTTTTTCTGGCCAGTTGAGCGAGGGACCGCTAAGTCTAAAATGAACTCTTTCCAGCAGCTTTCAGTCTCCTAATGAATGGCGCTGCATTAAATAACATTGATGCTGAAGCGAATGGTGGCGCCAGATGCTTTTTATTTTTTTGTCCACGCTCAGTGTTCCATTAGTCCGCACATATTCTCTATTGAAGTTTCACCATCCTGTGCTAATCTCCCTGAATCAGTCGCTATTCAATCAGAATCAAGAAAATGTTACTCTTTCTTCAGATTGGATTTGTTAAATTTAGAAAAATAAAGCGTACTGAGCACCGTGAAAAAAAGGAACCTGGGTCCAAAATGCAATTTTCTTCTATATAAGTAATATCGACTTCCTATGATGAAATGACTACATTCACTGGAATTGTAGGGAAGGTTATTGCCTGGGTTTTGGACCTAAGACCATCATCCTCATTGATACTACATTTTTCTCTCAATTTCATGAAATTATTATTGCAAGTGTACTTTCAATCACATTATTTTCGTGAGGAGTCGGTAGACCGATTGTTATTTTAAGTGTAATATTTTCATATGTCTGACCCTGTCTTATTCAGACAAATCATACATACAGTCACATGATTTTTTTTTTCAAACGTTAATGTTGGAGTCGATTTCATGCTTAGCTTATCTCGTAGAACTAATTTCGTAAGCACTGAATGGAATCCCTTACCCAAATGCTATATATTATTTATACATTGTTTACGTGCTGTGTTTATAATACATCATGAATTGATAAATATGAATGACAATGGTTACAAACATACAGATACAGATTGCGTGTTATCTCAAGATCAGTTCTATCTGAGGAAGGTTTCTAATAATGATGTAAGGTTTTACAGGCCTTGCCGTCTGACGTATGAAAATATGCAAGTTGTTTATAATGATACATACTACACCATATACTGCTCGTATTTTGTATATTTTTTACCGTAAGGGTAAAATAAAAATAAAAATTTTTTTTATATAATTTATCATTCGGCTTAAAGATTTAGATAAGTCCCTTGGACAACCGAAGTGGTTATCCGTAGGATAACGATCTGATAAGATTTTTACTTGGGAAATATGAACATTCTTATGCTTGACACCCTAATTCCAACAGTTGATATCCTGTCTTAAGACTTAGGACCTTTCGTTTTGAAATTATTATTTTGTAAGGTTGTTTATTTTCAAGAACGTTGAAAACGTTTTTATTGTGTGTGGTGCCGTATCATTAAAACTGGTGTTACTGACACTTTATTGAATTTGGTTCTTTGAGATTGTTGTTTTTAATATTTCCATCGGATAACCAGATATGTCTATGGAACAACTAAGTTGTCCCTAAATTGAAAATACATATAATCGTTTTTTTCTCTTTAAATTCAAGAAGAGCTCATAATTTTTTGAACATTCAATTACACAATATGAAACAATGTAGCAGGAGGAATTTTCTTCCATTACTATAACTATTTCGCAATCCAATTAACAAGTTCCGATTCTGTGAAATTAGAGTTGTCCGAGGGACCTGAATATGGAAAATATTGTGAAATTTCGTGAGATATCTGCCATATATAAAGATGAAAATGAAACAGTATTGTTTGGAGTGATGAGGACCGAATACTACCCAAAGAGATGGAAAACTGCAGAAATTATAGTTTTCAACAAGCCTGGAAAGGAACGGAAATTTCCTCAAAATTATAGACCAATCAGCCTACTATCAGCACTAGGAAAAGTCGTCGAGAGGGTTATCGCCAAAAGGCTGAATGAGGAAACAGAAATGTTGAAGATAATTCCACCCGAACAATTTGGATTTCGACGAGAACACTCGACTGAACTCCAATTACTACGGCTCATAGGATACGTCACCGAAGGAATGCAGACCAAACAGGCCACAGGATTAGTTCTGATGGATATCGAGAGAGCTTTTGATAGAGTATGGCACGAAGGCCTAATCTACAAGATGAAAAAAGCAGGATATTCGACCAAGCTATGCAAGATTATAAGGAACTATCTGAGGAATAGAAACTTTTATGTGAAGATAGATGGAGCAACCTCTCGAACCAGACAATTGGAAGCGGGAGTGCCTCAAGGATCGGTACTTGGACCTCTGCTTTACGTAATATACGTTTATGATATCCCGAAGAATGCTAGAAATATGCTCACCTTGTACGCAGATGACACAGGAATAGCGTTCAGACATCGACGCCCAGAGATCATACACCGGAGACTGCAGGAAGCCATAGATGAATTACTCAAATGGTGCATCAAATGGAAAATCCAAATCAATGGAAGAAAGACTCAAGCAATATTACTGCAAAAGAGAAGATTGAGGATGGAAGAAAACCTTGAAGTTGATGGAGAAGAGGTTGAATGGAAAAATGAAGCAACATACCTAGGAGTGACGCTTGACAGAGGACTTACATGGAAAAACCACATCAAATGTGCTGTTGATAAAACAAAAGCCGCAATGAGTAAACTTTATCCACTCATAGGCAGAAGAAGTCATATGAATAAGAACATCAAGTTGACGATGATTAAAACTATTGCGCGACCACAACTCACATATGGATCGGCGGCATGGGGCTTCGCAGCCAAGACCCACATCAAGAGAATACAGGCCACTGAGAATAAACTCCTTAGAATGGCGATGGACGTACCCTGGTTTGTTAGGAACAAACAAATCTACAAGGACTTGGAATGGGAACCAGTTACAGAATTTATGAAGAGAAAGGCGGAAAGGATATTCGACAAAGCCAAACAACATCCAAATGAGGAACTACGAAGATTAGTCGACTACGATCCAACGGAAGAAGCTAGAGGGTCAAGAACCTACCACCGAAGACAGAGAGATCAGTTAAGGATTTAAATGTAACCAAAGAAGAGCTTAACCTATAAAAGCTATAGGCAGCATACAACTATCAACACGACTATGATCGTGTGAGAGTCCAGAAACCATAAGAGTCAACTGGTTAATAGGCAAAATGCCCGGAACCTATGAAGAAGCAGTTAAGGGTTTTTAGTGGGTCTCGAGCTCAGAGAGTGAGAATCCCCACACTGTTCCCCCTCAGCAGAGGGTGTGTTCGTCTGTTCGCAGATTTTCCCCCTGCTACACAAAAAAAAAAAAATATATTGTTTAGGGAATGTGAATAATATAATTGTTTCAACAACAATTGATGTTTAGTCGGTTTAAAAATAGCTCTGCTCTATACAGAATCGCAAACAGTAGAAAATTATCGTTTGAATGAAGTATTTAAATTTGGACAATAAGAAGAAAAATAAAAATCCACAATTTCATCATGTGGAAATTTAAAAGTTGATTCACTCATTACACATACTAAGAAGAAAGGAATAATATAAACATGGCTGTTGAATCCTTGTCGTTTCCACCATGAAGGTATCGATCAAACTTCTCGAAACATGACGTTGAAGTTTTTCACTTTTGTTTGAAGAAAAAAAATGTTTTTTTTTCCTGTCGTTTCAATATGAGTCTGTGGGGGTTATTCGATCAATTATACCATTCCTTTTAACTCCACAGTGCGCTATATTTTATAAGTGATAAATTAACGCAAGTCCCTGAATACCAACATTTTCGATATGGATGCTGAGTCATGATTTATCGGAAATAACAAGACCTGTATAATTCATGAAATCTCTCGAAAGAAATGCTTCTCACGTCTCAACCTTAGATCAATACAGAAAGTCAATTTATCGACAGTTTTAAGTCTGCGCGAAGGTGTAATGAAAGATAAATCATTCATAAATGAATTCGAATAATTGACCGCTGAAATATTCTAATAATTTTAACATGAGTCAATATTATTCAGGGTGACTGATGAAGTAAGAGACAACGGCTCAGTGGAGGAAGTGGGCTTCAAACTGAATGAGGATTAGGGGGTCAAATGTCCAATAATGGTATAAGGTCCTTTCGTTTGCAAAAAAAGTGTAGCACTTTTCTACACTATATTTTAGAATTCATTTGCTGATTGGATTTACACCAGTGTAGAGGAGGTGCAGTTCATCTACATTTCCTTTTGACTATGTGTAGATAAACTATTTAAAAATTTAAACTATAAAAGTGCTACATTTTTTATGCAAACGAATGGGCCTATTGGTTCTAGAGATGAAGGGTGATTTATGTCTTCGTTAATATGTTGAATGTTTAAGTGATATTTTTTACATGATTGTTACTATTCGTAACCTGGTATTGGGAAGAAGTACCAACCAAGCGCGTCCCCAGGTGGCGAATAGAAGGGGTCCTTCTAATGATTACTAATGAAGCTGAGAAATGTGGGAGTATAGGTCGGCTCGTATGTTTTAAAAAACTACTGGCAGCCTTCCAAAATCTCACCGCGGACCAACTTCTACTGCCCAGCTGTAGTGTCGTGGCTAAGGACCTGCACAGAATTAACGACGCCAACTGTCCGGACAGTCAAGGACTGGCGGCGGTTGACAAACCAAGCAAACTTGTGTTGCAGAGGATCTTGCCTTAATCAGCCGGATCGAGAGGAGCTAACCTCATCAAAAAACCCTAAGTTCAAGGTGGAACATCCTATGCTGAGGAACTTCCTCTTTGAGTAGCTCATTAGGATAAGATGTGCTCCTAATAGGCGAACTCTGGATACCTGTCGCCCTCCGGTTTCAATATGGCTTACCAGAGTAAGTGAGCACTACCCTGGCGGACTATTAGTTCTTCCCTTCTCGTGTAACCGTATATGAACACCGAAAAAACTACAAAAACCAGTCGAGACAGGGATTAATCCTATTTCGGCGACCGAAACCTCGAAAGAAAAATGCGCAGAAATCGGGGTGAAACCTGATTCTGCCATTGCCAACCCAACCCCAGGTGCGGACGAGAAATCTGGAACCGCCCTAGGAGAGGGTACCCCCGAAGCTGCGATCGCTGACGTCGCGATGGAGGTTGAGAAAATTAATCTCACCTTCAAACGCAGGCGAATGGCAGGAGCAGCAAAAGGCGCCTGAAACGCTTGCTGCAATCGGGTGTCAACTACAAGTCGGCACTTGCGACGGTCTAGCATGACGGCACCTAAAAGGCGACAGAAAAAGAGAGGAAACCAAACCTCCCTACACCTGCTGTCAAAACTCCTAAGAGGTTGCGCTCTGATGGCAGTACCTCTAGCGGCAGCGCGAAAAGGCACTGTCCCGGGGGAACTGTCAGTAGGGGGTACTTATAAGGAGAGGGTGGAAGGGATCAATGTCGGCATTGTCGACCAGAACCCTTCGACCAAACTGACCGCCAAGCAGCTGGATCAGCTCCAGGGCGCCATCCTGAGGCATACCCTCAGGAAGAAGGAAAAAGGAGCAGGAATCCGCTTCTTGAGCTGTACGCATAAGCCGGGTTGGCTTATGATTAGATGCACGGACGAGGCTAGCGTCTCGTGGCTTGGCAACTGTTTGTTGCAGATCAAGCCTTGGGACGGGGCCAACCTCCACATCGTCCGGGGAACGGAGCTGCCAAAACCCCAATGTATGCGTAACATACATCCCTGACCCTTCAGGGCCGGACCGGACATGGACCTTCTCTGTTGATGAGAGCCCCATGTCTAGGCTAAAAGCCCTGGACATGATGCCCTATTATGGATTTTGAAAGGTCAACTTCCGGACCCAAGAGAAGGACATGATGGGGATCGACAAAGAGTCGGATGCCCAAATTAAGAATGAGGAAGGAGGGGTTAATCCCTCCTCCACTGCCGGTACCTCAAGAGGTGAGAGAGGTGAGTCCGTTGAGGGAGTGAGGTCTGACTCTGCTCCCTCCAAGAGCAAAGCATCGCAGGCAGCCCTCCCTACCAGGGCTCTTCACAAGGCTGATAAAACGGCTTAGAAAGGGCCAGTGGTGGGGAGGAAGAAGGAAGCTATGACATCCAGCGATGGCGCATCTCTATAGATGCCTGCAAGCCAATGTCCAGCATTCCAAGGCTGGATACTACCTCCTTGAAAAACGCATCCTGGATAAGAGGATAGATATCGCCCTCATCCAGCAAACATGGGTTGCAGAATTAACGGCCTCAGTAAACTTCCTGGCAAGGTAATATCACTTGGATCTAGAAAATTATTCAGGTCCTGCATTTTCGTCAGGAACACTATTGAAATTTTTGTCCTCACAGGATGCTGCTCCAGAGATGTCACTTCCGTCCTGGTAAAACTTCCCATGGAAACGGGCACTAAAGAACTGGTTATCTGTTCTGCCTATTTCCCTGGTTGTAATGTATATAACAGATGTTTGTACATATTGTGAATTCAGTATTAAATGAGACACCGAGCTAGCCACTTGTTTTTATCAAATCGAAATACATCACATGGCGCAGTCGAAGCGAACATAAGCGTGTGTGGAAAATTGAAATCCTCTCGTGGAAAAATAATATTGAATTATAATTGTAATAATGACAAAGACACCATCCGAGATGAAATCAGAAGAAAATTCGTTGTACGTATCCATGTCAGCCAAGCCACCATCCGAAATGAAGTTAGAAGAAGATCCAGCAGTGGAATGGAAATTCTTTCTACAGAAATTCAAAATTTTCATTCAAGCTACAAAAGCAGAAAGTGAATCCGAAGAATATAAAGCCGCCTTGCTGTTGAATTGCATCGGTGATAAAGCCCTCAAAATATACAATACCTTCGAGTTTGGAAATGAAAAAGAAAAAATGAAATTGAAGAATATTCTAGAAAAATTTGAGGCATACTTCATACCAAGTGTTAATGTTACATATGAAAGGTACATATTTTTCACCAGAGATATGGAAGAATCGGAAACTGTGGATGAATATGTAACTCAGTTGAAACAATTAAGTAAAAATTGTGAATTCGAAAAATTAACAGATTCTCTCATAAAGGACAGATTGGTCTTAGGCATCAAAGATAAAAACGTCAAGGACAGACTCTTGAGAACAAAAAATCTGGACTTGATAAAGGCGGTGGAAATATGTAAATCTGCAGAGATAACGAATAAACAATTGGAAATTTTATGTTCAAATCCTGGTCCGAGCATGAGGAAGAGAGAAGATAATCAAGAATTAATGGAAGTGAGACGAAAAAATTTTCACATGGGTATGAAGAAGCAGGCGCCGAACACAAGGAGACAGAATGAAGTATCTAATGGACAAGGACAACAACATCCCAGGAGTCGTCAAAGAAAACAGATAAGTTTCAAGTCATTTAATAGTAATAATTTTCAACAACAAAGAAATAATAATAATGAATTTCATTGTACGAAATGTGGTACTATTCATTTCAGGAGAAATTGTAAAGCGTTCGGAAAAATTTGTCGAAAGTGTGGTTTGTATAATCATTTTGCTTCATTTTGTAAAAGTAAAACTGTTAATAATATTGCAAGAAAAGAAGAACTTTATATAGGTTCAGTGGAAAATAGTACTTCATTTACAAAATCAAATTGGACAGTCGATTTAAAAATAAATAATGAAATAGTAAATTTCAAAGTAGATACTGGCGCTGATGTTAATGTTATTCCATTCAGTTTGTACAATGCAATTTTCAAATCCCAATTAATTATGAGAGATGATACCAAATTGATAGAATATACAGGAAATCAAATCGAAATAATAGGATATATTACAGCCCCAGTTATTTATAAAAATAACGAATTTAATGTAAAATTTTTTATAGCTAAAGGATATGGCCGTCCAATAATTGGAAAAACCTCAATAGAAGACTTGGATATTGCGAGAATGGTAGCGGAAATGAGTGACACCAAGAGGTATATGCTTGATTTTCATGATGTTTTTGATGGAATTGGGTGTTTACCAGGTCAATATAGAATTAAGGTAGATGAAACTGTTAAACCTTGCATCCATGCAGCTAGACGCTTTCCCCAAGGGATTTTGGTGAGATTGAAAAATAAATTAGATAATTTGGAAAAACAAAACATTATAGCTAGAGAATTCGAGCCAACTGAGTGGGTTAACTCCCTAGTAATTGTAGACAAGCCTAATGGAGATTTCAGAATATGTATTGATCCCACTGATTTGAATAGAGCAATTAAACGAGAACATTTTTCAATTCCCACTTTTACAGATATTGTTGCTAATTTAAATAATGCTAAAGTTTTTTCTGTGTTGGATACGAATAATGGATTTTGGAATATTGAATTAGATGAATATAGTTCGAAATTATGTACTTTCAACACTCCATTTGGCAGGTACAGGTTTAAAAGATTACCTTTTGGTTTGGTATGTTCAGCAGAAATTTTTCAGAGAAAAATTTCACAATGTTTTGAAGGAATTCAAGGTGTCAGCATATATATAGATGATATTCTGGTCTGGGGTGAAAATCAAAGAGAACATGACGAAAGGCTGGTCGAAGTTCTAAAAAGGGCGCGTGAAAATAATATTAAATTTAATAAAGAAAAGTGTAAATTTTCAGTTTCGGAGGTGAATTACTTGGGTCATAAAATAACGAGTAATGGTATAGAGCCAGATGAAAGTAAAATTTCAGTAATAAAAAATTATCCAGAACCAACGAATGTGAAAGAATTGCAAAGATTTCTCGGTATTATTAATTATTTGCATAAATTTATTCCGAATGTAGCAGAAATAACTGCCCCTTTGAGGGATTTATTAAAAAAGAATACAATTTTTGAATGGGGTTGGAAACAAAAGGAAGTTTTTGATCAATTAAAGAAAATTTTGTCATCGCAAACAATATTAAAATTTTATGATCCACAGAAAATGTTGGTGTTATCTGTGGATGCTTCAAAAGATGGTTTGGGAGCGGTACTATTACAAGAAAGCAAGCCTATAGCATATGCATCGAGGTCTTTAAATAATGCGCAAAAATGCTATGCTCAAATTGAAAAAGAGATGTTAGCAATAGTGTATGGGGTAAAGAAATTTCATCAATATATTTATGGTAGAAAAGTGATTGTAGAAACCGATCACAAACCGCTGATTCATATTTTCAAGAAAGCATTAATTGATTGTCCGATGCGTTTACAAAGAATGCTTTTGGATGTTCAGATGTATGATTTGGATGTTCAGTTCAGGCCTGGAAAGGAAATGTATATATCTGATGCCTTGAGTCGAATCAATATGCAAAAGGACGATACAAACATTTTTGAAAATGAGTATGAAGCACAAGTTAATTATTTGAAAAAGTTTTTTCCAATTTCACCACAATACTTAGAAAAGTTCAAAGAGGAAACTAAAAAAGATTCAACTCTTCAAGTTATTAGTCAATATATTAAGGAAGGATGGCCGAATTCTCGGGCTAAATGTAATTCTTTATCAAAATTATATTACAATGTAAGGTCAGAATTGGTTATTATTGATGACATAATTTATAAAGGAAATTGCTTGGTTGTACCAGAATCATTGAGAAGAGAAATGTTGAATCTGATCCATTTAAGCCACATGGGCATTGTTAAGTGTAATTTAAAAGCAAAAGAACTACTTTATTGGCCAAATATGTTTCGTGACATAGAAAATGTAGTATTATCATGTGACATTTGTCAAAAGTATTCTAGAAATAACTTCAAAGAGTCACTCATACCGCATCCCATTCCCGAATATCCATGGCAAAAAGTAGGTTGTGATTTGTTTGAAATTGATGGCAAAAAATATATGATTGTTATTGACTATTTTTCAAAATATGTTGAAATTTGTAAATTGAATTCTATTTCTTCAGAAATTGTTATTAAAAATTTGAAATGTATATTTAGTAGATTAGGCATACCACAAATATTCATGTCTGATAATGGTACACAATTCTCCAGTTTTGAATTTCAGAGTTTTGCAAAAAGTTGGCAATTTGAAAATATAACTTCTAGTCCAAATTATCCACGCTCTAATGGTATGGTAGAGAGAGCCATTCAAACTGTTAAGAATATAATAAAGAAAAATTCAGAATCAGATACAGAATTAGAATTAGCTTTATTGGACTATAGAAATACTCCAATAGATGTAAACATACCTTCACCTAGTGAATTGTTTTTTAATAGGAAAACTAGGACAATTTTACCTGTTAAAAAGGAATTGTTATATCATAGAAATATAAATTTTAAGCGACAGAGAAATCTCTTAGTGAAAAGACAAAACAAACAGAAGACATATCACGACAGGATGTCAAAAACTTTAAGAATTTTAAATGAAAATGAAAAAATATATATAAAAATGAATAATATTTGGGTAAAAGGAATTGTTATTAGGAGAATTAACTTAAGATCTTATTTAGTTAAAATAGCAAGTACCAATTCTATAATTAGGAGAAACAGATATCATATAAAACCATACTTTGTGAACAGTTATAGATATAGATCTGACATTGATATTGAGGATGAAGAAAATGAAGTTAATAATACTTGTACTTCAAATACTCAAGACATAGAAAATTCACGCAGAACTACTATTTATAATTTAAGATATGGTAGGAAAATAAGACAACCTATTTAGGCAATTATTATAATGTAAATTATTATAATTTTAATATAATTGATAATATAGATGTAAGAAATTTAGGGAAATTCTTATAATTCTGAATTGAATTTTATTTTGTTGAAAAGGGAGATGTAATGTATATAACAGATGTTTGTACATATTGTGAATTCAGTATTAAATGAGACACCGAGCTAGCCACTTGTTTTTATCAAATCGAAATACATCACACTGGTGATACCATGTTCCCCCCGCAAACGAAGTGCAAAAATTAGTTGCCTACTGCAGGGGGAAAAACCTTCAACTACTCGTTGCGTGTGATGCCAAAGAAAGAGGTGAGTACCTATTCGACTTCATTTTAAGAGGAGCGCTCTTTGTATTGAATCGGGGCTCTGTTCCGACCTTTGTTACGGAAAATTGGGCTGAGGTACTGGACATCACGCTCTACTCGCAATACCTGAGCACTAAAATTACTGACTGAAGGGTTTCCGACACTCCCCTTGGCTCAGACCATAGAAATATTCAATTTAATATTGAACTAGGCGGTAAATCCGTTCAGGAATATCGCAATCCCAGACTGACCGACTGGGATGGTAATAAACAATTCCTTAAGCGAAATCTGGGATCCATTAACATTAATGTTATCAATCATGAAGACCTAGAGAGGCTGCCAACCCAATTGGCCAAGCCAAAGTCTCGGCATATCATGAAAACTGTCCACTAAGAAAGAAATCCGACAATAGGAAAGTATCTTGGTGGAACTCTAAACAAGAGACACTTCGTAAAGAAGTTCGGAAGAAATTCAACCGAGCAAAATCATCAGGTGAGTGGAAGGTGTACCGTCAAACTCTCACCTTGTATAACAAGGAAGTGAGGAAGGCCAAAAGGGAGTCATGAAAAAACTTCTGCAGATGCATCGAGGATGCTGCAAGCGGCACCAGACTCCACAAAATTCTCTCCAGGAAACCGTCTTTGACGCTGGGATCCGTTAAAAGATCAGGCGGCACTTATACGGTCTCTGGGGCGGAAACCCTTAGAATCATGGCTGACACACACTTCCCAGAATCAGTGTTGATTAATTCTGCAGATGCAGGAGAAAGAAACTTCGATAGTCGCTTCAAGCGACCCAGCAAAGAATGCTGGACATTTGTTAATAAACTTGTTACTGCGAGCGGTGAGAAGGGCAGTTTTGTCCTTTCTTCCATACAAAGCGCCGTGTGACGATAAAATATTTTCAGTTCTACTTAAGCATGGACTGGAATGCTTACCTTATCAGGCTCCTCAGATATAGCTTGCCATGGAACTTCATACCATCCAACTGGAGGAAGGTTAAAGTCGTGTATATTCCCAAGGCGGGAAAAACGGACTCACAGCATAAATCATTCCGACCGATCAGTCTGATTGACTCTTGAAACTCTTGAAAAGATACTGGATGAGCACATCAGAGAGGTGATCCTACGGAAACATCCCCTGAATGCTCAGCAGTTTGCCTACCAGAAAGGCAAATCCACGGATCTGGCCCTCAATAACCTTGTCGGCAGGATCAACTCCAGGGAGATTTCGATGGCTGCCTTTTTGGACATTGAGGAAGCCTTTAATGCTGCCTTCACTGATTCTCTGGTGAGGGCTGCCAAGGAGGTGTCCCTCCTACCATATCGAATTGGATTATCACAATGCTGAGCTCAAGAAACATTATAACCACGCTTTGCGGCGAAGCGCTTAGATTTAAAGCAAGCAGCGGTTGTCCTCAGGGTGGTTTACTATCCTCCCTTCTCTGGTCCCTTCTGGTTGACGATCTAATTGCTATCATCAGCTCGCTTGATGTATAAGATTAGGCTTACGCGGATGATATAGTTGTTTTACTGACGGGCAATGACGATGTAATTATCTGAGCTGCTCTTCAGGAAAGACTAACTGTAATTTAGGGTTGGTGTGAGGGGAAGCAGTTAGGTGTGAACCCTTGCAAAACCTTGATTGTTCCCTTCACCAGGAGAAGAAAGTTTCAAACTTCTGCTCCAATTCTCTACGATAAGACTATTCCACTCGTAGAGGAAGCCAAATATCTAGGTATTACCCTGAATAAGAAGCTTCACTGGACCTCCCACGTGGAGGGAGTCATCCACAAAGCCAGGCACTCCCTATGGGTCTGCCAAAGGATTTGTGGAAAAACTTAGGGGATAGCGCGGAAGCAGCTCCGCTGGCTGCTGGTTCTGCACAGAACGCGCTCAAACCCAAAAGAAAACTTTCGAAACTCCAGAGAACGGCATGCCTCATGATTTCGGGGGCATTCCGTTCTACTCCAACTGTGTCCATGGAGATGCTATTAGACTTCCCTCCCCTTCACATTTTTGTCCAGGGAGAGGCAAGACTAGCAACCCACAGGCTCCACCACCTTACCGTAAATGAGCCTGACAAACTCATTTTCGCCATTATCCTGAATGTATATGTTGTACAGAAGTGGCCCAAGTATTGACCCTTGGGGTACTCCAGCCTCCATATCTCTTGTTGTGGAGCATTCTCCTTCCACTTTCACGTGAAATCTTCTATTTTTGAGATAATTCCGGATCAACTTGCATATTTTGATCGAATATCCAGCACATCTCATCTTATATATTAATCCTTCATGCCATACTCTGTCGAATGCTCTGGCGACGTCTAGTAAAACAAGACCTGTAGCTTGTTTATTTTGGAATCCCTCTGTAATGTATTCTGTGAGCCTTAATGATTGATGCTCTGTTGAATGCTCTCTTCTGAATCCGAACTGTTCTGGTGGAATCAGTTTCAGATTTTCGGTTTCCTCATTTAGCCTCGTGGCTATAATTCTTTCTACTACTTTTCCTAAAGCCGACAGTAGACTTATCGGTCTGTAGTTTTGTGGGAACGTCTTCTCTTTGAATGGTTTATTGAACACTATGACTTCCGCTGTTTTCCATTTTTGTTGGTAGTGTTCTGTCCTCATAATTCCATTCGCGATATTTGTTAGAGCGATTATGCCTTTTCTAGGTAATTTCTTTAACATAACATTCGATATTTTATCGCTTCCTGGAGCTTTCCTCTTCTTCAAACTTTCAATTATTTCCCTGATTTCATTTGGCGATGTTGGTTTTTCTATTTCAGCAGCCGCTGTTATAATTCATCCATTTCTTCATAATTTTCTTCAACCAGTTCTTTCAAATCTTCATAATCGTCGTCTATCCTGTAATTTATTCTCGATTCTTGTTCGATCGAATCCACCAATGCATCTGCCTCATCAATATCAACCAGATCAAAAAATAACGCACTTATATTAAAAAATTGCAGAGTTAAATGGATAGAACTATTCCAAGAATAGAGTAACTAAATTTACAGTCTTTAAGAAACAAGGAAAAGAAAGGTCCAAATGGAAAAATTCAGAACTAGGTATAACTGAATTTATTGACCTTCGAGCAGATTTAATTTTCTGAGGTTTCGAGCACCAATTTGTGAATTCGAGTCTCGTCAATTTCTTTCTCGATAATAATATAAAAGAAATGATCCGAAGTCAGATATAATTGTTTTCCGCCGATTGTGTCTTCTTGATAAACTTATCGAATTTCAAATCCAATTGGGGACCGAATTAAACTCGACAAGCGAGGGGAGTTCGAGAATCATTTTAAACATCGTAGGAATATTGGGTATTTCGTTGAGATTTCATGAATAACTTCAAAATAACAACATATAACTTTCATAGCCAAATTTATAAATAATGCCGATGTTCTTAGACAATATTTTAAATTCGGAACTCCTCATGAATTTGCGCGAAAAAAATAGCCAAAGCAAAAGATACCATCGCCAAAATTAGGTACTCATTACACGACTCTACAAAAAAATTTTAGCTAGCAAGTCATCATAAAATAAGAAAAAAAAAACGCTAACCAAACTACAATCAACGACTACTTCAAAAGAATAGATCGGTTACAAAACACTGGGGGGTATCAAACTGATTTATCTTTTCATACATGAACAGAAATGAGCCACATTGAATAGGTTCTCCAACACAGGGAAGAAACGAGTATAAAAATAATAAATACAGGGTGTATTTAAAGGTGAGGCTTTTTTTCAACAGAAGCAATGAGTATTCAACCCCACTCAATATTCAATGAGGCGACGACAATTCAAAGAATTGTCGTTAATGCGTGCTAGTCATGAATCAGCGAAGGAATTCCCAGAGACGCCGAAACATAATATATACAAATTGTACACCGGTTCCGGAGATATTACCCCTCATCACTAGAGTGTAGTGTAACACATTTCGACCGGAGGATGGTGTCTTTAAGCGAGAAAGGAGGCCCGCCATGAAGGATATTTTACAGTCCTGATCATGATGTGCCACCTGTCCAACCAAGACTGAACCAAGCCTCACTTACTCTGTAGAATTTTACACCCATCCATGACTTCCACACAATATCACGTGACCTGCAATAACGAATGCAAAACTATTCGTCGAAAAATTGCAGTAGGGTATAAGGGAACGCACGCAGGCCGCATTAGATTAGGGTATCCTGATCATTCAATTCTGATTTTTAATCAATATTTTCGAGTGTTCTGTCCGAGTTTTCCGATCGTACAGTTATTTTCAGATTTTTATCGATCCGATACTAGTTAGCGATTCCGACTTCGTGCCGAGCCCGCTTC
This sequence comes from Coccinella septempunctata, assembly GCF_907165205.1. Lineage (NCBI taxonomy): Eukaryota > Metazoa > Arthropoda > Insecta > Coleoptera > Coccinellidae > Coccinella > Coccinella septempunctata. Next base: position 16,277,814 of record NC_058189.1, on the reverse strand, counting down.
TGAAAGTCCGCGGATTGCTGGATTGCTGTCAAGGTACGTCCAGGCATAATTTCGTAGACGGGATTCCTCACCACTTAACTTTTTCCATTATCATTTATTTTTTTTTATTACGCCATAGTAGATTGCGATGGAGTCTACCGGTGCAATGGCAATTATTGAGACCGATCCTCCAGACAAGCCGTCCATATTCTATGGACTATGGTCCAGAGGTAGAAGCGCACTCCGTTTTATTATCTGGAAACCTTAGCCTCCACCTTTACCCATCTTTTGCCACCATTTGTGTTGTACCCCTACTATAGTACGATTCTTTTCTGGTGTGAAAACCCGGGGAAAGCAGAACGCACTCAGGAGTGGGCTGCTCTTTTTATTAACTTGCCTGCGAACCTTGGTTCTGGCTGGGAAACGAATCCGTAACACCCGTGGCGCGTTCGAGATCACATCCCTTTTTCTTTTCGTTCAACTCACCCCGTGAATTCACCACCTATGCATTGCTATTTGTATGTAATTTCGAGAAAAAACTCCCTAAAGTAGACTGTTTCTATTCCACCTATTGCACTGTGATTTTCACTTGACTGATTTAGTTTATGTCCCTGTAAATCGGTGGATTTCTTAGAGTTGTGTAATCGTGCGTATTGTGTTTCTTTTTGCGAAACTACGAATAAAATTTGTTAACTTGAATTTTTACTTTCATTAGGTATCGCTATCACCTCACATAACACGGAGCCTTGTCTTCGACTCGAAGCTGTCTTGGTAGGTTGCTATTTTTAGTTTAATTTTATACCCTGTATACAGGGTGAGTCTTTCACTTGTACCAATATTTACAGTAGATTCTCGTGGTCGAACGAAAGACTTTTTTCCCCAGATTTGTTTTTAATTCGAGCTACATAAAAAATATAGCCATTTTAAACTTTTATATTGATATTTTACCCATAGTTTATGAAGAATACCCAAAAGACCTCGATATTACGATATACAAGGTGTTCCAGATTAAGTCGGCACCATTGCCATCTCCATTATTATTGATGCTACGAATTCGGTTGTACAATCTAATAGCATTTTGAATGGTCTTTTCGATGTCAAAAACAAAAAATGAAAATTGACAGTCCTGTTCTCAAAATATTTTATAAATTGATGTTTTGGAACACTCCGAGGAACACCCTATATTTTATCATGCATTTTGATTCGTAACATTCTCAACAACAAAGCTCATACTTCTGTGGAAATATTTATTTCATTCATTTGTACAAAAAATTTCTTTGTTTTTTCGAATAAAACCTCATGATTGTCCAAACACTTAAAAAAATATTGTTATTCGTATAAATACCAATATTGGGTGACAATCATAAGGTTTTATACGCCAAAGCAAAGAAATTTTTGTTACAAATGAATGAAATAAATATTTCCACATAAGTCGCTCATTTTCAACATAGGAAGAAAGGTGAATTGAGGTTTGTTGTTGAGAATGTTATTACGAATCGAAATGCATGATAAAATATAGGGCGTTAAAATAGGAGTTTGGTGCGTTCCTCCCGACTCACTCTGTATATTCAGAAAATACTATGACAATAAAACATGAGAGTATTGACGCTTCTGACGTTAGTAGCTTGGGAAAAAATGAAATACCATATGTGCTTTGAAATTTTTTTATTCAATATAAATTATTTGTATTGTCTCATTTTGATGAACCTTTAAGTATTCTACCTTCAATGGATGTACGAATATCCCACTTCATTCGATTTAAACAACAGTTCTTTTTTCTCTAAGATATAATTTCGACGGACCTAGACCTGTATACAGGGTGTGGCGTAATGAATGGATAATATTGAGCCTGGGGGTAGAGGACTCTATGGCGGTTCAGAAAAATATATTTTACGTTTAGTAAAAGTGCCTTGGTTTTCGAGATATTCGAGATTTTCGAAAATTCAAGAGAATTACACACTTCGCCACTCGTTTTGCTGGCAAGACTACAAATGAGGGAATTTTTTCAAACTGTTTTTTGGATAGTATTCCTGGATAGATGATCTATCGAATGTAATTCATTGTTTTTGAGGCGCATGAATAGTTCTTCATGAAAAAAAGATCTAACTCAACTTTTCCGTTTTGCTAATTTTTTTTCATAAGTTCAACCCAGCGCGGTGTAAAAAATAATATGGTTACCTGAGAGCCAATGCAAGAAAAAACATGCCAGTTTCATTGAGATTCCGAAATGGTATAACTCTCTGTATTCTCAGCATTAAATACAAAATAAATTCCTATTACAATCAGTTGAGGCCTAGTTTAATGTGAACAGTGTTTCTAAAATTTTTATTAGCTAAACTGGGAAATGCAAACAGAATGAAGCAATCGTCTATAAAAAGGTATTGAGCATTTACTGAAGCTCATGGTGGCCTCTTAGAGAATCTTTTGTGATATTTAATTCAATGAAACGATACTCATTTTGAAATTGTTGATATCCATGCCATATAAAGCTATGATTCATTAAAAAATGTAGACTATATAGAGCATGTATCAGAACTCATGGTGGCCAATTTAAGCATCATTTGTGATTTGTGAAACTTTATTCAATGAAAGGATATTTTAAAATTGTTATTTTTTCTCGTTTTCTTTTATTATTGAACCCCAACGTTGTGAAATCAATATTTTCAAGTTATGCAATAAATTTCAGCATTTTTGTAACAAGGGTCTTGACTCAATGTAATGAAAATTACCTAATTTTCAGCTTTTTTTCTTAATTACATAAGTGCTGAAATTCACTTCGTTACTTGAAATTCGCTTAACAACTATCAACTTTATAACTATAGGGCTTAATAATGAAAGAATACGAGGGAAAAAAACCAATTTTAAAATATTGTTTAATTGAATCGAGTTTTACAAAAAGTGTTCAAAGTGTGAATCAGGAGCTGTACTAGATGCTCTACAACTTCTTATGAATAATTGCTTTATTCTGCTTGCAAGTCTCATTTCAGTTGCTAAAAATTAAAGAAAAAGGCTCACGTCAAACTCTGATGCCTTGACTCATTTTAATAGAAATTTATTTTGTATTTAATGCTGAAAATAGAGTGAGTTATACCATTTCAGAATCTCAGTGAAACAGGCTTGTTTTCTCTTGCTTTGGCACTCAGGTAACTATATTATTTTTCACACCAGGCTGGGTTGAACTTAGGAAAAAAAATAAGCAAAACGGAAAATTTGAGTTAATTCTTTTATTATATTATATATATTATATGTGAGGAATGACTTGAGGTTGAGAAAATTGAAGGTTTTTAGATTCTCCGAGGAAATGCATGTGGAGATCTGTGGTGCTGTAATTTCAGTTGAAGGCTCTCGCTTGGGCATTATTAGTGTGTATCGACCCTGTGATGGAAACATCGAACTGTTCTTCTCTGGATTGTTTAATGCATTGCAGTCATGTATCGATACTGTTGATTTTATTCTCCTGTGTGGAGATTTTAACATAGATTTCCTCAAAACTGAATGTAAAAATTCAAAAATGTTGGATGACCTTCTAGATTGCTTCAAGCTGAAGGTTACGTCGAGGTATGCCACTAGGGAGTTCACTAACATCAATGGCCATACTAGTATCTCAAAAGTAGATTATATCATTACAAATGTAGATCCACGGGATTATAAAGTTGTTGTTTTTGAACCATATATTAGTGACCATAAAAGCATTTTAGTAGAATTGAATTTCCGACCAGAACAAAGGAAAACATTCGGAACACATTCATTCAGAAATTTGAGCCAAGTTAATGTTAATAATCTTATAGCTTCTTTATCTGGGCACTGTTTTGATGAAGTTTATTCTCACAGTGACGTTGACATGTGTTTTGAATCTTTCTTGGGTGTTCTGCAGCATTTTCTTGAGCGGTACTGTCCTATGAATAAATTGGCTCCGGATCGATCGGTGGGGAGGTGGAGGACGCCTGAGATTGTTCAAAGTAAATATAATCTGTCTAATCTCCATTGGCTTCATAAGAATCTAGGTACACCAGTCACTTTTCAAAACTATAAAGTTGCCAAACATCAGCATAGGCAATTGATAAAGGCCTCTAAGTTGAAGTTTTATAGTTCGATAATCGATCGCTCCGAAAATAGAAATAAAACAGTGTGGAACATTGTAAATGGCTTGACTGGTAGGACAAATAGCCAAAACGACATATGTATTGACTTTAGTGGTGTTATGTGCGATGAACCAAATCAGCTGACTGAAATCTTTGCGGAACACTTTTCCTCTATCACAAATTCTAAATTGAGATCTTGTTATGGCGCTAATCTATCACAATCCTGTACTTTAGCAGCAATGGTTGATAAAAATTTCTTTTTCTATCCTGTAATAAAAGCAGAAGTTGAGGAAACCATCAGATCCCTAAAAAATAAAAAAAGCGTTGGTGTCGATTCTGTATCCACAAAAATACTGAAGGCAATGAATCAGGTAATAAGTGAGCATTTAGCGCATCTTATCAATATTTCTATAACATCGGCTAAGTTTCCAGAAATCCTTAAAAAATCCATAGTCATCCCCATATTCAAAAGAGGCGATCCAGAGGAAATAATGAATTACCGCCCGATATCAATACTCAGCGTATTTTCCAAGGTATTCGAGAAAATTGTATTGAACAGAATGATGTGTTATCTCAATAAATTCAATCTTATAGATTCTGCACAGCACGGATTCAGAAGTGGTCATTCGACACAGTCTGCAGCAGTCAATTTTTTCGAATCAGTATATGAATGCTTAGACAAGAGCTTATTTGTGGCAGGTCTATTTTTTGACCTTTCTTCGGCTTTCGATTCACTCTCTTTCGAATTCATTCTTGAAAAGTGCTACAATTTGGGTTTCAGAGGTGTATTTCTGGATTGGTTGCGCAGTTTTCTCGATGGGAGGACTATGGCGGTAAAAATAGGCGAAAACTTTTCTGGACCCCGTCACATTAGCCTTGGAGTCCCGCAGGGTTCTGTGTTGGGACCACTTCTGTTTTTGCTTTTTATAAATGACTTGCCCGAGTACTTAGCCTGCTTATTGCTAACTATATTTGCCGATGATACTTCCGTGGTTCTTTCTGCCAACAGTTTCGAAGAACTTCTGAGGCTATGTGAACGTGTTGTTCGTGAATTTGTGAACTGGTGTCGCTCAAACCGCCTAATGGTTAATGTAGAAAAAACGGTATGCATTAACTTTTGTTTGAATAAATTGAATAAATTGCGGGGATAACTCAATATTGACATCTGAGACAACTAAGTTTCTTGGTCTCTATGTAGATAAAAATTTGAGGTGGACGGCCCACATCGACGTACTATGTAAGAAACTGAACAGCTCTTTCTTTGCGATCAACAGAATCAAAAATGTTTTGCCTTTGGACTGTCTTTTGAATGTATATTATAGCCTTGTATATAGCCACTTATCTTATAACATCTTGCTATGGGGAAGTTGCTCTGATATTTCCAGAGTGTTCATAGCACAAAAGCGTATTATTCGTTCCATATTCCACCTCCATCCACTGAACTCTTGTAGGCCAGTTTTTGTTGAGAACAAAATTTTGACGTTGCCCTGTATATATATTTTTAAATGTTTGCTCTATGCTAAAGAAAATGAAAATGAATGGTTAAAATTGTCAGATCATCATAAGTATGAGACGAGGAACTCTAAGACGTTTTCATTTCCGAAGCATAGAACACACAGATTTGAATGCAGTCCTTCATATACAAGCATGAAATTGTACAATCATCTACCAGCCTCTGTGAAAAAGTTAAATTCTAAACTGTTCAAGAATGTAATCAAGAACCCAGTGGCGGATTCACATATTTACCGCCAGTAGGCTATTCAAATTTTGCCGCCCTTACTATAATTATTTAGTTCAAAATATTAATGACAATTTTTGTGTCAGTGAAAATGTAACTTTGAAATTTGTACACTGTAGTCCTAATAACTACTCATAATTATTGTGACCTAGGGAATCGATGTGTCAATTCCCGAGTTCCTAGATCATTTTTATAACGCAAAGATTAAGATGAGATTCCACAAGAAATACAACGTTTATTTCTGAATGAAATAAAATTTAGTCACAAACTTCTAATGAGGCGAAGTAATGGATATATTAATTGATATTAGTCACACAGTGATATACATTCTGTAAACGTAATCAATCATTCTTAATTAGGCACACAGTTTAAAATAGAATAGATATATTGTATATCAAACGAAAAGAAGAAATTTATTATCATTAAGTATGGCACACCATATATACATGGTAACATGGTCCATAGGAACAGTTGCAAAAAATTAAGGGGGTGATCCTTCGTCAGAAATTAGGGTGGACCTTTAATGTAATTTTTTTTCCGAGCCCTCTGCTCAGTTACAGCCCTAAAAGCAGTTTTTAATATTTATCTTGAGAATCGAAAAACTGACAACAATGAAATCAAGCAGATATTCTATGCGGAGTAGAAATTTTCGGTGCTGTTCCTCTATTATTGAAAGTGCTAGAAAAAGCCACCCCTAAACATTGTTTTGCAAGAAACTTTTTTCCATATCCATATTTCACAATAAAAGATTGATTTTGGATAGCTCGAAATATTCTTAACAAATAAGGTCTCTAGCAGTTTTTTGGGAAAATTCACGGTTTTTCAGGAAAAAAAGACAAAGTGCATATCGAATATATCTGCGTTTGTGCACACAATCATTTTAATGAGTATACATATGTGACAAAAATCTCAAGATGATTTTTTGAGAATGGGTTATCCAAAATGAATTTTTTATTATAAGATATGAACATCGAAAAAGTTTCTTGCGAAGCAACAATCAGGGATGGATTTGACTACCCCTTTCTATTATAGACGAACAGAACCAAAATTTTTTTTAGTGCCCATATAAAATATCTGCTGGATTGAATACATGAAAGTTTATTGATTTTCATTAAAAAAATTAAAAGCTGCTTTTCGGGCGCCATCTTTAGGAGCCTGTAACTAAGCAGGGGCACAAAAACGAAAAGACCATCCCTACTTTTTGAATTCCCCCCGAATTTTTTGCAACTATTCATATTATTATATGTATTATATGGCCACAATCTAACTGACGCTGACAATGAAATACGAACGTAAATCATAAAAGTCTCTTAATTTATTGATTTATACGTTATTAAAATATCTTTCTGCGATGTCGTCATACGAAATTTTGTTCATTAGCTCTGACTCTGTACACAAAAGAGCCAAAGCGTTCAGCATGTCTTGGCTTAATGTGTTTCTTAGTTAAATAACTTTTTCAAGCAAAAAACAATTTGTCGCTGGTGTATACAGAGTGGGCAAAATTCGTTGTCTACTGAGGGAAACTCGAGAACTATGATAGCTGGAAAAAAACGGATGACACATTCTCGAGCTCTTTTCAAGAGAAACAAAGAATGGTGAAAACCGTTTTTGAGTTATTAGCAACAAATGAAATTTTGATGATTTCGAAAAGTTTTCATAACTTTTTTGTCATTGAAGTTACAGATCTGAAACTTGAACCTTTTTTACTTAGAATCCACTGACAAGCACCAAATATTTTTTCATTTCGAAACTTTAGGCGAACTTTTTTTTTTGAATGCAAACTTTCATTGAATTTGTTATTTTTGAATTGGAAGAAAGATTCTGTCAGTAGAATCTACGTATAAAAGTGACTAAGAAGTTTCAGATCTGTAACTCCAAACACAAAAAAGTCGTAAGAACTTTTCGAAATCGTCAAAATTCAAATTTTTGTTTATAACTCAAAATCTAGAAACGATAGGCTGGTTCTGTTCTCAGATTTGGATTAGTTATGAAAAAAGATCTAGCGAATGTGCCATCCGGTTTCTTCTAGCTGCTATATGTGCTATATATACTATGGCTCTTATAGCCATAAATACGAACTTCTGGACAAACATTTCTTGAATTGTGTTTTCGTAGGAACCGAAAAAACACATCCCAACGATTCAGATTCTGGTTTCATCGAAATTTTTCACCCTCACGAAGTTTCAGTATAAAGTCCAATGCTGCCGAAATAAGAGGGAAACAGGAAAATAGTAATGATGCACTACTTGTTCAGTTTTTTTTATATCTAGGGAAAATCAGATGCAGATAGATATTAAAATATCTTTGAAATACTACTATTTCAGTTTTTATAATTAGTACAAACAAAATTGTCCCCAAATTTGCCGCCTCCTGAATTCTGCCGCCCTAGGCTGCAGCCTACTTAGCCTCTATGGTAAATCCGCCACTGTAAGAACCTTCTTGTAAAAAAAGGTTTTTACTCTGTAGATGAATATTTGTACGACTCCTTAGTTTCTTAAGTTTTTAGCCTGACATGTCCTATACACTGTGTATCTAGTGTCTTAATGGATCAAATAAATTTATTATTATTAAATTTATTATTATTATTTATGCGCCTCAAAAATAATAATTTACATTTGATAGCGCATCTATCCAGGAATACTATCCAAAAAACAGTTGGAAAAAATTCCTTCATTTGGAGTCTTGCCTGCAAAAAGAGTGGCGAAGGGTGTGATTTTCTTGAATTTTCGAAAATCTCGAATATCTCGAAAACCAAGGCACTTTTACTAAACGTAAAATATATTTTTCTGAACCGCCATAGAGTCCTCTACCTGCAGGTTCAATATTATCCATTCATTACGCCACACCCTGTATATGATAAGATTCATATCATAATTTGAATTGGTCAGATATCTCAAAATACTTTTTCTTCTTGGAATTCTCATTTTTCTGTATTTTGATTCATCCACTTTCTCAGTGGAAGCCCACATCGCTCTCAGAGAGTCGGTTCTGGCTACATAAAGTTACAGAATTGATTTTCCGCATATATTTATATTCTTCAAAATATAATATAGGATATATGAATATCGGAAACTTCGATGATGGAAACATGATGTTCAGTGCTATTCGAAAAACAAAACATGCACATCATTGAATTGCAAATGTATCCCTTATCAAAATATTTGGTGCCCACCATTGTGTTATTTTCAGATGAATTATTCATAGGGTTTTTGTGAATCCTTCTGAACTGTAATATTGACCGACTTCTGCAGAATGGCGTTTCTGATTCTCGTTTTTCGTAAAGCAAAAATTGCAACAGGAAATTATACTTTCACGTTTACAGGAATGTATATTCCGTTAAATGGTATCATTAAAGTTAGCCATTCTTCAGCGGCCCTGAAAGGGTAATTAATGATGGATTATCCCTATATAGAGTTGGACAAAACGGGATAGCTAACGTTATATAACCTATAGTTCCCTAAACAAGCTATTGATATGTGCTACTTCTGCACAATAACTTCTCTGTTGTCTCCTCTACACATTGAATATCGAGCATTCCTACATTGTTTGATGATTATATAGAAAAAGTAATATTTGTGATAAAAGGTAAAGTATCCTGTTTTGCCCTCCTAGTCGGGTAAAATGGGATGATGTATGAATGAAAATGAAAATGATTCACAGGCCAACAAAATGAAAATTTTTATGTGATTAGTGACTAATGTAATTATGTAAATTAAGTTTTTGCAATAAATACTTGAATCCGTGTGTCTTTTTTTTTCTAACTGTCAATAGTAAAATTATATATTATAACAGTTATAACGTGAATTATATACACAATTTTTTTTAAAATCTCAAAAACTAGATCTGATAGACAAAATCTGAGAACTTTTTTACATTCTGCATCCAAAAATTACTCAGGAACAGTTAAAAAATCGCAGGCACCAAAATGTGTGTTGGCCTGTGTTATGAGTCAAATATATCTATTGTAATAGAAAAGAGAACACCTTAGGTAACATACTTATCCCGGCACAAGCTTCGTGAGACAAAAGACAAAAGACAATCTTGACACATTACCCAACCGTCGTCACTCTTTGTGCCGTACGTTCAATTCTGAACAATAAATGCAGGTCACATCGGTTTCCTTTTCATCTTCTGAACTACTACGATTTTTGTTTCTTCCTCTCATCTATTTTTTCGACTTTTTTTAGATATTATATTTTTTTACTTTTTCTTTATTCTTTTTCATTACTGCCGATTCGTTTATCTCGCAATATTTTTCCATCCTTCTTAAGACTTGTTGAACAATTAAATTCAAAAGCTTTGAACCTCTTGGTTGGGCAAAACGGGATAGTGTCCAGTTTTATACGACTGCCTGGTATCCCATTTTGCCCGACCGCGTCTTCCAAAATATTTTTCAGGATTCTTACGAGTTCATTTTTTTGTCATATCTGAAAATATCACGAAACAATCATTCAAATCTTAATATATAAAACTAAGTCGGCCATTTTGTGGGTTACACCATTTATAACTCAAGATTGGATGAACTGTTTGTTATAAAAGATGATTTTTTGGATACTTCTACGGCCGGGTTAACATAAAATACATCAAAACTGTGAAAATTTTGATGAAAGAAAAAAAAGGAAATATTTTTCCCTCTTGCGAATAATGCCAGTAGGTAGGAGTAGGTATCGCGGTGAACTACATTTTCTAATGATATTATCGCATCTGAGTCCAGGTGTTATTACACCTATCTTTCTACCGAATCCTACGGAAAATTTTATAACGAAAGGTTTTGAACCAATCCCCATTCTACTATTATCGCCATTAGATGGCGATAGAAACAATTACTGTGTATTTTGAGTTGGGTAAACGTCTTAGCCTTGGAATTCTAAGATCTTAGCTCAGAAATAAGTGAGTAATCGTAAAAGTCCTGTCAAAGTTCGTACACATAATAATTATTATGTTTATAATTTTAAAGTACTGAATTTAAACTAACACGATCTGTGGTAGCTCGTGATTAGAAATTGAAATTGAACTCATAAATTCAATACTTCAAAATTATAAACATAGTTATGTGTACGAACTTTAAGTGTTACGGTTACGTCCATTGTGAATCGGCACTAAAGAAGAAGAAGAAGAAAACATCTGAGCGTCATATATTATGTTCTGTGAAGTGAAAGTACTGGAACACTTGAAGAAGAAGAAAGAGTGAAGTACCACAAACAAAGACAAGGTTTATTTCCGTAACCAGTGAAAGCCGCATTAGTGTGACGTAGCGAATTGAAGTAGGTCAGTGCTGGGTTCCAAACAAAGTTGTTTTAGTGAGAGTTGTTCAAGATTGGGTTCAATATTTCATACAGTTATCAAAATTAAGAGATTTAACGTGAGTAAAAGAAATTTTTTTATGAAGACCAATCGGGCGATATCAACATTATTTCATAGACAAAGACCTTATTACAATAGATAATACGAGAATAGTATGTCAATGTTCAACTACAGTCTTCAATTCGAATTTTCAGCGTTGTCCTCTGTATGTTTATTATATTTATTTTGTATTTACAAAATTAAAGTGGTTTATACATACAGTGATCAGTGGTAATTCGTTATTGAAGCTATTCATCATCCATTTAATTCCATCGTTACTTTGATTTGTAATGATTTGTGTTATTCTCCAGTGTTATTTACAATGCCACGTGCCAAAAGATCTAATACATCTCAACGAAGCCGTAATGCTACTAGGCTTCGGAATATTTCGAGGGGTGTGTTCATAAACTTACTCCGAGAGTAGAGTATGAGTATGGTCATGCTCAGAGAGCATACTCTGAGGAACTAAAAGTACGTTTGTGAACGCTTCGGGTAATCAGAGCCTACTCAGAGCTTGCTCAGAGTAAGTTTGTGAACGCAACCGAGTCAATCTCCTCTGTAGAAGATCAAGAAAGAGCACGGGAGCAGCGCCGTGTAAGTATGACACGACTTCGTGAGTCACGAACACCAGAGCAAAGAGAGGCAGTACGTCGAACTACTCAGATGGATATGAGACAGCTTCGTGCTAATCGTAATCGTCCACGAACGACAAGGAACCCAAATATACATTTTTCTACAAACGTCAAAAAATGATAAGGTTCGCGCATTGACAACAATATGCGAAGTGACCCTTTTTTTCATTTTCCTTCGTTACCATGACACCGTGCGCGAAATACATACTTCGCACACTGCATGTAAACTATATGGAATTTTTATATCATAACCTTTATGTTCCTCAATCAAGCAAAAATCCAAGAAATTCATTTATTAATGTATAACAATAATTAAGGCTTTCAAATTGTGGGAAAATTGAACAATACTAATTTTATTTATTATTCACAATGTTAACATTAATGCTGCAGCCAGTGCACGAACCAATAATTAGGCATTCCTAAACCAAATAACTCAGATTCAGCTCGTGATATCGTAGATTTGGGAGTTGGATAAGACTATCCATTTTTGATTTTCAAGCAACTGCCGTAAAGGTGACAGCACTTGATCCTGAAATTTCAATACTCTTTTTCATATTAAGCTAAACATGTTACTTATTTTAGAATAATATTTTTGACGTTTGTAGAAAAAATTTTGTTTGAATCTCATGCGCGAAATACTTCGGTGATCTCGACTATTTTTTTTAACTCGGCTGCGCCTCGTTAAAAAAAAAACAGTTCTCGATTATCAAAGTAGCATTTCGCGCACTTGATACAAAAATAACTAAAATTTGAAAGTAATAGCTTTTCAATATGATAATTCAATCGACTACAGCTCTCACGATTCCGTTGTAATTGGCCCGATGGAAGTAGTATGCGTCTATTGCGATGCATTGAGGTATGCTCTAGAAATTCCGAGATTGTGCTGTCTAAATGGCAAGGTGAAATTGCCATTATTTCTTCCACCACCTGAACCATTGAATTCTCTCCTCCGTGGAGAAAAATCCGAATTAAGACATTTCCTATCGAACAAAAATACAATGACTTCATTTGAAGCAGATATAATTCAAGAACGTGGATTCAATCCAACATTCAAGGTAAGAATATAATGTTAACATTAATGATTTCATATCACTCATTTTGTCTTCCCTTTCTGCTATTTATATTCAAGGCCAGATTCACTATCGAATTGGATCATTACAACCACTTGAAGATGCACATCATAAATTCCTCCAAATTTACTTCATAGGCAATATGGATGATCAACTTGATCAACGTCAATCTATTATTGCAGATGTGAGAAAAATAAGAGATCTGCAGCAACTACTTCATGAACATCATGCATTGGTTCGATTGTTTAAAACTGCTGTTGAACGTATGCCAAGTGACGATCACAAGGTTGTGATTAGAGCAGATAAACGACCTGTTGGAGCACATGAACGCCAATTCAACGCCCCTGCAATAGACGAAGTGGCATTTGTGATTGTAGGTGAAATTTGGAAACGCGTGATATTGTTCTTACGCGTCGCAATATTGGAGAATTGCAACGAATATATAAAACACACCGTTCATACGATGCTCTGCAATACCCGCTAATGTTTTTGAGAGGTGATGATGGAAATCATTTCAACATCAAGATGATAAATTTTGAATGGCGAGTACCTATATTAAAATTTTGAATGTCTACAATACAAATTTGAATTATTTGATTTTAGGCCAGGAAACCACCAAGAAAGTTAGCTCGATGAATTATTATGCATTTCGCTTAATGGTTCGTCAAAATGCTTATAACTATTCGTCGATTGTTGTAGCAGTATTGTGTGGACATGTTTTGTAAAATTGAAACAGAGCGCCTCACTCATATCAGAATGAATCAATCCAAACTACGTTCAGAGGAATATATTCATTTACGAGATGCAATATCCACCGAAGGAGATGCAGCAAATGTAGGTAGATTGACAATTTTACCAGCAACTTATATTGGCCTCCCGCATCATATGCATGAATATGCACAAGATGCAATGACATACGTTCGAAATTATGGTCGTCCTGATTTGTTCATTACATGTACCTGCAATACAAAATGGGAAGAAATCACTCAAATGCTTCTTCCCGCACAAACATCAGTTGATGGACATTATATGACTGCACGAGTGTTCAAACGAAAAGTGAAGTCGCTAATGGATTATATTACAATACATCATGTCTTTGGGGATACTCTGTTGGATGTATTCAATTGAATGGCAAAAACGAGGCTTGCCACATGCACACATTCTTATCTGGTTAGTAGAAAGAATTCGACCAGAGCAGATAGATGACGTTATATGTGCCGAGATTCCTTCGTAGATCTCTTCGTAGTAGAGATGAAACAATTTGTCAAAAATGACAATGCGAGTATAGCATACTATTTCTCGACCAAAAACAGGCGAGAAAATATCCCCGGGTAAATGGACCTCAACAGAAAAATAATATTCCGAAAGATTAAAAACTCATCCTAGTGAAAAGGTGTAATCTAGATTTTAGTTCAGTTAGGATTTACATCGAGTGTCGGCCACATCAATTCAACGTGGAAATTTTCTACTCCGAATTCATTATTTTCGAGATTGCAGTGGAAATTGTCCAGAGTTTACTTTAGGGATTTTTGAATTCGAACTAGGAATATTCGAGTTTGAACTCGCAGTTTATGACTTTGAAGACGGAGAATTAGAATTTTGCAATGAGTTAATTCCTGAATTAGAAGTCGAATTTTCATGATTTAACTCGGAATTTCCTAGCTTGAACTAGGAGAAACAGACTTCTGAGTACAAGCACTTCAGACATTCACAATGCGAATGCTGAATTTCCAGACAGAGGTGAAAAGTTGTGTATGCCATTAATGCGGGGTATTTTATTCGCAGTCTCTTGTCAATGTGAGAAACCCAAAATTTCCGTTATACGCGGAGAGAATTGGAAATAATGACGAGACTTACAAAGTTTTTCTGAAAAAAAATCAAAACCCACCCATTTATCTACTAGTCGGAGACAGAGCTCCTTCCGGGTTACCTTAGGTAAGCGACAACAAATGATAATTGAAACAAAGTTTGTTATTAATTTGATTCCAACAAACCTTACAAGGATAATAGAGTCAAAATACATACTATTATACAACTGTCAGTCAAGCTCAAAAAAAAAATGAACAAAGAAATTACCAAGTGACCGGTGAATCAAAAATAATACAGTGTATAAGTAGATGACATTCTTCAAATTTAGAAGAATTTCAATCAGTATAATACAGCAAGTTGATCTTGAAATGGGATCAAGTGAATTCAAAAAGATAATTACAATCGGTCGCTTTGATTCAATCTGAGACAGTAGTAAACCATAAGATGTAGGGGGAGTCCAGGAGAGTTGAACCGCTTTTCACTCGGAAGCCACTGAAGTTGTATCTGTAAATGGTAGCAACTCATTTCTGGCGTGAAGATATCATGCCCAAATAGATAACGATAGATAATAGTAGAGTGATGGTGAGATGAACATTTTGAGTACATTTCTTTTTGTAGGAGCCGAAAATTCCCTCTTGTCTCCCTAAGACATGTGACAGATGAGCAAGGGGCGAGAGAGACTTTACCATAAGTTTGGTTATCAGGAAAAACATTGAAAGAATAAAATTTCCACTGACCAACGATTGTCTATGTCAAGGTTTTCATTATCAGATGAATGTATCAGCGTATGATATACATATTTTCTATTTCAGAGTCACTCACTTATTTTCGTGATGTTTTTTTACTTTTGTGAACCTTTGTATATTTTTTCATTTCTATAATTCAATTTTATTTCTTTGAAGAAATCTATTATCTAAGCTCAGTGTGGGAAACTTGGACTACTGATTATGTCTCCCCACCATAGCATGGGTCAAGTCTCCCGCACACCGTTTCAGTCTATTCAACAGATGTTTAGATTTTACAACTATTCACTATTATCAAAAAGGCTTATCGTTTGTAAAACAAATCAAGGAAAGCAATAAAACTAAATAACACCACGTACCTATTAAACTTTTCGGACAGTGTAACAAACAAAAATTATTCAATTTCTTACTTCCTAACAACAAAATCACGTTCGACCCTTTCACTCCCGAACTGTTCTGATGGCGACCAAAATGATGCCACCATTAGTTGTCGCAAGCTATTTACGATGTCGGTAGCGCGAAATTTGAATTGAATATTTGAGGTGGTTCAAATCTCCTAGCTGAGCAAGTCTACAGGACTACCCCTACACCAACCGGTTGGGTTGAGAAAAACAAAGTAACTGTGATAGGTTAGTTCAAAGATAGGCCGAAGGAGAGTAAAATCCTGTGATATGGAGATGGCAGAACCATATATTTTAATCATACAGGTGACATGTTTCAGTTGTTTGAGCCATTATCAAATCATGAATATCTACAGAATAAACAGATGAACGAAATATTAGAACGAAGAAAAAGAAATAGAGACTAAAATTTTTGTAGGTTACACATTTATAAAAAATGAATGAATTAATTAATAAATGAATAAAAAATTAAACAGAAGTTAACGACTTTAGGTTCCAAAATTGTCCTGATAAGAAGTCATTTAGTGAAAAGCATATCTTTGATGTGACTTGAAATAAAATATAAATCATTTAAAATATAAAACATTTAAAATATAAAATGACAGAGACAAATCAAGTACCACTATTCGAGTGTCAAAACCGAAAAGATGACATGTCAAAATCATACAGTCGGCGGAACACAAAACGAAATATTTGACCACGGATACAAAACGCAATATTTGACCACGGATACAAAACAAATCCAAAATCATCTTCTGCAGGCTCACTTAAGCTCGAGTGCTAAGTGACAGTTATATGTGACTTTTATACATAGATTATAGATTAGGAATATTTGGGAAACGAAGCCACTAAAGTGATTTGAGCGCCATCTATGTTTCAAATGTTTTCCTAAGCCTGGTTAAAATATTACTTCGAGGGCCATTTGCAGAAGCATATGAACTTTTGTTTTGATTTCAGATGGCCATTTTGATCAAAGAGGTTTTGAATGTTTTGATTCTCATACCGCATTTTGTTTATTTAGCTCGTTGTAGTTGGTAATTATTGAATTCGTTTGTCTAATTTCTTGGTGAAAACCTCCAAATATCGTTCGAAAATTATTGCATGGTGAAGAACTATGGATCAAATAAAATGAATTTTCCGCAATTAAGTTTTTTACTTTACTCAGGAAAATAGAAATGTAAGTATTAAAACTGGTAACATGTGACTGGATCATTCATTAATTTTTATTTTCAGTACTCCGAAGTGGATAAAATTTTCAGGACGTAAAGGCCTGCAAACACTACTGACTACACCATGTGCAGTCAGCAGGGCACCTTAACGGATCTTTCCAATATTGATATCATTCGAAAGCTCTCGTTTTGCTCACCAGTCCGTTCGTTTTGCTCATTTACACATTACGAGTTTTCAGAGAAGAAAAAATTTTTTTTTTCTTATCTTAGCTTTTGGGATATCTGCGTTTTGCTCTCGTTATGTTCTTTTCAAATCTGCAACACACTATAGGGGGTCTAAGGAAGTACCCAACAAAGTATCTAATGGCAGTTGAGTACTCTCCTTGATATGCGACAACAGCTCTTAGAAAGAGGAATTGTTTTGATTCTGTTCTTAAGGATTTGGGCAAAATCACAGAGCTTTGTTGGTTGTTTTTTTCGTTTTTGTCATTGAAACAATTTTATATCGCTTTTTCGCCCAGAACTGGACTGGACAATCGAAATAAATGTGAATCATTATTTTCGATATCAATCTGGACCACTTTTTCAGAATCGGGTGGTCTATCGACAATTTTCCCAACCAACTGGCTCTTGCAATATCGGCAAGAGCCAGTGAATTTTATTTACCCAATAGAATTATCACCAGTCACTTCTGACTGGTGCTTTCAGACCATCCTTTCTTTGAAAGAACTAGTGGACTTCTAGTACCTAGTCTTTTATAATTTCAAGTGAACTTAAACATCATTCAATTTAACACCTAAATGGTACTCTTCATGAAACTCGATACTGTGAACCGTTTTGGAATATTTCGATTTAAAATTTTGAAGTAATATCTGATGCTGGTATAAAGTAATGGTCGGTAATGGTGAAGCAATTAATTATTATTATTATGAATGCATTATGTGAATCAAAATATTTTTGCACCATCGATAAAACGAATACATGTTGAAAAATTGGGATGTAGGGGTCAACAGTCTCGTAATATTTTTTTTTCTTCAACGCCCTTCAACTCGAATACGGATGCTGTTACGAAAATTTTTTCCTGGAAAAACTCCACTTATTTTTCAGTTTTCTACCTCTCCTAGAGACGGGGTCTCTTATTTGTGAAACAACCTGTATATTTGATCAGTTTTCAAAACTTAATTCACTGTTCCCAGTCAGATTCATCAGGAAGCTGAGTCGAGTCACATGGACTGACAAAAGACTGGTCTATATCAAATGTCGATTCTTTGAAGAAAAAGTCATTAAATCCAAATCGATTTACAGATTTAAATGTGTAGTATAGATTTGTTTATGAAGAGCAATCTGAAATCCCTTGTTGTAGTTTTTGTTTGTTATCCGTTGAGGTAATATTACATTAGCAGGGCACTTTTATTTGTCTATAGCTCAATAGGTGAAAAAAAACTGAATGGTGAGCTTTCGATTGGGATTAATATCGAAAAGATCCGTTGAGATACCCTACTAGTGTGATATTACACTAGCAGAGCACTTTGAATTACCTATATTCCGGTAACTGTAAAGAAAAACGAATTGCACATTTGGAAAGATCAAAACGAGAGCAAAACGCAGATATCCCACAAGCTAGCGTAAGAAATATTTTTTTTTCTCCAAAAACTCGTAAAGTATAAATGAGCAAAACGAACGGACTGGTGAGCAAAACTGTGCAAAACGAGAGCTTTCGAATGATACCAATATTGGAAAGATCCGTTGAGATGCCCTGCTGGTGTAATATTACACCACAGTGAATTTTCTATAGCTCATTGTATATAAGGTGAGCAAAATAAACTGAGTGGTGAGCAAAACGGAACAAAATGAGAGCATAACGAGGCCATAAAAATCGTAAAATTTTTTTGAGGTGCCTTGGCTAGTGTAATGCCGCTTGTGAAGTCAACATTTTTCTGCAAGTTAATTGATAACTGTTCATCCACGTAAATTGTTGTATGCAGGAAGCATCCCTAGCATGAATGGCCTATTTAGGGGAATTTATGACTTCTATACGTCCATTCGAAGATTCTCAATTGCTGCTCCTTCAATATATTCAGAAATGCAAAAGTTTTATTGATTTCGATTTGGCAATCGAGTGACTGTCAAATTGTCAAAATTTTATGAAATCTCCTGTGAGTGTTTTCTTCATTCATAAATCAATTTGAATATTGTGTCATAAAGAGACCATATCATAAAAGAAATCATAAAAAAACAAAAATAAACTATACTGACAGGCTAACACACAGGTCTTGTGTACCTCTGTAATGTAAGGTTTTTTTTAAATGTGATTCTGAAAATTCTGTGAATAATATGTAAGCAACGGAAATGTGTATGCTATGATGGTATATTGAATATTGGTTCACGTTAATTTCTCATATACATTTTATAAATTCAATTGAGTTCTCAATTCAAAACAACGTATTGCACAGAAATAGCACGTTTGGCCTATAGCAGATCACCCACTTTTGTGTCCTAGTCAACACTCTTTTCGTTGTCTATAATATAAAATTTTTGTAAATTTTTTATAAATTACAAATAAAAATATGGCACCTCCGACAGCGTATTCTATTGAGTATTGATAGCAATTGATTCCAAACAATGTTCAGATGAAAACTAACGTCATGGTCACAAAACAAAACCTTACTTTTGTTTTGTCGATCAGGTTTGTTTTCTGGTCTCAACAAAGTCTATATTGAAATTCAATACAAGAAATACAATTCGAATTTCGCGCCCCTCAATTAAAAAGCAGAAAACTGTTATTAAACAGTTTACCTTCAAGCTAGGCAATTTTTTAGGTTTCACTTCATTTTCGTGTCAATGTATATCTGGGGTTTTTGATTTCATAACACATAAACATCAGAAGTCGGAATGTTATATGCTCCATTCGCATGGTAAGAAAATCGAAGATGTAACCTGACCTTTTATCGCCAATAAACCTTTTCATAAGTTTCTTACATCAGAACTGTTACTCAATTCCTGTGAAAAATTCATTTTCTATTTGCGCCACCATATGTATTGTTTCCATTCCAAGCAACTTCAGAATACCGTTATGGAGGGTTTATGTGGGTCGATGCAGGTGCTGAATCCGGACTACTACTCTTAGGAATACCGTCAAAGGATTCGAAGTTCAGCGCTGTGAAGCCTTTCAGAAATCGAATCCATAAAGACGTTTGAAGGGCATCGGTTTAATACCGATGCAGAATTGATTTTACTCAGGGACAATACTTCAAACCTTGGTTCATGTAAGATATTTCGGCAATGAAATCAGATTTCGCTGAATTGACCCGTTGATCATCATGTGATTATATTTCAGCTATGAATCTCAACAAACTATGAAAAAAAATCAACTACAATGTTGTAAAGCTCGAAAAATTCTGCAACAAAGTCTGAGATGTCATATGTCTAACTTTTGATAGTTAGGTACTCATAATAATCAGTTCATTTTGAATTTGATTCCAATTAATGTCCCATTTGAAGGAATATTTTAACTGTCATGAAATCAAAATATACAAATGAAGTTTGCCATTGAAATTAAAACCGAAAACAAGTATTAATTTCTGATGAGCAATGCCTTCCACAGCATATTTTTCGAAAGCTTAACGATCGCTGATTGCAGACCACAGATATAGATAATTCGTCCCCTAAATTATGTACCAGTAGATTTCGCCAATAGATGCGCTGGAGTTCGGGAGAGAATACTAATTTTTTATTTAAACTAGTTGAAGTTGGATGAGTGAACTGTTTTTCAGTATTTCGGGTAATGGTGACAGGCAATTAGATTGCATATTTCATTTTTTATAAAGAAAAAACTCTTAAACATGGGAAATATTGAAGGGTGTGTGGATGTAACAGTGGTTAACCGTCAGAAAGAAAAAATAGAAAGGAGAAGATTTCAGAGTACACTTTTGAGATGAAAGTGGAAAAACCTCACCACAAGAATTTACTTCAAATCGATTTATATTTCGAAAGCTGATGCATTCAAACGGAATCGAAATTGTCATTCCTTGTGGAAAGTTGACTCTGCTATATGAATGAAAAATCATGTGAATAAACCTAAAGGGTTCAGAAATGGAGATTTCTGCAGCAGAATCTTCTCTATTAAGTGAGAGTTCCGAGATCGCTTCGTTTTACTGTCTTGATGTGTTGTGCTTTTCACTATATTTTTTCATAAAGATAACATTAAATCAATTATTAATATTGATTACTATATGTACATCCCGTTTCCAATGAACAATTATGAACATATTTAAGTTTTATCCTTAGACGGAAACGGCCATATTGGTCTTCCAAGTTTAGATTTGAAAAGTGGCAAACTTGGAAGTCAATTGAACAGAGTGATGTTTTAACTCAATTTTGGTAATTTGAATTCTTGAAATTTGCTGGAAATAAGGATTTTGGATATTTCAGCGTGAATACTTGGTATTTAATCTAGTGAAGTGAGTGTTATAATACTTTTTAGTGTAATTACAAAAAGTTGCCAACGTTTCGAGGACTTTTCTCCTCTTTTTCAAGGATGAGAAAAGAAAAAGCAAGTTCAAACAGTATACAAGGAAGCTACTTTCATTACCAATATTTTGTACTTTTTAAAAACTGTTTAGAACTAAAATCATCTATCTAAATTCTTCACAATGTACATGCAGGCCGGAGCCATAAACCTAACCTAACACAGACATAAACTTATGGTGCAGTGGACTGTACCACTGAACTCTGTCAAACACATTAACACTGAATAACATAACAGAATAAAACATGGGGCAAATTACTGTCAAACTCAAATCGTTAAATGTGGAATTTATGATCTTAACTTTAAAATTAAGTTAAATCATATCTAACAAAAAATCGTAGACTAAGCTAAGGTTCCTGACATCATTTCTAAAGTTTACTGAGTTATTTAATTTTATATGTAACATTTCACCAATATTCCGTTTGTGTGTAAACTTTTTCTTTGTCGAAAATAATGGTATTTTCAAAGTCGAACTGATGTTTTTCTTTAACTGCATGGTTTGTGAGAGCAGTTTTGTCTACGTTACGTGCATTCCTCAGATCAGATTCATGTTGTTTAATTCTTTCCTTCACATTTTGTTTTGTTTGTCCTAGATAGCACTTTTCACAATCACGGCATGGAATCTTATTATATATACTACTTCTGTTTGTAATTCCGGAAGGGTTGGATCCCTGAGACGAGTGAAAAAAAACTTTTTTGTTGTCTTAAATTATAAAAAGCACAACGACAGTTGTATTCTTTGAAAATTTTTTGTACCTTATAAGGAAGGCCAGGTATAAAGGGGAACTTACAGTATCTACTGGACTCACCTCAATATCCAAACTAACATTCGAATCATCTTTTACATTCGTGTATGATCCAAAACACTTTTTATGATTTTATTAATTAAGTATACTGGATAGTTATCGTCTGATAGGATTTTTTTTACTACTTTCAAATTTTCAGCATGAAAACAAGGTTCACTAGGAGTCAAAGATTTTTTAACTAAATTATGGGTCACATTTGTTTTCTGGGATACACTATGGTTGCTATGATAGTTTAGTATGCGGTTGGAGTTTGTTGGTTTATAGTACCAATTAGACACAAGACTACCATTACTGTTGACGATGTTGATGACAAACAACTTTGATTCTCTACTTCCATGGTGAACTTTATGGAAGTGTGGTATGAATTGAGTAATTGTAGTGCAAAATCACAACTATCTCTGGGGATTAATGTGATGGTATCATCCTCATACAGTTTTAAAAGGGGTATAACAAATGAAATTTGACTGCTCACGAACTCCAACAGATCTTCCATTACTAGATTCGCGAATGATGGACTTGCTGGGTTGCCCTTTATTGTGCCAAATATCTGCCTAAAAAAGGCACCATTAAATGAAAAATGGCATATGCCTTGAACTTGCTTTTTCTTTGCACAGCCTTGAAAAAGAGGAGAAAAGTCCTCTGTAATTAGCAGCAAATAAAGTTCCACATTCCCGACAACCTTTTCATTTATTTATATCATGAATGAAAATCTTGAATCAAATTCTTTTTAGTATTCCTACATCATATTACAAAATCGGAAAACATGGTTAGTTATGCAGCTTGTGGCTATTGCTTAACATTAAAAAATGAAAATTCCAGTGTAACACTTCATAGATAGGTGATTTTTTAAGCTGAATATCAGGTATTAATTATGAGTTTCTGAATTTCATGACATAACAAGGTTATCCTATGACACTAACACTCCATGGGCGTAGGTGATGTTAAGTCATAGACATTGTATTACCATTAAGTATATAGCCAAGCAGTGTTAGGCGAGGTGAATTTCCGCTTTGATTATCAATTTGAACGAGCGTGAAAAACCTTCTGACTTTACGTCAGTGCTTTCCTAATTTTTTTGATAATTCAGAATCAACTGACTTAGAGTTAGTTTTTTGGAAACTTCATTGTCCTACGCCACTATTGAAACGGAAATATAGGTCGGCCATATTTCTCCTCTATTCCGGTCAAATTGAAATGAGCAATATGCTCCTTTCTGTTATTCTATATTCTAAGGTGTTATCAGTGATTTTCTCGGAATATTATTAATTTTTTCATTATTAAGAATAAATGAATTTATGTTCATTATAGATTCAAAGAAATATATTTGAAAAATTATGTGAAACAACTATGTTCACACATAATCTACAATAAAGTATGAGGCAGTTCAGTTCAAATTGATGTCAAAATTCCAGCTCTTCATTAATAGGTACCTCCCAGCGATCGCTGCACCTCTTTCTTCCCTGTTTTTTGAGAGACTCTATTACTATTGGGAATTTCAAACAAGCGATACGCCACCTGGTCTCAATTTTTATGAGTGAAAAGTTCGTGGTCACTTGTTTTTTTACATCGATAAACCGAAGATTTTGCTGTTTGATAAGAGTTTCCATAAAAAATACATCTCAGTCTGTTGAAAATATCTTTATCTCGTGATAATAAGAGACACGTAGTCAAGCTATCATAATTAGGATCCTTTGAGCAAATCCTCGAATACGACTTTCTTACTTCTTGTGATGGAGTCAGTTTGCACTATTTCCCAGGATGGAAACAATGTTTAAGGACCTATATGTATCTTGTCGAATGGTATATCGGGATTCTAGGTATCCTTCAGAAGAATCGAACTTGATCCTTGAATTTGGCTGTCAGCAAGCTATTTGGAAAATTAATCTTAGAACTTAAATTTTTCAGATATTTTGTTGAAATTGAATGAAAGAATCATAATCAGTTCTATAACAACTTAATTCAACCTGCAATTCAATCTCATCCTCGAGCGAGCCACAAGCCTCAAGATACTAACTATTCAGAAGTTTAGGTACAACCGAAATCGATAGATTTAATAATAGCCTCTCTAGAATCCATAGCACTGATTACTCTGGCACTTACACGTGCCCTTTTATTCATTCTAGGTTATGAGCCAGGTTTATGTGCACATCAATCAAATGAATCCGACAACCTTTCATCGAGTATCATAAAACGAGAAATACCAGAGACAGATGTTAGAATGAAATTTATTCATAACTTTTCATCATATAACGTGCGTTCAAAAAAATTCGTCGTCAAGTAGGCTATGGAATTTTGAACGTCGATATTTCGTATCTAAACGTAATTCTTAGCTCGTGCTATACTATTTTCCAGGTGAACTGTCATTTTAGCATTTTGGATTGTTGTTGAATTAAAATTATCAGCAAATTATAAAGATGGTTTTCACGGACGAGTGACAGGCTTTTATTATTGAATCCTACTTCAAAATTGGGAAGAAAATTGAAGGAGAATGGAAATATTCTTTTCCGGCGACTTCATAAAAGCCTATGTTGCTGTAGATTATTAAGTATGAATTTTTCCATTGTACTGTTTTGCGATGTGTTGACGAAATAGGTATGTTCAAACAAAAAAGGAAGTGGTCCACCAAAGAAGAAAACTCCAGAGTTCAGCAATAATGAAAACATGATGACAGAAGCTCGCCAAACCTCTGTTCAGGTTTTATCTCAAGTGGCTGGAGTATCTGTTGGCATATGCCACCCGATTTTGAAAAAAAGATATCCATTTGTTTCCATAAAGATTGACATGTTATCAGAAAACTGAAAAGGTTGTGATTACCTAACCTTGTAGCATCCAATAAAAATTGGAGTTCAGTATGCATCAGTCAAAGGCAAAATGAGGTCCTTCTTTCTTTTATGGATTTTTTAATAGCAGAACGTTAGGAGAAAGCATCATGCCTTTTTATAGCTGAATTGAATTTTAATAAATTGTCCAATAGCTTTTTTCAGGTAATTCAGTTCTTTTAGTTTAGTCATGGATTTTCAGTATTGAATGAATCAATTCAATATTTATAGAGAATTAATAAACATATTATTGAGATTCTTACTGTGATTTATTCATATGACTGAAGTAGCTAGAACCTTCTTACAAAAAAAAACATAATACCACGATGAATTCAAGATTCATGTCTCTTACGTATTAAAATAGTGGACGGTTAAAATTTTTACGAAGAATTTTTCTAACCGCCTCAGATTGTTTGGATTCTTGTCATCTTACTCAATGAAAGTAATGCTTTTCGAACGTTGGGTGAAATTTACAGGTAACTTTTTCTAAAAAGTGCCTTTCCGTACAAAATTACGATATATAGGTTAATGTCATCATTGTTTGCGTTTTGGGAAGATGAAGTAATTCAAGGAAAGACATACGTTCAGCCATCGAACATCAGCCTTCAAAATTTCATAGCCTACTTGACGACGAATTTTTTTGAACGCACGTTATATAATATAGGATTTCAATGAAACTTATTTTCATGTGATTGGCATCTGCTTGCTATTGAATTTCCATGAAATTATCGAAACATTTCGAAACTATGAGCTTTACGAGTACGAAAATGACTGTCGGGCTATATTTTGAATTTTATAGTGATTTGAGAGAATCTCAACTAATGAGTTTGCCCAGATAGCACAAATGCCCTAAGAATATTCTCACAAAGTGAAAAAATGGTATGTTTCAGAATATTCCGAAGAATATTCATAGGATATTCTCAAAATAATGTTCCTAGAATGTTTCAAACGAATATATACAAAATGTTTCAAGAGAATATTCCAATCACGTTCTTAGGGTACATTCCTAGAAGTTATAATAACCCAATGACGTTCATGTAATAATACAATTAGGATTTTATTTCCCTTCCAAGCTGTTTTCTTGTTATTCCATACAATTAATCGAGTTTCCAAATATGTTAATTTGTTTCTTCCTAAGGACCAGTAAATCGAAATTATTCCCGCTCACACGAGCGGTTTCACGTTTCACTGTCAGTTGTCACTATTGTTATGTTATTTCTATATAAACTCTCGTACTGCTGAATATCTTCAACTCGTACGTGTATGTGTGTGTTTATATATAAAAGTTTAATTTTTATTGTATTTTAAGTTTCAGACCAGCCCTATTCACCCTGGAAGAGAACATAATCTAAGTGAAATTGGTAGGAATAATTATATTATGTAACTTAAAAACTCCAATACACAAAGTGGGCATTGTTTTTTATTGCTTGTATGTTTGTTTGTCAGTTCAGTCCATTACAAAGTTGTGAGTTTTGCTCACAGCTATGGAGGGGGAGCAGGGAAGCTACCCTCCAATCTCCATACTCACAGCAAAAGTTTCGATAGGTGGCACTCTTATGATGCTCATAATCAAATGTGTAGGCTGAGCTGTAGATAATATATGATTCTTAATTTAATGCATCTTCAAATTTGAGATATAATGCAACAATTAATTTTCACAATATCTACATACATAGTTAGATATATAGTTTTTTTATGTGTTGCAGATAAGCCATAACTGCAAAACAGAATAATCCTATTCATAATTTTTATGTTGAAGTAGAAAATAAAGGAAAGTAATTTTCGTATATGCTAAAAACTGTCCACCAAAAATCAAATGCAGCGGAAGTTGAAGCTTCTGCAGAACAATGACTGGTTGATTGCAAAGGGAGGATCGAGAAAGAAAATAAATAAATCTTTTTTTTTTTTAAATATATATTACATATGTTTATATGTATATATATTCAATTTATTTCGTTTGAACAATGAATTTTGTGTTTTGAAGTTATATTTATAATTGTTCATATTTTTTTTATCTACTTCATTGTTAGATTTAGATTTTTTTTCAAATATATTTCATTATAGTTATGGAATGTTTTGAAGGAGTTATTTTTTCTGTTTTTTCTGTCCTTGTTGGGGGGTTTCGAGGTACTTCAGAAAGGCTTAACCAAACATTATGGTATATGTAATTCAAAGAAATAATTTTTCACTCTGATAGAGGCATTCGATATTTACTGAAATTCGACAAAGTTAGATAATTAAAGTTTTTTGGTTGAAATAAATCAAACGAAAAAACTTTAATTATCTAATTATGTCCTTCAAATTTCACTCAATATTCAATGAATTTTACATAATTTCTAGATATTCTCATAATATTTGCTATATGTTCTCAGAAAATTCAGAAGAACCTATATGAAATGAACGTTTATAGAATGTGCAACTAGTACATTTATTAACATTCATAGAATATTCCTGGCATGTAAAATAGATATTCTGGGAACATTTCATCAATATTCTATGAATATTTTCAGAATGTACCTACTCAGAATATTCTCAAGTACATTTGGAGAACATTCATAAAATATGAAACTCAGTCAACTTTTAATGTTCAGTCAATGTGCTCAGAATATAAAAGGTGTCTGTTGGAAATATTCTGGGAACATTCAAACGTTCCATCAAGTGCTTCTATGAATATTTTATAAATGTTCTTGTGCTATCTGGGTGGGAATATACAGGTTTTTCCAATAAAAAGAGCCTCCCTCAATATTTCTCGAATTTTGATGATTAGCAAAATTTAATGGAAAACGTTCATCAATATGATATCATGAAGTGGGATACATTTTGTGATACTAATAGCCGTGTGCACCGAATAATTTAGCTCAGGATTATTTTAAATCTGTGATTAAATTTCTCATTCATTGTGCAGCGCATT
The DNA here is from genome assembly GCF_907165205.1 of Coccinella septempunctata. Classification (NCBI taxonomy): domain Eukaryota; kingdom Metazoa; phylum Arthropoda; class Insecta; order Coleoptera; family Coccinellidae; genus Coccinella; species Coccinella septempunctata. Next base: position 16,249,784 of record NC_058189.1, on the reverse strand, counting down.
TTGATCCCATATCAAATATTCTTACTACTAGATTAAATTAATCCGCCAAAATTAACGAATGAAAGTCTTCAAAACGCAGCCCCTTAAAAAATGGTGCTACATTGCCAAAATTTTGAATAGGAAACAGCGGTGGAGTAACATTCCCCCTCATTTCGAAGGTCTTCGAATGTTTTTTTCAGAAATGTCCAACTGGAATTTTCCAGGTCAGTAGTTTGGCAAGAAAACAGATATTCTCTATTGATCTTCTAATTTTTTTCGATAAATTCACTCATAAACATGCAACAGGTATTCTTCAATCTTGGAAAGTACAAATAATGAACAAAATGCATTTGGAAACTGTGCTTCTCAATATTACACTTGAAAACAAGGGTCGCAGATGTACTGTCTGATCGAGGAGGATAAAATGGAAATTTCATGATGATGAATTCAAGAGGTTTGAGCAGTCGATCGTGGTAGTTTGAAGATATTGTTTGTCGCCAAAAAAAAGTACAAACCTGAATGTTTCTTGTCAATTAGCTCAGAGGATAACGACGAATGTAACTTTTTATTTTATCAAAAAGCAATTTTTGGACGTTGTCATAAAGGTGGAACAATAGTGCTTTCACTGCAGTAAAACCCGAATGAAATACAGTTATACGGTTGCCTATTCGGTGGATCCCAGAAACCGTTGAATTGAAGGAAGTTTGTTATTTTTTATAGCCTTCGTTCAGGAATTTTTATTTCCGAATCGAATAGGGTGGATGACCTATTTTCTGCCAATAATGTTCGCTCTATCGATGACCGAATGTGACTCTTCTTTCATTCTCTTCCATAAATAATAATTTGCTACAAGTAAACAATGATCTATTTGGACTATTGAAGAAGTTACATGGAAGCAGGGAAAAAATTCGGTCCATGGAATTTCCGAGAAAGGCGGTTTGAGACATGCAGAATTGGATAATCGAAATATAAATCCCGCTTTCCGCAGTTCACCAACGCTTGGGGTGAACACTGTGAACAGTAGATCGGATATCAATATCCTTCAAAGTGCGTTATTTATATAAGGTTGAATAAAATCGACACACCTAGATTGCTGATTATCTGCTCGATATTGAGGTAAAAAGTTCGTAGATCCTGATATGCATTTTGGGTAAAACGTGAGGTTTTGAAATGCGAGTTCTTTAGAACAGCGAAAAAGAATATTTGTGATATTGTTTTCAGTTCTTTAAATATTGATGTCGAATATTTTTCAGCCTCTATAAGTGGGTTTATATTGTCGCGTTTTCCAGTATATTCTCACCATACGAATTAATTTTTTACATCCCTTAGCCGTATCGAAACGAAACTCGAAATAAATATTACTTGTACCTAACTCAAAGTGGAGGTTTCTGAAATATTTTCTATGAAATAAAATGTCTTGAAGTGAATAACAATTCGAAAAAACCTATTGTTGGATATTTCAATTGCAGTCTTTGCTATCTTTAGATAAATTGGCATTCAGCAATATTGCTTTGGCCTTGTGGAACTACGCAACGATGCCAAACATATCGATTCATCTAATTTTCACAGGCTTAGTAGACTAAAAGGTGTATTTTTTTTTTTGATATTTTTGATGACCTTGGTATCGATGTCTATTAGTGATTAGAGGTTTCTTTTCGGTCGAAATTTCAGAGACTCAATTAGACAAAATGCCGACGTTTCGATTTTATTTTAAAATCATCTTCAGGGCTCTAAAATAAATGACAAACTTTATAGTAAAAATAAGTAAAAATTCAAAGGAATAGAGAATAGAAGTCTCGAAACAGGACACATATAACAATTATTGAATAAGAACATTAATCAGACTAACAAAGTAATAAATATGATCAAAAATATCTTTGAAATTATCACATATATACAAATAACAATTAGAAGCTACTCACATTGCCAGTTAGTATCTATTGTCAATTCGAAAATTAAAAACGACGAGGATGAAATAATAAAAGACATTATATACGGTTAAATAACTTGTACGAAATAAAATACGTCAAAGGAAAACGAACTGGACGGATGACATTCAGTGTTAATCATCTGATAATTATCAAATAAGAAAAACGAAATAATATGTAGGTAAACTCAAGCGAACACGACCAATACAAATCTGTGGATGTTCTTGTATTCTCTGCAACTTAGATGGGGTACTTACCCACCGCGTTTTACTAAAATGAGGTCTGACCACTTTCTCAAGTTTTCTGTTCAGTAAACTAGTTGAGTGACTATTTTCAATCATTACAAAATACTTTTAGAGTATGTTGTAATTCTATACAGGGTCTTTCACGAGGAACCTCACCCATATTTATACGGGAAACTACTGAACGTATTTTCATGAAATTCAGCACTTATAAGTATTTCACGATGCTGATGAAATCTAAAATATTTTCAAGGCATGAGCACCTCCGGTTTTTCCGGAAATGACGTCAACTTCCGTTTTTCAAATTAGAACACCATTTTTTTATTGCAGAAATAGATTCCTTAGAAAATTTCAAGTTATTTTGATGAAACATTTTTCAGTTTTGGTTGGAAAATTCTCTCTGAGCGGGAAAATTCGAAAAAAAAATCGAAAATAGAGCTCCGCTGAAACAAGAATAACTTCGAGGTTTTTGGATGTAAAATTTTCATTTTTGGGATTTTTCAAGATGTAAGATTGATGTATCCACTTTAAAAATCGAAATCGCGATTCATGATACAGGGGGTGAAAAGATCGCTTTCAAAGTTAGTGATGACAAAATCGTGAAAAATCAATTTTTTCAAATTAGAACCCCATTTTTTTATGGCAGATATTGAATCTACGTTAAAAAATAATGTGAGTGTATGCATCACACCCTTGCCCTAAAATGGATATTTTCTGAGTTATTCACAAAAAAACTGTTTTTCGACTTGAATTTTCAGCTATTTCTTTTCCCTTCACGCCAAAAAGATGAAATTTTCAGGAACTGTTATTTGAACCATGCTGTAGATTTTTCACCCCTTCTTGAAACCGACTTCAAGTTACTATTAGGAGAACCATGGCAAACTCTCGCAGTTATAACTAGAGAAGATGCTCAAAGTTTTGACCGTTAATTTCTAGACATTTATTTATACGTCTCAGGAATGGTTCGTGCGTTGCTCTTCTTATTTCATCGGGAGGAAGAGATCTGCAAAAGTGTTTGAAAACCAAATTGAGTTTCAAAACTATGAATCTAAAAAATGAAAATTTCATCTTTTTGGCGTGAAGGGAAAAGAAATAGCTGAAAATTCAAGACGAAAAACAGTTTTTTGTGAATAACTCAGAAAATATCCATTTTAGGGCAAGGGTGTGATGCATACACTCACATTATTTTTTAACGTAGATTCAATATCTGCCATAAAAAAATGGGGTTCTAATTTGAAAAAATTGATTTTTCACGATTTTGTCATCCCTAACTTTGAAAGCGATTTTTTCACCCCCTGTATCATGAATCGCGATTTCGATTTTTAAAGTGGATACATCAATCTTACATCTTGAAAAATCCTAAAAATGAAAGTTTTCCATCCAAAAACCTCGAAGTTATTCTTGTTTCAGCGGAGCTCTATTTTCGATTTTTTTTTCGAATTTTTCCGCTCAGAGAGAATTTTCCAACCAAAACTGAAAAATGTTACATCAGAATAACTTGAAATTTTCTAAGGAATCTATTTCTTCAATAAAAAAATGGTGTTTTAATTTGAAAAACGGAAGTTGACGTCATTTCCGGAAAATCCGGAGTTGCTCATGCCTTGAAAATATTTTAGATTTCATCAGCATCGTGAAATACTTATAAGTGCTGAATTTCATGAAAATACGTTCAGTAGTTTCCCGTATAAATATGGGTGAGGTTCCTCGTGAAAGTCCCTGTATACCTATATCAAAGCGCGTTGCCGCTAGGTGTTCCTCTACCTGACCTTGAGAGTGGGTGCTGACTAATGTACAGGGTGGGCAAAATTCGTTGTCTACTGAGGGGATCTCGAGAACTATAGCAGCTAGAAGAAAGCGGACGACACATTCTCGAGCTCTTTTTTCTTGACTAATCCTAAACTGAAAATAGATCCAGCCTAACTTTCATAGATTTTGAGTTATGAACGAAAATTGACAAATTGTCATTTTCAATGAAGCTGAATAACTCGTTTATTTGAACTCATATTCGAAATCCGTTGTTACATTCTACAGGCACTTTTTTATGAGGAACTCGAATATGATATTGTCAATTTTTTTGATCCAGTCATTTTCGAGATACGACAGGGATTTCCGATTTTTCAAATGTAAACTATAGTTGAAAGTTCTCTCATTCTGCTGCAATTTTTTTGCTGATTTCAAAAATGTATCATATGTCGCTATTCACATGAATATAACATAAGAAAAATATTTCCTGCTTTTCGATTCACTGTTGAATTTTTAGTAGGCTGGCGTAACCATAGCAACCGTTGAATATGCATTATATTTTGTGAACCTGATCGTCTATGATTGAAATCACGGATTGATGAATAAATATTTCGATGATTAATTTGCCATCGTTTGTTCTCGCGATGTTTGGCATGCTTATCTTACGATGGTTCACAATTCGAACACTACCGTTGGCAGAAGTACCTATTTTTTATCATCTTACTTCTGTAAAAATCATAATTATAGATAGCTTTCGTATTTTATTTATATTACTGACTCTTTAAGTTTCTTTCTTGAATTGAGAAACGATAATTGAATAAATTTTCTTCCTTAATAATCAGACGAAAGTCTTTTACCATCTTTTAAAGGATATCGATCTCGATATATAAAAGAAATAATTATTCGACAGTCTGTGATTCCTATCACACAAGGTTGAGTTCGCATAGGATTATGTGGAGTTCACAAACCATAATGCATTTTCAACGGTCGCTATGGTTACGCTAGCCTACTAAAAATTCAACAGTGAATCGAAAAGCAGGAAAAAGTATTGAATTTTTTTTCTTATGTTATACTCATGTCAATAGCGACATATGATACATTTTTGAAATCAGCAAAAAAATTGCAGCAGAATGAAAGGACTTTCAACTATAGTTTACATTTGAAAAATCGGAAATCCCTGTCGTATCTCGAAAATGACTTGATCAAAAAAATTAACAATATCATATTCGAGTTCCTCATAAAAAAGTGCCTGTAGAATGTAACAACGGATTTCGAATACGAGTTCAAATAAAAGAGTTATTCAGCTTCATTGAAAATGACAATTTGTCAATTTTCGTTCATAACTCAAACTCTATGAACGCTAGGCTGGATCTGTTTTCAGTTTTGGATTAGTCAAGAAAAAAGAGCTCGAGAATGTGTCGTCCGTTTTCTTCTAGCTGCTATAGTTCTCGAGATCCCTTCAGTAGACAACGAATTTTGCCCACCCTGTACACCCTCAATACTAAATCATATTTAATTATGAGCCATTAAAAAACTTTTGATGACTTTCGTCGCCAGCTCTCGGACTACAAAACGAATGAAAACCATTGTCAGCGGCATCTTCAACGGTGAAAAGACCGTCAGTCAGCTTCCTGAACATGCGCGCGTTTTCAACGGAGCGTCTTATGACTGATACTGAAAATGAACTGACGCATGACGGTCTTTAACAACAGAATCATTCACCGGATAATAATTTAAATTTGAATTGTTAAAAAAAAACTGAATTACAAGATTTAACGATAAAATATCGATTGCTACTTCCTTCAGAAAAGGAAAAAGAGTATTTCAATATTATAAGTTGATCAAAATCCTTATAAAGGAGCCTTCACAGACTTCTAAAAGGTTCGAAAGTGGAATGTTAGGAAACTTAAGAAAATGATAATTGAAGAATATGTGTGCAGAATATACAGCGTGTCACGGATAAGATGGGAAACATTATGATATGAGGATCCTAATGGATCACGAAAAACCCTCATATATTATGTAGTAGCATGTATTCAAATAAAATCAATGAGAAGTTTGCTGACTGCTCTATATTTAAATGAGTGGTCTCAAGGTACTGTTATGGTGTGGGCCAGTTTATCAAGAGCAGCACTTACCGAATTATTATTTATCGAAAACGGAGCTCCAAATGCTCCACGTTAAATACAAGACGTTCTTCGGGAAGCTGTTATTTTCCATGCCCCATTTGTTGGCGATGACTTCATTTTATTGCACGACAATGCAAGGCCGCATTCAATCAATATTTGGATGAGTTGATATCCAACGATTAGAATGGCCTGCATGTAGCCCGGATCTGAATCCGATTGAAAATCTCTGGGATGAAATTCAACATTCGTCGTCGTCATACACTACCCGAAACACTTGACGAGCTGCGTTTTGCGTTGCAATCTGAATATGACGGAGTTTCTCAAAAACGTATTATTCGTCGCAACAATTCGATATATCGTGAGCTCACGAAATATTGAAAAATGTCAATTATGTCTTTATTTTTCTTTCAATTTACTGTTGAGGATCATTAAAACATTGCAAATTAAATGTTTTTCCTTAAACAATTCCAGGCTTTTAATTGAATACGTGTATCTTTGAAATGAATCAAGATATCAAGGTAAAATAAAAACTAAAAGATGGCGAAAAGGATAATCTTTGTAATTAACTGATCATAGACTCTACAAATTTGCCGAAGTTTTACACAGGGTGTTGAGAATTTGGACTACAAAGACATGGTTGTTTTTTACCCTGTATAAATAAGCTATAAACATTTTTGGAAAACTTTTCTTTACCAAAGAATTTATCTACAATTTGGCGTAGAAACGATTGAAATCAATAAACAATTACGGCAGTATTTGGACAACAAACTCCAGCAATATTTTAGGTGGACGAGTTTTTTTGCCGGTGAGTGTATTTAAGAAGCAGAAAAAATATGCATGATTTTTCTTCGATTTGTCCATATACATATAATCATTCTACTCAGTATTCCACAATGTATCTATTAATTTCCATAAACTCGGTAACTAATTCGCAGAGAAGATTTCTCAGATCCGTCATCGTGCTTTTCAAGTCGAAGGAATACTTCAGCGTGCAGAGCAGACGCACAATTCACAGGATTGCCTACTGCACTGATGTAGAAAGCCGCTCGTGCATGAAATCGCAACCACCTCATTCAATTTTTCAGGATGGTTCGGAAGAGAGGAATGACAGAGAACATTCAACATTCATGCCCACACACTGACGTTGATGGTTGTCATTCTTAAGCCGGGTCCAGACTATGTAACAAAACAGGTTATAAAGCAAAGTTATAAAACTTGTTAGAGAAATTCAATTCAACAATGTTATACAACATTTTTCTTGCTATATAGCAAATTTTATGTTATCCGTTGGATGTCGGTAAAGATCAAAGAAAGTAATATAACTTTGTTATAAAACACGCCGCAACTTGTCCACACTTGTGTTATTAAACATTTACTGCAGCGCCAATCTTTCTTTTACTGGTATTGCATCTCGAAATGTCGTGTCTTTTTTGTCTATTTTATGGCCGATTTGATTTATTAGGTTTTCGAAATCAGAACTTGTCATCCCTTGGAAATTTGTAAAACTACCATCACATTTAATGTCCCCTGTCAATGGGTCTATGTCATCCATTGCTAGATCCTTCAAAAGAGTTGTTCCACTATAATGTTCCCCTAGCTCTCAACGATGAGATTTCACTCGTCTACATAAAATCACACAAGCTGCTGCTGCCAAAATGACATCCTCTACGTTTGAGGACATTTTCAATGTCCTACAGATGCCACTGCTTCCAGTTGAGCACTTTTGTTAAGTTTTATTTTGTTACATAGTCTGGATGTCTCTGCTATTTTATAACAAGTTATATAACAAAGTTGTATAACACATTTGTTGTATAACTTTGTTAATAAAATGTTTTGTTACATAGTCTGGACCCGGCTTTAGCATGTTGCATGATGCATGCCGTCTTCTTTCTGTGTCTGTAGTTAGGCTGGAAACGCACCGGATGCAACATTTTGTTGCGAAACGTTGCGCATCATTTGTCTCTCATAAAAACTATTGCAAGCGGTGCTTGCCGTCCAATTAGATTCTGAAGGAAATGCGGAGCTTGCAACATCTCGCAACGTCCCGCAACAAAATGTTGCGAGGGGAAAAATGATATCTTCATAAAATTTCGAAGGAGCTAAATTGACAGAAATCACCGAAGGATATTTTCATTTGGTTTGAGCAAACTCATTTCTCATTATAAATAAAATATGTTTAACTCGAAGAATCATCCTGTTATTAAAATGTTACAAAATGGCGCATGGTACAACAGGGTGTTAATGAATAGTTGCGAAAAAATTTAAGGGGTGATTACTTATCAAAAAATATCGCAGGTCTTTTTTTTTGAGCAGCCCCTGCTTGAATGGCACCAGAAAATTGACAAATGAAATTGAGAATATATAGCGAGAAGGCAATAGAAAAAATTTGGTTATGTTGCCCTATAGTTTTGCAAGGAGTAGAATAAGCCACCACCGAAATTTGTGTCGCAGGAACTTTTCTTCCTTATTCATATTATACTGTTAAAAATTGAGTCCCCCTTCGACTTCCCTCTAGTCGACACTCCTGACCAGCTCCCGTCGCCACGTATAGTACCCCCATTTCTGCGGTGCGCTAATTGAAAGAAGCAGCAGCCCTACTCTCAGTGTTTTTCAGAAGCGAAAAACTACACACTTAACATTTTGTTATGATTCTTTTCGTTAACTCTGTAGAATTCACTTCTCATTGTTCACATTTAGACTCGTAACACCTGTTTTCATTGTTCATCTCATCAACTTAACATTATTTCAAGTCTTCTCAGTCAATTCTGGTGCTAGTTTGATCTTCTCCTTATGTTCTCCAGGGTGAACTCTGGATTTAGTAGTTGTCCTTCGGAACACGATGTGAATATCTCAACTATGGTAAAACATGATACAGGTTGATACACTCTCGTCCCTGGCTCCACCCTGGAAGGCCTGCTCTGGTAATCATGCACACTGAATTGGCGTGATCTATTCGTTATAACTTGTACTCTCATTATAAATTATCACGCATTCGCTTGACAAGAGAAGACGTGCTACAGTGCTCCTAGTGCTATAAAAGAGAAAGCGGACGAGAAAGTCGAAGTGTCACAGTGCCGTAAAAGAGAAAGCGGAGGTGAAAGTGCCTACTAACCAAGCTACGGAATATTTGATTCCGTCTGTGAAGTTTGTGTAGGTTCTATATTTGTTATCGGAATTTTAATTCGTTAAAGTTTTCAAAGTTGGTGTTCATCCTAAGTGTCCAGAGAATTTTTTTTTTCTCGTTGGTACTGCTGAAAACATCAGGTGAGCTTATTTTTCGTATCTCTTTTCTGATTTTTATCATAACGTATAAAACATTCGGCTTTATACCTTAGTTTTATATTAGACTATTTCAGTGAAGATTTCTGAATATTTAATTATTTTCAAATTGTTTGATATTTTGAGATTTTTGATTATAAAACCATGTCGGAAACCTCAGATAATGAGGGTTCCTACATGGAAGCGACCGATGCTGAAGAGTTCAGCGAAGGCGAACACGAGGAGCTTGTAAAGCTCAGAGAAGAAAATGGGCAGTTGAAAGCTCAAATAGTCAAACTGACTGAAACTGTGTCACAGTTGGTCGGTGAGATGCGCCTCTTGAGGAAGGAAATGACCCGCAATAATATGACGAAATCTCCCACTTACGCCGCAATCACAAAGCCGGTAGCGGGTTCCAAGAATAATTCCCTTATAGGAATTGTTTCACAACCCGAAACAAGGAAAAATGATTCAACGCAGGTCGCGAAGGCCCCAAACGCGCCCCCAACTAAACGCGCGCGAAAAGAAAGCTCCTCTTCTGATGAGGAGACTGTCAAGAAGGCAACGGAAGTGCCTAAAAGAGATAAAATTCCACCCATCACGATGATGGGCACCTCAGATTGGGTAGAGATATCTAAAGCTCTCTACACAAAAAGAATAAATTACAACCGTGCAACTACAGTTAAAGACGGTATAAAAATCATCGCGTCAACCGTAGATGATTTTAGAAAAATCACTACATTCTTCGAGCAGCATGGTAAAGAATTTTTTACCTACCAAATGGAGGAGGAGAATAAGATATATGCCGTTATTAGGCATTTACCAATCGACGCTGATATTGCGTTGATTAAGGACGACCTGATATTCCAGGGAATATCAGACGCTGAGGTGTCCAGAATGACATCGACAATGACAAAGAAGCCAATACATCTCTACCTGGTTAAAACCCAGAAAAAGGAAATCTTCGAAGTGAAGCGACTCTACAACCTCTGTATTGTGGTTGAACATAAAAAGAGGCCTGAAAGTCCAAGCCAGTGCTTTAGGTGCCAAAGGTACGGACATGCACAAAACAAATGCTCCTTCCCGTGGAGATGCGCGAAGTGCTCAGGAAGTCATAGCAGCAATGACTGCACACTCACCAGGAAAGGTGAAGAGAGAAATGCCACATGCGTCTTATGTGGAGAAGAGGGCCATCCAGCTAGCTACAAAGGATGTAGCGAGTTCAAGTTGGTGACCAGAAAGAAAAATTCCCGAAAATCAGTTGAACAGAAAAAGAAGGTAACAAAAACAACAACTTCTGAACAAAAAATTCAGGAAGTAGCGGAGACCCAACCTACAGAGCAGGAAAAGAAGAGGGAAACTCCAAAACCCGTCCAGAAAAAAGAAGGACAGAAAAAACTTACAATGAAACAGGCTGTGAACAGTCAACAGGAGAAGAAAAAGATATCTGAATCAGCCGATGATTTAGATATCTTCACAGAAAAAATTTTCAACAAGATAATGTTGAAAATTGAGAGGGAAATGGAGAAAAAACTCCAAGCATTATTCAGTAAACTGAATTAATGGACCTTACGGATATTAGGAAGAAATCCCTCAAGATAATCTCGTGGAACATAAACGGGATCAACACTCGGAAAGCCGAGATAGAACAAATAATATCAGAAAGACAACCTGATATTATAGCCCTACAGGAAACAAGAATAAACCGGAACAGAAGACTGAATTTCATGAATTATGAAACATATAGATGTGACAGAATTACAAACACCGGAGGAGGAGTAGCAATATTGGTGAGAACAGATCTGAAACTCTACTTTAAAAGTAGATCCGACGAAACACAAGGAAAAACAGAAAAAGTGACGATTGTTGCCGAATTAAATCGGCAAAGAGTCGAAATAACCTCGGCGTATAAGCCACCACAAAACAATCTATTGGAAGAAGAGATAAACAACATGTTGGAAGGATCAAACCCGAAAATCTCCATCGGAGATTTCAACTGTAAATCCCCATTATGGAATAGCATAACAGAGAATAGAAATGGCAAAAAACTCAAGGATTTCGCTGAAAAACAAAATGCCATAGTTATTGGACCAGAGCTACCGACATATCTTGCTTTTGGAAGAGGAATACCAGATGTAATAGATATCGCGATATTGAAAAATATAACTCAAGAATTCTCGATTGAAACTTTGGAAGATGGAACCTCAAACCACAATCCCGTGGAATTGACAATTGGAGAAGAACCAAGAGAAAAACTGCTGGAAATGAGAGAATATACCAATTGGACTAAATACAGCCATTTAATACAATCGGAAATAACAGAAATTCCAACAATAAACACTCCAGACGATCTGGAATGTGCGGTTGATAAACTGGAAGAGATTATATTGAAAGCTTACGAAAAAAGCACGAGAAGAGTGAAGAGACCAGCTCCAAGTCATCCGCATGGCGATACGCCTAAAGAAGTAAAAGATCTTATACAAGAAAATCGAAGACTTAGAAGAATATATAGGATGAACAAAAATGATCTAAATAGAAGGAACCGCAACCGACATAGCCAAGTTCTGAAAAATGCCCTGAAAGATCTAAGAACAAGCAGATGGAACAAAAGGGTTCAAGAACTGAATACAATCGATCATTCAGCATGGAGAATGCAAAAAAGCCTACGAGGAGAAAAGACTAAAATTCCACCCCTACACGGAGAAAGGGGAATGGCTTATACCAATACTGATAAGGCAGATGCATTGGCGGACTCGATCGAACGAGAATCGAGAATAAATTACAGGATAGATGACGATAATGAAGATTTGGAAGAACTGGTTGAAGAAAATGATGAAGAAATGGATGAATTACCAGCGACGGCTGAAATAGACAAGCCAACATCGCCAAATGAAATCAGGGAAATAATTAGAAGTTTGAAGAAGAGGAAAGCTCCCGGAAGCGAGAAAATAACGAATGTTATGTTAAAGAAATTACCTAGAAAAGGTATAGCCGCTCTAACAAATATCGCGAATGGAATTATGAGGACAGAACACTACCCAGAAAAATGGAAAACAGCAGAAGTCATAGTATTCAATAAACCATTCAAAGAGAAGAAGTTTCCACAAAACTACAGACCGATAAGTCTACTGTCGGCGTTAGGAAAAGTAGTAGAAAGAATTATCGCCACGAGGCTAAACGAGGAAACCGAAAATCTGGAACTAATACCACCAGAACAGTTCGGATTCAGAAGAGAGCATTCAACAGAACAACAATTATTAAGGCTCACAGAGTACATAACAGAGGGATTCCAAAATAAACAAGCTACAGGTCTTATTTTACTAGACGTCGCCAGAGCATTCAACAGAGTATGGCATGAAGGATTAATATATAAGATGAGATGTGCTGGATATTCGATCAAAATATGCAAGTTGATCAGGAATTATCTCAAAAATAGAAGAATTTACGTAAAAGTGGGAGGAGAATGCTCCTCAACAAGAGATATAGAGGCTGGAGTACCCCAAGGATCAGTACTTGGGCCACTTCTGTACAACATATACATCCACGATATTCCGAAAAATCCAAGAACTATGCTAACGTTATATGCTGACGATACAGGCATAGCAACTCGACACCGAAACCCTGAAATAATAGAACGAGTTCTACAAGAGTCGATTTACGAAACAAATGACTGGTGCATAAAGTGGAAAATCAAGCTCAATGGACAAAAGAGCCAAGCAATATTACTACAGAAGAGAAGACTGCGACCCACAACAAAACTGGATGTTGACGGCGAAGAAATCGACTGGAAAAATGAAGCCAAATATTTAGGAATAACGCTTGACAAAGGACTTACCTGGAAAAGTAATATCAAACAAGCAATCGACAAAACGAAAGCAGCGATGAATAGACTCTATCCTCTGATAGGAAGAAGAAGCCACATGTCGAAAGAGACAAAATTGAAGATAATCAAAGCCGTTGCTAGGCCTCAACTGACTTATGGATCAGTTGCCTGGGGTTTCGCGGCAAAGAGCCATATCAAAAGAATTCAGGCCACTGAAAACAAGCTGCTACGATGTGCAATAGATGCACCTTGGTTTGTCAGGAATAGACAGATTTATAAGGACCTGAAATGGGAAACCATAACGGAATTCATGAACAGAAAAGCAGAGAAATTATTCGAAACAGCGAAAAACCATCCGAATCAAGAACTCAGGAGACTAGTGGACTACGACCCAGAGGAAGACTAAAGGAGAATGCGAATTTACCGAAGGAGACCAAGAGATCAATTAAAAAGAGATTAAAATAACAACAGAAACTTATTGAAAAATTCAATAAAGTGTTAATCCAATGGAGGATAAACACACAAATCCCAGCACGATAGTGTGCGAGAAGAAAACCGACCAAGAGATGAACGGTTTATAGGCAAATGCCCGTTATCACGTTTATTCATCTTGCTCGATATACATACATGTTAGTTTTCAGCCTTCTGCACTTCTCGAAACCAACGATAAGTGGATATCTCAGTACTCTCGATTTGCTCATCTCATAATTTATCAATTGTATCTTCTGTTTTTCTGATGGTCGTTCTAATCGTGCTTACTTGTAAGCAGTCCGTCTATGTAAATGTATTTATTGATGAATTTTAGCACTCTTCAAGACCAACGTAATGTTTATTAATTATACTATTCTTGCTCTTCCCAAATTAATCATGATTGTTCTTCTCATTTCATTAATCAATTTTGATCTTCTCATTTCATGGTAATATTCTATCACTTCTCAGATTAATTAATTTTGCTTTTCCCATTTAACTTGTACGATTCATGCACTGCTCATACTAAATCATAATTATTGGTCAACTGACATTTAATGTATTTATCTCTCCTTGTTGATCAGACTTAGACAATGTAGTTTCACCTCTTGGCCTATTCCACTGGTACAACTAGGTCTTCTCATTAAAATTCATTTTTCTAACCTTCAGTTTTTCTGATGGAATAAAGAAGCCCTCGCAATCAAGTTTTATTGATTGCTCTGTCACTGTAAACGCGGTGTTAATTTCGAATTTATTAAACTTGTCTAGGTCTGATTTCAAGTGACTTCTCATTTGAACTGTTCTGTATTATCTCTTATTTTAGCTTAGTAATGTCTCTCTGAGTCATTGAATAAGTTTTCTATAGTTTCATTTATTTTGAGCATATATGGTTTCCTGTAGTTAGTTGCTAAAAATAACGGTTTTTGAGAATAAAAATTTGTTGTCAACAAATACTTAGCGTGAGTGGTATAGGCTGGAACCAGAGCAGGAATTATCTTCGAACTTAAATCTACCTCGTTGGTGGATATCATGAAATGAGAATTGCTTTTCAGATGCCTACTTTAGGCGGCTGTATTCAAGCAGAGACCACACGAAAAAAATTATATAGAATACGCACTCTATTTATGACAAGGAACAACCCTTAAATTCTTCTTATGCACACCATGTATAACCAATTATTTTTAATTTCAGCCAAAACTGCCTGTCCTATAAATTTAAAAAAAGTTATGGTTATGCAAGTGTCCGAAAACGAATATTTTGATGAAGTTGTGGACATTCCATTTTCGAGCCCTTAATGAATTCGCATACCTACTCGAACAGTTTCTCGTCTGCATGAAACGAATCGCTCAGAACGTTGGGTATGAGTTAATTATGAATAATTGCTTTAGGGACCACTAACCTTGATGTTGATCTGAAGCTGCGTTATTCAAATTAGTTACTACTTTTGTGATGTTCATAAAGTATCCAAAACTGGGACACGGGTTCAATCTCCTGAATTAATCGGTAAATACTTGATGGGTTTGAAATGAAATGGAAAATTTTGTTGTTGTTACTCATTCAGAAGATCACGATATTCCATATTCATTTTTGGATAGCATGATTTGTTCTCGAATTAATGACCAGTATTATGAGAATTTTCTTCTTCTTCGGCTGAGTTCACGGCAGATGCATATTCTTTGACCATTCTGAGATTTGTGATATATCACTTGTGCTTAATGAGCCAGAGTTCACTGATTGTCTTTCAATCGTTCATCAACCAAATGTGATTTATGAGGCATTATTCCAGATTATCATTTTAGTTTATTCTCATATTTGTCGTTACTGGTGCATGCTGACACCACCATTTCTTAGTGAATCTTACCAACACAAAAACAAAAAAGATAGATCCTTCGTCATACTGTCTGGTGAACTGCAGAATTTGGACCGAGATTTGGACTTAGAAATAATAGGAGGGACATGCGTCTTCGAACAGCTCATATTACCCACAGTCGATTTTTTATTAATTATATAAAAAGAAAATGCACTGAGCAACCAGTTGGATTGCACAAAATTGCCGGAGTACTAGGCGTTGTTGCGTAATTTCTCGCTTTGGAGAGCCCGTCTTCATAAACCGGGCACTGTTTTAAGGCGGCTACAGACGGCATGGCAAGCCTTGGCCAGCGTTTAAACGAACGTTTGTAGGTACGTTGGTATATGCTCGATATTCGTGCACCGACGACCATGCAAACGACATGATTATCCTGTAAGTATTTTCGAGGCAAGTGAGAAGGAGAACGTTGAACAAACGTACGAATAAATAGCGTATGATTGACCTTTTTGTGGATACCAAATATTGGAGTTCTTTTCATATAAAGTAAGGAATTCTAGAATGGTGTCATTACTCCAGTTTCCAGTAATTTTCGCTCAAAGAAACAATAATAATTGAAAACAAGATATTTATGAATCCACTGCAGTATTAACCATGCACGACGACACGACGTACTTCACAAAATACCAAAAATTACGAACTTTCTAAATAAGGAATATCCACCACAAACCATTCAAGCCAGATAGAAATTGTTAAATTACCTTATAATTTCAAATATGACTCGCTTATCGTATGTACGGTAATCAAGTCCACTGGCGAGTCTTGACAAATCCCTTTGATGTGTGTTGAAAATACCGCCTTCTAGGCGAACTCTGGGCAACGCCAACGTTGGCTCTGCCTTGCCATATGTTTTGCATACACACGATGCGCAAACGTTGCAACGAACGGCCGTTTGCCAAGGCTTGCCACGCCGTCTGTAGCCGCCTTTACGGACTGCATAGATGAATCGTAAAGTATTAAAATAAGTGTTACCACCAGAATATTGGGCCAGAAAGAAGCTGATGCTAACTTGGTCAGAGGTAGTAGCAATGATGAAGCCTCAAGAGTATTGCAGATCGAAAACTGTGCTTCCACTTCGAGCTCGACAAAGAATAAGTTTTTAATATTCACTAGCACACTAATGCTTAGAATAGTTAAAATTCATAATTTTGTTTTTAGGTTGTACGAAACGTACAATAAATATCCTAAATTAGATATATCAAAAATTCATAAACTCAATTCAACCAAATATTTCCATTCGAAATTATTTAGATCATCCGCTCTTTCATAATTGTTATTTCCTGTGTAAGTAGGCCAGGTGAGACAAAGGATTGCAATAGTTTGTTTTAATATCTAATATTCCTTAATCCAACTGCAGCAATTTTGCAAGTAAAGAAAAATGTACTGAATAAGCAAAATGTAAGACGATTTCGATTATGTGGTCTTGACGTCATTGTACAATTTGACTATATATAGTTTGTTAGATTAGGAAATAAACGTTCATTATCAAGTGATCCGCATTATCAATCTCAATTCTCGAGTCCCTAAGTTTTCACCAACCCAGAACTCTTAGAACTTGAGGTACAATTGAGATACCACCCCAACATAGGTTGAAGTTAAATTCTTCTTCCTTGAATGTGTTGTTTGCATCTAGTATATTTACTTGACAGAATGATAATGACAGTTTAGTCCAATAAAGTAGTCAGTTATGGACACTAAACGGATTAATGAATAAAGTGTTTATGATGCAGTCGAACATAATAGCTATTTATGTAACAAGTACATAAATTAGGTCTTTATGGACGAGTCCAGAAGTTTATGGCAGAGCGAGCAAAGCGAGCGAGGCCAATAACTTGGGCAAGTCCATAAAGCCTAATTATGTACGAGTTGCATACAAAGCTTTATGTTCGACTGCAATGCAGAAATTGTATTTTCCAAAATGGCTTATTACTGAAAAACAATAAGTGTGCTTTTGATTTTCTTACCTTAGTAACCAGCGACCTTAGCAACCTCAGTAAACACAGTTGTTTACTTCCTTGATTCTGTGACAAACGTCATAATAATCCAAAAAATGGATAGTACTGGAGAAGAAAACGTAGAAAATTTAGCCGTAAGCGACAAAGAATCTTTCTTTGTGTTAAAAAGCACAAGCTAAAAGTGCTTATGAAAATATGTATGCGGCCTATAACAAGTGGTATAAAACGAAGGAAATTGTAAAATCAACAGAAGACAGTATTGTGGCTTATTCAATAGTGAATTGAAAGCTCACAAAGTTTCTTCGCTATGGACTACATAGATGAATCAGAAAGTACTAAAATAAGTGTTGCCACCAGAATATTGGGCCAGGAAGTAGTTGATCAAAAGTATTGCACATCGAAAACTGTGCTTCCACTTCGAGCTCGACTTCCTCAGGCCTGCATTTTTATGATAACAAAGAATGTGTTTTTAATATTCACTACCACACTAATGCTTAGAATAGTTATTCATACTTTTGTTTTAAGGTCGAAGTTCATTTCGTCTTCCTTGAATAAAGTGTTATTCGCATCTAGTATATTTACTTGACAGAATGATAGTGACAGTTGAGTCCAATAAAGTGGTGTCCAATAAAGTAGTCAATTATGGACACTAAACGAATTCATAAATGAAGTGTTTATGATGCAGTCGAACATAAATGTTATTTTTAGTTCCCACAAACTGTTTTATGGAATAAAATAAATTTCAGAATATAGTTCTCATTTATTTCATTAATCTTTTTCTAACACAAGATATCACCCACATCTTCCAGTGTTCTTATTATGATCATTACGTACTATAAAAATACCAAAAATTCCAAGAACTCAACTCTTGAAGCTAAGGGGTTATCTTATAACGTGCGTTCAAAAAAATTCGTCGTCAAGTAGGCTATGGAATTTTAAACGTCGATATTGCGTATCTAAACGTAGTTCTTAGCTTGTTCTATTATTATTACAGGTTAGCTGTCAAGTTAGCGTTTTGGATTGTTGTTAAATTAAAATTATCAGCAAATAATAAAGATGGTTTTTACCGACGTACAAAATGCATTCATTATTGAATCCTACTTCAGAAATGGGGAGAAAATAGAAGGCGAGTGGAAATATTCTGTTGAGAAATGTCTCAGCGACTTCAGGATCGAGTATCCCAACGTTGCTGTAGATTACCAATCTTTCCAGAGTACTGTTTCGCGATGTGTGAGCGTTTTTCGTGAAACAGGTAGCGTTCAAAGAAAAAAAGGAAGTGGTCGACCAAAGAAGAGAACACCCGAGTTAATCGCAAATGTTGAGAATGTGATGACAGAAGCTCCACGAACCTCTGTTCGTGTTTTATCTCAACTAGCTGGAGTCTCTGTTGGTACATGTCACACAATTTTGAAAGTAGACATCAATTTGTATCCTTATAGATTGACATGTTATCAGAAGATTGAAGATGTTGATTACCCTCGTAGAATGGCTTTCTATCAGTGGTTTCTAAACGAATTCATCGATAACCTGAATAAAGTTTTCTTCTCCGACGAAGCCTGGTTTCATCTTTCTGGATATGTCAACTCCCAAAATATGAGAATGTGGAGCAGTCAAAAACCGGAAAATTTTTACATTGAGACACCACTTCATTCTCAAAAAATTGGAGTTTGGTGTGCTATCAGTCAGAAAAGAATTGTTGGGCCTATTTTTTTTGACGGAACTTTAACAGCAGAACGCTATAAAGAGGATATCATCATGCCTTTTATAGCTGAAATAAATTTCGAAGAATGGTCATATAGTTATTTTCAACAAGATGGAGCCAGAGCACACACAGCTGTAGAAACATTGGCTACACTAAGGAATATTTTTCAGGATCGACTCATTAGCTTCAATACTGAAAATGAATTTCCTCCAAGATCGTGTGATCTTACACCATGTGATTTCTTCTTATGGCCTCATTTGAAGAATTCTATCTTCCAATCACCTATTTCTAATCTGGACGAACTCAAGACTAGGATCATTGAAAAAATTCATCTAATTAACGATGATCCTTTTATATTGAATAATGTCTTTGAATCTCTCAAAAGAAAATGTGAGAAGTGTTTGGAGCAAAGAGGAGGACATTTCCAACAGCTACTTTAATTATATAGAACTCTTAAACGTGAAACTCATTGTAATGAAAATCCTATAATTCAGTTTCTTCAGTTATGGCAAAGACTGCCTCTGGTTATGGATTTTCACTGTCAGCGTCAATTCAATATTTTATTCATTGAGAAATAAACATATTCTGAGGTTCTTAGTGTGATTTATTTCTATTACCTACTGTAATAGGTACAACCTTTTCACATAATTGTAAGTACATAAACCATAATACTCGATTCGTTCAAGATTCATGTCTTTGACTTATGAACTCAGGTTAATTTTTCCAATCGCCTCAGATTATTTGGATTCTTGTAATCTAATTCAATGAAAAAATGCTAATAAATCATTATTGAATGTGCAAGTAATTTTTTCTGAGAAATTACCTTTTCATCCAAAATTACGATAAATAGGTTAATGTCATCAATGTTTACATTTGGCTGTGATGACTGATGAGTGTGATGTGAGGAAAGAATTACGTTCAGTCACAGAAAATCAACCTACAAAATTCCATAGCCTACTTGACGACGAATTTTTTTGAACGCACGTTACGTTATATTTTTTCATATAATGTGCCGTTATCGAATGACTTGTGGGTCAATAATAAAAATTATCAGTTGTAATCTAACTAGTACAATGAAAATTATCGAAAATTTTTGGGAAATATGCTCGAATGCAAGTTAAGTTGAAAAAGAGCACGAGTGCGCGCCTTTTACAGTTTAACTTGCATGAGAGCAGATTTGTCAAATATTATCGATTCATTTGCATTGCAAGAGTTAAATTTAATAAGAAAATTTTGTGAATCCATCAAATCGTATTGTGTCGCTGTCAGTTGCTGTCACATTGCCGCCACCAGTGGCGACGATAATTGTATAATTTATACTTATTGCAGGCACGTAGGAGCTGTTGGAAAAAATCGTTGCTACGGGCAATGACAAATTTTTTTGTAAACGACTCATTATAAAAAACCCATTGTCAAATTTTCTAAGTGCAATGTCGCGATTTGGAAACGCTTCTGTTGTAGATATTGATAAGAATATAGACAATCTTACGCCAACGAATACAAAAAAGTCAAAAACGTCAGTATGGAGACAATTTCAAGATATCGATTGAAATTTGTTGTGGGAGGATTCTGCATTTCGTAATAAACTTTTTAGGGTTTTCACTCCCAATCTCTGAAATAAAATCAATTAAAAATGAAATAAACGATTTGCTCCTGCGTAAATTCTTGCACTAATTTGTGCCGAAAGAAATCACTTATTAGAACGAGGAACTTTGGTGGGAAAAATTGCCTTCATTCTAAAGGATTTAGCAAGCAACATGCGCAAGAAGGATGGATCCTTTTATAAAGAAAGAGTGGTGATAACAATGTGGAACGTGACAGCAAAACTTGTTCAGGAAAAATATTGCGAAGATTTCGGCATCATTAAATGGATCTATTGCAATCCATTTAATGATGTGAGATTTAAATCGGCTAGGGGTGCACGAGATGCTGCGCGCAAAATATTACAAATGAACCCGGCTTTTACTTACAAAGAATTGCTGCAAAATTTTGAAGCTTTGCGATGAAAACAAGCCGGAGGGTCAGCAGAAAAAATTTTTTCATCTCATATCTTATGAGCTAGCATTTCGAGGAGGTGAAGCAGCCAACTGTTTGACGGATTTCTTCCAAGAAGAAAAGTTTAGTGATGGAACTAGCACAAATAGAATAGAATATAATCCAGTGTTCTCAAAAACTTGCCAAGAAGGAGGTCGCAGATTAACAGACAGTAAATGGTTAATCAGAAACACATCTGACCCGTTAGGCAGGTCAAATTAACCGTTTCTTATTTAATGTTTCTTACCAAAGCTTTTTTTTAGATTATACAAAAAACTTTTGTCAAAACGAGGATATAACGTGAAGACGAACCGTCTGTTTCTTACACCGAATCGAGAATGGCAAAATAATAATATATGGTTCAAGAATATCCCAGTTGGCAGAATCGAGATCGCAAAATGGACAAAGCTGTATGTCCAAAAAGCAGGTCTCGATAGCGAAAAGTTCAAATTTACAAACCATTCTCACCGAGCAACTGCCGTAAGCCATCTAGCTTCTAGGAAAATGAGAAACAGTGAAAACAACGAGTTTAGTTTTTCTTCAGTTTCAACATCTGCTTCAAGTAACATTGTTTCTGACCAACAACAAACTTCTACTGGTTCATTCATAAATTTCAATAATTGCATTTTTAATTGTAAAAATTTCAATAACTAGGTTCAACAGTTTTCATGTAACTTTAATAATTAATAAACGTTTATAATTAAGTCTGCATTTATTTTAAAGGACCTGATAATTTTGCACAAGTGTATATTATCGATAAATTTGAATAAAATTTTCTGTGAAATTCGAAAAATTGGGTCCTTTGACCGAACGCAACTCTTTTTAAAAGATCGAGAGACGTGTAGTGTCACAGATTTAGCTAGTGTTATTCTCAAGGTAATTGGGTTTTTTCAGGGATGGCACAGCTTATTACGAAACATAAAATCTTTCTATCAGGACCGAATCGTTGATATATTTGTACGAGTCAAAGACTCACCCTGTATATGTTTGTCCAGTTTTTGGTGAAACACCTTATATAGAATCGATCTTACCAGTAAGAATTGTATTCAAAGCAAGATTATGCAATGGCGAAATAAATGGAGTTTATTCAATTATCTCGAATCGATATGGTAAGAAAATTCTCAAATTGCACATAAATATGTCATTTTACTGGTAACTGATTAGGACTCCTTAACAACACAGTGTAAGAAGACCCTCATTTTCTCCCCGTTGTGCAGGAGCTGGAATTACGCCCTTGGTTCAGCGTCGGCTGTTGCAAATCAGGGAGCCGCTCTCGGTTCCTGTTTTTGTCCCTCATAATGGAACGGCACAAACAGAACTATAAATATGAGATCAGTCGAGAGTTTTGGGACAAACTTGACCCATATCTTTATGCGTTTCAGGTCTCGCGTTGCCCCATTTTCGATGTTGATACTGCGCCAAAATGATATTTCAGATATCGGACATGGAAAATGGAGTGGTTTGAGCTCTTTTGTTCGCTTACCACTTTCAATTTTTGAACTTGATGCGTCCGGAAGGATTTGCCTATCTCATTTGAAAACAGGAAGCCTTTTCACCTGATATCAGCATGTGCTTTCGGGCGTTTCTATTCAGAATAGACTATTCAGTGGAAAACTGTTCAGCTGAACTTTGGTCGTATAAAAATGCACCGTCCATATGCAGAGTGAGAACTCTTGACTGTCATATGAGGTCTTTACCCTGATAAAGACCTCTGTGTTTTTTAATTATCGAATGTTAGGGTGTCTAGATTTCGTAGATTTTTATAGATTTCTTGGTTATATGTTCGAAGACGATTATATGGTCTTTCCTCTTTCCATCCCGAATGATGGCGAGTGGCTAGATTAATTCGGATCGTAACATTCGATAAAATTTATGTCAGAGCGTTACCTAGAATACCACACGAATTTACTTTTTCAGTTTGTGTTATGTGTATTGATGATATGTTTGTTCATTTTTCGCACCAAACTATAATCATTGTTTATTTAGTATAGCCTGAGGAAAGCGGTTTAAATACAATCTTAAGCGTTCTCTAGAGATTGATGCTCATGTCATTCCTTCAACATAAAATTCTTTCAATTGATTCACACTTAGAACAATAACACACAATCGAATTCTTGAGAAATATTGAAGACCATGAAAATATGATTTCAATTAAACTCAATATTCTAAACCAAGAGCAAAATTGATCATTTAAAATTGATCTGCCATATGAGGTAATTTACGATATATTTGAATGAAATGTCCTAGAGATCTTTGATAACATTGTTATCGGATCAGTTTCTTTACTTGTTGCACATTATTCCTTCGGTGTTATTTTACACTTTCGCGGTTGAAAATTAATTCAATAATTTTGAGAATATTAACATGAATCAAGAGAACTTCTTATATGGGAATTACTTTTGAAGATTCCTATCTGAAAATGAGCTATTATTTGCTCGAAACATGAAGAACAATTAAAAATCATCTGAGTCTGCATCTAGTGTAATTTAGTCAACTTGGAGTTTGCGATATGGTATTCAACGAATCTGTTTGGCCTGAACATTTGCATTCAGAAAACAGCTTTTTCGGTAAAAACATAAATATAAGAAGACATGACCTTCACGCTAAGAACCGAGATCGATTGAAATCGATCAAACTAGTGAAGGGAAAATTCTATTATATGTATATTGTATATGTCCAGAATATCATAATGAGATTTCGAAACGAGATTGATACTGGAAACGATTCTGTTCAGTAAAATCTTACTGAAGTAATGTACCGACTTCAAATGAAAAAATGTATACAGGGTTGAAGCAGAACGTATAGAATAAATGATTTTGTTGAGCAGTTTAGCTTGTTTCGGGATTGTGTCACGGAGGCGACGAAGAATTCGCGCATTCTGAGTTTTCGGTTGACTGGCGCTGGAGGTAACTCACTACAGCTATTTTAGAGTGTGCAAATTTTTCGTTACCGAAATAAGTTGTTGTTCTAGGTGTAGGTAAGAGAAATTGTACTTATTTTCCTTTTATATAAATTCTAATTGTACCCATTTCTTGTGTTCAGTTTGTTGCGTTCAGCTCTAGAACAACCACAAGTGGCATTTATATTGTAAAAGAATAAAGCCTAGTAAGGGAGGAATTCGATTTTCTTTCATCCCCATCAACCCTTTACAACTTGGCGCCCAACTCGGGGCTAGGCTTCTTCACAAAATGCCACTGCAACATTCATCGCAACAAAAAGAAGATCAGAAAGGCGGATATAATTTGAGAAATCGTTCTAAAAGTTTCAACAATATTTTGGAGGAAAATCGGACAGGGGCTGTGAAGAAAACAAGGGTAGTATCATCGAGGAGCGACGTAAGTCCTGAGAACACATTGGAGCGAGAGAGAGGTAATTCTTCTCCATATGCAAGACAAAGAAGGAACATGCCATTTTTGTCTGAGACTCACACAGTGGGTGACGAAGTTGATAAGTTAGACGATAAGATTCCAAGACAAAATTATGATGCGGATTTATCTCTCGCGTATGTGTGTGATGCTGATAAAAACCAATATAAACAAATATCGCAACCGATGGGTATTGCGGAAGATTTTAATTTTCAGAAGAGATTGTCCACATATAATGCGCGAGATAAGTCAGTAAATAATGAATTGTTTATTCAGGATAGTAAAATAAGACATAATGAAATGAAAAATTCGAATTTGAATGAGAGAACAGTTATGGATATGGATGAAATATTCAATTACACACTTTATAATGTACCTAAGGTTTCTTCACAGGGTCAATCATTTAATAATTTAGTCAATGATAGTAAAAAAAATCACAATCGAATGATGAAAGATTCTTATAGTCAATCACCAAATGGAAAAGATCAATATAAAAATAATGTACAAAATATAGTAAAACAAGGAGACAATTTAGAACATTTATTAGAGCAGGTCATATCGACAATGCATCAAATTAATTTAAATGTCAATAGAGATAATCAACAAAATGTTTATAATATTCCACGTAATAATGTGAACAATTTTGAGGCAAGCAAAAAACTGCCAGTTTTTGATGACACAGGGACTCTCCACTTGAAGTTTTAGAGTATGCAATGATTCAGAAAATATACCGTTTGAGACTTTCAAATTTATCATCAGAAATCAATTCAAGGGTACAGCATCTTTGTGGTCACAAGCTTTTCTTCATACTTTCGCGGATTTTGAGTCTTTCAAAGTAGCTTTGAAGGACCAGTTTTGGTCAGAAACGAAACAAATACAAGTAAAAATAGACCTTCAGTGGCGATGTTATAGGGAAGGTCAAAGTTCATTAGTAAATTATTTTATGAAAAATGTAGCTATGGCTAGATATTTGAACCCACCTTATAGTGAATCACTGCTCATTAAAACGATAGCAAGGCACTTTCCGCCTAATATTTCAGCAACTCTGATGGATGCACAATGTTTGGCTGAAGCTATGGAACGTTTAAGACAGGCCGATTATTATATGAACCATATCTCAAATACGAATAAGAGTTCGTTTGTTTCTAATGCTGGTCATTTTCAAGGTCTTCAGAAGGATAATAGAGTAGCTTTCCGGAGAGATAATTATGATTCAAAAAACAAGAGAATCTCATTCATGACCACTGAGGCTGTGGACGAAACACAGGCTTCGGAAAACGAGGAATTGCCTCGCGTTTAGGTCCTAACGTGGAGGCAGTTCTTAAGAGGACCATAGGTTCCCAGAACAACCCACGAGAGGACCTACTAACCGATGATTGTGAGTTCGAACATCGAACCATCGGGCATTTCGGAAGTTACAAGACCTGGAAGGTGTTGAAAAGTGAAGTCTGGTGGAATAATATGGCGCGTGATATCAAAAGAGTCATCAAACGTTGTGATATTTGTCAGAAAGCCAAATGTTCTAAAATGCCGAAAGCGGAATTGAATGCGATTATTCCATCTACCAAGAATATTCTAGTGGCTTTAGATATATACGGACCGCTTCCAAGAAGTCGTGGTGGAAGCGAATATATTTGCGTTATGCTAGATGTGTTTTCAAAATATGTTACTTTATACCCTTTAAAAAGGGCCAGTTCTGTAGCTATACTCAATCGCATTATACATGATTATTGCCCAACCATGGGTCATGTCGAAACAATTTTAACTGATCATGGTTCACAATTCACCTCTAGGAAATGGAAAGAAACGCTAGAACATTCGTCATCCTCAAGCTAACCCATCAGAGAGAGTTATGCGAGAAGTCGGTCGGTTGGTTCGAACCTACTGTCATGAACAACAATCGAAGTGGGCTTTTGAAGTAAAATTATTTATGCAACTTTTCAACTCTTTGGTTCATGAAAGTACCGGATTCAGCCCACAAGAATTACAATTTGGTACCGAATCTTTGAAACTTTTGCCTGATAAATATAGACTAACTCAATCGGGTGCGGATATCACTGTGGATGAAAAATTAATACTAGCAAAAGAGAGTCTCGAGAACAAGGCGGCACGTAGAATCATACGACATAAAATGACTATCAATTCTCACAAGGGATTCGAAATAGGAGATCTGGTATTGCTTCGTGCGAACCCGACGTCATCTCTCCTGAAGGGTGAAACGAAAAAATTTCTTTTACTTTTCGAGGGCCCTTATGTGGTTAAAAAAAAATTGGAACATGTTCCTACCTTTTAGTACATGCTCGGGGTCAGAAAGAAAGAGGAATCTTTCATATCAGTCATCTGAAAGAATACTACCCTCCAATTAAGTGATTTTTTTTAAAGATTGGTGTAGGGATTTTATCCATTCGATCATCTTTGTTGCGTTCTTTAGTATAAGGTCTCATAGTCTCGACCTATACTTAGCGGGAGCAAGTTGAAGCAGAACGTATAGAATAAATTATTTTGTTGAGCAGTTTAGCTTGTTTCGGGATTGTGTCACGGAGGCGACGAAGAATTCGCGCATTCTGAGTTTTCGGTTGACTGGCGCTGGAGGTAACTCACTACAGCCATTTTAGAGTGTGCAAATTTTTCGTTACCGAGATAAGTTGTTGTTCTAGGTGTAGGTAAGAGAAATTGTACTTATTTTCCTTTTATATAAATTCTAATTGTACCCATTTCTTGTGTTTAGCTCTAGAACAACCACAAGTGGCATTTATATTGTAAAAGAATAAAGCCTAGTAAGGAAGGAATACGATTTTTTTTCATCCCCATCATCCCTTTACAGGGTGTCTCAGAATAACTACTCTTACTTTTCAGAAATGATGAAGGGCACTTGAATAAACATTTTTTACTAATATACTAGTGTCCGGTGTCAAGGAAAATTAGAGGTCTTTTAAAACAATCTCAGTTTTCACAACAGGAAAGATTTTAGTTGGTTACTCACTAAAAGATAATTAGAGCAACCTGTCAAAAACAATTTTCTTGGCCTGCATGTTCACCAGATATGACGCCGCTTGAGTTATGTATTTGAGATCATATTAAATCATCGGATTATGGGACACCTGTTAATGCACAAAAAGTGTTAGTGGTTCGAATTTTTTTAGCGTTCGATGACATTCGTGAACATCCGCAGCTGTTTCGAAGAATTCGGCGGTCCGTTGCACATAGTGACAACTTATGTATCGAAAATGGTGTTCGTAACTTCCAACAATTTTTATAACATGTAATGTTGTTATTTTTAATACTAATGTTCCTTCTTCAATTTAGTGAGTAGCCACTTTATGTTGGATAGAGATTCATTTTTAAATATTCCTAGTTATCTTGACGCCGAGACATTTTAGGACCCTAGTTTATGAATAAAATTTTAAGTGCCATTTATCATTTCTGAAAATTAGGAATAGTTATTCTGAGACACTCTGTATAACTTCCATTGAAATTTCGTGAAAGTCTGATTGAGGTGATGTTTTTCGAGAAACATAATATGAAAAATATAAGTAGAGGAGCAACAGCGATATCAGACCAATCTGAAAGGCGACTGTTGCATTAAATTTTTCATCTTCGATTTACCATTTCCGATTGAGTTGTAGAAAATTCTAAGGACTTGCAGCTTGCAACAGGAGCTTTAGCAAGTAAGAGTCTCATATTGTTCCATTGTTCTTGTTCGTCTTATGAGGATTTTTCCTGACGTACACAAAATATATACCATACCAGAAAAAGACACAGCCGTGAGAATTTTGATATTTTGCTTATCTTTGCAGGAACTGGCATTTTTTGATTGATTTTTAGGAGGAAGCATTGTTATTTTATGTTTCCATGAATATTTTTTTGATAAATTGAAAATTTAGAATATTATAATAAAAATCGGACTGGCAGAAGTCAGAGAGATAGACAGGTTTCGATCTTCTTTGAGTTCATGCGATACTGACGGGTAGACGAGTAGCGGTCTATCGCTACTCACCTTCGATGTCGGCACGTTACCATGGTACACTGATGGTGTAGATTTCTGCCAGTCCGATTTATATTGTTATCTTTTATAGCCTGTCGGCGTCAAATTATCTTCATTGAGAGGATTTTATACCACAAGACTTTCTTGCCATACATATAAGCCGTAAAGGGGAAAAGACTGCCTGAATGTGGGGTGTTGGGTGTTGCGAACACTCGAACGATCTGTAGAAGTTACGAATATTACCACTTTTGTGGAAAAGATGGCAGCACTTCACGAACGTTTTTCTCCAATGTCCACAGGTTTCGAATTGCAGCGAATGGCGCGACTTTTCGAGAAATTTTTGTATGTGGAAATTCACTGGAAAAATCGTTTCACCTCGGAAGGTGAATACCATAAATGAACATCTGTTCTTGACTGAAAATTTTTTTGTAATTTTCTTTCCATTTATAGAATAAAAAAATTTCTGGCTTTTCGAACTGACGAGGTGAGTGGATTGAATTTTAATGGAAACCCCATATAAATCAATTGTTTCTGATATACCTTTTCGCTTTTTGAACTGAACAATGAAACGAAGTAGACCCCTCTTAATAGAATATTATGTTGGTATACTTATTCTGTTCAACCCAAACAGTGCAAAAATTGTGGTCAGTGGCTATACGGCAATTTGAGCAAAGATATTTTCCTTAGATTTTGAAGTTTTCACCAAGAAAATACACAAAAAACTGCAATAACAAACTACTAGAACGAGCTACATAAACGACGAGCGGTAAGAGAATCAAAACAAAACGGCCATGTTTCTTCAAATCTTACAAAAGTCAAATTAGGTTTCTGCAAACGGGCCTCGAATAAATATTTTAACCATTTTAGCATGTTAGTAACACAATTGAACCACTGGTGGCGCTCACGCAAGTGTAGTCGCTTCGTTTCCTATCTTCCTAATTCTATAACCGTCATAGCAAGAGCATGAAGCTCCAGTGCGTCAGGCACCTATTATAGGTGAGACCAACACTATTTTTGACAAGGATCGACTCTTTAAATTTGTTTGTTTCATTTACACCCTGTATATATTCATCATAATCCTAGTTTCAATCAAAAAATTCAATGAGTTGTGGGCATATTTTCCAACAATATTCCACTCGCATCATTCAATTTCTCTGAAATGAATTAAATTTGTGCTAGTCAGTTTTTATATGAAAAAGTTCCATAATAAATGTGGCGAGTATGAATTGTCGTATGTTATGTGAAGTCACTCACACGCTATAGAAACATTACTCACGATTATAATCTTGTTTGGATAAGCTCAATTTATTCATCAAGTTTCTGCTATTTTTGAGGCTATCGATTGTAGGAATGTGGAATTATTCCAGAAGACCTGATTTGTACATTATGTATGTATTATTAGAAAATATTGTAATAAGAAATCGAGATTGGGTACTAGGTAAGTTATTATTGGGGTAAGAGATAAATAATCAATCTTCTTGTTCGTCCATATTTCGAACCTTTGGCTCTTTTCTTCAGAATGCTGAAAATATACAATAGATAAGAGTTAAAATTGAAATTATGAAAATATTACAATAACCTCACATGGAACAGGATTATCTTTTGAATTAACACATAGAAAGCATCGGAGGGAACCTCTATTTATCATTTCACTACATTCATAAAATTATTCGTGTAAAACAAACAAGCTAGCTTTATGTAAATTATCAAGTATAGGTTAGCATTATATGTTACATATTTATATAAATATAAATTCATTAGGTATATACGAAATTCAGAATATGGATCAAAATTTGTCTCGAACCTATCATTAAACTCTAGATTTTTTACAGAAGAAAGGGGAATGCCAAACACGTTCATTCGAATGATACAGATAGTTTCAAAATTCAATACAATAATTTCATTGATATAATACCTGATAAATGTCGAGTGAAAATTTCCATATGAACTAGGTACGAAAACAGTTAGTTATTTAGCTATAGGGTGTTGAAAGTTAATTTTTTTCTTCACAATCGGACATGCCAAACAATAACTAAAATCTAAATGGTGATAAATTTCTTCTGGTGCTTTCAAAGCGGAATAATTTATATACGCTAATAAATAATCCACTCATTCCTCATCACAATAGTTTTTTCCTGGATATACGTACACCACCGCGCCGAATGCTTAGATTAGAGTTATTTGAAAGCCCCATTACCGAGTAACATCAAAGGAATTCCCGAATACAACTTCATACTCGTACTAGGAAGAAGAGAACAAAACGGAACACAGACTTGTCTGTTTTCATAATCCGCTAACATCTTGACTCTTAGAAATCTTCAAATTCGAAAACGATGCCATTGACATCAAAGAACACTGCACCCTCAACTGCGACATATTCATTTCATACTCAAACCTCTTCACCGTAACTTCCAAAGGAATGTATTTTTGTTCTTGTGAATTAGCCTCTCATCCTAGAGGCTTTGATGCATTCTACATTATATTTTTGGCAATTTTTCCACGAAAGATCCCAATAATTTCGATATTCAACCAATCTTCTTTGAGGGGTTAGGTGGGTTTCAGAGGTTCAAAAAAGGGAATTTTCACTATTTATTCTCTAATATATACAATCATATATGTATTCCATTCAAACAATTGAGCATATCAAAGATACATAGTTGAACAGTATTTTGTGAAATTTTCATTTAAAAATTCTGAAAACTCAGCTGTTAGTACCCTATCTATCTTGACGTCTGAAAAAATGCTGTTGCCGTGGACAGCATATCTTATCATTGGTTCATCTAAAATCGGAAAACCAAAAATATTAGTACATGGATAAAAATCGTTACTGGACGATGGAAAACAAATAAATTCAAATTTGAATTTGTTTTTGGTCTCAATTTCGCCATGTATTGGCTCGAAAAAATTAGTTTTAATTGAAAAGAAAAAATCCTCCATTCAATGACCAGATAATATTGTTTCGAACATGTGCGCAAAATTTTAACAGAATTGCTTCATATCATAACTTTTCGAGAAATCATGTCCACAGACTTTAAAAATGGAGTTTTGAGATAAACACGTTCAAAGTACATATAATCATCGATTCGGGCATATTCAACGTGTTAGAGTTCTTTTGAATTGTGAAAAAAAAGTGGGACAGACCGACCAACAAAAGCTACATAGCTCTTCCGCATACTTGCGAAGCTGCACTGACGTGGCCTGATGGCAGAACTTCCGAAGGGTCTATCTCTTAGAATTTTACTCGAATCGATCTGATATTTAAGAAGCATAGTTTGAAAAAATTGTTCTATTTGATAAGACAAAAAAATAAAAAAGATTTTTTGAAATTTTCAAACCTCTTAACAATCCATTATTTTTCAATAGTGCGATATTTTCTGAACTCTACCGTTTCATCAGTTTCTAAGTACCTAAATATCAAGACAACAAATTTACTGGATTTTTCACTAAAAGTAACGGTAAAGGATTAACTTTTGAGTTAAATAAATTTTTTATAACGGACCCGTTAACTTCCGTTAAATTCTGTCGCTTGATCCTTACCAACTATTTACCAATCGCCTCTCTGCGCCGACAAGTTCTGACAAGTTGATTCGAAACTATGTACATGCCAGAGCGTGTGAGTGTGAAAATAACACTGCTCAGAAATTGGACTCGTGCGTATTATTCGTTGGATCGCTTCGCCCGTGTGAATCGAGCGTAAGGCCAGGCGTAAATAGAAACGCAGGTTGGTGAGGTGACGCAGAGTGACGCAGCTTTTTCCTGCGCTGCACGTACTATCTGACAAGTCACTGTCACGCTCTATTTGCGCGGTCTTGTTCTTTTCTATGTTTTACAAAAACTCAAGCTGCGTCACCTCACTAACCTGCGTTTCTATTTGCGCCTGGCCTTAAGGTAAGCGTCCACAGTTCCGCATCGTACGTAATGCACGGATCACATCGAAAGTATTTTAGAACCCTTTGTATGAAAACTCATATAAGTGCGTCCACTGATACGTATCGTACTACCTGGATTCATCGCTTGATTATTTTAATGCGATCCGTGCGTTGCGTACGATGCGGAACTGTGGACGCTTACCTTTAGTTACCGACGGCGCGGCGTGTAGACTGTTTAGAGTAACGAGTGTTTTATTTGCCTGTGCATTGTGTAAAATATTAACTATATTATTATGGATAGGATTTACTACAGACGAAAATCCGTGGCCACATTTGAGTGATTATGTGAAGGAAAGAGGAGGTTTAAGTAATAGAGAAAGCATGGTAGCAAAGCAAGTAACAACGAAACAACGAGCATGATGAAGAAGCCTTCTTCAATTATGTCATTCAGTCTAAAGAAAAGCCTAAGTGTCAAAAGATGGAAGCTCAAAATCTTGTCAAAATGTGGATAAAAATTGAATGAAAAGACCCGTTCCACGATGTGGCATTTCTTGGGGAATAGATTTTCATAAATCTGTTATATAGGTAATACTGGTATATCCTCAAGAGCTGCATTTGAACGTCATTTTTCTAGGGTCAAAGATATTTTGACAGCGAAACCAGCTTCGCTCTCTAACGGGAACTTCAATATTTTGATGTTCATTATGGGCAATATGACAATGCCCAACATCGATATGTTGAAGGATGTTGATATTGCAGAACTAGATACCTAGATTTAATGATTTATATTACATGTTCTGATTATACACTTCTTTTTTTTTGTTCATGAACTGTTAATTTCTATAACCCTAATCAACCATTGTCATGAATAGATATAGTTATTAACGTGAAAATGGGCTAAATCGTCCCGAAAGTAACGCTTCAACGTTTTTAGTAACAAACGAGCGATTTACGAAGTTAATTATTTGACTAACGGTGCCCAGCTATGTTGATAGATTATCTGCATAATAATACAAGAAAAACTCGGAAAATAATCATAACAAAAATTAGTGAAAACATTTGAACTTTAGTGTCTATAAAACTTGTTTTCACAATCATTCTTCGACGGTTTTTGAACACATTTCGATAAAAATAGCGGCGGGGATGAAAGTTTCATAATGATACATACCAAAATAACGCTGAAATTCAGGAATAACTTAAAATTATTCAATATCCCTAATATTATCATTCGCCTTGGCCTTATATATACTTCATTCAAATTTATTTTAGCAGTCGGTTGGCCATGAAATAATTTTCTCAAGTTTTTGTAACTAGAACGAAGTTAGGTTGGCACTCATGAAATGTCGTTAATGTCATACGCCGTTGCCACAACTAATATCAATTTTTATCACGAAAATGCCGAAAGTGATTGAAAAAAGAGACAGGGTTTCAGGAAGTGCTATTTAGAATTCAGGTCCGCTCATTCAAATAGTTATACCTTGATATTCTAAAATCCACAATACGTCAGATGGTAGCGAACATATTCAATGTAAGAGAATTCATTTAATGTTTCATCTGAATCTAAACGACTTATATTTCAGCTGAATATTTCCACAATCAGAAAGATTGTGAATGAAGAGGATGACAAAGAATTTGCTTCTATTGGGAGACCCAAAAAAGTGGTGGCATTTGAGAATTTTATGTTTGAGTGAATTAATGCGAATAGTTTACTACAGGATTTTCGATAAATGTCATCGGAGAATAAGTTCCCTAAAAGGGATTTTTCTATTTTTCATTTGACTTGTCCTATACAATGTAAATGTCTCAAGGTACTAATAAATACCTAATTATTATTATTATTACATCAATGTATTAAGATGAATAGCCACAAATACGCGCAAGTTGCCCAGTTACTTGTTTATTCATGTGAAATTTTTGTTCCAAGGTGAAGTTCATCTTAACTTGAAACTTCCTTCAATTCCTTTTTCTTATATTGATGCAAGATGATTTTTGTTGAAGAATTTAACATTTTTGTAATGTAATTATCTGTTAATTCCTTCGGGAGATACCTATTCCCAACCACTGCATCATATGCATTTCATCTTCGGGTTAATATTTTTGAAATCTACAAATCATGTAAGCCAAAGAAGATAACGAACATTAACTCTCCTCAAGCTAGTGCATATTATGATAATAATAATAATAATAATAATATGTTTATTAATTCCAAGAAATTACACCAAATAAGATATAAAGATGGAATAAGTCAAAAAACATATTGAACAGGAATCAAACAGACAAAATATTAACATACCTATCTCCTACAGTACGAAATGAATTCAGATAAACTGTATGGCTCTGATTTCAAAATAAAACAATATAAAGATTTCTTAAAATCCTTATCGCAAGTGATCATTCTAATAGTTTTTGGTAGAGCATTGTACATAGATATTGCCATACATTCAACAGTTCTCTCCCTTAGTATTGTCCTATGAATAGGTACATTATAAGGAAACATTCTTCTGGTGTTATTAACATTTTTGTAATCCTCAAAATAATGAATTTGTTTTCTAAAAAAAAGTAAGAGCCTATATACATATAATCCATAGACAGTGAGTATATTATTTTTTTCAAAATTTCCTCTACATGATTCTCTATAACTCAAACGTAACATAGTACGCAATGCCCTTTTTTGAACAACGAAAATATTTTCCACATTTGATGAACTTCCCCAAAAAATTATTCCATATGAAAGTATGGAATGAAAATTTGCAAAATAGACAAGTTTGAGCACATCGAAATTCACTTGACCTCTTAACATAAATAATGTGTAACATGCAGAGCTTAATCTGGTCTTAAGTTGTTCTGTATGAGGTCCCCACTTTAATTGACTGTCAAGAACTATACCCAAAAATTTCACATTATCTTCAACCACAGCACAGCTATCAAGAATATCCACAGTTTCAGGAAAATCTAATTTGGAATTATCACTATGAAAAATCATACATTTAGTCTTCTCAATGTTTAGGACAAGATTATAATTACATAACCAAGTTTTTACCGAGTTAACCACAATATTGCAAACATCAACAGCGTATGGAATACATGACGATCGGGTCAAAATATTTGTATCATCTGCAAATAATCTCATTGAGGTAGTATCCCGGGACGGCATTGTAGACTTAACTGAAAGAGCATGATTTGTTTCAATGCTTTTAGTCAAAACAGCTGGTGATTTTACTTCAGTCCGAGATGAGGGTATACTCTTCATCATCCTCTCAATTAGAGGTTCACATTCACTTTTGATCGCCTTAGGTAGAGAATTAACATAAATTATGAACAATAGAGGACCAACAATACTACCCTGAGGGAGTCCTAAAATTGTTTCAATTTCATCCGAGACAAAGGTTTCACCATCAGCCTCCAGAACTACCCGTTGTTTTCTGGACTTCAAATAGCTCTCTATGAGTTTGAGTTGACTATCTCTGATACCACAATTATCGAGTACTTCCAAAAGCTTCCGATGATCAACACAGTCGAAAGCCTTCGAAAGGTCCAAAAACAGTGCCATAGGAATCTGTCCTTGCTCCAGAGCAAGAACAATCTCATTTATGAGCTCAAAAATAGCGGTTTCAATATTTTTATTTTTAACAAAACCATGTTGACATCCAGAAATAACATTGAATTTACGAAAAAAATTGGACATTCTATTGCTTAAAATCTTTTCAAAAACTTTAGAAAATGAAGAGAGGATGCTTATGGGCCTATAGTTGTTAAGGTCATTTTTGCTACCTTTTTTATGTAGGGGTTTGACTATAGTTATCTTCAGATTATCCGGAAAAATACCCTCCGTGAAAGAACGATTGATTATAAAAGTTAATGGTTCAATGATAAAGTCTATCGATGCTTTTATCACTTTCATCGGTATCTCATCATGGCCCCATGATGTATTGGTTTTCAAAGATTTCACAACTTGTACAATTTCGTCCTGCGTAATATCAAACATGAAAAAAGAATTATCAAGTTTGCTCTGAGAATTAGGGATAATAGATCTGGTTAAACCTTCAGTTAATTTAACTGGAATATTTGCAAAAAATGTATTGAACCGATTTGCCAGAGCTGAGTGGTCGCTTTGACCAAGAGATACCTCGTTATGAACTTTATTCTTGGTTAGAGAATTAATAATCCTCCACGAAGCTTTGGATTTATTTTCAGAATTTACAATAATCTCGTTGAAATATTCTCTCTTCGTTGTGGTCAAAAGAGAATCATATCTCCTTTTAGTGGACCTATAGACATCCCTGAATTCTGGTTTACAAAATGATATAACATAAAGTTTGTCTAGGGTATCTTTCAGTTTTTTAATTTCGGGAGTTTGTCTAAAAACACCAGGAGAAACCAGTCGAATAGCAACTTTAGGAAAACACAGCTCAAAAATTTCCGAAAAACGTTGGTGGAAAACATTCCAAAGTTGACTAGGATCAAGTTTGCTGCCGTAAATATCATCCCATTCCATCAGTGACAGTTCCCGTAAAAACCTCTCAATTGATTTGTCATTTATAATTCTTTTCTTTACAAATTTATTCTTCATTTTGTCACCGCAAATCAATGTGGAGATAAACTTCAATCCTGAATGATCTGAGATGTGGTACTCAACTACATTAGTATTACCGCTAAGGGAGGTGAACACATTGTC